>NC_083591.1:39026789-40434289 GCF_027579695.1 Neoarius graeffei | reverse complement strand
GTGTGTTTATGTAGGAAGTGACAGATTAATTAACCAATCAGATTTTGATTTATAAATGGGAGGGACCAAAAATGTATCGCCCTCGGCCTCCTCGAAGGCCAACGCGAGCTTAACTGTGACTCGGTACCGTCAGCACAGCAGTGAAGTCACCTGCCAGACGGTGTAGCGTTCATCAGTAGTGTTAGCGAATGCTAATAAAGCGGTCAAGCCAGTGCTATCGAGAGCAAGTAGCACAGGCTAACAACCGAGAAACTAAGATTTCTGTCTCCAGACTCCTCTTCTACGCTGCACGCTCGCTCGCTACAGTATTTTTCACTCATACTTAAGTATTCATTTCCCCATGTAATTTACTTAGTTACTTTTAAATTCAACATTGACAACTACACACAACGGAGTGACCTGGCAGCCGGTCACTAAACCCTTTGCCCTGTTGCTTTTTTGGTGTGTCTGGCAAAGTTTTGGCTGAGCTTAAGTCCCAGCTCGAACAATAACAGCTCACCACTAGAAAGTACAAAATACTGTACGTGGCGGAAGACGTTTATGCGTCTTAATATGCTAATCATATGCTTCGTTGCTTAATTCAGTGCTCAGCTCAGATAAACTAAGGCTTGTTGATGTCGGAATCCAGATATTTTGCCACTAACTGCAAAGGTAGTGAAAGAAGAGCCAGAAACTGGTCTAGCTGCAGTGTCCCAAACAGTACTGCACTCACCGACTCTGGCTGTGTGGCCCTCTAATACAGACAGCTTCTTCCCTGCAGCTGCGTCCCAAATCTGTACATAGCCCTTATGAGTACCCACTGACACCAAGTTGCCCTAAAACACACAGACAGACACATTAGACACACGGCGTAGCCATTTCCAGCATTGCTGAAAGAAGGCTCAGGGTTTCCCAGTCCTGGTTCTGCACCATGTACCTTTTTCACTCAATCAATTAGCTTGACAATTAGGGAGGAATTGTGGCACAGTGGGTTTTCTCCAGTTTCTTCCCCTCTCCCAGGAACATGCCAGTAGGTGGACTGATGAATCTCAGTAGTCCCCAGTTGTAAGAGAGTGTGTGAATGGTACCCTGTGATGGACTGGCATCCTATCCAGAGTGCATTACTGCAAATCCACCATAACCCTGATCAGGATAAAGTGCTTACAGAAGATGAATAAATGAATGTCAAGCTTTTGTGTGTCGTGTGTTACAACTAAAAACACTCAAGCGTGTGATACAGAACCTGGATTGGAAACGAACTGGCCATAGGTATAGAGATAAATCTGAGCAAAGTGAAAACTTCAGGAACAAGATCAACTGCGAGCTATTGCTCATGTACGTATACCCCTGCTCTCGCTTAGCAATCGAAGGAATAGGACACTTATGAATGTTGACTTCAACAAATAACCCTGAAACAGTGCTCTCCCCAGGGATTTCAAATAGCACCATGGTAAACGGTCAATTTGAAATAGCATTTTGCTTCTTGAAATAGCGTCAAAATCCACCGTGTGTTTCGTAAATGCCGGTACGTTCAGTCGGTAAACAGGAAGTTGATGTGCGACAGACCTGAAAATGGTATACACGGTATAGCACCCCAAGCTGAAGCTCGATACCAAGTGGTTATGATTTGTGGTTGCTGAGAAAAAGGGCGTTTCGGATGGACAGAAATACAGACAGAGGTAAACCAGTATACCCTCCCTCTTTCAGAGCATAATCAGGTGCTTTGTGGATAAAGAAATGTTAATTTAAGAAAAGAAAAAAAAAAAAAAAAAATTTATATATACTTACTCTCTCTGACCAACCCACTGATGTGACTGAGTCGCTTTCCACGGACAGATCGCACAGCCGTGTCACCTGCACAAAGACGAAATAAAATAAACACACAATTTACAGACCTCCTTTCCTCACATACGCATCAAGCGCGCACATACCTGGCTGGTGCAGGCACTCCACAGGTACACGCAGGTGCCGAGGCCGACGCTGAGGACATTTAAAGATGACCAGTCCACCAGATTGAGGTAAAAGTCGTCCTGCAGCTCCGGGGCATCCAAGACCTTAAAGGGAATCTTGGAAATCTTGCGCATGGGCTTCCGTGGAGATCTTAACAACTTCTGACTTCAAGGTTTATGGGAGACACATGAGAAAATGCGTCAAAATACAGAAAAGCAAACATCAACAATTAAAGAACTCTGCTTCACAGAGGAGCCTGGGGTGGGGGGGAAGAAAAATAAGAAATTTTCACCTGGACATGTAGAATTTGGCAATTACAATTTCCCCAAAACTGGCACATTCTGACTGAACCGAGAAAATTACTGAATTTAAATCAAACAGCAGCAGCATGGTTCTTGGTAAATACTGCAAGGACACATTTCATTCGAGTGCAGACAGACAGTGTTCCTAGAATTCTGACATCTGTGTTATTTACAAACATCTGTTCTCAAGCTGTCTGCATACTGCAAAGCAACTGCTAGGTTAATCATAAGAGTCATTATTTTTTTCCCTCAAAAAATTTTTCTTCATGTCCTAATTGTTATTTACATGTTGACTTTTTGAGCTCTTAATTTGCTGTGGGTTTCGCAAGTAAATTTTACCAACGTATTGTGGATGATCTTATCTGCAAGGGTTTAATGATACATGGATGAATAACTTTCAGCCAAGTTGGGTCTTTTGAAAACTTTACTTGCAGAGATATTACATGGCGAAGAATCGAAAACTAGACGAAAATAAAACTTTTCAGCAGACACACCGTCGGCGCAGCTGCGCGTTTTTTAAAAAGCAAGTGCTGACATGTGGCAATGATTAATTAAAGTAGTAGAACGAAGGTATTAGTAAGAAAAAGTTGCTTTGATGCACTATTTCCCACATAGCCACAAGTAAAATATATAGACTTGAGGTGAAACACTTCTGTTAACTTATTTTAGTGTCATGGCTTC
Organism: Neoarius graeffei; assembly: GCF_027579695.1. Lineage (NCBI taxonomy): Eukaryota > Metazoa > Chordata > Actinopteri > Siluriformes > Ariidae > Neoarius > Neoarius graeffei. The sequence continues at coordinate 40,431,377 of NC_083591.1, read as the reverse complement.
AGTGCAAAGCCAAAAAAAAAAAAAAAAAAAGCCGGATACGATTGGCTCTTTTTCTTTAATAAAAAAAAAAAAAAAAAAAAAAAAACACCCACAGACCTCAACACAGATTAGTCCACTTTCTGACTGAAACTGATACTTTTGGTTTGGTGTATTTTCAGACTGCACATAATTAAACCAGAAAGCCATCAGATGAGGGGCATCGAAGCCTACACGCTTTTTCATTTATTGGTCAGAAATACAACCCCAATTCCAAAAAATTAAGGACGTTAAGTTAATAAAAACAGAATGCAATCATTTGCTGCTCATGGAAATCCTACACGTCATTGAAAATAGTACAAAGATAACATATCAATGTTGAAACTGAGAAATTTTATTGTGTTTCGAAAAATGTGCTCATTTGGAATTTGATGTCAGCAACACATTTTAAAAAAGTTGGGACAGGGGCATGTTCATCACTGTGTTGCATCACTCCTACTTTTAACGACACTGAACATTTGGGAACTGAGGAGACCAACTGTTATATAGTTTTGAAAGAGAAATGCTGTCCCATTCTTGCCCGAGATACAATTTCAGCTGCTCAACAGTTCGGGGTCTCCTTTGTCGTATTTTGCGCTTCATAACACGCCAAATGGGAGACAGGTCTGGACTGCAGGCAGGCCAGTTTAGCACCTGGACTCTTACTATGGAGCCATGCAGGTTTAATAATGTGCAGAAAGCAGTTTGGCATTGTTTTGCTGAAAGAAGGAAGGTCTTCCCTGAAAAAGACTGTCTGGATGGCAGCATATTGCTCAGTTTCAGCTCAAATTTCTCGGTTTCAACATTTGATATGTTGTCTTTGTACCAGTTTCAATTAAATATACAGTTTCCACAATTTGCAAATCTTCACATTCTGTTTTTATATGTTTTAACCAGTGTCCCGACTTTTTTGGAATTGGAGCTGTAGATGAATAACATTTAAAAAAACAGTTATTTTATTGCACTGTGGGGTTTTTTGTTCATTTTTCTTTCTTCATTGGTCCAGCTATCTGCAGTTCGACAGCTCTGCCCTGTGGCTCAGTTTAGCATGTCACTAATAACTCTACATTTTGGTCATTTTTTCTGCCCAAACCCGAGTTCCTCTTCCTGCAATTGATTTAATGTGTATATTCCCATTTGGCTGAACTAATTCTTATTCCGAAAGGTTCTGAAGGATTCTTACCTGTTACTGCTGACAGGTGAGAGGGAGTAAGGAGAGACACTGTTGCCATCATCAGGGAGTGGGCGCTTGGCACGTAGTGAATACTACAACACAAAGACAACTCGAAATCAATATATCATACACGAGTTTATGTTGCATTCATTACAGACAATAATGAATTATAAAACGTTGACCAGAAGCAGACGTTCTACACATTTCTGGACATAAAAATCATCATTTAGTAATGAAGCAACAAACATGCTAAGCTACAAAAGCTTCTCGAAGAAGAGAAAACACGCAGGCAGTAGGTTACCTACACACTCAAGGCCATTCTACATTCTACAACTCCTCCTCATGTCATTCAATCTCAAGGTGGATCAACTAGGCAGCTTGTGTGTGTGTGGTTTATGTGCATATAAGTATTTACATTTGACTTAATACAGAAGTTTGAAGTTGGAGCTCACCATTTCCCACCTTTGCACATTCAAGTTATAATGTGCTTGCGCCAACAGATACTGACTGGCAAGAGCGTATAGATGAGGCGAGGCGCATAAGGCTTCAGAAATTCTCGTAATTCGTAATTCTTCTTCTTCCGGGTTTGCGGTGTTCACAGATCCCAGCGCGCTCGCGGGGCGTGTGTGGGCATGTGAGGACACTCCTCCTCACCAATCAGTGCACAGGGAAGTGTCTGCTCACGCCCCCAACCTCACTCGGCACGGCTTGGCTCGCTTCAGCCCCACTCCAAAACGGTGCGAGTTTTAGGGGCTAAGCAGGGCTGAAGCGAGCTGAGTCGTGCTGGTTTTTGGTAGTCGAAACGCGAGCCGTGTCGGGCTGAAGTGAGCTGAAAAAGGGTAGTGGAAAAGGGCCATATGATGTTCTTTAATAAGAAAAAATGAACAAGATCAACTGTGAGCTACTGCTCACTTGCGCATCCCCCCGCTCTCATCAGAATGCAAGCAATCGAAGGAATAGGACACTTATGAATGTTGACTTCAACAAATAATTAACCCTGAAACAAGTAAAAGAGCAGTGTTCTCCCCAGGGATTTCAAATAGCATCCTGGTAAACTGTCATTTTGAAATAGCGTCAAAATTCACCCTACATGTTTCGTAAATACATTCAGTCGGTAAAAAGGAAGTCGATGTGCCCTGAAAACGGTATAGAACCCCAAGCTGAAGTTTGGTACCAAGTGGCTATGATTTGTGGTTGCTGAGAAAAAGGGTGTTTCAGATGGATGGAAATACGGATGGACAGAGGTAAACCAGTATACCACCCCCCTTCGGAGCGGGAGTATAACAATTATTGTAACTGTTGACAAATTGCTGTGGTATAAGAGGAATAAAACACTTCAGGAGGTGCTGAAAAATAATCAAGCAGTGCAGCATTGATTATTTTCCTCGAACAGCATGCCCAGTCATGTTTTATGCTTTACTTGACAGCTTGAGTGTGAGCAACCATGCTGAGCTGGTATCATACACTAAACTCAAACTCTTATTTGAGAACACCTTTCCAACTAGGAATTCTCAGTGTTTTCTTATTTTTCCCCCTGGTCTGAAGTCGTAAATTCAGAGTTTTGCACCCTAGCTGAATGAAGCAGTAGACAATATCCTTTTGGCACTTACACTAAACAGACTTGTCTTCTCAAGTGTAGAGGGTTGCAGCCGCCTGTCCTCCGCCTGAGGGTCCTGCACTTTCTCGATGCCGGCTCCCAGCAGCTCGTTTTTCAGTAGCGCGCTGTATGCCAGGCCATCTACTGCTGAGGAGAGGGGACATGTAAAATATCAAGCTATACTTTTGTGCTTTTTTTTTTTTAAACACTAGCCATTCAGAGACATACACATACACACAACTGTGTAAAAGTCTTAGTCACCTTATTTTTTTTTATATTAACTTTGTTATAGCTTTCTATTTTATGACTTCTACATTATCAAGTCAGTACAAAAACATTTGAGAGTTCCAAACGTTCATTTTCAAGCACAAAATTAAATGCTACAGAAAAAAAGTTTGTACCTGAGCAAAATATTACATAAGAGACCACTTTTCAGATTAAAAAACAATGAAGGCCACTGGGCTTTGGTGCAAAATTAAGTATGACAGTCAGTGTACAAAAGAACTGTGGCTGGTTCTGCAAGCAGCTCAGTAAAACCTACAGCTCATTTCCTTATAAAACAGCACTCATTGTATCCGAGACCGCTTTTTTTTTTTTTTTTTTAAAGCAAAGGGTCATCTCACACCAAATATTGACTTTCATTTATTATGGCTTACTGCTGTTTATAGTATTTTTCAAGATGTTTGTCATATACACAATAACAGACACAGCAGTTTATTATTGGGTAATGAAATTCTTATTTTGCAACTGCCTGACCAAACTATGCTTACCAATATAAAAAGAAATACAAGATATGAAATATAAAATAAAGTGCATATGGGATGCAAAATATAAAATGAAAAATGAAGATAACTTTAAAAAAAAAAAAAAAAAAAAAGGAGAGGCAAACAATGTGCAAACAGAGGTAGATGTACTGTGCAATGTCTTGTGCAAAATTGCTAACATAATCCGTGGTTCAAAGCCTGATGGAAATATAGAGGTAGATGGTGATTATAATCCGCTGAAACATTTTATTTCATATTTTTAAGCCATTTTTGGTTTACAGCATTTCTTTACATGTGCCGAAGACTCTTGCACATTTCTGGACATATATATGCTGATTACCATAGCAAATCAATTTGCAGCTTGATCTCATCCCCATAAAAGGAATCATAAGGACCCTACTTGTTAGTGTCCATCTAGCTATCTATATTAGGTTATGTAAATGTTTAGTTACTGCAATTAAAGCAATTTGGTACAACGGCGGCTTATCCCTTGCGCCATACTTAAAACTTAATTTTATAGCGTGATCACTAAATAGCTTACACTTTAACACTAGTTATTTAGCTAGATAATACCTTGTGTTGCTGTGCCTTAGGTATGCAAGTTTAGCTCATCTAATCTATTTCCTAAAGTCTCCTAAACTTTTTTCCTCCCCAATTCCCACCCACCAGCCAGCCAGCTAGCTCTCCATCACACATCACATGACTGCTACCAACCAGGAAGAGTGAAGGCTAACACATACGACCTCCAAGATACATGAAACCAACCAGCCAACCCCCCCCCCAAAAAAAACACCAAAAACTGATGCTCATGCAGCATGACAGAGCAGCATAAAGTGCTGTTTACCCTCTTCCTCATACATCAGCTCACAGCGAGTCCATTATTTCTTTTTATTACTCAAACACTTCCAACACTGTTATGCTGCCCTGTCATGCTGTACGAGCATCAGTTTGGGGGGGCTGGTTGGTTTCATGTATCTTGGAGGTCGTATGTGTTAGCCTTCACCCTTCCCGGTTGGTAGCGGTCATGTGATGGGGCGGCATGGTGGTGCAAGTGGTTAGCACTGTCGTCTCACAGCAGTTCGAGCCCAGCGGCAGCCTTTGTGTGTGGAGTTTGCATGTTCTCCCCGTGTCTGTGTGGGTTTCCTCCGAGTACTCCGGTTTCCCCCACAGTTCAAAGACATACAGTTAGGTTAATATGGGACGGCCTTGGACTGAGGTGCCCTTGAGCGAGGCACCTAACTCCCAACTGCTCCCCGGGTGCTGTTAGCATGGCTGCCCACTGCTCTGGGTATGTGTGTGTGCTCATCGCTCATGTGTGTGCATGCATGTGTCTGTTCACTGCTTCAGATGGGTTAAATGCAAAGAGGAATTTCACAAGTGTGAGATGAATAAAGTTGTTCTTCTCTTATTCTTCTAAAAGTATTGCATTTCAAAGTCAATTTGAGCAACCTTCTCATCAGCATAGTCACCGCCACCAAGGAGGTTATGTTTTCAGTGCAGTTTGTGTCTGCAAGTCTGACTGCACGAAACTCACCAACCCGATTTCCATGAAACTTGGTGGAAGTGTGTGGAATGGGCAAAGGAAGAACCCAGTAAATTTGAGTGGATCCAAGTCACAGGGCGGATCCACAATGTTACATTACATCTTACAATCCAGTAGATGTGAAGTAAAGTTCATTGGTCTGTCCCATCAATTATCCGACAGGGGAAGCTCCAGCAAATTCAAGCTGGCTTCAGGGGAGAGGCAGGGTACAACCTGGGCAGGTCACGAATCTACTGCGGTGATAACCACCCACACTTACACCTATGGGCAATTTAGGGCCTGTTTACACGAGGACGCTGTCGGGTAAAAACGACTAAATATTTTTATCAGAAGTGCCTTTCGTTTACACGGGGACGGCGTTTCCGAGGCTGAAAAACGGATAAAATTGAAAACGCCTTCCAAAGTGGATAAGTTAAAAACGGCCCCCGTTGCATATCCGTCTAAACTACCCAATACGCAAAACTCTGCTCGGATCTGCTCACGTCGGGTACGCGTTTACGTCATACATGTGTCATATACTGCACATGCCAGCCCGGGAAGTAAGAAAGTAAGTAAAAAAGTAAGAGCATGTCTGATTACATCGATCCAACGGACCTTCAAGCTGCTCTGTGTTTTAATGCAGTAGATGTGTTTTCCTGCTCACCCGCCCGGCTGGAGCTCCTCAGTTTGGTGTCGCCAAGTTACACACGCACGCATGCACGCGCGCGCCGCCTATTCAAGCCGCTCGTGAAACCATAAACCCGAGACTGAAAACAAAACTAGCAGCCGAACGGATTTATTTTGCTGAGATGGACACTGCCTTTTCTCTTCTTCACTGAAACAAGAGTGAGTGTTACTTAATAAAGGCAGATTAAAAGAGTTTCGGTTTGCTCCTGCTCCTCCCTCGAGCACTACAGTACCTCAGCCGGACCGGTGTTCTGTAAAGTTATCCTAGCAAGTTCTCATACAGACCGTTTTATTATTTAAAACAAGTCATTACAAATTATTTGACTCGGCCAAAGACTCGACCAATACGCATAAAACATAAAAATCGGCAAATGCGTGAAACTCTCACCGATTTTCTATCAGCCCAGCTGATCGGTGGGACAAAACTACTGTTAAGTTTTCCTACCCTCCTGGATTTCACGCATGTGTAGTAGGCTTGGTAGGATAACTTGACAGAACAGCGGCACAGATGTGCAGATCAGACAAGACAGAAGATGTTGCGCATGCGTGCAGACATAGCGGAGACATTTATGCGTCACCGTATAGACGCAGATTTCCTCCTTGAAAATGGTCATGTAGACGTGGAAAAAAGTGAGAACGAAAATGGACTTTTGCGTTTTTGTTTTATACCGTCCCCGTGTAAAGTGGGCCTTAGAGTAGCCACTTGACCTAATCCACATCTTTGGACTGTGGGAGGAAACTGGAGCACCTAGAGGACACCCACGCAGGCACAAGGAGAACATGCAAACTCCACACAGAAAGGCACCGGTCAGTTGCAAAGTTAGAACCTGGAATGTTCTTGCTGTGCAGCAACAGTGCAAATCACTGTACCACCATGCTAACCCTCAGTCAAGTTCAACCGTTACAAAACACAGCCAATGTAGAAATATGATGCTGCGTCGCCTTGAACATTCACAGGCACCAGGAACCCTCTGGGACGGAGACACACACACAATTCTCACAGCTTTGTAAATGTATCCGGACATATAAACTGGTTGCGGTTGCAGACGAGTCAGCTATTGTCCTTCCCAAGTGCTCTTCTACAGTAGTTTGGCGAATAAATTTAATCTTTAATAGTACTAGTAATAAATCCAAGCTAGCTTGTTAGCCAATACAACTCTTGAAAACAAAGCTGTCATGGTTACAAGATGTGCGTCACATGAGCTGATTTAGTTTTCCTTTTCACAAAAAAAAAAAGTCAGAGTGTGAACAAAGCTGCAACGTCTATCAGAACAATCTAAATACTGCATCTTCACAAGGTCAGTGAAGCCTCGCAGCTACTTCGAGCTGGAAAAAAAAAAAAAAAAAAGATGAAAGGAACGAAAACCACCAAAAGCCATGAAAAAAGTAAGAAAAGCAGGATGCAAGAAAGGACACTGGAACCAGAAGGAATCCAAATGACAGACAGAAGCAGGGAAATGAGGAAGAAGAGACAGATCAACAAACAGAAGGACAGGACGGGGTGAACGAGTGCACTGGAGACAAACTAGAATCCAGTTGCCATGGTAACCAGGCTGCCATAAGGGAGGCCTTGTCTGAATGTTTTGAGATGAGAACATGTTCGGATTAAGTGGGCTATTCTATGCTGATGTACAGCCCCACACACGTGAACTACGCAATAGCTTAGTAGTCGACTGTTTATATTCTGCAGCATGGAGTAGAGCCTGCTGTGCAGAACCAACACACACCGCTAGTGCATCAAACTCCATTAGATGTTCAGACAAAAGGGAAAAGAATAATGGAATTAATTACAGGGGTGAAAATAACACCCAGCCTTACCTTTACCGTTGTCTGACGTGCCGTCTTTTGTCTTCCTGTTTTGATTGTGCGACTTCTCGTTTTCCTGAGAATGCAATAAATCATTGCAATAATGAATAACTGGGAGTTCTATGCATAATCAGAGCTTGAGAAACTGAAAATAGAGCTGATGGTTTGCAACCATACATTTATGCGGTGGAAGTTGACACTCCAGTTGGCGCCGGCTCGGGATGGGATGAACCGATCTCCGTGTTTACTTGGTGAGGACAGAGGCGGCTTGGCGGGGGTCAGTGCACATGTGACCTCTGTGGCTTTCTGTAGGGAAACAGGAGGTTTCTCAAATTCAGCTTCTGGAGTTAGTGAATTGAACTTTTGAGGTTTGGTTAGATTTTGCTCCCAAAATGCAACCCATCAAGTTGAATAACAATTATTATACATACAGGACACTTTTTCGATAGAATAAAAACATGTGGGTTGGGGCGTCGTGGCTCAGGTGGATAAGGCGCCATACCATAAATCTGGGGACCCGGGTTCGATTCCGACCCGAGGTCATTTCCCGATCCCTCCCCGTCTCTCTCTCCCGCTCATTTCCTGTCTCTACATGGTCCTATCCAATAACGGTGAAAAAAGCCCCCAAAAATATCTTTTAAAAAAAAAAAAAAAAACACGTGTTCTATTCCCTTCTAGTGTGTTTCATTCATTTGGTTTGATAGCATGCAATATTGTTAGCATATCGCTTATCCTGTGTGTATTACGTCACTCTACCCAATAGAGCATGAGCATTGAATATAGTTTATGCTATTGCACGGTTGTCAAGACATGACGTCACACGGAGATGTAAAACTTCTGCGCTAGCGAGCGACAACTTATAAACAAACATGGCCACCAGGTTTGCGTCATTAAATACGGAAGATTTTGAGAGAACTTTGAAAGACGCGTTGAACACGCAAAAAGGAATAATGTATTATAATAATAATCTGCCTTTTTTCCATGGTATATCAGATATATTCCATTCAGCTACTCATCTTTGACTCGTTCAGTATCATGCTAGCTGAATGGAATATGTCTGATATACCACTCAACGCCAGCCAATATTGTTTAAATATTAATATGAAGGACAATATACATACTTTCAAAATATAATTACTTTACACATACAGTACCAGTCTAAAGTTTGGACACACCTAATTTAATGTGGTTTTTTTTAAATTATTATTAATTAAAAGACACTTTATATCTTACAGTAATAATGGACTCTCTCTTAGTTGAGCGGTTCTTGACATAATATGGATTACTACAGTTGTGGAATAGGGCTATTTACTGTATTTATTATTTACTGTTTTGGTCTCAAACACATTAAGGCGGCAAGAGACTCGTCCACCAACTTTTGACGAGGCACCTGTTAATTGAAAAGCATTCCAGGGGACGACCTCATGAAGCTGGTTAAGATAATGCCAATAGTGTTCAAAGCGTCATCACGGTAAACGCTGGCTACTTTGAAGAATCTAAAATATGAAACATTTAACACTTTGTTACCCACATAATTCCACATACGTTCCAGATGTTATTTCATAGTTTTGAGGTCTTCAGTATTGTTCTACACTGTAGAAAATAGTCAAGACGTAGAAAAGTCTATGACAGGCCGTGCTGTTACGTGGAAATAATACAGCTACACATCAGGGTTCTACGATGTGGTCCGATGTGAAGAGTTACTGTTCCCACTCCGGGGTGTGTTATATACTGTAAGGAATAACCCAGGTGGTTATATGATTATACACGCCAGGGGGAGAGAATATGTGGCGGGAATATGTGGCACGACACACAAGGAGGAGTAGACTGGAGTGTTATTCTGCTTATATCACAGCAACTGATCAATGATAAGTGTTTATCAACAAATGACATGTTACATACTTTTATAGTTTATTGAGTCAATGTTGGAGAACATCTGAGAGACAAGTTAGCGCCGGTCATCACTACACTGTTTATCACAGAGATATTCCTTCACCATCCTCTCTCCTCCTTTCTCTTTCCCCCTCACCTTGCTTTCTTTCTTGCCTTCTCTCCCCCCTTCTTTCTTGCCTTCTCTCCCCCCTTCTTTCTTGCCTTCTCTCCCGCCCTCTTTCTTGCCTTCTCTCCCGCCCTCTTTCTTGCCTTCTCTCCCGCCCTCTTTCTTGCCTTCTCTCCCGCCCTCTTTCTTGCCTTCTCTCCCGCCCTCTTTCTTGCCTTCTCTCCCGCCCTCTTTCTTGCCTTCTCTCCCGCCCTCTTTCTTGCCTTCTCTCCCGCCCTCTTTCTTGCCTTCTCTCCCGCCCTCTTTCTTGCCTTCTCTCCCGCCCTCTTTCTTGCCTTCTCTCCCGCCCTCTTTCTTGCCTTCTCTCCCGCCCTCTTTCTTGCCTTCTCTCCCGCCCTCTTTCTTGCCTTCTCTCCCGCCCTCTTTCTTGCCTTCTCTCCCGCCCTCTTTCTTGCCTTCTCTCCCGCCCTCTTTCTTGCCTTCTCTCCCGCCCTCTTTCTTGCCTTCTCTCCCCCCTTCTTTCTTGCCTTCTCTCCCGCCTTCTCTCCCGCCCTCTTTCTTGCCTTCTCTCCCCCCTTCTTTCTTGCCTTCTCTCCCGCCTTCTCTCCCGCCCTCTTTCTTGCCTTCTCTCCCGCCCTCTTTCTTGCCTTCTCTCCCGCCCTCTTTCTTGCCTTCTCTCCCGCCCTCTTTCTTGCCTTCTCTCCCGCCCTCTTTCTTGCCTTCTCTCCCCCCTTCTTTCTTGCCTTCTCTCCCCCCTTCTTTCTTGCCTTCTCTCCCCCCTTCTTTCTTGCCTTCTCTCCCCCCTTCTTTCTTGCCTTCTCTCCCGCCCTCTTTCTTGCCTTCTCTCCCGCCCTCTTCTTGCCTTCTCTCCCCCCTTCTTTCTTGCCTTCTCTCCCGCCCTCTTTCTTGCCTTCTCTCCCGCCCTCTTTCTTGCCTTCTCTCCCCCCTTCTTTCTTGCCTTCTCTCCCCCCTTCTTTCTTGCCTTCTCTCCCCCCTTCTTTCTTGCCTTCTCTCCCCCCTTCTTTCTTGCCTTCTCTCCCCCCTTCTTTCTTGCCTTCTCTCCCCCCTTCTTTCTTGCCTTCTCTCCCCCCTTCTTTCTTGCCTTCTCTCCCCCCTTCTTTCTTGCCTTCTCTCCCCCCTTCTTTCTTGCCTTCTCTCCCCCCTCTTTCTTGCCTTCTCTCCCCCCTCTTTCTTGCCTTCTCTCCCCCCTCTTTCTTGCCTTCTCTCCCCCCTTCTTTCTTGCCTTCTCTCCCGCCCTCTTTCTTGCCTTCTCTCCCGCCCTCTTTCTTGCCTTCTCTCCCGCCCTCTTTCTTGCCTTCTCTCCCGCCCTCTTTCTTGCCTTCTCTCCCGCCCTCTTTCTTGCCTTCTCTCCCGCCCTCTTTCTTGCCTTCTCTCCCGCCCTCTTTCTTGCCTTCTCTCCCGCCCTCTTTCTTGCCTTCTCTCCCCCCTTCTTTCTTGCCTTCTCTCCCCCCTTCTTTCTTGCCTTCTCTCCCCCCTTCTTTCTTGCCTTCTCTCCCGCCCTCTTTCTTGCCTTCTCTCCCCCCTTCTTTCTTGCCTTCTCTCCCGCCCTCTTTCTTGCCTTCTCTCCCGCCCTCTTTCTTGCCTTCTCTCCCGCCCTCTTTCTTGCCTTCTCTCCCCCCTTCTTTCTTGCCTTCTCTCCCGCCCTCTTTCTTGCCTTCTCTCCCGCCCTCTTTCTTGCCTTCTCTCCCGCCCTCTTTCTTGCCTTCTCTCCCGCCCTCTTTCTTGCCTTCTCTCCCCCCTTCTTTCTTGCCTTCTCTCCCCCCTTCTTTCTTGCCTTCTCTCCCGCCCTCTTTCTTGCCTTCTCTCCCGCCCTCTTTCTTGCCTTCTCTCCCGCCCTCTTTCTTGCCTTCTCTCCCCCCTTCTTTCTTGCCTTCTCTCCCCCCTTCTTTCTTGCCTTCTCTCCCGCCCTCTTTCTTGCCTTCTCTCCCGCCCTCTTCTTGCCTTCTCTCCCCCCTTCTTTCTTGCCTTCTCTCCCGCCCTCTTTCTTGCCTTCTCTCCCGCCCTCTTTCTTGCCTTCTCTCCCCCCTTCTTTCTTGCCTTCTCTCCCCCCTTCTTTCTTGCCTTCTCTCCCCCCTTCTTTCTTGCCTTCTCTCCCCCCTTCTTTCTTGCCTTCTCTCCCCCCTTCTTTCTTGCCTTCTCTCCCCCCTTCTTTCTTGCCTTCTCTCCCCCCTTCTTTCTTGCCTTCTCTCCCCCCTTCTTTCTTGCCTTCTCTCCCCCCTTCTTTCTTGCCTTCTCTCCCCCCTTCTTTCTTGCCTTCTCTCCCCCCTTCTTTCTTGCCTTCTCTCCCCCCTTCTTTCTTGCCTTCTCTCCCCCCTTCTTTCTTGCCTTCTCTCCCCCCTTCTTTCTTGCCTTCTCTCCCCCCTTCTTTCTTGCCTTCTCTCCCCCCTTCTTTCTTGCCTTCTCTCCCCCCTTCTTTCTTGCCTTCTCTCCCCCCTTCTTTCTTGCCTTCTCTCCCCCCTTCTTTCTTGCCTTCTCTCCCCCCTTCTTTCTTGCCTTCTCTCCCCCCTTCTTTCTTGCCTTCTCTCCCCCCTTCTTTCTTGCCTTCTCTCCCCCCTTCTTTCTTGCCTTCTCTCCCCCCTTCTTTCTTGCCTTCTCTCCCGCCCTCTTTCTTGCCTTCTCTCCCGCCCTCTTTCTTGCCTTCTCTCCCGCCCTCTTTCTTGCCTTCTCTCCCGCCCTCTTTCTTGCCTTCTCTCCCGCCCTCTTTCTTGCCTTCTCTCCCGCCCTCTTTCTTGCCTTCTCTCCCGCCCTCTTTCTTGCCTTCTCTCCCGCCCTCTTTCTTGCCTTCTCTCCCGCCCTCTTTCTTGCCTTCTCTCCCGCCCTCTTTCTTGCCTTCTCTCCCGCCCTCTTTCTTGCCTTCTCTCCCGCCCTCTTTCTTGCCTTCTCTCCCGCCCTCTTTCTTGCCTTCTCTCCCCCCCTCTTTCTTGCCTTCTCTCCCCCCCTCTTTCTTGCCTTCTCTCCCGCCTTCTCTCTTGCCTTCTCTCCCCCCTTCTCTCTTGCCTTCTCTCCCCCCTTCTCTCTTGCCTTCTCTCCCGCCCTCTCTCTTGCCTTCTCTCCCGCCCTCTCTCTTGCCTTCTCTCCCGCCCTCTCTCTTGCCTTCTCTCCCGCCCTCTCTCTTGCCTTCTCTCCCGCCCTCTCTCTTGCCTTCTCTCCCGCCCTCTTTCTTGCCTTCTCTCCCGCCCTCTTTCTTGCCTTCTCTCCCGCCCTCTTTCTTGCCTTCTCTCCCCCCCCCTCTTTCTTGCCTTCTCTCCCCCCCTCTTTCTTGCCTTCTCTCCCCCCCTCTTTCTTGCCTTCTCTCCCCCCCTCTTTCATGCCTTCTCTCCCCCCCTCTTTCATGCCTTCTCTCCCGCCCTCTTTCTTGCCTTCTCTCCCGCCCTCTTTCTTGCCTTCTCTCCCCCCCTCTTTCATGCCTTCTCTCCCCCCCTCTTTCATGCCTTCTCTCCCGCCCTCTTTCTTGCCTTCTCTCCCGCCCTCTTTCTTGCCTTCTCTCCCGCCCTCTTTCTTGCCTTCTCTCCCGCCCTCTTTCTTGCCTTCTCTCCCGCCCTCTTTCTTGCCTTCTCTCCCGCCCTCTTTCTTGCCTTCTCTCCCGCCCTCTTTCTTGCCTTCTCTCCCGCCCTCTTTCTTGCCTTCTCTCCCGCCCTCTTTCTTGCCTTCTCTCCCGCCCTCTTTCTTGCCTTCTCTCCCGCCCTCTTTCTTGCCTTCTCTCCCGCCCTCTTTCTTGCCTTCTCTCCCCCCTTCTTTCTTGCCTTCTCTCCCCCCCCTTTCTTGCCTTCTCTCCCGCCCTCTTTCTTGCCTTCTCTCCCGCCTTCTTTCTTGCCTTCTCTCCCCCCTTCTTTCTTGCCTTCTCTCCCCCCTTCTTTCTTGCCTTCTCTCCCCCCTTCTTTCTTGCCTTCTCTCCCCCTTCTTTCTTGCCTTCTCTCCATTCTCTATTTCTCTTCCTCCTTTCTCTCCCTTTCTCCTTCCTCTCCCTTTCTTTCTCCTTCCTTTTTCTCCCTTCTTTCTTGCTTTCTCTTTCTCCCCCTTTCCTTCTCTCCCTCCTTTTTCTCCCCTTTCCTTCATTTCTCTCCCCCTTTCTCTCCCTTTTTCATGCTCTCCCCTTTCTTTCTTGCTTTCTCTCCCCCTCCTCTCCCCTTTTTTGCTTTCTCTCCCCCCTTCCTTGCTTGCTTTCTCCCTCTCCCCCGCTCCTTTTTCTCCCCCTTTCCTTCTCTCTTGCTTTCTCTTTTTCTCCCCCCTTTCTTTCATGCTCTCCCCTCTCTTGCTTGCTCTCTCCCCCTTTCTCACTTTCTCCCCTTCCTTCCCTCTCCTTTCTTTCTCCCTCTCCCCCTCCTTTTTCTCCCCCTTTCTTTCTTGCTCTCCTCCTTTCCTTCTTTCTCTCTCCTTCTTTCTCTTGCTCTCCCCCTTTCTTTCTTGCTTTCTCCCTCTCTCCCCCTCCTTTTTCTCACCCTTTTTTCTTTCTCTCTCCCCCTACATCAATGATTACACATTTTACTTTGTTAAACACTTTTTTTTAAACCTGTTTATTAGTCTTGATTATATTAAGCATCTGTTTATAGTTATATGATAAATTGGTTCGGGCACTTTGTTAGGATGCCCCCTGGACACCTCCCAAGGGAGGTTCTCTAGGCATGCCCTATCGGGAGGAGACCCCGGGGCAGACCCAGGACACGCCGGAGAGATTACACCTCTCGACTGGCCTGGGAACACCTCAGTATTACCCCGGAAGAGCTGGTGGAGGTGGCCAGGGAGAGGAAAGTCTGGGCTGCTCTGCTTAGGCTGCTACCCCCCGACCCATATCCAGATAAGCGGTAGAAAATGGATGGATGAATCTGCTTTACAAGTCCCTGTGTATGAGCTGTTACTATAGAAACAACTATATTAGAATGAGCGCATTAAAACATCCTTCATGTTACAGCTGGAACTATTTTTCTGAGCCATGCTGTTATATGAAAATAATGCACACCAATCAGATTCGAGGATTATTCCTCTTATACCAAAGTGGTTTATTCCCAATTACAATTTTTATTTATCGAATTGATCGGTTTATTGTAATTGTAGGCAAATCACTGTGATATAAAAGGAATAAAACACGACATGCCATCATAGGAAAAATCTCCTCATTCTCTGAGAACAATGTGCCCAAGTCAGGGTTTTATCCCTTACTTACAGCAGGTGGGTGAGGAAAGTCAACAAAAAACAATTTCACAACCAAACTTCACCTGAATCACCTCCAATTCAAATTAAAACAATTCAAAATGTAGAGATTTAAGAGAGACTCACAATCATGGGGCTGGTGTTAGCATTCTGGATATTGATTTGTTGAAGCAGCCGCCGCTCGTACTGCTGGTCCATCACTGAACAGCACCAAATCTGAAACAATGACAAAAATATCATTGAGTATTTTTCCAGACAAGTGGTAAGGAAAGTAAAACCAACATAAAGTGTCTTCATGATTTAGTTAGTTGATTAGACATCTCTGGAACTGTACTGGAGGTGTCAGCACCATTCTTCAAAAAAATTTTTTTTTTCCCCACAGTTAGTGTTATGATGACGACAACAGGCATGAAAATCTATTTATGGAATCAGCACTAGCATGTCCAAGATACTAAAACTAGTTTTAAAAAAAAGCCACCCCAAGGAACTATTATTAGGATACATTTAATGCCATCCATATAATTCAGGCTTTTTACTCTCGTTCTGACTTTTAGTGCTTGAGTACACAATGTCAAAAAATGAGACTGTCTTTAAATATGCTGAAGTACAATAAGAAAACAAATCTAAACATTTAACTAATTACGCAGCATCCAAAGGGTCATAATGGGAACTTTTTTAGATACTTTTGCATTTACTTTCAATACTTGTGTTAACCCTTAAAAGTAGCAACAAAAAAATAAAGACAAATAAAAATTCCCATCATGACCCTTAGGGGGCTCCAGAGATGACAGCAAGAAAATACAAGCATCAGAAGTTGACACATCCCCCCCATGAAACCCCACTCCAAATTTTCCTAAGTTGAATAGGTTGCCATGGAAATACAGAAAAAATAAATAAATCACAGAAATCCCAAAAGGCACAACTGCTCTCATCACTTAAGATAACTGTCAGGTTTCATGAAAAAAATTCCTAATAGTTTGAGTTATGCTCCTGAAACAAACGCTTACAGATGGACGGACAGAGCGATAGCTATATCCCCCAGCATTATATGCCGAGGGGATAAAGAGTCAGAAGAGGTATTAATTTGTAACAAAACAGCTCCTTTTAAAAAGACGTTTTACTCATCACTACTTAAAACACTGGCAGTGGCGTCACAAAAATACCAAGCTGATCTTTCAATCTTGACAGTAAACGGATTTAAATCAGCAAAGTGACCACCCTCTGCTGTCCAGAAGGTCAAATGCAGCTGTAATGAAAATATCAAAAAGCTAATCCTGGTCCTCTTCTCATTCAGAGTTTCCTGACCATCGGGCCGTGTTACCGTAACAAGCCTCAACAATGTAGCAGTAAGATCACAAGGCTTCCTGAGGCAGATAACTGCTTTCTAACAAAAACATTTCTGATCATAAAGTATCAGCAGCCAACACTTGTAGCTTTTTGATTACAAATATTTTCGGTTCTAAAATCTGATTGGCTGAGCTGGGTTCGAAGCCATTCCACCACACACACACACACACACACACACACACACCCCTTAACTGTACGATTTTAATGCATTAATCCTAATCATTAAACCATCCTTCTGTCCACAGTAATTACCTAATTTTTGTTGCTTAGCAACCAAAACCTACTATTAACAGACTTAATTTCACGGCAGGAAAAAAAAAAAAAAAATCTTGTTGCGAATACAAGGTTATATGATCTCCTGAACACTAGATTTTATCATTTGTTTTTTTTTATCCCTCAAGAGGAAAACATCATACTTTTAACCACTTGCATTTATATTTCATGTTAACATCCGTGAAACAAGTTAGTTCCTGTTTTAACAGCCATAACCAGTCACTCCCTAACCAGACTTTTCTCCTCCTTTTAAAATTAACCAGGGGGAATGAATGAATGAATGAATAATCAGCTTGTCATGTAACACAGAAACTGGAAAGACTCTCCCGTTACAAAGTACTGATACTGGAGACTCCTTCCATAACTACTAAATAAACATCTTCATCGAAAAAGCAAAAACAGTTTTTATTAGCAGCTCATCCAGCCAACAGGCGAGGAGTTTATGCCATCATGTGCTGTCTGTTGTCCATGTAGTGTGGTCCACATTTCATGAAAATTACTTTTTCTCTCAATTCTTCACTGATTTTTATTCTTTTTGGCAGGAAGGTAGGTCTGCCTGGGGTGCATACAGCTTCTACCCAAATTTGCATAATTGCAATTAATAATGAAGATAGAGTAATTAAGCCCTAATGAGCAGTTTCCAGACACATCACTTCTCCCTCAATTCTTCACTGATTCTGATTCTTTCCAGCATGAGCATGGGGTGCATATAACTTCTACCCAGATTTGCTTAATTACAATTGTTAAAGTTATGGACTAATTAAGCCTTAATGAGCAGCTCGACCAAAAAAAAAAAAAAAAAAAAACCTTCTTGGTCAATTCCTCAACGTTTTGAATTCTTTCCAGCAAATAGGCAGGTATTCCTAGTGTATATAGCTTACACTTACAGTTGAATTTGTGTACTCTGATTCCCGAAAAAGGGGCGGTGCCAAGCAGCTCTCGGCTCTGTGGGCGGGACTAATCCTGATATTTCTAAAAGTGTTTAGGGATTTGTTAAACAATACAAATTGCACGAACCAAGTATTATAGAAAGCAAACAGCCTATGGGCATTTTAAAAAATAAAACCGGGGTGGATTTTATGTTCTGGGAATACAATTTTAAACAAACTTCACAAAAACATCAGCAAAGGGGATGAATAAATCTCAATATCTGGATTGAAACAGCAAGAACTGGAGAATGTTTATGGGTTAAATTTACTAAATATATAAAATGTTAAATATTTGAAAATGAACCAATGTGGAAGGAAACCTAGAAAAAAGCAGGACTGCTTTCTGCTCCAACACAAGTTTGTGTGAGGACTTCCGATTGACATGGCAACTACATCCTTAACTTCAATATCCAAATGAAACTTTAAAAAAAAAAGAAGCAGCTTTTTCAGAGGTTTTCTTTGTGGAAACCAGCCAAACGTGCTGACTGTCAGACACAAACTGCACCCATCAGAGAGAGAGACAGACAGACACACACACACTGCACCCGGATAGTTTGCACTTTACTGGGCGCAATTTCTCAATATTGTTTTCATTACTGCGCATGCTCCGCCTTTCCGATGCAGGTGCGTGACCATTGCTATGCAAGTATTTATAAATCCGCCATATTAAATTTTCATTTTCGCGGTACTTTACCGAGCCTAGCGGCGTTTGAACGAATTTAAGCGGGGGTTCCGGGACTACTATTAATAATATGGCAGTTTTATCAGCACTTGCATAGCAACGGTCACACACCTGCATCGGAAAGGCGAAGCATGCGCAGTAATGAAAACAATATGGCGGAACTGCGCCCAATAAAGTGCAAACTATCCCTGAAACCTGTTTTTTTTTTTTTTCAGTCATCAAAACTGGTGTTTGTCTGTGCTTTGGGATTGGTTGTTTGAGGGTTAGGGTGACTTTTCGCGTATTTTAGCGCCCGCTAAAGTGCAGTAGTCCCCGGGCAGCTAGCCATGTTAGCACAACACCACTAGCACAGAGTTCAAAGTGAACTAAATCAGTCACGGAACAAACAGCTCCACTCAGACAAAGCCGACTCGAGCTCAAAATACGGGATTTAATAAGACGACATACTGTACCTGACTTTTCGAGTTTACTCGATCACTCCGCCTGTGTGTTTAGAGGACAGATGTGAGATTCTTATTTTACAGAGCGCAAAGGATTGTGGGTACAGTGCTTACGTCACCGTTTTGCTTCGGAAGCTGCAGCAGTGTTTCCATGGTTACAGCAATAACGCCTATGTCTCAATATCTTATAAAATCCCGTCTTTAGAGGACACACCTGACCTCACCGAGTAAACTCCCCAAATCACTTCATTTGTGTGTTTAGCTGAGGATAGATCTGAGAAGATTGTTGTTCTACAGAGCGTAAAGGATTGTGGGTAGTGTACACTGATGACGTCGGCATCAGCACTATAATGACCGTGGGTAATATAGTGATGACGTCTGCATAGGGCAAGGAAGAGAACTTTAATAAATTTACATTTTATAGAAAAGAAACTATCCGTCCCAATGTTAAAAATATGACATCTGAACTCATTCCAAATAAATAAATAAGTCATTTTTAAATTCTGAAATATTTGTAAATACAGGGCGGCACAGTGGTGTAGTGGTTAGCGCTGTCACCTCACAGCAAGAAGGTCCGGGTTCGAGCCCCGTGGCCGGCGAGGGCCTTTCTGTGCGGAGTTTGCATGTTCTCCCCGTGTCCGCGTGGGTTTCCTCCGGGTGCTCCGGTTTCCCCCACAGTCCAAAGACATGCAGGTTAGGTTAACTGGTGACTCTAAATTGACCGTAGGTGTGAATGTGAGTGTGAATGGTTGTCTGTGTCTATGTGTCAGCCCTGTGATGACCTGGCGACTAGTCCAGGGTGTACCCCGCCTTTCGCCCATAGTCAGCTGGGATAGGCTCCAGCTTGCCTGCGACCCTGTAGAACAGGATAAAGCGGCTACAGATAATGAGATGAGATTTGTAAATACTTGAAAATGAACCCCTGTGGAAGGAAACCTAGAAAAAGCAGGACTACTTTCTGCTCCAACAAAAGTTTGTGTGAGGACTTTCTATTGACATGGCAACTACATCCTTCAATATCCAAATGAAACCTTTTAGTTTATCTTTTTTTATAAAGCTTTTTCAGAGTTTTTTTTTTTTTTGTGGAAACCAGCCAAACGTCCTGACCGGTCACATACACTGTACACCCTGCACCGCGTACACCCGACACACTGCACCCATCAGTATGAGGACTTTTGGTCCCCTACAAGATGTAAACACACACACACACACGTTAGTCGACAGCTGCAGCTTAGCTTCAATGCAGGAGACACGAAAAGCCACATCAAATTCCTAAAGTTCCTGACAGTGAAATAAATTAACAGAATTAAAGCGTTTTGTGGAAATGAGATGTCGAGTGCAGCAGTAACATACTCAGTGCAGGAGAGGGAGCCCAGCTCGGGCAGCTCGCCATGTTAGCACAACACCAATAGCACAGAGTTCCAAGTGAACTAAATCAGTCACGGAACAAACTGCTCCACTCAGGCAAAGCCGACTCGATCTCTTATTAAATCCCGTCTTTAGAGGACATACCTTACTTGAGGATAGATCCGAGAATTGTTCTACAGCCCGCAAAGGATCGTGGGTAATGTACAGCGCTGACGTCAGCGTTTTGCTTCGGAAGCTGCAGCAGTGTTTCCATGGTTACAGCGATAACGCCCATGTCGATAACTTATTAAAATCCCGTCTTTAGAGGACACACCTGACCTCATGGAGTAAACTCCCCAGATCACTCCGTCTCTGTGTTTAGCTGAGGATAGATCGAAGATTGTTCTACAGAGCGTAAAGGATTGTGGGTAATGTAGTGCTGACATCAGCACTTTAATGATTGTAGGTGATGTACAGTGATCTCTGCATAGGGCAAGGAAGAGAACTTTAATAAGTGTCCCAATGTTAAAAATACCCCATTTGAAATCATTCCAAAAAATAATCAATTAATTATTTCTGTGGAGTTTAACGTATTTTTTTTAAATTCTTATTAACCTCTCTTCAATTATCCATTAACAAAACTTAATTTGTGTTGCAGGCGGCACGGTGGTGTAGTGGTTAGCGCTGTCGCCTCATAGCAAGAAGGTCCTGGGTTCGAGCCCAGTGGCCGACGAGGGCCTCCCCGTGTGTTTCCTCCGGGTGCTCCGGTTTCCCCCACAGTCCAAAGACATGCAGGTTAGGTTAACTGGTGACTCTAAATTGACTGTAGGTGTGAGTGTGAATGGTTGTCTGTGTCTATGTGTCAGCCCTGTGATGACCTGGCGACTTGTCCAGGGTGTACCCCGCCTTTCGCCCGTAGTCAGCTGGGATAGGCTCCAGCTTGCCTGCGACCCTGTAGAACAGGATAAAGCGGCTAGAGATAATGAGAGAGAGATGAATTTGTGTTGCATTTTCTTATTAACCAACTACAACCTTAGATTTTAAAGGTAATCTTTAAAAGGCTAGGGCAGCACGGTGGAGGAGTGGTTAGCACTGTCGCCTCACAACCAGAAGGTTCCAGGTTCGAGGCCAGCGGGGACCTCTCTGTGTGGAGTTTGCATATTCTCCATGTCTAGGTGGGTTTCCTCCAGGTGTTCCGGTTTCCACCACAGTTCAAAGACATGCTGTTAGCATAGCTGCCCCCTGCTGCATGCATGTGTGTTCTTGCACGTGTGTTCACTGCTTCAGATAGGTTAAATGCAGACAGGAATTTCACAAGTACGTGATGAATAAAGTTGTGCTTTTTTTTTTAAGAAACAAAGTTTACACCCCCTTAGAATACTTAAGACAGTGCTAGAGAAGAGACAAATGTGCTTCCAAAGAACTTCACTACCAACTCTTATTAAAAATCATAATTCAGAAAAAAGTTAAAGATACAAAGACAGTGTGGAAGGAAAAAAATGGAAAGCAAATTCATAAGGGTCACAAAAATCCAAAATGACAGCAGTAGACTGGAAAAAGATCTTCAATGCATCATTTATCAAAACCAGTCAGTCAGTCACACATAGTCCCTTATAAGAGCTAAACTAACATTTAAATGTTAAGATTTAATTTAAAAAAAAAAAAGGTTGAGTAAGTTGGTTTGTCAGTTTAAAAAAAAAGTTGCATGTAAATTAAAAAGAATGACAGTCTTGGGTAGTTATGTTTAATACTTAAGAATTATAGAATGGCATAAGATTTTTTTTTTTTTACACTACATACATTTTTATTTTTGTAATCAACAATAATTAGAGCAAGCTGGAGCAAATGTCTACGAAAGTTTAAAAAAAAAAAAAAAGTGTATATCAATTGCCAGTAATCAACTTGACTAACAGTCCATTCTTTATCAAACATTCCATTTAAAAGAACAGATACGTTAAAAAAAAAAAATTATACTCTGCTAAATGGGCATACAGCAAATGTTACAGGCATACAGCAATGTTACACTTTTTTTTTTTTTTTAAATAAAACACTTTACTGAAAAAGTACAAAATCAATATGGCAACATGTCATCCTATTAAATAAGGAAGAACAAAAATTAAAGGGAACAATCTGACAAGAAAAAAAAAAGCCAGGCATAGAATTACGAGAGTTCATTTTTATTTTGCAAGATCATACCACAAGAAGAATTGATTGTACTTTCATTTCTGTTGGCGGCATCAATAGAGGCTTTGTACCATCACATGACCCCCATAGCAACGGTAACCATGCTGCCATGATTGGAGCACTACAAGCTGCCTCCTTTCAGACGAGTTAGTTGTTATTGACCGGTATGGGAAGGTTTTGCTGCATTTTTAGATGTGCAAATCGTTTTGAACGAAACAAACATTTTTAATTTACCAAAAGTAATTCATCAGGGGGATAAAACTAGAGATTTTTTTTTTTAAAACACTGAAGGGAAAAATGGCTTGCAAACATGGTGTGACTCAGGGTCCAAAACCTTTCTACATTTACAAGTCTCTAGTTTCCCCCCCAATTAATTACATTTGGCAAGTTTAAAAAAAAAAAAAAAGTTTCATTCAGAACCATTTGCACATCCAAAAGCACAGCAAAACCTTCACATACCAGTCAATAACTAACTCACCTGAATAAAGCACAAGCTGCCTCCTGTCATGGCGGCGTAGTTACCAGTACTATGGGGGTCACGTGATGGTGCAAAGCCTCCATTTGACCTGAGGAATGGGATGGGAGCCGGGATGGATTAAAAGTCAAACAGAAAAAGTATGGCAGGAGTACTGGGACGCCAGTGATACAGGAAGACATCTCTACAAAAGCATGTGGGTGTTGGAAGAAAGGTGGGGAGAAACAGGAGAGGAAACCATCATCCATCTAAGAATAGGCCATACAGCACTCAGGACACTTCATGTAATAGGAAAACATCTGACTGGGTCATGCAGACATTGCAATCAGCCAGAATCAGTGCAGCATATGGTAGTGGAATGTGACTTCTATAAGGAAGAGAACAAGACCAAGAGAAGCACTTAAAGCTCAACTTTACACAAGAGAACCTCTTCAGTAAGGCATTTGGACACATATGGCCAACTAATTATATACAGTTAGGTCCATAAATATTTGGACAGACATTTTTCCAATTTTGGTTCTGTACATTACCACAATGAATTTTGAACAAAACAATTCAGATGCAGTTGAAGTTCAGACTTTCAGCTTTAATTCAGTGGGTTGAACAAAATGATTGCATAAAAATGTGAGGAACTAAAGCATTTTTTTTTAAAAACACAATCCCTTCATTTCAGGGACTCAAAAGTAATTGGACAAATTAAATAATTGTAAATAAAATGTTCATTTCTAATACTTGGTTGAAAACCCTTTGTTGGCAATGACTGCCTGAAGTCTTGAACTCCTGGACATCACCAGATGCTGTGTTTCCTCCTTTTTAATGCTCTGCCAGGCCTTTACTGCAGCGGTTTTCAGTTGCTGTTTGTTTGTGGGCCTTTTCTGTCTGAAGTTTAGTCTTTAACAAGTCAAATGCATGCTCAATTGGGTTGAGATCAGGTGACTGACTTGGCCATTCAAGAATATTCCACTTCTTTGCTTTAATAAACTCCTGGGTTGCATCAATAAACACTAGTGACCCAGTGCCACTGGCAGCCATGCATGCCCAAGCTGCCTCCGCCGTGTTTTATGGATGTGGTATGCTTTGGATCATGAGCTGTACCACACCTTCGCCATACTTTTTTCTTGCCATCATTCTGGTAGAGGTTGACCTTGGTTTCATCTGTCCAAAGAATGTTCTTCCAGAACTGTGCTGGCTTTTTTAGATGTTTTTTAGCAAAGTCCAATCTAGCCTTTTTATTCTTGAGGCTTATGACCATGCAGTGAACCCTCTGTATTTACTTTCATACAGTTCTCTTTATGGTAGATTTGGATATTGATACGCCTACTTCCTGGAGAGTGTTGTTCACTTGGTTGGCTGTTGTGAAGGGGTTTCTCTTCACCATGGAAATTATTCTGCGATCATCCACCACTTTTGTCTTCTGTGGGCGTCCAGGTCTTTTTGCATTGATGAGTTCACCAGTGCTTTCTTTCTCAGGATGTACCAAACTGTAGATTTTGCCACGCCTAATATTGTAGCAATTTCTCGGATGTTTTTTTTTTCTGTTTTCGCAGCTTAAGGATGGCTTGTTTCACCTGCATGGAGAGCTCCTTTGACTGCATGTTTTCTTCACAGCAAAATCTTCCAAATGCAAGTGCCACACCTCAAATCAACTCCAGGCCTTTTATCTGCTTAATTGAGAATGACATAATGAAGGAATTGCCCACACCTGCCCATGAAATAGCCTTTGAGTCAATTGTCCAATTACTTTTGGTCCCTTTAAAAACAGGGTGGCACATGTTAAGGAGCTGAAACTCCTAAACCCTTCATCCAATTTTAATGTGGATACCCTCAAATGAAAGCTGAAAGTCTGGACTTTATGTCCATTATATAACTATAACTTGAATATATGTTTCAGTAAACAGGTTAAAAAAAAAAATGTGTGTCAGTGTCCAAATATATATGGACCAAACTCTCTCCGTGTGTGTGTGTGTGTGTACACGGTATATCCCACAGGTGTAATAGAGAATTTAGGGTCTCCCCTGACAATCTTCTGTCCCACACTCCAATCCAGTAGGTGGCAGTAATGCACCTTTAATCTGGCATGCCAACCACAATTAAATCCAAAAGAAGGAGCGAAGATGGCAGTGAGTGCATGTTTGTTCAGGAGCTGAGCACCATCAAACTTACAATTAAGTGAAGCATAGTTATTGTACTTCATCTTACTCGAGGTACCCTAGGAGCAGTGGCGAGTACATAGTGTTAACTTGGTAGTGACTAAATCGTGAAGAACCGTTACCATATAACGACATAAGAAAACAAGTTTCAGCTAATTACATTGCTAAGCTAGTGCATCACAACAACAGCATGGAGGCGCTGATAGAGGGGGAGAATCCGCTTGTGCATAACCTACATGACTACTGCATGGCAGATACACCTGTGACTTCCCTTGTGGACTCAGAGCTTCCCCTCTTCCCATTACACCAGCCATAATGCCATCCAAACCCCCTGCAGCAAAGAAGCTGAAATCGCAGCGCTCCCTGGATATGGATAGCGGGAGCATATCTGAAATTTTCTGCACTGTCTTAAACACCAGACTTTATTGCCTGGAAAAAAAAAAAAAAAAAGTATGGAGAAGCCGATATCTGACAATACATTGAAGATAGAGGGGCTTAAGAAAACTGTTGATTTCACCTGTGCCGAGATTGGGGGGGGTGGGGTAAAGGGGAAGATGACAAGTTGATGCTCAAGCCTGCAAGACAGATAAAAGTGACTCTTGGAACAATGAGTCACTGACCTGGACAAGTACTCACGACGCTGGAACATGCGTCTGTATGGAGTGGCTGAGTGTAAGGAGCAAGATGCCTGCACAGAGGTTATACACATCTGTCAGACGATACTACCGGAGTATAAAGTGAAATTCCCTGATACAGTGCATCAACTCTGCCAGCCAAGGAAAGATGTCTCCAAGCCTCAAGGGATTATTTCACAGTTTGCCAAACGCGTCTACTGTGATGCAGTCAAGAAAGCTGCAAAGTAGTCCACATTCCTGCAGAACAAGCATCTGCACTTTGCTGAGGACCCGTCACCAGCTGCCAGAGAGACGGATGCAGCTGTGGCCCCAGTAGCCAAAGCACATGAACAAGGAAAGACTTTCATCGGAGGAAGAGCCTTTGCTAATGGGACTGAACTGTTCCCAACTACATGAAGCTGATAAACATCACCTGTCTACAGTATACACCTTTAACCAAGACAGACTGGAGTTTGCTGCTCAGTTTGCTGCTCATTTAACTGCTCCAAGTTACATTTTGTTATGCTGGAGGGATGCTCAGCACATAACTCCAGTATATTTTGTTATAGAAGAGAATGTGTTTATTTTTGGACTCATTTTTATTCCTTATCTTTTTACTTTATTTACTCTCGACTGCATCCAGTCACTTTATATGCAATGCCCTCGAGGCTTGCACTTTGTGTGTAATATGTAAGGACTGAGAAGGCTCAAGTTGCCAAGTGAGAACCAAGGTGCCTCCCCAGTTTTACAGCTTTAATAAGTTTCACTGTACACTTTATACAGAATTCAAGATGGTTCAGCTCTTGATAGAGACTGTCAATTTGTCATATATATTGTTCTGTTTACTGTTAATACATTATCATTACTCTCAATGCCAGGAGGTTAAGATATAGTCTTAAGCACAAAGCTTTTTGTTTGCCAAGCAGCACAAACATGATCTCCGTTTTATTCAAGAGTCACATTCAATTCCTGATTATGGAAGATTTTGGAGATCCCAGCGGGGTAATGATTGATGGCAGGCTCATGGATCTGAAAATTCTACCAGTGTTACTACTCTAAAGTACAACTTTTCAGGGCCTAATGTTATCGACCATCTGTGATGCTTCAGGTCATTTTATTGTCCAAGTGTTAACAATTGAAAACGTCACACTGGTAACAGTTTTTTTTTTTTAAATATTTATATACATCTCACAAAGAAATGATATACTACTTGAAACAGAGAAGCATAACCAAAATACCTTTAATAACTTTCCAATTGCCGGTATTATAATGGGGGGGGGGGGGGGGGGGGGATTTCAACATATTAAAGTCACAAATTGGACTGTTTGCCTCTGCATAATCCTACCACAGTTCATGAAAAATGTTTGCATAAACAGTTTCAAGTTAACCAGTTGATATGTGGAGGAATAAATATCGGAACACTAAGGCCTTTACATGGAGTAATAGAAATGCCACCTGGCAATCACGGTTAGATTTCCGGCTGGTTTCTCATAATTTGAACATTGACAAGATATTGGCCAATCACCACAACACTGTCTCCATTTTTATCTCCTTGTATTCTGCTTCTACTAAAGCATGTAGGAGTGCTTACTGGAAACTAAAACAGCTTGCTACTACAACACGAGAAAGTAAAGTCAGGCATGAAGAGATAAATGAAATTTTGGAATAAAGCAAGGGCTAAGGATGCTTTTAGTAGCCATTAGGAACTTTTTAAATTTAAAGCTGGTCAGTACTTGAGAAATTATGGCAGTACCTTAACCAAAAGTTGTAGATTGGAAAAGAGGGTGGTCTCTAAAATAAATTTCATTGTCCCAGAAGAACTCTGCTGATGTGTCAGAAGAGGAAAGACTAATTTGTTCAGAAATAAAATCTAATCTAAATGAAAATTTACTTAAACAAGGCTAAAGGTGCCCTTGTCAGGTCACGCATTATTCCAGGCCGATATCACCACCAGCCCCTCTGTGGTTCAGTACTGGACTGGTCTTGTTGGGGACCTGAACTAGAGCACTGTGTGGAACCTCCTATACAGATACCTCCCTTACTTTGTAAGGAATTGTTTTTCAAACTGATTCATAGATACTAGCCTGCCAAGCATTATCTGCTGAAGTTTAAGACAGACAATTGTGCGGACTGTTTATTGCATGAGACAGACCCGTAAACAATAATGCACCTGTTCTGGCAACGCCCTTTTACCATCACATTCTGGACAGAAATAACCCAGTACATTACAGCCAAGCTTGACTGATTTTTCTCTGTGTTGGAAATATGTACTGTTTGGTTGTTATCTGAAAACTCCCCCAGCTCTTGGTTTGTGTGTATTAATAACTATTTGTATTTTGTTGCTGTTTTCAATAAAGATCAATTTAAAAAAGGTGCACAAACTTTTGCACTCGGTTGTATGTCGTTTGCACTAAATATCACCTCTAGGGGGCGATGTGGAGCCTGATCCGAGTGTATGCGCCGTTTACTGCAGAATAAATTGTTAAAGGGAAGCGTTTCTAGTTTCAAGATGGTCTAAATCGACCTGAATATAACCTATAACCCAATGTTTTTACTGACTCTGGAAAGAAAGGATCAATAATATAGTTAGGGAAAAAAAAAACTAAGATGGAGAACCAGGAAGTGCTGAAGTCTCTGGTGTTTACTCTGAGCTACATGCTAATGAAACGGCGCAGGGATGTAAACAATGCAGACACACAGAGACGGCGTGAAGTTCAGCGGCGGGTCAGACAAAGGCAGTATTTCCTACAGAGACAGAGGAGGATGCTGATGGTAATTATATATATATGCATAGGAGTAACGGTTTCCCTACTTTCATCTAAAGTCTGTTTACATCCGGTGCATTTTTATCCACATTTAAAGACAGCCACTGTTCTAATAGTCTCCAGATCTTTTAATAACACGACACATTTATTTTGGCTTTGGTTCTTACTTGGAAAAAATTTTTTAGATCTGTTTATTTCTATTTCCTGTAATTTCCAGATGTTGATCGCTCAAAGCACAAGGCCCATCACTGTGGCTCGGACTCGTGCCTGGTCCAACACACCTAGCACTGATTGGTGGGAGCGAGTGGTCCTAACAGAGTTCCAGCCCTCCGATTGGCTGGAGCGCTTCCGTATGAGCAAAGAGACCTTCTTTCACCTTTGCAACAAGTTGAAGCCCTGGCTGGCACGGCAGGACACATGTCTGCGCCCTGCTCTACCTCTTGAGAAGCGGGTGGCTTTGGTACTGTGGCGCCTGGCCTCAAACGTCGAGTACCGCACCATCGGGGAGCTGTTCGGAGTGGGACGCTCGACTGTGTGCAAGTGTGTGCGTGAGGTGTGCCATGCCATTGGAGCCACTCTGCGCCCACTCTACCTCCGTGAGCCAAGTGATCAGGAGCTGGAAGACGCCGCCCGCCTATTTAGCACACGCTGGGGCTTTCCGCACTGCGTGGGTGCCGTCAGTAGCCTCCATGTGCCCATCATTGCACCGGCTACTGACGCCGATAGCTACTGGAACAGCCGTGGCTGGCATTCTATCATTACCCAAGGTGCAGTTAATGGCCTCGGGCAGTTCTGGGATGTGTGCGCAGGCTTCCCGGGTGGCGCCGAACCTACATCCATTCTGCAGAACTCCTCTCTGTGGACTCTGGGGTGTGAGGGTAGGCTATTGCCCCAGTCTCTACCTCGAAGTTTTATGGGCAAGCAGTTGGGGTCTGTAGTCCTGGGAGATGCTGGGTATCCTCTTCAGACCTGGTTACTGAAAGCCTACAGCAAGTCAGACAACCTCACAGCTGGGCAGCATGCCTTCAACCGGCGCCTGGAGAGAGCACACGCCATTGTGGATGAGGCTTTCCTGAAGCTCCGGGCTCGCTGGCAGTGCCTTTTAAAGAGGAATGATTGCCATGTAGATGGGGTGCCGGCTATGATTGTGGCATGCTGTGTGTTGCATAATATGTGTGAGGTGCATGGCGATGAGTTGGCAGAGGAGTGGCTAGAGGCAGCGAGGCGAGAGGAGAGCCCCATGCCCACTCACATTGTGCCCGTCTTGGACGATGATCCAGCTGGGGAGGAAGTGCGAGAACTTTACTGCCAGTATTTCCTACAGCAGGAGCATCAGCAGAACCAGCAAGAGCAACAGGACTGAAGCAGGGTCTCTACCAACATATTTGAATACAGAGAATTCAAACATGTTGGTAGAAGCCATGGCCTAATGGTTCAAGAAGCAGCTTTGGGACCAAAAGGTTGCTGGTTTGATTCCCTGGACCAGCGGCAATGGCTGAAGAGCCCTTGAGCAAGGCACCTAACCTCCAACTGCTCCCAAGGCTGCTCTGGGTGCGTTTTGTGCGTCGCTCTGGATAAGAGCATCTGTTAAAAAAGCCATTGATGTAATGTAATATATTGTGAATGCTGGAGGTTTAGAGCATTTAGCAGATGTGTTTATCTGGAAGGACTTGGACAGAAGTGCACTGGTGCAACAGACTGATGTGGGTGAACATATGTTGTTTTTCTTGAAGATTAGCATTTTCAGAATGTAAAAATTTACTGTACAGTGAATATTTCATACTGCAGGACATTGGTAAACGCTGATTAGAGCAATCGGACATGAAGACAGTACTTTTTATGCAAGGTTAAAACTTGTGTATAAGAAACAGTCTTGGAAACAGCACACAGACTAAACAAGCCCAAAAATCATACTCCTTTACTTCAGTTTTACTACAAAGCTTAGTGTGTTAGTATTGATCAAATTTAACTGAAGGAACAAACGTTTACATTTACCCCATTCACACTCACTGAAAACTGTTTATTCACCCCATTATGTTGTAATGGTGTCGTGTGCGCAAATGGGAGCAGAACGGTAAAGTCAGTGTTAAAATAGGTCTGAAATATACAACACCAATTCCAAAAACATTGGAACACAAATAAATAAAAGGTGATCCTTTACAAATCAAAAACCCTACATTTCTTTGAAAAATGGTACAAAGGCAACATATCAAATGTTGAAACTGAGAAATTTTATTTTATTATTTTTTTAAATACATGCTCGTTTTGAATTTGATGTCAGCAACACATTTCAGAAAAGTTGGGACAGAGGCATGTTTACCACCATGCTGCATCACTGCTACTTTTTTTATTTCAAAATGTTTTTATTGTTTTAAAAGGTATTCAGAGCAAACAACTCAACATACATTTATGCTGTCACAGAGGAGTGCACAATATCAGAAAGTACACTTCCATATAAATTTACCTTCTCCATTGTCACCCTAATATGATGTCCCCACAAATGGGGAACATGTAAACAAGAGAAAAAAAATAGATAACAGTATTTTAATGAAAAGCTCAAAAAGAAAAAAAAAAAGGAAAATTATAATGTTACTAATAACAAAAAAGAAATGAAAATAGAAAACACGAAAAAAAAGAGGAGAGGGGGGTCAGAGGCAAGTATTTTCTTTACTATTGAGTATAGTCAAGTCTTTAATCGTCAAGAGAAGCTGCATCAAACATTTTCATAATCTAGAAAGGGCTGCCATATAGTTTGGAATTTTTCTTTTGAATTATGTATAATGGTCCTGATCTTTTCAAGCTGAAGAAAAAAAAACATTACATCGCTCACCCAACATGAGTGCTTAGAAGGTGAGGGTGACTTCCAGTTTGTTAATATTAAACGACGAGCTAATAAAGTACAGAACGCAATCAGCTGTGATTGGCCCTTTGACAAAGACGGTTCAGTGTGTACCACTCCAAAAATGGCAATTATAGGATCTGGATCTATTATTTTTCTACAAATATTGGAAAATGATTTGAAAACATCCAACCAGAATGTACGTAGAGTTGGACATAGCCAAAACACATGTGCTAGGGTAGCACATCACCGCTACTTTTAACACACTGAACATTTGGGAAACTGAGGAGACCAATTGCTGTAGTTTTGAAAGAGAAAAGTGTTGCCCCACTAATTTAAATACATCAAAAGGGTGCCAATAATTGTGTCCAGTGTACATTTTGTGCCTTTATTTCATAGATGATAGGTATTGAACAAAAAAGCTTTCATTTTATGAAATTTTATATTAAATATTCTGATACCAAAAAAATGGTTCATTTGTATTCATTTCTGAAGATATTCTAAATACTTACAATTCAGGGGTGCCAATAATACTGAGCAGGTCCGTACCTGCTTTGGGAGACGACTTCGTAAGGACTTGAAGCCATCCATCCATGGTCTTTCTCTAGATATTTATTATTTCTCTCTATTGCTTTTCTTGCTTGTTGCCTCATTATGAATGATGTTGGCTTCACCAGTCATGTCCATTTTGTCTCATGTGCACCAACTTTGTCACAGGCGTGTGTACAACCCTTACTGTACCTACATGGCAATATGTAAAGATGGATAGGTCAAGTGTGTGTGTGTTCCTCCCTTCAGATTATTGAAACCTGCTGTTTTGGTTATCGGCCCAGTCTCGCCTCTGGGATTGGTTTCTTCCACACTGGTAGTGTTTTGTACAGGATTAGTGCTCTTCTGACATCAGGAACAAGAGCTGAATTGTTTTATAGTGGAGGCACACATTATTGAGCCCCATAGGCATAGTGTGGATACTTAAAGAAACCCATCGAGTTGTTTTCTGATGGTGCGTGCCTCCCACCATACCAGTATTACCAGTCACACACCGCCTAGTGGCCAGTAATTATCAGCCATACACACCGCCTAGTGGCCAGCGTTAAAACAACACGCTCTAGCGATTATCTGTTAATAATAACCACAATTAAACATGAAGTAAACATTACTTTAGGGTCATTTAAACACCACGCGAGTGAGCTCGCAACCACGGAAGTAACCGTTAACT
Organism: Neoarius graeffei; assembly: GCF_027579695.1. Taxonomy (NCBI): domain Eukaryota; kingdom Metazoa; phylum Chordata; class Actinopteri; order Siluriformes; family Ariidae; genus Neoarius; species Neoarius graeffei. The sequence goes on along the minus strand of NC_083591.1, from coordinate 40,399,380 downwards.
TTAACGCCACTAAAGAAAACCGGGATATTTTGGAGATAAAACTCACCCAATATTCATCAACAGGTGCACACGAGTCCAAGAACAGCAGCTACTGATTTAAAATAGATATAAAACCACAATAGAAATCGTTCAGGTTGAAAATCGGCGTGTTTTGTCTCCTCAGGATTCACAGGGACTAAAATTCCAGGCCTCCCGAGTGCAGTTTAAATGACTGAATGCGCGCTTCTGATTGGTCCGTGTCGTGTTTGTTTACGTTCTCTCAAACCTGATTGGCTGAAATCGGTTTGAGGCGTTCCTGTTTTTAACGGTTTACTGTAAACCTAAAAAAAGGCGTTTACAATAGTGTTTTTTAAAATACATCGCTACATTTCATACTTTCCCCGATATGTTAAAGCAGTCTGATTATTTAATGAAGTGTTTTATATAATCTGTGACCTATTTATCCCAAATTCATTACAACAAACATACATTTGATGATAAATGATAAAATATTACTTAGTGTCTCATCGAAAAACACGGAATTTCAGCTATAAACTAATTCACACGGCAACACTGGGACGGAGCAAAAAACACGCTCCTTCCTAAACCCCAGTGCCAGTAATTATCAGCCATACACACCGCCTAGTGGCCAGCGTTAAAACAACACGCTCTAGCGATTATCTATTAATAATAACCACAATTAAACATGAAGTAAACATTACTTTAGGGTCATTTAAACACCACGCGAGTGAGCTCGCGACCACGGAAGTAACCGTTAACTTTAACGCCACTAAAGAAAACCGGGATATTTTGGAAATAAAACTCACCCAATATTCCTCAACAGGTGCACACGAGTCCAAGAACAGCAGCTACTGATTTAAAATGTATATAAACCACAATAGAAATCGTTCAGGTGTCCCGGTTGAAAATCAGCGTGTTTTGTCTCCTCAGGATTCACAGGGACTAAACTTCCAGGCCTCCCGAGTGCAGTTTAAATGACTGAATGCGCGCTTCTGATTGGTCCGTTAAACCCGTGCCGTGTTTGTTTACGTTCTCTCAAACCTGATTGGTTGAAGTCGGTTTGAGGAGCGTGCACGAAAGGAGCGCGAGCGTTCCTGTTTTCAAAGGTTTACTGGAAACCGGAAAAAAAAAATTATATATATATATATATATATATATATATATATATATATATATATATACACACACACAGGCCCGTAGCCAGGGGGGATCGGAGGGTTCGTTCGATCCCCCCCCCCACACACACGCACCTCAAGATTACTCAAGATTTATTCATTTGTTCATCTCCGATGAATATACATTGATTCACTTTTAAATTAACAATATCAAATCCAGACTAATCAAAAAAGAAAAGTAGACTAAGTGAGGACGAGTTATAAAAACGGGTTCATTTCTCCCATGTTTATGTTTACGTTTTGTTCAGACTGCTTTACACCCCAATCCAGTGGGTGGCGGTAATGCCCCCATTAGACCCCTTTCACTGACGTCACCCGAAACCGGAAGTAAACAAACCCTGCGCCATATTGGAAGACCAACAAACTCGTGATTAGGGGGAAATAACGGCAGCTCGCGGTATGTGAACCCACGAGGCACTTGGTTCATCAAAAACCTACAATGGTAAACTTTTGTGCTGTGTTAGGGTTCTAACAAAGCTGATGGGAAAGGTGAAAAGAAGTCTTTCTACAGAATACCAGCTGTGATTGAGACACAAGGGGAGCAAACTAAGGAGCTTTCTGCCAGGAGGCAGAGAGAGGATTTAGCTGCTTTATGCAGAGCGGATCTGAATACTTCAAGTCTATTTTGTTACTGGTAAGTCACTAGGCTAGAGTGTTGTAGAACATTTTTTTAAATGTTTACTGAATAAAAACATCCTTAATTTTATCAAATATACTCTACTCTATATTTCATTTCTTTCTTTTGTTTTAATTTTCCTCCCTCCATCCCTCTTTGGATTTTAAATATAGTTTTTCCCCCATGTCCAAATAATTCAAATACATATAAATAAAAACAGATAAGTAGTAAATTAAAAATAAATTATGAAATAAAAAAAATCCATTCTCCCTTGCCCCGAGTCTTATCATATGGGTCAAACCCATCAATCACAGCCAGTTTCTCCACGTACAGTGCCCTTTCTGCAACTGGTAATGTACTCACATAACCAGAATTATCAGCCATCGTATCACTTTTCTCTCGCTCGTACTTTGTTTTATATTGTGAGTGCATGTACTTGGTCTTCCAATATGGCGCCTAACAAAATCTCGCGGTACGGTGACATCACGCGGTAGCCCTGGATAGAAGAGAAAATGGGGAAAAAAGAAGATAAAGACAGAAAACGCAAGAAATCTGCTGCTACTTTGTCTCAAAATATTGGCGCCATGTTCCAAAAAAGGGCCAAAATGGGTAAGGTGCTGAGTGCAGGACTTTGTTTTTCTTTTGTTTACAACAGTAGTGGTAGATCGATCTGTCAGAGTGATCAGTGGGGGTAGCATCAGCCCGTCCGTCAGTCTATGTGTGTCAGTGACACGCACACACAGAGATGAGTTAGGTGGCTCGATGGCTAGGTACTAGTAGCGTCGGACCTGGGGCTGCTTTTATTTTTTTTTCAGCTTGGGAAATCGGAGCTGTGGTGTGGTGTGAAGACAGTAAAATTCGAGACTTTAAGAGCACGTTTTTCAGTCGTCATGGTAACATGGCATCATGGTAACATGACGCCCTGTCAGTGGTTTGGCATTTGGATCAGAGTGAAAAGAAACGTGTGCACTAGCTGAAAAATGAAAATGTTCAGACCAGTGTGTGTGAAAACACCCACTGTTGCTGCATTTGGGCAATTTTAAATTAATTGTCCTTATAGGGCTGTGCGATATTATTTCAATCTCAGGATTACTTGAAACATTTCTCAATTAGAAATTGTTGTTTTTTATGCTAAAGCATGGGCAGATCAGGAGTGTTCTGATGCCATAAACAACAACTGAAGTGAGCAAGAGAGACAGACAACAACAGAGACAGACAGTGAAGGAGAGCAACGACAGACAGTGAAGGAGAGCAACGACAGACAGTGAAGGAGAGCAACGACAGACAGTGAAGGAGAGCAACGACAGACAGTGAAGGAGAGCAACGACAGACAGTGAAGGAGAGCAACGACAGACAGACAGAGGAGGGGAGAGCAACGACAGACAGGAGGGGAGAGCAACAACAGAGCCAGACAATAGGGGAGAGCAACAACAGAGACAGACAATGAAGGAGAGCAACAGAGACAGGCAATGGAAAAGAGAAACAACAGACAACTGAGGTGAGCAACAGAGACAGACAATGAAGTCACAGCACAGTTGTTGGAAGATAACAATAATAAGTTAGACAACAGAGAACTTATAATGAATAAAAAAAATGTCTAAATTAGAAGATTTGAAGTGTGCTCGTGTATTTGGGGGGTACGGGAGTAGGGGGCCAGATGAAGTCCACTTTTGGGGAAAAAAGATCCCCCCCCTCCACAATGCTGGCTACGGGCCTGATATATATACTGTATATCACACACAATAGTGTTTTTTTTTTTTAAATACATAGACACATTTCATACTTTCCCCGATATGTTAAAGCAGTCTGATTATTTAATGAAGTGTTTTATATAACCTGTGACCTATTTATACCAAATTAATTACAACAAACATACATTTGATGATAAATGATAAAATATTACTTAGTGTCTCATCGAAAAACACGGAATTTCAGCTATAAACTAATTCACACGACAACACTGGGACGGAGCAAAAAAACACGCTCCTTCCTAAACCCCAGTGCCAGTAATTATCAGCCATACACCGCCTAGTGGCCAGCGTTAAAACAACACGCTCTAGCGATTATCTATTAATAATAACCACAATTAAACATGAAGTAAACATTACTTTAGGGTCATTTAAACACCACGCGAGTGAGCTCGTGACCACGGAAGTAACCGTTAACTTTAACGCCACTAAAGAAAACCGGGATATTTTGGAAATAAAACTCACCCAATATTCCACAACCGGTGCACACGAGTCCAAGAACAGCAGCTACTGATTTAAAATGTATATAAAATCGCAATAAAAATCGTTCATGTTGAAAATCAGCATGTTTTGTCTCCTCAGGATTCACAGGAACTAAAATTCCAGGCCTCCCGAGTGCAGTTTAAATGACTGAATGCGCGCTTCTGATTGGGCCGTGTTTGTTGCCAAGTCAACTGTTTTCATTCTCTCAAAACTGATTGGCTGAAATCGGCTTGCGCGGCGTGCACAAAAGGAGCGCGAGCGTTCCTGTTTTTGACGGTTTGCTGGAAACCGCCTAGTGGCGAGTGTTATAATTGCCAGTCATACACGCCGCCTAGTGGTCAGTAATAGTAATTACAGTCACATAGTAATGGCACGGTTCCGCTATATCCCAACATTTTAGCTGTATTCAGCAGGTGGCGCTGTGATCAGTCCTCCACGTCCGGGTCGTTCCCAGCCAAAAAAAAATAAAAATACTCGAGGCACACCTGTTAAGTGAAAAGCAGGGAGCTGGGGGTGAGGTGTGATCTGCAGGAAGTGAGTGAGTGTGTGAGTGAGTGAGTTGAAGGCGATGATCTAGCGTCAAGCGATTACAATGAGAGAAATACATACTCAGGAGAATGGGAGAGGATCAATCGAGGAAGCAAGAAAAGGAAAGAACTAGAACCCGATGGAGAGAGGAAGGTAAAAGAAATGAAATAAAAGTTATCCTTAGATTCCAATTAGTCTGGTTAACACCAGACCATATCACAAGTGAAATATGGTCTGGAATCCGCCTATTGAATTTCTCGTAGGGGAGGTGTGGTTTACGATTGTCAACGGCCGTTTATTGAACGTTGCGAATGTCTATCATTTGGCGTATACGTAGCCCATGGCCAATCATTGCAGTTGTACCCAGTGACGTAGTTAGAGCGACGAAGAAGACAAGGAAAGAGAAGGCAAAACAAAAATAGGAAAACAATGGCACCGAACGATTACTGCCGTTTGTGCAAGACAAAGCTTGATCGAGAAAGTTTGGTTCGTATCGCTCGCCGCCATGTTAAATGTGATCCGTAAACAGTCCCAAATAAACTACAAGCTTCCGTTTGTCGAGTAGTACGCGTCACCGTCTTTCCACCCCTCCCCACTCTCTGATTGGCTCCCTAACTCAGGCGAGCCTTTAGACCAGGGGTGTCCAAACTGATCCATAAAGGGCCGTGTGGCTGCAGGTTTTCATTCCAGCCTGGCTCATTCAATCAACTGAACTGTCTTCACACAGTCAAATACTTGCAGTCACACCCACCCTTGATTAAAGGGTGGGTGTGTCAGTTGATTGAATAAGCCAAATCAGGTGTGCTGCTGCATGGCTGGAATGAAAACCTGCAGCCACACGGCCCTTTATGGATCAGTTTGGACACCCCTGTTTTAGACCATAGTTTCCATGCTGTCTTTTCAGATCGGAACGATTGTGCAAAGCAGCATGGGATTTCCCAGGCTAGATTCCAATCCCCCTGTACTCTAAATCAGGGGTTTTCAAAGTGTGGGAGAGTCAGCTCCTCCTCCTCCAGGATTTCGCGATTTGCAACTTCAACGCTAATTCAACCAATCCCCGCGAATTCAGGATGGTGCTGCAATTATATCCAATCCCCACAACTTTCCCGCAAATTTGACCAATCATTGGCGTCGTCTTGAGGTGACGTCGACAAACTACCTTCCGCCTTACTTCCTGTGTTGCCAGATTAGGAGGTTTCAAGTGCATTTTGGTGGGTTTTGAACATATTTTGGGCTGGAAAACTCCAGCAGTATCTGACAACGCTGCATGTGCGAGTCAGTTGTACTTTATTGTCTTTAAAGTATATTCATATTTTCATTACTATATTAAATATACTTACACAAATTGTACTTTTTGTAAATATATAAAAAGCATACTAGTTATACTTTAGTTATATAGGCTTAAATTCTGTTACTGAAAGTGTGTTATGTTTACAGTGAAGCACTGTGTGCACTTTATATTTTTTTATTTAATGCAAGAAATTAATGGATGCCAACATTTTTGCCAAAATGGTATTTTATTTTCCATTGTTTACCCTGGTGAAAAATAAATGTGCTAAGTGTACTAAAATTTAGCATACTTGTGTGTACTTGAAGCCAGACTAAATCATCAATATACTTCAAGTGTGTGTTTATGATTAGTTAACTTGAGGCATGCCATTTTGGAACAACGAATTTTGTACTAAATATTTTAATTGTAATTAAATTGTAGAAAAGTGCAACTTGAAGTGCATTTAGTGTACTTTTATGTGCTAAAGTGGAACAACTTAAAGTATATTTTGTATACTTTAAGTATATAACTATATGTACTAATATATGCTTAGTCAAATTAAAGTTTACTTTGTTTGTATTATAGTACACTTTAGAAATTAGTACACCAAGTACACTTTAGAAATTGCACATAACTTTCACTTAAAGTATATTTTAGTATAATTTCTATAAAATGTTATATAGTATAATTATTTTAAAGTGTGAAAGCGTGATTGTACTTTTTGTAAATATATAAAAAGTATACTATTTGTGTAAGTACATTTTCAACATACTAATGAAAATATGAATATACTTTAAATACAATAAAGTACTTTTTTTTTCGCCAGGGTAGGCAGCTTCAGCATCATGCTGTGAGGTTCTGTTCAAATTTTTTCTTCTATGAAGCCTGAGCCATTTATTTTATTAGTTTATAATTATTGTTTAATTTAGTCTTCAGGAGAGACTGCCTGCAGACAGTACTAGTATTAATAGTTTTTTTTTTTTCTTACATGAAAGCTGAGGCATTTATATTATATTTTAAGGTAACTTCATGTTGTGCTGTGAGGTTCTATGCACTTTAACTTTTGAACCAACAGGAGCATTTGGATAAGTAAAGCCTATTTTTCTGCATTTTTGTAGTCCTGGTAATCTTTTATATTGGTAAAGTTGTTTATAGGACCATTTCTCAGTGTCTGTTTTAAATCAATAGTTTTTCAATAATAACTTAATATTTAACATAGCACCCAATTTTAATCACAAAAAGAGAAAATCGCAACAATTTCTCGCAACTTTCACTTCCTCCCGCAATGTAATTGCAACAAAAACCTAAAAAACACCGCAACTTTCATCGCAATTTTTTGGAAACCCCCCCCCCCCGCAACATCAGACATTTTAGCCCGCAACAATCACAAAAAAGACCCGCGAAATCCTGGGGGGACTGTATACTTAACGTTCCATTCGTATTTAAAAAAAAAAAAAAAAAGGTTGTTGTACACATTATTTTTTTCTTTTACACATTTTAAACATCTGCTTTTTAAAAAAAAAAACAAAAAACACATCTTGTTTTACACATTTTAAACATCTCATAGCATCGTTAGCTAGCACCTCTTGGCAGACAACACACTGTGGCAGTGGAGCATCTTCAGATCCAGTCCATGAAAATCCAAACTTTAAATAATCATGGTCATACTTTTTTTTTTTTTTTGCTTGGCTCAGACTGTCTCCTCACCTCACTGTAGCTTTAAGTACTAAAAATCGATCCATTTTGTCTCTGGCAAAGACTAGCTGAAGTTCGCTAAATGTCCGCAATAACTTATTCTGGTTTATTTTTCCTCACGTTGCGCCCCCCTCGAAGAACTCTGGCGCCCCCTAGGGGAGGCGGACCCCCACACTTTGAAAAGCCCTGCTCTAAATCCTTTAAAAGTTAGCGAGGCAGTATACAAGCTAGTAGGTGAAGTACAAACAGTCAAAACTTTAAGAGATGGCAATTTGATGGTTGTGTGTAGGAATAGAGACCAGCAGCAGGGGTTAATGAAGTGTAAGACCTATTGGGGAAAGCGATAAAGCCGCAAGTGTGGGAGGAAAAGGGAAAGCGTATGGGTGTGATATCTGGAGTATCTACTGAGTTGACAGAGGAACAGATCCGAGTTAACATGAAAGGGGTTAGAGTCACCAAGGTGAAACGTTTGCCTATTACAAGAGATGGAGTTACAAGTCCTAGTTTGTCAGTTATGATAGCTCTGGACGAAGAGCGATTACCGGAAAGAGTTAAGATTGGGTATGTTAGTCAGTCCCCCCCAGGATTTTGTGGGCCTTTTTTGTGATTGTTGCGGGCTAAAATGTCTGATGTTGCGGGGTTTTTTCCAAAAAAATTGCGATGAAAGTTGCGGTGTTTTTTAGGTTTTTGTTGCGATTACATTGCGGGAGGAAGTGAAAGTTGCGAGAAATTGTTGCGATTTTCTCTTTGTGATTAAAATTGAGTATGTTAAATATTAAGTTATTACTGAAACTATTGATTAAAAAAAAAAAAACAGACACTGAGAAATGGTCCTATAAACAACTTTACCAATATAAAAGATTACCAGGACTACAAAAATGCAGAAAAATAGGCTTTACTTATCCAAATGCACCTGTTGGTTCAAAAGTTAAAGTGCACAGAACCTCACAGCACAACGAAGTTACCTTAAAATATAATATAAATGCCTCAGCTTTCATGTAAGAAAAAAAAAACTATTAATACTAGTACTGTGTGCAGGCAGTCTCTCCTGAAGACTAAATTAAACAATAATAAACTAATAAAATAAATGGCTCAGGCTTCATAGAAGAAAAAAAAACAATTTGAACAGAATTTCACAGTATGATGCTGAAGCTGCCTAAACAATAGAAAATAAAATACCATTTTGGCAAAAATGTTGGCATCCATTAATTTCTTGTATTAAGTAAAAAAAATAAAGTGCGCACAGTCCTTCACTGTAAACATAACACACTTTCAGTAACAGAATTTAAGCCTATAGAAACACTGACTCGCACATGCTGCTTCTCTTGAACGAAAACACGGAAGTAAGGCGGAAGGTAGTTTGTCGACGTCACCTCAAGACAACGCCAACGATTGGTCAAATTTGCGGGAAAGTTGCAGTGATTGGATATAATTGCAACACCGCCCTGAATTCACGGGGATTGGTTGAATTTGCGTTGAAGTTGCAAATCGCAACATTGCGAAATCCTGGAGGGTCTGATTAGTTATGCAGTATGGTCATACATTCCTCCACCAACAAGGTGTTTTAAATGCCAAAGGTTTGGGCATATTGCTGCAGCCTGTAGGGCTAAAGCCAGGTGTGCCAAGTGTGTGTGTGTGTGGGGTGGGGGTGGAACATGAATATGGCAGTTGTGCTGTAGGAACTAAAATTAAAGCCGCAAGCGGCCTCGACGGGCCCTCGCGCCAGCGGCCAAGGGGGGGCGGGGGCATGCGTCCCCGCGAAAGACCTTCCACAGCTTCTTCGGCAAGTGACATTACTCCCAAAATGGCGACAATGCACAGAAATGGACACAGAGTACACGGTGCGCTGAGATGTTGTCATGGACAGAACATTTTATGCCATGGCTTCCCAACCAAATTAATGTATTTACCTCATCAGTCACCAAGCTGTAGCTACATAGGATTGTCTTCTGTTAGACATCTATTAGTCTGTATGTAACGCTACAACACTTGCTCCCGACTGCCCACCCATTCCCCACAAGTCATGTGTGTTTAAGGCAACCAAAACAACATACTCCTGGTGCCTCATGATTGTAAACACCTGTCCTGCATCTGCTACAGCGCAATGAGCGCCCCCAGTGGTGAAAGTTCACCAAATTTGGTATACATGTTAAGGGACCAATGAAGAGTTGTTTTGTCAAGTTTGATCAAGTTTGACCAATCAGAAGCCGAGATATAAATTGTTGCCTGAAAACAGCGCCCCCAGTGGCAAAAGGTCACAAAATTTGGCACATATGTCAGGTGACCTGTAACGAGTGTGCGTATCAAGTTTGATCAAGATTGAGTAAATAGAAGATGAGATATTGATTTTTGAAGAATAAATTTTTTGGTTTTTCCCATGTCAGTAGGTGGCGCTATGCTGTACATGAGCGATTATGAGTTGGAAAAATAAGTGTCTACAACAGCAACGTACTATCACAAGGAAGTGGTGTGAAGGAAAAGCATTATGGAATTATTTACCAAAAACCCGTTTTGGAGCAATTGCGTCGGCCAAAAACAGCGCCCCCCATGGACGAAAATTCCCAAAACGTGGTATACATGACATGGGAGGTAGTAAGAGGGTGGCCGTGAAGTTTGACCAAATTTGAGGAAAGATTGGATTTTTTGCCCAAAAATAGCGCCCCCAGTGGCGAAATATCACAGAAATTGGGTAACATGTCAGAAGCCCAATGACTGATTTGCTTGTGAAGTATGAGCAGTTTTGAGCAATTAGAAGATTTATGAATTTTTAAGCATGTAAAATTTTGCATTGAAAATTGATTGACGTATAACTTCTGAACAGTTTAAGCTACGTGAAACATATTTAGCAACTTTTGTCAGCCATGTCTGTAGATGATGTGTATCAATTTTGGTGACGTTCCTATGAACGGTCTAGGAGGAGTTGCGCCGTCTTCGTGGCCATGCATTTCGCACAAAAATGAAATTACCTCACTTCCTGTAGGGCGTGGCTAATGCATTGGCATTACATTTTTGTCCGGCTTAGTGAGATACATATGCCTACCAAAGGGCATGCCACTACTACAAACTACATGGCAACCAGGCACCTTAATGCGAGAGGCAAAAATCACAACACGTTAGGGGGCGCTATAGAGGCCCTGAGGCCCGCCTGGATCTGGGCTTCTGGTTCTCAGTAGCGGTGGCAGTCTAAGAAAAAGGAGCCAAATTTCGAGCGTTGTCGACCATGGCAAGTGCCCCAATAAGGGTCTTGTAAAGAGTTTGCTTGCCAAGGTTGACAAATCAGAAGCTGCAATATCATTTCTGCCATAACCAGCACCCCCAGGGGCGAAAGTGCACAAAATTTGGCCTATATGTCAGGTGAGCTATGAAGAGTTTGCCAATGAAGTGTGATGAAAATTGAGTAAATAGAAGATGAGATATAGATTTTTGAAGAATAAATTTTTTGGTTTTTCCCATGTCAGTAGGTGGCGCTATGCTGTACATGAGCGATTATGAGTTGGAAAAATAAGTGTCTACAACAGCAACGTACTACCACAAGGTAGTGGTGTGAAGGAAAAGCATTATGGAATTATTAACCAAAAACCCGTTTTGGAGAAATTGCGTCGGCCAAAAACAGTGCCCCCCATGGACGAAAATTCCCAAAATGTGGTATACATGACATGGGAGGTAGTAAGAGGGTGGCCGTGAAGTTTGACCAAATTTGAGGAAAGATTGGATTTTTTGCCCAAAAATAGCGCCCCCAGTGGCGAAATGTCACAGAAATTGGGTAACATGTCAGAAGCCCAATGAGTGATTAGCTTGTGAAGTATGAGCAGTTTTGAGCAATTAGAAGATTTATGAATTTTTTAGCATGTAAAATTTTGAAGTGAAAATTGATTGACGTATAACTTCTGAACGGTTTATCCTACGTGAAACGTATTTAGTAACTTTTGTCAGCCATGTCTGTAGATGATGTGTATCAATTTTGGTGACATTCCTATGAACGGTCTAGGAGGAGTTGCGCCGTCTTCGTGGCCATGCATTTCGCACAAAAGTGAAATTACCTCACTTCCTGTTGGGCGTGGCTAATGCATTGGCATTACATTTTTGTCCGGCTTAGTGATATACACATGGGTACCAAATGGCATGCCACTACTACAAACTACATGGCAACCAGGCACCTTAATGCGGGAGACCAAAATCACAACGACTTAGGGGGCGCTATAGAGGCCCTGAGCCCCGGCCAAGTTTGGGCTTCTGGGTCTGAGTAGCGGTGGCAATTCTCGGAACTGGTGCCAAATTTCGTGCGTTTTCGCCCATGGCAAGCGCCCCGAAAATGGCCCAACAGCGGAGAAAAATAAAGAAGACGACGGAAGAATAATAATAGTGAACTCTTACAAGAACAATAGGGCCTTCGCCCTATAGGGCTCGGGCCCTAATTAAAGCCGCAAGCGGCCTCGACGGGCCCTCGCGCCAGCGGCCAAGGGGGGCGGGGGCATGCGTCCCCGCGAAATACCTTCCACAGCTTCTTCGGCAAGAGACATTACTCCCGCAATAGCGACAAAGAACAGAATTGGACACATGGCAACGATAGGGTCTCGCACTGTACGGTGATCGGGCCCTAATAATAATAGCGCCCTAATAAGGGTCTTGTAAAGAGTTTGCTTGCCAAGTTTGACAAATCAGAAGCTGCAATATCATTTTTGCCATAACCAGCAGCCCCAGGGGTCAAAGTGCACAAAATTAGGCGTACATGTCAGGTGAGCTATGAAGAGTTTGCGTATGAAGTTTGATGACAATAGAGTAAATAGAAGATGAGATATAGATTTTTGAAGAATAAATTTTTTGGTTTTTCCCATGTCAGTAGGTGGCGCTATGCTGTACATGAGCGATTATGAGTTGGAAAAATAAGTGTCTACAACAGCAACGTACTATCACAAGGAAGTGGTGTGAAGGAAAAGCATTATGGAATTATTTACCAAAAACCCGTTTTGGTCGTATTGTGTCGGCCAAAAACAGCGCCCCCCATGGACGAAAATTTCCAAAACGTGGTATACATGACATGGGAGGTAGTAAGAGGGTGGCCGTGAAGTTTGACCAAAATTGAGGAAAGATTGGAATTTTTTCCCAAAAATAGCGCCCCCAGTGGCGAAATATCACAGAAATTGGGTAACATGTCAGAAGCCCAATGAGTGATTTGCGTGTGAAGTATGAGCAGTTTTGAGCAATCAGAAGATTTATGAATTTTTAAGCATGTAAAATTTTGCATCGAAAATTGATTGACGTATAACTTCTGAACGGTTTATCCTACGTGAAACGTATTTAGTAACTTTTGTCAGCCATGTCTGTAGATGATGTGTATCAATTTTGGTGACATTCCTATGAACGGTCTAGGAGGAGTTGCGCCGTCTTCGTGGCCATGCATTTCGCACAAAAGTGAAATTACCTCACTTCCTGTTGGGCGTGGCCAATGCATTGGCATTACATTTTTGTCCGGCTTAGTGAGATACATATGCGTACCAAATTGCATGCCACTACTACAAACGATATGGCAACCAGGCACCTTAATGCGGGAGGCCAAAATCACAACGACTTAGGGGGCGCTATGGAGGCCCTGAGCCCAGGCCACGTTTGGGCTTCTGGTTCTGAGTAGCGGTGGCAATTCTCGGAACTGGTGCCAAATTTCGTGCGTTTTCGCCCATGGCAAGCGCCCCGAAAATGGCCCAACAGCGGAGAAAAATAAAGAAGAAGAAGACGGAAGAAGAAGAAGAAGACGGAAGAATAATAATAGTGAACTCTTACAAGAACAATAGGGCCTTCGCCCATAGGGCTCGGGCCCTAATTAAAGCCGCAAGCGGCCTCGACGGGCCCTCGCGCCAGCGGCCAAGGGGGGCGGGGGCATGCGTCCCCGCGAAATACCTTCCACAGCTTCTTTGGCAAGAGACATTACTCCCACAATGGTGACAAAGCACAGAATTGGACACAGAGTACACGGTGCGCTGAGATGTTGTCATGGACAGAACATTTTATGCCATGGCTTCCCAACCAAATTAATGTATTTACCTCATCAGTCACCAAGCTATAGCTACATAGGATTGTCTTCTGTTAGACATCTATTAGTCTGTATGTAACGCTACAACACTTGCTCCCGACTGCCTACCCATTCCCCACAAGTCATGTGTGTTTAAGGCAACCAAAACAACATACTCCTGGTGCCTCATGATTGTAAACACCTCTCCTGCAACTGCTACAGTGCAATGAGCGCCCCCAGTGGTCCACAAGTCATGTGTGTTTAAGGCAACCAAAACAACATACTCCTGGTGCCTCATGATTGTAAACACCTCTCCTGCAACTGCTACAGCGCAATGAGCGCCCCCAGTGGTGAAAGTTCACCAAATTTGGTATACATGTCAAGGGACCTATGAAGAGTTGTTTTGTAAAGTTTGATCAAGTTTGACCAATCAGAAGCCGAGATATAAATTGTTGCCTGAAAACAGCGCCCCCAGTGGCAAAAGTTCACAAAATTTGGCACATATGTCAGGTGACCTGTTAAGAGTGTGCGTATCAAGTTTGATCAAGATTGAGAAAATAGAAGATGAGATATTGATTTTTGAAGAATAAATTTTTTGGTTTCTCCCATGTCAGTAGGTGGCGCTATGCTACAACACTTGCTCCCGACTGCCTACCCATTCCCCACAAGTCATGTGTGTTTAAGGCAACCAAAACAACATACTCCTGGTGCCTCATGATTGTAAACACCTCTCCTGCAACTGCTACAGTGCAATGAGCGCCCCCAGTGGTCCACAAGTCATGTGTGTTTAAGGCAACGAAAACAACATACTCCTGGTGCCTCATGATTGTAAACACCTCTCCTGCAACTGCTACAGCGCAATGAGCGCCCCCAGTGGTGAAAGTTCACCAAATTTGTTATACATGTCAAGGGACCTTTGAAGAGTTGTTTTGTAAAGTTTGATCAAGTTTGACCAATCAGAAGCCGAGATATAAATTGTTGCCTGAAAACAGCGCCCCCAGTGGCAAAAGTTCACAAAATTTGGCACATATGTCAGGTGACCTGTTAAGAGTGTGCGTATCAAGTTTGATCAAGATTGAGAAAAGAGAAGATGAGATATTGATTTTTGAAGAATAAATTTTTTGGTTTCTCCCATGTCAGTAGGTGGCGCTATGCTACAACACTTGCTCCCGACTGCCTACCCATTCCCCACAAGTCATGTGTGTTTAAGGCAACCAAAACAACATACTCCTGGTGCCTCATGATTGTAAACACCTCTCCTGCAACTGCTACAGCGCAATGAGCGCCCCCAGTGGTGAAAGTTCACCAAATTTGGTATACATGTCAAGGGACCTATGAAGAGTTGTTTTGTAAAGTTTGATCAAGTTTGACCAATCAGAAGCCGAGATATAAATTGTTGCCTGAAAACAGCGCCCCCAGTGGCAAAAGTTCACAAAATTTGGCACATATGTCAGGTGACCTGTTAAGAGTGTGCGTATCAAGTTTGATCAAGATTGAGAAAATAGAAGATGAGATATTGATTTTTGAAGAATAAATTTTTTGGTTTCTCCCATGTCAGTAGGTGGCGCTATGCTGCACATGAGCGATTATGAGTTGGAAAAATAAGTGTCTACAACAGCAACGTACTATCACAAGGTAGTGGTGTGAAGGAGAAGCATTATGGAATTATTTACCAAAAACCTGTTTTGGAGCAATTGCGTCGGCCAAAAACAGCGCCCCCCATGGACAAAAATTCCCAAAATGAGGTGTACATGACATGGGAGGTAGTAAGAGGGTGGCCGTGAAGTTTGACCAAATTTGAGGAAAGATTGGATTTTTTGCCCAAAAATAGCGCCCCCAGTGGCGAAATATCACAGAAATTGGGTAACATGTCAGATGCCCAATGAGTGATTAGCGTGTGAAGTATGAGCAGTTTTGAGCAATTTGAAGATATGTTATGAATTTTTAAGCATGTAAAATTTTGCATTGAAAATTGATTGACGTATAACTTCTGAACGGTTTATTCTACGTGAAACGTATTTAGGAACTTTTGTCAGCCATGTCTGTAGATGATGTGTATCAATTTTGGTGACATTCCTATGAACGGTCTAGGAGGAGTTGCGCCGTTTTCGTGGCCATGCATTTCGCACAAAAGTGAAATTACCTTACTTCCTGTTGGGCGTGGCTAATGCATTGGCATTACATTTTTGTCCGGCTTAGTGAGATACATAT
This sequence comes from Neoarius graeffei, assembly GCF_027579695.1. Lineage (NCBI taxonomy): Eukaryota > Metazoa > Chordata > Actinopteri > Siluriformes > Ariidae > Neoarius > Neoarius graeffei. Next base: position 40,383,647 of record NC_083591.1, on the reverse strand, counting down.
GCGTACCAAATGGCATGCCACTACTACAAACTACATGGCAACCAGGCACCTTTATGCGGGAGGCCAAAATCACAACGACTTAGGGGGCGCTAAAGAGGCCCTGAGGCCCGCCTGGAGCTGGGCTTCTGGTTCTCAGTAGCGGTGGCAGTCTAAGAAAAAGGAGCCAAATTTCGTGCGTTGTCGACCATGGCAAGCGCCCCAAAAAGGGTCTTGTAAAGAGTTTGCTTGCCAAGTTTGACAAATCAGAAGCTGCAATATCATTTTTGCCATAACCAGCACCCCCAGGGGCGAAAGTGCACAAAATTTGGCGTATATGTCAGGCGAGCTATGAAGAGTTTGCGTATGAAGTTTGATGACAATTGAGTAAATAGAAGATGAGATATAGATTTTTGAAGAATAAATTTTTTGGTTTTTCCCATGTCAGTAGGTGGCGCTATGCTGTACATGAGCGATTATGAGTTGGAAAAATAAGTGTCTACAACAGCAACGTACTATCACAAGGTAGTGGTGTGAAGGGAAAGCATTATGGAATAATTTACCAAAAACCCGTTTTGGAGCAATTGCGTCGGCCAAAAACGGCGCCCCCCATGGACGAAAATTCCCAAAATGTGGTATACATGACATGGGAGGTAGTAAGAGGGTGGCCGTGAAGTTTGACCAAATTTGAGGAAAGATTGGATTTTTTGCCCAAAAATAGCGCCCCCAGTGGCGAAATATCACAGAAATTGGGTAACATGTCAGAAGCCCAATGAGTGATGTGCGTGTGAAGTATGAGCAGTTTTGAGCAACTAGAAGATTTGTTATGAATTTTTAAGCATGTAAAATTTTGCATCGAAAATTGATTGACGTATAACTTCTGAACGGTTTATGCTACGTGAAACGTATTTAGTAACTTTTGTCAGCCATGTCTGTAGATGATGTGTATCAATTTTGGTGACATTCCTATGAACGGTCTAGGAGGAGTTGCGCCGTCTTCGTGGCCATGCATTTCGCACAAAAGTGAAATTACCTCACTTCCTGTTGGGCGTGGCTAATGCATTGGCATTACATTTTTGTCCGGCTTAGTGAGATACATATGCGTACCAAATGGCATGCCACTACTACAAACTACATGGCAACCAGGCACCTTAATGCGTGAGACCAAAATCACAACGACTTAGGGGGCGCTATAGAGGCCCTGAGCCCCGGCCAAGTTTGGGCTTTTGGTTCTGAGTAGCGGTGGCAATTCTCGGAACTGGCGCCAAATTTCGTGCGTTTTCGCCCATGGCAAGTGCCCCGAAAATGGCCCAACAGCGGAGAAAAATAAAGAAGAAGAAGAAGAAGAAGACGGAAGAATAATAATAGTGAACTCTTACAAGAACAATAGGGCCTTCGCCCTATAGGGCTCGGGCCCTAATAAAGTGTTGTAACTGTGGAGGGGAGCACAGCGCTGCTTATAAAGGATGTGAGGCCCATAAAAGAGCAGTACGGATTCAAAACGTAAGGAGAAACTTACCCATGCTGATGCAATCAAAAAGGTCGATAGCAAAGTATGATCTGATGCTAAAGCAGTGTCTGTGTCTCAACCTCCTACTCAAATAGCTGCACAACCTTTGAATTACATTTCTGAAGACACCTTGATTGTGGAGAAGAAAAGTTTGTTGCCTTCATAGTGGAAGTTATCAATTGCTTAGCACAGACAGATAGCAGAACAGACAGAATAAAGATTATCACAAGAGCAGCAGAAAAGTACCTTGATATAGAGGAAGTATCCTTTGAGTCTATAAATGCAGTATTAGCAACCAGAGTTTCTGAAAGTCAGCAATCATGTGGTGGTGTTTTTTAATGGTACTGTCCATATTATAGTGGAATGCCAGGAGTTTAATTGCAAATGGGCAAGAATTTAAACATTTTATTGAAGAACAGCAGGTTAAACAAGCACAGATCATTGGCTGCCCTCTCCCCTCCCTGATGGACATTTACACCTCCCGCTGCCTTAGCAGAGCTAAGAACATTATCAAGGACAGCTCCCACCCTGGCTTTGATCTGTTCGACCTGTTGCCCTCAGGGAGGCGCTACAGGTGCATCAGGACAAAGACAAATCGATTAAAAAACAGCTTCTTTCCAAAAGCCATAACCACCCTGAACTCGGATATGCTCTGACTTTATAGTCTTTTTATTTTACCATTTTATAATGTGCAGAAGATGACTCTCTATGCAATACTTTTATAATGTGCAACACCTCAGGTCTGTGCACCTTACACACAACACATACACCTCACACACATGCAAACTCCTCACCTTTCGGCGAAATTCGCCGTTTTGGTCCCAAAATAAGTCACTTGTGTGAATCGTGTAGATCCGAAGAGTTTTTTTTTTTTTTGGGGGGGGGGAGGCAGGCTACAACGTTACTGTTGCCAAACATTTCACTTACAAGGTTACAGCCAATCGAGATAAACAGTTACTAATACGCGCTTCTTTTCCATTGGAGTTCTGATCAGCTGGTGCGCAACCCACTGCTGGTTGCCAGTCCTCGCTTACGAATATTCCACAGATTCAGACCGCAAAGTCACCTTTTTATAGAGAGATCTGGCAATCTCATCTCGCGACTGGATCTGAACATACCAATGGAACAGTTTCCAGCGCGCTCGGGGGTGAATAACCATGGGCGGATCTACCGGGGTGGCATAGGGTGGCAAATGCCACTCTAAAAGAAAGCCTTGCCACCCCAGTTGGCAGCGACGAATTCAAAGAAAAATTACGGCCAATTTGACATTTATGTGCACGAATTTCCAATGTCCGACTGCGGCGAATGCAGCACGAGATAACGCCAGAGATTGGTTGTTTTGGAAAATTGAGAGGCGCGAAGCGAGGGAGCCAGGAGTCACGACGAAAGGAGACACGGGAGGACAGAGGTAAAAGCTGATTAACTTTCAAGAAATGAAATTATAATGAATGGACAGTGCTAGCATAGTTGCGATGCTGATTTCGAGAGGATAAAAATCAGGTTGGAGAACGTTATTTAGCTAACTATACATGTAAGGCCCAAAAAAAAAAAAAAAAAAGTGCGTTTCCGGTAACCCGACCGATCGAGAATTTCCACGTCGAAATTGCCGACCGTAAAGTTATTACAAATTTCCCTCGATATTTTAGTGTAAGTGGCGTTAATTTGTCAATTTTTCAACGCATTCAAGTTGTGAAAGAAACGATAAAAAGTAAAATGTTTCGCCACTTCTATCAGCCCTCCTGCATAAACATGGAAGCGCACTTGTATACTGAAGGAGGAAGGCAAAACTGAGCTGAGCCGCCATTTTGAATCCTCATTCAAGGCTGTAATGCAAATTGCTTCCTCTTCAGTATACAAGTGCTCTTCCATGACAGGAAAAACACTGTTTTGCCGCCTATGTAGTCCCCTATTTATACAAATAGGAGTCATTCAGGATTCAGCCATGTTTTTGCTCAACCCAAGTTCTACAGTAGGCTAGGCTGTCTGCTTTTAATGGAAGTAGCCTAACCTAGGACGTTAAACCATATTTTCACATTATTTCTTGATAAGGTGTTTTCACGTTATTACATGAAAATATCATGAAATAACGTAATTTTGTATCATGAAATTACGTGATGTTATATTACATGATAAATATATTATAAAAATGTGATAACTGTTAAAATCAATACTACGTTAAAACATTAGCTGAAATTTTAGTTCTAACAGCCACAGAAAACCTAGCACAGCGGGGTCACAGGGAGTCTCTTGACTCTGAAAAAAGGGTGTTTTTCTTTCTATGTTAGACTTGCTGGGTACCGTAAATCCTCTAATATAGGCCGGGGCCTTTATTTCACTCAAGTGCATCTTGGTCCAGGCCATTATTGGAAGGAGGCCAGAATTAGAGGCAGGCCTCTATTTCTATTTGAGCAAAACAGACTACCAGTGGAATGAATAAAAACGAGATTTTGTGTCTATTTGAACCTATAAAATAGGTTGATGCTTGGTTGCCTGGTTACCACCAGACCTACCGGTAATCACAATCAGGGGCGCCTGCAGGGTTGAACTGTAAGGTACGCACTAGCGGTGTAATTCCCCCCCCCCAAAAAAAAAAAAAACACTTGCGTGCTGCAGTTTCTATGAAGAGTCGATCTATAGGCTTATACACAAAACAACGATAGAACTTTAACTTGAAATTGAACAAGCTTCCATGAACACAGGCTGATATTTGAACAACATATGTGAACTACACACGACAATAAACAATAAACTCTTTATAGCCTCGATTAGAATCTAGTGAACTTGCTCAGCACTACCGCACGCACGACTCTGACACACACTGTAGCGCAACGTGGGGTACATAGACTCGCTGAAAAACTCCTCGGGTATTTTTCTGAGTTTACCGAAAATCAGAGTAGAAGGAGCCACCCACCCTCTGTCTGGTTTGAAGCGGTTCTGTAGGACATTGAGCTTTACAGAGTCCGGTGCACATTTTAAGGCATCTGGTTGAAGTTTACCTATGTGTGATAAATCTGATGTCAGTGATAGCGGGCTGACTCGTGGCTCATTAGTAAAGCTATCTGATGGCTCATTTGTCAGCAAGGTGGAGCAACCATCTACTTCTGATCGTAAGGGACATGGGGAGATGTAGGTGTTCTTATATGAAATTCACTGGATGTATGGCTAGTTTCAAACTCAGAGGTAGATGAAGGCAATTCCCTCAAAGGAACTGAGCTAGCATCCAGCTGCAGCGTACTGCTGCTCGGTTGCGGAGGAGTGGAAGCTGCCGGTGCCGTGTTACTAGCTGATACTGGAGAGGACTGGCAAGCAGATGACACCCCTGGATCACTGCTTTTGGACTTTTTCGTAAAAGTCTGAAACAAGCTCGTTTGTTTCAGGGTTCGTTTACTCATTTTTGACTCGCTTCTCAATAAATTCTCGCACAAGCTCTGACTGCTGACGATTGTCTGTCTCTGTTTCTCAAAACTGGAGAGAATCTCAGTGGTGCAAGAAAAGTATATCTGCATTGACCAATGAGCTTTCTTGGTCACGCCCACCCCGCCCACTCCTGAAGCACACAAATGCGCCGGCACACACACACGTCTCTCTCTCTCTCTCTCTTTCTCAAATTATGTTGCATTGCCAAAGCATTCAGGTAACAATTATAATTAAAAAAAATATCTCCCTCCCCAAGGTACGCCTAGTGCGTACGGCCATACGCCTGGCGGCGCCACTGATCACAATTGTCTTTCAGATCGGAACGATTGTGTAAGGCCACTATGATCTCAGAAACATCGTTGGTTATAGCCCCGGCCTGTATTAGAGTCCGGCCATTATTTACCTCCTCCGACAGCGAGACCGGCCAATATTAGAGTCCCGGCCAGTAATGGAATACAGGCCAGTATTAGAGGATTTACTGTAATCATGTTTTTTAGTGTCTGTTCTTTTGCATATACAGTATAAAACTGTCCAGAAACGGGATAGACCTCATCTGAGAATGTGTGTTCTTCGTGAACAATAAAAGCATGAGATTAAGTTTATCTGTATGAGTTTGTAAATGGCAGCCCGTGCCCTTTTGTAGTGTGTACATACCATTTGTCGTCAAACTGTGATAACTGTGATTAAATTCAGTATACACACACACACACACACACGTCTGTAATACCTTGCCACCCCTCAAATTCCTGCCCCCCTTTTGCCACCCCATAAATATTTTTCTAGATCCACCCCTGATTTCACATAGGTGATGTCTTTAAGAAAATTGACAGACAGGGATTGGCCAGGTGTGTCCTTTGGGGTAGGTCTGTTAGATAGCACAGGCAGCAATATATACCTTTTTGTAAATAACCCACTGTGTTGGGCACAGGGGTGAAAATTAACTTCGCAAAATATCAAACTTTACCGGCCACTGACAAATAAATGGTACAATTTACCAGCCACTCAACAGTAACTTAAGACATGTTTATGGAAAGTTCTCATCTCATTATCTCTAGCCGCTTTATCCTTCTACAGGGTCGCAGGCAAGCTGGAGCCTATCCCAGCTGACTACGGGTGAAAGGCGGGGTACACCCCGGACAAGTCGCCAGGTCATCACAGGGCTGACACAGACAACCATTCACACTCTCATTCACACCAACGGTCAATTTAGAGTCACCAGTTAACCTAACCTGCATGTCTTTGGACTGTGGGGGAAACCGGAGCACCCGGAGGAAACCCACGGGGAGAACATGCAAACTCTGCACAGAAAGGCCCTCGCCGGCCACGGGGCTCGAACCCGGACCTTCTTGCTGTGAGGCGACGGCGCTAACCACTACACCACCGTGCCGCCCGGAAAGTTATTTTGTATTGTATTAAATTCAAGATGTCACTGGTTGCAATTTTTTTTGTAACGTAGACTACGAAATGTACTTTTGTGCACTTGCCGTGTGTCCGTACGCCCTTCTCACCTTTTTCACCCCTGACCAGTTTGCATGCCTGACCTCAGGTCTGTGCACCTTATGGCCCTTTTCCACTACCCTTTTTCAGCTCACTTCAGCTCACTTCAGCCCGACACGGCTCGCGTTTCGACTACCAAAAACCAGCACGACTCAGCTCGTTTCAGCCCTGCTTAGCCCCTAAAACTCGCACCGTTTTGGAGTGGGGCTGAAGCGAGCCAAACCGTGCCGACTGAGGTTGGGGGCGTGAGCAGACACTCCCCTGTGCACTGATTGGTGAGGAGGCGTGTCCTCACATGCCCACACACGCCCCGCGAGCACGCTGGGATCTGTAAACACCGCAAACCCGGAAGGAGAATAATTATGAATTACGAGAATTTCTGAAGCCTTATGCGCCTCGCCTCATCTATACACTCTTGCCAGTATCTGTTGGCGTTGTCGGTGACAACAAGCCACAGCACCAAGACCAGCAACACTAACGACTCCATGTCCTCCATGTTTATTGTTTACTATTCGGGTCGTGAGACTACCGCTTAAAAGCTCACTGAATCAGTGACATACAGAGCATCGTGGACGAGTTCGCGGAGCGCAAGGCTCATCGTATGCCCTTCAAATAATGCGCGCAGTAGGCTATTGATGTTTTATTATGAGCCATGTACAGTATGTCGCCTAATGTTTTTTTGTTTCTGAGTTACATGTTCGTTTGAAGGACTTAATGTACAAAATAACATAGTTGCACCCCGTAGTGTTGAAATTGGTAAACACAGTGCATTCAGTGAGGTTTGCACCGCCCTCCTTTTATTTCTGACTCTTCCTGTCACCGTTGCAACCTCTGAGCGCTCATTCGTATGCCCTTCAAATAATGTGCGCAGTATAGGCTATTGCTGTTTTATGAGCCATGTACAGTATCCTAATGTTTTTTGTTTCTGAGTTACATGTTCGTTTGAAGGACTTGATGTACTAAATAACATAGTTGCACCCGGTAGTGTTGAAATTGGTAAACACCGCAGTTGCGGACATTTTGTAGCCTAAAATGATGTTATGATAAGCTTTAATAAAGGGCCCGGTCATTTGCCCCGCCCCCGGCCCGGCTCTGACTTGTTCCACCACTGTCACTGATGTCACTGTTTGCGCTGCTTAACGACATCACATGACGTCCACCCACTTTCGCTAACTCCACCCAATGTGTCCACCCACTTCCAGCCAGCACGGTTCAGCGCGGTGGTAGTCGAAATGCAACTCCAACAGCCCCGCTCAGCTCGACTCGGCACGGCACAGCCGCGTTTGTAGTGGAAAAGCGGCATTACACACACCACGTACACCTCAGGTCTGTGCACCATACAACACTTTATAAATGTGTAATATTTTATCTTATGTGACTGACTCGTGCAATAATTTATAATGTGACTGTCTGTGCAATACCTCACTCCATAATGTGTAACACAACACATACACCTCAGACTGTGCACTTTACCCCCCTTACACCCCCCCCTTTTTTTTCTCCCCCCTTCCTCTCTCTCTCGCTACATGCTGTTTGCACTGTTATTGGAGATGCTTTAATCTCATTGTACATGTATAGTGACAAAGGCATTCTATTCTAAACCAAATATCATTTGGTTTAGAATCATTTGGTTTATCATAACATGGTTAAAGCCATCACTTGACTTTATAATCTATAGATATGTAGCAGTACGCAAAGATAGAAGCCCCATGCCCGCTCACATTGTGCCCGTCTTGGACGATGATCCAGCTGGGGAGGAAGTGCGAGAACTTTACTGCCAGTATTTCCTACAGCAGGAGCATCAGCAGAACCAGCAAGAGCAACAGGACTGAAGCAGGGTCTCTACCAACATATTTGAATACAGAGAATTCAAACATGTTGGTAGAAGCCATGGCCTAATGGTTCAAGAAGCAGCTTTGGGACCAAAAGTTTGCTGGTTTGATTCCCTGGACCAGCGGCAATGGCTGAAGAGCCCTTGAGCAAGGCACCCAACCTCCAACTGCTCCCAAGGCTGCTCTGGGTGCGTTTTGTGCGTCGCTCTGGATAAGAGCATCTGTTAAAAAAGCCATTGATGTAATGTAATATATTGTGAATGCTGGAGGTTTAGAGCATTTAGCAGATGTGTTTATCTGGAAGGACTTGGACAGAAGTGCATTGGTGCAACAAACTGATGTGGGTGAACATATGTTGTTTTTCTTGAAGATTAGCATTTTCAGAATTTAAAAAAATGTACTGTACTGTGAATATTTCATACTGCAGGACATTGGTAAACGCTGATTAGAGCAATCGGACATGAAGACAGTACTTTTTATGCAAGGTTAAAACTTGTGTATAAGAAACAGTCTTGGAAACAGCACACAGACTAAACAAGCCCAAAAATCATACTCCTTTACTTCAGTTTTACTACAAAGCTTAGTGTGTTAGTATTGATCAAATTTAACTGAAGGAACAAACGTTTACATTTACCCCATTCACACTCACTGAAAACTGTTTATTCACCCCTATTATGTTGTAATGGTGTCATGTGTGCAAATGGGAGCAGAACGGTAAAGTCAGTGTTAAAATAGGTCTGAAATATACAACGCCAATTCCAAAAACATTGGGACACAAATAAATAAAAGGTGATCCTTTACAAATCAAAAACCCTATATTTCTTAAAAAAAAAAAAAAAAAGGTACAAAGGCAACATATCAAATGTTGAAACTGAGAAATTTTATTTTATTATTATTATTTTTTAAATACATGCTCATTTTGAATTTGATGTCAGCAACACATTTCAGAAAAGTTGGGACAGAGGCATGTTTACCACCATGCTGCATCACTGCTACTTTTATTTTATTTCAAAATGTTTTTATTGTTTTAAAAGGGTATTCAGAGCAAACAACTCAACATACATTTATGCTGTCACAGAGGAGTGCACAATATCAGAAAGTACACTTCCATATAAATTTACCTTCTCCATTGTCACCCTAATATGATGTCCCCACAAATGGGGAACATGTAAACAAGAGAAAAAAAATAGATAACAGTATTTTAATGAAAAGCTCAAAAAGAAAAAAAAAAAGGAAAATTGTGTTACTAATAACAAAAAAGAAATGAAAATAGAAAACACAAAAAAAAGAGGAGGGGGGGTCAGAGGCAAGTATTTTCTTTACTATTGAGTATAGTCAAGTCTTTAATCGTCAAGAGAAGCTGCATCAAACATTTTCATAATATAGAAAGGGCTGCCATATAGTTTGGAATTTTTCTTTTGAATTATGTATAATGGTCCTGATCTTTTCAAGCTGAAGAAAAAACATTACATCGCTCACCCAACGTGAGTGCTTAGGAGGTGAGGGTGACTTCCAGTTTGTTTAATATTAAACGACGAGCTAATAAAGTACAGAATGCAATCAGCTGTGATTGGCCCTTTGACGGTTCAGTGTGTACCACTCCAAAAATGGCAATTATAGGATCTGGATCTATTATTTTTCTACAAATATTGGAAAATGATTTGAAAACATCCAACCAGAATGTATGTAGAGTTGGACATAGCCAAAACACATGTGCTAGGGTCGCACATCACCGCTACTTTTAACACACTGAACATTTGGGAAACTGAGGAGACCAATTGCTGTAGTTTTGAAAGAGAAAAGTGTTGCCCCACTAATTTAAATACATCAAAAGGGTGCCAATAATTGTGTCCAGTGTACATTTTGTGTCTTTATTTCATACATGATAGGTACTGAACAAAAAAGCTTTCATTTTATGAAATTTTATATTAAATATTCTGATACCAAAAAAATGGTTCATTTGTATTCATTTCTGAAGATATTCTAAATACTTACAATTCAGGGGTGCCAATAATACTGATACAGGTCCGTACCTGCTTTGGGAGACTACTTCGTAAGGACTTGAAGCCATCCATCCTATCTATCTACAGCAAGGTCTTTCTCTAGATATTTATTATTTCTCTCTATTGCTTTTCTTGCTTGTTGCCTCATTATGAATGATGTTGGCTTCACCAGTCATGTCCATTTTGTCTCATGTGCACCAACTTTGTCACAGGCGTGTGTACAACCCTTACTGTACCTACATGGCAATATGTAAAGATGGATAGGTCAAGTGTGTGTGTGTTCCTCCCTTCAGATTATTGAGACCTGCTGTTTTGGTTATCGGCCCAGTCTCACCTCTGGGATTGGTTTCTTCCACACTGGTAGTGTTTTGTACAGGATTAGTGCTCTTCTGACATCAGGAACAAGAGCTGAATTGTTTTATAGTGGAGGCACACATTATTGAGCCCCATAGGCATAGTGTGGATACTTAAAGAAACCCATCGAGTTGTTTTCTGATGGTGCGTGCCTCCCACCATACCAGTATTACCAGTCACACACCGCCTAGTGGCCAGTAATTATCAGCCATACACACCGCCTAGTGGTCAGCGTTAAAACAACACGCTCTAGCGATTATCTATTAATAATAACCACAATTAAACATGAAGTAAACATTACTTTAGGGTCATTTAAACACCACGCGAGTGAGCTCGCGACCACGGAAGTAACCGTTAACTTTAACGCCGCTAAAGAAAACCGGGATATTTTGGAAATAAAACTCACCCAATATTCCTCAACAGGTGCACACGAGTCCAAGAACAGCAGCTACTGATTTAAAATGTATATAAACCACAATAGAAATCGTTCAGGTGTCCCGATTGAAAATCAGCGTGTTTTGTCTCCTCAGGATTCACAGGGACTAAACTTCCAGGCCTCCCGAGTGCAGTTTAAATGACTGAATGCGCGCTTCTGATTGGGCCGTTAAACCCGTGCCGTATTTGTTTACGTTCTCTCAAACCTGATTGGCTGAAATCGGTTTGAGGAGCGTGCGCGAGCGTTCCTGTTTTCAATGGTTTACTGGAAACCGAAAAAAAAAATTATATATATATATAAATGAGTGATTCCACGCTTATGGGTACTGAAATGGGGACATGAACTTATTTTTAAAAATTCACCTAAAACCATTTCTTTTTTTACCATCAGGTCACAAAACATGTAATCTTTAATGAATGATATGTTAAAAGAGAACTTTAATTTTCTGAGATGTAATAAAAACATTTATATGCCAAAGTCAGAACGTAACAGAAGTGTTGTGGACATATATATTCTCAATTTTAACAATGTAGAATTACTTTTTGAAACATAGGAAGGTGATGTTTTGGCAAATATAATTAATAAACATGTGTAGTAGAATGAACATACACATTCTTTCAATAAGATTAACATGGTATATAGCTAGATTGTAATTAATTTGTAACAGACGCGAGATGGACAATCGTAACAGAAGTAATGTAACAGACATCATTTTGGAACTCATAGGCTTGACTTTGGCATATAAATATGTTTTTATTACATCTCAGAAAATTAAAGTTCTCTTTTAACATATCATTCATTAAAGATTACATGTTTTGTGACCTGATGGTAAAAAAAAGAAATGGTTTTAGGTGAATAAGTTCATGTCCCCATTTCAGTACCCATAAGCGTGGAATCACTCACTCACATTATATTTTATATATATATATATATATATACACGTTGACAATAGTGGGTTTTTTTAATACATCGCTACATTTCATACTTTCCCCGATATGTTAAAGCAGTCTGATTATTTAATGAAGTGTTTTATATAATCTGTGACCTATTTATCCCAAATTCATTACAACAAACATACATTTGATGATAAATGATAAAATATTACTTCGTGTCTCATCGAAAAACACGGAATTTCAGCTATAAACTAATTCACACGACAACACTGGGACGGAGCAAAAAACACCCTCCTTCCTAAACCCCAGTGCCAGTAATTATCAGCCATACACCGCCTAGTGGCCAGCGTTAAAACAACACGCTCTAGCGATTATCTATTAATAATAACCACAATTAAACATGAAGTAAACATTACTTTAGGGTCATTTAAACACCACGCGAGTGAGCTCGCGACCACGGAAGTAACCGTTAACTTTAACGCCGCTAAAGAAAACCGGGATATTTTGGAAATAAAACTCACCCAATATTCATCAACAGGTGCACACGAGTCCAAGAACAGCAGCTACTGATTTAAAATGTATATAAACCACAATAGAAATCGTTCAGGTGTCCCGATTGAAAATCAGCGTGTTTTGTCTCCTCAGGATTCACAGGGACTAAACTTCCAGGCCTCCCGAGTGCAGTTTAAATGACTGAATGCGCGCTTCTGATTGGGCCGTGTTTGTTGCCAAGTCAGCTGTTTTCATTCTCTCAAACCTGATTGGCTGAAATCGGCTTGCGCGGCGTGCACAAAAGGAGCGCGAGCGTTCCTGTTTTTGACGGTTTGCTGGAAACCGCCTAGTGGCGAATGTTATAATTGCCAGTCATACACGCCGCCTAGTGGTCAGTAATAGTAATTACAGTCACATAGTAATGGCACGGTTCCACTATATCCCAACATTTTAGCTGTATTCAGCAGGTGGCGCTGTGATCAGTCCTCCACTTCCGGGTCGTTCCCAGCCAAAACAATACTCGAGGCACACCTGTTATATAGACTGGTACCAAAATCCAGAATTGTGACACCCAAAGGCATTTTTGAGACAAAGTTGGCAAACAGTCTTATTTTGTCAATTTGGGTGTGCCGAATTCAAATCTGCAATATGCCGAGCTCTATCTGACCTCTGTTGACCTCTAGAGGTCATTGAACTTTGGGCCTGTAAACGTCTCAGCTGAACCCAGTTTCTCAGCTTTCTAAGGAATGAAATGTACTAAAATGATTAATGAAGTTAGCAAATGGCCTTGTTTGTTAAATGTTTGGGTGCTGAATTCATTTTTCATTTGTAAAACGACATATGACCTCTGATAACCTCAAGGTCATTAAACTTGGCCTATAGGCCTATGCATTTAACGGCATTTTTAAACTGACTTTACTCCCCCAAAAAGAATATGAACAGACAAAAAACAAATAGAAAGGAACAAATACAACATTAAATGCCAGTCCATGTACATGTGACTTACTTTTCACAATGAGAATGCCTAGGCGATCACCTTACATAACATTGCATTACATTTAGCGGTTATTGTTTATACAAAGCTACTGAAAAAAGGACAGATTCAGCAGCATACAAAATGTGGGGGCATACAGGGTATACAGGTTAATCAGGGTTAGTGTATATGAGAGTTTTTTTCTTTGTTGTTTGTTTTGTTTTAAACGGGGTAAAGCCTTTACAAAAAACAAAGAAAAAAACCTCTCATATATACTAACCCTGATTAACCTGTATAGCCTGTATACCCCCACATTTTGTATGCTGCTGAATCTGTCCTTTTTTCAGTAGCTTTGTATAAACAATAACCGCTAAATGTAATGCAATGTTATGTAAGGTGATCGCCTAGGCATTCTCATTTTGAAAAGTAAGTCACATGTACATGGACTGGCATTTAATGTTGCATTTGTTCCTTTCTATTTGTTTTTTGTCTGTTCATATTCTTTTTGGGGGAGTAAAGTCAGTTTAAAAATGCCGTTAAATGCATAGGCCTATAGGCCAAGTTTAATGACCTTGAGGTTATCAGAGGTCATATGTCGTTTTACAAATGAAAAATGAATTCAGCACCCAAATATTTAACAAACAAGGCCATTTGCTAACTTCATTAATCATTTTAGTACATTTCATTCCTTAGAAAGCTGAGAAACTGGGTTCAGCTGAGACGTTTACAGGCCCAAAGTTCAATGACCTCTAGAGGTCAACAGAGGTCAGATAGAGCTCGGCATATTGCAGATTTGAATTCGGCACACCCAAATTGACAAAATAAGACTGTTTGCCAACTTTGTCTCAAAAATGCCTTTAACTCCTTAAATAAGCACTTTTTTGAATTTTGGTACCAGTCTATTAAGTGAAAAGCAGGGAGCTGGGGGTGAGGTGTGATGTGCAGGAAGTGAGTGAGATGAAGGCGATGATCTAGCGTCAAGCGACTACAATGAGAGAAATACATACTCAGGAGAATGGCAGAGGATCAATCAAGGAAGCAAGAAAAGGAAAGAACTAGAACCTGATGAAGAGAGGAAGGTAAAATAAATGAAATAAAAGTTATCCTTAGATTCCAATCCTTGTGCACTCTAAATCAGGGGTTTTCAAAGTGTGGGAGAGTCAGCCCCCCTCCTCGTCCTCCTTCTCACAATTTTTGTTGTTGCTATACTCAGAGCCTCCAGGATGTTGCGATTTGCAACTTCAATGCGAATTCTTCTTCTTCTGTGTTTTTATTGGCAGCTAGCATACGACGTGCACTACCGCCATCTACAGAGCTGAGGTGTGATCCTTGAGGGAGTTGTACTACTGCTTTATCAAACTGATATATATATATATATATATATATATATATACTGTGTATATATATATATATATATATATATATATATATATATATATATATATATACTGTGTATATATATATATATATATATATATATATATATATATATATAAAACTGGAGAGCAGTGAAAACTTCAGACTATTGGCTAATCCTGTTTCCATCAGGTACCTGACTATAGCTGCTGTCTGTCTGTTGGGTGCACTAAGCAAGGTACTCAGTGATATGGGTGTCTTAATTGCCCTTTGCATCTTCTCCCTCTCATTAGAGTACGCTGAACAGTGAACTAAAACATGTTCCACTCCCTCCCTTTCTCCACAATGCATACAGGCTCCTGTCTGGTGCTTTCCCACAATGTGTAACCCACTATTCAGACCTGTGTGTCCAATCCTCAGCCTTGTAATCCACACCTCCTCTCTACGTTTCAGTTCCCCACTCCATCTAATGCCAACCTTCTTCTGTAAGCTGTACAGGTGTCTTCCCCTTTCCTCTTGGTCCCATCGATCCTGCCACAATTTGTTAATGTTTTCCTTAAGTATAATTTTCATTTCTGATCTACTTAAAGGAACTTCAAGTTCTACGTGCTCAGCCCCAGTTGCTTCTTTTGCCAACTTATCTGCTGCCTCATTACCCTGATTTCCTCTATGGGCAAGAACCCAAAAAAACTGCAGAAATGTTTTTTGCTGCGTTATCTTGTATATTATCTGATGTATTTCTTCCAAAAGATCCTGACGGCTTGAAGACCTTCCACTAAGAATACTAGTTAATGAAGACATTGAGTCTGAACATACTACCGCTTTACTGGGTTTTGTCTCCTCTACCCATTGCAGGGCCAATATTATTGCTATCATTTCAGCTGAAAAAATTGAAAGAAAATCTGATGTCCTTTTTGTAATTTGAACATTAAATTGAGGGACGTGTACTGCCGCACCTGTTTTGCCATCTTGGTCCTTTGAAGCATCGGTATAAATTTGGACTGTGTCATCAAACATTATATCAATATAATGTTGTACAGTCTGATAAACACCTCCAGGTTTAACAATCTTCTTTGCTTCCATGTTGACTTGGGGAAAACAAAAAAACCAAGGGGGGATGATAGGTCTGGCAGAAGTTTTACATACAGGGATACCACCTAACCCCACCTGATTTGCCTGCTGGTTTCCCTCCCACCCAAAGCTATGTACAGAATGTCCATATTCCCAACAATCTATAAGTACTCTTTTGGTAGGGTGACTGTCGTTGTGTCCCTCAAGGGTTAACCAGTACTTACTTGATAACTGAAGCCTTCTGAGATCCAGTGGCATCTCCCCTGATTCCACCTGAAGCGCTGGGATGGATGAGGTCCTGAAGGCACCACAGCATATGCGTAAGGCTTTATCTTGCACTCTGTCCAGTTCTAGAAGAGAAGTCTTAGTTGCTGAATTATACACTATACTCCCATAATCAAGGGCCGGTCTGATCAGTGCAGTGTATATTCTTTTTAGGGATGTACTTGTTGCCCCCCAGTCACTTCCTGCTAAACATTTCAATATGTTAATACTCTTCTTACATTTGTCTACTGTTTTCTGTAAATGTACTTTAAAGGAAGGTTTCACATCAAAACCATACACCTAAGTACCTTATACTTTCTACCTGCTTAAGTAGCTGCCCATACAATCTAAGATCCATCTTAGGATTGACCCTTTTTTTGGAGAAACAAATGACCTGCGTCTTTTCTACAGACAAATGAAAACCCCACTCATGAGACCATTTCTCCACTTGACTTATAGCAGCTTGCATCCTACTCTTTAGGCTACAGATACTTTTACCCCTCATCCATAGGGCCCCATCGTCAGCATAGAGGGCCCTATCAATTCTAAGGTCTACATCATTAAACACATCATTAATCATAATATTGAACAAAATAGGGCTGCACACACTCCCTTGTGGAGTTCCATTTTCAATATTATATGTACCAGAAAAACTTGCTCCAACTCTCACTTCTATAGTCCTATTATTCAGAAAGTCCTTAATCCAGTTATACATTTTCCCACCAATTCCCATTTTGTTCAGTTTAATTAAAAGGCCCTCTTTCCATAACATATCGTAGGCTTTTTCTATGTCGAAAAAGGTTGCCAAAACCATCTCCTTGTTCACCTGGGCCTTCCTAATTTCGTTCTCTAAAATGACAATTGGATCCATGGTGGTGTGCCCAGTCCTAAAACCGCTCTGATGCGGAGAGAATAGACCTCTCCTTTCAATCTCATACACCAATCTCTTAGTCAACATTCTTTCCATTAATTTGCACAAGTTTGACGTTAGAGCTATTGGCCTATAGCTCCTGACCTCCGTTTTGTCCTTGCCTGGCTTTGGTGTAGGGACAATTATAGAATGCTTCCAACAGGAAGGTAGCCGTCCCTGTTCCCACACCTTATTATACAGTTTTAATATTACACTCTTAGACATATCAGATAGCTGTTCAATTAGTTTATAACATACTCCATCTTTGCCTGGAGAAGTATTTTTTGCACCAATGAGAGCTCTCTTCAGCTCAAATAATGTAAAATCTTTATCAAGTGCATTATCACTGACTTCCTTCCTGCCCAATAGTTCTGCATTATCCTGCATCACCTGTTTCCTCCATACTAGTTCATCAGTAGACAGATTGTGGGAGCTATGAACTTTCACAAAGGCTGCAGCAAGCATCTCTGCTTTTTCAGTATTCGTTACGGCTTCAGAATCATTATCTTTAAGTACTGGCAAAGAAAAATCCCTCCTTATTCCTCCCATCTTCCTAATCATGCCCCACACATCCTCAATTTTATTATCTGACCTAAGGGTGCCGCAAAATTCCTTCCAGTATTTCTTTTTAGCGTCTTTAATAATCCTTCGAGCTTTAGACTGAGCTTGTTTATATGCTATTAGATTATCAAAGGAGTGATTTAATTTCATCTTCTTAAATGCTTTGTTCCTAGCCTTAACAGCTGCTTTGCAATCATTTGTCCACCAAGGGACCATTTTCCTTTGCCTGACGCCAGTGGATTTACCTATGGTTTCCTCTGCAGTGTCACATATTATAGCCGTGATCACCGAGTTCAATTCCTCGACATCGTCACCGACATGTGACAGAACCCTCATAAGTTTAACATCCGCGTTCATACTATATAGTCCCCAACTGGCCTCTCTCATATTCCACCTAGGATGCAAATTGTCCTCCAAATGAACATAGTGCTCTCTTATCTTGACCAAAATAGGGAAGTGATCACTTCCTAAGGAGTTTTTAAGCACTTCCCACTGAGTGGTTCCTGATACCTGTTCTGATACTATAGTGAGATCTATGGCTGAGTCCACCCCACGCAACACATCAAATCTTGTCCCCCTTCCGTCATTCATGCACACTAACTTACAATCATTCATAAACTCTTCGACTACCCGCCCATTGTCATCTGTTCTATTACTTCCCCATAGTGTGTTGTGAGCATTAAAATCCCCACAAAAAATCAATTACTTGCCCGCAGATTCTCTCAAGTAGCTCTCTTGTAATCTTTAGACATGGATTGTAAAAATTAACCACTTCAAACTTTGTATCCCCAGCCCACACTTCAGTCCCAATAACTTCCGCTTCTATATTTAATTTTAAAGGCTTATAACTAAGACCCTGTTGGATGAACATAGCTACTCCTCCTCCTGGTCCTATACCTCTATCCTTCCGTATAGCTGTGTATCCAAATATTCTGAAGTCCAGTGATGGTTTCAACCAGGTTTCCTGTACACATATGATGTTTGGTTTATCCTGTTGCTTTTCAATAAAATACTTAAATTCTTGGCCATTTGCTATTAAGCTTCTGGCGTTCCACTGCAGTATGGACAGTACCATCACAATCCGCCACCACATGACTGCTGACTTTCATTTACCTTTGCTGTTAGTATTTCATTGATTGCTTCAAAGGACAGATCTTCCATTCCAAGATACTTCTTAGCTGCTCGTATGATGATATAGTTTTTTTTTTGTGTCCTACTTTCTACTGTTGCTGAACAATTAATACATTCCACCACAAATGCAACAAATTTCCGTTTGTCTACAATGAGGGTGTTGTCGTTGACATTGTGTCTCGGAGTTTGAACAAATGTTTGCAGTAGAGGCTGGGAGGCAGAAAGTACTCGGGCGATGGGCTTTGCTTTGCTATTCACTTTCTTAATAGCTTCAGCGTAAGACAATTTCTCCTTTGCTCGCACATTCTGTACTTGCAATGCTTTTTTGTGTTCCTCGCACCCTTTATATGCCGCACTATGTTCGCCCCCACAATTACAGCACTTTATTTTTGTACCTTCAGCGCATTTGCCATAATCATGTTCGCCCCCACATTTGGCGCAGCGGGGTTTAGCCCTGCATACTGCGGCAATGTGTCCGAATCTTTGGCATTTGTAACACCTCATGGGGGGGGGGGATATATGGTCTAACGCTGTAACTGACATACCCAATTTTAATCCTGTCTGGCAATTTATCCTCATCCATCACCAGCATAACACAACGCGAATTCAGGGCAGTGTTGCAATTATATCCAATCCCCGCAACTTTCCCGCAAATTTGACCAATCGTTGGTGTCGACAAACTACCTTCCGCCTTACTTCCAG
Source organism: Neoarius graeffei (assembly GCF_027579695.1). Classification (NCBI taxonomy): domain Eukaryota; kingdom Metazoa; phylum Chordata; class Actinopteri; order Siluriformes; family Ariidae; genus Neoarius; species Neoarius graeffei. The sequence continues at coordinate 40,364,269 of NC_083591.1, read as the reverse complement.
TGTTGCCAGATTGGGAGGTTTCAAGTGCATTTTGGCGGGTTTTGAACATATTTTGGGCTGGAAAACGTCAGCAGTATGTGGCAACGCTGCATGTGCAAGTCAGTGTTTCTATAGGCTTAAATTCTGTTACTGAAAGTGTGTTATGTTTACAGTGAAGGACTGTGTGCACTTTATATATTTTTTTTTACTTAATGCAAGAAATTAATGGATGCCAACATTTTTGCCAAAATGGTATTTTATTTTTCATTGTTTACCCTGGTGAAAAATAAATGTGCTAAGTGTACTAAAATTTAGCATATTTTTGTGTACTTGAAGCCACACTAATCATCAATATACTTCAAGTGTGTGTTTATGACTGGTTAACTGGAGGCATGCTATTTTGGAACAATGAATTTTGTACTAAATATATTTTAATTGTAATTAAATTGTAGAAAAGTGCAACTTGAAGTGCATTTAGTGTACTTTTATGTGCTAAAGTGGAACAACTTAAAGTATATTTTGTATACTTTAAGTATATAATTTTATATGTACTAATATATGCTTAATTAGTCAAATTAAAGTTTACTTTGTTTGTATTATAGTACACTTTAGAAATTAGTACACTAAGTACACTTTAGAAATTGCACATAACTTTCACTTAAAGTATATTTTAGTAGTTAGCGTGAAAGCGTGATGTTAGTATACTTTTTATATATTTACAAAAAGTACAATTTGTGTAAGTACATTTTCAATATACTAATGAAAATATGAATATACTTTAAATACAATAAAGTACTTTTTTTTTTCGCCAGGGTAGGCAGCTTCAGCATCATACTGTGAGATTCTGTTCAAATTGTTTTTTTTTCTTCTATGGAGCCTGAGATATTTATTAGTTTATAGTTATTGTTTAATTTAGTCTTCAGGAGAGACTGCCTGCACACAGTACTAGTATTAATAGTTTTTTTTTTCTTACATGAAAGCTGAGGCATTTATATTATATTTTAAGGTAACTTCATGTTGTGCTGTGAGGTTCTATGCACTTTAACTTTTGAACCAACAGGAGCATTTGGATAAGTAAAGCCTATTTTTCTGCATTTCTGTAGTCCTGATAATATTTTATATTGGTAAAGTTGTTTATAGGACCATTTCAGTGTCTTTGTTGTTTTAATCAATAGTTTTTCAGTAATAACTCAATATTTAACATAGCACTCAATTTTAATCACAAAAAGAGAAAATTGCAACAATTTCTCGCAACTTTCACTTCCTCCCGCAATATAATCGCAACAAAAACCTAAAAAACACCGCAACTTTCATCGCAATTTTTTGGAAAACCCCACGCAACAGACATTTTAGCCCGCAACAATCACAAAAAAGGCCCGCGAAATCCTGGGGGGACTGTATACTTAACGTTCCATTCGTATTTTTAAAAAAATGGTTGTTGTACACATTTTTTTTCTTTTACACATTTTAAACATTGTGCTTTTTGAAAACATCTTTTTTTTTTACACATTTTAAACATGTGCTTTTTTTTTAAAAAAAAAAACTTGTTTTACACATTTTAAACATATCTCATAGCATCGTTAGCTAGCACCTCTTGGCAGACAACACACTGTGGCAGTGGAGCATCTTCAGATCCAGTCCATGAAAATCCAAATTTTAAATAATCGTGGTCATACTTCCTTCTTTTTTTTTTTGCTTGGCTCAGACTCTGTCTCCTCACTCACTGTAGCTTTAGGTACTAAAAATCGATCCATTTTGTCTCTGGCAAAGACTAGCTGAAGTTCGCTAAATGTCCGCAATAGCAACTTATTCTGGTTTATTTTTCCTCACGTGAAGAACTGAGGTTCTTCACGTGAGGAAAAATACGTGAGGTTCACATGAGGTTCACGTGAGGTTCTTTCCCCCCCTGAAGAACTCTGGTGCCCCCTAGGGGAGGCGCGCCCCACACTTTGAAAAGCCCTGCTCTAAATCCTTTAAAAGTTAACGAGGCAGTATACAAGCTAGTAGGTGAAGTACAAACAGTCAAAACTTTAAGAGATGGCAATTTGATGGTTGTGTGTAGGGATGGAGACCAGCAGCAGGGGTTAATGAAGTGTAAGACACTATTGGGGAAAGCGATAAAGCTGCAAGTGTGGGAGGAAAAGGGAAAGTGTATGGGTGTGATATCTGGAGTATCTACTGAGTTGACAGAGGAGCAGATCCGAGTTAACATGAAAGGGGTTAGAGTCACCAAGGTGAAACGTTTGCCTATTACAAGAGATGGAGTTACAAGTCCTAGTTTGTCAGTTATGATAGCTCTGGACGAAGAGCGATTACCGGAAAGAGTTAAGATTGGGTATGTTAGTCAGTCCCCCCAGGATTTCGTGGGCCTTTTTTGTGATTGTTGCAGGCTAAAATGTCTGATGCTGCGGGGGGTTTTCCAAAAAATTGCGATGAAAGTTGCGGTGTTTTTTAGGTTTTTGTTGCGATTACATTGCGGGAGGAAGTGAAAGTTGCGAGAAATTGTTGCGATTTTCTCTTTTTGTGATTAAAATTGAGTATGTTAAATATTAAGTTAATACTGAAAAACTATTGATTAAAAAAAACAAAGACACTGAGAAATGGTCCTATAAACAACTTTACCAATATAAAAGATTACCAGGACTACAAAAATGCAGAAAAATAGGCTTTACTTATCCAAATGCACCTGTTGGTTCAAAAGTTAAAGTGCACAGAACCTCACAGCACAATATGAAGTTACCTTAAAATATAATATAAATGCCTCAGCTTTCATGTAAGAAAAAAAAACTATTAATACTAGTACTGTGTGCAGGCAGTCTCTCCTGAAGACTAAATTAAACAATAATTATAAACTAATAAAATAAATGGCTCAGGCTTCATAGAAGAAAAAAAAACAATTTGAACAGAATCTCACAGTATGATGCTGAAGCTGCCTAAACAATGGAAAATAAAATACCATTTTGGCAAAAATGTTGGCATCCATTAATTTCTTGTATTAAGTAAAAAAAAAAATGTAAAGTGCGCACAGTCCTTCACTGTAAACATAACACACTTTCAGTAACAGAATTTAAGCCTATAGAAACACTGACTCGCACATGCTGCTTCTCTTGAACGTATACACGGAAGTAAGGCGGAAGGTAGTTTGTCGACGTCACCTCAAGACGACGCCAACGATTGGTCAAATTTGCGGGAAAGTTGCGGTGATTGGATATAATTGCTAGCCTGGCAAGCCAGACTAAATGTGAATATTTAGTCTGGCCTCGCTCGTAGACATTTCCGAAGGGTGTGGGAGGAACAACCCGCTGTCTTTCAAACTGTCTCTGTGCGTATAGGCCAACACTCTGACCAATCAGCGCAACAGTGACTGTGACGTAGTCAGAGCGACAGAAAGCAGTGGGGGAGGCCTTGAAATAAATAATTTTTCAAAATGCGTATTAACAGGTTCTAGATATTAAGAAGTTTGGAGATAATGACCACAAGTTTGGAGTCTGTACCACATACTTAAACTTTTTTTTTCAAGTGTTTTTCAAGGGTTTGCTTAAACTGTTTGAAAGTTTTTATTTTTATTTAGTGGTGTTTGGTGAAATAATTTCCCTTAAATTTAAAATAATGGGAAAATAAGAATCAATCAAAAAGTAATGTTTCAAAGCTGTTTATTAATTCTTCGTACTGCACAAACTAGTACCATCCTTTTGGCTACCAGCGGAGCCAGCTGGTAGATCAGACTTTTGCCATAGCCGGTCGGCAAAACAGCGAAAACGTCCTTCTTGAAAAGGAATGAGCGGAGAGCCTCTTCCTGCTCATGTTTCAACGAAAACTCCAAGTCTAATTCTTCTAAAACTGATTCCAAAGCGGAGTCAAACTAGCGCTGTTCACTAGCCGTAGCCATCTTTCCTGTTGTGCTTTCTCCAGCGTCGCGCAGCCTTGTCGTCACTCCTGCAAAAGCCCGCCCAAAGAATCCAAGCAAAAACCTTGCGTTGTGATTGGTGGGCACGATTTGATGCCCGGGGTGTGTTGTTGATATGGTGCGAAGCTAGACCCACTTGTAGGCAAAAATATTTTTGGCCACTAGGCGGGTGGGTCTAGTTTACTAGGCTATATAATTGCAACACCGCCCTGAATTCACGGGGATTGGTTGAATTTGCGTTGAAGTTGCAAATCGCAACATCGCGAAATCCTGGAGGGTCTGATTAGTTATGCAGTACGGTCATACATTCCTCCACCAACAAGGTGTTTTAAATGCCAAAGGTTTAGACATATTGCTGCAGCCTGTAGGGCTAAAGCCAGGTGTGCTAAGTGTGGGGGGGACATGAATATGGCAATTGTGCTGTAGGAACTAAAATAAAGTGTTGTAACTGTGGAGGGGAGCACAGCGCTGCTTATAAAGGATGTGAGGCCCATAAAAGAGCAGTACGGATTCAAAACGTAAGGGTGAAGGAGAAACTTACCTATGCTGATGCAATCAAAAAGGTCGATAGCAAAGTACGATCTGATGCTAAAGCAGTGTCTGTCTCTCAACCTCCTACTCAAATAGCTGCACAACCTTTGAATTACAAAATTTCTGAAGACACCTTGATTGTTGAGAAGAAAAAAAAAAGTTTGTTGCCTTCATAGTGGAAGTTATCAATTGCTTAGCACAGAAAGATAGCAGAACAGACAGAATAAAGATTATCACAAGAGCAGCAGAAAAGTACCTTGATATAGGGGAAGTATCCTTTGAGTCTATAAATGCAGTATTAGCAACCAGAGTTTCTGAAAGTCAGCAATCATGTGGTGGTGTTTTTTAATGGTACTGTCTATATTACAGTGAAATGCCAGGAGTTTAATTGCGAATGGGCAGGAATTTAAACATTTTATTGAAGAACAGCAGGTTAAACAAGCACAGATGATCATTGGCTGCCCTCTCCCCTCCCTGATGGACATTTACACCTCCCGCTGCCTTAGCAGAGCTAAGAACATTATCAAGGACAGCTCCCACCCTGGCTTTGATCTGTTCGACCTGTTGCCCTCAGGGAGGCGCTACAGGTGCATCAGGACAAAGACAAATCGATTAAAAAAACAGCTTCTTTCCAAAAGCCATAACCGCCCTGAACTCGGATATGCTCTGACTTTATAGTCTATTTATTTTACTATTTTACTAATTTATAATGTGCAGTACTTTTATAAGATGACTCTCTATGCAATACTTTTATAATGTGCAATACCACACTCCATAATGTGAAACGCAACACATTCACCTCAGGACTGTGCACCTTACACACAGCACGTACACCTCAGGTCTGTGCACCTTACACACAGCACATACACCTCAGGTCTGTGCACCTTACACACAGCACATACACCAAGTCTGTGCACCTTACACACAGCACATACACCTCAAGTCTGTGCACCTTACAATACTTCATAAATGTGTAATATTTTATCTTATGTGACTCTCTCGTGCAATAATTTATAATGTGACTGTCTCTGTGCAATACCTCACTCCATAATGTGTAACACAACACATACACCTCAGACTGTGCACCTTACACCCCCCCCCTTTTTTTTCTTTCTTTCTCCCCCCTTCCTCTCTCTCTCTACATGCTGTTTGCACTGTTATTGGAGATGCTTTAATCTCATCGTACATGTGTATAGTGACAATAAAGGCATTCTATTCTAAACCAAATATCATTTGTATCCAAGAAACATGGTTAAAGCCATCACTTGACTTTATAATCTATGGATATGTAGCAGTACGCAAAGATAGAAGCCTAGGAACAGGTGGGGGAGTAGCCACATTTATTCAACAAGGGCTTAATTACAAAGCACAAAATATAAATAAAGAAATTGAAGCAATATCAGTGGAAGTATGGGTGGGTAGAACTAAGTTTAAAATAATTAACTTCTATAACCCTTGCCAAAAGATTAGAAGATATTTTTTAGATTGTAGAAATATTTAATGTGGAGACTTCAATGCTTATAACACATTATGGGGAAGCATAAGAACAGATGATAATGGGAGTACTATTGAGGAGTTTATGGATGACCACAATCTAGTCTGTTTAAATGATGGAACAGGCACTAGGTTTGATCTAGTACATGGAACAGAATCAGCGCTTGACCTTACCTTACTTTCAGAACAAATAGCAGGAGTCAGTCAGTGGGAAGTTCTTAATAATAACTCATTAGGACGTGATCATTACCCAATTTGGACCAAGATACAAGAGCAGAATGTTAATTTGGAAGAAAACTGGTACCCAAGATGGAAAATGAGAGGCTAATTGGGGGCTATATAGTATGAAGGCAAGTGGCAAACTTATGGAGAACATGTCAAACTTAAGCGATGATGTTGAATTAGTAAATTCCATAATTATAAATATATTATGAGTCAGCAGAGGAGGTTCTGGGTGAGTCTTCTGGGATAAGGGAAAAGAAAATGGTGCCATGGTGGTCAGATGAATGTAAAAAAGCAGTCAAAGCCAGAAATAAAGCATTTAGAATGGTGAAATCAAATAATTCCTTCAATAATTTAATACTATATAAAAAGGCACAGTCTCAAGCTAAAAGAGAAATAAGGGAAACTAAGAGGAATTACTAGAGGAATTTCTGTAATACTATTGGATCAGAAGTTAAGGTCACTGAGGTATGGGGAATGATTAGAAAGATGGGAGGAATAAGAAGGGATTTCTCTTTACCAGTAATTAAAGATAGTGATGGTGAAGCAGTAACTAATGATGAAAAAGCAGAGATGCTTGCTAGGACCTTTGTTAAAGTGCATAGCTCTAAAAACTTATCAAATGAAGAGTTACTATGGAGAACAAAAATGATTGAAGATAATGGAAACTTATTAGGAAAGAAAGATATAAGTGAGGGGGCGGCACGGTGGTGTAGTGGTAAGCGCTGTAGCCTCACAGCAAGAAGGTCCGGGTTTGAGCCCCGTGACCGGCGAGGGCCTTTCTGTGCGGAGTTTGCATGTTCTCCCTGTGTCCGCGTGGGTTTCCTCCGGGTGCTCCGGTTTCCCCCACAGTCCAAAGACATGCAGGTTAGGTTAACTGGTGACTCTAAATTGACCGTAGGTGTGAATGGTTGTCTGTGTCAGTGGCGGCTCCTGAATTTTTTTTCGGGGGGGAATTTTCCCCCGTTATGTCTACAGGGACCATAAATGTCCACAGCAGTGGCGGCTGCTGGTTTTTAAAACAGGGGAAGCCCATTTTACGCATTCATCGTAAAACCTGTAGGCCGGATATCAAAAGCATAGAAAGGTGTGCCCCATTAGCATAGTGAACTAGACAAACCTACCTAGTGGCAGAAAGTATTTTGCTTGTACATTTCATGTCATAGTCTGGCTTGCCAGGCTAGTGCCTCATATCCTTAATCAAAAATATCAAACATCCAAAAATCACTGGCTATTCAACGAAGAGCCTTGAACATCATACCCTGATATGCAACACAGAGTCTTTAACACAACACCCAGCTGTGCAACACATCCTTGAACATCTTCTGCAACACAGTCTGGAAATTCATAACCAGGTAGGCTATGCAACACACAGAACCTTGAATATTATACCCAGGTATAACCTATAACACAGAGCCCACCATTCTCTTAACATTACTGAACAATATACACACTTCAGATTCATGAACATGAACACTATTTATACACAAATTCTGCCCTCCGCTCCTTTTCCAGAAAATGGTCTGTGACCCTGTCATACCAGCTGGTTGTGCTTTCCAGAGACTTCACCAATTTCTGTTAGCAGCTAGCACTGCAGATCCCAATAAGGCTCAAGCTAGCCTACAACCAGATTGAACTACAAATGAAATAAACGAGTGAATTCACGAATGATCAAACTGATAGAATGGATGAAAGTTAACGGACCACAGCGAGTAATATTTACATTTATTTACAGAGTAATGTACAGAGACATCAATGAGAAGAAACGTTTATATGAAAAGAAATTCGGACAGCACTTTAGCACACGACTACACTTTCTCGACATCCGCTAGGGACTGATTGATCATACTTCCGTGTTCCTCGCTGAAGTACCGCCCTCCTCATGTCTTTCAAACACTACCTCCAATAATCCTTTATCAGCCCGGCTTCTTGTCCCTCCCACTGTCTCGTTTAGTCCCAGAGAAGCCCGGCTTCCCTGGAAGTGACGAGTTTGTTGATTTTAACCAATAACAACTAGCCGAAATTGGCTGTTCAGAGCCGTCTCGTAGACTGCAACGGATACCCGGCTGCCAGTCAGTGTTGCCAGATACTGCTGACGTTTTCCATCCCAAAATATGTTCAAAACCCGCCAAAATGCACTTAAAACCGCCCAATCTGGCAACACTGCTGCCAGTCCATAGAGCCCATTGAAATAAGAAAGGTTACAGCCTGGCAGCAAAGGTGATTCTCGTAGCGAACTGCAAGTTCGTCAGACATCACTCAAATAAGTTACAGGATATGAACATAAATACAATCTTGGGCATATATTATGTTATGCAAGTTATTGTTTTAATGAGAATTCAACGTCGTAGACGCCGCAGTTTGGGGATAGAATTTTAGGGGAAGCTCGGCTTCCCTTGTTGTCTCTGAGAAATCGCCCCTGGTCCACAGGACTGAAGTAAATTGACCTAGGTAGCAAGTCAGTAGTCAACCAAACCCAGAAAAACACCACGGTGACTGGAGCCCTCAGTTTCGTCTTTGCCTCGTAGAGCTAACTCGAACACTCCACAAAATTTCACGCATTGGATGAGCCGGTTTAATCATAGACATATAAACCCCTTTGCATGTTTGTAAACAAACCGACCGTTGCCAGGATGCGCGCGCAGCCTGGACTCAGAAACAATGGCGCTGCCCATAGACCGGCATTATGAGCTGTCAGATTATGCAAAACAATTGTCGTTACAAGATCAAGAATGCTACATAAATAAGTTAACTCTAACAAGTGGACATCGCCTACCGGATCCGTATTTAATTAAAGAGTGGACGGACGATGTTAGTTCGTTCCCTGGTATACAATGGCCAGATATATACTCGTACCTTATTGACAAGACTTCAGTGTACACCCACGAAAAACTTTGTGCCTACAAGTCTTTAGACGCATATGATTATGTTATGTGCGGGCATGTACAACTTGATTAACAATGGGCCATTCATATTCATTTTGTTTTAATCAAATTATGCCAGTGATGTGATGGCACTGTGGCTTTAGCTACAACAGCAAATACCAACACTAAACAGCAATTTGCAGGAGGTAATGGCATGAAAGGAATGATAGTGTAAAGAGTGCAGCTAAGAGAAATCAGAGCTGCGTAAAAAGCGAGAGGCAGAGAGCAGAAATGAAACTGAACAGGGCGGGAGCTAGGTTAGAGCAGTCAACGTAAGTTGGCATTTAGAGTGAGGGCACACAATTTTACCTTTCCATCCTTGCTTTAAAATTGTGATTTTCGGCATACACAAATAATGATGGCACAAAATCTGGACTGCTTGAGTCAAGCGAGACCTCTCCTACAAACAAAATTGCATGCAAAGCTAAGTTAACATGCTAACAATATTCAAACAATATTCATTACATTGTGTAACTATGACCCAGCTAATCAGACAGACGTTACCAAAGTATTTTGCTACATCAATAAACGAAGACTAGAAAGAATAAAAAAGAAAGATTTAATAAATAGCCTGATCTTACCTGTGATGAAGTGGGCGCTGCAAACCCGCACATTTCTGATAGTGCTTTCATCCCAGTCTACACGTTTGATGGCTTGTAGTCATAGACGTCGGCGATTTTTTTGGAATGGGTGTGAGCCTGCTGGAATTCTGTACATTTTAACCCCATCACTGCTATGATTCTGACACCCGAAAACACAACAACTAGGCATTTCTGAGTCTTTTTTGAGTCCAGGCTGCGCGCGCAATTTCCTCTTATGTATGAATGACGTTTACTGCGAAGGGGTCTATAAACATAGATGCCGCATTGAGCTGGTGGCCCGTTGCTGGGATACGTCAGAGTGTCCGCCATATTGGATGTGGCAAATCTTCCCCGTAAACCAATGCAAGTAAATGGACTGAACTTCATAAAGTCCCTTTCTACAATAATATTTAACTTGATGCCTTTTATTCACCCATTAAGACACACACGTATATATTTGGGAAACAAACAGGCATCAAAACAACATATATAACTTTTAATGTGATGGTTATAAATAGTGTGCGAAATACCCTGTACACTGCAAACTAGCGACAGATACGCGATAGATAGCTCAGGTAAGCTAATCAGTCAGCATACCGTAGCAAGCTACCAAAACCTGAGGCCACAATAACCAACCTACAAGACTGAATATGATAAATGATGGAAATAGTGGAAAAACTGGAAATAGTGAATGAAAAAAAAAATTTACTGTTTTATTTATTGAGTCACCACACAGACCTACTCTCGTTGAATAAAGTGAACTGAATGACCGCCAAACTGAGTTCGGCCAGGTTCTAACGTCATACCAAAACAAAATACATCACTGATTCCTTCACATTCAGAAAGGTTAAAAACGTTCATCATAGTGTGGCACTGTATTATCTAATTCTCACTGCTTATAACTATACACCTACCCGGTGGAGATGAGCTGGGAAACTGAAGACTGAAGGAACAGTATTGAAAAGTATTTTTCCAGTCTCACCTGTGAAAGGTAATCCCATGTGATCTCGTTCGGATGGTAAACCTGTTGGTACAGTTAAACGCAGCACATGAATGAGGCATCTTTATTCTCGGCTACTGTCTATCTCCACTTTGCCACATCCAATATGGCGGCGAGGATGACGTATGATTCTACGCAGAATGCGGCGTCTATGTTTATATGTCTATGGGCTCGAACGCAACTTTGCCGCGCTGCGCAGTGACGTAAGCACGTTAGGGCAAGCCCCCCCGGAACCCATAGAGATTGCATTGAAGTGTCAGTCAGGAGAAAAAAAATATATTAACATGGGACTCTATCAGTGAACTCTTGTGCGATTTTCAGCGTGACTGAAATCACCCCAAAAGGGGCGGTACTCTAGAAGCAAGACCACCCTGATTGGACAATGATACCCAGAGACAGATTAAAACAGCCTCGAGCAGCGCTGGTGAAAGTTTGTTTTAAAAAAAGAAAAAAAACTTTTTTTTTTTCTTTTTGGGAGTGCGTCGCCCAATCGCCCTTATGCAATCGCCCTTATGCACCAGCCGCCCTTGGTCTGTGTCTATGTGTCAGCCCTGTGATGACCTGGCGACTTGTCCAGGGTGTACCCCGCCTTTCACCCGTAGTCAGCTGGGATAGGCTCCAGCTTGCCTGCGACCCTGTAGAACAGGATAAAGTGGCTAGAGATAATGAGATGAGATGAGAGTGCACTTGATAAGAATTTTACATTATTTGAACTGAAAAGAGCATTAGTGGGTGTTAAAAATACATCTCCAGGTAAAGATAGAATTTGTTATAAAATGATTGAACAATTATCTGATGTGGCTAAAAGTGTGATTTTAAAGTTATATGATAAAATTTGGGAGCAAGGTAAGCTGCCCTCTAGCTGGAAACATTCAGTAGTGGTACCTATAGCTAAACCAGGTAAAGATAAAGCAGAGGTCAAAAGCTATAGGCCTATAGCACTAACATCCAATCTTTGCAAGTTGATGGAAAGGATGATAACTAAGAGGTTAGTATATGAGATTGAAAAAAGAAGTCTTTTCTTTCCACATCAAAGTGGTTTTAGAAATGGCTGTACTACTATGGATCCAATAATCTGCCGAGAAAATGAAATTAGGAAAGCTCAAGTAAACAAGGAGTCAGTCTTGGCAACGTTCTTTGATATTGAAAAAGCATATGATATGCTCTGGAAAGAGGGTCTTTTACTTAAGTTGAATAAAATGGGAATAGAAGGTAAAATGTTCAGTTGGATTAGAGATTTTTTTAAGGAATAGAACTATAGAGGTAAGAGTTGGAGTGAGCCATTCAAATAGCTACTCTATAGAAAATGGTACCCCACAGGGTAGCGTCTGCAGCCCAATTCTATTTAATATAATGATTAATGATGTTTTTAACAATATTGACTCCATAATCAGTAGAGCATTTTATGCAGATGATGGGGCATTGTGGGTGAGAGGCCGAAATTCTGATAGTCTGAGGAACAGAATGCAAATAGCTATAAATGAGGTTGAAAGATGGTCACATGAGTGGGGGTTTCATTTATCTGTTGAAAAGACACAAGTTATATGTTTCTCCAAGAAAAGGGTTAACCCTACAGTGGACCTCAGGTTGTATGGGCAGCCACTCAAGCAAACGGATAATTTAAGATACCTTGGTGTATGGTTCGATATCAAACTTTCTTTTAAAGTTCATATTCAAAAGGTTATAGACAAATGTAAAAAGGGAATTAATATTCTGAAATGCTTAGCAGGGAATGACTGGGGGGCATCAAGCACATCCTTGAAAATAATTTATAGTGCCCTAATCTGACCAGTATTGGATTATGGATGCATAGCATATAATTCAGCAGCCAAGTCTTCCTTGTTAGAGCTAAACAGGATACAAGCCAAAGCCCTCCGTATATGCTGTGGTGCCTTCAGGACCTCGCCAGTCCCAGAACTTCAGGTGGAAGCAGGGGAGATGCCACTGGACCTCAGGTGACTGAAATTATCAGTGTCATACTGGCTAAACCTACAGGGTCATGAAGATAATCACCCAACCAAACAGGTACTAAGGGAATGCTGGGAGTATGGTCGACCCATACGCAGTTTTGGGTGGGATGGTAATTAGCAGGCAGATCAATTGGGGATCAGTGACATTCCTCTTTGCAAAACAATTACAAGGTTAATCATTCCCCCTTGGTTATTTTATTTCCCTACTGTAAATTTGGAAACTAAGGAGACTGCAAAATCCAGAGGTTTATATCAGAATGTACAGCAGTATTTAGAAGTAATGTATGATGATACAGGGCTCGACATTAACAGTAGCCCGATTGCCCGGGGCAACCATTCAATAGATTCGGACAACCAGACTCTCACAAATGCTTGCCCGATCGGGCAACTACCCAAATATGTCAACTTGCATGAAAAACGATGTTTATTCATTCATATTATGATGAAATTCCATCACGATTTGTGATTGTTTGAATCGGAAAGACCGCGTCCATGTTATCATTACGGGATGTTCAACAACTAGTGGAATTCACATTTGCACATCACAGGCTCGCAATGCAGTTTCCCATTGCTAATAATTATCGCGTAGTGCATATTCAGTGTTCTATTGGTATGTCCTTCACTACATGTTTAATTACTGCATTACTCGCACGGGCGCTAGTGTCAATGATTGTTGATACAGACAGCGTCTGAGAAGGTTGAATAATAAATAAAAAAAATAAAATAAACATTAAAGTCACAAACTTTGGCATTATGTCTGGTTTGGAGAAATTTGGTTTTAAAATAAACAAAGACAAGGAAGAGAAGAAAAAGAAAACTCAATCAAGCTCATCAGTGGATTCAAAGGCAAAGAACTGTTATTCCCAGCTGGTATTCAGAGTTTCCTGGATTGTAATTGTGGAATTATAGAATTATGAGCACACAAAAGAACAACACAATGCACATTCATGGTGGTTTACACAAAAAGTGGTTAGACACGATATAATTGAACCCAGAAACCAAGGGAACACAAAGAAGGATAAGAAAATCAACAAAATAAGCTTTTAAGAGGCATTAGTAGAGGATGCGAGTGAACATTGTGTTGTAAGCATATGTGTTTGTGGCATATTCAAAGGAAAAAGGTATGTAATATTTGGGCAACCATGTTCTGAGCTCGGGCAACCAGATTTCTACAAATGGTTGCCCAAATGGGCAACCATGTCTCAAAGTTAACGTAGAGCCGTGATACGACACAGATATATACAGATGCTTCTAAAGACGAAACTGGTAAGACAAGAGCAGCAGTATTCATCCCCAGCTACAATATAAGTATTGGGAAAAGGACGTCAGATCACTTGTCAATTTTTTCAGCAGAAATGATGGCTATTATACTGGCCCTGCAGTGGGTGGAGGAGGTGAAGCCTAGCCTGGGCCCGCCCATCCTAAGTGTGATGCAACACGGGGGGCTGTTGCGAACTTAGTCTGGCAAGGCAAGCTATCTCCAGCTCTTCCAAGCTCCCGAAAAATCGGGAGCCAATCAACTTTGAGCATCTCCAACGGCCCTGGGTAGAGGCGTGTTCAAGGCAGTGATGTAGTAGAACTGCAACCGGAAGCCATAGATTGTTTACAGAATCTATGCCGGAAGCGCTTCATTCACTAGAAACATTACGAACATGGAGCGGCGGCAAGCCTTTGACACAGTGGTAGATGCTGTATTGAAAGCATTCAACGGGAAGTTCTCACTGAAAACGGAGCAAAGAGCAGCCCTGGAGGTATTTATTGAAAGGAAGGACGTTTTCGCCTCGCTCCCGACCGGCTTCGGTAAGAGTTTAATCTACCAGTTAGCCCCGCTGGTAGCCAAATCAATGGGGCTCAGCGAGAATCCTATCGTTGTGGTCGTCTCGCCTTTGATCGCGCTATTATCATCCTCTTCAGCTCCTCCTTCTTCTTCCTGTTACTCAAGCAGTTTCCGTCACGTCATATACGTCAGAGGAAAGAGTGATGTGATTGGTTTAAGCTTCGTCACAGCCTTTTCTGGCTTCAACCAGTAGCAAACTGAGGCATTTCAGGGAGGTGGGTCAACCACGCGCTTTGGGAAACGGTTGGGCTTAATATCTATGCCAGACCAATGCTCGCAGAGCTTTGAAGTTGCGTTAGCCAGACTAGGTGAAGCCTAGTAAGGCAGTTATTTGTTCAGATTCTATGTCTTCCTTAAATAGTATCCAGAGTGGAAAATCTACATGCTGACAAGACCTCTTGGATGAAATTAACCACTTCATATTTAAGATAAATCAACATAAAACTTTTATTCAGTTCACATGGGTTCCAGCTCATAAGGGGGTTGAGGGTAACGAGAGAGTGGATAAAATGGCCAAAGAGGCCATCAAGGCAAATGAGGTTGAGTTAGAAGTCCCATTAAGCAAGGCAGAAATTAAAGTGATAATTAAAGACAACATCAACAAAATGTGGCAGGAGAAATGGAATACAGAGGAATAAGGAAGGCATCTATATAATTTACAAAAGGAGGTGGTGATTAGAAGGGGTGGTGAACTGAAACGACAGGAGGAGGTTTGGTTGACTAGGCTGAGGATAGGGCACACAACTCTAAATAGTGGGTTGTATACTATAGGGAAACATCAGTCTGGGGCCTGTGCATACTGTGGAGAAATAGAAAAGGTTGAGCATGGTCTTATACACTGTACACAGTATTCCAGTGAAAGAGAGAAGATGGGGAGGGCATTGAGAAAACCTGTAACGATAGACAACTTAAGTCAGCCATTCACACAATCAGCAGTAACAGCTCTAACACAGTATTTAAAGGACACTCAACTAGCAAAGAGAATTTAGGTTTTTTTTGTTTGTTTTTTATAATCAGTCTGCAATTTAATATTCCTTGAGATCACACCTCAGCCTGGTAGATGGCGGTAATACACGTCGATTGTTAACCGCCAATAAATCGACAGAAGAAGAAAACAATACTCACTGTGACATTGATTTGTATAACGTTTTGCTGAAATAAGATAGAATTAATAAATTGTATTGATGTTTAACTGGAATAGACGCTTATAAAACGTTGTCAAACGTACAAATACACGAATTATCGCCCATGCCACATCCATTATTGTGCTTAAGTTAGGGCTTGTGGTCTGGGTAACCGCGTAACTTTAGTGATCGCTGCTGACGGGGAAAAACAAATATATAATGATGGGGAATAATAATATAGATATACCATGTGGAATTTTGATCTAATTATACTTGTATGTTAAGCTCCAAAATCTATAGATCTACTCGGATATTGGTTGATTGGGGGCAATGCATGTTAAACATGTTAGAGTGATATTTGCAGGATATTTATATATATTTTAAACAATGTGTGTCGAACAACCAAATAAGTTCTTAAGTGGGGCGTTACAATCTTTCATAACCCATCATTGATACATAACCAGTACTGGTTGATATAAGCTTAAAACAGGGTCTGCACGGGTTTGTTTTCACCGATTACGGACCATCAAAGTATATTTGTATACACTACAAATGGGGGAATCCCTCGAGATTGCCTGCGGTTATGGAGAATGTGGAGAGAACGCATGGACATGCAAGTTCAATTAGTTGAAACAATCACAGCATTCGGTAATGCATGAGTCCTCGTGAGTTTTCAAACATTTCAAATTGTCAATCCCCAAATATTTGAGAAGTTGATGTCTAAATACCAGCATAACATCCCAACTCTGGTTCATAGCTCAATTCCAAAAACCTACCCAATAATAATATCCCTCATATTCCTTGAAAACTTTCGATGTTTTGAGTTGGGAATGTAAATTATGAGCCTCTTCAGTAAGTATATGTTAAAACACCAAACACCAATGCGAACAGAAATGAAATTGGACGTGTCCATTTCCTGCAAATATCACTCTAATCAACTAATGTCAAGGAGTCCAGGGGTTACACTCACAGTGACAAGAATGATCAAATTTACGATTTAACAGACTATTTCATCTCATCTCATTATCTCTAGCCGCTTTATCCTGTTCTACAGGGTCGCAGGCAAGCTGGAGCCTATCCCAGCTGACTATGGGCGAGAGGCGGGGTACACCCTGGACAAGTCGCCAGGTCATCACAGGGCTGACACATAGACACAGACAACCATTCACACTCACATTCACACCTACGGTCAATTTAGAGTCACCAGTTAACCTAACCTGCATGTCTTTGGACTGTGGGGGAAACCGGAGCACCCGGAGGAAACCCACGCGGACACGGGGAGAACATGCAAACTCCGCACAGAAAGGCCCTCGCCGGCCACGGGGCTCGAACCCGGACCTTCTTGCTGTGAGGCGACAGTGCTAACCACTACACCACCATGCCGCCCTAACAGACTATTTTCATCACGAAAAACATTTACTTGATGGCTCCGTATCTTTAAAATTTACAAGATGTTATTAAACTTACAATAAACCCTGAATAAACACTTTACTTTTGTTGGTTTGGGCTGTGCGGCGTCCACTGTTGTTGACATTGTTGAACGACCCAGTGACGCGCGTGCCACCTGTTAACTACTCTGCACATATCATAGTCATACACTCCGCCTAGTGGCCAGTGTCGGTAATTACCAGTCATACACGCCGCCTAGTGGCCAGTATTGGTAATTAGTCATACACGCCGCCTAGTGGCCAGTGTTGGTAATTACCAGTCATACACACCGCCTAGTGGCCAGTGTCGGCAATTACCAGTCATACACACCGCCTAGTGGCCAGTGTTAGTAATTACCAGTCATACACGCCGCCTAGTGGCCAGTGTCGGTAATTACCAGTCATAAACGCCGCCTAGTGGCCAGTGTCGGTAATTACCAGTCATACACGCCGCCTAGTGGCCGGTGTTAGTAATTACCAGTCATAAACGCCGCCTAGTGGCCAGTGTCGGTAATTACCAGTCATACACACCGCCTAGTGGCCGGTGTTAGTAATTACCAGTCATACACGCCGCCTAGTGGCCAGTGTCATTAATTAGTCCTACACGCCGCCTAGTGGCCAGTGTCAGTAATTGCCAGTCATACACGCCGCCTAGTGGCCAGTGTTATAACCGGTAAAGAAATAAAAGAAGCTAGCTGTGACATAAGAAAATTCTACAACCCAGAAACAGATGAGAGCTCCGCTTCTACAGAGTCCCTAACTCTATATATTATTTATTATAATCTCAATATGATTGATACATGTGTAGTTTCTTTTTTCCTGCCACGCCATATACCATGGTTTTTAAAGAAATTAAAACCTCTATTCTTTTACTTTCTGTTGTATGAGTTTCTTTTCTGTTGAGGTGTGTGTGTGTGTGTGTGTGTGTGTGTGTGTGCACGAGTTAAATTTGAAAAATGTTTTCCAATAGGTCTAAGTAATGTGTTTTGATTCTATTTAATGGCACTGCAGTAATTTTCTGGTTTCTATTTGCTGTTTATTGACAGAAAATACTTTTACCACTTTTGTCAGTATTTCACAGTAAAATAGCTGTAGTTATAGAACAATGCTCTGTAAATAGGCTATGGCTATACCTTTATTTTCCAGCATAAAATATGCTGTAAAATTATCTTTAGTGTACCATAATGTGATAAATTTAATAGTAATATAACCCCAATTCCAAAAAAGTTGGGACACTGTGTAAAACATAAATAAAAACAGAATATGAAGATTTGAAAATCATGGAACCCGATATTTCATTGAAAATAGTACAAAGACAACATATCAAATGTTGAAACTGAGAAATTTTTTGTTTTTTAAAAAAATATATATGCTCATTTTGAATTTGATGTCAGCAACACATTTCAGAAAAGTTGGGACAGGGCAACAAAAGACTGAAAAAGTTGTGCAATGCTTAAAAAACAAACAAAAAAACCTAATTTAGTTAATTGGCAACAGGTCAGTAACATGATTGGGTATAAAAAGAGCTCGGAGATGCGGAGTCTCTCAGAAGTAAAGATGGGGAGGGGTTCACCGCTTTGTGAAAGATTGAGTGGGCAAATAGTGAATTGAAGAATAGTGTTCCTCAATGTAAAATTGCAAAGAATTTGGGGATCACATCATCTATGGTACATAATATCATTAAAAGATTCAGAGAATCTGGAGAAATCTCTGTATGCAAGGTTGAAAACTGACAATGGATGCCTGTGATCTTCAGGCCCTCAGGAGACACTGCATTAAAAGCAGACACATGTCTGTAGTGGAAATCACTGTATGGGCTCAGGAACACTTCAGAAAACCATCATCTGTGAAAACAGTTCATTACTGCATCCACAAATGCAAGTTAAAACCAGATATAATCAATATCCAGAAACACCGCCACCTTCTCTGGGCCCGAGCTCTTTTATGATAGACTGAGGCGAAGTGGAAAATTGTCCCGAGGTCTGACGAATCAAAAATAGAAATTCTTTTTAGAAATCATGGACACCACGTCCTCCAGGCTAAAGAGGAAAGGGACCATCCGGCTTATTATCAGTGCACAGTTCAAAAGCTAGTATCTGTGATGGTATGAGGGTGCATTAGTGCAGATAACATGGGTAGCTTGTACATCTGGGAAAGCATCATTAGTGCTGAATGATATATACATGTTTCAGAGCAATATGCTGCCATCCAGACAAAATCTTTTTTAGGGAAGGCCTTCCTTCTTTCAGCAAGACAATACCAAACAGCTTTCTGCACATATTAAAACTGCATGGCTCTGTAGTAAAAGAGTCCGGGTGCTAAACTGTCCTGCCTGCAGTCCAGACCTGTTTCCCATTTAAAACATTTGGCGCATTATGAAGTGCAAAATTCAGCAAAGGAGACCCCGAACTGTTGAGCAACTGAAATTGTATATCAGGCAAAAATAGTACAACATTTCTCTTTCAAAACTACAGCAATTGGTCTCCTCAGTTCCCAAATGTTTAGGGTGTTGTTAAAAGTAGAGCTGATGCGGTACGGTGATAAACATGCCCCTGTCCCAACTTTTTTGAAACATGTTGCTGATATCAAATACAAAATGATCATATTATTTAAAAAAAAACAATAAAATTTCTCAGTTTCAACATCTGATATGTTGTCTTTGTACTATTTTCAATGAAATATAGGGTTTCTATGATTTGCAAATTATCGCATTCTGTTTTTATTTACAGTTTACACAGCATCCCAACTTTTTTGGAATTGGGTTTATATTAGAATGAGTGCATTTAATATAAACATGTGACTTGAATTACAGCCAACCCCACTGTCAGAGATGCTGTTATAGAATATTAATCAACAGTCCCACGGTAGAAGGTATAAGTATTCAAAGGAATACATGACAGGTATAATAACAGCCTTTGTGGAAGTTTTGTGGATGTTCAAAGTTATATGCTCAGAATTGCTACTGAAGGTGTAAAAATCGTTCCCTTATGGAACAGATTAGTTTGCTAGCAGCTTATGACATTGAACCCTTGCAGCCAGGATTATCACATGATAGACTAAGGAGTCCAAACAAATTCATCAGACATTGCTGGACTGCTCACGAAGACCTGTTGGAATCTTTTCTGGTGCTTCCTTTCTCAGCAGACATGTTGCATCCAGCCTTGATTGGGGTCTTGGTGATTGACATTGTGTTGATTGTGATGGAGTGGACTTATATTATGAGTGAGATAATGAGAGTGGATGATGACTGAAAACCTAGAATCTGAGTAACCTAAAATTGGTCTTTCGACTGAATGGTTTTGATAACTTTATGGAGTAGCATACTGTACAAGCATTTATAAAACTTCAACATAAATGGAAACATGGCTAAGGTATTGTATTAAGGTAAGGACATTAACTTTATTGTAATTTCCTTAAAATATGTTTTCAAGTATTTTTATCTTTCTGGATCATTATAATAAGCAACTTTTAACCATCCTTTCTTTTGATCTCCTATAAGTTCCTTTCCTCCTATCCATATTTTTTCTCATTTTGCCACCATTCCACTCATTCAATCTTCAATTGTTTCAAATTTCAACTCTGAAATTGATGTCCTGGTTCTGGTCCACAGCCATGAAAACATCTTGGATAACTAAAGTCATAGTTAATGGGATGTACTGTATATGGGGGAAAACATGTGAGAGTTTTTGTAATCATTCATCCATATCCATCTATAGTCCATCCAGAGCTAAGTATGACATTTAACACTGGAACAATTCACCCTTACTTATCCCAGCGGAAAAATATATAGTACACATAATAAGGCGAGGAGTGGGTTTGTTCCGATATAAACATCTTTACAGACTGTGACGAGGCAAACGCTGACAAGCAACAGTTCTTAGCTGTCATAAGAACATCCAAAATGCTCAGTGACCAAACTATACCATGCAGGAGATATAAAACTAAACAATAACCCCACTTCCTTGCGTTTTCTCTTGGTTTTGGGATCATGGGATTTTTTTTCTTATCTCTGTGAGCTCCACAATACAAGGAGGAAAAAAGATTTTCCATAGTTGTCCTCTAATTCATTTTCTTTGATGTCACCTCTTCATTTACACTTAGGTTGTGACAAACTGAGTCCCAAGCAATGGCTATCATGCTTAGCACAGGAGAGGAGTTGATACAGAACATCACAGGCATGAGTACTATCTCTTGCCATGACCAAAATGGAGACACGGTGTCCTTTAAGGATTACAAATGTCCCGAGATTAACTCCATTGTTATCCCCTGATGTGTTCTGTATGTGCTGGTCAAGCTTGTGTTAGTACTGGCCACTTACACTCTCCACCTCTTTTAAATGGCAGCCACGTGAATTTTGCTCACATGTCCACTCTGTGTCTCACTTTGTCCTGTATCAATCCTATGTCAAATGTCCATCATGTGTTATGACCTAAATTTGCATACTATAACATTTGGAGTCCTTCTTATGCCTAACGGTTTTTGACGCCATCCTAATTTCCATGTTTATTTCTTCTTCTTCTTCTTCTTCTTTTTCTCTAGAATGGGCCTATGGTCCTAAAGCTAAAGTGGTGGATGCAGATGGATACTCTGATGGAAGACCAGATGATGACAATGAAACAGAAGAAGAAAAGAAGGAGGAAGGCTGAGTGAAGGAATGTAGACTGGAGTATAGCAACTTGTACAAAACCAAATGAGAGCCACTCTGAATTTTCCAAAAAAATAAAAATAAATATTGTTCTAGTCGGGCGGCACGGTGGTGTAGTGGTTAGCGCTGTCACCTCACAGCAAGAAGGTCCGGGTTCGAGCCCCGTGGCCGGCGAGGGCCTTTCTGTGCGGAGTTTGCATGTTCTCCCCGTGTCCGCATGGGTTTCCTCCGGGTGCTCCGGTTTCCCCCACAGTCCAAAGACATGCAGGTTAGGTTAACTGGTGACTCTAAATTGACCGTAGGTGTGAATGTGAGTGTGAATGGTTGTCTGTGTCTATGTGTCAGCCCTGTGATGACCTGGCGACTTGTCCAGGGTGTACCCCGCCTTTCGCCCGTAGTCAGCTGGGATAGGCTCCAGCTTGCCTGCGACCCTGTAGAAGGATAAAGCGGCTAGAGATAATGAGATGAGATGAGATTGTTCTAGTCGTGAAATATGAAGTACAGTACCATCATTTACTTCACTTCACTATGAGTTTGAATAAATAAAATCTGAACCTATTCTTTCCCTGTCCCCCGATTTTGAAATATATAAAATAGATTAAACATGACTATAAAAGTGGAATAAGCGGCATTTTTATATTTGATTTCTTCAGAAAACCAGACATTTTTTCAGACAATGTATAATTATGAGACTTAAGCAGAGCTTTGACCCCTGTACAACATACCAATCTATAATCTGCATTTAGGAAATATGCAATGTCCTTCTTATTATATTTTAAAATTTTAAATCCTGCTCTAACTGATGTTCCAGAAAGCAAGATACGCTTGACTTTTCTATTGCGCAGGACAGATATACATTATAATGTGATATAGTACTGGATGTAATTCACTCTAAATGATTTATATTGCACTGGAATGATTATTTAAATCTTCACTGTTTCATTCCTCAGGTCTATGAAACAACTGTTCTGTGAATCTCTTATTTCTAACAAAGAGAATTGAAAAAATAAGTTCACTGGCCCTATAATTTTCTGGATTAGTGTTATTTGTAGTATAATTTGTCGCACTATCAAGCAAATATATGTATTTATGTAATAAACATTCACGTCTACACTCTGAGAAAACAAAGTACATTATTGTACCTTTAGGGTTACAATGGCTCGTCACTGGGGCAGTACCCTCTAAGGTACTTATTTGTACCATTTATATACTGGTTGGGACCATATATGTACCTTTTCGACCCTACAAAAGATACACATAGTTACCTTGAAGTCCAGTAATGAACCCTAGGGGGTACATGAGTGTAAATTGTACCTTGGGGGACAGAAATGGACTCCTGCTGTACCCCTATTTCTGACAGTGTATGTGAAAATTATTATCTATGTAACAGATGCTTGATTAAGTTCGTCAGTAAACAAATACTCTGACTCATCATGTTTGTGTGGTCTGAATTACCTCTTTATCCACTACTAATGCCCTGAAGAGCTATACAGTTTACAGTCAGGCTCAGGTAAGATGGCCAGTGGTAATCCAAACTAGATGGATAGCACATATTTTATTTATCTATGAAAATGCATGAAAATTACATAATGGGATCAAATGTACAATATGTGAGAGATTGCAAATGGTTATTTATTATATTGTTACCTTGCTTTCCTGACATTTACAGTAAAGCCTGTCTTCTCCGCAGAATGCATAACAATGTATCTGAGTTCATATATACGCTTTTGGGCAGATCTTTCCATTCCATTCGTATTCTTATATACTCTACGTGCATGTGTTGTCTCTGGTCATAATCTTCACTAATAGTGCTATTAGCAGGATAACGTCACAGCCGACGTGATAGGTTTTCTGGCAGGAAAGGCGAGGGATAGGTCACATTAATAATCTTCACTGCTAATGCTAGCTGCAGAGTTAGCATC
This sequence comes from Neoarius graeffei, assembly GCF_027579695.1. Lineage (NCBI taxonomy): Eukaryota > Metazoa > Chordata > Actinopteri > Siluriformes > Ariidae > Neoarius > Neoarius graeffei. The sequence continues at coordinate 40,340,706 of NC_083591.1, read as the reverse complement.
ATCTATCCTTACAAAATTTCTATTTGGAATTGTCACAATCTTAAATATTCATAATACTCGCTAGCTTACTAGAATAAAGTAACCTGGCAAAGTAATAAAATGATTTTAAGTCATATTCCCAAATGTTCATAACCTTTACAACTAGTGTTAACTGGATAGCAAACATTAGCTAATATTTCTATTTGGATTTGTTAGATGCATAAATGTTCATTGTCTACCCTACTAAGTTATCTTACTTATTAGCTAACCTGACAGAGTGATAAAATGTTTTAAAATCATAATGATCATTCTTTCATCTTTCTACTAGTTCTAGCTGGATAGCTAACATTATCCAACATGAGGATTTTTATTTGGATCGGATTGCTAATACTAGCTAGCTTACAGGAATAAGCTAACCCTGGCAGATGAATAAAATGATTTTAAGCCATATTCTTAAATGTTCATAACCTTTACTGCTAATGCTAGCTGCATAGCAAACATTTGACAACCTGAAAGGATTTTTATTTGGATTTGACGTATTAAAATGTTAATTATTGCTCCTGTTGTTAATATTAGCTATTTTACTCGAATAGGCTAACCTGACAGAGTAATAAAATTATTTTAAGTCATATTCTTAAATATTCATAATATTTACTGCTAGTTCTTGCTGCATAGCAAACACTGGATAACCTGACAGGATTTTTATTTGGATTTGATGTATTCATAAATGTTAATTCTTTCACCTGTCGTTAATAATAGCTAGTTTACTAGAATAAGCTAACCTGACAGAGTAATAAAATGATTTTAAGTCCTATTCATATCTATGTTAATCATGTCCTATGCTAATTTTTGCTAGCTAGCTAACATGAGCTAACCTGACAGGATTTCTGATAGGATTATGTCTTATGTTCATAATCTTCACTGGTAATGCAAAATTGCTGGCTAATATAAGATAACCTGGAAACAGATTAGCATTTTTTAAGCTTGTAATGTTAGTTTCAAGCCTAAAAATGCTTGTAAAGTGATAACAACAAAAAACCCTTTTTCATTTGTTATGACTGGGCATTTAATAACATAAAAAAGCTATTCTTTACTCATCAATATGAGCTGTTGAAGCACTTAATACCTAAATAAATACCTAATATCAATGTTGAAATATCAGTAACATGCTTAGTGTAATTGTTCTCTTGCCTAGGCACTTCAGATTATAATCTATGAGTCTAAAGTGCTAATCTGTATCTGATGAAAGATAATACCTTTGACCTTGAGAGTCTTAGCCAGTTTCAACAGTGGACATGGTACAGTATAGGTAGTGCTGTGTAAGCACTGAGCTATATCGGAGTCTGTCTATTTATTTATTTAATTTAAAAAAATCTAAAATAAAATAAAAACCAAAGAAAGCTAATGAAGAAGACAGGACAATTATTGTGCTGTTTATCCTAGAGGGATGACATTATGAGTGGACTGTATTTCATTCATGAGGTATGTACTATACTACACTTTCAGTTGGTCTGTATGTTGGTTATGTAAAAAAAAATTCTCCAATTACTGATCGGGAGTTTTCCTGAGTAGTCATCTAATACCCTCTACAGCTCAACTGTTAAATATGCAAACAGTCCTGTTCACATATTGGCAGAACACTTCTATGATGTGAAGGAACAGTGGTCAGTAGAGGTCACTCTGATCGCCATTCCCTCGTTCAGCACCATGGCAGGTCCTCTTGAACCTTCAGATCTCAGGCCTCCAACCGAAGATGAGGTGTATTTTAAGAGCTACATCCCACCTGCTCGAGATGCCATCCATATGCCCATCCATGTGTTCTATATGGTCCTGGCCACCATTGTCATACTCATGACTCTCTACGCCATCATTGGTCACCTCATTAAAGACCTACTCCATGATTTAGCAGGTAACATCAGAGTTTTTCTTATTTGATATGATTAATAATTAGTATTTAAGTAATATTGACTGATATATTCCATTCAGCTAGCATGATACTGAACGAGTCGAAGACGAATACACACAGGATAAGCGATATTCAAACAATATTGCATGCGATCAAACCAAATGAATGAAACTCGCTAGAAGGGAATAGATTACATGATTTTATTCTATCAAAAAGTGTCCTGTATGTATAATAATTAGCAATGTTGCATTCAATGTACAACCCCGATTCCAAAAAAGTTGGGACAAAGTACAAATTGTAAATAAAAACGGAATGCAATAATTTACAAATCTCAAAAACTGATATTGTATTCACAATAGAACATAGACAACATATCAGATGTCGAAAGTGAGACATTTTGAAATTTCATGCCAAATATTGGCTCATTTGAAATTTCATGACAGCAACACATCTCAAAAAAGTTGGGACAGGGGCAATAAGAGGCTGGAAAAGTTAAAGGTACAAAAAAGGAACAGCTGGAGGACCAAATTGCAACTCATTAGGTCAATTGGCAATAGGTCATTAACGTGACTAGGTATAAAAAGAGCATCTTGGAGTGGCAGCGGCTCTCAGAAGTAAAGATGGGAAGAGGATCACCAATCCCCCTAATTCTGCACCGACAAATAGTGGAGCAATATCAGAAAGGAGTTTGACAGTGTAAAATTGCAAAGAGTTTGAACATATCATCATCTACAGTGCATAATATCATCAAAAGATTCAGAGAATCTGGAAGAATCTCTGTGCGTAAGGGTCAAGGCTGGAAAACCATACTGGGTGCCTGTGATCTTCGGGCCCTTAGACGGCACTGCATCACATACAGGCATGCTTCTGTATTGGAAATCACAAAATGGGCTCAGGAATATTTCCAGAGAACATTATCTGTGAACACAATTCACCGTGCTATCCACCGTTGCCAGCTAAAACTCTATAGTTCAAAGAAGAAGCCATATCTAAACATGATCCGGAAGCACAGACGTCTTCTCTGGGCCAAGGCTCATTTAAAATGGACTGCGGCAAAGTGGAAAACTGTTCTGTGGTCAGACGAATCAAAATTTGAAGTTCTTTATGGAAATCAGGGACGCCGTGTCATTCGGACTAAAGAGGAGAAGGACGACCCAAGTTGTTATCAGCGCTCAGTTCAGAAGCCTGCATCTCTGATGGTATGGGGTTGCATTAGTGCGTGTGGCATGGGCAGCTTACACATCTGGAAAGACACCATCAATGCTGAAAGGTGTAACCAGGTTTGAGAGCAACATATGCTCCCATCCAGACGACGTCTCTTTCAGGGAAGACCTTGCATTTTCCAACATGACAATGCCAAACCACATACTGCATCAATTACAGCATCATGGCTGCATAGAAGAAGGGTCTGGGTACTGAACTGGCCAGCCTGCAGTCCAGATCTTTCACCCATAGAAAACATTTGCCGCATCATAAAACGGAAGATACGACAAAAAAGACCCAAGACAGTTGAGCAACCAGAATCCTACATTAGACAAGAATGGGTTAACATTCCTATCCCTAAACTTGAGCAACTTGTCTCCTCAGTCCCCAGACGTTTACAGACTGTTGTAAAGAGAAAAGGGGATGTCTCACAGTGGTAAACATGGCCTTGTCCCAACTTTTTTGAGATGTGTTGTCATGAAATTTAAAATCACCTAATTTTTCTCTTTAAATGATACATTTTCTCAGTTTAAACATTTGATATGTCATCTATGTTCTATTCTGTATAAAATATAGAATTTTGAAACTTCCACATCGTTACATTCTGTTTTTATTTACAATTTGTACTTTGTCCCAACTTTTTTGGAATCGGGGTTGTACTATCATTTATACAGTCTTACAAATAATGGTGCCAGAAAGAATGATTCTTTGGCCTAATGCCATAGAAGAACCATAATATTGAATCTTTTAAATAATGCCTAGTTAAACATTTCTGTTGGTGCCACAGAGAAATTAAAAAAATATCTCATTCTCATCTCATTATCTCTAGCCGCTTTATCCTTCTACAGGGTCGCAGGCAAGCTGGAGCCTATCCCAGCTGACTACGGGCGAAAGGCGGGGTACACCCTGGACAAGTCGCCAGGTCATCACAGGGCTGACACATAGACACAGACAACCATTCACACTCACATTCACACCTACGGTCAATTTAGAGTCACCAGTCAACCTAACCTGCATGTCTTTGGACTGTGGGGGAAACCGGAGCACCCGGAGGAAACCCACGCGGACACGGGGAGAACATGCAAACTCCACACAGAAAGGCCCTCGCCAGCCCCGGGGCTCAAACCCAGGACCTTCTTGCTGTGAGGCGACAGCGCTAACCACTACACCACCGTGCCGCCCCGTTAAAAAAATATCCCATAATAAATGTTACAGTTATGTGGAAGGATTCAATTTATTGTGCCAAGATAATTGGTTGAAAATCATGAAAGAAAAGTTTCTTTAAGCATGTATAGAAATGATTCTTAAATGGCAACAGTCTAAAGAACCATTTCTGGCACTCATTTTAAAGATTGTACTATGAATGTAACACAGTGCCACTATCTGTATCTGTAGTACTCCAAATATTCATATCTGTATCTGTATTTAAACTCAAAGTGGGCTTAATCCTGAAGGATTTTTTCCCTTTCTTAAATTAAATATGAACCCTACCATGATGCCCCTGGAAACAGTGGAAAATTGGTAGAAATGCCAACACTGTCATCATATCATAAATAAATACTATAAATGCATCAAGCACTGTGGTCTTTCTTTGTCCCCAAGCTTCATATCTGTGTGCTCGCTCACCCTTGCACGAAACACATGAAACTAAATGCCTCCCTCTCGTGAGAATTTTTTGTTATGTTCCACAAGATGCCAGTCCTGATCTCTCATCTCAGCCAGGTGCTCTCTGAACCTTTTTTAGCAAGCTTTCTAAAAAATGCATAATACACATGCTATTTGTATCTGTATTTGTTTTAGAACACATAATCTGATGTATTTATATTTTTTCCACATAACTGAAGCATACATACATGTAGGTATTATTTATATTTACTGGTTCCTTCATAGTTTGACTGGTTTGTTACTAGTGTTGCACTGACACTGACACTACAACCTCTATAGTATTTGTACTGGTTCTGTTGGTTCTTCCTACAGCTATACTGCTAACCCAGGATAGGCTTCAGCTCCACTGCAAACTTAAAGTGCTTACTGAAGATGAAATGTACAACCCTGATTCCAAAAAAGTTGGGACAAAGTACAAATTGTAAATAAAAACAGAATGCAATGATGTGGAAGTTTCAAAATTCCATATTTTATTCAGAATAGAACATAGATGACATATCAAATGTTTAAACTGAGAAAATGTATCATTTAAAGAGAAAAATTAGGTGATTTTAAATTTCATGACAACAACACATCTCAAAAAAGTTGGGACAAGGCCATGTTTACGGTACCACTGTGAGACATCCCCTTTTCTCTTTACAACAGTCTGTAAATGTCTGGGGACTGAGGAGACAAGTTGCTCAAGTTTAGGGATAGGAATGTTAACCCATTCTTGTCTAATGTAGGATTCTGGTTGCTCAACTGTCTTAGGTCTTTTTTGTCGTATCTTCCGTTTTATGATGCGCCAAATGTTTTCTATGGGTGAAAGATCTGGACTGCAGGCTGGCTAGTTCAGTACTTGGACCCTTCTTCTACGCAGCCATGATGCTGTAATTGATGCAGTATGTGGTTTGGCATTGTCATGTTGGAAAATGCAAGGCCTTCCCTGAAAGAGACGTCGTCTGGATGGGAGCATATGTTGCTCTAGAACCTGGATATACCTTTCAGCATTGACGGTGTCTTTCCAGATGTGTAAGCTGCCCGTGCCACACGCACTAATGCAACCCCATACCATCAGAGATGCAGGCTTCTGAACTGAGCGCTGATAACAACTCGGGTTGTCCTTCTCCTCTTTAGTCCAAATGACACGGCGTCCCTGATTTCCATAAAGGACTTCAAATTTTGATTCATCTGACCACAGAACAGTTTTCCACTTTGCCACAGTCCATTTTAAATGAGCCTTGGCCCAGAGAAGACGTCTGCGCTTCTGGATCGTGTTTAGATATGGCTTCTTCTTTGAACTATAGAGTTTTAGCTGGCAACGGCGGATGGCACGGTGAATTGTGTTCACGGATACTGTTCTCTGGAAATATTCCTGAGCCCATTTTGTGATTTCCAATACAGAAGCATGCCTGTATGTGATGCAGTGCCGTCTAAGGGCCCGAAGATCACGGGCACCCAGTATGGTTTTCCGGCCTTGACCCTTACACACAGAGATTCTTCCGGATTCTCTGAATCTTTTGATGATATTATGCACTGTAGATGATGATATGTTCAAACTCTTTGCAATTTTACACTGTCGAACTCCTTTCTGATATTGCTCCACTATTTGTTGGCGCAGAATTAGGGGGATTGGTGATCCTCTTCCCATCTTTACTTCTGAGAGCCGCTGCCACTCCAAGATGCTCTTTTTATACCCAGTCATGTTAATGAGCTATTGCCAATTGACCTAATGAGTTGCAATTTGGTCCTCTAGCTGTTCCTTTTTAGTACCTTTAACTTTTCCAGCCTCTTATTGCCCCTGTCCCAACTTTTTTGAGATGTGTTGCTGTCATGAAATTTCAAATGAGCCAATATTTGGCATGAAATTTCAAAATGTCTCACTTTCGACATTTGATATGTTGTCTATGTTCTATTGTGAATACAATATCAGATTTTGAGATTTGTAAATTATTGCATTCCATTTTTATTTACAATTTGTACTTTGTCCCAACTTTTTTGGAATCGGGGTTGTATATCATAAAATTTTTCACAGTGTAAATGCTACTCATTGTCATCTCTTGTTGTATACTGATGTAGATTCATCGTCTTGAAATCTAACAAAGTGACTGTAGTCATAAACAGGGCTATTCTTGCTCTGAATTTGCACTATTAGTTTCAATATTAACCTCCAAAATTGACTCATAGAATTCAACCATCTGTCTCATCCATCAGACTGGCTGTTTGGTGAGCAGCCGGAGGAGGTGGCAATAAACTTCTTGGAGGCGAAGGATAAGTTCATGGTGGACTGGTGCCCAGAAACGAGCCCTGAGTTGGAGGAGCTGGCCAGAGCTGAGCAGATCAAAGTGGTCATGGAGAACAGCAGTCACACTCCAGCTATCTGGGTTATTTCAGATGGGAGCGAAACACGTCCTCCACGCGCTGGACCACGTGTGGCATTTCATAAAAACACATGACCTTTGGATTGGCTCCTTTCTGGTACTTTTGTAAATATGTATAGTACTGTGCAAAGGTCTAAGACACATGCAAAGAAATGCTGTAGAGCAAAGATACTTTCAAAAATAATGAAATAAGATGTTTCTACATTTTAAAAAAAACCCTATAAATAAATAAATAAATAAATAAATAAGTGTGTATACACACACACACGGAAAAACTTAAGAGACCATATCAATTTTTTCTTAAATCAGCATCTCTATGTATAGCAGCCATTTCCTCCCAGTGTCTGTGCTGGAATTCCAACACAAACACACCTCATTTTAATTAATGAGGTACTGATTAGGTGATCACCTGAACCAAATTTTATTTAACAAGAAAGGTATAAAAACCACTGCTGTGGTCATCACTATCCTCTTATAATAAGATTAGTTTGTATGGCAAAATAGTGCTAGTAGTACTTTAAGGCCCTGTCCACACGGCAACAGATTCAGGTGAATCTGATAAAATTGTTTATCGTTTCGGCCTGGCGTCCACACGGCACCGGCGTTTTGGGTGCCCCAAAACGAAATCTTTTGAGAACGGGTTCCAGAGTGGAAAACTCTGGCAATGGCGCCGTTGCGAAGTCATCTGGATGAGTAGAACGGATTTGTTTATGATGACGTCACAACCACATGACTGTGAGTGCTTGGGTAGAAGTGTAACGAACTCGATGCGAGTTGTCAACAAATCCTATAACTTGGTTCATGAAACGCGCTTACAAAATATTTTCACTGTGAATATTTATTGTGTAATGGTGCAAAGTGAGACAGAGAGAGAGTGAGAGAATAGATCTTAGGGCAGAGTCTTTAGTCCAAACACTGCGGAAGCAGTATAACCAAAACCGCGCACCGCCCGTGCACTTTCCAAAAACAAAAACAATCCGGCCAGCAAAAATAAGGGAAAAAAAGGAGTGATCTCACCTCTTCAGATGTTGGTTTAAGTCCAACAATACATTCCTCAAAAAGGGCGTAGAAGAACAAAGTAATCCATCAACGTGTAGCATTCAATTTATTCCAGACCATTAAAGAATTCTGGAGGATATCAGAATGTTGGCGTACCGGCTTCCATCTACCCCCGTTCATTCCTCTTTCTGCGTCTCCATTCAAAAAACGAGCACGTGATTTAAAGGGACTATATCCATAGGATAGGGAGTGAGAAGGTGTGTGCATGTGACAGTGACAGGGTGAGTGACAGGGAAGAACCTAGGCTCATGCTCACCCTGAATTTCTCTTAAAGTGAAGGCAGAAGAACGTTCAGCGCCTGGCCAGGCTTTCTATGTATTAATTTACATAGACATTTTAATATGAAATATAAATAAGTGTCTTAGACAATAGATACTATTTTACGCTACTGATTAATAATCAAAACTTTATGTGGCTGATGCTACAGAAGAAGGGGTTTATGCGCATGCGTCCTACTTCTTCTATTGTTCTGGTGTCTCCGATGGGACCGTCTTACAGCGCATGTAGAGGTGTGGCATGTGTATTGCATCGTTTTCAGCAAGCGTTGCGTTGCCATATGAACCTGAAATTTTACTGATCCGTTGCCCATGTGGACGCGATATTTAAAAAAAAAAAATCTCGTTGCCGTTGTCGTGTGGATGTAGCCTAAGTTGAACTGGAATACAAAAATATCTATTCATCATGCCAAAAGGGTTAAAAAGAAAAGTTCTGAGTGAGAAAAAAAGGGTTCAATTTTAGCTTTACTGGTAGAGGGATACAGTGAGTGCCAGTTTGCTTTTATCCTCAAAATTTCAAAGCTGGCAGTTCATAAGAACAAGGTCAAGCAGCAATTGGGGACAACGAAGTTACAGACTGGCTGAGGGCAAAAACGACTCTCCACTGATTGGGGTGATCAACTTCTTCAAATGTCACTCAACAACAGTAGGATGACACCAAGTGACCAACAAAAAGAATGGCAAATGGCAGCTGGGGTGAAGTGCACGGCAAGGATGGTTCGAAACAGGCCCCACCGGGCGGGGTTGAAGTCATGCAAAGCAAGAAAAAAGCCCTTCATCAGTGAGAAGTAAAGAAGAGCCAGGTTGAAGTTGACCATAAGGATTGGACTGGAGAGGACTGGAGTAAAGTCATCTTCTCTGAGTATAATTTTCAGTTTTTCCTATCACCTTCTTGTCTAATGGTTAGATGGAGACCTGGAGAGGCTTACATGCCACAGAATCTCGCACCCATTGTGAAATTTAGTGGAGGATCAGTGATGATCTGGGGGAACTTCAGCAAGGCTGGAATGGGGCAGATTTTTATTTGTGAAGGACACCTGAATCAAGCCATGTACAAGGTTATCCTGGAAGAAAACTTGCTTTCTTTTGCTCTGACAATGCTCCCTGAGGATTGGGTTTTCCAGCAGGACAGTGCACCATGCTACACAGCCAGGTCAATCAAGGTGTGGATGGAAGACCACAAAATCAAGACCCCGTCATAGCCAACCCCAAAATCTGCCCCATTCCAGCCTTGCTGAAGCTCCCCCAGATCATCACCGATCCTCCACCAAATTTCACAATGGGTGCGAGATTCTGTGGCGTGTAAGCCTCTTCAGACATGAACCCCAGTGAAAACTTCTGGAATGTGATCAAGAGGAAGATGGATGGTCACAAGCCATCAAACAAAGCTGAGCTGATTGAATTTTTGTGCCAGAAGTGGCATAAAGTCACCCAAGAACAACGTGAAAGACTGGTGGAGAGCATGCCAAGATGCATGAACGCTGTGATTAAAGGTCAGGGTTATTCAACCAAATATTGATTTCTGAACTCTTCTTAAGTTCAACCATTAGTATTGTGGTGTCTAAAATTGAATATGATCTTGATTTCTATGAAGAAATCAAGGTCCGAAACCAAGAACTCAAGGTCTTTTGACCACTTTTCATCTTCTGCAATTAAATGCTCGAAGTGACAATATTTATGTGGATTTTGGGGGAAATGTCAGTAGCTTATGTCATTAAAAAAGTTCATGTTCAAACCCATACCTAGAAATGGTAAAACCAGAGAAATGGATCATTGTTTGTTGTCCTGTGACCAATAATAAATGGAACAGTCAATATTTGTCATGAGTATTTATTCTCCTGTGTATTTTTGTCCTGGGTGTGTGTGTGTATATACTGTATATATATATATATATATATATATATATATATATATATATATATATATGTGTGTGTGTGTGTGTGTGTGTGTATATATTGTGTGTGTATATATATATATATATATATATATATATATATATATATATATATATATATATATATATAATTTTTTTCCTCCTGCACTCCTCACACTGTGTATTTACACTTTATGTATCTTTGCCTAGAGGTGGCACAGTGGTGTAGTGGTTAGCACTGTCATCTCACAGCAAGAAGGTCCTGGGTTCGAGCCCAGCGGCCGGCGGGGGCCTTTCTGCGTGTCCTCCCCGTGTCTGCATGGGTTTCCCCCAAAGACATGTCTAAATTGATCGTAGGTGTGAGTGTGAATGGTTGTTTGTCTCTGTGTCAGCCCTGTGATGACCTGGTGACTTGTCCAGGGTGTACCCCGCCCTGTCTCGCCCATAAGCCAGTATCTCATTGGGCTGTGACAGCCTGCGACTAGTTGGATACACAACAATTGCGATAAAATATGCAAATTTTCACTTGGAATCACACTGAATTGGTATTTGCATATTTTACCGCAATTGTTGTGTCTCCAACTAGTCGCAGGCTGTCGCAGCCCGGCTTTCCCTCGGCAGCCAGGGAAGTAGAGGAAGCCTCACGGAAACTGACTTGAGAAGGGTTCGCGACACATTTGCAGCTATTTTGAAAGAAACTTTGTCGCACAAATTTTTTGAACATGTTCAAAATTTCAGCGACGAAGGAGCGACACTTTGCAACTCATGCGAGTAAATTGAGAAGCCCTGCGACTGTTTCAAGACACTTTTGAAACTCTCTCGCGAATGGCGTTCACAATTTGTCGCAGCCCAATAATCAGCTGGGATAGGCTCCAGCTTACCTGCCACCCTGTAGAACAGGGATGGATGGATGGATGGTATCAGGCACGGCTTTAAGGGGTGGCAAAAGGTGGCAGTTGCCACTGTAAAAATATGTCTTGCCACCCCAGTTGCCCCCCTATTCTAAAAATAATTATTTATTAAAACACATTTTTGAAATTCAATTATCTATCTACAGAGATACTAAGCCCTCATCTCATCTACCTACCGTTATTTACGTTATTTCATACCCCACCCCACCCCCGGAATTTTGAAATGGTTTCACCCAGAGAGAGACGTTCTTCTGTTATGATTCTTCTGAATGCTTGACTTCTGATGAGGCAACGTGCTGGAGCAAAGAGGTTGGTCAAATTGTTTTCACCTGACAGAACACAGTCTTGTCCTTTCTATGTTAAATGCAGTGGCGATCCTAGAGTGATTTACTCCCCGGGCGAAACCCCCTGCTGGCGCCCCCCCCGGCCCAACCCGACAACCACCTCCCACCCACCACCTAAAAAAACACTAACTTCGTCCAGAACACACACGACCCCATACACAAACTCACAACAGCTATTTTCAAGAACAAATTTCCAGTTTTAATGACTAGTGCAATAAAAAATACAAAGATAAACAATAAAAGATAAACAATAAACAAAAAGACTCAATGACTTCGCATTACAGCTATCCACAGCTATTTAAGAAAGCACAACTGCTTAATTTGAAATAAACATTGGGATATAGGCATTAGTGTTTCTCTGTGTGTGTGTGTGTGTGTGTGTGTGTGTGTGTGTGTGTGTGTGTGTGTGTGTGTGTGTGCCTAACTTGTCGTAGCCCCATAATATGCACAATCCCGCCAGCAGAACTTTGTACTAGTCATCAAAAAGACTTTACTACCATAGTACTACACTACTATGACATTACACAGAGTCTTAAATAATACATTACGACTTGATCATTGTCATTCTGGTAACAGCAAATTTATAACGGGCCGTGTCCGCGACGTACAACACACGACGAGAAATGTTTAAATGACCATGTAAAGCTGTTAACATTCTGTTGGCTAATACAGAGCCCAACGTTAACCCAAGGCAATGACAGCAATAACTTTAAACGTTTTGTTGCAAAGCCTAATCGTTATGCTGAAATTAATTTCGTGTTGGGGGGCAGGCCAGGCCAGGTCGTCCGACTTAGCAAGCATCAATAATATAAGGCTAATTAGGGCACTAATTCATGTCATTCACTGAAATTGATTCATAAAGCATACCTTTTTCTTTTGCTCGTTTCTCCTCCTCTTCTTTCCTTTTCTTCCGGAATTGGGCACCTGATGGCTTTGACCTTTTCCTATCCATTAGATCTATCTCCAAGTACGACTCCGTTTATTTGTCATTCGACCTCCTCCTGAATGAGTCCCCCTTCCCCCAACACAAACTCACCGTCAGTGTGTAGTGGTGATCACCTAACGCGAGAGGTGAGACTGAACCATTTCAACTTGACCAACTGACCACCACGACCACAATAATCTTGGGAATTCATTCGGTTCATACACACAATCAAACGTACAGCCGTTTTGAAGTTGTTTGGATTGCTCTGCTTTTCTGTTCTCTCCTGTTTCTCGCACGCACACGCACACACAAAAGCGTTTGCTCAGTGTAATGTAATGTGGACTGCACATTTGAGAGGCGTCGAGTTTGTGTCCTATGCATTGCGGCACCATATTTGGTTTGTTATTTAAATTATACGGGGTTTTGTGCCCACAGCAAATGTGACACATGATGGCTTTTGCTGCATGTTACACTTGTGTGTGTGTAACACTGCTGCAAACCCTTAATTACAATTGAGCTACAAGAACTGACCAACTTCAGGTATAGAGATCTTGCAGTCACGTGACCGGAAAGTACACAGCCGCCATTTTGTCGGTAAAAAACACCGCTGAATACTGCTGCACTCGTGTACAAAATGGATAAATTTCAACCGACGGACTACACGGCTCATTTTTCTAATGAACAGATAATTAGATATATGTCTAAAATAAACAACCTACGGATTAGTGACCCTTATGGCTTATCGGACGTAGTTTTCACGACCGTGTCAGTGGATATGGAACTGCCAGAGGTGGAATACCCAGACGTGTATAATTACCTCATAAACTTTCCCTCGCTGTTCAGTGGTGAAGTACTGCATGCTTATAAATCTCTGGACAGTTATCTTTACAGAAATTCATGTGACCCCTAAAAGTGTAAAATAATTTTATATCTAGAGACTACATTGATTGTCACACCACTAAAGACCCAATCCACCCCCCCACCCCAAGCCTTTTCTCAGGTTCCCACTTCCCAGAATTTTTTTATTAGAGCAAGTCATAAACTTATGTTGCGAATAACCACATGGATATACTGAAATAAATACATGGCGAACCTGAGATGAAATGGTCACTGCACAGGCGCCAGTGATCGTTCTATCCAGTCGGTTCCCATACCTTGTTCTTGTTGTTTGCATCGGCCCGACCGATAGCAGCAATCCACTTTGCACGCCTGTCAGGGTCCCGTGGCAGCCTATGAAACTTTCTTCCCGATTTCTGACCTCTCCTGTTGTGGCATTTATATGCCATACAACTCTCCGGCATTGTGGCACGGTAATATTTGAAGATTTGGGCGAAAAAAACCCCAAAGTCAGTGTTGGAAAGACGGCGGAAATATGGCGTTTGACCGACAAAATGGCGACTGCTTACAATCTGGAGCGGATGTGACGTCACGTGCAAGATCTGCGCAACTTTGGTATTGGGCTTCCCCATCCAAAATGTTCACCCCCCCGTCTTGGTTTTTTTTTCGGGGGGTTTTTTTTGGAGACCTTTTTTTTGGGGACCGTTTTTTTTTTTTTCGCGCCCTCGCTCGTGCCGCCCGCCCCCCCGCGATGCCGCCCCAGGCGGCTGCCCGGTCGGACCGCCCCCAGGACCGCCCCTGGTTAAATGCATTTTGGTACTCAATTATTCTTTTAGCCCAACTATCTTTATTATCAATATTTTTTATATTGGTCGGTCAGCAACTAGACTAGCACGCTAGTCTTGCTCCGTTAGCATAGAATCTTTAGTTAGCTATCTGTCCCATGATAGTAGCTATACCTGTAAGTTATGTTTTACTTTCTGTGTATGCTAGGCAACGAAATGAAAGCTAATAGTTTTGTAAAGTGATAGGCTTTAGAAAGTAAACAACTTGTGTGTTAGCATTACTAGCAGGTCAGCCTAGCTCGCGTTTTCGCCTGTGTGCTATTCAGTTTAGCGATGTACTTAATTTGTTTCTTTTAGTTTTACGGCAATCGAGGATGAACACATCTGTATAAGTTTGAAGTCTTCAGTAATGATCCCCAATCTAAACCGTTCGCTATCTGTCTATTTTTTGATACATCGCTAGGGCAGAATAGTTCCATTCATTGCTTGGGAATATATTTTCAGAAAAGATGGTTTAGATGGTTGAATCCGTTTTCCTTGATGGTACAATAGCTCAATACATATTTGACAAGATGACTTGATTGTGAGTCTTTCTTGAGCATAAGTAAAAATGATTTCTACGATTTGCATAAACTGTTGCATCGACAACCTATGCCCCCCTCCTGGAACCTATGCCCCTCCTTTGCCACCCTAAGGAAAAATCTCTGGAGCCGCCACTGGATGGCTTGCCTATCTTGCTACATGCTTTGCACCATGGTCTTGGAGAAACATCTCGTTCCAATGTATACAAACTATCTCGAGGAATGACTACAGTAAAAAACACTTGACTTGAAAGGAAAAAAAGAAAATGAGTATCTAAAATCCAGATGTGATCCCTGGCTCCATTTGATTTGTATCAGGGTTGTTTTACAATCAGGGTACAAAGTTTGTGTCACGGGGTCCAAAATTCAAAGTGATTCAAACTGGTTCTTGTACCAGTTTTTAAGTGAAGGACAAGTTAAAGAACAGATTTCAGGTAATTTTTTGACATGTGTATGGTAGTTTTGTGTAATCTGCTATAAGATAAAGAAAAGTAGCAAAAATGTTATCAAAGACTCCTTGTCAAAAAATGGCTGATAGAAATAAAATTCCAACAGTTAGGAAATTGTTAGTGGTCCATAACATTCACCTAATGTTATAGCATGTTCATTAACTATTTAGGCTTTTTTTTTTTCTAAGTAAATTAAGTGTAGCTTTAAGCAGGGCTGGGAGAAACAAATGAAGTGATTCTCGGAGAGGACTTTTTTTTTTTTGACAATTCAGAATCCACTATTTCCATAGTGCTTTTAAATATAAGGCTGTAAGCTTTGTGTTAGTTGTCTCTAATATCTATGTCCCAATATCTTGACCACATTTTAGGATGAAAATAATCACTTTAGATATCTCATCTCATCTCATTATCTCTAGCCGCTTTATCCTTCTACAGGGTCGCAGGCAAGCTGGAGCCTATCCCAGCTGGCTACGGGTGAAAGGCGGGGTACACCCTGGACAAGTCGCCAGGTCATCACAGGGCTGACATATAGACACAGACAACCATTCACACTCACATTCACACCTACGGTCAATTTAGAGCCACCAGTTAACCTAACCTGCATGTCTTTGGACTGTGGGGGAAACCGGAGCACCCGGAGGAAACCCACGCGGACATGGGGAGAACATGCAAACTCCGCACAGAAAGGCCCTCGCCGGCCACGGGGCTCAAACCCAGGACCTTCTTGCTGTGAGGCGACAGCGCTAACCACTACACCACCGTGCCGCCCCACTTTAGATATCTCATCTCATCTCATTATCTGTAGCCGCTTTATCCTGTTCTACAGGGTCGCAGGCAAGCTGGAGCCTATCCCAGCTGACTATGGGTGAAAGGCGGGGTACACCCTGGACAAGTCGCCAGGTCATCACAGGGCTGACACATAGACACAGACAACCATTCACACTCACATTCACACCTACGGTCAATTTAGAGTCACCAGTTAACCTAACCTGCATGTCGTTGGACTGTGGGGGAAACCGGAGCACCCGGAGGAAACCCATGTGGACACGGGGAGAACATACAAACTCCGCACAGAAAGGCCCTCGCCGGCCACGGGGCTCAAACCCAGGACCTTCTTGCTGTGAGGCGACAGCGCTAACCACTACACCACCGTGCCGCCCCACTTTAGATATCTCATCTCATCTCATTATCTGTAGCCGCTTTATCCTGTTCTACAGGGTCGCAGGCAAGCTGGAGCCTATCCCAGCTGACTACGGGCGAAAGGCGGGGTACACCCTGGACAAGTTGCCAGGTCATCACAGGGCTGACACATAGACACAGACAACCATTCACACTCACATTCACACCTACGGTCAATTTAGAGTTAACCTAACCTGCATGTCTTTGGACTGTGGGGGAAACCGGAGCACCCGGAGGAAACCCATGTGGACACGGGGAGAACATGCAAACTCCACACAGAAAGGCCCTCGCCGGCCACGGGGCTCGAACCCGGACGTTCTTGCTGTGAGGCGACAGCGCTAACCACTACACCACCGTCCGTGCCGCCCCACTTTAGATATGTTATTTTATATTGAAAAATTAGCTGTCTCGGAGAGGACTTTTTTTTTTTACACAATTACATACTAATTTGATCAAAATAGTCTGAAAACTTACTGGCATTCAACATTAAAACTTAACTATGTTTCCAATGATATGGAACCAAATATTTGTTTTATGGTATAAAGAATGATTTAAGTGCATCCCTTCTGGAGCTACCTGTGGTCAAAAAAGCACTTTTTCTAAATGACACGAGTAATTTTGCTAAATATGACATATATTGCCATACATTCACCAAAAATAATGTTATCGCCACATTTTTTTTTTTTTTGCATGGTAAATAGAGCTATCACAGGACTACAATAAACAACCAAGTTTATTTAGTCAAGCCTTTTGATATTGAAGATAATAAGTGTTAAATGTGATGTTTAGCTTGCGGACCCTGATTGTAAAACAAACCACCTCCAACAAGATGAGTTGCGCACGTGCAAACAAATGTAGGGCACCCCCGCAGCTGCACGCGCGCACTCGCGAGAGAGGGCGCGAGCTGAAAGGAGGATCGCGCGAGATAACGGCGTTCAGCATCTTTGTGTTCGTTTCTCTCTCTTTGCGCAGACAGTAATGGGGCACTCCGCTTAGAGCGCTGCGGCATTCTAGGGGGAAAAAAGCGCGTTTTCTTTTGTTCTTCTGTGGCTCTGAAGGAAAGGAACAAACATGTAGGAGAGAGAGAGAGAGGGACTCAGGGCTGCGGTTTGCTCAGAATGGAATGGGCTGATGAATCAGGGTTACCGAGCTGGCCTGCAGGAGAGAGGTAATGTGTGATAAAGCGTTTTATCAGCTTGACACTCCAGCAGCTTGGGTTTGAAATGAAATAGATTGGGTGAAAATCTTGGTTTGTTTGGATTATTTAGATTTTTTTTTCTGCCTGAGATATTTCGTGCAGGCCTCTTAGTCCGCTCCATTCCACACCTACCATGCGTTTTTCTTTCTTTCTTTCTTTCTGCATTTCATCGAAATGTAATCTTATTATGATCCTGGGGAAATAAATGCATGGCTCTTTTAATAAAACCCAAAGCAAATACGTCGTCGGTTTTGTTTTCAGTCTACGCCATTAACTGAACTCATTCGACTCAACAGCAGAAAGCATGTTACTGATTGATTGAATCATTGATTGATGTGCTTTAAAGATGATTGGGAAACAGCTGTTTGCCTAGAGTGAGTCACGTGACAAGAGGAGGCGCTGTATCCCAAATCACTCACTCATCCCTTTGTAGGGGCACTACATTTGGTGTGACAGGATTTGACAGCTTACTTTTTCTCATCTCATCTCATCTCATCTCATCTCATCTCATTATCTCTAGCCGCTTTATCCTGTTCTACAGGGTCGCAGGCAAGCTGGAGCCTATCCCAGCTGACTACGGGCGAAAGGCGGGGTACACCCTGGACAAGTCGCCAGGTCATCACAGGGCTGACACATAGACACAGACAACCATTCACACTCACATTCACACCTACGGTCAATTTAGAGTCACCAGTTAACCTAACCTGCATGTCTTTGGATTGTGGGGGAAACCGGAGCACCCGGAGGAAACCCACGCGGACACGGGGAGAACATGCAAACTCCACACAGAAAGGCCCTCGCCGGCCACGGGGCTCGAACCCGGACCTTCTTGTTGTGAGGCGACAGCGCTAACCACTACACCACCGTGCCGCCTTCTTTCTTTCTTTCTTTCAAAAGAAATCCAACAGTAGACAGTATTGAAGCCGTTTCCGCCACCATAATAAATAAATAATGAGAAGGTGCCTCATAATTATGACCGATAGATAGAGGGGCGTCAGGAGCATTTTTAATGTGTGTGTGTGGGGGGGGTCCTCCGCCAGAAAATTTTTTAATTAATTAGATGCCGTTTCCTGCATTCTGGTGTATTTTTAACAGGTTGTTAAACACCTAATTTTACCTACAAAAGTCACTTAATTCAATGACTATTTTAGAGACTAGGCGGCACGGTGGTGTAGTGGTTAGCGCTGTCGCCTCACAGCAAGAAGGTCCGGGTTTGAGCCCCGTGGCCGGCGAGGGCCTTTCTGTGTGGAGTTTGCATGTTCTCCCCGTGTCCGCGTGGGTTTCCTCCGGGTGCTCCGGTTTCCCCCACAGTCCAAAGACATGCAGGTTAGGTTAACTGGTGACTCTAAATTGACCGTGAGTGTGAATGGTTGTCTGTGTCTATGTGTCAGCCCTGTGATGACCTGGTGACTTGTCCAGGGTGTACCCCGCCTTTTGCCCGTAGTCAGCTGGGATAGGCTCCAGCTTGCCTGCGACCCTGTAGAACAGGACAAAGCGGCGAGAGATAAGACTCAACAATAAGTCCTCATTCAACTAGTCCAGGGGTGGGCAATTATTTTTTCCATGGGGCCACATGAGAAACAGAAAATTTTGTGGAGGGCTGGACCAAAAGGCTGAACAAAATTCTGCATAATATTAATTGTATTTCTTTATATAAAGCAGTAAATAACATTGTTTTTACAAGCTGCTAAGACTGGTAAGAGTATGGAAAAAAAGAGGTTACCTTCCAAAAAATGTCATTTATTCAATCAAATTTCCCAAAACAATGGTTAACAAAATGTGAACGTTTGTACCTTTTTTTTTCAGTCACATTCACCCCAAAACATAAAAAAGACATCACAATATTGTCTTTCTACTCCAAATATTAAGCAAGATACATCATACTCAGATTGTTGTGCGCCCGCGTCTAAGACGCACTATTTCGAATAATGAACGCATTGTTGAGAGGGGCAGGGGCCAATATGGACGCGAGCATTTTATACCCTATTTGGAACATTTCGTGGCATATTACAGACCCTCCAGGATTTCGCGACGTTGCGATTTGCAACTTCAACGCAACTTCAACCAATTCCCACGAATTCAGGGCGGTGTTGCAATTATATCCAATCACCGCAACTTTCCCGCAAATTTGACCAATCGTTGGGGTCGTCTTGAGGTGACGTCGACAAACTACCTTCCGCCTTACTTCCAGTGTTGCCAGATTGGGCGGTTTCCCGCCCAGTTGGGGGGTTTCAAGTGCATTTTGGCGGGTTTTGAACATATTTTGGGCTGGAAAACGTCAGCAGTATCTGGCAACACTGCTTACTTCCGTGTTTCCGTTCAAGAGAAGCAGCATGTGCGAGTCAGTGTTTATGTAGGCTTAAATTCAGTTACTGAAAGTGTGTTATGTTTACAGTGAAGGACTGTGTGCACTTTACATTATTTTTTACTTAATACAAGAAATTAATGGATGCCAACATTTTTGCCAAAATTGTATTTTATTTTCCATTGTTTAGGCAGCTTCAGCATCATACTGAGGTTCTGTTCAAATTTGTTTTTTTCTTCTATGAAGCCTGAGCAATTTATTTTATTAGTTTATAATTATTGTTTAATTTAGTCTTCAGGAGAGACTGCCTGCACACAGTACTAGTATTAATAGTTTTTTTCTTGCATGAAAGCTGAGGCATTTATATTATATTTTAAGGTAACTTCATGTTGTGCTGTGAGGTTCTCTGCACTTTAACTTTTGAACCAACAGGTGCATTTGGATAAGTAAAGCCTATTTTTCTGCATTTTTGTAGTCCTGGTAATCTTTTATATTGGTAAAGTTGTTTATAGGACCATTTCTCAGTGTCTTTGTTTTTTTAATCAATAGTTTTTCAGTAATAACTTAATATTTAACATATCACTCAATTTTAATCACAAAAAGAGAAAATCGCAACAATTTCTCGCAACTTTCACTTCCTCCCGCAATGTAATCGCAACAAAAACCTAAAAAACACCGCAACTTTCATCGCAATTTTTTGGAAAGCCCCCGCAACAATCACAAAAAAGGCCCGCAAAATCCTGGGGGGACTGGTATTACTTGACTTCATGGTCTCAATATCAAAAATCTTGCACAAATATGCAACTTCCAACATAATTATCTGGATACTCAACAGATTTCAGCATCGGATGAATTTGTTTTGACCGCCGCCATATTGAATATACGTGGGACCCGTTCGTGTATTTATGCTGCCCCGTTTGTAGCATCCCAAGCGAGTAAAACCTGATCCAAGTCTTTCGCTAGGTGGTGTCTTACGGTCTATTTACGAATATTCGAAAGAGACAAGAAAACATGGATAAGAAAAAAAAGAAAAATACATCTATTTTGTCATTCTTCGGCAGAAAGAGAGTACATTCACCTGAAAAAACTGATACCCCCGATACCCAAGGTAATTAGTCATGCTAGATTTACAACAACAACTACTGCAACATCAACTACTACAACAGCTACTACTACTACTACTACTACCACTGGTGACTACTACCACTGCCACTACCACTGGTGACTACTACTACTACTACTATAGACCTACACCAAACTGAAAACAAGTTAATAAAATAAATTATAATTTACAAGGAGGAGATAATATAGATGTGATATATAGTGGCCTGTGGTTGAATTCCAAAATATTGCCACTGATTAAACAATATCTCAATATATTTGGTTGAAGCATTGATTTTTGTCATCTACATTGCTTCATATGGCTTCTAATACCAAAAAAAAAACCCCAGAATTGAGAAGAAAAAACAGCCCCTGGGCTGCCCCAGCTGTTCATTGGGCTCGCTTCGCTCACTAGGTTCGCTTCAACTGAAGGATAATCACTGGGTCCCCCTTTGTAGAAATGGGCCCCTGTTTTTTTCCCAGGAGGGGCCCTGTGGGCCCCTTGACCTGCAAAACAATCTGAGTCTCTGCATATTATAATAATGATGCCCACATTTGTAGTCTAATTACTTCATTTGGTGTTTTTCAGTTTTTTATTTGTTCAGTGAGAGAAATCTAGTCTCTGTTTGTCTTTAACGAGTGCATCAAAGTCAGGTTGAATGTCTGAGGTGGAGATGCGAAGCACAGCTGACAGATGATCATCGGTGAGAGAGGATCTGTACCTGGATTTGTTAAACTTCATCACTGAAAATGTTTGTTTCACATATGTAGGGAGAGCCAATACTTAGCAGTCCATGTTTTGTTGAAAGCCCTGCATTTGGCATCTACCTTTCTTCTTTTTGAGGACATTTTGGGGGCTGAAGTCTTCTTGTGATCTGCTCGCAACAACGTCGATTCGGTGTAGGTATCAGATCTACAGATCGGCTTGGGCTCCGGCGCCTGCTGGTGACATCACACTATGTGATTGGCTGGACCGTTTGAAGGATGACGTACAAGTTTGTGGTTGGTCTGGACAAATTACGGAAGTAGTTATCGCGGGATTAGCTTTCGTGGGATTTCATGTCATGTTCATGTCGCGCACATTGCGTTTTTGTTGAACACAACTTCAAAATAAAAGCAATGCACATTCAGTCCATGCATGAGGTAAAATTAGAAAATACGTTTATTTTGTAATTTCTAATTAACCTTACACGGGCCGGTCAGAATGAACCAAAGGGCCAGATGCGGCCCACGAGCCGTAAAATGCCCAGGTCTGAACTAATCCATATATTCATCAGCCTGTTTTTAAACCCACTGATACGCCTAAGATAACGAGATGAACGTGACACAATTTATCACCAACAATGACTTTATGGGTGCATTTTACTTTTTATTATGTGTTTCCTTTTTTATTTAGTTTTAGATGTAACACAACATGCCACGGGCGGCACGGTGGTGTAGTGGTTAGCGCTGTCGTCTCACAGCAAGAAGGTCCGGGTTCGAGCCCTGTGGCTGGCGAGGGCCTTTCTGTGCGGAGTTTGCATGTTCTCCCCGTGTCCGCGTGGGTTTCCTCTGGGTGCTCCGGTTTCCCCCACAGTCCAACGACATGCAGGTTAGGTTAACTGGTGACTCTAAATTGACCGTAGGTGTGAATGTGAGTGTGAATGGTTGTCTGTGTCTATGTGTCAGCCCTGTGATAACCTGGCGACTTGTCCAGGGTGTACCCTGCCTTTCGCCCGTAGTCAGCTGGGATAGGCTCCAGCTTGCCTGCGACCCTGCAGAATAGGATAAAGCGGCTAGAGATAATGAGATGAAATGACAACATGCCACTGTGCCAAGCAATAGTGACACTCAACTGTATGTTTAAAAATAAGAATATTCATAATTTCACACAATGAACAGGCATGACATGGCATCATGCAAACTTCATAACACAAAATCACACTGTGTCAAGCAACGGTGACGCATAAAAAATAACTTCACACAATGGACAGGTGCAATTTTGTTAACCACCAACAGTGACTTTAGTGGGTGCGTTTTACTTTTTTCCGATTTAGTGATGCTCATAACAAAAATGACATGGCATCATGCAGTCTTCATAACACAAAATTACACTGTGTCAAGCAATGACACGTAAAAGAAAACTTCACACAATGACCAAGTGCAGTTTTGTCAACCTACATGCAATGGTGGTACTGCAGTAACATTTACAGATTAGTATAACAAATAGATTTATTGATATAACTCCTTCTTACATTGGTGCCACCACAATTTCTACCACTTCATAACTTTTATCCCCCTTTCCTTCACAATCCACCTGGAATAACATCCATCTCTCTCCTTTGCTTTCCTTTCTACTATTCCTTCCCCATACACTGATTTCCCATGTTACTTTCCAGAAAACAGGCAAAGACCAGGCAAAACAAGTTCTTCAAATCACAACAGGGAATCAATAAATATCATCAGAGCAGACTTGACCTCATTCTTGGCATTACAGTAAGGCAGGCCTACTGGGTTTGAATTAAATGATAGCTAACATGAAGCTAGCTGATACATCTACTAACATTGACTAATCAGCTAACTGCACTAACATTTCCATTGGGACAAAAAAAACCTGTCCTGTGGGGAAATTTTGACTTGCTTTCCGCTTCTTTGTAAAGAAGTTCCTTATGTCCATCGTGTCTGGGGAGGGAGCAAATACTGCAAACAATTCATCATCAACCAAGAATACCCCATTAGGCTAAGCTTATTTCATTGTTTAGTTGAACATTAATTTAACGTGGCCTAGGGTTAATTTTGAGGGCATATAACAAAAGAATAAGGTTTTAGCAAAAGCTAGACATTGTGAGGTGGCAATGGGGCTGACGTTACTTCCTCCACTTTCGAGCAGCCTGCACCTTGCACCAAAATTTCTCTGCTTGCACTGAGATTCACTTCACTTACGTGAGGTGAGTTGTTGTAGGTAACGCCCGGAAAACCCGGAGTGGATTTTCAGTGGTATGTGTATTCTCTTATCGATCAAGTGGAATGGATTCTTTCACGAAGCAATAGAAACGGCGCTGGGTGAACTAATATTTTATGTTAAATGTGGGGGGGTCAAACCAAGAATTGTGAAATGCGAAGGGGACACATCCCTTTCACATTCAATAGTGGCGATGCCCGTGGAGATTAGATAAAACTTTATTGATCCCTTTGGGAGGGTTCCCTCAGGGAAATTAAGATTCCAGCAGCATCATTACAGATAAACAGAGAAAAGAAATGGAGAAAAACTTCTAGATAAATTAAAATAAATTAAGTATTTACATATACAAATATAAAAGAATAAGATAAGGGGGAAGGGGGGAAAGGGTTAGGGTGTGTGTGTGTGTGTGTGTGTGTGTGTGTGTGCGTGCGCGGGGAAGCAGGAAAGATATTGCACTTTATATTGCACATTGTCCGGTATTGCTTATTGTTAGGCTAGGCTAAGCTACTGCTCCTTCCCGTCCTGTCCTCCTGTTACCCCTCCTCCCCCCCAGAGAGGAGTTATATAGTCTGATGGTGTGAGGGACAAAGGAGTTTTTGAGTCTGTTCATCCTGCACTTGGGAAGGAGCATTCGGTCACTGAACAGGCTCCTCTGGTTGCTGATGACGGTGTGCAGAGGGTGACTGGCATCGTTCATGATGTTCAATAGTTTGTCCATAGACCTATTCTCTGCCACCGTCACCAGAGAGTCCAGCTTCATGCCGACCACAGAGCCGGCCCGCCTGATCAGTTTGTCCAGCCTGGATGTGTCCTTCTTGGATGTGCTGCCCCCCCCAGCACACCACGGTGTAAAACAGGACACTGGCGACCACAGACTGATAGAACATCCACAGGAGTTTCCTGCAGATGTTAAAGAACCACAGCCTCCTAAGGAAGTACTGTATAGCCTGCTCTGTCCCTTCCTGTATAAGTGATTGGTGTTACAAGTCCAGTCCAGCTTGCTGTCCAGCCACAGCCCGAGGTACTTGTAGGAATCCACAGCCTCCACCTTGACTCCCTCGATCAGAACTGGTCGTGATCTTGGTCTGGACCTCCCAAAGTCAATGACCAGCTCCTTGGTCTTGGAGGTGTTGAGCTGCAGATGGTTCCTGTTGCAACACACAGCAGAGTCCCTCACCAGGCTCCTATACTCCTCCTCTCTGTCATCACTGATACACCCAACGATGGCTGTGTTATCGGCAAACTTCTGAATGTGATGCAGCTCCGAGTTGTAGCAGAAGTCCGCGGTGTACAGGGTGAAGAGAAGATGGGCCAGCACCGGTGCTGCTAATCACAGTGTCAGACGTGATGTCTTTCAGCCTGATGTACTGCAGCCTGTCAGTGAGGTAGCTGGAGATCCAGGTGACCAGGCAGGGGTCCACTCGCATCCTATTCAGTTTGTCCTGAAGCAGTAGGGGCTGGATGGTGTTGAAGGCACTCGAGAAGTCCAAGAAGAGGATCATCACTATGCCATTTCCCTTATCCAGATGCGAGTGGGCTCGGTGTAGCAGGTAGAGGATGGCGTCTTCCACACCAACACCTGCCCAGTACGCAAACTGCAGACAATCCTGGGCATGTTGTACCTGGGGTCTGAGGAGGCTGAGGAAGAGCCGCTCCAACGTCTTCATCAGATGTGAAGTGAGTGCCACCGGTCGGAAGTCGTTCAGCTTGCTGGGCCGATTTTTTTTTTTTTGGGAACTGGAACGATACGTGATGTCTTCCAGAGGGTTGGCACTCTCCCCAGCTGCAGGCTGAGGTTGAAGATGCGTTGGAGTGGTTCAGCCAGTTCAGCAGCGCAGGTCTTCAGTAGTCGTGGACACACCTTGTCTGGGCCTGCTGCTTTCCTGGGGTGAAGCTTCCTCAGTTGACCTCTGACCTGGTCTGCAGTAATGCATAGAGGAGTCTGTGTTGAGGTGGGGGAGGAGGGGGCTGCTGTGATGACTGGGGGGAGGTGTGTTGAGGGAAGAAGGAGAGATGGCTGCAGTGAGGGAGAGGGTTCGGGGGACGTGGGCTGGTTGAACCGATTGAAGAAGTCATTCAACTCGTTTGCCCTCTCCACTGTCCCCTCAACAACTCTGGTCTTTGTATTGTGGCCTGTGATGGTTTTCGCACCTTCCCAGACCTCCCTCATGCTGTTCTCCTTCAGCTTCTGCTCCACCTTTCTCCTGTAGCTGTCCTTAGCTTCCCACATGCAGCGTTTCACCTCCTGCTGTGCTGCTTTCATTGCCTCCCTATCCCTGCTTCTGAAGGCGGCCTTCTTCCTGTTGAGGACAGCTTTGACTTCCTGCGCTACCCATGGCTTGTTAGGGTAACACCGTACAGTCTTAGCGGGGGAGACCACGTCTACACAGAAGTTGAGGTAATCTGTCAGACAGTGTGTCAGCCCCTCTATGTCCTCACAGTGTGGGCTAAGCAACACATCCCAGTCCGTGATGTCATAGCAGTCTCTGAGGGCATCTTCCATTTCAGGGGACCACCTCCTGATGGAGCTAGTTGTTGCAGGCTGCCTTTGGACCAGGGGGGTGTACTTCGGCTGTAGACGAACCAGGTTGTGGTCAGACTTCCCTAGTGGGGGGAGGGGTGTGACTCTGTATGCATCCCTCACATTAGCATACAGCAAGTCAATTGTCCTGTTGTTCCTTGTTGGACAATCCACAGCCTGGTAAAAAGCAGCCAAAGTAGAGTCCAAAATAGCATGATTAAAGTCCCCAGAAATGATTATAAATGCCTCACGGTGCTGTGTCTGCAGCCTTGCTGTGACAGAGTGAATCCTCTCACATGCAGCGGCTGCATCTGCCTTCGGAGGGATGTAAACACAGATGGTGATCACGTGACTGAACTCCCTTGGCAGATAATATGGCCGCAGGCTAACGGCTAGCAGCTCCAAGTCCGGGCAACATAAAACTGTCTTTACGGAGATATGTCCCGGGTTACACCAGCAGTTGTTGACATAAATGATGAGTCCCCCACCTTTGCTTTTCCCGCATGTATTAGTGTCTCTGTCGGCTCTCACAGCAGTGAATCCCCGCAGGTCCACGTTAGCATCCGGTACAAGGTGTGTTAGCCATGTCTCTGTAAAGATAAATAAGGATAGATAGATCGATAAAACTTTATTGATCCCTTTGGGAGGGTTCCCTCAGGGAAATTAAGATTCCAGCAGCATCATTACAGAATAAACAGAGAATAGAAAATAGAGAAAACTTCTAGATAAATTAAGTATTAACATATACAAATAAGAGGTATCGCACATTAATGTAACTATGAGATTATTTTCTCATAATTATGAATTTCTATCTCATAATAATGATATGGTGGTGTAGTGGTTAGCCGACGAGGACCTTTCTGTGTGGAGTTTGCATGTTCTCCCCATGTCTGTATGGGTTTCCTCTGGGTGCTCTGGCTTCCCCCACAGTCCAAAGACATCCATCCATCCATCCATCCATCCATCCATTATCCTGTTCTACAGGGTCACAGGCAAGCTGGAGCCTATCCCAGCTGACTATGGGCGAGACAGGGCGGGGTACACCCTGGACAAGCCGCCAGGTTATCGCAGGGCTGGCACAGAGACAAACAACCATTCCCACTCACATTCACACCTACAGTGGTGCTTGAAAGTTTGTGAACCCTTTAGAATTTTCTATATTTCTGCATAAATATGACCTAAAACATCATCAGATTTTCACACAAGTCCTAAAAGTAGATAAAGAGAACCCAATTAAACAAAAGAGACAGAAATATTATACTTGGTCATTTATTTATTGAGGAAAATGATCCAATATTACATATCTGTGAGTGGCAAAAGTATGTGAACCTTTGCTTTCAGTATCTGGTGTGACCCCCTTGTGCAGCAATAACTGCAACTAAACGTTTCCAGTAACTGTTGATCAGTCCTGCACACCGGCTTGGAGGAGTTTTAGCCCATTCCTCCGTACAGAACAGCTTCAACTCTGGGATGTTGGTGGGTTTCCTCACATTAACTGCTCGCTTCAGGTCCTTCCACAACATTTTGATTGGATTAAGGTCAGGACTTTGACTTGGCCATTCCAAAACATTAACTTTATTATTCTTTAACCATTCTTTGGTAGAACCACTTGTGTGCTTAGGGTCGTTGTCTTGCTGCATGACCCACCTTCTCTTGAGATTCAGTTCACGGACAGATGTCCTGACATTTTCCTTTAGAATTCGCTGGTATAATTCCGAATTCATTGTTCCATCAATGATGGCAAGCTGTCCTGGCCCAGATGCAGCAAAACAGGCCCAACCCATGATACTACCACCACCATGTTTCACAGATGGGATAAGGTTCTTATGCTGAAATGCAGTGTTTTCCTTTCTCCAAACATAATGCTTCTTATTTAAACCAAAAAGTTCTATTTTGGTCTCATCCGTCCACAAAACATTTGTCCAATAGCCTTCTGGCTTGTCCACATGATCGTTAGCAAACTGCAGATGAGCAGCAATGTTCTTTTTGGAAAGCAGTGGCTTTCTCCTTGCAACCCTGCCATGCACACCATTGTTGTTCAGTGTTCTCCTGATGGTGGACTCATGAACATTAACATTAGCCAATGTGAGAGAGGCTTTCAGTTGCTTAGAAGTTACCCTGGGGTCCTTTGTGACCTCGCCGACTATTACACACCTTGCTCTTGGAGTGATCTTTGTTGGTCGACCACTCCTGGTGAGGGTAACAATGGTCTTGAATTTCCTCCATTTGTACACAATCTGTCTGACTGTGGATTGTCTGACTGTGGAGTCCAAACTCTTTAGAGATGGTTTTGTATCCTTTTCCAGCCTGATGAGCATCAACAATGCTTTTTCTGAGGTCCTCAGAAATCTCCCTTGTTCATGCCATGATACGCTTCCACAAACATGTGTTGTGAAGATCAGACTTTGATAGATCCCTGTTCTTTAAATAAAACAGGGTGCCCACTCACACCTGATTGTCATCCCATTGATTGAAAACACCTGACTCTAATTTCACCTTCAAATTAACTGCTAATCTTTGAGGTTCATATACTTTTGCCACTCACAGATATGTAACATTGGATCATTTTCATCAATAAATAAATGACCAAGTATAATATTTCTGTCTCATTTGTTTAACTGGGTTCTCTTTATCTACTTTCAGGACGTGTATGAAAATCTGATGATGTTTTAGGTCATATTTATGTAGAAATATAGAAAATTCGAAAGGGTTCACAAACTTTCAAGCACCACTGTACGGTCAATTTAGAGACACCAATTAACCTAACCTGCATGTCTTTGGACTGTTGGGGAAACCCACGCAGACACGGGGAGAACATGCAAACTCCACACAGAAAGGCCCTTGCTGGCCGCTGGGCTCAAAGCCAGGACCTTCTTGCTGTGAGGCGACGGTGCTAACCACTACACTACTGTGCTGCCCCCAAAGACACTTTAGGACTGCAGTTGTCATGAACAGTTTTGCACTCAATTTTCCATTAATGAAGAGTTATAACATCAATGAAACTGACTTCATGTTAAAACTGTTAACGTTATGTTGTCTGTTTGTTGCCCAAATGAGGATGGGTTCCCTTTTGAGTCTGGTTCCTCTCGAGGTTTCTTCCTCATGTCATCTGAGGGAGTTTTTCCTTGCCACCGTCGCCACAGGCTTGCTCATTGGGGATAGATTAGGGATAAAATTAGCTCATGTTTTAAGTTGTTCAAATTCTGTAAAGCTGCTTTGCGACAATGTTTATTGTTAAAAGCGCTATACAAATAAACTTGACTTGACATGTAGGTTAGGCTAATTGGTGGCTCTAAATTGACCATAGGTGTGAATGTGATTGTGAATGGTTGTTTGTCTCTATGTGTCAGCTGTGTGATGACCTGGTGACTTGTCCAGGGTGTACCCCGCCTCTTGCCCATAGTCAGCTGGAATAGGTTCCAGCTTGCCCACGACCCTACGCAGTTTAAGCAGTTACGGATAATGGATGGATAATAATGATATCCTCTTCCTATGAAATCGTATCTCATTTTGACTGTCTCATAAATATGACTCAGCTGAGTATTGGCACAAAGTGCCCCAATTTGATTCTGATTCACAAGCTAACAATTTGATTCAATCAGATATGATTTGATTTTGATTCAGTTCAATAGTAATGAGATATGAAATTGTCATCGTCATCACTGCTGAACCTGATCCAGGCTTGAAGCAAACTGTTTGGTTGACTTGGTCAGATTTGTAGCAGTAGGGTGGCCAGTTCCTTTCTGTGCACTCACATTCACACCTATGAGCAATATAGTCCTTTCCACGCCATGCCCTGTCCTTCCCAGGCAGTCTCCCGTCCCAGTACTAACCAGACCCTTAAGGCGCACTGGGTGACCCTGATCTCTGTTTCCGTTGCCTCTTGCCTATACAGCTAGGGTTACAGTGGGGGGGCTAGTCCTCTGGTAGCCGCGAGAATTTTACTCCCCACTCGCATCTGTATTGCAGGATGCCTTGCCTGATGGCAGTAGGTACCATTTTTATGATGTTCTTTGGTATGACCCAACCAGGAGTAAACCTCATGATCTCTTGATCGAGAAGTGGACACGCTAACCACTAGGCCAGCTCGTGGTATATGGGCAATTTAGAGTCGCCAGTTAACCTAACCGCATGTCTTTGGACTGTGGGGGAAACCGGCGCACCCAGAGGAAACCCACACAAACAAGGGGAGAACATACAAACTCCACACAGAAAGGCCCCTGTCAGCCACTGGGCTCAAGCCCAGAATCTTCTTGCTGTGAGGTGACCGTGCTAATCACTGCATCACTGTGCCACCCGAGATGTGAAATACTGTATTGCAGTATAGAGGGGACTAGTACTACTTTTAATAGTAGTCTGAGCTTGTCTGTTTATTTCTCTGGTTATGTTTAATCATGGTGGGAATGAACCTAGAAAATGGTCCCCCCCCCCCCCCACCCCCCAAAAAAAAGCATATTAGCCTGAAAGATCAATATCAAATTGGACAAAAAAAAAGATTAATCACAAAAATATTTATTATTTATGACGTAATACCTCATAATCATGGGATATTAAGTCATAAATTTGAGATACAATCTCATTATTATGACATACTATGTAACTTAATTTTGTTTTTGTTTTTTTAAAGTGGTGGAAACGGGCTTCCAAAAATAGCTTATTCACATGTGAGCTTTTTTTTTAAATACGTTTTTGATACATTTGTTAGAAATGTGTGCTATTTCACGTGTAGCTGGCAATAGTGTACACCTGCCACTGTTTTAACAACTGTCTGAGATGGACTCTGCTTACAGCTGTTTAAACATGACTGTATGGGTTCACACAGAAGCCCAGGTGAGTTCAGATATACTGGGACGGGATGGTTTTTAAAGTTGCATCTTGTCTAAGCGTTCTTTCCATGAATAAAATTCATACCTCAAGCACATTTCTGAAATCCTCAAGGTGTTCACTAAATACATGTCAGGGAAAATCAGAGTCAGATTTTTTTTTTTTTTTATTCACCAAGTACAGGGTGTAGAAGGAATTCATTTTGGTGCAGTGTCTCACAGACTACAGGACAGCGCATTGAAGAAAGAGTACAATATGTGGAGGATATCACATGGTTGCACGAAGATATGAAGTTTGTCTGCGAGTGGTGAATGAATGTATCAAGAGTGAGTGAAGCGAACAA
This sequence comes from Neoarius graeffei, assembly GCF_027579695.1. NCBI lineage: Eukaryota > Metazoa > Chordata > Actinopteri > Siluriformes > Ariidae > Neoarius > Neoarius graeffei. The sequence goes on along the minus strand of NC_083591.1, from coordinate 40,309,142 downwards.
GTGATATATTTTTCAGCATGAGAAGATAAACTTCATATCTTTGCGCCACCGTGTAATGTTCTTTATATTATACGGACACATCCACAAAAAATAAATATGCAAGCTAATGAAAATAATTTAAATTTTGAATAAGTTCGCTATTTTGACAATGCATGTCGAGTCAGTGGGAAAAAATATGGGAGTGACATCATCGGAGTGAAATATTGGAAAATATTTCACTCAGCTCCGTGATGTGATTCTTATGAAAAATGCGAGTTTTTCAACACGAGAAGATAAACTACATATCTTCAAGCCAACATGTGATTTTCTTTTTATTATATAGACACATTCACAAAGAAAAAGCACCCAAATTTATCAAAACAATTTATCGATTTCCTTACGGGCGACATATAGAGATTTGTCATGGTTTTGGTTCTCCATGTCCCGGATGTAGCTTGTATGAAAAATACTAGTGGTGTATTTCCTAGTAAAATACTCGTGTCTGTATAATATAATACAATACATACTGCGATACGCTACACTGCAATACAATACAATATGATACAACACAATACAGTGCAATGCAGTATGATACAAGACACTATTATATATTTCTCTTCAGGAAGACCGTACAAATGTTCATACTTGTAACGAGTCGGGGCCCATTGAAAAGGATCCCCAATTATTTTGCCTCATCTATTCTATTAGAATCTAATAATCTACTGTAAAGTGTAATTAATGGGATGCAACATCACTCCCCATTACAGATGGGAGTCCAGGAATTAAATAAATGCAATAAAAACAAACTTTTGTATTATAGGTATTGTACTTAAAACTGTATGGATGTGCCAGAAGCCAATATAAAACCATGCATGCAGGGTATTCTCAGTCAAAAGGGATTAATGATCCAAAAGTGGAGTCTGGTCCATTAACACAAGAACTTATTGCCATGTTTGTGTACAGAAAACAAGCACATTATTAAAACCAAGAAATACACTCAAAAAAAGTGAATATAGAACCCACTCAATGGGATTAGATCCTTGCATGCTAACAAAGAAAGATTTTTACTATGAGTTGGAAAATTATCCATCCGTTGAGTTCCCCGACATCTCAAACTACCTGGTGCTGCATACATCGTTCTACACAGACACACAGATGAAAACCTGGGACAGCATGAAGGAGAACAACTTTTTATATGTGGCTGGGTTAAAGATCTGGGGATCGGGACACTACGAGATAGACGGCGGTAGACGGATCTAAGTGCAGAAAGAGTGTTTATTAGCAAGTGTCATATTTACAAAACCGAAAGCAGAATCATAAAGCTGAATATTTAACCAGTATTATAAACATGGCTAGAAACAAACGTGATGATGATGATACTTCACAAAGCCTCTATGAAAACAGCATCCGTATCTGTGCATGCTGATTGCGCTCAAATCAGTATCAGGTGTTTCCCATAATGACTGGGTCCCAAGCGTGCGCACAACGTGCTCCGTGAGCGCACATGGCCATTTGAGCTGCGCCAGGCTCAAGTGCGCAAAGTTGTGACAGTTACGTGTTCACCTGCTGTATGACCACAATTTTTAGCTCACGTGTATATCATCATCAAAATGCCTCATTTTCACTGATAACCCATCGCAAACTGTAGTGTGACTATAGCTTAATGAGGCGGACATGATGTCAGATGCAGCCCAGCAATTGTACCCTATTACGAGTAAAAATTAGCTTCAACTTGGGGGGGGGGGATTTCTGACCCACTAGATGACGCTTGAGAAACTCCTGTTCTAAATAAGCATGGCTTACTTTTTTTGACTGAATCATCATCATCATCATCTTCTTTTGGCTGCTCCCGATTAGGGGTCGCCACAGCGGATCTTTCGTCTCCATTGCTCCCCGTCTTCCGCATCCTTCTCTACCACACCTGCCACTTTCATGTCCTCTCTCACCACATCCATGTATCTTCTCTTTGGCCTTCCTCGTTTTTGTTTGCCTGGTAGCTCCATCCTCAACATTCTCCTTCCCACATGCTCTGCATCTCTTCTCAGGATGTGCCCATACCATCTCAGTCTCGTCTCTCTTAGCTTAATTCCCAAGCTCTCCACATGTGCTGTCCCTCTGATGTGCTCATTCCTTATCCTGTCCAACCTCGTCACTCCCATCGCAAGCCTTAACATCCTCAACTCCGCCACCTCCAACTTTGCCTCCTGTCTTTTCGTTAAGGGTACAGTCTCCAATCCATACATCACAGCTGGTCTCACTACTGTCTTATACATCTTACCTTTCACTTTTGCTGGGACTTTCCTATCACAAATGACTCCCGAAATCCTTCTCCAACTGCTCCACCCTGCCTGCACTCTCTTCCTCACCTCACTATCGCAGCCCCCATTTTCCTGCACAGTTGACCCCAGGTACTTGAATTCACCAACTTTTTTTACGTCTACTCCTTGCATCTTCACTACACTCTCATCCCCATTCTCAGTGATGCACATGTATTCTGTTTTGCTACTGCTCACCTTCATTCCTCTTCGTTCCAATGCATACCTCCATCTCTCCAAACCCAAGTCAACCTCCTTTCTACTTTCACCACATATCACAATATCATCTGCAAACATCATGTTCCATGGTGACTCTTGCCTCACTTCGTCTGTCAAGCTATCCATCACTATGGCAAACAAAAAAGGACTCAAATCAGATCCTTGATGGAGTCCCACCTCCACCTTGAACCATTCAGTCATTCCAACTGCACACCTCACTGCTGTTTCACTGTTCTCATACATGTCTTGCACCACTCTAATATACTTCTCATTCACTCCACTCTTTCTCATACAGTACCATAACTCATCTCTTGGCACTCTATCGTATGCCTTCTCCAGGTCTACAAACACACAATGTAGCTTTCTCTGGCCTTCTCTGTACTTCTCCATCAGGGGCAATTTCTCAGAGACAACAAGGGAAGCCGAGCTTCCCCTAAAATTCTCTCCCCAAACTGCGGCGTCTACGATGTTGAATTCTCATTAAAACAATAACTTGCATAACATAATATATGCCCAAGATTGTATTTATGTTCATAACTATCCTGTAACTTATTTGAGTGATGTCTGACGAACTTGCAGTTCGCTACGAGAATCACCTTTGCTGCCAGGCTGTAACCTTTCTTATTTCAATGGGCTCTATGGACTGGGCGGTTTTAAGTGCATTTTGGCGGGTTTTGAACATATTTTGGGATGGAAAACGTCAGCAGTATCTGGCAACACTGACTGGCAGCCGGGTATCCGTTGCAGTCTACGAGACGGCTCTGAACAGCCAATTTCGGCTAGTTGTTATTGGTTAAAATCAACAAAATCGTCACTTCCAGGGAAGTCGGGCTTCTCTGGGACTAAATGAGACAGTGGGAGGGACAAGAAGCCGGGCTGATAAAGGATTATTGGAGGTAGTGTTTGAAAGACATGAGGAGGGCGGTACTTCGGCGAGGAACACGGAAGTATGATCAGTCAGTCCCTAGCGGATGTCGAGAAAGTGTAGTCGTGTACCAAAGTGCTGTCCGAATTTCTTTTCATATAAACGTTTCTTCTCATTGATGTCTCTGTACATTACTCTGTAAATAAATGTAAATATTACTCGTTGTGCTCTGTTAACTTTCATCCATTCTATCAGTTTGATCATTCGTGAATTCACTCGTTTATTTCATTTGTAGTTCAATCTGGTTGTAGGCTAGCTTGAGCCTTATTGGGATCTGCAGTGCTAGCTGCTAACAGAAATTGGTAAAGTCTCTGGAAAGCACAACCAGCTGGTATGACAGGGTCACAGACCATTTTCTGGAAAAGGAGCGGAGGGCAGAATTTGTGTATAAATAGTGTTCATGTTCATGAATCTGAAGTGTGTATATTGTTCAGTAATGTTAAGAGAATGGTGGGCTCTGTGTTATAGGTTATACCTGGGTATAATATTCAAGGTTCTGTGTGTTGCATAGCCTACCTGGTTATGAATTTCCAGACTGTGTTGCAGAAGATGTTCAAGGATGTGTTGCACAGCTGGGTGTTGTGTTAAAGACTCTGTGTTGCATATCAGGGTATGATGTTCAAGGCTCTTCGTTGAATAGCCAGTGATTTTTGGATGTTTGATATTTTTGATTAAGGATATGAGGCACTAGCCTGGCAAGCCAGACTATAACATGAAATGTACAAGCAAAAATACTTTCTGCCACTAGGTAGGGTTGTCTAGTTCACTATGCTAATGGGGCACACCTTTCTATGCTTTGATATCCAGCCTACAGGTTTTACGATGAATGCGTAAAATGGGCTTCCCCGTTTTAAAAACCAGCAGCCGCCACTGTTCTCCATTAACATTCTTAAAGCAAAAATTGCATCCGATGTGCTCTTCCTTGGCATAAACCCGTACTGCTGTTCACAGATTGCTACCTCTCTTCTCAATCTCTCCTCCAATACCCTTTCCCATAGCTTCATGGTGTGGCTCATCAATTTTATTCCTCTGTAATTACTGCAGCTCTGTACATCTCCCTTATTCTTGTATATTGGCACTAGCGCACTCTCCATTCATTTGGCGTTTTCTCATACTCTAGGATCTTATTAAACAATCTCGTTAGGAACTCTACAGCCGTCTCACCCAAACATCTCCAAGCCTCAATTGGGATACCATCTGGTCTGACTGCTTTCCCAGTCTTCATTCTTTTCATGGCTGCCCTCACCTCATCCTTACTAACCAACTCTGCTTCCTGATTTGCTGTCTCCAACGAATCTGACCTTTTCTCTCTTGGATTCTCCTCATTTAATAAATCCTCAAAGTACTCTTTCCACCTTCTTAATACACTCTTTGTCAGCACATTTCCATTTACATCTTTTATCACTCTTACTTGCTGTACATCCCTTGCTTCCCTGTTTCTCTGCCTAGCTAGTCTGTACAGGTCTTTCTCTCCTTCTTTGGTCTCCAGTCTTTCGTACAACTCCTGGTATGCATCTGCTTTTGCCTTTGCTACCGCTCTTTTTGCCTTCTGTCTCATCTCTCTGCCTGCTTTCCTCGTCTCTCTGATCGTCCCAATTCTTCTTTGCTAGCCTCTTCTCTTTTATAATTTCCTGCACTTCTTTGTTCCACCACCATGTCTCCTTGTCTTCCTTCCTCCTTCCCGATGACCACCCTAGCACCTTCCTTGCTGCCTCTCTTACTAGTACAGCAGTAGTATTCCAATCTTCTGGCAGACTTTCATGACCACTCAATGCTTGTCTCATTTCTTCCCTAAACTCCTTCTGTTGTTCAACCTCTTTTAGTTTCCACCACTTAATCTTCGGCTCCACTATTTCACGCTTCCTCTTTTTCACTTTCAAGCTCATCCTGCACACGACCACTTGATGTTGTCTAGCTACTGTACACTCTCCCCTGCCATCACTTTACAGTCTCCAATCTCCTTCAGGTTACCCTTTCTGCAGAGTATGTAGTCCACCTGTGTAGCTCTTCCTCCATTCTTAAACGTCACCCTGCGCTGCTCTTTCTTCTCGAAGTATGTATTGACTATTGCCAAATTCACCCTCTTTGAAAAATCAACCACCATTTGCCCTTCCACATTTCTCTCTCTTACACCATATCTGCCCATCACGTCCTCATCTCCTCTGCTTCCCTCGCCAACATGTCCGTTGAAATCTGCTCCTATCAGCACACGCTCCTCCCTCGGTATACTTTCTACTACTTCATCCATCTTTTCCCAGAAAGACTCTTCTCTTCATTCTCACATCCAACCTGTGGGGCGTACGCACACAACATTGATTACCACTCCTTGAATCTCCAACTTCATGCCTATCACTCTGACACCCTCTTCACATCAATCACACTGTTGACCAACTCTCCCCTCAAAACAATACCAACACCATTTCTCTTTCCATCGACTCCATAATAAAACAACTTGCATCCATCTCCAATGTTCTTGGCCTTGCTTCCTTTCCACCTCGTCTCCTGCACACACAAAATGTCCAACTTCCTTCTTTCCTTCATAGCTGCTAACTCTCTCGCTCTGCCAGTCAATGTTCCCACATTCAGTGTTCCTACCCTCAATTCTAAGCTCCTTCCCTTCCATCTTTCACGCTCTCTCCTAACATGCCTCTCCCATCTCTTTCTCCTTCTCCGTTTTGGCGCAACAGTAGCACACTTTCCACCGGCACCCTGTTGACCAACAGTACCAGAGGCAGTAGTTGTTAACCCGGGCCCTGACCAATCTGGTATGGCATTTCTCTTTTCATTCCGCATGTTAGATTTGGTGGCGGCACGGTGGTGTAGTGGTTAGTGCTGTCGCCTCACAGCAAGAAGGTCCTGGGTTCGAGCCCCGGGGCCGGCGAGGGCCTTTCTGTGTGGAGTTTGCATGTTCTCCCCGTGTCCGCGTGGGTTTCCTCCGGGTGCTCCGGTTTCCCCCACAGTCCAAAGACATGCAGGTTAGGTTAACTGGTGACTCTAAATTGACCGTAGGTGTGAATGTGAGTGTGAATGGTTGTCTGTGTCTATGTGTCAGCCCTGTGATGACCTGGCGACTTGTCCAGGGTGTACCCCGCCTTTCGCCCGTAGTCAGCTGGGATAGGCTCCAGCTTGCCTGCGACCCTGTAGAAGGATAAAGCGGCTAGAGATAATGAGATGAGATGAGATGTTAGATTTGGCACAGTTTTACGCCGGATGCCCTTCCTGACGCAACTCTCTCCAATTTATCCGGGCTTGGGACCAGCACCAAGAATACGCTTATGCACCCCCAGTGGCTGGATTACTTTTTTTGACTGAATGAAAACTTTTTTTTTTTTAATGTGTTTTGATAATATGAGAAGTGGGACACTTTTTTTTTATCAGTTGCAGGTTTTACTTTCATCCTCAGTGATGTTTAAAATGATATTTGTTTGTAGTCTACTTATTCGTGACTTCAGTAAATTGAATTATGGTGACAGGACTTGAAAAATTCTCCAAAATCACTATCATCGTATTCTAACATTGAACAATAGAAGAAGTAAAATGACTAAGGCTACGTTTACATTAGACCGTATCTGTCTCGTTTTCTTCGCGGATGCACTGTCCGTTTACATTAAACCGCCTGGAAACGCCGGGAAACGGGAATCCGCCAGCGTCCACGTATTCAATCCAGATCGTGTCAGCTCCGGTGCTGTGTAAACATTCAGAATACGCGGATACGCTGTGCTGAGCTCTAGCTGGCATCTCATTGGACAACGTCACTGTGACATCCACCTTCCTGATTCGCTGGCGTTGGTCATGTGACGCGACTGCTGAAAAACGGCGCGGACTTCCGCCTTGTATCACCTTTCATTAAAGAGTATAAAAGTATGAAAATACTGCAAATACTGATGCAAATACTGCCCATTGTGTAGTTATGATTGTCTTTAGGCTTGCCATCCTTCCACTTGCAAGTGGTAGCGCTGGGATCACACACACAGCGGCTCAGGCCCGAATCACAGCTTGTTCACTTCACTCGCGTGCTCTGTGAGCTGCGCAAGGCCGGAGTGCGCACCCTCCAGAGGGCACTCGCTGTTCAGGGCGGAGTGATTTGGAGCGCTGTTCAGGGCGGAGTGATTTGGATGCCTGCGGAGCTGAGCGTATCCGTGTATTGGTATTGCTGTGTGCACGCCAATCATGTATTGGTGTTGCTGTGTGCACACTAATCATTTTAAAAACGTTAATCTGATGATCCGCTGATACGGTCTAATGTAAACATGGGCTAAATACTAAGATATTGTTCTGAGTAATATTTTATAATTCATTTCTAACAGAAGAAGGAACAGTAACAGGGTTTAGGAAATCTTCAATGTTTACTGGAACACAGTCGACTAAGTAAAAAATCTCTGTATGTGAAGTAGTAGAGCTTAATAATGTTGTTGTATATTTTCCCAGGCGAACTTAATCCCCTGTTGATGAAGAGGAGACATAAAATCCACCCATGTATCATTTACTCACAGTTGTGAGGTGTTTCACGCATTCCTTATATGCACCTTGGGGCGGCATGGTGGTGTAGTGGTTAGCACAGTCGCCTCACAGCAAGAAGGTTCCGGGTTCGAACCCAGTGGCCGGCGAGGGCCTTTCTGTGTGGAGTTTGCATGTTCTCCCTGTGTCTGCGTGGGTTTCCTCTGGGTGCTCCGGTTTCCCCCGCAATCCAAAGACATGCAGTTAGGTTAACGTGGGGCAGCCTGGGGCTGAGGTGCCCTTGAGCAAGGTACCGAACCCCTGATTGCTCCCTGGGCGCTCTGGTGTGGCTGCCCACTGCTCTGAGTGTGTGTGCATGTGTTCACTGCTCCAGATGGGTTAAATGCAGAGGATGAATTTCACTGTAAAGTGACGAATAAAGGTTTCTTCTTATATCTCTTCACTCACTGTAGTATTTTAAGTCTGTCCCAGTGAACCTGAACCATGCTGTCCCAAATTATTAAACCATATTTTCTTGAAAATGATTAAACTGTTAGCATGATTTGACCTAATGTTATGCTTATTTTGTTACAGCAGTGCAGTGTGTGTACTCTGTGTTATAAATACATGGAATTAGTCACAACAGTTTTATAACCTTATGACAAAAAATTAGCCATACATCACACATCCTCAAGTTTTGTACCTCAAGTTTGAGGTCAAGTTCCTGTTTGATAATGACCCCTTCACTTAATTCATATGATGTCACAGTGGTGCTGGAAAGTTTGTGAACCCTTCTGAATTTTCGACACTTCTGCATAAACATGACCCAAAACAACATCAGATTTTCTCACAAGTCCTGAAAGTAGATAAAGAGAACCTAGTTAAACAAATGAGACAAAAATATTATACTTGGCCATTTATTTATTGAGGAAAACGATCCAATGTTACAGCAGCAAACGTATGTGAATCTCTAGGATTAGCAGGTAATTTGAAGGTGAAATTAGAGTCGTGTGTTTTTGATTAACAGGGTGACAATCAGGTGTGAGTGTGCGCCCTGTTTTATTTACAGAACAGGGATCTATCAAAGTCTGATCTTCACAACAGGTTTGTGGGAGTGTATTATTGTACAAACAAAGGAGAGTTCTGAGGACCTCAGAAAAAGAGTTGCTGAGCCTCATCAGGCTGGAAAAGGTTACAAAAGCAAACCATCTCGAAGGAGTTTGGACTCCAACAATCCACAGTCAGAGAGATGGAGGAAATTAAAGACCATGGAAATTCTAAAGTGTTCACAAACCTTCAAGCACCACTGTACAGGACTGTACAAAAGTCTTAGGCACATGTAAAGAAATGCTGTCGACCAAAAGTGGCTTAAAAATGAATGAAATAAAATGTTTCAACATTTAAAAAATACTGTAAACAGCATTAAGCCATAATAAATGAAACAGTCAATATTTGGTGTGAGACGACCCTTTACTTTAAAAAAAATAGTAGTCTGAGGTACAATGAGTGCAGTTTTATAAGGAAATGAGCTGTAGGGTTTACTGAGCATCTTACAGAACCAGCCACAGTTCTTTTGGACACTTTGACTGTCACACTCGCTTCTTCATTTTGCAACAAAACCCAGTAGACTTCATTATGCTTTCTTTTTTAATCTGAAAAGTGCTCTCTTATGTAATACACTGCTCAGATACAAACTTTTTTTTTCTGTAACATTTAATTTTGTGCTGGAAAACGAATGTTTGGACTCTAAAATTTTGTACTGACTCGATCATGTACTATAGAAGTCATCAAATAGAAATCTATAACAAAGTTTGTATGAAAAAAATAGGGTGCTTAAGACTTTTGTATCGGACTTGTATATAAAATACCTCTGTCCATCCATTATCTGTAACGGCTTATCTTGTGCAGGGTCGCAGGCAAGCTGGAGCCTATCCCAGCTGACTATGGGCGAGAGGCGGGGTACACCCTGGACAAGTCACCAGATCATCGCAGGGCTGATCTGAGACAAACAACCATTCACACTCGCATTCACACCTACGGTCGATTTAGGTGGGGTTTACATTAGACCGTATCAGCGGATCATCAGGTTAACGTTTTTAAAACGGTTAGCGTGCACACAGCAACACCAATACACGATTCGCGTGTACACAGCAACACCAATACACGGATACGCTCGGCTCCGCAGGCATCCTGCGCTCCAAATCACTCCGCCCTGAACAGCGAGTGCCCTCTGGAGGGTGCGCACTCCGGCCCTGCACAGCTCACAGAGCGCGCGAGTTTAGCGCACGAGCAGTGATTCGGGACTGAGCTGCTGTGTGTGTGATCCTAGTGCATATCACTTACCACTTGCAAGTGGAAGGATGGCAAGCCTAAAGACAATCATAACTACACAATGGGCAGTATTTGCATCAGTATTTGCAGTATTTTCATACTTTTATACTCTTTAATGAAAGGTGATACAAGGCGGAAGTCCGCGCCGTTTTTCAGCAGTCGCGTCACATGACCAACGCCAGCGAATCAGGAAGGTGGATGTCACAGTGACGTTGTCCAATGACGACGCCAGCTAGAGCTCAGCACAGCGGATCCGCGTATTCTCAATGTTTACACAGCACCGGACCAGACACGATCTGGATTGAATACGTGGACCCTGGCGGATTCCCGTTTCCCGGCGTTTCCAGGCGTTTTAATGTAAATGGACAGTGCATCCGCGAAGAAAACGAGACAGATACGGTCTAATGTAAACTTGGCCTTAGAGCCACCAATCAGCCTAACCTGCATGTCTTTGGACTGTGGGGGAAACCGGAGCACCCGGAGGAAACCCACGCAGACACGGGGAGAACATGCAAACTCCGCACAGAAAGGCCCTCGTCGGCTGCTGGGCTCGAACCCGGACCTTCTTGCTGTGAGGCGACAGCGCTAACCACTACACCACTGTGCTGCCTGTATATACAGGGTGTTTCAAAAAATTTGATAGAATTTCACAATCTAATAACTTTGCCAATTCTCGTTCAATTGACCTCAAATTTTAACAGCATGTGTGGAAACAGGCCGAAATTTTCTGTTTAATGTGTTTATCTTTTTAGGTATAGAAATGCCATTCACTGGAAAAGAAAAGTAATTTTGTGTGTTAGAGTACGCTCGAACACAGTTGAGCAAGACTTCGAATTATGAGAGAATTCTCTAAAAATGCACTGTTACCAGAAAAGACGGTTACCAAAGACACGCTGCAGTGTGTTTGGCAGGAACTGGACTACCGACTTGACGTGTGCCATGTCTCAGGTGGTGCACATGTTGAAAATTTGTGAAATCGTTCATGGAATCCACATACCTTTTGAATTTCTCATTCAAATTTTGAGGACTAAATCTTGTATTGCTCAACATTAAGCCTGTTCAGTTTCATTTGCCTAGACTATGCAGTTTCTGGGATATTTACATCTCAAATAATGTCACATTTTTTTGGAACACCCTGTGCGTGTGTGTGTATTAAAGTGGCATTATTGATGTAGCTTGTCTCCATTTTGAGATATAACTCCAACCATTCAGTCAGATAAAGATGCCTGTGGAAGAGGTTAACATTTCAAAGCACTAGGCTTTGTAACAAAATGCGGCACTTTGCGAGCTATGGATTGTTATCTTCACTTTTTTAGTTGTCAGAACAATTGAATTAACTGTTAATGTGGAGCCCAGCACCTCCCCCCCCACACACAAACTTTTCAGTAGCTTTTTTTTTATTCACACTAGTATGTGGGCAATCATTGCTTTTCTGTTAAACAGCATCCCACTGGTTTCACACTGCTATGTCACAATGCAGGTCTCAGACTGAGATAATCAGCTGAAATGTGATGCAGTGCAGTGCATCGGATGCCATTTACTTAAAATTCCGTTTCCTCTCATTTAATCCGTTTGTTTTGCAGCTTCTTTTAGATGGCTGTGTCAGTTTAAAACGTTATGACTAAAGCAGTCAATGATGCTTGAGTGTGTTTGCTAATCGTTGTGTCTGGATGCATTCTTGTATTTGGAGTGCGACATGGTAATGATATTAGAAGCCTCCCTCTATAATGCAGAGTCGAGCGCTTCCCCACGCTGACCTCATTCATCTACCCTACTTTTCTGTTCAAAGTCCCACATGCATTGTTATAAACCTAAAGAAAATCCATCAGACTCTTTCTTTCTTTCAATTCAATTTTTAGTACTTTTTTCACGAGACAGCCCATATGAACTATTGCCGCTTTTCCACTACCAACGCGGCTGAGTTGGGCTGAGCTGTGCCGAGCTGAGTGGGGCTGTTGGAGTTGCATTTCGACTACAACCGCGCTGAACCGTGCTGGCTGGAAGTGGGTGGACGCATTGGGTGGAGTTAGCGAAAGTGGGTGGACGTCACGTGATGTCGTTAGGCGGCGCAAACAGTGACATCAGTGACCTTTTAAGCGGTAGTCTCATGACTCGGATAGTAAACAATAAATATGGAGGACATGGAGTCGTTAGTGTTGCTGGTCTTGGTGCTGTGGCTTGTTGTCACCGACAACGCCAACAGATACTGGCAAGAGCGTATAGATGAGGCGAGGCACATAAGGCTTCAGAAATTCTCGTAATTCATAATTCTTCTTCTTCTGGGTTTACGGTGTTTACAGATCCCAGCGTGCTCGCGGGGCGTGTGTGGGCATGTGAGGACACTCCTCCTCACCAATCAGTGCACAGGGGAGTGTCTCCTCACGCCCCTAGCCCCACTCGGCTGGGTTTGGCTCGCTTCAGCCCTACTCCAAAACCGTGCGAGTTTTGGGTGCTGAGTAGGGCTGAAGCGAGCTGAGTCGTGCTGCTCTGAGGTAGTCGAAACGCGAGCCGTGTCGGGCTGAAGTGAGCTGAAGCGAGCTGAAAAAGGGTAGTGGAAAAGGGCCATATGATGTAAATTACTGTAAATCAGCCCCAGACGTCTCACACCTATGTACAGTCTGATGTGTATTGTACTCAAACATTATTGTCTTAGCCTCACACCCTGCTGATGTCTCTAGATTCTAGACCATACTGTTTTCAGGTTGTTGTAGACCGTTTGTATTTGTCGAACTACCATTTGCACAATTGCAAAAACAATGACCCATGACTGTTCAATTACAATGCCAGACAAGTGATCTCTTCTTGTAAAAGGAGGCGGTTCTTGGACATGTTATGGAACAAAAGCAGATTGTTTTGTGAGTTTATGACCCAGCATGCTTTGCATGATGTAATAAAACAGGTCTTTCTTAATTACTCGGGGATGTATGAGGTTTTGTTGGATAATTCTGTGATATTAAGGTATTCTGTATAACACATATTTAGCCAAAAATGCAGATAGAAGCTTATAAATGCAAGAATTTATATTGTTGTTGATGACCAAAACAATATTGTAGCGTTTCAATTGGTGTTGTAGTACTCGAGTCCAGTCTCAAGGCCGGCTTTTTGAAGGTTTTAGTCTCGTCTTGAAATCGACCGCGTTTTTACTCGGTTTTGTCTCAATCTCAGACATCAAGGACTCGGGATTTTATTTCAAGATCACAACTGTGGGGATTTTACTAAATTGCCTGTGAATTGTCGGATTTATTTGTTAACATCGTTACTGTGATTTAGATGTAAAATTTCCTGCTTCAAATGTGACCAATAGTGTGACTTGTTGCTAATTTGAATTGTTCTTCCTGTTAACAGCTGTCACTACTCCCTGCCCCCCCCTTCACACACACACTGGTCTGGTCCTGGTTTTGACTCGGTCTCGCTCTGCCTTGGTCTTGACTTGATCTCAACCCCTCAAAGTCTTGGTCTAGTCTCTGTCTCGATACACTTTGGTCTTGGTCATGACTTGGTCTCGGTTTAGTTGGTCTAGACCAGGGGTCACCAAACTTTTTTTTTCTCTGGGGGCCACATTGTCGTTCCTGACTGTGATGGGGGGCCGGGGTCGGGTCAGCTATATAACATAGAATTGTATGACCCAGACAAAAATGACCACCAGCAGGCCTCATTGTGTAGTAGAGATCACTAGCCTGGCACAGCCATCCCCACCACTATATCCCCACTACTATATCCCCACCGCTATATCCCCACCGCTATATCCCCACTGCTATATCCCCACTACTATATCCACACTTGATTCCTGGCACATATTTGTTTATCTTTACTAGTGGTTTGCAAAAGTAGTAATCGAGTCTTCACACTGTGTTTTAATTTGAAATACCACAGATATTCCATTTATTTATTTTCTAATAAAAATAACATCAAAGCTGTCAAGGTAAGAAACATCTGCCTAGTTGAGGTGATTGACACTGGCAAAGGTGAGTGGAAAATTATAAATTGTAGGTAGGCCTGTTATTAATAATATTAATAATTGTGTGTAGCACTTAATAAAGGTCAAATAAATGGGCATATAAAATAAATACATTAAGGGTGTATTCAGACCAGGATAGTTCGATAGTTCACTTGCTTTGGTCCGAACCAAATGTTTTTTTTATTTTTTCATTTTGGTGCGGTTCGCTTTCACACTGTACATTTTAGTAAGCTGACCAAAATCTGTCAACAAAGCCACGCGCCCTGAGGTCATTCAGCTATTGGTCAGAGACGACACGCGCACAAAGCGTTAAGTTCAAAAGTAGTCATGGAGGCTTTCCGTGCTGTTATTCTTTTTAATGTCATCAAAGCTATATGTTTTTTCCAGTTTTTACTGTTTTCACAATTGTGCGATTACTATGCTGTTGTACAAGTAATTTATCAACGACGACGACAAAGGGCAAGGCGGCTACGAAGGATAGCGCTGATGAGCGCACATCATGTTGTGACAGTTCTGGCTCTTCACGCAATAGATGAATTTCTTTTTTGCGTCACTAGTACTGCCACTTTTTGAAAGAATGTCCCTGATTTTAATGTAGGTCTGACGGAGTTTCTTCACTTTTAGCCGACATTGTTCTGGGGAGCGCGTGAACCCCTTCTCCTTCATTTTCTCACTGAATACAGCAAACACGTCAGCATTTTTGTGTGTTCTCTCCAAAAGCTCAGATATGTGGACATCTGCCCATATATCCACAAGGGTGCGCGTTTCTTCCTCGGCCCACGTTTGCCCCCTACTCATTTTTTGTACTCGCCTACCACTGGTGACTGAACGACCCTTGACACCCGAAACAGTGTTTGCACTTTGCGGTGGAGTGTCAAGACTCTGTTTCCCATAATGCTCGACAAATGACGGAAGCTCCCGAGGTACAAAAAAGCAAAACTGTCAGATTAGGTCCGGTCTGTTTTCACACCTCCAAAAGATCTGCACCAGGGTTCCTTTGGTCCGGACCGAGTCCGACCTTGCAGCTCGGTCTCAGTCCGCTTGTTTGGTCCGGACCAGAGTTCGGTGGTTTGTATTCAGACCAACTCAAAAGGTCCAGACCAAGGGAAGTTTGGTCGTTTGGTCCGGACCAAACAACGTAGGTGTGAATATGCCCTTAAAAAAACAGTGAAATTATAATACGAGCAATAGATCAATAGATCACAGCAGTTGTGCTGTGTCCTGCACGTCATTGCTCTCATCCATGGCCAAAGCAAAAAACTCGAATTCTGACGCTTTCTCATTCAGCTGGTCATACGCGTTGTCCCCCAAATCTTCGGTTCGCCTGGTCATAGTAGGTGCGGAGAGACTCACCGCGTTGAGCGCATCCTTCTTGTCGGGACACACCTCCTCGGCCACAGCAAGCATGCATACTTTAACAAAGTCCCCATCAGTAAACGGCTTTCTATGGGTAGCTAGTAGGTGAGCTACCTTATAGCTAGCTCGGACAGCAGCCTGGTTGATCTGGGTTTGGTGAAGGAATACGTTCTGTTGTGCAGCCAGTCCGCATTTCATCCTCCGAATCCTGTCTTCTCTTGTTTGCCATCGCAAACTAGCATACTCTTTGTGGCGGTTTTCGTAGTGACGACGCAGATTATATTCTTTGAAAACCGACACACTTTCTTTACATACAATACAAACTGCACGGTCCTTACACTGAACGAAAAAATAATCGGTGGTCCACTGTTCTTTAAAAACTCTGCACTCTCTGTCAACTTTTCGCTTACCACTAGCCATTTTGCTGTCCTGAACACTGACAGTTCTCTGCGCGTGCGCTGCCTGTCACTGCTTGATCGCGAGCATATGACGAAAATTCGGAAAATATGAATAGTTCGTTTTATAACTAAATATTAATTTTAATTGATAAAATCAACAAAATACAAGATGCAGACATGTTATTATTTGCCAAAAAGCAATTTAAAAAAATAGGCCATGACCACTTTTCGGGATTGCCTCATAGGGCCGTTTCAAGTGGTGA
Source organism: Neoarius graeffei (assembly GCF_027579695.1). Classification (NCBI taxonomy): domain Eukaryota; kingdom Metazoa; phylum Chordata; class Actinopteri; order Siluriformes; family Ariidae; genus Neoarius; species Neoarius graeffei. The sequence goes on along the minus strand of NC_083591.1, from coordinate 40,292,961 downwards.
GGGGCTGGGGGGCCGGAGTCGGCCCGCGGGCCATAGTTTGATGACCCCTGGTCTAGACTACAGCATGAATTTCCATTCTTGTGTTCTAATCCTAACTTGATGTTTATAAACCGGTTATAACTAAATGAAAAAAAAAAGACTATGTAGGTGCAATATAAGAGTATGTTTGGAAAGCTATTAGACCTGGCAGCTGTGTTTGTATTGATGAGGACGTGTTCACATACACGTGTACACACATGCATGCATGCACACATGCATGCATGCACACGCTATGGAATTTGACAATTTGTGCTCTATAACTTAAATAATAAGTTATCAAAGGCTGTTATTATAAAAATAAGTCCAAATGCAATGTTCTACACTGTCAACAAATTTAGCAAATTTCCCAATTAAAATACAGACACATGCTAGCTGGTTAAAGACCATATCCTAATCTAGGTTAGTTAACTAATCTGTGTTTCTCTCATGGTCATGTCTACAATGCAAGAGCAAACAGGTTTTGTTAAGTGTTTAATCCACAGAGCTGTCGTCAAGACCACCTTTGTCGAGTCCAAGACCAGGACTAGTCAAGACGGAGTCCAAATGAGAGAGACAGATAAAAAAAGAGTCCTCTTCAAGACCACTTACTTGGACTTCTAATTAATTAAACCGATACCCATTTTCTGCTCACTTCATCAATAATGTAGTTTTGGTCAAAGTCCCTCCTACACCAGGACCTGATCTTCCCAGACAGTTTCCCATCCCAGTACTAACCAGGCCCTTAAAGGTGTCATTCCACGACAAACCGTTTAATACTTGCTCTTTTTGAAATACCATAGGTCACTCCGAGTTGCATATGCATGCTGCACGTGAAAATGTTCTTCCACCCCCATTCCCTGTATTAGCCTATGAAAGAAAATAGACAGAAAAACGAGCGAATCAGAAAAAGCCCTACGAACTTGCGTCACTTCGAAAATTAGTAGTCATGGCCTCGACCATAACCCACTGGAGGGATTGTCTCAGGCTACGTTTACATTACGTCGAATCAGCGGATCATCAGATTAACGTTCTTAAAACGATTCACGTTTACACTAAAACTGTTAGCCGTGCACACAGCAACGCCAATACGCGGATACGCTCGGCTCCGCAGGCATCCTGCGCTCCAAATCACTCCGCCCTGAACAGCGAGTGCCCTCTGGAGGGTGCGCACTCCGGCCCTGCGCAGCTCACACAGCGCGCGAGTGAAGTGCACAAGCCACGATTCGGGACTGAGCCGCTGTGTGTGTGATCCCAGCGCATATCACTTACTACTTGCAAGTGGAAGGATGGCAAGCCTAAAGACAATCATAACTACACAATGGGCAGTATTTGCATCAGTATTTGCAGTATTTTCATACTTTTATACTCTTTAATGAAAGGTGATACAAGGCAGAAGTCCGCGCCATTTTTCAGCAGTCGCGTCACATGACCAATGCCAGCGAATCAGGAAGGTGGATGTCACAGTGACGTTGTCCAATGAGACGCCAGCTAGAGCTCAGCACAGCGTATCCGCGTATTTTGAATGTTTACACAGCACCGGAGCTGACACGATCTGGATTGAATACGTGGACGCTGGCGGATTCCCGTTTCCAGGCGTTTCCAGGCAGTTTAATGTAAACGGACAGTGCATCCACGAAGAAAACGAGACAGATACAGTCTAGTGTAAACGTAGCCTCAGTGCTGTTAGCCAATCAGAAGTGCTATGTTTATGTCATGAATATTCATGAGTAAGAGCTGAAATCCTGTCGTTCTCTCTCCACCCACTCCTCCACCAAACTAGAATAGCCTGAAACAGGAGCACCACAGCGTTTTTTTCACCAAAACCGGCTCACAGGGCATTCATTCATACTAGAGACCACTGCACAATTAATGGAAAAACGATGCAATGACACCTTTAAGGCAGATTGGGCAGTGCCGATCTCCATTTCTATGGCCCTTGGCCTCTCGCCTATTACATAGCTAGGGTTACAGTGGGGGGCTGGTCCTCTGGTAACTGCAAGAGTTTGACTCCCTACTTGCATCTGTATTACAGCAGCTCGCCAGATGGCAGTAGGTACCATTTTGATAATGGGCTTTGGTATGACCCGACCGCAAGTAGAACTCGTGATCTCCCGGTTGAGAGGCGGACACACTAACCACTAGGCCAGCTCACAGTAATTTAGTTTTGAAGGAGGATTTAATTGAGAGATTTTTTTAAAGGCAGTTGGACTCTGTTGAGACCAACTAGAATATCTGGCGAGACCAATGGCCAAGATTAAGACAAGTTCGAGTACAAATACCAATGAGTCCAAGACAGTAGAAAAAAATGTCTTGAGTCCGGACTCCAGCCCTGCTAATGGATACAGTAGCATAATGAAGTTTTATGTTAAGAAAATGTTTACTGTAATTTCTATTTACCTTTTCTTTACTTCTTAACTAATGTAATGTAACAATATAGCCTGTGCTTCCAGTTATATATTGAACGAAAACATGCCAGACATGATCTCGATCCAAAAACATTTGGGAGTTGGAAGTTCAGTCATAAATAATAAGCTATTCAGCTAGCTGGAGTGGAATGAAAAAATAACATTATGAACTGGTAAAAAAGATTTCAGATTAATGATCCCACCCCCATTTTTCTCCCTAATTTTGCAATTTTCACCTACTCTATCATACGACAGATGCTAACCAGGGAGGGTTAAGGCTGACATGTGCTTCCTCCAAGACACGTGATGTCAGTCAAACTTCGGGCAGCAGAACACACTCGCAGGGAAGGCGTGACTAAATCCAATTAATCATCGTTTGTTTTTTACCAGTGCTTTTGGTCTGTTTCTGTTCTTCTGCTTTTTTCTTTTTTTCTTTTTCCATCCCAGATAGATATGATCACTTCATGATTGCTGCTTCTTTGTGATCTTGTGACGTTAGTTACATTAGTTGCCTAATAGTCATGTAAATTGCAGTTCCTGTTATTTTCACACTACAAAGGAACCCCCTGTGCCTGCACCTTTTCACCAAATGATACTAAATTGTGCTTTTTTTTTTTGCATGTCTATTTTAAAATCACAATGCCCTCAGATGGTCCTACTTATAGCAATAGATGGCTCTGCTCAGACAAAAGAGCTATCTGCCCTCTTCCACATACATGAGCTCACAGACACCCATGATTGTGTCATGTCACTGACGATAGGATGAACGCTTTTCTGTTGCACCAGATTAAAATTTTTGTTCAGTTAAGGACAGGCTTGTAGTACTTGAGTCCAGGAATCGGACTCGAGTCCGACTCATGTCCTAATTTTAAGGACTTGTGACTCGACTTGGACTTGAGCACTGATGACTTGGACTCGGGCTTGTGCACTAACTGCATTTGGACTCATAAATTGAAGACGAGGACTCTGATTTTTTTCTTTATTATTTGTAACATGCCATAATAATTTGGCATATTTATATCTACATTAATTTTTGTACTAATTTCGTGCAAGAGTGTCACACCTGCGCACCTTGGCGCATGCATCAGGTAGACTCTCAGGCGCACTCCGGACAGTGCGCATGCCAAGTGGACTCTCACGCACGCGTCGTAAATGACTCGCACCTGCACAGGATTAAGGTGCAATCAGTGCGTCTATATAAAAACTGTGAAAACACACTTACTTTGCGAAGTATTGAGTTGTGTTGCTGACATATTACCGAGCCTTAGTTCCTTGTTTGGTTTCCTCATCCCTGATTTCCTGTTTCTCGTCTTTGATTTTGCAGCAGTGGCGTCTGGTAGTCTTTCAAACAAGGGAGGCTGGTCGGTTACGATATTTCCAGATTTTAAAAGAAAAAACACATCAATTTTGCCCATACTCTTGCCTCTGATCTGGCTGATTGTTGGCAGGGTCACAAACTGTGAAATAACAGGTTCTTTTGGCCCATTAGCCTACTGTCCAATATACATGATGGTGGTGTTGGGGGGGGGTTATATTTTAACATTTTATATTTTAAAATTGTGGCATGTTGTTTAAAAATTGACCTCGGCTGTGTTTTTGTTTAAAAATGTTTTCCAAATTGTAGCTGTGTTTAATTCATATCCAGAAAAACATATATTCCAATATAATATACTCAGCATAAACATTTTAAATAGATTCTATATTTTTGGTCCATCCATGACATATTACTAAAGTAGCACATTTACTCTTGTTGATGTGGGTCACTTGCTGTTAGCCAATTCACTTTCTCGTACCAGGAGAGCTGAAAGGAACGAGTATTATTCCCTACCTTTTTCACCAAGTCAATTTGAGGCATCGGTCTACCCTGCTCTTTAATTTTAATTTTTTCCTCAAAAGGAAGACTGGCAAATGGCTTCGCCAAAATTAAATCAGCAATGCTTGGCATCCGTGTGCAGCTTTCTTGCTAGCTGACTAGCCCCCTCAAGTTCAAGTTCAGTCACTCAAATAAATGAAATTTCTGGAACTAAGATAGCAAACTTGACAACACTATATTTACACTTTATTTACAATGAAAATATATACAAACTAAAAAAGCTGGTAGAAACCGTATGTAATGAATGAAATCGAAATGTAAGCCGATCTCTTACAATACACCACAGCACTTGCGAATCTGCATGGGACTGAACTGATGTTGCCAGATAATGCTGACGTTATCCAGCCCAAAATATGTTCAAAACCCGCCAAAATGCACTTAAAACCGCCCAATTGGGCGGGAAACCACCCAATCTGGCAACACTGTCCGCTGCCTGTCTATAGTTGAAACGAGCTGTCAATCAAAGAAAATATCCGGCCGCTTTCACCAATCACCAGTCTCCTCGCGGAAACTGCCATGTCCCTCCCATGTGAGGCTGGGAGTCCGTAGGTGGGCATTTTCGCAGTATTTGTCCAATAACCATCTTGCATTTTGAGATTGAAAAGCGCATAGCTCCGAAATGCCGTTGAAGTCCATTGAGGCTGGGAGTCCGTGAGACTCCGTGGGCGGGCATTTTCGCACTATTTGTCCAATAATCGTCTTGCATTTTGAGATTGACAAGCACATAGCTCCCAATCCACTGAGGCTGGGCTGCATCGCGCTGTCACGAGGGGGGAAAACTCACGCACACATTAGGCGAACTGGGGAAAGTTATAAGGGAATGATTTCGCACTGTAGTGGGTTGAGCACATATATTTCTATGATTCTGGATCTGAAATAGCAATGTTATAAGGTCGGCTATAACATAAGCCTAGCGCAATTCATCCTACACGATGTTCGTCATTTTTAGAGGAGGCTGAGCCTCCCTCGTTGTCTTAGAGCAATCGCCCGTGTTTTGCAGAGTCTACGATAGCCTGTTTGTGCCTCACTGGACCTATTGCCCATTTCATCGCTTTATGACTTTGCCTGCCGTTCTGGATTGTTTACCTGTCTTCACTTGTATTAGTAAACACACCTTCTGCACTTACATCCGTCTCTCAACCATCTTTGACAGAATACTTCGCTCTCCCTGATAAAGAGAAGCACATTCACCTGTTCATACGTCATGTTCAGGAACAAACTAATGTTAATGGCGCTAAAACAGCCACCGTCAAATGGTGCGGTTGGAGTCTTGTTCTCAGACCCAACTCGGATCAATAGTGGACTTGACTCGGACTTGAACACTGGGGACTCGAGACTGGACTCGGACTCGAGGTTTAGTGACTCGACTACAACACTGGTTAAGGATGTATATGGCTTTGGTTGTGTTTTAGTTCCTCCAAAATACAGATTGAAGCTTTCTGAATGAGTATACTTCATGCTTGAATTGATTCCGAATTATTAGGTAGATATTTACTTTTGCTTATTTACCACCTCTTCTTAGTGATGTGGGAAATACCTGTTTTCTACAGTTGTGTGTGTGTATTGCTGATCTGCTGTTATATGTTTTCAGGGAATGCACTGTCGACCAACAGGGCAATGTGTGCAGGAATACGGGTCACGTGACTGGTAAGAAACATTCGAGTATCAAAGAAAATAATACGCAAGATTATTATGAGGGTTTTTTTTCCCTCCTTTTTGACTCAACCTCTCCATATCAGACATATTGTTTTGTACACTTTTTTGGCCGCAAGCTTCAGAATCTTGAAGGTCGCAGTTTGATTATTCACATTAATTATGCACCATTATCCAGAGGGAAAACAAATTTTTAATTGTTTTGGAGAAAGTTATAGCTGCAGGGTTGAGAAAAGTGCACAAAATCCAGTTTTAAGAATTTATCAGACAGATTCATTTGAAACAATTAGTGACAAGTGAAAACTCTCACCTCCTATTTGTTCCTGATGTGTGTATTTTTATTACCTGCCTGCTAATTTTTTTTTCTTTTTCAGATTATTTGAGCGATGACACGGAAAAAGCACCGCCACTTCAAGCTCACACGCTGAGAGAATTTGAACAGGTGAGCCTCCTAAAACTTTTAAGTGCTTTTTTTAAAATTAAGAAATATTAAAACTAAAATGAAACCCTGTTCCCTAAAGGCACGACTGTGGTAGTTTTTAGTCTGGATGTTTAAACACACTATGACGAGAGGCAACTTTTCTGAATATAGATTATTTAAAAAATAGCTAGATTGAAAAGGTGTACAGGAGAGTGCAAAAGTTTGCATCCCCCACCCACATCTTCTGGGGGAGTGAAAGGAAACCGTATCCCTATTTTACAGTTTATTAAAAAAATAAAAAACTAAGAATGAAACATTCTGTCGGAGAACAACAATACAAAAAAAAAAAACAGAAAAAGAACCAAAAGTGAAGAAATCAAGTGAAGCACGTTTTAACCATATATCTGACTAATTTTTTTCCTGGATCCATGAATCCTAGCACATTACGGTGCCCAAACTTTTGCACTGAATGTTGTCATTTGTTGAAGGAAACCAATGGAAATTTTGGGTTTGTTATTGGGTTTGTTTATTTTTTGAGAACGTTTTGGGTTGCTGCCACCCTGTGGACGTGTGTGAGAATGTATTTCACTTCAAGTCTGGTGCAAATGTACAGCAGAGTTGATTATCCTGCTTTTATTAGATCAAACAGGCTGAAATTGTACAGAGTGTATTATTTTACACGGTAAATGTCTCATATCTATATTCTTGTTTGGGGGGAAAAAATCTTTTGTATAATCAGCAGAATCACATGTTTGTAGGTAGATCTCTGAAGCAGTATGATCAGTCAGTTAAAAGTATAATCTTAAATATGAAATACTTAATTATGAATTACATCAGCTCGAATGATTTTCTGACTTTTTTTTTTACAGGCGGGAATCTTACGCTTTTATTCCACCTCGTGTTCTGTATAAAACATTCAAATGCAGAATGGGGGTTTGTGGTGTTCCGCCTCTGAGTTAGAACGATCGTTAGTAACGGAGCCGGAATTGACGTCTCTGTAAAAGGTACAGTGGGAATGGTGGGACAGGGGTGTGAAGATTTTGACCTTGACATTCTACTTTCCGAGACCAGTGCAAATTCAAATGTCTCCGTCTGTGGCGTTGAAGGTCTGTGCGCCTTTCTGCCTCAAATCGCTTCCTACATCTCTTCACTTACTCCTTAAAGGGGAACAGAGGGCAGTATATAGAGTAAATATAACAATAAAACACACATTAACGAACCTTATTCAAGACTTACAAAAGTTTTTTGTTCTAAGGTTGGAAAGTTATAGTATTTTGAAAGTAGCTCGAGCAAACTATTTCCGCAGTTTGAACAGCCCGCCATGATATTAATTTTATCCAATCAGAATGCACATTCACTTTCTCTGCGTAACACTCATGACGTATGTATGTGCCCAGTTGTGTTGGCTCATTGAGGTTGGGAATAGCACGTGTGAATCGGAAAGTAGGATGAATTGTAAGTGATCGGCTACACAATGCCACAGTGTGTTGCTTTCGGGTGTAATAACAGGACCGATGGAAAGCATAACGATCCTCCAGACGTGTCTTTTCACTCGTTTCCGCTGAAAAACACCAAGCGAGTTCGAGCTTTCTTCTCTTCTTTCGTCATCACCGGAGTCGAGAGTACCTCTCCTAGGTTCAAACTGGTACCCTTCTAAGCCATAGCCTGCTTGCAGTGTGTCTTGCGGGATCTCTTTGTATGATTCGACAGAGCTGTCGCTTTCACTTGATGCGCCCGACGCCATGATTACACGCTTCTCTCCTAGTGCAGTGGGTAGGGCTGACGTCACGGTCTTTTAAAAATGGCGACTCTTGTGCCGTTTAGCGTACCGACTATTATATTTACAATTACCAAGATATTTCGTTGTTTTCTAGTATATAAATTTGATAGAATACTTAAGAATATGTTACTTTGTCACATCAGCAACTGTATATACTATATTTGGTACCCCTTTAACATATTTCTGATCACACAAACATGTTGCTTGCATGAATCTCTCCACTCCTCTCTTCCTCCTTACCTCTCCTTCGTTTTTCCAGAAACTGGCTGGGTTTGTGCTCTAAAGGACACAAACCTGTTCTACAGTCCCCTCCAAAAGTATTGGAACGGCAAGGTTAATTCCTTTGGGGTTTTTTTTGTACACTGAAGACATTTGGGTTTCAGATCAAAAGATGAATATGAGACAAAAGTTCAGAATTCCAGCTTTTATTTCATGGTATTTACATCTAGATGTGTTAAACAACTCAGGACAGAGCACCTTTTCTTTGAACCCACCCACTTTTCAAGTGAGCAAAAGTATTGGAACAGACATTATTAAATTAAGTTAAAGTGAATAACATTTAATATTTGGTGGCATAACCCTTACTTGCAATAACTGCATTGAGCCTGTGACCCATTGACTTCACCAGGCTGTTGCATTCTTCATTTGAAATGCTGTTCCAGGCCTTTACTGCAGCCTCTTTCAGTTGTTGTTTGTTTCTGGGGGTTTCTCCCTTCAGTCTCCTCTTCAGGAGGTAAAATGCATGCTCTATTGGGTTAAGGTCCGGTGATTGACTTGGCCAGTCCCAGACCTTCCACTTTTTCCCCCGATGAAGTCCTTTGTTGTGTTGGCAGTGTGTTTTGGGTCATTGTCTTGTTGCATGATGAAGCTTCTCCCAATTAGTTTGGATGCATTTTTCTGTAAATTGCCAGACAAAATGGTTTTGTAGACTTCAGAATTCATTCTGCTGCTACCATCATGAGTTACATTATCAATAAAGACTAGTGAGCCCGTTCCAGAAGCAGCCATGCAAGCCGAAGCCATGACATTACCTCCACCATGCTTCACAGATGAGCTTGTATGTTTTGGATCATAAGCAGATCCTTTCTTTCTCCATACTTTGGTAGAGGTTAATCTTGATCTCATCAGTCCATAAAACTTTGTCTCAAAACTTTTGTGGCTGATCTCTGTACTTCTTTGCAAAATCCAATCTAGCCTTCTGATTCTTTTTGCTGATGAGTGGTTTGCATCTTGTGGTAAGGCCTCTATATTTCTTCTCTCAAAGTCTTCTTCGAACAGTGGATTGTGATACCTTCACCCCTGCCCTGTGGAGTTTGGCAGTGATGTCACTGACTGTTGTCTTTGGGTGTTTCTTCACAGCTCTCACAATGTTTCTGTCATCAACTGCTGTTGTTACCCTTGGCCGACCTGTTCGATGTTTGTTGCTCAGTACACCAGTACTTTCTTTCTTTTTCAGTACATTCCAAATTGTTGTACTAGCTATGCCCAATGTTTGTGCAATAGCTCTGATCGATTTTCCCTCTTCTCTCAGCTTCAAAATGGTTTGCTTTTCTCCCATTGACAGCTCTCTGGTCTTCATGTTTGCTTAGCAGCAAATACAGTTTTCACAGGTGAAACCCAAAGCCAAAAACAAGAACTATTTAAAGTTTCAGCAATCAATCTAAAAGGCAACACCTGAGCAACTAGAAACACCCATCAGTCACATGCTCCAATACTTTTGCTCACTTGAAAAGTGGGTGGGTTCAAAGAAAAGGTGCTCTGTCCTGAGTTGTTTAACACATCTAGATGTAAATACCATGAAATAAAAGCTGGAATTCTGAACTTTTGTCTCATATTCATCTTTTGATCTGAAACCCAAATGTCTTCAGTGTACAAAAAAAAACAAAGGACTTGACCTTGCCATTCCAATACTTTTGGAGGGGACTGTATATATTGAGGCTGTTACTTCCCTTAAACATGAATTATTTAACAGACGTGATTACATGTTGTATATGATGCTCAGCAACTTTGCTTGTGTTTGAAGTGTGCACCTCAATACTCCGTTAACCCACCGTTGTTTTGAAAGCAGCACTGGTATGCTTGGAGTATTCATATTTCCGACGTGTAGATGCATCACCTTCAACGCCGATGCTTTGCTTTGTTGTGACACGTCACGCCTCTGGTTACAAAACGTCAGCTTGCAACGTAAAAACACACACTGGTGCAGCTTTATGCCGCCTTTATTTGGTTCAGTGTAAACAACCAAAACTGGAATATTGAGCACGGGTTTTTCTGGAAAAATTTAGTATGAGAGCGCTCACCATGGCGGCAGGGGGGATGGTTCCGCCGTGCGAAGCCTTTGAAAAATTGAGGCTACAATGGGACATTCTGAGGCTATCTGAGAGGGAAATTGTAACAAATTGTTTATTTGTCAACATTGAAAAAGAAAACAAAACTTTGTCACAAACAACACTTAATTCAAATTCTAATACCTCATTCAAATTACACATAATACTAATTCCTCATGATTCAAATTGAAATTTATAATTCAAATGAATCAAACTTAAAGTATTAAACATTCACCAGAGAAATCTGTTGTTTTCTTATACTAGAATAAGGTAGAGTTAGTTGCTCAAAATGGAAAAAAAAATTCCAGAGAAAAATTACTTTCTTTAAAAGGAAACTAAAAAAGTAAACATTGTAAAGTTGGAATCCGACCCAAATCACAAAGTTTGAAACCATGCAAAAAATGTAAGCACGCTTAAAAACAAACAAACAAACAAAAAAACTTACTTGAACTTTTCCAAGAACTCGGCCTTTTTCTCATTTTGCTTTTCCACTGAACACTCGGTGCCTTCATCAGAGCAAGACATCTGGTCTTTGTTCATCATGGATTCCACGACACTGCTGTCACAGTGCTTGGTTGGCGCTTCCTTCAGTGAGGGCACGGAACGATCCCTCGATTGTCACGATCTTGCCATCGGAAACATCTTTATCCGCTTTTTGACAGAAAAAAGAAGTCATATTCTGTCCTGGACAGTCTTTGGCTTTCTTCTGTTTCGTGCCGCTGGATGACATCTTTAAATGCCCAAGTGTCAACAAAAACAACTCGCGAACAACTTCTGTCAAAAGCTCCCGTGCCGGTGGGTGAAAGGTCATTCAGTCTCGAGAAATCTCGCTCAACAAGCCAGCTGACCTTGTATGTAACCTATGTCAAATCTCACGAGAGCAGCTGCGACAGGTAAACAACTAAACAACATGGCGCCTAGGTCTGGCAAACACCAATTCGGATCGTTTTTGCACCGTCTGACGGTGCAAAAACCCACAAACAACCCCACCGCACTGCACCACCACGAATCCATAATACAGCACAGGTTCAGTAATAATTGTACATAATTAAAAAAAAAAAGGAAAGAAAACAAACAAAATCTCACACACACACACAAAGGAGGGGTTACAGCTACACATTTAAGATGTCTGAGGCATCTATCTTTTCAACATGATCTAAAACTGGTTGCCATATAGTATAGAAATTGAGGGCACAGCCTCTTGTGGCATAGCGGATTTTTTCTAAAGTCAGATGGTGCAGAAGGTCTCTGATCCACTGATTGAAGGTTGGAGGAGATTTCTCTTTCCATTTCAGCAATACGAGTCTTCTAGCCAGTAGCATAGCAAAGGCTATCATGTTTTTGCCATGTCGAGTGGGGCAGAAATCCTGCGGTACTACACCAAAAATTGCTGTTATGGCAAGAGGTTCCATGGGTATTCCTAGTAGGTCAGAAAAGAATTTGAATATAGATTGCCAGAACTCTGTTAATTTTGGGCAGATCCAGAACATGTGTGATAAAGTGGCTGTTGCTGCTCCACAGCGGTCACAGTTAGGGTCAATATTTGGTGTCAACTTTGCCAGTCTCACTTTAGACCAGTGTAACCTATGTACAATCTTGAACTGTATTACTTTATGTCTTAAGCAAGTTGAAGATGAATGTATCCCATGTAATGTGGAATCTCACATATCCTCAGTAATTTCTATGCCTAACTCTTCTTCCCATTGGTTTTTTTAAACGTGTCAAGGGTTCTAAGTCATAAGAAATGAGTGACGTGTAAATTTTTCCGATAAGCACTTTATGGTTGGAGCTAAGCTCTAAAAGAGAGAGCTGGGCGGCATAGATGGAAATTGAACCAATTCTGAGGAAACAAAGTTGCGAAGTTGCAGGTACTTGAAGAAGTGTGTGTTGGGAATTTCATATTTTAATCTCAATTGCTCAAATGATGCAAAATTCTTATCAGTATAGAAGTTTTTTAAAGTAGCTAATCCATTCCTGGTCCAGATATCAAAGGATCCTTCTGTGATGGAAGGTTTAAACATATTGTTTCTTGATATAGGGGCATTAATTAACAAGTTATTAAGTGAAAATGCTCGTCTGAACTGTGCCCATATCTTCAAGGAGTGCTTAACAACTGGATTTATAGAATATCTGGATATAGGTTCTGGTCGTGGGAGCTTAGAGCAAAGTAAAGCATGTAAAGAGGCAGGTTCACATGTCGACTTTCCCAGCCGCAACCACTTTGGGTCACTATCTTGTGATGGGTTAAGCCAATGTAGCATAGCGTGTATGTTAGCCGACCAGTAATAATATTGTAAGTCGGGTAAAGATAGTCCTCCATGTTCACAGTGCCGCTGTAAAATGTTCTTTTGTATTTGTGGAATTTTTTTATTCCAGATGAATGAGGATAACAGTTTATCAATAAGCAAAAAAAAGGATTTTGTCAAGAATATAGGAATACACTGGAACAGAGGTAGCACAATCATTTTAATAGTGTTAATTCTGCCTCCTAATGATAACGGTAATAGGTTCCAGCGATCAAGATCATTTTTCATAGATTCGACAAGTGGGGGGAAATTGGCTTTGTAGAGATGCTTAAAATTATGTGCAACCCAGATACCTAAATATTTAAATTTATCTTTACTTATTTTAAAGGGCAGTGAATTAAGCACAGTCTGTTCGGCAGCAAGATTTATAGGCATAAGCTCATTTTTTGGTGTTTATTTTGTAACCAGATATTTTCCCCAAATGTATCTAACAGGGCAAGTGTTAATGGTAGGCTGCTTAGTGGTTCAGATTAGAGCCCTGCACTCCCGCGGGACCCGATGCAAAGTAGTGCGGCGCGGGACAAATTTTGAAAGCTCATTGCGGGCGCGGGCGGGAGGGGGAGTGCGCAATGCAGGAGTGGGCGGGAGAGGTGATAAGCTGCAGTCCCGTTAACTAAAAACGTGTTTAAAATAAAATTTATAAATTATTCATTTATGTCTATCATATATAATTTGTGCTGGATATTTTATTTGGCATTAATAAAAACATTTTAAGATGCCTAAATTTGCGGATGTGGTCTAATCTCGCGTACGTTTCCGATTCCTTTCCGCTCTTCCGTGTTTGAGATCTCCGATCATGGCAGGAGAGCAGAGTTCCTCTAGTGAAGCTCACAGTGCTTCAGAAGTAAGTGCTGCTTTAAAAAGAGGTACATTTACCGTTAAAAAGTCAAGAGTCCTGAAATCAGACTGTGGCAGCGGGGGCATGGCCAAGCGCCGGTCTGTGACAGGAGGGCGGAGTCAGGGAAGGTAAGTGGCAGAATCACTACACCTGTTGTCAATTAACCTGTGTTTGTGTGTGTCTTCCCAGTGACCGCGCCCTATTTAAAGAGGGAGAGCAGAGAGCTCATCCCGGAACCAGACGCCGGTTGTGTGTTGGTGTGTGTCTGAGTTCGAATTTGTTCACTGAAAAGTGTGGCAATAAAAAAATCATATTCTCAAACCTGATCTCTGTCCTGCCGTCCTCTGTGCTCCACCCCTTCCGTTCTGACGAAGGGGTGGAGCACAGAGGACGGCAGGACAGAGATCAGGTTTGAGAATATGATTTTTTATTGCCACACTTTTCAGTGAACAAATTCAAACCCAGACACACGCCAACACACAACCGGCGTCTGGTTCCGGGATGAGCTCTCTGCTCTCCCTCTTTAAATAGGGCGCGGTCACTGGGAAGACACACACAAACACAGGTTAATTGACAACAGGTGTAGTGATTCTGCCACTTACCTTCCCTGACTCCGCCCTCCTGTCACAGACCGGCGCTTGGCCACGCCCCCGCTGCCACACAGACATTTGGAAGTCGTTCTCACTCGTGTACGATGCAGAGGGAAATCAGCTGCCCTTTGCTTATTGTGATAAGTGCCAAAAGGTTCTGACATACAACGGCCATAAATCAGGTACATCAGGCCTAAATCGCCATGTATGTACTGTCTTAAAAGGACAATAATTGTTGGAGTTCAGAGGGAACAACGCAAAAGTGACAGATGCGTTGAAGGCAAAGACTGTGGAGAAATGCATTGATTTTGTTGCTGCGGACCTCCGCCCGTATGACAGCATCGCTGGTCGGGGATTAGTTCAGTTAGCCCCACACTTAGTTGATACGGCAGCCACAATAGGCAAATTCGATGTGCGAGATATTCTGCCCCATCCAACAACTGTGCCACGTCATGTAGATGATAGGGCACTCAAATTTAGAAGAGCTGTTGTTGATGACATGAACAATGACAAGAACTTTCGTGAGAAATAACGCGAACGTCTGCATCATGCGGGATTTGCGGGCAGAAGCGGGACAAAATATGGCGGGAGCGGGACTGAAAATCATAATTCTTTGTGGGAGCGGGCGGGAGCGGGACTGCACAATGCGGGAGCGGGCAGGAGCGGGACTGAAAATTCTGTCCCGTGCAGACGTCTAGTTCAGATAAGTACAAAAGCATATCGTCCGCGTAAAGGGATACCTTATGTTCAGTGTTATTCCTCTGTATGCCTTTGATTAAGTTATTGTCACGTAGGGCAATCACTAGAGGTTCAATCGCCAGAGCGAATAGGAGTGGCGATAGAGGGCAGCCTTGCCTGGTCCCACGGCGCAATGGGAAGAACGAGGACAAGTTATTGTTTGTACGAATCGCTGCTAATGTGAGAGAGTAGAGAACATGAATCCAAGATACAAACTTTGCACTAAAGCCAAATTTTTTTAGAGTGTAAAAGAGGTAATCCCACTCCACCCGATCAAACGCTTTCTCAGCATCGAGTGATAAAAGCACCTCAGGAGTGTCTTGTGGAGTGGGATTATAAAGGATATTCATTAATCTGCGTATATTAAAAAATGACTGACGATTTTTAATAAAACCAGTCTGATCATCGGAAACCACAGAGGGTAGAACATTTTCTAAGCGGAGGGCTAACATTTTGGCTAACAATTTACTGTCAACGTTCAATAAAGAGATTGGTCGAAAAGAGCTGCATTCTAGTTTGTTTCTACCTTTTTTATGGATTAATGATATAACAGCTTGTCTCGTAGTTTCAGGTAGTGAGCCAGAGTCAAATGATTCTTCATAGACTAGAAATAGGATTGGAGCAAGTTCATTGGCAAATTTTTTAAAGAATTCGCTCGGATATCCATCCGGTCCAGGGGATTTCCCATTTTGCATGGACCTGGCTGCAGTAATAAATTCTTCCCTGAAAAATGGAGACTCTAAGTTGGTGGCAATTTCTTCGTCAATTTTGGGAATGTTAAGGTTGCTAAAAAAAAAAAAAGAGTCAAACAGAGATTCATCATTACTAGATTCTGTGGTATAGAGCCTTGAGTAATACCTATGGAAACATTGGTTAATCTCGAAAGGATCTGTAATTTTAGCTCCCACCTCGTTGTTTATCATAGTTATAGCTTGACTAGCATTTTCTTGACGTAGCTGATGAGCCAGAATCTTGCCGGTCTTTTCACCATATTCGTATGTCTTATGCTTTGATTTATTTATAAGATTTGTATGGAATCAATTTTGTGCCAAAATATTCATACAATACTTTTGAAATATCAAACAAAAACGACAAATCAAAATACAAAAAAAGAACAAAAAGTCAATTTTTTTAGACTGGCAAACAAATTATTCATGTAATCGTGCAAAATATCAGTCTATTACTCTTCAGAAACCTTTTATTTTTGTTCCGCGTCTTTCTCAGTTTTGTTTGACGTAATTTATTTTGGTTGCGATTCCAGCTTTCTCGTTTGCGCTCCCTGACTTTTTGCTTGCAGTTTTGGCACAAACTTCACGTGTGGGGGTGGGCTGTTCAGGAATGCATTCCCATTGGCTAACTTGTGTTTGACTGACAGCTACGCTCAGCCATTCCCTACTCGGATTCTGGCGGACTGTTTGACGAGTGACCGATCCATTGACGGTAAACAAGGATCGAGTGGACTTCAGTGGCGACTATGATATTGAATTTACTTCAGTATCATAGTCGCCACTGAAGTCCACTCGATCCTTGTTTACCGTCAATGGATCGGTCGCTCGTCAAACAGTCCACCAGAATCCGAGTAGGGAATGGCTGAGCGTAGCTGTCAGTCAAACACAAGTTAGCCAATGGGAATGCATTCCTGGACAGCCCACCCACACGTGAAGTTTGTGCCAAAACTGCAAGCAAAAAGTCAGGGAGCGCGAACGAGAAAGCTGCAATCGCAACCAAAATAAATGACGTCAAACAAAACTGAGAAAGACGCGGAACAAAAATAAAAGGTTTCTGAAGAGTAATAGACTGATATTTTGCACGATTACTTGAATAATTTGTTTGCCAGTTTAAAAAAATTGACTTTTTGTTCTTTTTTGTATTTTGATTTGTTGTTTTTGTTTGATATTTCAAAAGTATTGTATGAACATTTTGGCACAAAATTGCTTCCATAGATTTTCAGCATGCCTTGTAGACAAGAGATTAAATTCAGTTTGAAGGGTTAATCGTTGCTTAAACAAATCAGGTGATGGAGAGTGGGCCAATGCTTCATCAAGTTGGAGGATATCTTTGCTTAGTTTTTCAAGGCGTTGATTCAGGGTTTTTTTAATATGGGCACCATATGATATGATTTGTCCCCTAAGATATGCTTTCATCGATTCCCAAATGATAGAAGAGGGCATTCCTGGAGTTTGATTACGCGCTAGATATTCAGTTCTCATTTGAAACAAACTTGACAAATCTGGTATCAGAAAGAAGTAATGTATTTAAACGTCATGGGCGAAAACTGGCGTGTGTAGTTGGTATGCATAAAGTCATCAATAGTGGGGCATGATCTGATATTACTATGGCCTGATATTCACATTCTCTGACTAACGGAAGTAATTTACTGTCTAGAAAAAAATAATCTATGCGTGAATATGTTTTGTGTACTGGTGAGTAAAAAGAATAGCTTCTGCGTGTAGGGTTTCGGAAGCGCCAAGCGTCAGCCATGTTGCATGAGTCAAGAAATAGTTTAATTGCCTGTGCTGCTTTAGATGGAGTTGTAGTTCTAGGTAAGCTGCGATCTAGAGTGGATGATAACGCACAGTTCATATCTCCTCCTAATATGAGGTAATGTGTGTCTATATTAGGAAGACGGGAAAAAAAACTAGTAAAAAAAATGCTGTCGTCCCAATTTGGTGCATACAGATTTGCCAGTATGATGGGGTGCTATTTAATTTGCCTACCACTATTATATAGCGACCTGCAGAATCTGCCTCTACAATGGACATAACAAATGGGACGTTTTTATTAATGAGAGTGGCAGTTCCTCTAGATTTGGAATGAAAGTTTGAATGGTAAAGTTGACCCACCCACCCCCCTCTTGGTCTAAAATGATCAAAGGTGGTCAAGTGGGTTTCTTGGAGGAAGGCAATCCCTGCATTAAGCTGATTCAGATGTGAAATTACTTTTTTACGTTTTACTGGGGTGGCACGGTGGTGTAGTGGTTAGCGCTGTCGCCTCACAGCAAGAAGGTCCGGGTTCGAGCCCCGGGGCCGGCGAGGGCCTTTCTGTGCGGAGTTTGCATGTTCTCCCCGTGTCCGCGTGGGTTTCCTCCGGGTGCTCCGGTTTCCCCCACAGTCCAAATACATGCAGGTTAGGTTAACTGGTGACTCTAAATTGACCGTAGGTGTGAATGTGAGTGTGAATGGTTGTCTGTGTCTATGTGTCAGCCCTGTGATGACCTGGCGACTTGTCCAGGGTGTACCCCGCCTTTCGCCCGTAGTCAGCTGGGATAGGCTCCAGCTTGCCTGCGACCCTGTTGAAGGATAAAGCGGCTAGAGATAATGAGATGAGATGAGAAGTATCCGGCATTGTGGCACGGTAATTTTTGAATATTTCGGCAAAAAAAAAAAATGAAAGTCAGTGTCGGAAAGGCGGCGGAAATATGGCGCTTGACCGCCAAGATGGCGTTTGTCTACAATCTGGAGCGGATGTGACGTCACATGCAAGTGCTCCATAGACCCCTTCGCATGTTTGTAAACAAACCGACCATTGCCAGGATGCGCGCACACCCTGGACTCAGAAACAATGGTGCTGCCCATAGACCGGCATTATGAGCTGTCAGATTATGCAAAACAATTGTCGTTACACGATCGAGAATGCTACATAAATAAGTTAACTCTAACAAGTGGACATCGCCTACCGGATCCGTATTTAATTAAAGAGTGGACGGACGATGTTAGTAAGTTCCCTCCTCATTCTCCTCTGATACCTGAAGGCAGCCATACTATTTACAAAAAAATGTCAAACTAAAAAAAAAAAAAAAATCCTATTTACAAAAGTAGCCTGCCATCAACATTCTGGTTACAGCGAGACTACAACTTGATTAACAATGGGACATTCATATTCATTTTGTTTTAATCAAATTATGCCAGTGATGCGATGGCAATGTGGCTTTAGCTACAACAGCAAATACCAACACTAAACAGCAATTTGCAGGAGGTAATGGCATGAAAGGAATGATAGTGTAAAGAGTGCAGCTAAGAGAAATCAGAGCTGCGTAAAAAGCGAGAGGCGGAGAGCAGAAATGAAACTGAACGGGGCGGGAGCTAGGTTAGAGCAGTCAACGTAAGTTGGCATTTAGAGTGAGGGCACACAATTTTACCTTTCCATCCTTGCTTTAAAATTGTGATTTTCGGCATACACAAATAATGATGGCACAAAATCTGGACTGCTTGAGTCAAGCGAGACCTCTCCTACAAACAAAATTGCATGCAAAGCTAAGTTAACATGCTAACAATATTCATTACATTGTGTAACTATGACCCAGCTAATCAGACAAACGTTACCAAAGTATTTTGCTACATCAATAAACGAAGACTAGAAAGAATAAAAAAGAAAGATTTTAATAAATAGCCTGATCTTACCTGTGATGAAGTGGGCGCTGCAAACCCGTGCATTTTTGATGGTGCTTTCATCCCAGTCTACACGTTTGATGGCTTGTAGCCATAGACGTCGGCGATTTTTTTGGAATGGGTGAGATCCTGCTGGAATTCTGTACATTTTAACCCCATCACTGCTACGATTCTGACACCCGACAACACGACAACTAGGCATTTCTTCCAAATATTTCTTCTCGTCTCTACCGTCGCTGAGTCTTTTTTGGGTCCAGGCTGCGCGCGCAATTTACTCTTGCATATGAATGACGTTTACTGCGAAGGGGTCTATATAATTTCAACAAGTAATTTTAAGGTTGTGACATTTTTTAATAAAAAAAATAAAGGTGGCGCCTATTAAACAACAATCAAGCACCCCCTGGGATTTCTTAATCATTCTGTGTCCCTGAGTACAATTATATAACAAAAATGACTAATGATTCAAATGGTTAATTTGACAAATTATTGGCTGTGGTCATCAGCATCAGGTGGTGATTACACTCATCTCCCCAGATAGTCCAAATATTGTTTCCATGTCCATATATGCAATATATAATGACTAATCAAATGAGTCATGAAGACTAATAGAAAAATAAAAAATGGAAATAATAAAAATAATAAAGAGAGGGGAGGACCAGTTCACTAAACATATACGCGTAAAGCAAGTTTCAGGTCTTTACATAATTCACAGAAAACAGACCCTTATCCAGAAAATAAGAAAACATAGAAGAAAGAACAAAAATCCAACCTCTCTGGGCATTTCTTGGTCATTCTACATTCTTGAGGAAATAAAACGAAGGTGACCTATGATTTAAATGTTAGTGTTTTAGCTATGGTCATCAGCAATCAAAGCTGGTTCTGGTTATCCCCTCTGGATAGTCCATATCCTGTTGCTCCCACTTGGAGTAATTATAAGGTATTTGATGGTCAGACACATTGTCACGTGGTGTCGCTGGGATGTTTTCACGGAGAAAAGATCATTTTGAGAAAGATTGCATGTTGTGCAGTAGCATATAAGTGCATGGCCTAAGTGTGACTTGGGGTTCAATCGGCATTTCGGTAAGGGGGCGCACTCTGAGAGTAAGGGCGTATTCACACCTACGTTGTTTGGTCCGGACCAAACGACCAAACGAACCAAATTTCCCTTGGTCCGGACCTTTTGGGTTGGTCTGAATACAAACCACCGAACTCTGGTCCGGACCAAACAAGCGGACCGAGACCGAGCTGCAAGGTCGGACTCGGTCCGGACCAAAGGAACTCTTGTGCGGACCTTTTGGAGGTGTGAAAGCAGACCGGACCTAATCCGACAGTTTTGCTTTTTTGTACCTCGGGAGCTTCCGTAGTTTGTCGAGCATTATGGGAAACAGAGTCTTGACACTCCACCGCAAAGTGCAAACACTGTTTCGGTTGTCAAGGGAACCTTACAACAGTCGTTCAGTCATTCAGACCAGTGGTAGGCTAGACTACAGAGTACAAAAAATGAGTAGGGGGCAAACGTGGGCCTAGGAAGAAACGCGTACTCTTGTGGATATATGGGCAGATGTCCACATATCTGAGCTTTTGGAGAGAGAACACACAAAAATGCCGACGTGTTTGCTGTATTCAGTGAGAAAATGAAGGAGAAGGGGTTCACGCACTCCCCAGAACAGCGCTTTGTGCGCGTGTCGTCTCTGACCAATAGCTGAACGACCTCAGGGCGCGTGGCTTTGTTGACAGATTTTGGTCCGCTTACTAAAATGTACAGTGTGAAAGCGAACCGCACCAAAATGAAAAAATTTTTAAAAAATTTGGTTCGGACCAAAGCAAGTGAACTATCGAACTATCCTGGTCTGAATACACCCTAAGAGGGCGCAGCGCCCCTGTTCCCCGGTTTAGACGAAAGCATGTTAAGGTGTCTTCTTTACACCAATATCTATGTAGCAACATCTTATGACGGCTGGTTGGGACTCTTACATGCTCTTGGCAGCATAATTTCAAAGTCATGAGGCTGCTGGATAAGCTGATATGATTTTGGAATTTTGTCCTTTCTTGTAGAAAAATCCTCTTGCAAGCAACTTCTGGAAGAACGTTTTTAACACTGGTTGCATTACATCCTTCTCCAATGCACAGATTAATCTATATTGTGAGAAGTCAGTACACATTCAGAGAATTCAATGGCGCTTTAAAAAAAAACCTAACCAATAATGCACACTAAGTAGTATGCCTAAATAGTAATGACACCAGTAATAATCCTGACTGATTCTGAGGACAATTTCCTCAGTATTACAGAAACATTATGAGAGTACAAAACTTGTCGTGCATGTCAGCGTGACTTGTTCCTGTCCCAAGTGTCCCGAGTGAAAGGGCAAAACCTCTCGGGTGCCCTGTTCTAGCTCAGCACCATGCTTACTGTCTAGTTTGATATTGAAAACACAGCTTGGCGAATAAAATGATTACCTCTGGTTGCTTCTGATGTGTATTTTTATTACCTGATCTGTGTGTATTTTATTACCTATTCTGTGCATTTTATTCTTCAAACTTTTAAAAAGGATGACTAACTAGGTAGAGACTGTGACTAAAGTCACAGTAATTTGTGCTAGCTGACCTTTTGTCAGTTGAAGGTCATTTTGCTGAACGAAATAAAAAACATCGATTGAAAAATAATAATAAAAATCGATAGAGTTATAAGTGATTGAAAAAAACCCCCCGTTTTTCATGGATCATTCCAGTTTGGTGATCCAGATCAGCACCAAAAGTCATAACAATGTAATTCAGTCCAGAGGTATTCTTCATGTGAATACCACAGTCCAAAGACATGCAGGTTAGGCTAACTGGTGACTCTAAATTGACCGTAGGTGTGAATGGTTGTTTGTCTCTACGTGTCAGCTCTGCGATGACCTGGCGACTTGTCCAGGGTGTACCCTGCCTCTCGCCCATAGTCAGCTGGGATAGGCTCCAGCTTGTCTGCGACCCTGTCTGAATCATAAACAATGCAAAACAGTGTGCCTTTTTGTTTGTATGAACCTAAATAAATAAAAAATGTGCAGAACAGAGGTTAACTATCATAAAGAAAATGTGCTACAGATTCACCATATCTACCAAATAACTACATTTTTAAATTCTCATCCAATTTTGATCAAATAAACAAAGTGTCTGCTCTGGGACCTTGATCAGTTGAAAGATATTGAGCTCCATGGCAGAAAAAGAGCTCGAAAGTCAGCTAAAATTATGTTTTCATGGCCTCTGGTGTTGTTTGAAAGCTACTAAAGCTACTAAAGAACTCTTTTGATGTGTTATAATGTGGAAAGAACACAATTGTGCTGTCTATATATTTTAACTCGGTGGGTTACGCATATAGTTTGGGATCTCTGGCGTTTGAACAGTGCAACTGCGTTACGTGCATAATTAATAGAATGCTGATTTTGACAATGTGGACCGTGCATTTCCACAATCAATATCATCGCACATTTTTACATTATGATGCATGGTGTCACAGTATATTGTTACACCCCTAGTTCTTACAAGTGGATAATGATACAAATTCTACAATGAGGATGAATTGGGTAACTGTCTCATAGCTATAGCTTTTCACCAAAATATAGAACAAATAAATGACCTGCGTCTTCAACAAAAATGCTATCAGCCAATTTTCTTCTTATAGTATTATACTGTATTGACTCTGACTCCCATTCATTTACACTCTCACTCTCTGTCACGCTTTCTCTCCAATTGGCTTTGGCCCTTGTCTGACACCCTACGATCAGATTTCTTTTAAGCCGAAAGCTTAGGTTTGAAATATATTTGATGTATCTGAGCTGGCATATGACGTACAAATGTGCACAAACAAGATATGTACAACTTTCCTGCCAATTCCAACCCAACCCCCCTGACACAGCACTGTAAATTACTATTAGAGGATCAGGATTGTCATAGCATCTTATTCTAGAGTAGGTTTTTGTCACCATCTTAGTATAAACTAATCTCATCTCATCTTATTATCTCTAGCCGCTTTATCCTGTTCTGCAGGGTCGCAGGCAAGCTGGAGCCTATCCCAGCTGACTACGGGCGAGAGGCGGGGTACACCCTGGACAAGTCGCCAGGTCATCACAGGGCTGACACACAGACAACCATTCACACTCACATTCACACCTACGGTCAATTTAGAGTCACCAGTTAACCTAACCTGCATGTCTTTGGACTGTGGGGGAAACCGGAGCACCCAGAGGAAACCCACGCGGACACGGGGAGAACATGCAAACTCCGCACAGAAAGGCCCTCGCCGGCCACAGGGCTCGAACCCGGACCTTCTTGCTGTGAGGCGACAGCGCTAACCACTACACCACCGTGCCGCCAGTATAAACTAATATTATTTTCTTTTTAAAATTAAAGCTGGGGTAGAGGGTGAGTTAATGGATGGAGAACACATTGTTGTTTAACTGAGGTGTTCTAGATGTTCCCTCAAGCTAGACCAGATGAGGTCATTTTCTCCATGGTGGTAATAGTCTTAACCCAGCCCTGATCAATTATTTAGACCTTGGTACATGAGAACAGACTGGATGATGTCATGCTAAATGGCCCGTTTTTTTGCACAGCATTCTCTTAAAGCTTGTCTTAATTGTCCACATTTAAAAATTTGGACACCGTTAACAATGATGTATATCATCAAAGCATGGAGACTGTTTCTTGAAGCTATTGTTTAACAGGATTTATTGGTCAAATGTCACGTATGCTGTATATTTGTCTGGATCACTTTAATGCACCTTATAATGGGTAGTTCTTCAGTAATGGAATTACATTCACCACAAAATGTGGTAACTTTTTTTTAGTTGCAGTATTCAAGATAATTAAATAAAATAAATCCATCCATCCATTATCTGTAGCCGCTTATACTGTGCAGGGTCACAGGCAAGCTGGAGCCTATCCTAGCTGATTATGGGCGAGAGGTGGGGTACACTCTGGATAGTTTGCCAGATCATTGCAGGGCTGGCACACATACCCCTTTTCCACCAAATCAGTTCCAGGGCTGGTTCGGGGCCAGTGCTGGTGCTGGTTCACAACTCGTTCAACTTGCGAGCCAGCTGAGAACCAGTTTGCTTTTCCATCGCTCGCAGTGCTAAGAGAAGACACGTCATTACGTCGTTGTATACGTCATTACGTCGCTGTATACGTCAGTTATGTCGCTACGTTTGCATAAACCTTGGCGCGAATATCGAAGCAAAAACAACACGGAAGCAGCAGCAACAACAACAATAATAATAATGGATGACTTCGCGTTTGTACAGCTGCTGCTTCTCGTCGCTTAAAAATGGCGATCTTTCGCGGTCTTGTTATTGTTGTTGGTCTTAACAACTCCGCCCCCCCGCTGACGTAAGCGGTTCTTTCCTCTGGCCCAGCAGAGAGTTGGTGCTAGCCTCAAACCAGTTTTTCTGGCCCCAGAGCCAGTTCTTTGTCAGTGGAAACAGAAAACCCGGTTCCAAACTCAGCACTGGCCCCAAACCAGCCCTGGAACTGCTTTGGTGGAAAAGGGGCAATAGAGACAAACAACCATTCACATTCACACCTACGGTCAATTTGGAGCCACCAATTAGCTTTACCTGCATGTCTTTGGACTGTGGGGGAAACCGGAGTACCCCCACGCAGACATGGGGAGAACATGCAAACTCCACACAGAAAGGCCCTCGTCAGCCGCTGGGCTCGAATCCAGAACCTTCTTGCTGTGAGGCGACAGCGCTAACTACTACGCCACCATGCCGCCCCCTAAATAAAATAAATATTAAATAAAATATTTTTAAAAAGTATTAAAGGTGGACTGCCTTTCAGATTTTTCAAGTGTAGGTCATAAAAAGAATTTTCCCTGACACCCAATTATTTTTGTTTAGTGGACCGAAAGCTACTGAATTTGAATCACAGACTTCCAATTTTATTATTATTTTTTAAACAAATAGAACAATTAATGAATTTAGGGCCATGTGGCCCTAAATTCTCCGTTTTTTTTCCCCCCTGCTTCATCATGACCCAATTCAAGATACTACGCCATGCATCACGTGGTGGGCTTTCCCCGTTCACGCAAGGCATTGTGGGATACAAATTTGAAACCAGAGAAAAATGGAGGACGTGAGTGTGCGAATGAAATGTGAACGAATGACTACAGTGCAAGGAAATGCACGACCAAACTAATAAATATCGGCGGTGAGCGAGCACCTCAGTGTGATCAGCTGTTTGTTTAGCGACAGAATGATGTAACTGTCAGTGCACGGTCAAAGGTAAACCTATAGATGGCAGTAATGCAACACTGGATGCCAGCTGCCGTAAAACCCAAAAGAAGCAGGTAAACCTGCGCATGCGCACACGGACTTCCTCTGTCTGCTTGACTGTGCGAAGTGAGCGATTTCATGCACATTATTTGCTCGGGAATCCCCTCAAATTAAATAATTTCCCAGCCAAAGAACGGCCTATTTTTTAGATATTGCAGAAATAAACATATCACAATGACCAAATTTCAGAGGGAACTAAATTTCACAGATTTTCTGAAATCGAAAGGCCGTCCAGCTTTAAATAAAAATTTCACACTGTATGGGGTATCTTTTGACCCTCAAAAAAAGCACAGAAAAATTGGCTATGTTTGACTCTGAACGCAGAATCTTTTATGGGGGAAGAAGTCTCATCTCATCTCATCTCATTATCTCTAGCCGCTTTATCCTTCTACAGGGTCGCAGGCAAGCTGGAGCCTATCCCAGCTGACTATGGGCGAAAGGCGGGGTACACCCTGGACAAGTCGCCAGGTCATCACAGGGCTGACACATAGACACAGACAACCATTCACACTCACATTCACACCTACGGTCAATTTAGAGTCACCAGTTAACCTAACCTGCATGTCTTTGGACTGTGGGGGAAACCGGAGCACCCGGAGGAAACCCATGCCGACACGGGGAGAACATGCAAACTCCGCACAGAAAGGCCCTCGCCGGCCACGGGGCTCGAACCCAGGACCTTCTTACTGTGACGTGATGGCGCTAACCACTACACCACCGTGCCACCGGGGAAGAAGTCACTAAAGGAATTACATCAGGAAAAACTGAACTTTAATTTTTTAAAAAAATTCAAACCAAGATTTTTCTGAAGCGATATTGCTATAATTGGGGTGATTTTTAAATATAGTTTTCAGTACATTTTGCCTTGGATTCCATACTTTTGCAATATCACTGAGCTGACAAGGCAGTTTTAATAATTTCATAATTTTGGCCTGTCTGCTGAAGAGTTGCCCTGATACATAGTTATCTAAAACAAAAGTAGTACGCGGGTGGATGATACAAACTAGTGTAAATACAAATTTATGATATTTTCCAAAATTCAGACAATATTATTATAGTAGTTCACACAATATCCAATTATTTATGTTTCAATGATATGTTATATTTAAATTGTATATACCCCCATAAATTAACAATAATTGTGCAAGATGTTTTTCTGTTGCAATTTGCGCCTGATAGATTAGATTAGAGATCAGAGGTATTTTTAGTGGTATTCTAGCCTTATACAAGTATACAGCGGAATGGGGCGGCACGGTGGTGTAGTGGTTAGCACAGTCGCCTCACAGCAAGAAGGTTCCGGGTTCGAACCCAGCACCTGGCGAGGGCCTTTCTATGTGGAGTTTACATGTTCTCCCTGTGTCTGCGTGGGTTTCCTCCGGGTGCTCCGGTTTCCCCCACAATCCAAAGACATGTAGTTAGGTTAACGTGGGGCGGCCTTGGGCTGAGGTGCCCTTGAGCAAGGTACCTGATCCCTGACTGCTCCCTGGGTGCTCTGGTGTGGCTGCCCACTGCTGTGTGTATGCGCGCATATGTTCACTGCTTCAGATGGGTTAAATGCAAAGGATGAATTTCACTGTGCTTGAAGTATGCATGTGACAAATAAAAAGGTTTCTTCTTTTTTCTTCTTCTAAAATCGTGTTCTCCTAGCCTGGGCCCGCCCATCCTAAGCGTGACGCAACACGAGGGCCTGTTGCGAGCTTAGTCTGGCCAGGCAGGCTATCTCCAGCTCTTCCAAGCTCCGGAAAAATCGGGAACCAATCAACTTTGAGCATCTCCAACGGCCCTGGATAGAGGCGTGTTCAAGGCATGACGTAGTAGAACTGCGACCGGAAGCCATAGATTGTTTACAGAATCATGCTGTATTGAAAGCATTCAACGGGAAGGTCTCATTGAAAACGGAGCAAAGAGCAGCCCTGGAGGTATTTATTGAAAGGAAGGACGTTTTCGCCTTGCTCCCGACCGGCTTCGGTAAGAGTTTAATCTACCAGTTAGCCCCGCTAGTAGCCAAATCAATGGGGCTCAGCGAGAATCCTATCGTCGTGTCGCATACGTCAGAGGAAAGAGTGATGTGATTGGTTTAAGCTTCGTCACAGCCTTTTCTGGCTTCGACCAGTAGCAAACTGAGGCATTTCAGGGAGGCGGGTCAACCACGGGCTCTGGGAAACGGTTGGGCTTAATATCTTGGCCAGACCAATAGCTCGGAGAGCTTTGAAGTCGCATTAGCCAGACTAGTGTTCTCCAAGGTCTTCATGTTTGACACCAAGTAGTGCAAAATGTTTTTTTTCCCAGTAGAGGGCAGCAAAATGGTGAAATGGAAGCCCACCCATCTCCATTGCAAAGTTCCCTGTCAACTGTAAATTGTTGTGTAAATGTTTCAATTGTGTGTCATTATTTTTTTGAGTGTATATTAATTATTTGAGGTTAGAAGTTTATTTCTGTAGGCAGGATTGTTTGTGGTTTGCCATTTTTAGGGTTTTTAATAAAATCTACAGGACATTGTTACACCTGTATCCAACAAACTACTATTAGTTAAAAGGTTTTGTACACTTTTCTGGACACAAGCTTCAGAATCTTGCAATCTGATTTGGCTCTGGTTTCCGACAGGACAACAAATATTTAAAGCTCGGGAAAATATGGTTTATTTGAAAGAGATACTGGCAAGTAAATGCAAAAATCTTGTTTGCTGTTGTTTACCAGTGGGCTATGGGAAAAGGTCTGTAGCCGGTCATCTGCAGTTCCAGTCACATGACCTGTTTATGTGAAAGTAAGCAGGTCTTGACCATATTTACTGACAAAAGGTACCACGTTCCAGTTAGAGCTCGGATGTCTGGGTAGCAAGATCTCAATTTTATACCAGTGACTGGAATTAAAATTCAGACTGGAAAAGCGGACAAAATTAAACACTTATAGTCTACAGGATTCGAACAATATAATGTTTATCGACTTGTTTGCTGCAGGTTTGAGGTGCCAAAGCCTCATGTGTCAGTCGAGGCTTTTACCTCAGTCTGATGTGTTACGCTCAGGGAGTATCAGTCTACAGCGCTGATGCTGTCTACTGAAAATGGCTCCATTAGTCTCTCAATAAACGGTAGATAACGCAAAGACATGCTCCTCCAAGATCAATGATTGAGAGTCAGGGATTGATCAACCAGAATCTTCCAGCTGTGCCCACCATTCATAAGATGTAAGAAGAGAAGAAGCCCATTATGATTTCCATTCATTTATATGTTTGTCTGTAAGAAATGTCCTGTATCTAGATACCACTAGCTGTTTGCTGTAGTGAATCTTCTGTACGTGTTCATAAGAGTAACAAGAGGACGCGCCAGGAGATCTGTTGCACCTGCTCTGAAATAGCAGAGCAGCCGCTGGCTCTCTTGTGTGATTAGATTCAGACTCTCTGCTTCAGAGGGCCTGGTTACAATCATCATTACACACTCACCACCTGGCAGATGGGTTAAACGAGTGCCTCTTAATTTGGCTGACCTTCACCATGTTCTCTGTCTTTATGGTTATGTATTGCTTAATCCAGTATAGCACAGTGCTGGCATCACTGCCACTGCTGTCAAGTCAATACCATTTCAATGATATCAACTTTCTTGAAAAAAATCCCCTTGGAAAAATCCTCCTTGTTGAAATGTTCCACATGTTGGCTGCTATTAAGAGGGAACACTCTGGACTCTGTGTGTGACCTAGACTGTGTAAACAGGAGAAAAAAATTCAAAAGATTTGGACCACCAACAATCAACCATTCAAGACACAGAGTTCAATCATTTTGCCAGTCAATTTAGCAACCTCCATTTTCTTGCACTAGTTTTGACGCGTTTTCGACATGTTTTGTTTTGACGGAGTGTCAAAATAGCTAGCTTTAGCTACTTTCCAAAATAGATGAATAAAGCTGTATTCTGAAGTGGCAGTTATTGTAGGTATATAATTATAAAAAAAAATAGATTATCAGATCATGAAGGAAATAAAATGGGAAAGGAGAGTGTTTGATCTTTTGTGTTTGGTGTGATTTTAGCATGTTTCTTGAACTGCACCATCTGTCTTCCTTCCTTCTCTTTTACTGTGTACGTATCTCTCTCTCTCTCTCTCTCTCTCTCTCTCTCTCTCTCATGGTGATCAATTTACATATTGCTGGTGCCTGTGATCTCGTAGGCTAGTCCTTCAGCTAGGCACAGATTCCTGGGATACCTCCCCCTGAGTAAAAAAAGCCCCAATCCTCCCCTCCCTGCCCCAGAGCACATTATGACCGCACAATGGACACAGCTCTGAGACTTAGGGCCTTCTCTCTGGCCCTTTAGCAGCCGCCTTTTGTGTGCGTTTGGGTGCTTTTCTTACCAAATGTATGTGCGTATCGATTAAATATGGGGTTATAAATTCCAATCGTGCCATAGTTTTCTTTAATTCATACAGGGTGTCTTTTTTTTTTTTTTCATATTTAGTGCGTGTCGCGATGCTGTCGAGTTGAGAGTGACGGGGGGGGCACGCGATGCCCCCCAAGGTGAACACACACACCGGACATGTCTAACAGTTACCGCACTCTCTCACAGCATCTCAATGACCTGAAGAAGGAGAACTTCAGCCTCAAGCTACGCATTTACTTCCTGGAAGAGAGGATCCAGCAGAAGTATGAGAACAACAGTGATGATGTCTACCGAACGGTGAGTGGCCTAAAGTTGGATGTGGGAATTTATTTGTGGTTTTCTGTTAATTTGCGATAGTGACCCAGGTCTAGTTAACAGTGGTTTGTTTTTGGGTTTTTTCCCCGCATGTTTTTATATAATGATGCAAGAAGTATGGATAAATTCTGAGCTTATAGATGATGTCTACTGAGTCGGAGTCAGTCAGTGAAGCTCTCGCTCATTATATCAGGATGTCCTAGAAATCTAAAATGTGCTAACGTTCTTGACAGCTTGTCTTTTAAGAACATGTCTTTAGCTTTATCGCAGATCAACATTCACCCTTTTTCCATTGGCATGACATCAATAAATCAGCACAGATTTTACCAGCAGCTCATTATGCCATCCGGACATGATAGCAGCAGGATGGTGATTTTGTTTGGCTGTGATTTTTTTTTTTTTCTTATCCATACAATATGAATATCCAACATGACTAATCACATCAGATGTAAGCCATTAAGAGCCTTTAAGGATAGGTTCTTGTGTTCACTTCAGAACTAGAACAAAAACAGCATATCAGCTTGAATATTTGTGAAATATTTCCATATTGGAGTAATTAATCTACCTAAAATTTGTTGTAACAGGTTTATTTTTTCCCCCTTGAAAAAAGACCTAATGCAGGAATTGAACTGTTGTTCTTCATAGGTGCTTCAGAGAATTATTAATTAATTAGTAATCAAAATATAATATGATTGGATGGCATCCAGGTTCAGTGCATGTTAGTGTGGTGACATTCCTCAAACGAGCATGTGCTTTTCAGAGTAGCAGATATTATTCCAGGAATGCTCTTGGAATACCGTGATCAATTTACGGAATTTGATGTGTATTGTATGATGTGATTTGACTGGATGTTTAGGTTAAAAACATGCTTTGGTGCTTGATGCTAGGACATTATAAACCCAGTCAACTCTTGTGCAACGTTCTTAACCTTCAGCTGTCAGCGTGTGGCGTCCTAAGAAAACCTTTAATATGTTGAAATTTTCAGTTTTTATATAGTACTGGAAGGGTCTCCTTTGCCTGTATCTCAAACACAGGTCTGCTTAGCCGTCAATGCGAAAAGGAAGAAAATTGCATTTAAAGGCTGCAATGCAGGAGCATCACGGTCACACTGGCAGCTGGTATCTGATTACCAGAGGTGGACGGTAATGAAGTACATTTACTTGAGTACTGTATTTAAGTACACTTTTTGAGTATGTGTACTTTACTTGAGTATTATTTTTTTTTTTGGAAACTTATGACTTTAACTTCACTACATTTGAAAGACAAATATCGTACTTTTCACTCCACTACATTTCTATCAAGGTCCTTGTTACTATGAAGCAGCTTTGAAAGTGGATGTCTTTTCTTTTCTAAAACGTGATTGGTTTTTCGCAGGTGACAGTGGGACAGCCGATCAGTAATCACTAGGGTCACATAACGTCCATAAACTGTATAAAATCAAGTTCAGTGATTTCTCAACAGCATTATTAAACATGATCAGTTGATGGCAGAATGGAAGGAGGCGGTTCTTCTGGGGAATGCACACACCCATGGCCATACCTAGAACCCATGTTTCAGTTTTCTGAAAGGATTAAAGATTAATTTCGTTTTAAATGTTTGCTGAAAACGAACCACATCACAGCCTACAAAAACTCGCCATCCAACCTGCGGAAGCATATTGAGGTATATAAACATTTTATTCCAAGAGAAAGCTTGCAGCAAAGTTGTCTTTGCTTTTAGAGCTAGCGATAACGTTGCAATAGCCATGCAGTCTGGTTAGTCAAATGACTTTCTATGGATTTGCCCGCCGAGTTGCCGTAGCCTTGTCCACGGCTAACATTTACACATAGCTAGTTAACTTGGACACTGTTAGTTAGCATGTAAAAACGGAGTTATGCTAACATGAATAATGTTAACTTATCTGAAGTCCTTTCAGAAATGTTTGAGCATAATCTTGCCAAATAAACAGAATGTAGAAATCTTTCTTTTCTAGTAGTGTTAGCTACCCAATATGATTTCGAGTTTGAAAAGAGTTTGCTAGCATGTCAGGTGGAGTTTCACTGACTAGCTAGCTTAACATTAAACCACCATGATGGCACAGCATGCGTTCATTTTCTGAATTCACATTTCTGTCTTTGATAACGGTATTAGGTTTTGTAAGTGTTGTGGCAATAATACAACGATGCGTTGACAGAAAATGTAGTTTTAATACTTAAGGATTTTTAAAAGCAAGTACTTCAGTACGTTAAGTAAAACTTTGACTGTACAACTTTCACTTGTATCGGAGTAACATTTGACCAGTGGGATCTGTAGTTTGGCTAAAGTAATGAAGTTGGGTACTTTGTCAACCTCTGCTGATTACAAACTGAATTGATTAGGATTATGCCGTTTTCACTACAGCACATATCGATCCAAAGATTTGCTCACACATTCAGTGTGCGTGGAAATCACACTTGCATGTAGACAGGCCAAGTACTTTTTATCACCGTGTTTGTTAAACCGAGGCGTCGCAGACAAAGCAATGTTTTTTGACTGTTTAACAGAATTCAGCTGCAGAATTCACACAAGCCATGTGTTTTCCCAGACCATCACACACATGAACCTTACTTGTACATCAGATGGTACACAGAGTACACAGTAACTGAGCTTTTAAAGCTTAAAATGGGCTTTAGCTTTGCTGGTCTTAGATTGCATGAAGCCTAAGTTTATAGATTACATTTAAAGAGCATTTACGTACAGTATCTATGAATATGGTTGACGTGTGATATAACTACTGTTTGTGCTCATGTAAAGGCGTCTGAGCTGTTTTTAAACGTTCCTCTCGTGATGTGATATGATATCAGAGGCTATTTAATACCCAGTGCAGTGTTTAGGAACACCTTCTCCTATCCAGCGTCTCCTTTGCTTTTCCAAACTTTGGGTCGTAATGTTTTCTTTCTTTCTTTCTTTCTTTCTTTCTTTCTTTCTTTCTTTCTTTCTTTCTTTCTTTCTTTCTTTCTTTCTTTCTTTCTTTCAAAACTTGTAAATCTCCGTACGATGTATTGTATTATATCGTATCGTATGATGCCCTGAGTATCAAACAATACAGTCGACAGACTTCATAATAAAGTAGGTTTTTTTTTTTTACTGTAAAATATTACTTACAGTGGATATAAAATACATACATACCCCATTAAAATGGTAGGTTTTTCTGATGTAAAAAAAATGAGACCACGATAAATCACTTCAAAACTTTTCCCACCTTTAATGTGACCTATAACCTGGACAATTCAATTGAAAAACAAACGAATCTGTTCCGGGGGAAAAACACAAAAAATAAAAAACGTACAATAAGCTGGTTGCATAAGTGTGCACACCCTTAAACTAATACTTTTTTGAAGCACCTTTTGATTTCATTACAGCATTCACACCTGCCATCAATTAAAATGACACTGATTAACCCCAAATAAAGTTCAGACATTTACTCAGTTGCATCCTCCAGCAAAAGCCAGGGTTCACAGAGAGCTTACAAAGCATCAAAGGGATCTCATTGTTGAAAGGGATCAGTCAGGAGAAGGGTACAAAAACATTTCCATGGCATTAGATATACCATGGAGCACAGTGAGGACAGTTGTCAAGAAGTGGAGAAAATATGGGACAACAGTGACATTACCGAGAACTGGACGTCCCTCCAAAATTGAATAGACAAGACGAAAACTGGTCAGGGAGGCTGCCGAGAGGCCTACAGCAACACTGAAGGAGCTGCAGGAATTTCTGGCAAGTACTGGCTGTGCACTACATGTGACGACAATCTCCCGTATTCTCCATATGCCTGGACTATGAGGTAGGGTAAAAAAAAACCATCCAGGCCCGGCTAAATTTCGCAAAAAAATACATCAACTCTCCCAAAAGCATGTGGGAAAATGTTATGGTCTGATGAAACCAAGGTTGAACTTTTTGGCCACAATTCCAAAAGGCATGTTTAGCGCAAAAACAACACTGCGCATCACCAAAAGAACACCATACCCACGATGAAGCATGGTGGTGGCAGCATCATGTTTTGGGGTTGTTTTTCTTCAGCTGGAACAGTTTTAAATACCAGTCAATTTTGGCCCAAAACCTTCAGGTGTCTGCTAGAAAGCTGAAGAGGAATTTCATCTTTCAGCATGACAGTGACTACGTTTACATGCACATCCAAATCGAGCTGCTGTCGGTAATCGAGCTGAAGGTCCCAGCAGGGTGCCAGAGAAATCCAATCCTACATGCACACAATGAAATCGGGCTATTGTGTGAGGTGCATTGTGCACCCGAGCCACAGATGGCGCAACATGCCCCATCGTGTTGGTACACTTCCGGTTGTCGTCATGAGAAGAGCTATTCAAGAGTGTAAACAAAGTTATCAGTTCCGTGTTCTCCATTGCGCGTTTTTCTCCCGTCCATGAATTTTAATATATTCAACTCCTTAAGCTGAATGAGCATGAACTCTGTCTCCTCATTGCTCCAGAAGTGCACGTTTCTGCTTGCCTGTGGCAGTGGGGGCGTGGTCAAGCGCCGGTCTGTGACAGGAGGGCGGAGCCAGGGAAGGTGAGTGGCAGAATCACTTCACCTGACGGTAATTAACCTGTGTTTGTGTGTCTTCCCAGTAACCGCGCGCTATTTAAGGAGGCAGAGGGAGAGCAGAGAGGACAGCTCATCCCGGGACTAGAACACAGCGCGCGTGTGTGTGTGTGTGTGTGTGTCAAGAATAAAAGTAGGCTGTTAAACTGAAAAGTCTGACAATAAAAAGCCTATTAGTACCAGAAGCTTTGTCCTGCCGTCCTCTGTGCTCCACCCACACTTCAGAGAGCTCTACATCGCCATTTTCTCTTCTTCGTTTGTTCCTCCTGACCTCTTCTGCTGCTCGCTACTACTGTTGTCATGCCGACCGAGGCTGTTGTGTTTCCCGCTTGTGGTCTCGTCACTCGTCACTTCCGGAAGTAGCTCGACAACTAGCTCGATAGGGTATACATGCACAAAGTAGCTCGGCAGAAATCGCATAAACTAGGTCGTGTAGCTCGATTCCGAGAAATCAAGTTCGGTTCAATTTCAGCCGAATTAAGGTGTATACATGGCATTTTGAACTTCGATTTCAGTTGAGCAACGGCAGAAATTCGATTCTCTCTATGTGCATGTAAACGTAGTGAGTGACCCCAAAAAGGTTTTGGAACGGCCCAGCCAGAGCCCAGGCCTAAATCCAATTGAAAATCTGTGGGGTGACCTGAAGAGGGCTCTGCACAAGAGATTCCCTTGCAATCTGACATATTTGGAGCGCTTTTGCAAAGAAGAGTGGGCAAATATTGCGAAGTCTAGATGTGGTAGGCTGACAGACTCCTACCCAAAAAGACTGAATGCTGTAATTAAATCAAAAGGTGCTTCAACAAAGTTAGTTTAATGGTGTGCACACTTATGCAACCAGCTTATTGTACGTTTTTTTAATTTTTTTGTGTTTTTCCCCCCGAACAGATTTGTTTGTTTTTCAGTTGAATTGTACAGGTTATAGGTCACATTAAAGGTGGGAAAAGTTTTGAAATTATTTATCGTGGTCTCATTTTTTTTACATCAGAAAAACCTCTCATTTTAAAGGGGTGTGTACACTTTTTATATTCACTGTGCATTAGGTGAAGTGTAACAAAATCTTCAACTTAATCAAGCGTACACTTCATTCTTTGAACAAATACAAAATTTCCACATTGTCTTGAACCAGTACAGGCTACAGGGATACACACCAGGTACACACCAGAATTCATTATTGGCTCTCTGACATGTCACTAAAAGTCACGAGATTGTGTGATTGACGTCGCATGAGGTAATGTATAATTTGCACGTGTCATGTAGCAGAACGGCTTCCTGTTCTCCATGTTCTTGCAGGTCAATCATTACTTTTATAAACATGGGCAATGATGGGGAACGAGGAAAAACAAATGTTACGTCATTCATAAATCAGTGAAACGTGATTTTTGGTGTGGCTCAACAACGAGAATGGAGGTTGCCAAAGTTGTGAGAAGTCACCAAATTTGTTGCTAGTCGATGAGATTTTCAGTTGCTAGGGAAGGTCAAAAAGTTGCTAAATCGAGCCATTAAGTCACTAAATTGGCAGCACTGACAGCCAAACTGGAAGATTCTCCCAAATCCTTTAGGTCTGGAGAATGAAAGCACTTAGGTTAAAGAATTTCGGCTTAAGAAATGTTAGAGCAGAGATGCCAACATACACGAATTGGGCGTAGCAGCTACGGATTTGAAGCAAAATTACGGTGCTACGCTTAGACCTGAAAATATGTTTTTCAACCAGTTTTGCCTGTGTATTGATCTAATAATAGATATTTTCGGCATTCGGACTGTTCACGTGTCATTGTTAACACTGATTCAGGTAATTCCAGGAATTTCCGTATCCTTATGTTCGCTGTGTCGTTATTGGCTGAGAGGTGACCTGATTCATGTTGTCAGCCAATCACAGCGCGCATTAAATGTAGTGCTCAGAAATGCACAGTAGTGATGCGTAGTCGTCTTCCTGGAAGCAAACTGTCTTTGTCAGGTTGCGTTCCAGAACTGAAACTTTCAATTTCTCTCACAAACTAGTGCCATGTGTGAAGTAAAGACAGACCATGGACTGTGAATGATGGAGTCTCCGCCTAAAAAGAGGAGGCTATGTGAACAGCGATTTCTAGCTGAATACGCGGCTGTGCATTGTACAGTCGAAACTGGACAATCACTATGCCTACTGTACTCTGCATAGGTGTGATTTCAATGTGTGACATGGGGGGAGGAGCGATGTGTGCCACCACACGAAAACCACCAAACGCAATTCCTACAAATCAGTTGTCGAGACAAAACGTTAAGTCCAGACTGGTGCACAGTTCAGGAAGTAAATGCAGTATTAGTTTTGTTGGTATTGAAAGACCTATACATAAATCTTTTACTCTGGCTTTTGTTGTTTATCATGATGAACCTATCAGTACAAGCTCTGTTATCTGAACCCCTTTTATCTGAAGATCCTCTTATGCCCCTTTTCCACCAAAGCAGTTCCAGGGCTGGTTCGGGGCCAGTACTTAGTTTGGAACCGGGT
The DNA here is from genome assembly GCF_027579695.1 of Neoarius graeffei. NCBI lineage: Eukaryota > Metazoa > Chordata > Actinopteri > Siluriformes > Ariidae > Neoarius > Neoarius graeffei. Next base: position 40,255,571 of record NC_083591.1, on the reverse strand, counting down.
TTTCTGTTTCCACTGACAAAGAACTGGCTCTGGGGCCAGAAAAACCGGTTCCAGGCTAGCACCAACTCTCTGCTGGGCCAGAGGAAAGAACCGCTTACATCAGCGGGGGGGCGGAGTTGTTAAGACCAACAACGATAACAAGACCATGAAAGATCGCCATTTTTAAGCGACGAGAAGCAGCAGCTGTACAAACGCGAAGTCATCCATTATTATTGTTGTTGCTGCTGCTGCTGCTTCTTCCGTGTTGTTTTTGCTTCGATATTCGCACCAAGGTTTATGCAAACGTAGCGACGTAACTGACGTATACAATGCCGTAACTGACGTATACAACGATGTAATGATGTGGCTTCCCTTAGCACCGCGAGCTATGGAAAAGCAAACTGGTTCTCAGCTGGCTCGCAAGTTGAACGAGTTGTGAACCAGCACCAGCACTGGCCCCGAACCAGCCCTGGAACTCATTTGGTGGAAAAGGGGTATTAGTGAGCCAAACTCTTCCCCAGAGAGTTTGGATAATTGAGCTTATACCATACAGTAATCCCTGCATTTATTTTCCTCAAAAAGAAGTTCAAAATGGCCTAGATTGCATCTCTGAGCTTCCCTGAAATTTGGTTTCTGGGGCCCTCTGCAGCCCCCAGACCCCCGACCTAATAGGAAGCCTCACTGCGCTCGGAGATGCTCCTCTTTTTCCATTTGTCAATGTTGGCATCTCTGTTAGTGTGTTAAATCTGCCATATCGAGAGTGTGCTAAATCTGCTGTATTGTATCGAGACACCACTGTATAGTATGGAATCAAAATTTGAATTTAGTGCATCATTGTACCCTGATAAATCTCAATGTATGCTGTTATTTTCCTATAATCACTTTCTACAAAATGATTAAAAAACATGTATGTACATCAGAGATGTCCAGAAACGCCAGCAACCGGTGTTTTTCTCCAGCTACAGAGACAGTCTGCTGCCGGCTACTCAATCCCAGGAAAAAAAAATTGCCTTTCAATGTTCACACCACTATTTTTTTTAATATTGTCTCTGTAGCCTATAATTTACTGCAAATCCAATTATTTCACCACCAAATTGTCTTCAATTCAGGTCATGACCGGAAGCGACGCCATATTTGTTGATTGATTCTCGTGTTCTGATTGGCTGAGCCGGACCACATGACACTGCCGTAGTGTATGTAGCTATGCTACAGAGTCAGGCAGCGTACTACAGAGGGTAACTGAGAAAGCCACGCACACATACATCTGGAGGGAAATTTCATGCATGTTTTGCAAGTATTTTACAGGGAAATGGTTAGTAATTTATCAGCTGAAAATGCACCAGAAGGCATGTAAATTTAAAAATGTTCTGGGGGAGCATGCCCCTGCACTCCCTTCGGATTAGCACATTAACATTAGCTGCCTGCTACTTTTTTTTAGCCGGCAACTTCAGATTTTTTGGAGAACCCTGGCACATGTACCTGTCATCTTGACAAGCATTGTAATCTGAATTTATAAAATAAGTAAATAGAGGATATTACACGGTTGCGCAAAGGTATGAAGTATATCTTCGAGTGGTGAATGGATACATCACGAGTGAGCAAAGCAAATGAGTGAAAAAATTTTCAACATGAGAAGATAAACTTCATATCTTCATGCCATCATGTAATGATCTTTATATTATATGGACCCCCACAAAAAAAATTACGCAATTTAATCAAAAGAATTTTTATTTTGAACTGGTTCGCCATTTTGACAATGCGCATCTAGTCACCGGAAAAACGCTGGGAGTGACGTCATTGGAGTGAAACATCAGGAATTATTATACATGTAGGACATTTTTTCCATGGAATAAAAACGTGTTCTATTCCCTTCTAGTGGGTTTCATTCATTTAGTTTGATAGCATGCAATATTGTTAGCATATTGCTTATCCTACATGTATTAAGTCACTCTACCCAATGGAGAATGAGCATCGGATATGGTTTACGATATTGCATGGTTGTCAAGACAACATGTCACACATCAGAGCTGATGGGAATATTCAGTGAGAGAGTTTTCTGCTGCGCATGCGGTGAAGCATTACTTTGTTCGCCAGCAGTGTCTACAGTAAACTGTCGCAGTGAAATGAAATTCATATACATATTACACGTAAGATACGTAAGATGTGTATTACACGTGAAATTTCCATGCTAGAGAGCGACTGTGACAATTTGTAAACAAACATGGCCACCAGGTTTGCTTTGTTAAATATGGAGGATTTTGAGAATTTTGAAAGAGAACGACGTGTGTATGCATAATAATAATAATAATAATAATGGCTTTTTTTTTACGTGGTGTAAAAGATGTATTCCATTCAGCTAGCATGATATTGAATTCGTCTTCGACTCGTTCAGTATCATGCTAGCTGAATGGAATATATCTGATATACCACTCAATGCCAGCCAATATTATTTAAATATTTCACTGAGATCCGCGATTTATTTCGTATGAAAAATGCAAGTTTTTCAGCACGAGAAGATAAACTGCAGATTTTCAAGCCAACGTGTGATTTTCTTTTTATTATATAGGCACATTCATTAACAAAAACTACCCAAACTTATCAAAATAATTCATCGATTTCCTCACGAGTGACATATAGAGATTTATGTCACAGTTCTCCATGTCCTGGATGTAGCTCATATGAAAAATACGAGTGGGGTATTTCCCAGTAAAACACTCGTGTCCATATAATATACTCTGTTCTGCGATATCTAGTGTGTAGAAATGTTTCCCAAAGCTGTTTCCTACCTAGGCTGCCTCCTTTCACATAGAACACAGGGCAGTGACAAAAGATTAAAAATTACACTGCGTTTTAGATCTTGTTATACACATGTCATATATTGGAGGATTAAGCTCAACCTGATTAGTCAGAGGGGCGGCACGGTGGTGTAGTGGTTAGCGCTGTCGCCTCACAGCAAGAAGGTCCGGGTTCGAGCCCCGTGGCCGGCGAGGGGCTCCGGTTTCCCCCACAGTCCAAAGACATGCAGGTTAGGTTAACTGGTGACTCTAAATTGACCGTAGGTGTGAATGGTTGTCTGTGTCTGTGTGTCAGCCCTGTGATAACCTGGCGACTTGTCCAGGGTGTACCCTGCCTTTCGCCCGTAGTCAGCTGGGATAGGCTCCAGCTTGCCTGTGACCCTGTAGAACAGGATAAAGCGGCTAGAGATAATGAGATGAGATGAGAATGATTAGTCAGAGTTTAACCCCTTAAACAAAAGCTGAAAAAAATCAGATCATAATCCTGTTGACTGGCACCATTACAGAATCTGCCGAGCAATACTTGGAGCAAGGTGACTCCAGTATGCAGCTGTTATCTGTGTGTGTTTGCCTACACACACTTCTCTCTTACATAACATACTGATAGATGAGCCAATTATCAGACAAAGCCAAACATGACAGAAATTGTCTCCACTCTTTTGACATCTGTATCATTTATGATTAAGCCTCACAAAATCCCGGTACATCTCCCGTAATCCCCGTAAACAGCATGTCCTGCTATTATCCATATAGACCCACATTCACCACTTCTTGTCCTTGTCAGCTGAATGGAAATGTTGATTCTATTGATGCACATAAGCACTATAACAAGGCTTTACGCCTGGGGCTTACAGTAATGATGCTTGATGTGGTATCATTCCAAATCCCTTGTCCAATTTATCCATTAATGTTAATTCTTACACCATAAATCAGCTGTTTAATCCGCAGATATACTGTATATATTTATGGCAGGATTGTAGAACGTACCATGCAGGACTTTTCTGTCATTTTATATGAGATTATCAGAATGTAAAAGATGAACACGATATGAGTGGTGTAATTTTGAGATGTAATATGATATCTTCCTTTACAATTGGCTCATGCTATGCTAATTTCATTCAATTTGGAAATTCGCTTGCTTTACATAGTATTACAAATATGATCATTTCTATCTCAGTAACTTTTAACAGGCTATCGTTTATTCAGTTCCACAGGCCTGCAATTTGAATCCTGTTTTGACCATATTCACAATATTTGGGTCCTTCAGTGAATTACCCATAATGTACTCCAGTATTGGTGCGCAAACTTTAAATATCAATGTTTATTCTATCCACATTCACTGCATATGTGCAATCGCTCGCTCGGATTGGCTACTCTACTACTAGGCTAACAGCTCATATACCATGAGTAGAGAAAAACAAAATGGCAGTGTGTGTTGCTGAACCAACTGAAGACGAAATAAAAACTCTACTCGAAAACAAAACCCCCAAAATTGTTCGAGTATTTAAAAGAAACAGAAATAGCTAAAACAATATATCCCCCCCCCCCCCCCCCCCCCCCAATATTTCCTGTACCACATTCCAGCCCAGTCGGTCGTGGTAATGCACCTTTAAATTGGTTTGCCAACCGCCAACAAACCCTAAAGAAGAAGAAGAAAACCCCCAAAATACTAAAAAAAAAAGGAACAAAATATGGAATAAAAGTATTTGATGGTAAGAACGTATGTTTTTTTCCCCCCAAGAATTATTATTATTACAGCATTTTTCACAAATTGCTCCTGTTATTTTGCCGGTTTGTTTATATTCTAAGCGGAAATGATTCTGTCAGACGTTTTGTATCAAGTTTTTATTTATTGAATTTGCAAAAAATAAAAATTCTCTGTTTCTCAAAATCCAGTGAATGTGGACAGAATAAAACTCAGCACTACGCACCTTGTCGGCTGTCAGCTCATGTATGAGTTGATTTCGTGGAATAACTGTTACTTAACACTCCTGCAATAAATTATGAGCTCTCCATTCATCCAGTTTAGTGTCTGGTCTAGCAACTAGCAACTTGTTCATTTAGAGCAGGGTTATTCTGTTCCAAAGATAGGTGTCTGATAAACTATATGAAATTAAATTATAACATTACAAGTGATCAAATGTAATAAACCCATTTGCAAAAAAAAAAAGATCTCTTAGAAAGTGAGATATTGAATAAAGGAAAAGTTATTAAATATTTATTACACAACAGTTAATTCCAGTCCACTAATTTGATTAGTTGAGCGGCGTTCCAAGAGTCTGGATATTTAGTATAACAGCACTGGGACATCTTACTGTTGCATCATTCCATTTGTCTGTGTTCGGCAGGTAAAATTCCACTTCCTAATTTCAAAATGGTTACTACGGTAATGTTGGCGACATCACCAGCGTAATGGACGAGTCCACCTCTGAGTCATCAGCCTCAGTCTCCTCAGTGGAAGACATGACGGTGGGATTGAGGAGATCCTCAAAGTATTCCTTCCACCGCCCGACAATGTCCCCAGTCGAGGTCAACAGCTCCCCACCCGCACTGTAAACAGTGTTGGCAGAGTACTGCTTCCCCCTCCTGAGGCGCCGGACGGTTTGCCAGAATTTCTTCGAGGCCGACCGATAGTCCTTCTCCATGGCCTCCCCGAACTCCTCCCAGTTCCGAGTTTTTGCCTCCGCAACTGCCCGAGCTGCAGCACGCCTGGCCTGCCGATACCCGTCAGCTGCCTCGGGAGTCCTGGAGGTTAACATGGCCCGATAGGACTCCTTCTTCAGCTTGACGGCATCCCTTACTTCCGGTGTCCACCACCGGGTTCGGGGATTGCCGCCACGACAGGCACCGGAGACCTTGCGGCCACAGCTCCGAACAGCTGCGTCCACAATGGAGGTAGAGAACATGGTCCACTCAGACTCAATGTCCCCCGCCTCCCTCGGAAGCTGGGAAAAGCTCTCCCGGAGGTGGGAGTTAAAGACCTCCCCGACAGAGTGCTCGGCCAGACGTTCCCAGCAGACCCTCACCATACGTTTGGGCCTGCCAGGTCTGTCCAGCTTCCTCCTCTGCCAGCGGATCCAACTCACCACCAGGTGGTGATCAGTTGACAGCTCAGCCCCTCTCTTCACCCGAGTGTCCAAGACATAGGGCCGGAGATCAGATGAAACGACTACAAAGTCTATCATTGACCTCCGACCTAAGGTGTCCTGGTGCCACGTGCACTTATGGACACCCCTATGCTCGAACATGGTGTTCGTTATGGACAAACCGTGACTAGCACAGAAGTCCAATAACAAACCACCACTCGGGTTCAGATCGGGGAGGCCGTTCCTCCCAACCACGCCCCTCCAGGTGTCACTGTCATCTCCCACGTGAGCATTGAAGTCCCCCAGTAACACAATGGAGTCCCCAGTCTGAGCACTCCTCAGTACCTCTCCCAGGGACTCCAAGAAGGCCGGATACTCTATACTGCTATTTGGGCCATAGGCACAAACAACAGCAAGAGCCCTCTCCCCAATCCGAAGGCGCAGCGAGGCGACCCTCTCGTTCACTGGGGTAAACTCCAACACATGGCGGCTGAGCTGGGGAGCTATAAGCAAGCCCACACCAGCCCGCCGCCGCTCACCACGGGCGACTCCAGAGAAGTGGAGAGTCCAGCCCCTCTCGAGGAGCTGGGTTCCAGAGCCCAAGCTGTGCGTGGAGGTGAGCCCGACTATCTCTAGCCGGTACCTCTCAACCTCCCGCACAAGCTCAGGCTCTTTCCCCCCCAGCGAAGTGACATTCCATGTCCCAACAGCCAGCCGCTGTGTCCGGGGATCAGGTCGTCGAGGCCCCTGCCTTCGACTGCCACCCAATCCACATTGCACCAGTCCCCTACTGCTACCTCTGTGGGTGGTGAACCCACAGGAGGTCGGGCCCACGTCACCTCTTCGGGCTGAGCCCGGCCGGGCCCCATGGGCAAAGGCCCGGCCACCAAGCGCTCGCATACGAGCCCCAACCCTGGGCCTGGCTCCAGGGTGGGGCCCCGGCTGCGTCATCCCGGGCGACGTCACGGTCCTCGGATTTTTCTCCATAGGGGTTTTGGTGAACTGCTCTTAGTCTGGCCTGTCACCTAGGACCTGTCTGCCTTGGGAAACCCTGACAGGGGCATAATGCCCCCGACAACATAGCTCCTAGGATCATTCAAGCACACAAACCCCTCCACCACAATAAGGTGGCAGTTCAAGGAGGGGTGGGTTAAGAGTATGCAATAAATTCTTGAATTAAGAGGATTTCTTTGTACAAGACCAGCATGGTATTTTACCAAGTAGGACCCTTTCGACTGTACATAAGCTGTCATCTAGTACAGTATGTTTGGTTTGTTTGTGTGAGTTGCCAAGACCAAAATGCCCTAGCTTTGTAGCATTGTAAAAAAAATAAAATAAAATAAAAAAATAAGGGTAACCTACATTTTCATGGCCAGCAAGTTAGTCTTGACCTTTTGTAAAATGCTTTTTATGCAGTTCATTTTTGTAACAGAACGGGTAAAACCATTTCTTGGTTAGGGTTAGATTTAGGAATTATGTCTAGAAAATATATATTGGTACATATACGGTAGGTACAGTAGTTGGATTCATAGAATATAGTGTGTGTGTGTGTAATGCATGTTGTTCACTGTGTGCGTGACAGTGTGTCTGAATGAGTGTACTGAATACATGCAGGGGCGTGTGCGTATGTGGCACTGCCAGAGTTCTCCTGAAGGTCAGCAGGAGTAAACACCATCAACCTCAGCCTTCGGCTCTTCTGCCCAAACGCATTCGCCTCTCATATTTTGCTCTGTGCCTGCAGCAAGGCCATCTACTGTAATGTCCTGAATTTCAGCTCTGCCTCAGTTCACCCACTATTGACACTTTTTTTTTTCCTCAACTGGTGTCACGTTTTTCTATGAATCCAGTTTAGGTCCAAATACAAACCTACACTAAGTACCAATAAAATAAAATACCATATTGTACACAGTCAGTGTAGTGGTGTGGTGTGCATCTGTTCCTATTACATATTTAGTATGTTTTTGCCTGGATGTGATGTGATGTGATTGCACTGTGTTTATGCAATTGCCTGCTCGATATATATATATATATATATATATATATATATATATATATATATATATATGTGTGTGTGTGTGTGTGTATTTGTGTGTTCTAAAACCAGGTAACTGGACAGCAGCTGCCGAGGTCCAGTTCTCAGTCAGTGCCAGTACCACATTTCTCTGTGCTAAATATATCCTCCGTGACAGCAGTGAAAGATGCCCCAGCTTTCCGTTAACTCCATTCTGCTTAATCACAAGCTTTAGTTGAGCAGATCACACACATTCATAGACACACACATACACACTCACAAATAGTACATATGCATATTATTAAAGTAAAATATATAAGCACAACCATATGCAGCTGTATTTCCATAAAATTACATATAGACTGATGTACTTGATTAACAAAAAAATTTATAAAATATTTTATATACAAAATGATATACACCCACAGAGCACTTTATTATAAACACCTGTACTGCTGTACTCATTCATGCAATCATCCAGTCAATCATGTGGCAGCAGTGCAGTACATAAAATCGTACAGATACAGACCAGCAGCTTTGGGTAATGTTAACGTCGACTATCAGAATGTGATCTCCATGATTTTGACCGTAGCATGATTGTTGAGTATTTCTATAACTGCTGATCACCTGGGATTTTCACATACAACAATCTCTAGAGTTTACTCAGAATGGTGCAATAAAGAAAAAACATCCAGTGAGCAGCAGTTCTGCAGACAGAAAATGAGAGAGGTCAGGCGAGAAAAGTCAGTGTTGGGTTTCCCAAAAGCCTCTTCACGCTAAGAGTGTCTTAACTAGGGGAGAGAGTGTTCATTGTGCTGCTTGCTTAACTATTTAACGATGATCTTTATGCTGCAATACTTTTGAGAAACTCGGCACAGACTGGTTTGAGCTGACAGAAAGGCTACAGTAACTCAGATAACCACACCGTACAGTTTTTTGTGAGGAGAAAAGCATATCAGAATGCACAACACATGGAACCTTGAGGTGGATAGGCTTCAACGGCAGAAGACCATATCAGGTTCCAGTTCTGTTAGCCGAGAACAGAAAGCTGAGATTGCAGTGGGCACAGGTTCATCAAAACTGGACAGTTGAAGACTGAAAAAAACATAGCCCGGTCAAATGAATCTTGATTTTTGCTGAGGCACGCAGATGGTAGAGTCAGAATTTGGCACCGACAGCATGACTCCATGGACCCAACAATCCAGGCTGGTAGAGGTGGTGTAATGGTGTGAGGAATATTTATTTGCACACTTTGGGCCTGTTAATACCAATCAATCATTTCTTGAATGCTACAGCCTATTTGACTATTGTTGCTGATCATGTGCATCCCTTCATGGCCACAGTTTACCATCTTCTAATGGCTAATTACAGCATGAAAATGCACCAATGCATAAAGTCAAATTTTTCTCAACCTGGTTTCATGAACGTTACAATGAGTTCAGCGTTCTTCAGTGGCCTTCCTAGTCACCAGATCTGAATCCAGTAGAACATCTTTGGGATGTGGTAGAATGGGAGGTTCATAGTCTGATAGTGCACCTGAAAGATTTGCAGGAATTGCATGATGCAGTCAGATTCAAAATGGACCAGAATCTCAAAAGAATGTTTCCAACATCTTGTTAAATCTATAATAAGAATTGATGCTGTTTCAAGAGCAAAGAGAGACCCTACCCAGTACTACTGTAGTGTACAACTAAACAAAAATAAGAAATATGGAGACATGAGGTGGAGGCAGATGAATGCAAGTATGAGCCATTTATTAATCTCATCTCATCTCATTATCTCTAGCCGCTTTATCCTGTTCTACAGGGTCGCAGGCAAGCTGGAGCCTATCCCAGCTGACCACGGGCGAAAGGCAGGGTACACCCTGGACAAGTCGCCAGGTCATCACAGGGCTGACACATAGACACAGACAACCATTCACACTCACATTCACACCTACGGTCAATTTAGAGTCACCAGTTAACCTAACCTGCATGTCTTTGGACTGTGGGGGAAACCGGAGCACCCGGAGGAAACCCACGCGGACACGGGGAGAACATGCAAACTCCGCACAGAAAGGCCCTCGCCGGCCACAGGGCTCGAACCCGGACCTTCTTGCTGTGAGGCGACAGCGCTAACCACTACACCACCTTGCCGCCCCCATTTATTAATAAAAAATTAAAATGAAACTAACAATATTAATAACAAATAGGAATAAGGAATAAAGAAGGAAAGGTGGGCTGTTGTAGGAAAATAATAAAAACAAATTGGGGTGTTGAGATGTGACCCAACACAAAGTGGAGTTACTGCTGTCATCCAGAAGTTGATTATTTTCCATAAACAAAGTGTACAGAAAGTGTTCGTTTTCCTCGTTTTGCTCCAATATTAACATTCATTATTTATTAAAGAACGACACATCATACATTTTGCAAGCAAACTACCAAGATTACTCAACACCTTCTGACCAATCAGAGTCAAGAACTCAACTGCACTGTGATGCAGTACACAATAATACATGCTTTAAAATATATATTTAAAATGTAATAAGAAATAACATCAAAAGAAAAACTGAAAAACTGTGATAACTTGGTGGTATAGAAGGTACAGAAAAGTTAACAGACAGTTGGCCATGCTCATATTTCCTGTTTCTTCAGTGCATGCATGCCTTCCCTCATGAAGATTCATTAAGGCAGAAAGTGTGTGCTCAGCATGGCTTCCTCTTTCTCATGTGGAGTGTGAAAATCCCACTCGGTTACATCCACAGACCAAAAGTCTTCTCACACTTTTCAAATCTCACTTTCCTTGCATCCCTGATTTCTCCTTGTTAATTCAGTTACATCACTTTTATTAAAAAAAAGGTAATTTGTTGTATTGTGTGCTATGTGTATGTAGAAACTGCCCAGATGTGGGTGGAGCACAGAAATACCGCAGGCTGCTATTTGCTTCAAGTTCACTTTATTTGGCTTTTCAGTGCAACTCTTTTCGTTTGGGGACATGTACACAGACACTCATATACACACACAGACACCATCGTGTTCTGGTCCCTGATCTCCCCTCCTCTATTCCTCTCACTCCTTTTATAGGGCGCAGTCACTGTAAGAGAGACACAAACACACGTTAATTGACAACAGGTGTAGCGATACGACCACTCACCTTCCACAACTCCGCCCTCCATTCACAGACTGACGCTCGGCCACGTCCCCACTGCCACATATCCCCACCGCCTGACTCAGGTCGGGGAGCCGTCCGACCTGCAGCGGACCCCCCCCCTTGACAGGACAGGAAGTCCGCCACCACCATCTACGCCCCCAGCCTGTGGACCACGTCGAATTTGAATGGCTGGAGGGCAAGATACCAACGGGTGATCCGTGCGTTGGCATCCTTCATGCGGTGGAGCCACTGGAGGGGCGCGTGGTCTGAACAGAGAGTGAAAGGTCGTCCCAGTAGGTAGTACCGGAGGGCGAGGACTGCCCACTCGATGGTTAGGCACTCTTTCTCTATCGTGCTGTACCGGTACCTGCCTTCCCGCATTGACAGCTTCTGACTAATGTACAGCACAGGACGTTCCTCCCCCTCCACCTTCTGGGACAGAACGGCCCCCAGCCCTCTGTCCGATGCGTCCGTCTGTAAAATAAAGGGGAGAGAAAAGTCAGGGGAGTGTAACAGTGGACCCCCACACAGTGTAGCCTTTACCCTAGAGAAAGCCTGTTGGCATTGCTCCGTCCACTGGACCGGATCTGGTGCTCCCTTTTTAGTGAGAGCAGTCAGCGGGCTGGTGATGTCAGAATAATTGGGTATGAACCTATGATAGTAGCCAACCAGCCCCGGGAACTGTCTCACCCCCTTTTTGGTCTTGGGCCTTGGGCAGGCCGCAGTCGCTGCAGTCTTGTTAATTTGGAGATGCACCTGCCCATGGCCCAAGTGGAAACCCAGATACCGTACTTCCACCTGGCCAATTGAACACTTTTTTGGGTTAGCTGTGAGACCCGCACGCCTCAGCGACTTTAGGACAACCCTAAGGTGTTCGAGGTGCCGCAGCCAGTCATTGCTATAGATGATAATATCATCAAGATACATAGCTGTGTAGGTGGTGTGGGGGCGGAGAACCCGGTCCATGTGCCGCTGGAACATTGTGGGAGCCCCAAATAACCCAAAAGGAAGGGTGACGAATTGGTGTAAGCCAAATGGTGTGGAAAAGGCCATTTTCTCTTGGCATAGAGCAGTGCTCCAGTCACTGTGGGACTCCTTGTTTATGCCCATTTCGAGCATGGCCTTGAATACATCCCGGACCACCTTTTTCTTGTGTTTGGGCAGGCGGGGAAGGGTGGCTGCGCACTATCAGCCCAGGGGCGTCTCAATGTGTTGTTCTATGAGGTGGGTGCGGCCGGGCAGGGGCGAAAACACGTCGGAAAATTCCTTCTGCAACTGGGCTATCTCCGTGAGTTGGGCTGGGGAGAGGTGGTCTCCACAAGGGACCGGAGTGGTTGGCGGTGTCAGTTTTCTTTTTTGAACCTCTGGCCCCAGCTCCGCCTTCTCCGGTATTACTGACACCAATGCCACGGGGACCTCCTCATTCCAGCATTTTAACAGATTGAGGTGGTAAATTTGTAATGCCCCACCCCTGTCCGTTCACCTCACCTCATAGTCGATGTCCCCGGCTCGCCGTGTGACCTCGAAGGGCCCTTGCCACACAATTTGGAGCTTGATGTGGGCAATAATATGAATACTTTTGTCTCCCGGTGTGAACTCTCTAAGGAGCGTGCCCCTGTCATACAGTCGGGTTTGACGTTCTTGCACCTGCCGCAAATTCTCTTGGGTTAAGTGCGCGAGTGTGTGGAGTTTGGCACGCAGGTCGAGAACGTATTGAATTTCGTTCTTACTAGATGAAGGTCCCTCCTCCCAATTTTCACGTAGCATGTCCAAAATGCGGGGCGGCACGGTGGTGTAGTGGTTAGCGCCGTCACCTCACAGCAAGAAGGTCCGGGTTCGAGCCCCATGGCCGGCGAGGGCCTTTCTGTGTGGAGTTTGCATGTTCTCCCCGTGTCCGCGTGGGTTTCCTCCGGGTGCTCCGGTTTCCCCCACAGTCCAAAGACATGCAGGTTAGGTTAACTGGTGACTCTAAATTGACCGTAGGTGTGAATGTGAGTGTGAATGGTTGTCTGTGTCAGCCCTGTGATGACCTGGTGACTTGTCCAGGGTGTACCCCGCCTTTCGCCCGTAGTCAGCTGGGATAGGCTCCAGCTTGCCTGCGACCCTGTAGAAGGATAAAGCGGCTACAGATAATGAGATGAGATGAGAGATGAGATGTCCAAAATGCCACACGGCTTACGCCCATATAATAATTCAAATGGTGAAAAACCTGTGGAGACTTGCGGGACTTCTCGTACTGCAAATAACAGGGGCTCGAGCCACTTATCCTAATTACGTGCGTCTTCACTTCCGAACTTCCGAATTATGTTTTAGAGAGTTCGATTGACCTATGGTCATGAGCTTTGGGTAATGACCGAAAGAACAAGATCGCGGATACAAGCGGCCGAAATGAGTTTCCTTCGCAGGGTGGCTGGGCGCTCCCTTAGAGATAGGGTGAGAAGCACAGTCACTCGGGAGGAGCTCGGAGTAGAGCCGCTGCTCCTCCACATCGAGAGGAATCGGCTGAGGTGGCTCGGGCATCTCTTTTGGATGCCTCCTGGATGCCTCCCTGGGGAGGTGTTCCAGGCATGTCCCCCCGGGAGGAGGCCCTGGGGAAGACCCAGGACACGCTGGAGGGACTATGTCTCTCGGCTGGCCTGGGAACGCCTCGGTGTTCTTCCCGAGGAGCTGGCCGAGGTGTCTGAGGAAAGGGAAGTTTGGGCTTCCATGCTCAGACTGCTGCCTCCGCGACCTGGCCCCGGATAAAGCGGATGAAGACGAGACGAGAGTTCGATTAAAACATTCCACTAAGCCATCAGTTTGTGGGTGATAGACACTGGTGTGGATAGGCTTAATCCCCAGTAACCCATACAGTTCGCGCAGTGTGCATAACATAAATGTAGTGCCTCGGTCTGTCAGGATTTCTTTCGGAATCCTGACCCGGGAGATAAAGCGGAAGAGCGCTTCTGCATTACTGCGTGCTGAGCTATTGCGGAAAGGCACTGCTTCCGGATATCGTGTTGCATAGTCTACCAGAACTAAAATAAAGCGATATCCCTGTGCTGACCAATCTAATGGCCCGACGAGATCCATCCCAATTCTTTCAAAAGGGGTCTTGATTAAAGGGAGAGGGCGCAAAGGCGCTTTTGGAGTGACTGCGGGATTTATTAATTGGCATTCGCGGCACGCCGCACACCACCGACAGACATCCCTGTGAATCCCTGGCCAATAGAACCTGGCCATTATTCGGGCTAGTGTTTTGTCCTGCCATAAGTGTCCGGCCATGGGATTAAAGTGAGCCGCCTGGAATATGAGTTCCCGATGGCTCTTTGGGATTAATAACTCTGTTATCTTTTCCCCAGTTTGAGTGTCCTGCGTCACTCGGTATAACCGATCCTTAGTAATAGAAAAGTAAGGGAAGGCCGGCATCGCGTTTGGCTGGAGAATTTGACCATCGATTACTTTCACTTGGTCAAATGCATGCCACAGAGTCCCGTCTCGCGACTGCTCTAACGGGAAATCCCCAAGGGAATCCCTGAAAGAGGGAGGAGGGGCGGGGTGTTCCTCACTCCGTGTATCACCCTGACGCGGTGCTGACATAGACGGCTCTGCGACAGCTTCTCCCGCCAATGCTAGTCCAGGGTCTTCCCTAGACAGATTACTGCAGGACCCACTCCTTACTATGTGTGTCATTAACTCCTTAAATCCTGGCCAATCAGGCCCCAAAATCAGCGAGTGGGTGAGATGAGGGTTAACTGCCACTTTTACACTATGCTTTTCTCCCCGAAATTAGAATGTGGACCGACACTAAAGGGTAGTTGTGAACATCCCCGTGCAAACACAACACCTTCACCACTTGTGCTCTCCCCAATGCCTCACCTTGCACCAGGCTTTGGTGGATTGAGGTCTGGTTACAGCCAGAATCCACCAAAGCCTGGTACATATCCCCTTGGACCCTTACCGGTATATGATGCACCCCAGCCCGATCGAGGGCGGTTTCTGACGCATCGGGGACCCAGACCACCGTGCCCATCTCCATTGCGGAGCACTGATTTTGGAGATGTCCCGGATCCCCGCAGCACCAGCACACCGGCCCAGGCTCTCCCTCTGCACTGGTATTACTGACATCACTCATCTGGGGCAGAGAAGACACAGACAAGGAAGGGGAAACAGGAGGACACCACGGGTGCGCTGGGCCGGCTGGGGGGAAGCCGGCCCCCGCCTCTGCGGTGGGGGAATGGGGCAAAGACGGGAAGCAGAGGGAGAGGGGGAGAGAGAGAGAGGCAAGAGGAGGAGGAGAAGCATGTCTTCATGCCGTTGGAACTGCTGCCATGTCGTCCTCTGCCAGCTTGATGGCTTGATCCAGTGATGCCGGGCGATGACACTGGACCCACTCTGCTGGTCCTTCCGGAAGTTGTGCGATGAACTGTTCCAGTGTCACCAGGTCGATAATTCCCTCAGCATCGTGGTCATCTGCCCTCAGCCGGCAGGCATCCTGGAGTTGTTGCCCGAACGCAAACGGTCTGCCGATCTTCTCCAAGCGCAGCGAGCGGAAGCACTGTCGCTGTTGCTCTGGGGAATGGCCGACATGCTGGAGGATGGCTCTTCTGAGGTCTGCATATATGAGCCAGCTGTCAGTGAAGAGCTACAGTGCAGCAAGCTGCGCCTCACCCATCAGCAGGGGGAAGAGGCGAGCTGTTCGACCGGCCAACCCCACACCTCCACTGCTTGCTCAAAGAGCGCGAGGAAGGCTTCTGGATCATCGTGTGGACCCATCTTTGTTAGGGTGAGGTGGGGAGGGTCCACTCCGGTGGCGGTTGTGGACCCCGCTGACGCGTGCAGGTGCCGGAACGCCTGGCAGTCTTCTTGTTGGGCCAGCATCAAGGCTTCGAACCATTGTTCCTGTTCCTTCCAGAGGGCGATCAGTGCTTGATGCTGGTTCTGCTGTGCTGTGGCAAGGGCATGGATGCGATCTTTAAACGGCGACAACTCCATGGGGCTGTTCCCTTCTGCACTCCTGGGTTTCAGCACCATTGTAGAAACTGCCCGGATGTGGGTGGAGCACAGAAGTACAGCAGGCTGTTACTTGCTTCAAGTTCACTTTATTTGGCTTTTCAGTGCAACTCTTTTCATTTGGGGACATATACAGACACTCATACACACACAGACACCATCGTGTTCTGGTCCCCGATCTCCCCTCCTCTATTCCTCTCACTCCTTTTATAGGGCGCCGTCACTGTAAGAGACACACAAACACACGTTAATTGACAACAGGTGTAGCGATACGACCACTCACCTTCCCCGACTCTGCCCTCCATTCACAGACTGACGCTCGGCAATGCCCCTGCTGCCACATTGTATATATTATCTTATTACCTGAGATTATGCTCAATCCAAGATTATATGTACAACCCCGATTCCAAAAAAGTTGGGACAAAGTACAAATTGTAAATAAAAACGGAATGCAATGATGTGGAAGTTTCAAAATTCCATATTTTATTCAGAATAGAACATAGAGATGACGTATCAAATGTTTAAACTGTGAAAATGTATCATTTAAAGAGAAAAATTAGGTGACTTTAAATTTCATGACAACAATACATCTCAAAAAAGTTGGGACAAGGCCATGTTTACGACTGTGAGACATCCCCTTTTCTCTTTACAACAGTCTGTAAACGTCTGGGGACTGAGGAGACAAGTTGCTCAAGTTTAGGGATAGGAATGTTAACCCATTCTTGTCTAATGTAGGATTCTAGTTGTTCAACTGTCTTAGGTCTTTTTTGTCATATCTTCCGTTTTATGATGCGCCAAATGTTTTCTATGGGTGAAAGATCTGGACTGCAGGCTGGCCAGTTCAGTACCCGGACCCTTCTTCTACCCAGCCATGATGCTGTAATTGATGCAGTATGTGGTTTGGCATTGTCATGTTGGAAAATGCAAGGTCTTCCGTGAAAGAGACGTTGTCTGGATGGGAACATATGTTGCTCTAGAACCTGGATATACCTTTCAGCATTGATGGTGTCTTTCCAGATGTGTAAGCTGCCCATGCCACACGCACTAATGCAACCCCATACCATCAGAGATGCAGGCTTCTGAACTGAGCGCTGATAACAACTTGGGTCGTCCTTCTCCTCTTTAGTCCGAATGACACGGCATCCCTGATTTCCATAAAGAACTTCAAATTTTGATTCGTCTGACCACAGAACAGTTTTCCACTTTGCCACAGTCCATTTTAAATGAGCCTTGGCCCAGAGAAGACGTCTGCGCTTCTGGATCATGTTTAGATACGGCTTCTTCTTTGAACTATAGAGTTTTAGCTGGCAACGGCGGATGGCACGGTGAATTGTGTTCACAGATAATGTTCTCTGGAAATATTCCTGAGCCCATTTTGTGATTTCCAATACAGAAGCATGCCTGTATGTGATGCAGTGCCATCTAAGGGCCCGAAGATCACAGGCACCCAGTATGGTTTTCTGGCCTTGACCCTTACGCAGAGAGATTCTTCCAGATTCTCTGAATCTTTTGATATTATGCACTGTAGATGATGATATGTTCAAACTCTTTGCAATTTTACACTGTCAAACTCCTTTCTGATATTGCTCCACTATTTGTCGGCGCAGAATTGGGGGGATTGGTGATCCTCTTCTCATCTTTACTTCTGAGAGCTGCTGCCACTCCAAGATGCTCTTTTTATACCCAGTCATGTTAATGACCTATTGCCAATTGACCTAATGAGTTGCAATTTGGTCCTCCAGCTGTTCCTTTTTTGTACCTTTAACTTTTCCAGCCTCTTATTGCCCCTGTCCCAACTTTTTTGAGATGTGTTGCTGTCATGAAATTTCAAATGAGCCAATATTTGGCATGAAATTTCAAAATGTCTCACTTTCGACATTTGATATGTTGTCTATGTTCTATTGTGAATACAATATCAGTTTTTGAGATTTGTAAATTATTGCATTCTGTTTTTATTTACAATTTGTACTTTGTCCCAACTTTTTTGGAATCGGGGTTGTACAGTGGTGTTTGAAAGTTTGTGAACCCTTTAGAATTTTCTATATTTCTGCATAAATATGACCTAAAACAACATCAGATTTTCACACAAGTCCTAAAAGTAGATAAAGAGAACCCAGTTAAACAAATGAGACAAAAATATTGTACTTGGTCATTTGTTTATTGAGGAAAATTATCCAATATTACATATCTGTGAGTGGCAAAAGTATGTGAACCTCTAGGATTAGCAGTTAATTTGAAGGTGAAATTAGAGTCAGGTGTTTTCAATCAATGGGATGACAATCAGGTGTGAGTGGGCACCCTGTTTTATTTAAAGAACAGGGATCTATCGAAGTCTGATCTTCACAACACATGTTTGTGGAAGTGTATCATGGAACGAACAAAAGAGATTTCTGAGGTCCTCAGAAAAAGCATTGTTGATGCTCATCAGACTGGAAAAGGTTACAAAACCATCTCTAAAGGGTTTGGACTCCACCAATTCACAGTCAGACAGATTGTGTACAAATGGAGGAAATTCAAGACCATTGTTACCCTCTCCAGGAGTGGTCAACCAACAAAGATCACTTCAAGAGCAAGGTGTGTAATAGTCAGCAATGTCACAATAGAGCCCAGGGTAACTTCTAAGCAACTGAAGGTCTCTCTCACATTGGCTAATGTTAATGTTCATGAGTTCACCATCAGGAGAACACTGAACAACAATGGTGTGCATGGCAGGGTTGCAAGGAGAAAGCCACTGCCCTCCAAAAAGAACATTACTGCTCGTCTGCAGTTTGCGAAAGATCACGTGGACAAGCCAGAAGGCTATTGGAAAAATGTTTTATGGACGGATGTGAACAAAATAGAACTCTTTTGGTTTAAAAGAGAAGCGTGATGTTTAGAGAAAGGAAAAAACTGCATTCCAGCATAAGAACCTTATCCCACCTGTAAAACATGGTGGTGGTGGTGGTAGTATCATGGTTTGGGCCTGTTTTGCTGCATCTGGGTCAGGACGGCTTTCCATCATTGATGGAACAATGAATTCTGAATTGTACCCGCAAATTCTAAAGGAAAATGTCAGGACATCTGTCCATGAACTGAATCTCGAGAAGGTGGGTCATGCAGCAAGATAGTGACCCTAAGCGCACAAGTCGTTCTACCAAAGAATGGTTAAAGAAGAATAAAGTTAATGTTTTGGAATGGCCAAGTCAAAGTCTTGACCTTAATCCAATCGAAATGTTATAGAAGGACCTGAAGCGAGCAGTTCATGTGAGGAAACCCACCAACATCCCAGAGTTGAAGCTGTTCTGTATGGAGGAATGGGCTAAAATTCCTCCAAGCCGGTGTGCAGGACTGATCAGCAGTTACCAGAAATGTTTAGTTGCGGTTATTGCTAGACAAGAGGGTCACACCACATACTGAAAGCAAAGGTTCACATACTTTTGCCACTCACAGATATGTAATATTGGATAATTTTCCTCAATAAATAAATGACCAAGTAGAATATTTTCCTCTCATTTGTTTAACTGGGTTCTCTTTATCTACTTTTAGGACTTGTGTGAAAATCTGATAATGTTTTAGGTCATATTTATGCAGAAAAATAGAAAATTCTAAAGGGTTCACAAACTTTCAAGCACCACTGTTCTTGGGGGGGAGGATGAAAAGAAAACAGAATCCAGCAAAACAGAAAGGCATGTGAAAATCCTGATTGTAGGTTAAAGTCAATTACTCTTTAAATAAATAAATAAATATTTGGACGGTGTGGCTCCATGCCCGTCTGTTCTATAGAAATTAAGCCAGAATTCCTCTACCATTTTGTCAAATTTGGAGTCAGAGTTTGTGCAATAGAGACGAGAGTCAAAGTCAGGTACACCTACTAATTTGGTAGACCAAATCACTTCATTCCCAGTTGTGCCCATGCCTTCTTATGATATAATAGAATACTGTTTTAAAAACTAATTTCTGGGGGGAAATAAAAATGTGCAGATATCACCATAGGGAAAACGAATTGTTCAAATTCAAAACTGTAACTGGAAGGACAGTTTAGACAAGATCAGTGACTATTTTGTAAAAGACTATTTTGTCATTGAAACACATGGGGATGGGCAGTGCTACATATTATACTGCAGCCAGCCAGCAGGGTTGCTAGACCTGTAGTTTCTTCACTTTTTAGAGATGTTGCACTGTCCATGATTTTTACAGTCATTGGTCTAAATGGTAAATGATTACTCATTGTTGTCTGTCATTTTTATGAGTTAAATGTGTAAACAAGGATTTCATCACCAAATCTATTGTGTATGATGTACAAACCTGATTCCAAAAAAGTTAGGACGCTGTGCAAAACGTACATAAAAACAGTCCATAGGTCCTTTTTGACTTATTCAATTGAATACAATACAAAGACAAGATATTTTAATGTTCCAACTGATAAATGTTTTTGTTTTTTGTAAATATATACTTATTCTGAATTTGACGTCTGTAACACATTCCAAAAAATTTGGGACAGAGGTATATTTACTAGGGCGGCACGGTGGTGTAGTGGTTAGCGCTGTTGCCTCACAGCAAGAAGGTCCGGGTTCGAGCCCTGTGGCCGGCGAGGGCCTTTCTGTGCGGAGTTAGGGTTAATTTGATGGTAAGAACATATATTTTTTATTTTCAAGAATTATTATTATTATAGCATTTTTTACAAATTGCTACTGTCATTTCGCCAGTTTGTTTACATTCTAAGCAGAAATGATTGTCAGATCTCATCTCATCTCATCATCTCTAGCCGCTTTATCCTGTTCTCCAGGGTCACGGGCAAGCTGGAGCCTATCCCAGCTGACTACGGGCGAAAGGCGGGGTACACCCTGGACAAGTCGCCAGGTCATCACAGGACTGGCACATAGACACAGACAACCATTCACACTCACATTCACACCTACGGTCAATTTAGAGTCACCAGTTAACCTAACCTGCATGTCTTTGGACTGTGGGGGAAACCGGAGCACCCGGAGGAAATCCACGCGGACACGGGGAGAACATGCAAACTCCGCACAGAAAGGCCCTCGCCGGCCACGGGGCTCGAACCCGGACCTTCTTGCTGTGAGGCGACAGCGCTAACCACTACACCACCGTGCCGCTTAGCTCAAAGCACATTTAATTATTATTATTATTATTATTATTATTATTATAAAACTTGTCACATATTTTCACTGGCATTTAAACATGTTCATGACATTCCTAATTAATTCAAAAGTTTTGATTATGAATTAAAGTTTAATTTCTGTGTATTTTTGATTTGTGTTGATTTCAGAACATTGAGCTGAAGGTAGAGGTGGAGAGCTTGAAGCAGGAGTTACAGGAGAAACAGCAGCTCCTTGACAAAGCTCTGTGAGTTTCTTTCTGTCTACCATCTGTCAGTCTGTGTGTCTGTTTATGTCTTTCTACTTATCTGTACAACTCGAGATCGTTACAAGTTTCACAGTACAAAAGGTTAAATAGTTTTGTAGGAAAAGGTTAAATGTGGCATTCAGCATCTGTTTGTTTCTTTTTACATAGTAGCTGTAGGCAGGAGAATTAATTTTAATGAGGCATGATAAATAATACCTCAATTTTAATACATCATTTAAATATATTTGTCCTCTTACATGCTATATAACAGCTTAATAAGTGGTGTATTCATCACCACTTCATTCCAGCTGCCCTTGGGGCACTTCTCTCTTTGTTAGATAGTGTTAAACCATTTAATCAATTCCAAGAAGTGTTTACATGTCCTTGTAGCTATAGAGTCTGATAAACAAGGAAGTAAAAAAAAAAATACTAATATGCATCAGTAATCCAGAAGTTCAAGACAGATGCAAGCTGTTTGTCTCCGTCTGCGAAACGTATTGTGGACTCATAGTTTGTTAATAGCACTTTTCCACTGGACAGTACAGTTCAGATAATAACATTTTGTCCCTATTTCCACTGCCAAGTGAGCTGTGCCATCCTTAAATACTCATGTTGAATTCAGTTATCCTTCTTGCAAGCTGAGCTGGGATATATGGGTAGGGATAAAAATAGTTCTGACCACTGACTGATCATACAAAGTTGTCAGAGAATCGTCCTGAAAAATGTCTCTGGCTGGAATTACTTTTCAGCAGTGAAAAACAGTTACCTATGTTAGATTAAATCCTAAATGGCTTTTTCTTGACTTCATTCGTGTCCTGCATAGGGTATAATATAATGCCGTTATACTTGGTGTAAATTAGAATGACATTAGAAGGAAATTAGAGATATTTTCTTGAATGGGAAATAGGAATTGAATACAAACACGTTTGTGTGTTTGATCATCCCCCCCAGTGTACACACTCCATTACAAGTAAGTATGAAGGCGGACACCAATGTGAGCTATGGGCAACCACACAAGATGCCTTGACCTGCTAGCAGATACGCAAGTGCAAAAGTATAAATCGGCCTGAAGTGAGAGGGCAGTTATCGTGATTCCATTTGCATAACCCATCACTAGTATTCTTTCATTATTAGCAGTGTCACTATCTCAGAGGACGTGAATGAAGTCTGTACAGATAAAAGCTAATGATATTCTGTGTGCTATATCCAGATGGCTATATAAATGGTCAGAAGACTCCTGTCTTTAATAGCACTCTTATTAAGTCTCAGGGGATGACCTTAGAAGAGCTGATGTCAGTTCTCAGAACAGCCTGTGTAAAGTGCATAAATGTATATTCATTGCTGAAAATCACTGTCATGACTTGCTGTGCTGTTTGTGTGTTGTTAAGACTATGTTTAATAATGTACTGACATACTGTATTGAGGTATTTCACCTGACGTCACAGGGTCACGTGACGCCCCGGTGTCCACCATTTTGGACGGCAAGCTAGCTAATGTCAACAACAGTAGCTGGTATGTTACTGTAGCAATATTTACGTTCAGTCATTTGGATGACTGTTAAAACCTTTCAGTCTCAAGTTTTTCCTTTACTGGATTTACTAGTTTACTGAGCTAGCGCGCGATGGCTCCCGGCTTGGCCGGCAAGCGCGCGATGGCTCCCGGCTTGGCCGGCGAGCGCGCGATGGCTCCCGGCTTGGCCGGCGAGCGTGCGATGGCTCCCGGCTTGGCCGGCGAGCGCGCGATGGCTCCCGGCTTGGCCGAGCGCGCTAGCTCAGTAAACTAGTAAATCCAGTAAAGGAAAAACTTGAGACTGAAAGGTTTTAACAGTCATCCAAATGACTGAACGTAAATATTGCTACAGTAACATACCAGCTACGATGTTGTTGACATTAGCTAGTGCTAACAGCTAGTTGCTAATACACTGCTACAACTACACCGACCCTAATAATACAGTTCTTAGTCATTGCCTGGTAACAGCAAATTTATAATGGGCCATGTCTCAACAGACTAAGAAGTTATTTCAATGACATTTAATAACATTTTGTTTATCCTGAGGACCGAAAGTAAATGAAAATGTGAACAAACCTTAGCTGTAATCAGATGGCGACCACCGGCTCCAGGGACGACCCACTGATGTAGGTATGTTACCCAGCCTGACACAAAATATTTGTAGGCATCCAAACTCGTATACGCTTTCAGATCAATACCTGTGTATGGCGATGGGTTTTTAACGACATAGGTATACAGATCATGTGGGCCGAAGTCAGGTAAAGACGAGGGCTTCGTGTACTTCCGTACGTCAGTGAACAATCCTGGTGGAAGCAGGTAAACGTCGTTCTCTAAGCCTGCTAACCTCAATTTTTGCAAATACCTCTCCCTCTGCTCGCCCTGTAAATGCCCTACATCACTGGATAGTGAAGGTGTTTTCTGCATCTCGCTCCTTTTTCTTTTATATTTTTCGTTTGTCGCCTTCCTCGCATTCAAACTGATTCGAGCCGTGCCGTCCAAAATGGCAGCATCACATGACTTGGTCACGTGAGTGAAATACCTCAATACTGACAATCTCTGAAATGCTAACAAAGCTAATTATAAACCCTTGAATAAGACTTACAAACAAGACTTTTAGACCCAAATTAGCATTATACAAAAGTTAAAGTAATTAATGTTCTAAAATGCAAGTACAATTTCAGTTTCTTTTCTCAGATTATTGCACAAATTGGATTAAAATTATGAACATAAACATAGTAGAATGCCAGTAAATGGCATTTGTATTTAAATTCTCATTTTGCTAGACAAAAAGAGCAATGTGTGGTTATATTAGCTAAAACTATGCTGAAAATTTCTAGCCTAGTCCCTCTCTGTATTAAAAAAAAAAAGCAAGCATGCTAACTAGCTCTGATAATACAAACTAGTTTGCCTGGTAATAACTAGTAGTCATGCGACAAATAGACTAGATAAAAAATAAAGTAAAAATAGTAGCTCAGTAAATGCCATTTGTAATTAAGTTCACATTTTGCTGGACAAGAAAAGCAATGTGTGGTTTTATTAACTAAAACGATGCTTAAAATCTTTAGCTAATCTCTCAAAAAATGGCAAGTATGCTAGCTATGACAATACAAACTAGCTTGCCTGGTAATAGCTAGCTGTTATGATGCAACAAATAGGCTAGATTAAAAAAGAAAAGAATAAAAATTGTAGCTCAGTAAATGACATTTTGTAATAAAATTCTCAATAGATTAAACAAAAAGAGCAATGTATAGTTGTATTATCTAAAACTATCCTTAAAATATCTAGCTAATCTCGCGTACAGTGGCAAGCATGCTTGCTCTGACAGTACAAACTAGCTTGCCTGGTAATAACTAGCTGTCATGCTGATACAAATAAGCTAGATCAAAATAAAATACAACTAATGACAAAGCGATATTTGTATCATTAGCTTTCAAATCAGTTTTTTTTTATTCAACGCAGTTTTCCAGTGTTTCAGTATTTCAAATGGGA
Organism: Neoarius graeffei; assembly: GCF_027579695.1. NCBI lineage: Eukaryota > Metazoa > Chordata > Actinopteri > Siluriformes > Ariidae > Neoarius > Neoarius graeffei. Next base: position 40,230,735 of record NC_083591.1, on the reverse strand, counting down.
ATTTATTGGATGTCTCTTTTTAGAACCAAATTAGCACCTTTTTTAAGTCGTCCATAGGTTAAGTTTATGAATTTGTTTTAAAAGGTATGGAGTATAAAGTAGGGATAAATCTTTTTAAATGAGGTGAGTAAAAGTCTTAAATGAACGAGAAAAATTCAAAGTGAATTATAGATACTTGAAAATTGTACTTTAGTACAGTAGCAAAGTTATTGTACTGTGTTACTTCCCAACTGCTTACAGAAACTATCAGACTCAATTAGGATATTTATCAATAGAATATTTCATATATTTTACATACAGTAATTCTGGGCATATACAGTACAAAAATAATGACTGTCCCCAGTGTTCCAAAAATGGCTGCCAGAACACATGATGTAGCTCTTGGTCTCTGGGTTTAAATTAACCCATATATATATATACACACACACACACACACACACACACACACACTTCAGGGTGCCAGACCATGAGCTCACCACATACCCTAACACCATCACCCCATCTCATCGGTTTTGTTTGTTTGGGGGTTTTTTGTGAACAAAAAAGTTTGTAGGGAAAAATTCTGTTAGATAACAATATAGACAGCAACCTGTATTAAGTAGCTCATAATGTAATCCCAGTGTGTACATTGTGTCATAATGTGTTTATTTAATTAATTTCATTTCATTTAACTTAGTTTCATTTTAATTTCAGAAATGTTAAAATTATTAAAATGGTTGTTAATAAATAAAATTATACCATTTTTACACCATAATGGTACAGTTACAACTACAGTTTGTAAATTAATTCTTATGTATAATTGCTGGCTGTACAATAACAGTTGGAAAAACACTCATCCATGGTGGGTGTGAGCTGACAGTCGTTATCCCAGTTTAAAACCAGCACATTTATACACACAGTGACAGACACAGTGGCGTGGGCCATTCTGGGAGTCCCATCCCTGCAAAAATTAGTGCGTGTCTCCCCATGTATTAGCCATAGCTATTCTAAGACGTGATGACATGGAAAATTTTAAAGCTATCCTCTGCTTCAGGATGACTGAAGCCATCCTTGAGTCATGGGGCACATCATCTTGGTTACCTGTGACACTTGGGAGCCCCTGACTTACAGTGTCCTCCACAACTATTGGCACCCTTTGTAAAGATTAGTAAAAGGGATTAGAAAAATTCCGCCTTTTTGGTGAAGTAGCTTCATCTCATATTGAAAAAAAAACCTGAGAAAAATCCAAACTTTTAATATAAATACATCTATTCAGAAAAAAACAAATCCCTCATCAAAAGACGTAATTATTTTCAGCAAAAACACGTCACAATCATTGGCGCCCCCACATTTAATATTTTGTACAACCTCCCTTTGCCAGTAAAACAGCACTGAGTCTCTCCTATAACATTTTATAAGGTTGGAGATGCAGAGCAGGGCATCTGAGACCATTCCTCTTAATACAATCTTTTCAGATCATCCAGGGTCTTCGGCCCTCTCTTGTACACTCTCCTCTTCAGCTCAGCCCACAGGTTTTCAGCAAGGTTCAGGTCAGGGGACGGAGATGACCATGGCAGAAGCTTGATTCTGTGCTCAGCTAACCATTTTTGTGTTGATTTGGACATATACTTTGGATCATTGTCCTGCTGGAAGATCCAGTGATGGCCCAGTTTTAGTTTCCTGGCAGAGGCAGCCAGATTCTGATTTAAAATGTCCTGGTATTTCATGGAGTCCAACACTAACAAGGTTTCCAGGGCTTTGGAGGAAAAACAGCCCAAAAACATCACAGCACTTCCACCACATTTCACAATTGGGATCGGGTTCTTTTCATTATAGGCATCCTTCTTTTTACTCCAAACCCACCTTGAGTGTTTGTTGCCAGAAAGCTCTATGTTTGTTTCATCGGACCATAGAACACGGTTCCTGTCAAAGTTGTAGTAACGTTTCGTAAACTTCAGGTGTTTACATTTGTGGTTAACTGACAGAAAAGGCTTTTTTTTCTGACAGACCTTCCAAATAATCTGTTGGCATGGAGGTGGAGTCTGGTGGTTTTAGAGACTTGGAAACCCCAAGATTTTACTTTATTTTTTTCTTGTAATTCAACAACAGTGATCCTTGGGGGTTATTTTTTTGCCTCTCTTACCCTTCTCCTCACTTTACGTGGGGCAAAATAAACTTGGGTTCTCTTCCAGGCAAGTTTATAACAGTTCCAGTTGGTGTCCCCTCTTTTTTTTTTTTTTTAATTATTGCCCTAATTGTAGAAATTGACATTTTCATGCAAGCAGCTATTATTTTATATAACCATTCCCTGACTTAGGAAGATCAACACACTTCTCCCTCATTTGGTTTGTGTGTTCTCTTATCTTTCCCATGTTGATGGATGACTAAGGGGAATTTGGCCTCTGTGTCACTTCACATTTGTACCCCAGTTAATCAGAAAGTTATGGATTACAGCTTGAAAGTTCCTATGCACTCCAATCAACTCAAACATGTACAATTTAAATGGGAAACGTGCTTCAGTTACATTGTGTTTACTATAATTTCCAGGGTTGCCAATAATTGTGGCACATGTGTTTTTGTTGAAATTAATTATTTCTTGATGAGGGATTTGTTTTTTTCTGATTAAATGTATGTAAATTAAAGGTTGGATTTTTCTCATTTTTTTTTTCAGTGTGAGATGAAGTGACTTCACCAAAAGATGGATTTTTTTTCTCACCCTTTTTACTAATCTTTGCAAGGGGTGCCAATAATTGTGGAGGGCACTGTAATTCTAAAAGTCATAGTATCATGGTGTATTAAAAATTCTCAGCTCTGCACATGGAGATTTTGCCTCGTACAGTGTAGTTGTAACACATCTGTTCTGGCGAGTCAAGCTCTTCAGGAATGTCTGGTAAATTAGGGTCAGATTGGAACCCATCAGGCTTGGTCAGCCAACTGACTCCATCATCTGAACATATGCATGAGATTCCACACGTCTACACTTGCAGAGAACTTAAAAAAAAAGGCATCCAGAGCAAGACATTTGTTCTTAAAACAGCTGTAGCTTTATGTATACATAGTTGTGGGTGTTGGAATGACCAGTGATGGCTGGTATAAATGGGCTAGCAGGGCTAAGCCCCCCCTGTCTTTCAAAGATAAATAGACATCATCAAGATAGGGTTTCCTTTTTGGCTTCCGCATCAGATTATTTGCTGTTAACAAATGTCTTAAGGCCACCAATCCAGTGCCACCAATAGTCAGGAAGAAAATACACAGAATGGTATAAAGAAGCAAGGCTGAGGCTGATTTCTTTATCGCCCAGTCTGTAAACTCATGCAGTAATGTCAGGTGATTACATAGCGTGAAACACCACCTTAATTTAGTGCATTTGGCTTGATGTTTTTCAGCCCATGTCGCTGCCACGTCACACATAACGCATGATCAACACTGAGAAAGTGCATTTGAAATACAGTCACAGATGTAAGGAATATGAACAAGGCAGATTATTTACTCTGTCATCTGTTTTTCCCCAAAATGTCTTTGGAGGAGAACCTAAAAGTACACGGACTAAGCACACACTGTAATAATATAACAGAAGCACAGGTTTAGTGTTTTTGGTTTGAAGAAAAGGGTTACAAGGTTTATGTTTACTGTATTTGGCATTCAGAGGAAACACTTTCAAGGCAAAAGAGCATTGTGGACTTGATATACTATTAGAAATCACGAATACAGTTACAAAATAGGAATATCTTGCATACAAATTGTGTGTGCGCGCATGCGTGTGTGGTTCGTTCTCATTATATCGTCAGGATATTGCTCAGCCCTAATAGTTTCATTGTCGAAGTATTGATAGATTTTAGATTTTATAGCCCTTCCGTCTCACAGCATGACCAGCTGTTACTGGGACACGTTAAACATGTCGACATGTTTTAAAACAAAGCAAGATAGTGGCCTTCCAGCTGACCCGTCCCTGCTGTTTTCCAATAGGACCACAGCAGAGAGCCTGACCAATAACAATGAAGCAGAGCTGCAGCGTCGCTGTGAGGCAAGACAGCAGGAGATCGACCACATGCAACAGGTCCTACAGACCAAGATACAGCTCCTGCAGGAGGTAGAGGCACATCTTCACAAACGTACATGCACACGGTTGCACACGTGCTTTTGTTGATGATCATACTGAAGACCATAACTGTGATGATGATGCAATGTATGGCAGGAGGCTCAGTTAGCACGGAGCGAGGCTGAACGCATGGCCAGCCTCGCAGAGTCCTGCTCCCAGCATCCCCCTGTCACCATGGAGCCCATCACCAAGGAGATGTCTGTTGCGACGAGCTTACAACCTCCCAACCTGCTGCCTGACAACAGAGACAGCAAACGGTAAGAGAGTTATTCTTTCTGACCTCGAGTCTAGGGCAATTTGAAATAGTTCTCCCTCTAAAAATAACACAATATTCCCAATTTTACATTCCACCAAAACAATCCCCAGACTCCACCAAGCGTTCCACCAAAACAATCACTGTAGCCAGTAAAAACAGCTTCACTGCAGACAAAACAAGCATTCTTTCACACACATCACACCTGGACCATGATTATATTAACAACATATGCACAACTGTGCTTTCTCTCTCTCTCTGTCTCTCTCTCTGGGTGTATGTGTGTGTTCAGTGACTGGCAATATCCTGTATCCTGACCATATCCTCACATGCGCTAATCAAAGTGCACGGCCCTATTAAAACTATATTAAAAGCAGCATCTCTGAAGTGATGGTGTCAGAATTAATTTTTAGAAGAATTTGGTCACGTGTACACTCGAGCACAGTGAAATTCCTCCACTGCATTTAACCCATCTGAAGCGATGAACACACACATGCACACACAAGTGAGCAATGAGCGCGCACACACATACCCAGAGCAGTGGGCAGCTATGCTACAGCACCCAGGGAGCAGTTGGGGATTGGGTGCCTTGCTCAAGGGCACTTCAGCCATGATATAGAGAGAGAGGAAAGTGCTGTTCATTCATTCAATTCCCCTCACATTTTTCCTGCCAGTCCTGGGAATCAAACCGGTGACCCTTTGGGCCCTGAGGCTGCTTCTCTAACCTTCAGGCCATAGTTGCCCCCGGACATGTTTAGTACTCTGTTCAAGAGTACTAAATTATCTTGAGCTGGAGTTAATCCACAGATCACATTTAAGTGGAAAAAAAAAATTTCTAGCGCAACCTCCAGCAAAGATAGACGAATCTTAAATGGATTCCAGTGTAGAGTATCACCCAAATGAGGATGGGTTCCTTTTTGAGTCTGGTTCCTCTCGAGGTTTTTTCCTCATGTCGTCTGAGGGAGTTTTTCCTTGCCACCATCACCACAGGCTTGCTCACTGGGGATAGATTAGGGATAAAATTAGCTCATGTTTAAAGTCATTCAAATTCTGTAAAGCTGCTTTGCGACAAAGTCTATTGTTAAAAGCGCTATTTAAAAAATATATATTTTTAATGCCAGATACATGTGATGTCTGAACGCGTCACATTTGTACTAATTATCTAACTATAGGCACTCAAAGTTTTAAGCAAAGCAGTTTCAATGATACTAAGGACAATATTCAATTAAGAGTTTCATAAACTTGTTTAGATTATTGAATATTTTGAGAAATATCATGCATGTTATTAATTTTACAGTATGTAAATAATGTCCTGAGTATGTCCTGCTAACAAAACCTGACGTGACTGAATGATAACAATGCTTAAATGTTAATGATTAGTTTGTGGTTATAAATAAGACGGTCAAAGTGGTTATGATTTGGTAACTCGCAGCATGGACTAAAAGATAGACATAAGCTGCCTCCTGCTAAACAATTTAGCCAAATGCATATGATTAGATGAACCACAACAGAGGATCTGCGATAGAAGCAGGGTTTGTTCATGTTTGGAAAACTTGAGCTGCTACAGTGTCTTTGTTTTCATTATTTTTTTATCAATTCTGCTCCAGTATTGTTTGTTTTTTTTCCTGAGTACTGGCTTGAGTCTGCTGAAATACTGCCCACAGTCCACCGTGTCTGATTTGTAGTATAGAGTTTTCTGTTAATTTGATCATCTCTCACACCCACACAGTCATACAGGTTATTAATGTGTGTTGCTTATCTGCAGGATTGAGGAGCTCACTGCAGCAGTGCGCTGTAAGGAGATCCTTATACGGAAGTTAACGGAGGAGAGGAGCTCTCTGAGAGAGAGAGTCACAGAGATGGAGGAACAGCTCCAAGAGCTGTCTACCTCACTACTGCAGAAAGAGAGAGATGCAGAGGTGAGCAAGTGTGTGTGTGTGTGTGTGTGTGTTAGCACGACAGCAGGCAAAAGAGTAGACATGGGGCTCAAGGAACATCAGTTTTAAGACGTCTTTCTGAAATTTATTTTTAGAGTCCTCTAGTGCCTGCAAAGTGAATTGCAACTGCAACATGCATTAAAGGGACCAGTTCACCATTCCCAGAATGCAATTTGTTGTTTTTGTTTTCATACTGGCTACCGCGTTTTGAAAGCACATGACCGCTGCTCTGCTAGCTCTCTTCATGCACACTCACCTAGTTGAGTACCGAGCCTTTTCTATAAAAAGAAAAATTTTGCTACTGAAAAGCACACAATTTTGAACATGGCCGCCAACGAGATGGCAGAGACCAGTTCTGGTTCATTACAAAGGAATAACCAAACGAAAACAGAACAGATCAGTTGAAAGAATTTGAAATATAACTACTTTGACAAAATATCTTCAATTTCACCTTACAGTTTATGATCTATGCATGTCAGTTGCATTGTTGCAGATTGTTTTTTAAAATGTAACAGTGGAATATCGATGGCATCAAAAATGGCGACTCACTATTTGGCACAGAGGCTTCTGGGAAGGGTGAGCTGGCCTCTTTAATGAGCGGTGAAAAGCCCTTTCCTCACACGTCTTGACATCATGCATACCATGTGAATGTTGTGTGTGTGATGTATAAAGTTAGATTTTAAATTCTATAATTATTACAGAGTTAGAAGCTATTTTAAAGATTACACCTTTAAAGGTGGGGTATGAGATTTTGGAATAACGGTTCCCGCAAGCCATATTTTGAAAAGAAACACGCCCGCCCTCGCCATGCTCCCACCCCCCGCGTCTCCACCCCTCCTCCCCCTTATAAAGCCTGAGAAAATCAGCCTTTATAATGGGTGTCTATTGCGTTACACACCAGTGGAGCAGAGTGTAGAGAGCTTGGAAAAATAGCTCAAACTTTCTCATTTAAACTGTGTTTTCAGCCCCAATTTTCACTCCACACACACAATTTTCTCAAAAATAGTAGCCACACTTGTCCTGATTCACACAATGTGCCTACCTACACGATAGGATTTGCAGTTTTTGAATGAGAAGCCTGAAAGTGAGGAGAGGACAACCGCGCAGCCACATAGACTAACATTATAAACTTGGCAGAAAAGTCACTCGTTTTTAACTCGCTCTAGTGACCTCATTTTTTACACTACAGACAAAAAAATTACATCAGTGTGTTCAGGAGATCCTTGTGGCACTCACTGTGAAAGAATTTTGTGAATATCTCCTTCCGTTTTCGTGTAAATCCCCGTTGCTTGGAGGGAGCGCACTGAGAAAATCCTGCGCTCTGTGTGACACTCCGCTCGCTGTCTCACACACACACACACACACACACACACGCACACAGAAGGGCCGGGCTGCTCACAGGCTTCAGTCTGATTGACGTGTCAGTATCCAATCATTTTGAGGTGGTACCTCAATATGATTGGATGGCGTTTTTCCTTTATTTTACACTGTAGACTGGATTAAAATATTTCGTTTTTGGGTCAAACCTTCTATTGTACTGCTTGCAACATGGGTGTGAGGAGCTTTTCAAGCAATATGGTAAAAAATACTCCTGAAAAAAATCTCATACCCCACCTTTAAGTAAATTTGTCATACTGGGATGCAGTTTTGTTGTAATCTACATCACTATGAAACACCTCAACCTGCGTCATTATCTTAACACTGGTATGATTTTGGGGAAAAAAGAGACCAGATATAAAAAAAAAAGAGACCAGATAGTCTTTTTAATGATTTTGAAATTATGCTTATAAATTGATTGTGTTTTTCTTAGTGCTAGTGATATTGACACAGCAAAATGTCACAGAAATGTTGCTCCTTAAAAGTGTCCAGTGATGCACTGAACTGCAATGACCAAAAAAAAATTTCTGTATGGTCTGTTCATTTCTATACAATTTGACATATCTCACTGTTCATTAGGTCAGGTCTGTCACTTTCCATTGTATGATTCATGTTATATGAGATATCATGGGACTAGAACTCATGTTTCTGCTGACACATCAGCAGCTGGCGAGTTACTGACGAAGTGAATCAGCTTTCATGCTCTCGTTCTCAAGTTGTACCTCTTGGACTCGTGAACTGCAGAACTCATTCTGAATGTGAAGCTTTGCCTTTGGAAGAAAAATATATAACTCAAAATCATGAGAAAATTCTAAATAAAAATGACAAGTAATTGTGCTATCATTCACAGCACATAATAACATTTAAGAAGCTCCTAATTATTTTAATTACACATAAACTGTATGGCATTGTGTATGATAGTGATCACTGTTCTTCATTGCCACAGTTTTACCAGGAAGAGCTGGGGCGTGAGAGGCTGCGTGTCCAACAAGAGATGCAGGTAAGACTTGTTACCTGTAGTATTTGTGTCAGTAAACATATATTTGGATATAAAATCCCAAAGCAGTCTAATGGGAGAACTGTTCAGCTTCAAAAATGCAGAAATCATGTCAATGTTGTGTTTTTCTCATTAACCAGTTTGTAGCAGAACTACAGTGGTGGACAAATCACATTTATTAAGGAGGTTCCCAGATGAGTCAAAGCTCACATGTGCTGCCCAGGGCTGTGTTTTGGTTTCTGGGAAACTGAATTGACTAAAAAAAATCATAGCTACGATAATGTAATAAAGTATAACTAGCTATTTAGTGGGTTAATTGCATTAATTATTGACATAAATCCCTGCATAGGGGGCGGCCTGGCCCCATCCTTCTGTAGAAAATGTCTAATGCCCCTTTTCCACCAAAGCAGTTCCAGGGCTGGTTCGGGGCCAGTGCTTAGTTTGGAACCGGGTTTTCTGTTTCCACTGACAAAGAACTGGCTCTGGGGCCAGAAAAACCGGTTCCAGGCTAGCACCAACTCTCTGCTGGGCCAGAGGAAAGAACCGCTTATGTCAGCGGGGGGGCGGAGTTGTTAAGACCAACAACAATAAGACCGCGAAAGATCGCCATTTTTAAGTGACAAGAAGCAGCAGCTGTACAAACGCGAAGTCATCCATTATTATTATTGTTGTTGCTGCTGCTGCTGCTTCTTCCGTGTTGTTTTTGCTTCTATATTCGCGCCAAGGTTTATGCAAACGTAGCGACATAACTGACGTATACAGCAACGTAATGACGTGGCTTCCCTTAGCACCGCGAGCTATGGAAAAGCAAACTGGTTCTCAGCTGGCTCGCAAGTTGAACGAGTTGTGAACCAGCACCAGCACTGGCCCCAAACCAGCCCTGGAACTGATTTGGTGGAAAAGGGGTATCAGACAGCATATCGTCTTTGTGTCCTTGACTAAAAGTTAGCAAGTCACTGACTAACATTTGGGTATGAACTGTGAGGTGGTAGGGGTTTTTTTTTTCCCCCTTAAAATTGTGTGTAAAAAATATTATTTGAACCTGGCTAGTGGCTTTATTTTTTCCTCAGTATTTCGAACAGTGTGATGAGGCTTTACACTGCACTTTATTTTGCTCAGTTTCATCAGTATTTTCACTTTCAGTATCCGTGTGTTCCTGATTCTGAAAAGTTCATCTCTCATCTGTGCATGCTAATGTCTGGGATCAGGAATGAGTAGCATGCACTATAGCACCAGAGGCTCCAACTCTCCCGCCGTGGGCGGGAGATCTCCCACTTTAGGGAACACTTAGAAAATCCTCCCGACCTCCCGCTGACAACATAAAAATCTCCCACCCGCCCTTACTACACATGATTAGTTAAAAAATATATATAACTTGATACATTTATGTTGACAAAAATTAATAGTTGACTCTCCGCTTTTCATGTGTCTGACATTGTATGGGTGGACTCAAGTATGTACCCCACGGTATATGCCGATTCCCCGGTCGGTACACCGATCAGCGTAACGGGGGGATTGGAGTGAATGCCGGAGGCATGCGTGCGCAGATCAAGCACGCATATGAATCGAGCGAAATTCAGTATGCCGCAGGGTGTATGCTTGAGCCCATCCAATGTCTTAGCGGTTACCGATAAAGCATACAGATGACGCTATTAATGATATGCGTGAGAGAACGAGAAAACTCACGACACTCAACCATTTTGTTTGTTTTTTTTGCGTCTGCATTTCTTGCCTGCTCGTCTTTAACTTTATGTTCTCTTGAATGAGATAATGAAACGAAGTTCCGTTGGTGGAAACGGCGAAAGCCAAACTACGAAGAAAAAATATCAGAAAATCACCAAGATAAAGTTCGGATCGCCCGTCGTGATGGTCGCCAGGGACGAATAGCGGACTGTTTTGGACGGCAGCAAGACGACCCTATATCTGACAGGGTTAGATCACCAGACCAGACGTTAGATTCTAACGAACTTGTCTGACACTTTTTGTCTGACTTTTACTAACTTAGACTTCGAAATAGAATATTATTAGAAGAACATTATCATCAGAGGGTTTACCATTGGCAATTTACAATAGTCATTATTAACATTAACATCAAAGTTTGGTCTGTAGTCACTGGATTTATCTAGATCTGTTACTATTAAGATTTAATTGACATGAAATTGACACAAAATGTGGTGAATCATTTACACATATATACAGTGGGGCAAAAAAGTATTTAGTCAGCCACCAATTGTGCAAGTTCTCCCACTTAAAAAGATGAGAGAGGCCTGTAATTTTCATCATAGGTACACTTCAACTATGAGAGACAGAATGGGGGGAAAGAATCCAGGAAATCACATTGTAGGATTTTTAATGAATTAATTGGTAAATTCCTCTGTAAAATAAGTATTTGGTCACCTACAAACAAGCAAGATTTCTGGCTCTCACAGACCTGTAACAACTTCTTTAAGAGGCTCCTCTGTCCTCCACTTGTTACCTGTATTAATGACACCTGTTTGAACTCGTTATCGGTATAAAAGACACCTGTCCACAACCTCAAACAGTCACACTCCAAACTCCACTATGGCCAAGACCAAAGAGCTGTCAAAGGACACCAGAAACAAAATTGTAGACCTGCACCAGGCTGGGAAGACTGAATCTGCAATAGGTAAGCAGCTTGGTGTGAAGAAATCAACTGTGGGAGCAATTATTAGAAAATGGAAGACATACAAGACCACTGATAATCTCCCTCGATCTGGGGCTCCACGCAAGATCTCACCCCGTGGGGTCAAAATGATCACAAGAACGGTGAGCAAAAATCCCAGAACCACACGGGGGGACCTAGTGAATGACCTGCAGAGAGCTGGGACCAAAGTAACAAAGGCTACCATCAGTAACACACTACGCCGCCAGGGACTCAAATCCTGCAGTGCCAGACGTGTCCCCCTGCTTAAGCCAGTACATGTCCAGGCCCGTCTGAAGTTTGCTAGAGAGCATTTGGATAATCCAGAAGAGGATTGGGAGAATGCCATATGGTCAGATGAAACCAAAATAGAACTTTTTGGTAAAAACTCAACTTGTCGTGTTTGGAGGAGAAAGAGTGCTGAGTTGCATCCAAAGAACACCATGCCTACTGTGAAGCATGGGGGTGGAAACATCATGCTTTGGGGCTGTTTTTCTGCAAAGGGACCAGGACGACTGATCCGTGTAAAGGAAAGAATGAATGGGGCCATGTATCGTGAGATTTTGAGTGAAAACCTCCTTCCATCAGCAAGGGCATTGAAGATGAAACGTGGCTGGGTCTTTCAGCATGACAATGATCCCAAACACACCGCCCGGGCAACGAAGGAGTGGCTTCGTAAGAAGCATTTCAAGGTCCTGGAGTGGCCTAGCCAGTCTCCAGATCTCAACCCCATAGAAAATCTTTGGAGGGAGTTGAAAGTCCATGTTGCCCAGCGACAGCCCCAAAACATCACTGCTCTAGAGGAGATCTGCATGGAGGAATGGGCCAAAATACCAGCAACAGTGTGTGAAAACCTTGTGAAGACTTACAGAAAACGTTTGACCTCTGTCATTGCCAACAAAGGGTATATAACAAAGTATTGAGATGCACTTTTGTTATTGACCAAATACTTATTTTCCACCATAATTTGCAAATAAATTCTTTAAAAATGAGACAGACTATGTGATTTTCTGGATTTTTTTTTCTCATTTTGTCTCTCATAGTTGAGGTATACCTATGATGAAAATTACAGGCCTCTCTCATCTTTTTAAGTGGGAGAACTTGCACAATTGGTGACTGACTAAATACTTTTTTGCCCCACTGTGTGTGTGTGTGTGTGTGTGTGTGTGTGTATAAAACTCGCCTTTGCGCCTATGGCGCTCAAACTTGTCTCCCTCCGAGCTACTCGCAGAGAGGGAGAATCTCCGTCTTTGTAATTTCCCAAGTTGGAGCCTCTGTAGCACTGATGTGCATCGTACCACTGTGAAGCATGTACATACAATATAAAACCTTTATTTGGCGCAAATCAATAGTGTATAAGTTTGTCTGGTTGCTGAACGAGAAGGAAAAAAAAAACAACCTAGTGACCACTAAAAAACTTATCCGGCAGGTAAATCTCATTTAAAAATGAATACCCCAGGCACTTCATTTTCTTGCCCCAGACACCCAGGCTCGTGATTCATCCAGCCCTGAAAGATCACTTTTTAGTCTATCCACATTCACTGGATATGAGCAATCACATGCTCCGATTGGCTACTCTACTACTAGGATATCAGCTCATATACCGTGAGTAGAGAGAAACAGAATGGTGGAGTGCATCAAGTCAGATATATCACTTTATCAAGTATTTAAAAGAAACAAAAATCTTGAAAAGTTTTTTTTCCTCACCAATATCGCCTGTTCCACACTCCAGCCCAGTTGATGGCAGTAATGCACTTTTAAGTTGCTTTGCCAACCCCCCAAAAAACCCTAAAGAAGAAGAAGAAAAAACCCAAAAAATACAAAAAAAAAGCAACAAAATATGGAATAAAAGTATTTGATGGTAAGAACATATATTTTTTATTTTCAAGAATTATTATTATTATAGCATTTTTTTACAAATTGCTACTGTCATTTCGCCAGTTTGTTTACATTCTAAGCAGAAATGATTGTCAGATCTCATCTCATCTCATTATCTCTAGCCGCTTTATCCTGTTCTCCAGGGTCACGGGCAAGCTGGAGCCTATCCCAGCTGACTACGGGCGAAAGGCGGGGTACACCCTGGACAAGTCGCCAGGTCATCACCGGGCTGACACATAGACACAGACAACCATTCACACTCACATTCACACCTACGGTCAATTTAGAGTCACCAGTTAACCTAACCTGCATGTCTTTGGACTGTGGGGGAAACCGGAGCACCCGGAGGAAACCCACGTGGACACGGGGAGAACATGCAAACTCCGCACAGAAAGGCCCTCGCCAGCCACGGGGCTCGAACCCGGACCTTCTTGCTGTGAGGCGACAGCGCTAACCACTACACCACCGTGCCGCCCGTATAAAGTTTTTATTTATCGAATTTGCAAAAAATAAAAATGCTCTGTTTCTCAAAATTCAGTGAATGTGGATAGAATAAAACAGCTATTTTACTCAATCTCGTCGTACATGGCTTATAGCCAACTCCACGCTATGCGCCTCGTCGGCTATCAGCTCATGTACGACTTGATTTTGTGGAATCACTGTTAAATATGACTAATTTCAGTATGAATGTTAATTATTGATCTCCCTGGTGTCTTGATATCAAAGAGATACATGTGGAGAAATGTGTTAAGTAACTTGACAGTTTTAAGTAATAGCTCTAAGTAATGTAAGTTTTAAACATTTTAACTAAATTTGCTGGTACTCTCTTGATTAAGTTTTTCTGGGACGTGTACGAGTGTTGCTCCTTTCACACAGCCTGTTCAAGACGGGAATCTTACACCTTTATTCCACCTTGGGTTCTGTATAAAACATCCGGATGCCGAACAGGAGGTTTGTGTTGTTCTGTCTTTGAGCCAGAACGATTAATAGTAATAGACAGAATCAACGTCTGTGTAAAAGGCACAGCCGGAATAGTGGGACAGGGGTGTGACATTTTTGACTTTGATATTCTACTTTCCGAGACCAGCATGAATTCAGATGTCTCCATCTACGGCATCTAAGGTCTCCATGCCTTTCTGCCTCAAATCACTTCCTAGTTCACTTTCTCCTCAACATATTTCTGATCAGGGCGGCACGGTGGTGTAGTGGGTTACTGCTGTCGCCTCACAGCAAGAAGGTCCAGGTTCGAGCCCCGTGGCCGATGAGGACCTTTCTGTGCGGAGTTTGCATGTTCTCCCCGTGTCCGCGTGGGTTTCCTCCGGGTGCTTCGGTTTCCCCCACAGTCCAAAGACATGCAGGTTAGGTTAACTGGTGACTCTAAATTGACCGTAGGTGTGAATGTGAGTGTGAATGGTTGTCTGTGTCTATGTGTCAGCCCTGTGATGACCTGGTGACTTGTCCAGGGTGTACCCCGCCTTTCGCCCGTAGTCAGCTGGGATAGGCTCCAGCTTGCCTGAGACCCTGTAGAACAGGATAAAGCGGCTAGAGATGATGAGATGAGATGAGATATTTCTGATCACACAAACGTGTTGCTTGCATGAGTCTCTCCACTACTCTCTTCATCGTTACCTCTCACTCTGATTCATTCTTTCTCTCTCGTTTTCCAGTGCTGTTTTTTTTTCCCCCAAAAACCAGCTTGGTTTATGCTCTAAAGGACATAAACTTGTTAAGCACCTCAACACTCAGTTCACCCGCTGTTGTTTTTAAAGCAGCGCTGGTATGCTTGGGGTATTGATGTTTCCAACACGTAGATACGTCACCCTGGACGCCTACACTCCGTTGTAACACGTCACACCTCTGATTGCAGAACACCGGCTCGCAGTGTAAAAACGCACACTGTGCAGCTTAATTTGGTTCAGTGTAAACAATCAAAGCCGGAATATTTAAGTGCCTTCTTTACGCCAATGTTACGGAATATCTATGTAAAAAGGGCTTGTGTCTCGGTTCTGGCTCACCTCGTTCAGGATGTCTCATTTTATTGACTGATCTTCATGATCAAAGCTTGCCCTCTAGTGGAGGATAAAGAAAGGTCACGTTGAAAGAGATTTGAAAGTGACAGAGAAACAATAAATAAGTTCTGTCTTTCTTCAGAGATCTGATCCTTTTCAAGCAAAAGTAACATAGAGCAGATTATAGCTTATGTGATAAACTGAAGACAGACATTGTTCATGAGTTCCCTTTCTGTGAGTTAAGAAACCAAGAGATTGATATCACATATACTTTGTAACAATAGACACAAACACCAGTTGAGTTTGACTCTGGTACCAGTCATTTTACGTCACTTCTTGTTCGTTTATTTATGCAGGTTTTTTAAAGTGATTTCTTTAATTGTAAAATTGCTATTTTAGATTTTGTATGGGCGGCACGGTGGTGTAGTGGTTAGCGCTGTTGCCTCACAGCAAGAAGGTCTGGGTTTGAGCCCCGTGGTCGACGAGGACCTTTCTGTGTGGAGTTTGCATGTTCTCCCCGTGTCCGCGTGGGTTTCCTCCGGGTGCTCCGGTTTCCCCCACAGTCCAAAGACATGCAGGTTAGGTTAACTGGTGACTCTAAATTGACCGTAGGTGTGAATGTGAGTGTGAATGGTTGTCTGTGTCTATGTGTCAGCCCTGTGATGACCTGGCAACTTGTCCAGGGTGTACCCCGCCTTTCGCCCGTAGTCAGCTGGGATAGGCTCCAGCTTGCCTGCGACCCTGTAGAACAGGATAAAGCGGCTACAGATAATGAGATGAGAGATTTTGTATGATTTATTTAATAATACCAAGACTAATACCAAATGAGTTATAGAATACGGTATGTTGTTTTAAAAAAGACGAAGAAAACAAAAAGAACCATGGCATTAATTTTAGTAAGGAATTTATTTAACATGTATGGGCGGAGTCTCCAGAGTCACCACTTTGTGACCGAGATAAAGCTGTTCCTTTTAGTTTACCAGTACGGTAAAATCTAAGGATTGAAGGCACTGTAGTTTCTGTCATATTTAGGAAACGTAAGAGAAACTGTTTATAACTGCTATAGTAGGAACTTAACAGTGGTGCTTGAAAGTTTGTGAACCCTTTAGAATTTTTTATATTTCTGCATAAATATGACCTAAAACATCATCAGATTTTCACACAAGTCCTAAAAGTAGATAAAGAGAACCCAGTTAAACAAATGAGACAAAAATATTCTACCTGGTCATTTATTTATTGAGGAAAATGATCCAATATTACATATCTGTGAGTGGCAAAAGTATGTGAACCTTTGCTTTCAGTATCTGGTGTGACCCCCTTGTGCAGCAATAACTGCAACTAAACGTTTGCGGTAGCTGTTGATCAGTCCTGCACACCGGCTTGGAGGAAGTTTAGCTGATTCCTACGTACAGAACAACTTCAACTCTGGGATGTTGGTGGGTTTCCTCACATGAACTGCTCGCTTCAGGTCCTTCCACAACATTTCCATTGGATTAAGGTCAGGACTTTGACTTGGCCATTCCAAAACATTAACTTTATTCTTTAACCATTCTTTGGTAGAACGACTTGTGTGCTTAGGGTCGTTGTCTTGCTGCATGACCCACCTTCTCTTGAGATTCAGTTCATGGACAGATGTCCTGACATTTTCCTTTAGAATTCGCTGGTATAATTCAGAATTCATTGTTCCATCAATGATGGCAAGCCGTCCTGGCCCAGATGCAGCAAAACAAGCCCAAACCATGATACTACCACCACCATGTTTCACAGATGGGATAAGGTTCTTATGCTGGAATGCAGTGTTTTCCTTTCTCCAAACATAATGCTTCTCATTTAAACCAAAAAGTTCTATTTTGGTCTCATCCATCCACAAAACATTTTTTCCAGTAGCCTTCTGGCTTGTCCACGTGATCTTTAGCAAACTGCAGATGAGCAGCAATGTTCTTTTTGGAGAGCAGTGGCTTTCTCCTTGCAACCCTGCCATGCACACCATTGTTGTTCAGTGTTCTCTTGATGGTGGACTCATGAACATTAACATTAGCCAATGTGAGAGAGGCCTTCAGTTGCTTAGAAGTTACCCTGGGGTCCTTTGTGACCTCGCCGACTGTTACACACCTTGCTCTTGGAGTGATCTTTGTTGGTCGACCACTCCTGGGGCGGGTAACAATGGTCTTGAATTTCCTCCATTTGTACACAATCTGTCTGACTGTGGATTGGTGGAGTCCAAACTCTTTAGAGATGGTTTTGTAACCTTTTCCAGCCTGATGAGCATCAACAACGCTTTTTCTGAGGTCCTCAGAAATCTCCTTTGTTCGTGCCATGATACACTTCCACAAACATGTGTTGTGAAGATCAGACTTTGATAGATCCCTGTTCTTTAAATAAAACAGGGTGCCCACTCTCACCTGATTGTCATCCCATTGACTGAAAACACCTGACTCTAATTTCACCTTCAAATTAACTGCTAATCCTAGAGGTTCACATACTTTTGCCACTCACAGATATGTAATATTGGATCATTTTCCTCAATAAATAAATGACCAAGTATAATATTTTTGTCTCATTTGTTTAACTGGGTTCTCTTTATCTACTTTTAGGACTTGTGTGAAAATCTGATGATGTTTTAGGTCATGTTTATGCAGAAATATAGAAAATTCTAAAGGGTTCACAAACTTTCAAGCACCACTGTAAATTGTAAATGTAACTATAAATGGTTAAAACCTACAATGTGTTCTTTGACGAATTAAAAAAGTACTATCATTTCCCTGTGTGCTATTTCTCTACATCATCTTTCTTTTTGCTACCATGGCATGTGGTCAACTTCAAAGAAAATGAGACACAAGGCTTTGTAAGCTTTGCTTTGCTGCTAAATGCAGGTCAGTTTCAGTCTCACCCCTTGGTATCTATCAGCCAGGTGTCTGTGGTATTACATTGAGGGTGGAGTGCCGTGTGGATTATTGTGGAGCTTCATAAACACCACTACCCTGAGAGTAATAGTGGGTGTGTGGTCATTTCTAAGTTTCTATTTACTCGAGGAGGACATTGAGAACGAAATGTGTCGTCAGAATACATTCTTCTTCATATAATGTATAATGTGTTTTGCAAAACATGTTATTCTACAGTACTGTGCAAAAGTCTTAGGCACCCTATTTTTTTCATACAAACTTTGCTATAGATTTTTGTTTTATGACTTCGACATTGGGCGGCATGGTGGTGTAGTGGTTAGCGCTGTCGCCTCACAGCAAGAAGGTCCGGGTTCGAGCCCCGTGGTCAACGAGGGCCTTTCTGTGTGGAGTTTGCATGTTCTCCCCGTGTCCGCGTGGGTTTCCTCCGGGTGCTCCGGTTTCCCCCACAGTCCAAAGACATGCAGGTTAGGTTAACTGGTGACTCTAAATTGACCGTAGGTGTGAATGTGAGTGTGAATGGTTGTCTGTGTCTATGTGTCAGCCCTGTGATGACCTGGCGACTTGTCCAGGGTGTACCCCGCCTTTCGCCCGTAGTCAGCTGGGATAGGCTCCAGCTTGCCTGTTACCCTGTAGAACAGGATAAAGCGGCTAGAGATAATGAGATGAGATGAGACTTCGACATTATTGAGTCAGTACAAAAACATTAGAGTTCCAAATACTTGTTTTCCAGCATAAAATTAAATGTTACAGAAAAAAAAGGTTGTATCTGAGCAGGATATTACATCAGAGACCACTTTTCTTTTTTTTAAAGATATTTTTGGGCTTTTTTCACCTTTATTGGATAGGACAGTGTAGAGACAGGAAATGAGCGGGAGAGAGAGATGGGGAGGGATCGGGAAATGACCTCGGGTCGGATTTATGGTATGGCGCCTTGTCCACCTGAGCCACGATGCCCCGGAGAGACCACTTTTCAGATTAAAAAAGAAAATATAATGAAGGCTACTAGGTTTTGGTGCAAAATTAAGAAGCAAGTGTGACCTGGCGACTTGTCCAGGGTGTACCCCGCCTTTCGCCCGTAGTCAGCTGGGATAGGCTCCAGCTTGCCTGCGACCCTGTAGAACAGGATAAAGCGGCTACAGATAATGAGATGAGATGATTTATATTATTTTGAATATAGTTTAAATGCAGTCTTTGGCAGAAGCTCTTAACTA
This sequence comes from Neoarius graeffei, assembly GCF_027579695.1. Taxonomy (NCBI): domain Eukaryota; kingdom Metazoa; phylum Chordata; class Actinopteri; order Siluriformes; family Ariidae; genus Neoarius; species Neoarius graeffei. The sequence goes on along the minus strand of NC_083591.1, from coordinate 40,211,430 downwards.
GAGCAATTTGAATCTGTAAGGATACGAAACACTGTAATTGGGTCAATCTGTCAGGATTCATGGCCTAAAAGACTAGACATGGATGCTTGTCTAGTCTAGTCTGCTTTGTATATAAAAAGGGAACAACTTAAAAGCTACATGAGGACATAACATGAACACATGAACGAATGCAAGCGTCAAGAAATACAAAAAACAGGATAAAGAAGTACGGTAGGTCTTTAGATTTTTGGATCAGAATTTGACACTTATTTCAATGTTTTAATGTCTTCTGGGCTAGACCTACTTAATCATGCTAGAAAAATCTTCTGGAGCACAATTTAGGAATAGTATGAAAAGTTAATATTAATAAATTAATACTCTAGCGCACTACTCTGTCTATGGTCTTTGCAAATCGATAATCTTCCATCTAGTGTAAAGAGTGAGTCTATCATTAGCCAGTTTTGTGAATCTGGGCTTTGCTTGATTTTACAGTCAAATCTGGCAACATGCAAAACTCAAAGTTGGGCCAAAGTGGAAATATATTAATGTCTGCAAGGATTAAAGAGTTAAAATAAGCGTAATGTATATACAGTACTACAACAACTGGTCTAATTAGTTTCCACCTAGCCCTTCTTGCTCAACCCAGGTCTTATGTATAGCATAAGACTTATGGCATTGCATTTTTGCATCTAATAGTTAAAGTGTGAAAGGCTGAATGAGTGAATGGGCATATATGAATACATGAACGATTGGATGTGGATATGAATGTCAGAGAGCCAGAGTGAGTGAATGTGAACATGAATGAGTGAGGCAGCTGTGTTGAAGTCGGACAGCAACCTGAGCCGAGTTATTCCTGCCATCTCCAGCGCTGGCATATTCCACTGTGCTCATTTACAAGTCAAACAGTGGCTGGAGGCCACGTGTACTCATGCCTTCTCAGAAACGCATCAAACACATACTGTACACTAGTCACCTTCCCGTGTTCAGTGGCCAAGTGGCAGCTGCACAGTCCTGGGTCACTTCCCAATAGGATCACATCTCAAGTCCTAATATCATACAGAGTGTTTTGCCACAAACACACATCTCTTCCTTTCCAACTTCAGAACACAGAAAAAAAAAAAAAACTCTTCCTTAAACTAATGGAGAAGTTCACACAGAAAATAGTATATAATATACAGTACTGTGCAGAAGTCTTCAGCACATGACCAAAAATGGCTTAAAAATAATGAAATGAAATGTTTCAACATTAAAAAAAAAAACATAAACAGTAAGCCGTAATAAATGAAACAAAGTCAATATTTGGAGTGAGACGACTCTTTGCTTTAAAAAAAATAGTAGTCTCAGGTACAATGAGTGCAGTTTTATAAGGAAACGAGCTGTAGGTTTTACTGAGCATCTTACAGAACCAGTCACAGTTCTTCTGGACAGTTTGTCACACTTGCTTCTTAATTTTGCACCAAAACCTAGTAGCCTTCATTATATTTTCTTTTTTAATCTGAAAAGTGGTCTCTCCGGGGCATCGTGGCTCAGGTGGACAAGGCGCCATACCATAAATCCGACCCGAGGTCATTTCCCGATCCCTCCCCATCTCTCTCTCCCGCTCATTTCCTGTCTCTACACTGTCCTATCCAATAAAGGTGAAAAAAGCCCAAAAATATCTTTAAAAAAAAAGAAAAGTGGTCTCTGATGTAATATCCTGCTCAGATACAACCTTTTTTTTCTGTAACATTTAATTTTATGCTGGAAAACAAGTATTTGGAACTCTAATGTTTTTGTACTGACTCAATAATGTCGAAGTCTCATCTCATCTCATTATCTCTAGCCGCTTTATCCTGTTCTACAGGGTAACAGGCAAGCTGGAGCCTATCCCAGCTGACTACGGGCGAAAGGCGGGGTACACCCTGGACAAGTCGCCAGGTCATCACAGGGCTGACACATAGACACAGACAACCATTCACACTCACATTCACACCTACGGTCAATTTAGAGTCACCAGTTAACCTAACCTGCATGTCTTTGGACTGTGGGGGAAACCGGAGCACCCGGAGGAAACCCACGCGGACACGGGGAGAACATGCAAACTCCACACAGAAAGGCCCTCACCGGCCACGGGGCTCGAACCCGGACCTTCTTGCTGTGAGGCGACAGCGCTAACCACGACACCACCGTGCCGCCCCTAATATAAATCATGTTAAAGAAAAACATGTCAAGACTAGATGAGTGGGTTACAGGTGTTAGTAGTCCATGAAACTCTGAGCGCATGCTGCTGAGTACTTGGGTGTTTACAGTTTATGAAAAGTGGCATACTTACTCATTCAAACCCTAGCACACCCTTTTTGCTTCAGATGTGGCTGCCCTGCAGTTAATTCAGCTATAGAGAACATACTCTATTGTTTAGCCCCACATGCTGGTCATTATTCTCAGTAAACATATGACCTTTCAGGAGATGAATGACTCTCCTGTGGCCACCACTATGAAGGACATAAGATTCAGACAGAGCGTGTGTGTGTGTGTGGGGGGGGGTCTAGCTGATGCACTGTGACCATCACCACCTTTCCATAACCTTGTTCATGTCACACCATATGTATGTCACCATGGCTCTCAAATGGTTGAATCCAAATTTATATTTAGTGTTGCCTAAGGCACACAGCACTGTTTTGTGTGTGTGTGTATGCCATGCTGTGTTGGTCTATTTTTTGAGCAAGAATGTTTGCATAAACCACAGCAACACAGAACATGGCAGCAAGAATACAGATCCAGCATTGTATTTTTAACAGAAATCAGTTCAAGTGAGGCTTTGAGGAAGACTGACCTCATTGCAAAGCATCTAACTGAGTACTGCCAAAATTGCACCTCTTCATGGTGCTCTATAAATATAAGCATTTATCTCATATAATTTAGCTTGAGATAATAATCTTTTAGGGGCAGGCATCTCTACTTAGATGATGACTGAGTATAAATTGGAAGCTTTAGAACCTGATCCATTTGAGCAGAGTGTACGGATGAGGAGGAGAGAGAACTGGACACTAAAGGACTAAAGCGCTGTTTAGGTAAAGGTGATTTTAAACAAAGGCCAAAATGCTCATCAGATAAGTCACATTACATTAATGGACTGCTCTTATCCAGAGCAGTATTTATCACATGTACACTCAAGCAAAGACTTAAGTACAGTAAGGCCCTGTCCACACGGCAACGGATTCAGGTGACTCCGATACAATTGCTTATCGTTTAGGCCTGGCGTCCACACGGCGCCGGCGTTTTGGGTGCCCAAAACGCAATCTTTTTGAGAACGGGTTCCAGAGTGGAAAGATCTGGCAACGTTGCCGTTGTGAAGTCGTCTGGATGAGTAGAACGGATTTGTTTACGATGACGTCACAACCACATGACTGTGAGTGCTTCACGCCGGGTAGAAGTGTAACGAATATCACCAGGAAAAAGCCTTACAGAGCACTAGTGAGAGTGAAACACGAGCTTGGATATTGTTATTATTATTATTATTATTATTATTATTATTATGTTCAGTGTTAGTTCACAGTAGTAATGCAAGAAGCAGAATAGTGACAGTAATAGTGAAGCAAAAACATGCAATTGTACAAACACTGCAGCTCTACAGCAAAATATTCATTTATGAAATGGTCTGATTCTTAACACCAGTAGTGCCAATGATCTTCTCATTGCGATGCGAGTTGTCAACAAATCCTATAACTTGGTTCATGAAACGCGCTTACAAAATATTTTCACTGTGAATATTTATTGTGTAATGGTGCAAAGTGAGAGAGAGAGAGAGAGAGGCTCTGCCCTTAGGGCAGAGTCAATCCCGCCAGCAAAAATAGGGAAAAAAAGGAGCGATCTCACCTCTTCAGATGTTGATTTAAGTCCGACAATACATTCCTCAAAAAGGGTGTAGAGGAGCAAATTAATCCAATTTATTCCGGACCATACGTCATCCTCGCCGCCATATTGGATAGGTCAAAGCGGAGAATAAAGATTCATGTGCTGCCTTTAACTGTACCAACAGGTTTACCGTCCAAACGAGATCACATGGGATTACCTTTCACAGGTGAGAAACAAATTAATCCATCAACGTGTAGTATTCAATTTATTCCGGACCATTAAAGACACCGCCTTCCGCGTAGAATCATACATCATCCTCGCCGCCATATTGGATAGGTCAAAGCGGAGAATAAAGATTAGCTGCGTTTAACTGTACCAACAGGTTTGCCGTCCAAACGAGATCACATGGGATTACCTTTCACAGGTGAGACTGGAAAAATACTTTTCATTGTATTTGGTCATTATAATGTAACTTTACAAACAGATTTTCCTGACTTTGTGGCTAATATGAAGTCTCGCGCATTATGCGCATGCGTCCTTACTTCTTCTATTGTTCTGGTGTCTCCGAAGGGACCGTCTTACAGCGCCCCTAGAGGTGTGGCATGTGTATTGCATCGTTTTCAGCAAGCGTTGCGTTGCCATATGGACCTGATATTTTACTGATTGTTGCCCATTTGGACGCGATATATTTTTAAATAACATCTCGTTGCCGTTGTCGTGTGGATGTAGCCTAAGTCACCTCTGCATTTAACCCATCTGAAGCAGTGAACACACATGCGAGCCACACATTTGCCTAGGGAGCAGTTGGGGGTTAGGTGCCATGCTCAAGGGCACTTCAGTAATTCCTGCTGGGCCAGGGAATCAAACCAGCAACCTTTTGGGCCCAAAGCAGCTTCTCTAACCATTAGGCCATGTTTGATCCCCGCTGTTATCAGGTAGTTTAATGCTATTTTAAATAATCAAGGAACTCATTAAACCAAAGTGAAAGTAGACCAAAGTTTTAAAATTTAGCTCAGAATGTCATTACGGAAGAATCTTTTGAAGCCGTCCAAGATCACATATTAGTTATAAAATAGCTATTAGTTATTAAATAGCTGGGGGCAGCACGGTAGTGTAGTGGTTAGCACTGTCGCTTCATAGCAAGAAGGTCCTGGGTTTGAACCTAGCAGCTGATGAGGGCCTTTCCGTGTGGAGTTTACATGTTCTCCCCGTGTCCGCATGGGTTTCCTCCGGGTGCTCCGGTTTCCTCCACAGTCCAAAGACATGCAGGTTAGGTTAACTGGTGACTCTAAATTGACTGTAGGTGTGAATGTGAGTGTGAATGGTTGTCTGTGTCTATGTGTCAGCCCTGTGATGACCTGGCGACTTGTCCAGGGTGTACCCCGCCTTTCGCCCGTAGTCAGTTGGGATAGGCTCCAGCTCGCCTGCGACCCTGTAGAACAGGATAAAGCAGCTACAGATAATGAGATGAGATGAGATTTGATTTTGGGGTTTTTTTTTTTGCCGCGGAGCTCTGCAACCACTTGACTGGATGGAGATGGGCATTGAGGGGTTGACAACAGACTGTCATTGCACTTTTCGGCCAAAGCATGTAGGGAGGCGCTGTTGTGCATTAGGGGGCCCCCTTGGAACTAGGGTATTTCAACAAGTGTCTGTGCAGTGGAGTGTCTATGCAGTGGATATCAACATCAGTTTCACTCGGGAGGACGCAAGTGGGAATAATCTAGCCTTCTTGGATTGTGATGTACACATTAGACAAGACAGAAGCCTTAGCATCGAGGTCTACCGGAAACCCACACACACGGACCAGTACCTACTCTTCGATTCTCACCACCCACTGGAACACAAATTGGGGGTCATTAGGACCTTGCAACACAGGGCTCAGAACATCCCTACAACGGTAGAGGGAAAAGAGAAGGAGCAGAATCACATCAGGAAAGCACTTCAGAACTGTGGGTATCCCAACTGGTCTTTCTTCAAGAGCAGGAAAAGGAACATAACGGACAAGGAGGATAACAGGAACAAATGCAAGAACATTGTCATTCCCTACATTTCTGGTCTATCTGAGAAACTCAGGAGGATCTTCTACAAACACAACATTCCGGTACGTTTCAGACCCAGTAACACCCTGAAGCAGAAATTGGTCCACCCTAAGGACAGAATACCCAGACACAAACAGGACAACGTGGTGTATGCAATTCAGTGCAGTGAGCAATGCACGGACTCGTATATTGGTGAAACCAAGCAACCGCTTCACAGGCGTATGGCTCAACACAGGAGAGCCAGTTCCTCAGGCCAGGACTCTGCTGTCTACCTTCATCTTAACAACAAAGGACACTCATTTCAGGATTCCAACGTACGCATTTTAGCCAGAGAGGATCGTTGGTATGAGCGAGGAGTTAAAGAAGCCATTTTTGTCAACCTGGAACGGCCATCACTGAACAGAGGTGGGGGTCTAAGACATAATTTATCAGCCACCTACAATGCAGTCCTTGGCACACTTCCCAGACAACTGAATGCACACCAAAACCCAGCTGTTTTCAGTGGCTCACAGGAGGACAGAGAGAATCAGCATTCCATTGATCACCTTAACGGGCAATCCATTGATCACCCTAACGACTCTCGAGGCCATTCACATTCAGCCCCCAGTGACCCACACCAACAGGATGACTCAACGACACCTTAGATGAGCTTTTCATCCATGAGAGGATAAATACCTGATACTCCCTACCAGTCAGACAGAACTGAAGAAGCCTTTCGGATGAGAGGTGAAACGTCTTCAAGAATCTTCAAGCAAGTCCAGTTGCTCTCTTTTACCACCCATAGTTCAACAAGTGTCATTAGACGCTGCGCTGCCGCGCTCAAAAAGTTGTCATTGCTATTGAATACATAACCAGTCGTTTGGCAGCGGGGGCCCTTCGAGGGCTGGGGCCCTAGGCAATTGCCAAGTCTGCCTACCAGTCAGACAGAACTGAAGAAGCCTTTCGGATGAGAGGTGAAACATCTTCAAGAATCTTCAAGCAAGTCCAGTTGCTCTCTTTTACCACCCACAGTTTGCCATGACCGGCACGGTGGTGTAGTGGTTAGCGCTGTCGCCTCACAGCAAGAAGGTCCTGGGTTCGAGCCCCGGGGCCGGCGAGGGCCTTTCTGTGCGGAGTTTGCATGTTCTCCCCGTGTCCGCGTGGGTTTCCTCCGGGTGCTCCGGTTTCCCCCACAGTCCAAAGACATGCAGGTTAGGTTAACTGGTGACTCTAAATTGACTGTAGGTGTGAATGTGAGTGTGAATGGTTGTCTGTGTCTATGTGTCAGCCCTGTGATGACCTGGCGACTTGTCCAGGGTGTACCCCGCCTTTCGCCCGTAGTCAGCTGGGATAGGCTCCAGCTTGCCTGCGACCCTGTAGAACAGGATAAAGCGGCTAGAGATGATGAGATGAGATGAGTTTGCCATGACCTGGATGACTGAGAATCTTCACAGACTTGTCAGTCAAACACAAGTTTCCCAATGGGAATGCATTCCTGGACAGCCCACCCACACGTGAAGTTTGTGCCAAAACTGCAAGCAAAAAGTCAGGGAGCGCAAACGAGAAAGCTGGAATCGCAACCAAAATAAATTGCGTCAAACAAAACCGAGAAAGACGCGGAACAAAAATAAAATCTTTCTGAAGAGTAATAGTTTGCACGATTACACGAATAATTTGTTTGCCAGTCTAAAAAAAAATGACTTTTTTTATTTTGATGTATCGTTTTTGTTTGATATTTCAAAAGTATTGTATGAACATTTTGGCACAAAATTGAATTTGAAGTACCGTTTTCTTTTTCCTGGTTGTAAACACGTGTCTTAGTATGACACTGTGGGGGGGAGGAGATTACGCACTGTCGAGCGCGCGACACTTCACTTCACCTGCTCGCTGAACCGAACACATTGCGGTGTGGGAAAGTCCAAGCCAGACTGCAGAGGGAGAGACAGCCTGTCTTTTGAGATACATATAATCCCAAACGTTGCTGAAACATATTTCAAAGCTTTTACTGATTTTTTTGTTGTTGTTGGAAATAATCTTAGTGCGAGAGATTTCAAATGTTGAGCGGGTACATGACAGTTAAAGCGCGTTGTGATGAATGGTACAACCCGTGTTTGGAGAAATGGTACGTTCTGTCGTCGCGAGCCTCGGCAACCAGTACAGCGCTGTATCATTGCTGTGTGTGGCGCTTTATTGAGAGCAGAGCGTCTGTTAAAGGATAGCGGATTGTGTGTGTGTGTGTGGAGGGGAAAAAAAAACCAACAAAAACGAAGACGAGGATAGAAAATGAAGCTATTAAGGACTGAAGCGCTGTTACCTGCGTTATCTAGCTGACAGGGCAGTGACGGAGGAGGATGTGGCGGTGAAGCAGATAGAGGAGAGATGAAGCAGCCTGAGTGCCTGAGAGGAAAAACCGGCGTCTTTACTCACAAAATGGCTCCTAAAACGGTTTCAGAGACATTGGGACTTATATAAGAGAGAAAGTCTGATGCTTTATCGAAAGCGAATATTACCATGCCTTCCTCTTCAGTACCATACCGGCACATCGACCTTCATTTCCCGGATATACGAGGCTGCAGCGTGGCCTGGTTTAGCAAGGATGGCTTTATTATACTGTAAGGTGAATCTCCTGTCACCTGCTCAGCCAACGCAATATTCATCCCCACATCCACATTCCCCATCCTTTTCATCTGCACGTCAACAAATCAGATTTTAAACATTTCACTGGATGTCAGACTTCAAGACTGAACACAAATGCATCAGCATAGATCATAACACTGATGGCATCATGCAAATTAATTATTGAACAGACTCTGGGAGTCTCATGGTGAAGTTCGTCGAAGCTCAGGTTTAATGCGAAAGACTTCGTAACCCACGATGAAGGAAGTGTGCCGGATTTGCGCCCGCGAGCTGTGCGGGAATCAGCGCCGCTGGATCTTCCACCCGGCAGCCAAGCTACAGGTGCTGCTGTCGTACGCACTGGGCTGCGAGCTGCGCCGGGACGGTCGTGGAGAGTTCGTGTGCAGCAAGTGTGCCTTTATGCTTGAGCGTATGTATCGCTTTGACACGGTGGTCGCGCGTGTGGAGGCACTCTCGATCGAGCGCCTGCACAAGCTCCTGCTGGAGAAAGACCGTCTGCGACAATGCATCAGTGGAATGTATCGCAAGTACAACGACGAGGCGACGTCTGGAGAGAAAGACTGCATGGTAGATATGTCGAGCCTTCAGGATGCCAAGTACTGCGCTCTGGTCGAAGAGGACCTGATGTATTCGGTTTACGAGTCGTGGGCAGAGGACGAGGAGCAGACACTGGAATGTAGCCATAATCCACCGTGCCATGGGTCGGACATGTCGTCGCTCTGGCAACGGTCAAGAAGATGCCGGGGCTGCAGTGCGCTCCGAGTGTCTGACTCAGACTACGAGGCTGTTTGCAAGGTACCCAGGAAATTGGCACGTAGCATTTCTTGTGGTCCTTCCACACGCTACTCTGAGACTACGACGACGACGGCATCAACTACCCTCGTTCCAGAGAGTGAGAAAACAGCAAGGACTTCTTCATCTGACAGTGACAAGACTTTGGGAGGGAGGGCAAGCTCCAGCAACTCGGCAGAGTCCCTAACCTCCACCCTGGGTGCAGCAGCCCCTGTTAGAGAGCTGGAGCGAGACGGGAGGGAAGAGCAGAACTGGGACACTGTCTCAGAGCAACACTTGGAACCCAATCTAGACAGCGCGAGTACAGCTAACAAACTGCAGCTAGCATTGTGCTTGGTTCAGAACTGCATATACAAACCTATCCGGGTCCCCCATGGAAGTAGGCTGCCTGTTTTGATCAAACCTGAGTGTGTGGATACGGGCATTAAGCTAAGCAACCCAGAACAAGCCTTGAGGACCCCCACCTTTCGTGTAGCCTCTGTGCTAGAGGTTCCAGGGCCACCAAGAATTCGGCTGGGCCTGGCGCTGGAGTTGGCTGAGCTGGAAGAGATGTGGGATGATTTGCACGTGGAGTACTTGCCTTTCTGCTTGAAGAAGGTTGAAAAGAAGGTGAAGTGACGACTTGGTAGAACCTGAAGAAATTTTGTATCTATGGATATCTAACTGGCCAACTGTACAGGATTAGATTGTCTGAAGGATATAATCTTGGTCAGGGTGCATACCAGTGGATAGTATACCAAAGGAATACTTGAGGCCTTTTTTTTTTTTTTTTTTAGCCGAGTCTAGTAGCGTTTGTGAAACTACCACAGATGAGAATTTCTGCATGGTTCCTCATTTACTCGAAATTCACATATAATGGAAGTCTAAGGGCCTCTGCATGCTCTTGTGACAAGGCTTTCGCAGATAGCTTTTCGCAGACAGTTGTAATTTATCGTTGAGTGGGGAGTAATAGGCGTGCACGATGTTATTCACCGCCACAACGCAAGGGGGCGCAAAGTCGCGAAATCGCTAGGAGTAGTTGGTGGGTGTGGTTAGTGGAGTGTTTATCCTCCGGTTACTTATAATGACTAGAACTGGAGTCGTATAGATGTACGTACTTCCTCGATCAACCGCTCTTCGTGCTGCTCCATCTTCGCTCGTGTTTTTAAAAATGGCGGTCGTGAAAACAAACCAAACCGGGAAAGTAGGGAAGCGGAAGTGCGTCTACAGCGGATGTAGAGTGGACCAATCGGAGCCCTCTTGTCTGCGAGGCTTCTGCGGTGGTCACAATTTTTGGGAGGTGCGCGCAGAGCGTCTGCGAAGGTGGGGGGGCTACGCAGACGCTATCTGCGACGCTATCTGCAAGGACTGGGTTGTCAGCATAAATTGGCCTTTAGGGTACTTGTTGTATTCTGATAGTGAATGCTCAAAAGCTCTGACGATATAACACCAGTTGAAAACTATTACCATTTTAACAATAAAAGTGTTACCAAAGCAGTTATGTTACTTGCCCAAATTTTACCAAGACTTGAGCAATACGGTGAAAAGTACCGTATTTACTACCCTTACACTTCTAATACAAGTGAGTTTCAGATAAAATTTTTTTTTTTTTATTACAGGGAAACGTTTTGAAATTTTTGGTCAAGGGAATCACATCTACACTCACTCATTATTAATAATTATACAACATATATCGAATAATGTCTCGTAGTACTTTTTCATAGCAGGTTAACTCAGTGAAAGCATTGTTTTATATAATTTAGCCTTTGAATGGGATTGTCAGAATAGTGCTCATCAGGTTTGTTATTTTATCTTCACCTCTGGATGCTTTATTCAAGTATAGGGAAGATTTACTGTTGTGTGAGGAGTGTTAAAGTCCATTTCGCTCTCATTAAGGACAGTGCATAGAGCTTGTGGCCCCCTGAGGATGTCCGTGTCAGTATGACTTCAGTAACTCTATTGGGTGTGTAGAGATACCCAACTATTACCAGCAGATTAGAGCTACTGCTTATTCTGTGGATAAAAAAACAAATGTAGAGGAAAGATGGGCTGTTGTCACAGTGGCTTCCAGCTTGGCTTTGTCCTGAAGGAGGTTAAATCGAAGATGGGTTGACTCTCTAATATTAGAACAAGGGATATGCAAAACATTGAGAGCTAGCAGATCCCCCCCCCCCAAGTTTAATAGATTATCAGATGCACCACACCGACAAGAGACGAAGTCCAATCGAGACGAGTGAATAATTGCTTGCGAGTGTGAATGTACAGCAGGTTTTGGCAACTGTAAAGAAAGATCAATATAAATGGACGGAAACCTATATTCCCCACTCCAGCACGTGTATCAATAGATTGCTGTATATCAGAAGAGAAACAACATTGAGTAATGTTCTGAGATGGGGAAAATGGGAATTAGCTTGTTTCTTTTTATTTCGTGCTCTGAATTCATTGAAAGCACACTGTCACTAGTGTAAATATATTTATAGTCACACTGTCATGGATGACAAGCATACTACGGAAGCAGGAAGTGACATCTCTTATTTGTAGATTTGCAGCTCAGGAAGCTCTCTGTGCTCAGCAGAATGTATTAGTGATGAACAGATCTAGCCCTCATCCCCTATTTGTCTCTGCTGAGGTGGTCTTTGCCCTTCCTAGTTTAGCCAAAGCCAGGGCACTTTCATTTAAGTAGGCTAATATGGCAGAAGTAGCATCACCACTGACCTAGTTGACTGACGGACTGCTGGAGGCAGAACACACACACACAGGCCAGCAAATGCAAAGTCTGACCTCGTACCTGTTACAGTACTATACAGGACCATGACTGTGTGTGCTGATGTTTTAACAGTGGCAGTATAGTGTGGCGTAGAAGAATAAATAAGAGTACCAGCCAGTTTTTAGAGAATTACTGAGGCTTTTATAGGAGTGAGGCATTTAGCTTTATGTACTAGAACTGGGTTTAAACCATACTATTATACAGAAGGGCGTATGTAAATACTGTGCGTATGTATTTAATGTGGGTTTGTGTCTTTTATAGAACAGCTGTCTTAGTAAAGGGTATAGGAGTGTGTGGTTTAATGGTTGTATGTTTCCCTTTGTTGCAGTCTCTGATTGAAGAGCAGCAGTCTCAGCTGAACCAGTATGAATCTGCAGCAGGCCAGTGCGTGAGTGAACTGCAGAAGGCTCAGCTACAGGTTCAGTCCCTCCAAAATAAGATCCAAGAGAGCGAAACCAGCAACACGGTACTGAGACCTCTTTTTAAATTAATTACTTGATTCACAATTAAATTCTACTGAAATATTAAAGGTGAAATTCCCCTTTTCCACAAGTTGACACAGTTCCCTGAGGTCTTGATGAAATGTCTGTGACATACTTTGGTCAAAATATCACAAAGGTAAAACACCATAGCTGCCTTTTCACCCTGTCTAAACAGCTGTGTTCAAAATGACTGGTTTGAGTGCCTGTTCCTTTAAATGATAATGAGCCGCTGCTCATCCCTCCCTCTCTTCCGCCGGTCAATCAGGTAGAACTTTCTTCATGAATATTCATTTGCAAAGGAAGTTCTTAAGCCATGAGTGGGGACACTTATGGCCCTTTTCCACTACCCTTTTTCAGCTCGCTTCAGCTCACTTCAGCCCGACACGGCTCGCGTTTCAACTACCTCAGAGCAGCACGACTCAGCTCGCTTCAGCCCTGCTCAGCACCCAAAACTCGCACGGTTTTAGAGTAGGGCTGAAGCGAGCCAAACCGAGCCGAGTGGGGCTAGGGGCGTGAGGAGACACTCCCCTGTGCACTGATTGGTCAGGAGGAGTGTCCTCACACACCTACACACGCCCGCGAGCACGCTGGGATCTGTAAACACCGTAAACCCGGAAGAAGAATTACGACTTTCTGAAGCCTTATGCGCCTCGCCTCATCTATACGCTCTTGCCAGTATCTGTTGGCGTTGTCAGTGACAACAAGCCACAGCACCAAGACCAGCAACACTAACGACTCCATGTCCTCCATGTTTATTGTTTACTATCCGGGTCGTGATACTACCGCTTAAAAGGCCACTGATGTCACTGTTTGCGCAGCCTAGCGATATCACGTGACGTCCACCCACTTTCGCTAACTCCACCCAATGTGTCCACCCACTTCCAGCCAGCACGGTTCAGCGCGGTTGTAGTCGAAATGCAACTCCAACAGCCCCACTCAGCTCGACTCAGCCCAACTCAGCACGGCACGGCTCAGCCCAACTCAGCCGCGTTGGTAGTGGAAAAGCGGCATTAGATGAGGGGGCAGCGTAATCCTGTTGTGCTCCCCTTATGACATAGAACGGGGAGCCAGATCTGAGCAGCTTGTTGAAGCACATGTTTTCTGAAATAGGAAGCCCAAAAGAAACTGACTGGGTGTCTTGTTTCAGAATTTGTGGGTTGGTAGTCACTCCAGATACCCAAACGTATGTGCGCAAGCCCTAAACAAGTGAGTTTCTTAATATGTCCACTTTAAAAGAAACCGCACAAGACAGTAGCACAGCTTCAGTGAACCTTAACACAGACACTACAAGTCTGTGGAACTGTACTGGAGGGATGAACACTATTCTTCCAAAAGAGATTTACTCAATGTCTAATACAACCCAAATCATGCAAGAAAAATAGACCCACATCATAACAAAACCACCAGATAACCTCAGTGGAGATCTTTCAGCCACAATTTGAAACCCTTTTTACTGTTGTCTTCTGCATTGAGATTTATCAATAAGAAATCTTAATCCAAAATCGAGATTAACTGGGCTGGGTTATCATTTTTATAAATACCTCGGAGCATGGTGGGATGTTTATTGCTTAATTGTGTCCTGCAGTACACTCTGCACAGTGTTTTTCAGGTCATTAATTTCAGGTTTTTCCTTTAATTTGTCACTTGTGTGGATATATGTTTCAGGAATAGGTTAAGAATTTACAGTAATAAAATGTTGACATTTGGATTTTGTTTTTCAGAAGCTGCAGGAAAAGCTGAGTGAAATGGAAACTGAGCTGCGTTCTATCAGACAGGCAGCTCAAAACCAGGAGAGGACCATCCAGAGCCTCACTGAGAGTCTTAAAACGAAGGAGACGGAGGTGCACACACGCGCTCTCTCTCTCTCTCTCTCTCTCTCACACACAGAGGCAGTTCAGAGATAGTATATACTATGTACATTTTATATCTATCATTTTTTTAAACAGTTATTCCACAAAACTGAGTCGTACATGAGCTGATAGCCAATGAGGCACGTAGCACCAAGTTGGCTGTAAGCCGTGTACGACAAGATTGTGTGGAATAACTGTTTTATTCTACCCACATTCACTGGATTTTGAGAAACAGTATTATTTTTTTGCAAATTTGATGAAAAACTTTGTACAAAACGTCCAACAAAATAATTTCTGCTTAGAATGTAAACAAACCGGCAGAATGACGGTAGCAATTTGTGAAAATCTATAATAATAATTCTTGAAAAATAAAAAAGATGCGTTCTTACCATCAAATACTTTCATTCCATTGTTGCTTTTTTATTTATTTAATTTGTGTGTGTGTGTGTATGTATATATATATATATATATATAAAATTTTTTCTCTTCATTTTTTGGGGTTTTATTTTTGAGTAGTTTTTCTTTTTTGGTTGGTTCAGTAACACAGTCTGCCATTTTCTTCTTCCTCTTTAGGGTTTTTTGCCAGTTGGCAAGCCAACTTAAAGGTGCATTACCACCACTGACTGGGCTGGAGTGTGGAACAGGAGCTATGGGGGGGCTATAATCTTTGTGCTATTTCTGTTTCTTTTAAGTACTTGATAACAACGTGATATATCTGACTTGATGCGCACTGCCATTTAGGTTTTCTCTACGCATGGTATACTAGCTGATATCCTAGTAGAGTAGCCGATCAGAGCACGTGATTGCTCATATCCAGTGAATGTGGATAGAAAAAAAATATAATTTTTTCCCCCGCCATGCAGTCAGTGCAATGCTAGAGTTATTGGCGCCCTTACTGAAAAGGCCAGTAATGAATAACATGTAATGAGTAATATTTTGAGCTTAAACATAAGCTTCTTAAGTTCTTATAATGCCTAAAGCCTCACTCACAACCTGCCGCGTGTGCTGCTACGGGCGGTCTACGGTAAAAAATTTGGCAAAACCGTGCTTGAGACTTGTGTGTGTTCAGCACCGTAGAAGGTCGCAGACTGCCCGTGGAGACTTTTGGTCCTGTGCATGCAAATTCTACGGGTCTTGCGACAAATCAAGAACGCAAACACTACGTACAGGACCCGTACTCCTTTTGTACACCTGAACCAAGTCAGCAGAGCGGCTAGTAGAGGCTTTTTGCGATGATGGTAAGACTCATGAGTGACGCACGGTCATTGTATGAGTGACGTGCCTCAGAAATACTACACAAGTATTCCACGCTTACTATTTGTGCGACGTGCAAGTCAGAAGTGCATCTCACTTTCTTACCCCTATGTGTGGTGCGCACGCGACCTGCACGCGACACAAGGGGCAAGACTCTGGGTATATATACTGGGGAGGAACCAAGGAACCGATCGTGTAGCATTGTAGAAGGGAAGAAGACCACCTCATTTGCTGTTTTTATTTGAGTATATGTTAATTTACCATGCAAACGTCAAATAATAAAACACGAGTGTAATGAATAACGCATTTTATTACATTGTAAAAAAATCCCAACTAAATACCCCAACAGTTTGAGCCCTGAAACACACTTTGACTCCGAGGTGCTGTCCTGCTCCTACTCCTGCTGAGTGGTGGGACAGGGTGTCAGGATGTCCTTGTCCTCATCACTGAGCATGGCACAATGGCCTGACAGCGATGATGGGATTGCAATGTCCTCACTTCTGGATGTTGTTAGCTGAAACATACATGAAAATTAGCATATAGATACTGAAATGAATGTTTAAAGCATGTGTATTTACCTGTGAAAATCCCTCTGGCGGGGTGCTGTGCCTTCTGCCGGCTTGAAGGCATATTTTTCCCTGTCCGTGCAGGGCTGCTACCATCATCAAATTCTTCCTCCTCCTCCCCCTCTGCTGTTTCAGGCTGGGTTACTTCACTTTTGCTCGCTTCTTCTTGGGTACCATTTTTTTAAACTTTAAACTGAAAATTTTTAAATTTTTCCCACAAAATATCCAGTGTTCTTCAGTCGAAAGACAGATGTAGAATGCTGCAGACATGCTGGTTTTATACCCACTCCTGGCTTGCGTCACACGCAAGTTATGAGTGATTGTAACGTGCTAATCACACGCGTCACACACGCTTCACAAGTGCAGCCCAAACTCATAGTGCAGGAAACTGGTAAAATGCAAGTCTCACACACTCCACACGCACTGAACATGCACTGATCACATGCGTCAGATATACGCTTTCCACGGGCTAACGGTGCAATTTTTCCCACGCCTCGAGGAAGTCAGGTGTGCAACCTGTACTTGACAAGTACTTTGCCTGTACTCCAACCCCAAACTTTCCCCCGGGTTCACCGCGACCCTGCGGCACGACTGCGAGCTACCAAACCCCGCGACCCGTGCGTGTCCAAAACTCTTACGGCGGGTTGTGAGTGAGGCTTAACAGGGTTGGACACATTTGAGGAGGGGCAGTGTTCCTCTCCTACATGTAGGACATTTTAAATATATTTTAGTTTCTTCAGTCTGAGCACGATGGTCTTGGGTCAGTTGTAGTTGAACCAAGTTAGGTTGAGAGAGCTATTAGATTTTTTTTTTTCCATTTGGTTTGAAAGAGATGAAAGTTTGTTCACCTCTTTCTGTTGCTGTATTTTTCCTTGCATGCCCCTCAGCTAACGTGTTTTTAGTTAATTTAATTGTGTGTATTGTGAAACTATACAATACAAACCTAATAGTAAACAAACCAACAATTTAAATTTCACTCTGATTTGGACTCCACAAATTAATTAATAGGTATGAAAGTGCCCTTGGCCATTTTAAAACACTGATTGTGTGCCCACAGCTATGTCTGTTTTAATTTGGATGTACACTCTATTACCAAAAGTATGTGGACACCTGATCATGGCAATCGTAAGTGGGCCTTCCCCAACCTGTTGCCACAAAGTTGGAAGAACACAATTGTCTAGAATGTCTTTGTATGCTGTAGCTTTAAGAATTTGCTTTACTGAAATTAAAGGGCCCCAAACCTGTTCCAGCATGACGGTGCACAAAGCGACATGGTTTGCCAAGGTTGGGGTGGAAAAGCTTGAATGGCCTCCACCAAGCTCTGACCTCAAACCCACTGAAAAAATCAGCCTTGGGATGAATCGGAAGATGGACCGTGCACCAGACCTTCTTGCCTGACAATGCCTGATCTCACTTGTGCACTTGTAATGAGCAAAAATCCCTCCAGCCGTGCTCCAAACTCCCAGAAGAATGGAGGCTTTTATATTACCTTTTTGTCCAGTTTCTTGAAGGGTGCCAATAACTCGGAAGATGACTGTACTAATGTACACAAGTTCATATTTGATTTAGCTGTATGAAGAAATGTTGCATTACAATGTACAAGTCAAACCAGTCTTGTTGGCACAAATATGATCGCCGTCGAAATGCAAAGCAGGATGGAAAACTCATATATTCCTTGTGTGTGTATAGACGCAGGAGTTATATCAGGTTATAGAAGGACAGAATGCCACCCTGTGCAAGCTCAGAGAAGTGGCCCATCGCAGTCAGCTCCAATATACACAAGTGAGTGTATTTTCTGATCTCTTTCTTTCTGTCTTTTTTACACGTTGCAGTCACTTGTCTTAGATCCTGGTACATGTATTTGTTTTCCCACCCCACCTTCTTCTCTCTGTCTCCAGGTTGTAGAAGGAGGTGACCTGCAGGGTGAAATGGTGGCACTACAAAGCTCTCTCTTCTGCTGCCAGCTGGAGCTGGAGGCCAGTCAGAGAGCACAGAGACAGAGCCAGAGGGTAACAGAAGACCTGGTACACTCCCGTGACCGCCTGCACAGTGATCTAGAAGCAGCGCTGCAGCACAGAGAGACCACCGAAAAGTACAACCAGGTCGGAACAAACAATAAAGACAGGGCTCTAAAGACAACAGGGAATTGTGGTCAGGACAGTTAAAGTGGTTAAGCCATGTATCATCTAACAGTGAGGCTAATACTGTGAACTCTGTCATATATTGAAAGTTGGGGAGCAGCATGGTAACGGTCTGTGTGTGTGTTGCAGGATTTGCGCAGCACAGTGCAGCAGCTGCGTTCAGAGCTACAGGTGAAGGAAGCCCAGCTGAAGGAGAGTGAGGCTGATAAAAACACTGAGATTTTAGCCCAAGACAAAACCATCTCAGAACTACAGATTTCACTAAGGGAGAAGGAGAAAATTGTGCAGGTTAGCACATAATTCACCTGTAATTCACCGAAGGTTCAACCAAGACCATGGTTTTAAGACTTTTCAGTTCCACAGAAATGTCATTAGGCAGCAGAAATAAGGCACTGAAGTATGGCTACACATTTAATTAAGAGAGTCCATGAGTATTTATCACCTCACCTGCATTTCTTACAAGACTGCAGTGAAACAACCCTAGTGGCCATTTTTACATTTTATGATTTCCCCCAAAACACTGATTTTAAATGTCCTCCTGTTTAAGACATATTGAGTATATGATGTGTGTGTGTGTGTGGCAGGAGTACTCAGAGCTGCTGGACCAGCCTGCTGAGACTGGTCGACCCCGAGACGCTCTGCTGGACAAGTTAAAGAGTCGCATTCGTGATCGGGACAAAGCTCTGGAGGTATTGAATTAGCAGCAAAGAGACCATACATAATATATGTCTCATCATATTATTCACTCAGTCACTATCTATGTGCATTGAGTGTGTAAGGCACAGATGGTGTGTGTTGTTGTGTGCCGCCTTAGCGTGCTATAGATGAGAAGTTCCGTTGCTTGGAGGAGAAGGAGACTGAGGTGCGCAAGCTGCAATTAGCGCTCCGGGAGAAAGAGAGAGACCTCGAGAGACTGCGCTGTATTTTGACCAACAATGAGGAGACAATCACGGTGTGTCTGTCGATGTGATGTTTTTTACGTTTGGCAATTTAGAAAATGACAGATCTTGCAGAACTAGGAATATTTCGTAGAGGTGGTAATGTGCGTGTGCATGTGTGTGAGAACAGAGTGTGGATGGTCTGATGCGCAGTAAGGAGCTGGAGTTGGAGCAGGCTCAGGAAGCGTGTCGGAAGCTGCAGTGGCTCAAACAGCAGTGTGATGAGAAACACACAGCTGCTCTGCGTGAGAGAGACAACATTATCACACAGCTGCACACTACGCTACACATTCGTAGCAAAGAGACCGAGGTAAACATAAATACACCTATTATATACTCCTGCTTGGCGGTTGTTGTTTTTTTTTTAAATATTAATTCTAATGATTTATCATAGTGAGTGTAGGACTTGTTTCAGTTACACCAGAAGAACCTGTTTTTCTTCCTGACTTTCCTTCACCAATCCGACCAGTACCAGATCATAAGCCTTGTGTGAAAGAACAACTGTGCTTACATGGGCGCAAAACTAAACCCTATTAACTGTAACTGTTGAGTCATATATGGAGTAATAGCTCAAATCATTTACAGACTATACCTTTTAAGTAAACTGAATTATATCAGTTATTTGGATCATGATACTCCGGTATAAAAGTTTGTGTGTATGATTTTATATTAAAGGACCTGACGGCAGCATTGTTGGCTAAGCTCTCCCCCAGCCCTAAAGAGGTGGTGGAGGAGCTGAAGTCACGTCTGGCACTGAAAGAGCGGCTCTTCCAGGAGGTGCTGTCTGAGCGCAGCAGGCAGACTCAGGAGCACCACACACTGATCCAGGACCTGCTCAATACAATCAGCTCCAGAGACCAGTACATCAAGGTAAAGCCAAACGATGAACAAACAACATACAAGTTTTTATCTCACCGTCTGAATTAAAAATGTGTTAACTTGGAGGAGGCCATGCCCCCTTTAATGGTACAGAGGATACGCCTCCATAGAAATGCTTGGACTGTAAGAGTATGAGTTGTGTGGAGCTGGAAATGGGTACAGACACACCTATAGACCCTTTTCACTCACGTGACCTTCGTAAGCGCGACCACCATTTTGGACATGAAGAAATAACGGTTTATGGCACAGACCCTTTCGGTTCTCGCTCATCTAGCTGCTACAATGACTGCTTAGACTGCAACAATAATACCTAACACACATTTAAGTATCCGTCGTAAAGACGTGAAACTCGTCGAATGACGAGTGTGTTCATTGATAAGCTAACACAATCTAAAAGTAGACATACCATCACACTGCCCTGGCGCTGTGTACAGTTTACCTTCTATGGTTTGTGCACTCACTATTTGCCATTACTTTCTCCAACCCAGTGTTCGAACTATGCCGATATTTTCGGGGGGTCCCTTTTTTTCCCTTGGGGTGATGCTTGCACTTGCGCTTGTCTCAGAGCGCGGATCTCCAAACACATGAGAAGCCTATCTTACGCACATATCACGCGGACTCCACACACGCATCGCGTCTGAAGTCATAACTCATCAGGGGAAATCGTGTCCGCATTGGCATGTTCAAAAAACAACCTCGCGTCAACAATGATACCACACGCAAGAAAAAAAAAAAAACAGTCAGGCTACTCAACACATTTGATCCACAGCAGCACCAAAGCATCACTGGAAATCATGTCAACAACCAATCTTCCATTTCAACACGCATCAACAAACAAATGGCACCACAAACATGAACGAATCGGTCAGGCTACCGATTCCAAACCCACAGCAGACGAATAATTAAATGCATCTTACCTTAAAGCAGAATCGACCACAAAGGAAGTCTGTTGGCGCACTTCCTTTCTACTAGTTTGTGTCCCCAACCTGGCAGCAGCAGTCGTTGTCATATCGGTTTATTTTATTTTTGATGTAACACAACACTTCGGATATGCAAATGCTTCCCGTTACACACGATTGCTATGTCAATAAACATCATTTTGCCAATATTTTAGAGACCATCCATCTTCTCCGTTGGTCAGCATCTGTCGGGATCCGATAAAATGATAAATCTTGCCTTGTGTGTTGATGGTTACTACATCCAGGTGCACAACAATAAAGGCATGATGGAAGTCTTGCTGAAAGTAAAAACTTTCTTCGATGGCTATATTCCTTTCGATGCTTCGCCGTCGTTCCTCGTTGTTGGCTGTGGTAGACTACTGGTAGTACATGTCCAAAATGGCGGCCGCGTTTGTCGTGACGTCATGTGAAAAGGGTCCATATGGATTCACTTGCAATTGCCTCTCAACCATTGCCCAGTTATGTTTTGACAGTATTCCAATGTATGAGTGATCCTTCAATCCTTTAGGAGAATGGTGAGAGGTTGAGGCAGGTGATAACAGAGAGGGCTGGGCAGCTACAGGAGATGCGCAGGCAGCTCTCATCACGTGAACAGGAGCTGAGTGAAGTGACACGAGAGAGAGACAGGGAGAGAGAAAGAGGAGCTCCAATGGCCATGGAAATGGAGAGACTTCAGAGTATACTGAGAGAGAAAGAAAGCCTTATACAGGTAAGAGGTGTGTGTGTGTGCGTGCGTGTGTGTTTTATTTATATAATAATATAAAAAATGTGTAATTATCACATTCCAACCACTGAGTTATTGTGAATGTGATAGTAAATGTGATGAACTTGTGCAGGATCTGACGCAGAGTCAGGAAGAGGCACAGGCAACCTCCAGACCATCAGCAACACTGAGTATGTTTACTTCAGTTGTGTTCGTGGAACTGTTGTTAGTAATACAGGTGAGTAGTGTGTGCGTTTGTGTTTGTTCTGAGCAGGATCAGGGGATAGCAGCTCAGAGCTGGAGATGCAGGCTGTTAAAGAGGAGCTTCATATTGCCCTGAGGAAATACAGGGAGACAGAGGTACACACGCCCTCTTAATTAAAAGTACTTGTTATTTTTGCCTTCTGTTTTACCGGCTTCTCCTCTGCATTCACAGCGGGAGCTTTTGGAGTTAAGATCTGCTCTGACCAAAAAGCCTGAAAATTGCATTCAGACTGACCCCAAGGTAGGCAGAAGGAATAATGTCCGAACTATAGTTTTACTGATTATTATGATTGTCTTTGAGTTGCTGGAGATAGAGATTAAGAATCATTCCAATCTTTTATTATTCTTTAATTATTAGTATGAATTATTACTAGCAGAAAATTGGATATTGTGTAGTAATAAATGGGTTTCACATGTTTTTCTTGAATATGAGGATGAAATGAGTATGTTGGTCCAGTATGTGATTTGGTGTGACTCTGTCTCTACAGAGTGCTCTGGAGCAGTTGGTGTCAGAGTACCAGCAGCTGAACCAGGCTCTGAGAGCCGAGAAGAAGCTCTACCAAAACCTGAACCACATGCAGTCCAGAGGAGACAGGTTAGGACCTGAGATGGCCAGATTAGACAATCGGCTTAGACCTGGGATTTAGATTTAGTACATAGTTTTTAGGACAGGTGCAGAACTAGGCGAGTTTTAAACGTTCCTAATTTAACATTTTAACATTCTTAATTTTTACATTAGATAATATCAATGAAAAATTCTTTTGTTCATTAAAACAGAAGTGATGAGAAGCTTTTTATCAGATCATGCATCAGTCACATTATTTGAATCATATTAGTCATTTAGCATGAAACTATATAACCAACAGGAAGTCATTTAAAATGCTAAAAATTTGGTGCTCTACTACCTAGACACTGCTTTAGAGTTTGAAAGGCATTTAGCATGCATTGTAATGAAAATTAAAATCATTCGAATGGTGGTGTTTCATTGCTTGAGCAGTGTGGAGAAGACTCGGGCGCTGCACATGGAGCTGGACACGGTTCAGGCGCTGCGCGGACAGTTGGAAGAGGTCCTGATCAGGACCCGAGACACAGCTCTGGCACTGGACAGGGCAGCTAAGGCCCATGCTGACTATGGAGGTGGGCCACAGCAGAGTTTGGGCTGTACATTACAAAAGGCCTCCGGGCCAGCAGGGGGCGCTGTTCCGAACACTGTCTAAAAGAGTGGGTCTGAAACAAGTGCGTTCAACAGAAAAGCACTTCAACTAACAGCAAAGTGTACTAACAGCGTGGTTTTTGTGGACGCACAAAGTGACAAGGCAAACAAATGTGACTTTTTACTGCATTTAATGCAACGTGTGTATGTTTTATACATGTTTCTCTAGGCGTGTTTGCATTTTAGGCTTTTTGGGTACTCTTGTCCGTTTTTCCATTGCTGTGTATTGTGATTCTTGTGTTCATGTTTCCCTGTAAAGTGCTGCTATCTACATAGTCTGCCTCATTCATTTTTTCAGTTTATCATTTATGCACATAAGCACAGATATGCCTAATATATTCCAGTCAAAGCCTTAATCTTGATTTGATAAATTATTCTTATTATTATTATTATTATTATCTGAGCCAAGGTCGTGAATTATAATTTGCTTTTTTTTTAGTTTGCTTAATTGTCCACTTTGATCCTTTTTAATAATAATAATATGCAAATGTCAAATGCAGTAACTGGTATTTGGTTAGCAGCATTGATTAGCTGATAGTTGTTGCATCCTGCATGCTTTTATATATTTAAAGTAGTCTTTGTCACCCTTGCTGTCTAAACATGGTGCCAAATGAGATTTTGACTTGTAGGTTTATTTACAGGAAAAAAAAAGTAGGTCATGTTTATGTACATCACAGTAAAGCAAATAAATTTAAACCAGCTTTCATGGTCAGAACTGTTTTTTTGTATTTCTTTTGACAACCATATCATTAGATTTGTAAATCATATAGTTGATATGTAAGGAATAAAACATGACACGGTGTGTTATAGGACAATAATCAACAACAGTTGATGATTTTCTAATAACTACACTCCACAAAGTGTTTTATTCCTCTTATACCACAGCAATTTGCCAAAAGCTAATCATTTTTATTTAGTGAAGAATGACAGATCATGATATTAATCTGTTTACAGTTACGGTTAGTGGTTTTTTTTTTTTTTTAACACCACCAACCTCTCCCTTTTTTTCTGTCTTAAGCTAATAAGACAAAAATGCAAGCGGTCATTTTACAGAGACACCACTCTCCACCCTGAAGATTCTCCTGTACATGTTCACCTCTGACTGTTACAAAGCACTGACACTAGAGACTCCTTCCAAAAAATGCTAAATAAACGTCTGCTCACAGAAAACTTAAGCATATCAGCAATGGCACGGTTTAAATCTGGTAAATACGTCAAGCATCTGCCATTCAGATTACTGTGAACTAGCTGTTAATATAGAGATGATAATATATTAGAAAGAGTGCATTAATATAACTTGAATTAAATTACAGTCAAGAGCTGCTGTTCTAGAAAAGTAATCATCATCATCTGACCAATCAGATTTCGAGAGTGCTGTGGTATAATTCATAATAAAGAACAAACACTTTTGGAGCACTAAACTAAGTTTCCACACAAGGTAAGTATACAAGAAATACTTTAATTTGGCAGTCAATTCTATATTGTCCTCAAGTGTTCCTGGACACATGCATGCTAACTGTGCATGCTAATGTTTGCATGCGTACGACATCACAGGCAGGGTTGATATAAAAAAAAAATTGCCATCAAGGAACGGGTCATTTATTTCTACATCAGCACACAGACAAAGTGAACAGCTGCATTTTCCTCTTTTTCTTCTTTAACCTTTCCACAGTGACATAAGCATATAATACATTTTGTACACACATACACATGATGGCTTCACTATAAAGCGTATCATGGTCTGAGGCCCTGTAAGAGGTTTCCTCAAAAATATTTACCCCCTTCCTTCATTTATATTAGCTATGTTTTATGTAGGGACAAATATATTTTTACACTGTATAAATATGACACTCTTAGCTACTGTTAACTATTAATTAACCCAATTGTAAAGGTCTACCATATTATAAAGACCTAGCAATTATCAAACATTATCCTGAGTCGATGAATATTCTCACTTTTGTAAAGAGCTTTCAGAAATTTCATACATACATACATACATACATAGCAGAATTGATGAGGGACCCAACTGTACCCCTCTGCTTTGTCTATAATGGTCAAATCTGATGTATTATAATCCATCCTAATGGCATCAGTAATTCCTCTTATACAACCTCTGATTTTACTGGTGTCACAGAAATAGTAGAACTGACCATAGATCAGTGTGAAAACATCACTCAGACTCCCTCTCGGCCTGTAAGCAAATAGCCATGCAACCAAAATCCATGAAGAGTCCATAAAATGGAGTGGTTTATAAAGCCTCACATGCTCTGCTCAAGCTTCAGGCCTAATATGGAACCTCAGCTTATATAACTTCTCTTGGATTTTCATACTTTTAGTGTGTGTGTGTGTGTCTCATAGCTTATGAAACCTATCAAGGAAGATTTACACTGGGCAACATTTTTTAAATATGTACTGACCAGCTTGTGTCCATTTGTTTGCCTTGTGTGTGCCTGAGAGAGGAAGAGAGAGGGAGGGAGAGGAAGACATGGGCAGGACTTAAGGATAGTTGGCTCAGAGTTTCCTGACAGACTTTTCCACTTTATCCTCTTTCTGAAAAAGAGCACGCGAAGGAGGCAAAGGAGAGAAGCTTCTGGAAAACACATTAAAATAAACACGATGTAGTCGTCATTTTGAGGCTTGAGGAACGAGGCATATAAAAAAAGGGAACGTGGAAATACATTTGGAAGGAAAGGATATATTTGGAAGGAAAGGCTTTTAGCAGGAAAAAAAAAACATTTTCCTTTCTTCAACTTCAGACTGTATTCTTCTCTCTAGAGTTCAGCACAGACGAGGATGAGGACGAGATCGATGATGATGAAGATGAAGGCAGTAGCAGTGAAGAATTCACCGACAGTATAGAAGATGATGTGAAACTGACTGCTGAGAGTCCGGCTAGCACAGAGGTAAAGGAAAGCACACCATTTGGGGGGGGGGGACACGGTAATGGCACCTAAATGCTATTTATGTGCTTAAAACCCTAACGTCTGATAAAATGGAATTTCAGTTTTACTTGCTAGTTTGTGGGAATTTGCCCGCAGCTTTTTATCCTAATTGAGTTGAGCTGGAATAACTGACACTTGCATATTTTACTGCATAAACTGAACATGTTTCAAACGGTGTACTTTTTTCCACTTTAGTGATTTCACACTCTTCATTTCGGCCAAATGTAACGTTTTCAAGGTCCAAGCATTCTCACACTCATAGCTACATTCCATTCCTTTTAATCCCACTCTAGTTACTGATTAAGTCATAGAAGTTACCAAACAATATGTAATAAGCTGAAACTTGGGATTTAGGGTCTAAAGAGTAACCAGTAAAAATATGCTAAGTAACTAATGAAACATGATCTGAAACATCATCGTCTTAATTTGATCATGTATGAGATTAGACCAAAATAATGTCTTCACTCCGTCTTCCAAAAAACTGAGAGTTGTTGTTAGACTTGAATCATGTGCCGTGACGTAGCCATGAACGAAGGGAGTGGCTTAGTTGATTGACATTACGCTTGTTTGTTCAACACACGCACTTGCATGTGCACAGATAACCAAAGCTTGTGAATTAAAGACAGCTTGAAGAAAACAACAATACAAATTCACAAATAACTAAACTACTGTATGTAGCTATTCTCAGGGCAACCCGGTTGATGATAAAAATGGGTTCACGGTTATTTAGTACAACAAGTCTTTTAGCACAAGCTCTAAAGTCTCTGAACGTTTATATTGCACTTTGGCCATTTGTTCTAGGATACTTTAGTGGAAGTTTCTTTCATTTGTTTACATATTGCTACTGTTGGTTACTAAGGAGACATGATTCTCATTTTTCTCATTGAAATTGGTCTTTTTTTCAGTTAAAGACTTTGTAGCTTTATTAGTCAAATACATATGAAAACAGTAATATGTGATGGATAAATAATTTGAGTAAGTTTTTTTTGGAATAGATTCCACTCTTAGTCGGCAAAACACGTTGTCAAGCAGGGCAAGAGACATAATCCCCCGGTTAATTCATTCGGCAAATGCATAATTATTGACAGTCAGTTGAATTTATGATATGATCAGAAGTGACCGAAGTTATCTGTGAAGGTGCTGACAGTTCAAGGTTTGTTATGGCTTAACTCCAAATATCTAAAGACACCAAAGAATCAGATTTTCAGTCCACTTTTCAGGGATCAACAACTGATCCTTAAAGCAATAGTTCGGGATTTTTGACATGAATCTGTATGGCATCCCCGTCAACAGTGTCGTGCAAACACACTGACTTGGCCCCGACAGCATCCTGTGAGTCCAGTTCTTGTCCAGTTTTGGTCCAGACGAAAGTAGTCCGGCAAGTTTGTTGGGGTCACGAAAGTAAAACGTTTTTCTTCTCAAAACAGTACGTGTTCAAAAGAGTGATATATTTGCATCACAAAACCGTTGCCAAATAAAAAGTCAGACCTCGAAATTATTTGGCGCTATATTTTGTCTCCCTCGGTATCACTGCGCGCTGTCATGTTGACATCTGCGCAGGAATCAACACCTTTCCCATTGTTTGGCAGTGATTAGGAGTTCAGATCAGCGGCGCTAACAAGCTGCGGCTCCAGCTTCACCTTCTTCCACTTCTCTGTCCACCCTTTCTCTCTCTGCCCGTTCTAACTCCATCTGGCGAATTTCTTCATCTGTATATTCGGGTTCATAAAGATATCCCTTTGGCTGTGAGATGAAGTCAATGTTTTCAACGTCGCTGTCGTAGTCAGACATGTTGTCGCTAACTTTGCTAGCAGTAAACAATGAATGAAACAGCCATGGCTGTCACCTGGCGGCAGCGCGCAGTGATGAGAAGGGAGAGAAAATAGTGCCAAGCGATTTTGAGGTCTGACTTTTTATTTGGCAATGGTTTTTTGATGCAAATATATCACTCTTTTGAACACATACTGTTTTGAGACGAAAAACGTTTTACTTTCGTGACCCCAACAACTTTGCCGGACTACTTTCGTCTGGACCAAAACTGGACAAGAACTGGACTCACAGGATGCTGTCAGGGGTAAGTCAGTGTGTTTGCACGACACTATTGATGGGGATGCCATACAGATTCATGTCAAAAATCCCGAACTATCCCTTTAACATGCTGGTTTCCAGTCCCTAAGCAATCATAATAAACCCCTTCCTATAATCAAGATGAGTACTTTTTTCAATTATTGTGACCATAATCCAGAGTTGTGCTAAAGAACATAGAGTTGTGCTAAGAGACTTTTGTGCTAAAAGACTTTGTGCTAAATAACCGGATACCGTAAAAATGTTCAGCTACTTCAAGTGGAGCCATGTTTTCTGTCTCCTTGTGACAGAATGTGGGGGTACGTGGAGGGCAAATGAGCAGGAGGATATCCCAGGAGGCCATAAGGGGAGGATGGCGGAATGAGGTGGAGCAGAAGAAGAGAGAAGAGAGAGAGACAGGAGAAAGGAAAAGCCAGTTCAGCCAGGCTGGCTCTGCCTCACTGTCTCAGGACAGGTAGTTCCACTTAAACACACACACTCAGAAGTAAATACATACATGAACACTGCTTTCACTGACAATGATCAATAGCAATGATCAATTCATTATCATGAAATGTTTGTCGTCCAGGTGTACTCTACCAAACCTGCAAGAGGAAAACCACAAGCTGGAACTGAGCGGCAGTGGATCCGGATCCGGACAAGATTCCGGATCCGGATGTGGAATGGGAACAGAAAGTAAAGAATCTGTGAAGTGCAGAAGGTGGGAGCAAAGTGAAACAGACAGGCTGAACCCCCAGAACGAGCAGCGAACCCACATGCTCATAGAGGAAGAGGAGGATGAATATGATGAAGAGGAAGAGGGGGAAGAAGAGGAGGAGGACATGCGGGCCTCTCGGGGGAAGCGTGGCCTGCCGAATGTGACTCTGAGAGAGGGAGCAGGGAAGAGGAGGTGTAACAGACCTCATTCTCTTGACCTCGGAGTGCTGCTGAGTCATAAAGCTACGGGTGAATCTAGAGCACAGGTAAAGAATTAAAGTCATGGCTTTTAGATTTAGTGCAATATTAAGAAATATTATACATACAGGACACTTTTTCCATGGAATAAAAACGTATTCTATTCCCTTCTAGCGGGTTTATTGATAGCATGTAATATTGTTAGCATATTGCTTATCCTCCATGTATTACACCATTCTACCCAATGGAGAATGAGCATGCAATATTGTTACAATATTGCACGTTGTCAAGACAACACAACGTCACACGTCGGAGATGTAAAACTTCCACATTAGCAAGCGACAGTGACAATTTGTAAACATCCATGGCCACCAGGTTTGCTTCGTTAAAAACGGACGATTTTGAGAGAATTTTGGCTGCCAGGTCGCTCCGTTGTGTGTAGCTGTCAATGTTGATTTTAAAAGTAACTAAGTAAATTACACAGGGAAAATAATAATAATATTTAGCTTGACTGCGCTAGCATTGGCCTTCGCTAATGCTACACCGGCTGGAAGGTGACTGGACTGCCACGCTAACAGCACCGAGTCACAGGTAAGCTAGCGTTGGCCTTCGCTAACGCTACTGCTACGCCGGCTGGAAGGTAACCGGACTGCCGCGCTAACAGCACCAAGTCACATGTAAGCTAGCGTTGGCTCATCTTCGACTCGTTCAGTATCATGCGAGCTGAATGGAAAATATCTGATCGACCACTCAAAGCCAGCCACTATTATTTAATTATCCTATCCACATTCACTGGATATGAGCAATCATGCGCTCTGATTGGCTAATCTACTACTAGGCTATCAGCTCGTATACCGTGAGTAGAGAGAAACAAAATGGCGGAGTGTGTTGCTAAACCAACCGAGGACGAAATAAAAACTCTACTTGAAAACAACCCCCCCCCCCAAAAAAAACCCAACAAAATATGGAATAAAAGTAATTGATGTTAAGAACGTATCATTATTTTTATTTTTCAAGAATTATTATTGCATTTTTCTAAATTGCTACTGTCATTTCGCTGGTTTGTTTACATTCTAAGCGGAAATGATTCTGTCGTACGTTTTGTATAAAGTTTTTATTTATTGAATTTGCAAAAATTAAAAAATAAAGAAAAATGCTCAGTTTCTCATAATCCAGTGAAAGAGGATAGAATAAAACAGTTATTCCACTCAATCTCATTGTACTGTACATAGCTTACAGCCAACTTGTCGCTACGCACCTCGTCAGCTCTCAGCTCATGTATGACTCGATTTCATGGAACAACTGTTACTTGTACCTCAGTAATAATTAAACAAGTTGTTACTATCGTGTTAAGATGAGCAATAGATTTCTGTTTAATGACTTGAGAAATATGACCGGTATCTAATTCTAAGTTATTTCACTGAACAGACATACGGCAAGACAATGAAAAGTGTGTGTGTTTGTGTGATGCAGGAGATAGAAGGAGAAAGTGGGGGTTCTGCAGGGTTTTGGCAACATGTCGAGACGGGACTACGTGAGCAGGCAGAGCGTCTCCGGAGTGACCTGGCCCTGAGCCGCCAGGAAAGCAGAGAGCTCCAGGAGCGACTGATGGTGTCTGAGGCTACTGTACACGCACAAGCTGACCAGCTCAAGGAATACAGAGAACTACTGAGTGCGTGTACACACACACACACACACACACACACACACACACACACACACACAGTAGTTTGTACTGTATCTATTTAATGCTGTGCCTACACCTAAACCTAACCTTAAAGGAACAGTCCACCGTACTTCCATAATGAAATATGCTCTTATCTGAATTGAGATGAGCTGCTCCGTACCTCTCCGAGCTTTGCGCGACCTCCCAGTCAGTCAGACGCAGTCAGACGCGCTGTCACTCCTGTTAGCAATGTAGCTAGGCTCAGCATGGCCAATGGTATTTTTTGGGGCTGTAGTTAGATGCGACCAAACTCTTCCGCGTTTTTCCTGTTTACATAGGTTTATATGACCAGTGATATGAAACAAGTTCAGTTACACAAATTGCAACGTAGCGATTTTCTATGCTATGGAAAGTCCGCACTATAACGACAGGCGTACTAACACCTTCTGCGCGCTTCGGCAGCGCATTGATATCTGAGCTCCGTATCAATGCGCTGCCGAAGCGCGCAGAAGGTGTTAGTACGCCTGTCATTATAGTGCGGACTTTCCATAGCATAGAAAATCGCTACGTTTCAATTTGTGTAACTGAACTTGTTTCATATCACTGGTCATATAAACCTATGTAAACAGGAAAAACGCGGAAGAGTTTGGTCGCATCTAACTACAGCCCCAAAAAATACCATTGGCCATGCTGAGCCTAGCTACATTGCTAACAGGAGTGACAGCGCGTCTGACTGCGTCTGACTGACTGGGAGGTCGCGCAAAGCTCGGAGAGGTACGGAGCAGCTCATCTCAATTCAGATAAGAGCATATTTCATTATGGAAGTACGGTGGACTGTTCCTTTAACCTAAGCAACCAAAAGAATAATTTTTTTGTCAAGACTCTTGACACTAATCTATCCTTATGAGGACATAAGGTTTCCTCACCAGGCTCAAAACAGCAACAGTGACGTGAAATATCAGTAATGGCTGTTTATCATCCTCAGCAAGCTCAAAATTTGTGTATGCTGAAAAACACACCACATTGGATCATGGCTCAGGGCACAGAACACTAGTCATGTGCTGTCCCTCAGGCTTTGACTCATGAGGACATGTTTTGCATCAGTAGCGGCTGTGTATCTCTCCCAAGATAAACTAGAGGCTCTGTTGCTTGGTTTAAAGGGAATTTGACCCTAACTCATTTGTAATATGAACCAGGGCTCACAACAGAATAAGTGCTCCTGCACTCCTGAGTTGGGCTCTGAAATTATGAAGTGCATTGAAATGATTCACCTTTTATGTGTTTATTTGTACTGGATTTCAAACAAATGTATTTGATTAAGTGGTAAAATTATAGGAAAGTAAATAAATAAAATCGTAAACATGTATGTATGTATGTATGTATGTATGTATGTGATCATTGTTCCCACTTGCAAATTGTACTTAAGCTTGTGTCCATTCCTAGATAGCAATTTATACAAAAAAAAAAAGTAGTCTTTAATTTCACCTAATACATTTCTTGGGGCGGCATGGTGGTGTAGTGGTTAACACTGTCACCTCACAGCAAGAAGGTTCTGGTTCGAGCCCAGCGGTCGACGAGGGCCTTTCTGTGTGGAGTTTGGATGTTCTCCCCGTGCCTGCATGAGTTTCCTCCAGGTGCTCCGGTTTCCCCCACAATCCAAAGACATGCAGTTTAGGCTAACTGGTGGCTCTAAATTGTCCATAGGTGAGAATGGTTGAGAGGAGAAAACCTCTATAATAATCCAGTAGAAGGCAACGGGAAACCACTACTGGAATGTTCCCTAGAGACTTTGATGGCTGAAGCCGTCAGAGCGGCCATGTCACTGTAGTGATATGCCAAAATGGATGGATGGAATACATTTCTTGTCGCTTTTAAATGCTGTATATACAGGGTGTCTCAAAAAAATGTACTCACACTTTGAATGACGAGAAAACCTTTATTTATGAACATAGAGTGAAATGGAATAGCTTCGAATACAGAAGACAAATGTAATTGAAGAATCATGTTCGCAAATGTTCAAATTGATGACCATTATTGTCCAGACAACGCTGATAACGCGCACCAAGGGATTCGCAAACGTCACGAAACAGGTCATTAGGAATATCGCGACATTGTCTTTCAATTTCCAATTTCAATGCATCAGTTGTTCTTGGTTTGGTGCGATAATTTCCTGCCATGCTGTGATTAATTAATTACACCTGCAACACAAAAAAGGCAGCATGTTAGGGACAGTTAAAGTGTGAGTAAATTTTTTTGAGACACCCTGTATTTCGGACCACCTCAAGTTTATATTGTTGCACTTGGGAACAATTCTGATTTGTTAGTTTTCTGTACAAGCAGAAAAGGAGAATAAAAATTGTGTATTAGCTTGCAAATTTAATCAAAGAAATCATGGTTCATCTCTTTGTCTTTCGTAGCGGAGAGTGCCGTGCAGCAGGACAGTAAGCAGGTGCAGGTGGACCTACAGGATCTGGGCTACGAGACCAGTGGCCGTAGTGAGAATGAGGCTGAGAGAGAAGACACCAGTAGCCCTGGTATGAGAAAACTACAGAGCTCAGATGACTAACACCACAAATAATCTAGCAAACTACACGTCTAATCAATCACACAAACTCAGCTGATAAATTATGCACTCCAAAAGACAGAGAAAACAACACACTGTGGCAGTGGGGGTGTGGTCAAGCGCCGGTCTGTGACCGGAGGGTGGAGTCAGGGAAGGTAAGTGGCAGAATCACTACACCTGATGTCAATTAACCTGTTTGTGTGTCTTCTCAGTGACCGCGCCCTATATAAAGAGAGAGAGCAGAGGAAGTGAGCTCTCTCCCCAGCCAGACGACTTGTGTGTGTGTGCGCGCGCGCACATGGCTGTGAGAGTATGTTTGCATCTGAAAAGAGCAAATAAATGAAGTTAAGGAACTTTATTCTGGCCTGCCATCTTTCTGTGCTCCTCCCCCTCCTATGAACTGCTACAGTGGTGCCGAAACCCAGGACGGAGCACAGGAAAAGAACAGCCCCATGGAGTCCTCTCCCTTCGCAGACCTGGTCCACGCCCTCGCCACGGCCCAGCAGAGCCAGCACCAGGTGCTAGTCACCCTCCAGAAGGAGCAAGAGCACCGGTTCGAGGCCCTAGTGCTGGCACAACAGAAAGACGGCAGGCCAGAATAAAGTTCCATAACTTCATTTATTTGCTTTTTTCAGATGCAAACGTACTCTCACAGCCATGCGCGTGCACGCACACACACACACACACACACACACACACACAAGTCGTCTGGCTGGGGAGAGAGCTCACTTCCTCTGCTCTCTCTCTCTCTCTTTATATAGGGCGCGGTCACTGGGAAGACACACAAACAGGTTAATTGACATCAGGTGTAGTGATTCTGCCACTTACCTTCCCTGACTCCACCCTCCGGTCACAGACCGGCACTTGACCACGCCCCCACTGCCACACACACACCTTTAAATACCAAACTGCTCAAACTAACTACCACACCACAGCTACAAAACTATATAATAACTATAAAGGTAATATCTATCATGTGGTTAAATCGTAATACCATGAATAAAAATGTGAGTAGACTTGTATAGTACTCGCTTTGTATTACTGAAGCTATTACAAACCTGTGTGTTTTTGTATTTTCTGCAGAGTTTGATGACGTGGAGCTGTGCAACTCTCTTGCCCGGACGTCGTATGGCAGTGTTGGTAATTCGTGGCATCAGCATGCTGACAGTTCCCAGCTGGACAACTTGTTGGTGCAGGACCTGCGTGCACAGCTCTCCCGCTGTCACAAAGTGATCCGTGGACTGCAGATCCGCGTACGTTCACTCTCCGCTACCTCTGACTACGCTTCCAGCCTTGAACGCACACCACGCAAGGTACAGTCCGTGTTTACTCACTATTCACTGGGACAACATCCTCTAAGACAAACTATACTCATACTTTATACATATTTCAGACGGTTATAATTATTGTCCAAACTAATAATTTGTTTTAAATCACAGAAAACACACTAAGTGCTAGGTTCAAAAGTAGAGTAAAAGAAATTAATGGGGAAAAAAACCCTCTAAACAAGTCTTGCCAGGCAAAACAAACCTTGCCAGGCAAAACAAACCTCGCCCGGCAGTACTTATTTTATACCTACATGTTGATAATGGTCATATTTCTCAATCATTAGGTTATAGTTATATGAAAATCCATGACCTTGATTTTGACATTTCACAGTCATTCAAGGTCAAAGGTCATGGCGGCAACTGAAAGCACATATGGGTCGGGACGACTTCTTATATGTTGATAATGGTAAACATCTGGCTATCATGAACCATTTTAAAGTTATAGCCCTTTGAAAACCCATGAACTTCGGTTTGACCTTCCAAGTTCACTCAAGGTCAAAGATCATGGTGCCAAATGAAAGCCTATATGGCACTTCCTATAAATTGATTATGGTAAATATCTGTCTACCATCAACCGTTTTTAAGTTACAGCCCTCTGAAAATCCGTGACCTTGAGTTTGACCTTTCAGGGTCCCTCAAGGTCAAAGATCATGGTGCCAAATGAAAGGCCATATGGGAGTTCCTTTACACTCATAATAGTAAACAGTTGTCTATCTGCAGCCGTTTTTGAGTCAGAATGGAAAACATGTCAACCTTTCAGTCAAAATAACCTTTCTGGTGACCTTCACCTTGACCCGATTACCCCAAAATTTAATCAGGTAATCTATAGACCATTGCCCACCTACCCTGAAAATTTGAAGTCAATTGGTGCAACCGTCTAGACGCTAGATTGTTAACAGACAGACGCACAAACAAACAAACCGCACTGATTACAATACCTCTCCCCGCTTACTCCGTTGCGGGCGAGGTAATGATCACACATCTGAGATCTCTATTTAAAAATCTAGCAGGGTATGGTGAAGGCTTCTGATTTTCTTTACTATACTTTGGCCTCCTTCTCTATGCCAGGTGAACTGGGCCTTCCAAGAGTCTCCTGCCCCCAGTGGTTTGGAGGACGATGAGGGCTGGCATTCAGATGGGCCAACCCTTGGACCACTAAAGTCCAACAGGGAGCTACAGGAGCTGGTGTCACGTGTGGCATCACTGGAGAACCAAATCCGCAGCAGCAAACTGGAAGAAAAAAGAGGGACAGAGGAGGGGAAGAGTGCTACATGGCCTGGGTGAGAAAGAATGTTTATAACAACAGTCAGATTGGATTGTTATTTTATTTTTCACATGATACTCATTTGCTCTTCCACTTCGAATACTGTATAATGTCGGCTCTTTTCTACTCAAATATGGACTGGTTATCTAATCATTCATATCAGTCCACAGGGTCATTGGATAGCCTTCCTTTTTATACTTTCACAAATCCACATGCATTCATCCACAAATGATCTTCTCATGATCGAGTCGCATTCTCATAATTTTATTGTTGTAATGTTTTTAGTGTAAAAATCTGTTTTCAGTTCTATATCTGACTCCTCCTACTCAGAAAATACAACACGCTGATCCAGGCTCAGGCTCGGGAGTTGTCGCACTTGCGACAGCGGATGCGTGAGGGACGAGGAATTTGCCACATCCTCACGCAGCATCTGGGAGACACTACCAAAGCATTCGAAGAGCTGCTCCGGGCCAACGATATCGATTACTACATGGGCCAGAGCTTCCGAGAACAGCTTTCCCAGAGTTCCTCACTCACACAGAGGATCAGCATTAAGCTCAGTGGACGTGAGTATACGTAGACACACGTTATAAGATGGACTCAGGCACATGCAGTAGATTTAGCTTTAGGTCAATTACAGCAACTCAAGAATCCTGAGTATTGGTGTCATTTTAAAAAAAATTGTTACACATTGCTACGAATGAATGAAAACGTTTCCATATGGCTTTAATTGACTTTATATCAATAAAATAAACGTGTGAGCATTGCCATGGTACAGTTGTTATTGTATTGCACTACATGACGCTTGTCTCTGATTTTATTCACAGGAGATCGGTCAGAAGTGCCGGATGACAAAATGGGCCACGAGCTATTAGCTTTAAGGTAATTCTATCCTAAAATGTGATGTATCTTATTATTACATAATTTAATGTTATTAAAGAATACCTTTTAGTGTTATTGCATCATGAAATATAACAGCCATATTTGTGAACTGGGGTTTTTTTTTTTTTTGGAGGGAGATAAAGGTTTTGGCACCTCTGTACCGTTTTTGACTTGTAACATTTTTGTGGAATTGCTCCATAAAGTGATGCATTACTGAATATAGAAAAGACTGTAAACAGCATTAAAAGCCACACTTTCAGGTGCTGTGCATTTTTAATATCATAATGACCTTTCGATGATTTTGGCAGAGGTAGTAGAACGGATAGTAGAGCAATCTGAGAACGGAAGAAACAGTAATGTAGAGATAATAATGTGGAATGATAGCAAACGTGTATTAGTTCTGTGGTTATATTACAGGATGTGACATATTGCCAACTTATTTTTCTCAGCGTGCTATGATTGACTGGAGCGTATTGCAGGCATTGAATCATTTGTATTGCCTTCGTTGTCATTAACAACACAACGAGTCATATTTCATCATGTCTGCACGCAGGTTGAGTAAGGAGTTGCAACAAAAAGACAAGATAATCGAGTCTCTCCACACAAAGTTGCAGCAACGCCCAGACACACCCTCCAGCAGCCACGCCCCCTCCGAGACAACAGACCAATCTGATCGCACTTCCTTTGTGTCAGATGAAAGGGCCTCGATAAATGAGGATCTGGAACTGTGTTCTGATGTGGATGCCGTCAGCGAATACGCCCAGGAGGAACCAGCTCCCAGATCAAATGATACAGGCATGTGAACACACACACTCATACACACTGGCACACGCAGTCGGCATGAATATACATACAATTATACAAACGTACAGACATGCAGTAGAATCATAGAATAAAAGCCATTCATTTTGTTAGCTTTTATGAAAAAGTTAAGTTTCATCACAATTCTCAAACATCATTCTTCACGAGAGTAAAAAAAAAAGACATTTGTTAGTTACTGGAAATAAATATATGTTGATGTCAACATTTGCATAAACACATACATAATGCACGCACTGACGGAGAATCATCGCATCTAAATCCATGTCTAAATCCCCCTGCACTCTCTTTCAGACTGCCCCACCTCCCTCCCTGTCCCTCCCTCTATTCAGTCTCCTATCACCCCCTACAGACCAAAGAAGAGTAAGACAGGTAGGCAGGGTCAATCCATAGAATCATGTCTGAGTGCTCATATTTAGCTGTGCCATTTTCTTTATCTGCATATATCTCACCCTCCTCCACCCATCTCTAGGTCTGTATTCTGCTCCCTTGTATGGTTCTTTGCCCTTGGCTCAGACCCACTCCTCATCCAACTCCTCAAATAACTTAACCTCTGAACCATTGCCCTTTTTTGGGCCACTGACACCAGAACAGCACCAGCAGGGTCTGTGCAGACCACCAGTCCGAAGTGAGCACACAGCTTGTGTGTGTAGGTGTGCGTGTCTGTGTGTGTGTGTTTTGCTGTACAATAGTTTAGGCTCCTTTTTTTTTAACTTGCATTTATAAATGCATTTACATTCACCACTTTTACCTTTCATATATACATAAAATTCTCTCACGTTCCCTGTGTCCGAAATCGCTCCCTACTACGATATAGTGGGCTATATAGTGAGGACACCATTTTGTAGTGATGTCCGAATATATAGTGAGAATTATTGCACCCTATATCGTGCACTCAAAGTATCCCACGATGCATCACGAAAAGCAGTGTACAACCAATGGTCACTAACCAAGCAATATATCCTGTCGCGTTGAAAGAAATCAAATCAAAAGCCTCAAATTTGATTTAATAAAAGGCAGCGACAAAGAAGAAAGTATTCAGCCTTGATTTAAAAGAACTGAAAGATGCAGCAGACGCAAAGTACTTTGTATTTATTAACGTGGTAAATACGCTCAGTATAATATGTATTTATCATAAAAATACATGCATGTATTTATTATTTTGAAAACCAACCAGCCGACTGATCTGGCACGTTTTAATTGTGTGACAGTAATAACGCAAATAACAGCACGACGGACTAGTGTCCGAAAGCGTTGTTTCATTTTATTACTGAGCTCACTATATAGTCTTCTATGTACAACGGTGCTTGAAAGTTTGTGAACCCTTTAGAATTTTCTATATTTCTGCATAAATATGACCTAAAACGTCATCAGATTTTCACACAAGTCCTAAGAGTAGATAAAGAGAACCCAGTTAAACAAATGAGACAAAAATTTTATACTTGGTCATTCATTTATTGAGGAAAATAATCCAATATTACATATCTGTGAGTGGCAAAAAGTATGTGAACCTTTGCTTTCAGTATCTGGTGTGACCCCCTGCAACTAAAAGTTTCCGGTAACTGTTGATCAGTCCTGAACACCGGAATGGAGGAATTTTAGCCCATTCCTCCGTACAGAACAGCTTCAACTCTGGGATGTTGGTGGGTTTCCTCACATGAACTGCTCGCTTCAGGTCCTTCCACAACATTTCGATTGGATTAAGGTCAGGACTTTGACTTGGCCATTCCAAAACATTAACTTTATTCTTCTTTAACCATTCTTTGGTAGAACGACTTGTGTGCTTAGGGTCGTTGTCTTGCTGCATGACCCACCTTCTCTTGAGATTCAGTTCATGGACAGATGTCCTGACATTTTCCTTTAGAATTCGCTGGTATAATTCAGAATTCATTGTTCCATCAATGATGGCAAGCCGTCCTGGCCCAGATGCAGCAAAACAGGCCCAAACCATGATACTACCACCACCATGTTTCACAGATGGGATAAGGTTCTTATGCTGGAATGCAGTGTTTTCCTTTCTCCAAACATAACGCTTCTTATTTAAACCAAAAAGTTCTATTTTGGTCTCATCCGTCCACAAAACATTTTTCCAATAGCCTTCTGGCTTGTCCATGTGATCTTTAGCAAACTGCAGATGAGCAGCAATGTTCTTTTTGGAGAGCAGTGGCTTTCTCCTTGCAACCCTGCCATGCACACCATTGTTGTTCAGTGTTCTCCTGATGGTGGACTCATGAACATTAACATTAGCCAATGTGAGAGAGGCCTTCAGTTTCTTAGAAGTTACCCTGGGGTCCTTTGTGACCTCGCCAACTATTACACGCCTTGCTCTTGGAGTGATCTTTGTTGGCCGACCACTCTTGGGGAGGGTAACAGTGGTCTTGGATTTCCTCCATTTGTACACAATCTGTCTGACTGTGGACTGCTAGAGTCCAAACTCTTTAAAGATGGTTTTGTAACCTTTTGCAGCCTGATGAGCATCAACAACGCTTTTTCTGAAGTCCTCAGAAATCGCCTTCGTTCATGCCATGATACACTTCCACAATCACGAGTTGTGAAGATCAGACTTTGATAGATCCCTGTTCTTTAAATAAAACAGGGTGCCCACTCACACCTGATTGTCATCCCATTAATTGAAAACACCTGACTCTAATTTCACCTTCACATGAACTGCTAATCCTAGAGGTTCACATACTTTTGCCACTCGCAGATATGTAATATTGGATCATTTTCCTCAATAAATAAATGACCAAGTATAATATTTTTGTCTCATTTGTTTAACTGAGTTCTCTTTATCTACTTTTAGGACTTGTATGAAAATCTGATGATGTTTTAGGTCATATTTATGCAGAAATATAGAAAATTCTAAAGGGTTCACAAACTTTCAAGCACCACTGTAGTAATTCCCTGGATAGTGAGTAGGGAGTAGTGAACGAGTGAGTGATTTCGGACACAGGGATAGACAGAGCTCACATTCACACAGTACTCTCACATGCAGTATGTTTACTTTTAAATATACTTAAAATGCCTTCACATACCAAAAAAAGCTCTTGAATTAACATAAAAGTCTTCCATTCAACACTTTTACCTCTCACATTATGGTATCACATACATGGAAAAAAAAAAACCTGACTCAGCACAGAATAAATTATCGCATTCACATCGTAGCTCTTACATTCACACTAAATGCACTCACTTTCACCACTTTTACCTCCTGTGAACACACAAAATGCTTTCACATTCACCAGTTATACCTCTCGCGTGAAGAGTGTCACGTACAAAAAATACACTGCCTGGCCAAAAATCTAATATTTCCTGGAACCACCTTTACCTTTGATTTGGGCATGCATTCGCTGTGGCATTGTTTTGGCAACCTTATGCAATGTCGCAGCATTTATTTCCATCCAGAGTTGTGTTAACTTTTCGCCAAGAGCTTCTGCTGCCAACAGGAGAGTCAAACCATGGGTGCATCGCTTCATGCGATTCTCTTCTTACCCTGACACGCCTATCACTCTGGTATTGCTGGGTTTCACGTGACGTCACATCTGCCTCATTAGTTATTCAAAACTTTAGCTGGTGGTCTACCAAAGCTCAGCTAACAAAGCATTTGTACGGAGAAGGTGCGTTGCTCACATGAAAAATACCTTATGCTTGCGTTGTTTTAGGTTGCTCTAATTGATCAAACTGTGAAACTGATCAAAGTTTCTTCAGGCTTCCCCATGAGCTAATAAAAAAGGGTGAACGAACACAGGATTTCACAAAAAAGATATCAAGAAAGGTGGCTTTTGAACCTCTCGCCGAAATCGAAGGGAGCCGAGTTGAAGCATGCTCGAGTTTGCAGTGATCACTTTGTGAAAGGTTTGTATATCCCTCTCGGCTATGTCCTTAGTGTTTTCCAAGTACTTTTCTTGCTATGTGTCGTTATTTTACGGTACTTTTTTTAGTCACGAAGCTCTAAAGTCCCCAGCTGTTTCTTTGTTTACTCCTCACTCCTCACAAAGTCCATATGCATGAAGGTCGTGACAAAATTCTTACCCAGACATTCAGTTACAATGCGCCGTGATCACTTCTCCATCTTGTTTAACTAAGATCCAGGTCTTTAAAGGGGTTTCTGATGATCTTTGTGAATGATTTAGCTGAGAGATAAGAGCCAACACAAGTGAGAATCAAGCCAACTGTTGTTTGCTTACACTTCAACTTGCAGCGCTTCGTTGTAAAGACACGAATGAAAAGCTTAAAAAAATACTTACACGGGCAAAAACAATCCAGGATTCATTCGGCAGCGCCTTGATACCGAGGTCCTTTACCCAGCCATGTACAAAAAAGTTGTAAGCCTCCGTACTCTTCCACGCTTTCATCTGTTTTGCGGTGTAGAAGGATGTCCGCAACACCAGATAGTTGGAGATGTCTGGGAACTCGACTGAAGGATAGTTTTCGAGATCATATGACAAATCCTTCTTTCCCAGACTGTAGGGGTCGATTCTATTGCACATAGCAATTATCTGAATATATCTAAAGCGAGCAGTGGCTTCTAGATTACGAGCATGCTCTGATAAGTTATCGCTAGTTGTTTGCACTACGGCAGCCGTTTAGACCACCAGCTATTTCACTTCTGGTAAAACCACTAAGAAAAGTCACATGACTGAAACCCAGCAATAGTGATGGTATAATCTGGACTCATCAGACCACATGACTGTTTGTTTTCCATTGTCCCAGAGTCCAATATTTATGCTCCATAGCAAGTTGAAGCCTTTTCTTCCGATTAACCTCACTAACAAGTTTTAACAATGTTTTCTTATGACCACGTAGCTGTTTAGTCCCAATCCTGTGAGTTCTCGTCACGCTGTGCGTGTGGAAATGCTCTTATTTTCACTATTAAATATAACCGTGAGTTCTACTATCAATTTTTTTAATGATTTGATTTCGCCAAGTGTTTAAGTGATCTCTGATCACAGTGAGTCAAGATTTTTTTCTGACCACATTTCTTCCATGAAGTTAACGGTTCACCACTATCCTTCCAGGTTTTAATAATGCATTGGGCAGTTCTTAACCCAGTTCCTGTAATTTCAGCAATCTTCTTACTTTTTTCTTTTTTGCTGCAGGCCAGTAGTTTGATCCTTCTGAAACACAATAACGTTTTACCCACGTCATCCGACATCCATGTTTTTTTTAAGAAATAAGAAGCTACTCACTGCATCAGTTAGGGTTAGAAGATCTGTTGCCAGTTGAAACATATCAGTCGCTGTAGTAATTATCCAGTCAAAAGTTCTTAAGTATTTGCTTATTTAAATCCAAACAGCAACTTTTTTTTTTTGGCCAGGCAGTGTGAGAGTAAGATGTCACACACACAAAATGCTTTCACATTCATATAAAGCTCTTACCTTTGCACAAAATCATTCAGTCATATAAAGCTTTTGCATTTTGCATATCTCAAATTGTCTACATTCACTTAGTTTATTCAACACTCTCAAATACACTAGTATTGCCTTTTGCATTCACTATATTTGGCCTTAACATTCACATCCAATGCCTGCACCTGGACTTATAGTGATGTGAAAGCTGTCTTTAATATTGTGTCTGGTATCTAACGGAAACCTCTTTGTTTGCTGGGACTAATGGTGAGAAGCCCAACAATCATAAATATCATGAAGCACTGCCTCCTATTGAGAAAATATTGCATGTTGACCTATCTGTATATTGATATTCCCCTTTTCCAGACCATTCAGGTGACCTGTGCTGTGAGTACAACTGAATCCTGAGCCTGTTTTTCTCTTTGTGTTGAAATCAGGTTTTAGCTTACCACATTCACTGAGCAGCTATCCACTGATGGGCTCTGCACTACCTGATCCCTCACATTACACCCAGCTATCTCACCATTCCCTTCACCAGCCTCAGAAATCAGATAGCAGCCTGGTAGGGAGCAGTGCACCATGGGACATGGACAGCGTGGTTCAGCCGATCATAGGCTTCACTGGAGCACCTGGTTACCAGTCAGGAAACAGCCATTCGGGTATGTCATTTCCGTTTAACTCTCCTGTGAAGTGACACACTTGTTCATACACAATAAAATGATGAATTCAGAATTACTAAGCCCGACGTACGAATTTTAAAATCTGTGGTCATGCCATGTTTGTTTGTGTTGTCAGGTGTGGACCTGATTGAGGAGCATCTGCGTGAAATTCGTACTCTGCGCCAACGTCTGGAAGACTCCATC
Organism: Neoarius graeffei; assembly: GCF_027579695.1. Taxonomy (NCBI): domain Eukaryota; kingdom Metazoa; phylum Chordata; class Actinopteri; order Siluriformes; family Ariidae; genus Neoarius; species Neoarius graeffei. The sequence goes on along the minus strand of NC_083591.1, from coordinate 40,167,518 downwards.
AGGACCAACGAGAGGCTGAGACAGCAGCTGGAGACTCGTTTGGCCAATGCCACCAGAGACGGAGGTAAGAGAAATTGTATAAATCATGATGAGATTGTAAAAGATCAAGCCTAAATCCGTGATAAATGGTTTGATTTTTAAACAGTCATAAAAATGAAATGGCGTTCATCAAGAAATGGTGCCGTTTCTGTGACTATTTCTCTAAAACAATCTTCCTTGGTTTAATAACGCATTCTGTCTAGGTTATATTAATTATTAGAATCGCAATGTTATATCTGAGAATTCAGTGGGTTTTTTTAGATACTGAGCCAAACAGTTTTGACCATCAATAAGCAACATGTTGTAAAACTTCTCACATATACTCTTTGACTCCGTATATACAGTGGGGCAAAAGTATTTAGTCAGTCACCAATTGTGCAAGTTCTCCCACTTAAAAAGATGAGAGAGGCCTGTAATTTTCATCATAGGTACACTTCAACTATGAGAGACAAAATGAGAAAAAAAAATCCAGAAAATCACATTGTCTGATTTTTAAAGAATTTATTTGCAAATTATGGTGGAAAATAAGTATTTGGTCAATAACAAAAGTTCATCTCAATACTTTGTTATATACCCTTTGTTGGCAATGACAGAGGTCAAACGTTTTCTGTAAGTCTTCACAAGGTTTTCACACACTGTTGCTGGTATTTTGGCCCATTCCTCCATGCAGATCTCCTCTAGAGCAGTGATGTTTTGGGGCTGTCACTGGGCAACACGGACTTTCAACTCTCTCCAAAGATTTTCTATGGGGTTGAGATCTGGAGACTGGCTAGGCCACTCCAGGACCTTGAAATGCTTCTTAAGAAGCCACTCCTTCATTGCCCGGGCGGTGTGTTTGGGATCATTGTCATGCTGAAAGACCCAGCCACGTTTCATCTTCAATACCCTTGCTGATGGAAGGAGGTTTTCACTCAAAATCTCACGATACATGGCCCCATTCATTCTTTCCTTTACACGGATCAGTCGTCCTGGTCCCTTTGCAGAAAAACAGCCCCAAAGCATGATGTTTCCACCCCCATGCTTCACAGTAGGTATGGTGTTCTTTGGATGCAACTCAGCATTCTTTCTCCTCCAAACACGACAAGTTGAGTTTTTACCAAAAAGTTCTATTTTGGTTTCATCTGACCATATGACATTCTCCCAATCCTCTTCTGGATCATCCAAATGCTCTCTAGCAAACTTCAGACGGGCCTGGACATGTACTGGCTTAAGCAGGGGGACGCGTCTGGCACTGCAGGATTTGAGTCCCTGGCGGCGTAGTGTGTTACTGATGGTAGCCTTTGTTACTTTGGTCCCAGCTCTCTGCAGGTCATTCACTAGGTCCCCCGTGTGGTTCTGGGATTTTTGCTCACCGTTATTGTGATCATTTTGACCCCACGGGGTAAGATCTTGCGTGGAGCCCCAGATCGAGGGAGATTATCAGTGGTCTTGTATGTCTTCCATTTTCTAATAATTGCTCCCACAGTTGATTTCTTCACACCAAGCTGCTTACCTATTGCAGATTCAGTCTTCCCAGCCTGGTGCAGGTCTACAATTTTGTTTCTGGTGTCCTTTGACAGCTCTTTGGTCTTGGCCATAGTGGAGTTTGGAGTGTGACTGTTTGAGGTTGTGGACAGGTGTCTTTTATACTGATAACGAGTTCAAACAGGTGTCGAGTTCAAACGAGTGGAGGACAGAGGAGCCTCTTAAAGAAGTTGTTACAGGTCTGTGAGAGCCAGAAATCTTGCTTGTTTGTAGGTGACCAAATACTTATTTTACCGAGGAATTTACCAATTAATTCATTAAAAATCCTACAATGTGATTTCCTGGATTCTTTCCCCCCATTCTGTCTCTCATAGTTGAAGTGTACCTATGATGAAAATTACAGGCCTCTCTCATCTTTTTAAGTGGGAGAACTTGCACAATTGGTGGCTGACTAAATACTTTTTTGCCCCACTGTAACATACATACATTTATAAAATTAACTTGTTCTTTCCTCAGAAAGTCTTATAATGTCAAGGTCTTGATCGTCATACATAATAGCATTTTAACAAAGATTGTTAATATTTTTAACAAATTTGGGCTTCTTCAGTTAATTAAAAATAATCAACAGTGATATTAAAGGTAGACTGCCTTTTAGATTTTTCAAGTGTAGGTCATAAAAAGAATTTTCCCCGACACCCAGTTATTTTTGCTTAGTGGACCGAAAGCTACTGAATTCGAATCACAGACTTCCAATTTTATTAGGTTTTTTTTAAATAGAACAATTAATGAATTTAGGGCCATGTGGCCTTAAATTCTCTGCTATTTTTTCCTGCTTCACCATGACCCAATTCAAGATACTACGTATTCCATCACATGGTGGGCTTTCCCTGTTTGCCCAAGGCATTGTGAGATACAAATTTGAAACAGGAGAAAAAAATAAAGGACGTGAATGAAACGTGAAAGAGCGACTACAGTAATGGAAAGCGAGAAGAAAAGACATTATGTTGCAAAGGAAAGGAAACACAGGACCAAACTAATAAATATCGGCGCTCAGCGAGCACCTCGGTGTGATCAACTGTTGCTAAATGAACAGTTAATCTGTCAGTGCAAGGTCACGGTAAACCTGTAGATGGCAGTAATGCAACACTGGATGCCAGCTGCCGTAAAACCCAAAAGAAGAAGAAGGTAAACCTGTGCATGCACACACAGACTTCCTCCGTCTGCTTGACTGCGCAAAGCGAGCGATTTCATGCATTTTATTTGCTCGGGAATCCCCTCAAATTAAATAACTTCCCAGCCACAGAATGGCCTGATATTTAGTGAGATATTACAGAAAAAAACACATCACAATGACCACATTTCAGAGGGAACTAAATGTCACCGATTTTATGAAATCGAAAGGCCGTCTAGCTTTAATGAGTTTAGCTAAAGTTAACTGACTGTCTGAGTTGCTTATTGTCTTGGTTTGTTTATTCTTTATTTTGAGTGTAATTACATTTCTACTATGTATTTTAATTCATTTAACTGAGGATCAACTTCGTTGAATGAATATCAGCTTATAAAGAAGTTGCTCATTATAAGTATGAAGTGCAATCAACCTAACTTAATAATTCATAAATTTGCTGAATCTTTTTTATTCTTCTTCTTCTTATTATTATTATAATTGAGCAAGAATGTGAATATCACTTTATCTATTATGGTACAGTCCTAAATACTGTAGATTGTTAAATACTAATGCATTGAAAAGTAGGAAGCAATGAAATTCAATGTAATTTTTATTTTTTTGCTTCAGAAATAATAATAATAATTAATAATAATAATTTATTATTATAATAATAATAAAGCAACAGTTCTGTTCAAAGCATCTCCTTTCCTGTTATGTCCTACAGTAGCACCCACAAACATCTACATCCAAGGCCTGGACACTGTCACTCAGCTGTCCAATGAGATCCGAGTGCTGAAGGAGGAGAATCTGAGTCTCCAGTCCCGACTGCAGGCGAGCAGGGGTAAGTCCACTCACTTGGAGGTTTAATATTCAGAAGCGGATTGGTTACACACTTATCAAGGATTTTATCAGACGACTGAGGAATATGTGCAGCAGATATTCTGACTGTTTAGGTAGAGCAAATAGAAAATGGTCTCTTATGGTGTCTTATAAAAGTTCCTACCTGAGATTTACAACCCCGATTCCAAAAAAGTTGGGACAAAGTACAAATTGTAAATAAAAACGGAATGCAATGATGTGGAAGTTTCAAAATTCCATATTTTATTCAGAATAGAACATAGAGATGACATATCAAATGTTTAAACTGAGAAAATGTATCATTTAAAGAGAAAAATTAGGTGATTTTAAATTTCATGACAACAACACATCTCAAAAAAGTTGGGACAAGTCCATGTTTACCACTGTGAGACATCCCCTTTTCTCTTTACAACAGTCTGTAAACGTCTGGGGACTGAGGAGACAAGTTGCTCAAGTTTAGGGATAGGAATGTTAACCCATTCTTGTCTAATGTAGGATTCTAGTTGCTCAACTGTCTTAGGTCTTTTTTGTCATACCTTCCGTTTTATGATGCGCCAAATGTTTTCTATGGGTGAAAGATCTGGACTGCAGGCTGGCCAGTTCAGTACCTGGACCCTTCTTCTACGCAGCCATGATGCTGTAATTGATGCAGTATGTGGTTTGGCATTGTCATGTTGGAAAATGCAAGGTCTTCCCTGAAAGAGATGTTGTCTGGATGGGAGCATATGTTGCTCTAGAACCTGGATATACCTTTCAGCATTGATGGTGTCTTTCCAGACGTGTAAGCTGCCCATGCCACACGCACTAATGCAACCCCATACCATCAGAGATGCAGGCTTCTGAACTGAGCGCTGATAACAACTCGGGTCGTCCTTCTCCTCTTTAGTCCGAATGACACGGCGTCCCTGATTTCCATAAAGAACTTCAAATTTTGATTCGTCTGACCACAGAACAGTTTTCCACTTTGCCACAGTCCATTTTAAATGAGCCTTGGCCCAGAGAAGACGTCTGCGCTTCTGGATCATGTTTAGATACGGCTTCTTCTTTGAACTATAGAGTTTTAGCTGGCAACTGTGGATGGCACGGTGAATTGTGTTCACAGATAATGTTCTCTGGAAATATTCCTGAGCCCATTTTGTGATTTCCAATACAGAAGCATGCCTGTATGTGATGCAATGCCGTCTAAGGGCCCGAAGATCACGGGCACCCAGTATGGTTTTCCGGCCTTGACCCTTATGCACAGAGATTCTTCCAGATTCTCTGAATCTTTTGATGATGATATGCACCGTAGATGATATGTTCAAACTCTTTGCAATTTTACACTGTCGAACTCCTTTCTGATATTGCTCCACTATTTGTCGGTGCAGAATTAGGGGGATTGGTGATCCTCTTCCCATCTTTACTTCTGAGAGCCGCTGCCACTCCAAGATGCTCTTTTTATACCCAGTCATGTTAATGACCTATTGCCAATTGACCTAATGAGTTGCAATTTGGTCCTCCAGCTGTTCCTTTTTTGTACCTTTAACTTTTCCAGCCTCTTATTGCCCCTGTCCCAACTTTTTTGAGATGTGTTGCTGTCATGAAATTTCAAATGAGCCAATATTTGGCATGAAATTTCAAAATGTCTCACTTTCGACATTTGATATGTTGTCTATGTTCTATTGTGAATACAATATCGGTTTTTGAGATTTGTAAATTATTGCATTCCGTTTTTATTTACAATTTGTACTTTGTCCCAACTTTTTTGGAATCGGGGTTGTAATATATGGTATGTAGACTAAATATTGAACAAATATAGAGATTAAATTCACAGTTGATATGTATTTGTATTATTCATATTGGAATTATTTGTCCTGTAGACAACATTGAGGAGGTGAAGCAGTTGAAGGAGGCGGTGCTGTCTGGACGGGCACGGTTGAAACAGGCGGAGTTAGAGGCGGAGCAATGGAAGGAGGAGCTGAGGAGGCTTCAGTCACACAGCTGTGAACAGAGTCAGCAGATTCAGCAGCTACGGCAGGAGAGGCAGAGCAACCAGGAGCACAACAATAGGTAACACAAGAGGCCATTACTACACTTTTATTAACCTAGTAAGATTTACCGTTGTTGTGTCATAATCGATAATAATTTGTTGACTGTGGTAGTGTTTCTAGATGTGTATGTGACGTAGGTGTGTGTGCATGTGCAGGTTGCAGCATGAGGTGAGTCTGCTCCAGCAGCAGCTCTCTGAAAGCAGGGCGCTGCTCCACTCCCTGCAGTGTGAACTCCAGCTATACGACCGAGTGTGTGCAGGGAGCAAGGGCAGTCCCACAGGTGAGACATAACTCACTCCTATATGGTACACAGAGTGATCAATCATCTTTTCCCGGATATCTTCTTCCCAAAAGATTTTGCTTAGCTCTATAAACATGTTTAGCTTCAATTAAATTGAATAAGTCTGTTCAAAAATGTTCAGTCTGAACATATTGTGAATAAGAGCCCTGAGATTAGAACAGGACAGTCTTTATTATTCCAGCAGCAGTTCTTAGGTACCGGTATAGTATCTAGGTGAGATTATCCAATGAAACAACAGTAAAAATTGAGCATGAACTGTTTGGATAAATGCAGATCTTTAGTGTATCCATATAGGACCATGCACAGCAACAGAAGGTGCAGAAATCCTCAAGCCATAGAGGCCATGACCAAAGTTGACGGCACATAAGATCCCCAAATTAGTTAAAAATAGATCGTAACACAACAAGATGGAAGCTTAATGTGCTTTCTGAGTAAATGGGCTAGCTACTTAGCTTAAAGGACATACGCAGAACCTTTATTTTTAAATACATTTCTGAGTGGATAGTATCTCCATCCTTGACTCTTGTATGCTGCATAAATGGGAATAAAAATATATATATATATATTTTTTGAGAGTTAAACTCGACCGCAAAGTTGGCATTCGAGCTGCCCCGCTGAGCCAGCCAGCCCTGAGTGCGTGACGTCACAGCAGGAACCAGTTTTAAGGCCGAGGCCTTTGACAGCTATAGACCAAAGTCATATAAATAAAAATTTACGGTGAAAGTAAGAAATACCGTTACCGACTTGCTCAACTAAGACTGATTTGACTTCATTGATTGTGGGTTGACTCTCATTAAAACAGGATAGGTGTTATAACTTATGCAACATACATGTACATGCATGCATTTTCACTGATAAAATGTAAAAGGCTAATTAAATAATCAGATGAACTGAGACAATCACATTCTGAAGCAAATTAAGTAATCTTATACCGGTAACTTAAACACACAATACAAGTTACATGTCTCATCTCATCTCATTATCTGTAGCCGCTTTATCCTGTTCTACAGGGTCGCAGGCAAGCTGGAGCCTATCCCAGCTGACTACGGGCGAAAGGCGGGGTACACCCTGGACAAGTCACCAGGTCATCACAGGGCTGACACATAGACACAGACAACCATTCACACTCACATTCACACCTACGGTCAATTTAGAGTCACCAGTTAACCTAACCTGCATGTCGTTGGACTGTGGGGGAAACCGGAACACCCGGAGGAAACCCACACGGACACGGGGAGAACATGCAAACTCCGCACAGAAAGGCCCTCGCCGGCCACAGGGCTCGAACCCGGACCTTCTTGCTGTGAGGCGACAGCGCTAACCACTACACCACTGTGCTGCCCCAAGTTACATGTATTAATCTAAATGCAGGTAAACAACGAGTGGTGGTGTTTTTTGTTGTTTTGTATCCAAATGAGAGTCGCATCTTACCCGTCTGTGTTCTCGCTTCTTGAAGGCCGACCTTGTGGCCAATTGTTTTGAAACAATCTGACTTTCAGTTGTTCGTTTAGTTCTCCGTTCATTCGCTTCTTCCACATCAGGGCGTGATATTGCTGCTGAGGCAAGCATATCCAGCGGAGAAATCAGACAGCTTGGCCACTCATTCTCCATTTTCTCCATACTGAGTACTCCGCCATTACTGCTCGGCTCAGGCAATTACTAAAACACAGGACGAGACGTCACCGGTTTTAGCAAAAACCGCGGGGAGGTCACTGTCCAAGCAATATGTCCCATCCCGTTCTGTCCCGGGTTTTAGCAACAACCCTTGGCTCACACTCCAGGAGAACTGGTGCAACTGAATTTAGTTTCCTTTTCTTGTAGTTTTCTTTTCCTTTAATTGTTGGTACTGCACCTTCTTTCAATACGGGCTTATAGCCAACGCTCCTCAACAGATCAGAGGTCTTGTACAAGTCTTCAGTAAAATGTGCAGAGCAGAGGAGAGACCACTTCATAGGCGCCCAATGTGCCTGTGAAGTTCTCGCAAAACGCGTCCAAATCTTTGCAGTTTGAACATTCTTGGGCCATGAATGCAGCGTAAATCCACCTTCTGTCGTGTTGCTACACCTGCCATAAACACATCTACATGACATGGCGATAAATTAGCTCAAAATGGAAGCTTGAAGTTGCAGTCAGCTCTGTGTTTTAGTATAGCGGAAATGGCGATGAGACCAATATCCTTCCTGCGGTGACGTCACAGATGTCAAGGTCATTCACTCAGACCGTTACCTGCATGAATCATTTTAATTGTAAAATTTACAATATTAGATTTATTGTTAACGCTTAAAACTATTCCTATGCCATTCTTGAGGTCTCAAGGCATTTATAAACAAAAAGTGAGGCCATGGTTTTGTGTATCTCCCTTTAAGCTCTTCTTTCATAAGTGCAGTCTTGCCAATGTAGAGACTTTGTCACAACATCTAGTGACTTTTTAGACCATTATAGTGACTTTAATTAAAAAAAGAGCTTCGCAACAAATCTCACAGCTTTTTAGCACGCTGTCTTGAACTTGATACAGTCACTATCAGCATGTAATGCATGACTGTGTTTGCACTTGTAACAAATCACTGATCCTTATTAATCCCAATGACTAATCACTGATTACCCCTTTTCTTGATGACATTAAGAAATAGCAAAAGCAAGTAACCATTTCCTTCATGACTACTCCACTGTCACTGCTTCTTTTTGTCTGTATTATTGACAATATTTTGTAAATCCTTTTTAAAGAAGAAAAGAATCATCCCCTTATCCCTGCTACTACCAGGATCAAGATTTAATTCCTCCCTCTCATAAGTACATCCCATTCCTATTAGGTGTATTTGAGTAAATAATTCAAAGTAACAAAAAAAAATCCCACAAAATGAAAATCTGAATAATTAGTCTGGGCTTTAATGGGCTAAGTAGATTACTAAGAACTTTAATAACTTTTGTTCTCTCTCTCCCCACCTGTATGCAGGTTATCTCTCTGAGCTGCCGTACTCCTCTGCTCCAGCTGTGGGAGAACTTAACCAGTTGCTGGTGGAGGTCCGGGCTCTACGGGCCCAGCTAGAGCGCAGCGTCCAGGAGAACAGCGCTCTGAGAATACAGCTGCAGAAACAGCTGGAGCAACAGCTGTCCTCAGCCGGTCTGGAGCAGAGACCTTCATCCCTCATACCGGCCAGCCCACTGCGGGAAACCCTCTACAGGAGGCAGCTGCTGCACGGTGAGAGTGCTTTCGCATGCTGTGCTGTACAGTGACGCATGTTAAATTATGATAGTAGGAAATGATCCCTAACTCGTACAGCATGCAATTTGTGCTATATATCACTGACTATGTCTGTTTAAGAACAGTGATTGTAACATTTGTCAAATGTATTTAAAAACTCACAATATCTGTGCAAAAGTCTTAGGCACATGTTTCAACGTAAAAAAAAAATACTATAAACAGCAGTAAGCCTTAATAAATGGAACAGTCAATATTTGGTGTGAGACGACCCTTTGCTTTAAAAAATAATAATAGTCTGAGGTAAAATGAGTGCAGTTTTATGCGGAAATGAGCTGTAGGTTTTACTGAGCATCTTACAGAACCAGCCACAGTTCTTCTGGACACTTTGTCTGTCACACTTGCTTCTTAATTTTGCACCAAAACCCAGTAGCCTTCATTTAAATCTGAAAACTGGTCTCTTTATATAATATGCTTCTCAGATACACATTTTTTTTTCTGTAACATTTAATTTTGTGCTGGAAAACGAATGCTTGGAACTCTAAAATGTTTCTGTACTGACTCGATAATGTACTGTAGAAGTCATAAAATAGAAATCTATAAAAAAGTTTGTATGAAAAAAAAAGTGTGCGCCTAAGACTTTTGCACAATAATGTATATTTTCTTTGTCTCAGTTAACCATATAAACAGTATTTATGACAATAGACGCACAAGCTCTTTCACATGCTCAATGATCATCTGGAGGTCAGTTCAGTTGTCAGTCAACTTGTAAGGTCAGTCTTATACCACGGTCTTATACCACACTGTACATTGAGAGGAGTTAGTTTAAATCTAGCACAATGTAGAATTCCGGTTGGTAATGCAGACTCTAAGGCTACATCCACACGACAATGGCAACGAGATTTTTTTTTTAAAAATATTGCGTCCACATGGGCAACGGATCAGTAAAATTTCAGGTTCATATGGCAACGCAACGCTTGTTGAAAACGATGCAATACACATGCCACACCTCTACGTGCGCTGTAAGACGGTCCCATCGGAGACACCAGAACAATAGAAGAAGTAGACGCATGCGCATAAACCCCTTCTTCTGTAGCATCAGCCACAAAGTTTTGATTATTAATCAGTAGCGTAAAACGAAAGACGCGGAAAGAGGAATGAATGGGGGTAGATGGAAGCCGGTACGCCAACATTCTGATATCCTCCAGAATTCTTTAATGGTCCGGAATAAATTGAATGCTACACGTTGATGGATTGCTTTGTTGTTCTACGCCCTTTTTGAGGAATGTATTGTCGGACTTAAATCAACATCTGAAGAGGTGAGATCGCTCCTTTTTTTTTTTTCCTATGTTTGCTGGCGGGATTGTTTTTGTTTTTGGAAAGCGCACGGGCGGTGCGCGGTTTGGTACTGCTTCCGCAGTATTTGGACTAAAGACTCTGCCCTAAGGGCTATTCTCTCTCTCTCTCTCTCTCTCTCTCTCTCTCTCACTTTGCACCATTACACAATAAATATTCACAGTGAAAATATTTTGTAAGCATGTTTCATGAACCAAGTTATAGGATTTGTTGACAACTCGCATCGAGTTCGTTACACTTTTACCCGTCGTGAAGCACTGACAGTCATGTGGTTGTGACGTCATCGTAAACAAATCCGTTCTACTCATCCAGACGACTTCGCAACGGCGCCGTTGCCAGATTTTTTCACTCTGGAACCTGTTCTCAAAAGATTTCTTTTGGGGCACCCAAAACGCCGGTGCCGTGTGGACGCCAGGCCGAAACGATAAACAATTTTATCAGATTCACCTGAATCCATTGCCGTGTGGACAGGGCCTTAAGCTACGTCGTAATTAGTAGTGAATGCAAGTCGTGGATCCAGACTTTGTTGCACAGAGTGACACATTTCACCATCATCTAATCAGCCAACGTAAGCAAGAAACACTGCAACAGTGATGATGCAGTTAGTAATTTTAACCAAATCTATATCCATCCATTATCTGTAGCCTCTTATCCTGTACAAGGTCGCAAGCAAGCTGGAGCCTATCCCAGGTGACTGTGGGTGAGAAGCGGGGTACACCCTGGACAAGTCGCCAGATCATCACAAGGCTGACACAAAGACAAACAACCATTCACACTCACATTCACACCTACGGTCAATTTAGAGCCACCAGTTAACCTAACCTGCATGTCTTTGGACTGTGGGGGAAACCGGAGCACCCGGAGGAAACCCACACAGACACAGGGAGAACATGCAAACTCCGCACAGAAAGGCCCTCGCCGGCCACGGGGCTCGAACCCGGACCTACTTGCTGTGAGGCAACAGTGCTAACCACTACACCACCGTGCCGCCCCAAATCTATATCTGTACTTTAAAATGAACTCAAATAATCCGTCTCGTGTATTTGTACTTTAGGCACTTATACTGCTTGGGCTGTAATGCAATAGCATGTTGGTAGCGAACAATAGCAAGGAAAAACAACAAAGCAGCTACAGTCTTAATGATGCATTATAAAATATCAGTATAAAAAAAAAATTCAACATTTACAGTCAAACTAGGCAACAACAGAACTTGGATTCTGTTAGCTGTACTGTAAGTGTTTATTAGAAATATGTCTAATTTCACTGTTTTGTTTAATATGTATGGAAATAATTGTTAATGTTAGAATATTAATAATATATTTCTACATTTTTCAGTATAGTACAGGTTTTATATTACACACACCAGCCGATCTCTTCTACAGTGTTCGTGCATAGTGTGTTAACTCACTTGTGTGTGTGTTCTGCAGACCCGTCTCCCTCTCCTCCAGTGAGGGACGTTGGTCCGTTCCCTTCCGGTCCCCCATGTTCTCCTTATTCGGAGCTTGAGGAGAGCTCACTCACAGCTAACGGTGTGTGCATACTAACATTTAACAATATTATCATACTGACTAATACTAATAACGCTGAAGGAATGAACTGATTGGGCTCAAGTGAATATTTTTTACTCTGTACTGTAGAATGTATAAATTAAAACCCCTTACATTCAAGGTTTTCAGTATTTTTTTTTTACTTACGGTCATGTAACACATATGGAATTATGCAGTAACCAGAAAAACACCCAGCAAACCAGAAATCTTGAAGTGGCCTTGATGACAACTTCTCTTTACTCAGTAGCTTCATGCTGTGATGCTTTTCCAACAATTTTGAATAATTTCTTACATATGCTGCACACACACTCGAAGTACTTGTTCAAGGATCATTTACAAATACATTCACACAAGCGTTTTAGAAACAGGTTTTAAACACAACTTTTGCCTTGTTTTAAAATTAAAACGCCTCAAGAGCAAGCCAATATACATGGCTGAATATTTATTATTAAAGATTTGTCAGAAGGGCAACTTTCCCTGTGCAGATCCTGTAGAGAGGGATTCTTAATATTATATTCAATACTAATCTCTCCTTCTTTCCTTTACACTTTCTGCCTCAGACTCTCTGGAACCTCATGCAGACCTGGAGGGTGATGCCCCCGATGGTTCATTTGCTAACCGGAACGGGCGGCATGCCATCGGCCACGTGGATGACTTCAGTGCTCTGCAGCAGCAGGTTATGGAGGGCAGAGGGCTGGTGCAGAGGATGGAGGCCACATTGAATACCTGCCTTAACGCTGCACTAATGGAGGTCAATCCTGGAAAGGTCAGCGTGTAAATCATACAGCGTACAAGATTTACAGGACAGTCTGCAATTATCAGCAGTTTTTATTGCTCATACACTTGGAAAACATTTCAGAGGACCCTCTTACTACACTGTGGAATTTAAAATATTTATTCAGGAGCCTTGTGGGTTTTTTTATTATTGTGTGCATCATTTTAAATGAAGGCTTCACCTTGCTATTTTACCTAAAATCGAATAATATAATGTAAATTAGGCGGCACGGTGGTGTAGTGGTTAGCGCTGTCGCCTCACAGCAAGAAGGTCCGGGTTCGAGCCCCGTGGCCGGCGAGGGCCTTTCTGTGCAGAGTTTGCATGTTGTCCATGTGGGTTTCCTCCGGGTGCTCCAGTTTCCCCCACAGTCCAAAGACATGCAGGTTAGGTTAACTGGTGACTCTAAATTGACCGTAGGTGTGAATGTGAGTGTGAATGGTTGTCTGTGTCTATGTGTCAGCCCTGTGATGACCTGGCGACTTGTCCAGGGTGTACCCCGCCTTTCGCCCGTAGTCAGCTGGGATAGGCTCCAGCTTGCCTGCGACCCTGTAGAACAGGATAAAGCGGCTAGAGATAATGAGATGAGATAATGTAAATTAGTTTAATTAAACATGAGGGATGCAGCCAGCTAAAAATTTTCACCAAAAATGGAAAAAAAAACTTTGTTTCAACAAAAATGTTTGTTTCTAAAGGTATAAAAAATTCACATTATCAATAATAATAATAATAATAATAATACAGTATTATTGACAATTAAAATATTTTTAAATTAATATAAACTGCATTATTTTAATTCATTATTTGGTTTTTGGTTCAGTGTGTCCTGAAACTGAGTTCTGTTTTCAGCCAAGAATTTTCATTTCAGTGCACCACAAAGTCAGTACGTTTTGCTCTTTTTTTTTTTTTTGAAGTACTTATGTATTTGACTTTATTAAAGCTCCAATCCTTGATGATTTAAAAACTTAAAACATACATATGTTTTGTCTGGAGTATCAAAAAAAAAAAAAAAAAAGGATGCTACGCTTGCATTTATTAAGAGCTGGATTAGGAGGTTTAGAACTTGGCACTAGAATTAATGATATAGGTATGATGATATAGACCTACTGATTATTTCACATTTCTAATGCTGCTCTCTCATTACAAACTCTTCTGCCTCCTCTTCCTGACCCTCTCATTTCCTAGGCTCTGGATTATGCCAGTGTGAAGACTCTTTTAGCCAACACTAAGACTCTGAGGCAGATTCTGGAGGAGGCCATGTCCCTGCTCAAGATGTTCTGGAGAGCGGCGCTTCCCAGTAATGACGGCCCCGCCCAGTATCTCCAGAAAGTCAGTGCATCGCCTTCCCTCAATATGAGTTCACTTCTTAGTTCTGCTGTTCATATCATTAGTGGGCTACTACGATTGACAGTGTGCGTATTTGCGTGTATGTGCAGGAGCAGTTAATGAAAGAGGAGATCCAGTCTCTGCGTATGAGGATAGCGGAACAGGAAGAGGTTCTGCAGAACACTATACAGAGACTGAGGAGCACCAGCCGCACTAAAGAGAGCATGGAGACCTTCATCGTGAGCCAATGTCAGTCACAGCCACGCTACATGATGACAGTGCCACTAAAGCATTTGCTCTAGTCCCCCAGAATTTTAAGTTTATCTGGAAATGACATCGACTCTACACACACCAAGCCCTCAGAAATCACTGTAGAAAATATGCATGTTGGAACATGAGTGTCAGGTTTTATGATGCAGTAAAAATCTACCTGTCTCCTGTAATCAGTTCTAACTCTCAAACTGGGACGACCAAGAATGTAGCTATGGTTACAATGTGCATGTCACATGAGTTGCGATATATATATATATACACACTACCGTTCAAAAGTTTGGGGTCACCCAGACAATTTTGTGTTTTCCATGAAAAGTCACACTTTTATTTACCACCATAAGTTGTAAAATGAATAGAAAATATAGTCAAGACATTTTTCTGGCCATTTTGAGCATTTAATCGACCCCACAAATGTGATGCTCCAGAAACTCAATCTGCTCAAAAGAAGGTCAGTTTTATAGCTTCTCTAAAGCGCTAAACTGTTTTCAGCTGTGCTAACATGATTGTACAAGGGTTTTCTAATCATCCATTAGCCTTCTGAGGCAATGAGCAAACACATTGTACCATTAGAACACTGGAGTGAGAGTTGCTGGAAATGGGCCTCTATACACCTATGGAGATATTGCACCAAAAACCAGACATTTGCAGCTAGAATAGTCATTTACCACATTAGCAATGTATAGAGTGGATTTCTGATTAGTTTAAAGTGATCTTCATTGAAAAGAACAGTGCTTTTCTTTCAAAAATAAGGACATTTCAAAGTGACCCCAAACTTCTGAACGGTAGTGTATACACACACATACGCACAGGTAGTTGTCGACTTGCGACTGTGTTTGGTTATGACTGACCGGTCGTAAACTGATCTGGTCGTAAGTCGGCCTATGTTAAATGAACGTAAGTATATTGTGATGTGTAATGATACTGTAATCATCTTAAAGTCTTATTTTATCAACATTTTCTTATTTCATTACCTTGGCTCATTATTTGGTTTAAGTCAAACACTGCATACTACACTGCGTACAGTACAATTTGTTTAATATGTGCAAAACAAAAAAATACGAAATACAGGTGTGAAAAATAGAAAACATTTTAGTTTGAAACATACCAAAATACAAATGTGAAACATAGCAAAATACAAAATTTAGTGACCGCTGGCATCACTGGTGCTTGGCTGTGGGTCGTCTACCTCATCAGCTGTTGCAGCACTCGGGCTGGCAGGAGGATTTGCTCGTTTCATAAACCAGGAGCTGGGGCGGAAACTGTATGACGGAGTGTGCGAGAGAGACTGCGCATGTGCCTGGAGCTGGGGCGGAAACTGTATGACTGAGTGCGCGAGGGAGCGCGAGAGAGACTGCGCATGTGCCTGAAGCTGGGGCGGAAACTGTTGTACGCGGCGAGAGGCGCTGCCGGGAGCTGGGGCAGAAACTGTCATACGTTCAGCTGGGAAACACTTGCCAGTCATAACCAGATGGTCGTAAAGTCGATCGGTCGTAAGTCGCATAGGTCGTAAGTCGACAACTACCTGTATGTATGTGTATTGATTATACACAAGTGTTTACTGGGAAATACAGCACTCTTATTTTTCATACGAACTACATCCGAGACATTGAGTAACATATTTTCCAATATCTTATCCATCCATCCATCCATCCATCCATTATCCATAACAGCTTATCCTGTACTGGGTTGCAGGAAAGCTGGAGCCTATCCCAGTTGACTACGGGCGAAAGGCGGGGTACACCCTGGACAAGCCGCCAGATCATCACAGAGCTGACACATAGAGACAAACAACAATTCACACGCACATTCACACCTACGGTCAATTTAGAGCCACCAGTTAGCCTAACCTGCATGTCTTTGGACTGTGGGGGAAACCCACACAGACACGGGGAGAGCATACAAACTCCACACAGAAAGGCCCTTGTTGGCTGCTGGGCTCAAACCCAGACCCTTCTTGCTGTGAGGTGACAGTGCTAACCACTACACCATCGTGCCGCCACCTAAATAAAATAAATATTAAATTAAATTTTTATTTAAAAAAATATTTTAAAAAAGTATTAATGGTAGACTGCCTTTCAGATTTTTCAAGTTTAGGTCATAAAAATTTTTTTCCTTGACACCCAATTATTTTTGTTTAGTGGACTGAAAGCTACTGAATTTGAATCACAGACTTCCAATTTTATCAGTTTTTTTTTTAAATAGAACAATTAATGTATTTAGGGCCACGTGGCCCTAAATTCTCTGCTATTTTCTCCTGCTTCACCATGACCCAATTCAAGATACTATGTCATGCATCACGTGGTGGGCTTTCCCCGTTCACGCAAGGTATTGTGGGATACAAATTTGAAACAGGAGAGAAAAATGGAGGACGTGAAAGGCCCCCGTCGGCCGCTGGGCTAGCACTCAATACCTTCTTGCTGTGAGGCAATGGTGCTAACCACTACACCACTATGCCGCCCGCCAATATCTTGTGAGGAAATTGAGGAATTGTTGTGATTAGCTTGCATAGTTTTTGTTTGTGAATGTGTCTAAATAATAACAAGCTTACATGTTGGCTTGAAGATATGAAGTTTATCTTCTCGTGTTGAAAAACTCATATTTGTCATATGAAATACATCCCAGACCTGAGTGACACATTTTCCAATATCTTCACTTGTGAGGATATCTGTGACGTCACTCCCAGTGTCCGTGAAGGTTCTCAGTCATCCAGGTCATCGTAAAACAATAGGTGCTAAAGAAGGCAACTGGACTTGCTTGAATTTCTTAAAGACGTTTCACTTCTCATCCGAAAGGCTCCTTCAGTTCTGTCTGACTAGTGGGGAGTTATGATGGCAGAGAGAACCACCGACCCACAGATCATCCTAACGACCCTCTAGGCTGCTAACACCGTTCACACCTGGCCTCCAGTGACCCTAATACCTACAGGATGACTGAGGTTACATCCACACGGCAACGAGATGTTATTTAAAAAAATATCGCGTCCACATGGGCAACGATCAGTAAAATATCAGGTCCATATGGCAACGCAACGCTTGCTGAAAACGATGCAATACACATGCCAAACCTCTAGGGGCGCTGTAAGACGGTCCCTTCGGAGACACCGGAACAATAGAAGAAGTAAGGACGCATGCGCATAAACTATTATGCGCGAGACTTCATATTAGCCACAAAGTCAGAAAAATCTGTTCGTAAAATTACATTATAATGACCAAATACAATGAAAAGTATTTTTCCAGTCTCACCTGTGAAAGGTAATCCCATGTGATCTCGTTTGGACGGTAAACCTGTTGGTACAATTAAACGCAGCACATGAATGAGGCATCTTTATTCTCCGCTTTGACCCATCCAATATGGCGGCGAGGATGACGTATGATTCTACGCGGAAGGCAGCGTCTTTAATGGTCCGGAATAAATTGAATGCTACACGTTGATGGATTAATTTGTTCTTCTACGCCCTTTTTGAGGAATGTATTGTAGGACTTAAACCAACATCTGAAGAGGTGAGATCGCTCGTTTTTTTTCCCTATTTTTGCTGGCGGGATTGACTCTGCCCTATTTCTCTCTCTCTCTCTCTCTCTCACTTTGCACCATTACACAATAAATATTCACAGTGAAAATATTTTGTAAGCGTGTTTCATGAACCAAGTTATAGGATTTGTTGACAACTCGCATCGAGTTCGTTACACTTCTACCTGGCGTGAAGCACTCACAGTCATGTGGTTGTGACGTCATCGTAAAAAATCCGTTCTACTCATCCAGGCGACTTCGCAACGGCAACGTTGCCAGATCTTTCCACTCTGGAACCCGTTCTCAAAAGATTGCGTTTTGGGGCACCCAAAACGCTGGTGCCGTGTGGACGCCAGGCCGAAACGATAAACAATTGTATCGGATTCACCTGAATCCGTTGCCGTGTGGACAGGGCCTGAGAGTGTCAATGACCCATGTGATTTCAACGACTCCCTTTAGGTTTGCTTTTGGTCCACTAGAGGATAAATACCTGGAACTCCCTACTAGTCAGACAGAACTGAAGAAGCCCTTCAGATGAGAGGTGAAATGTCTTCAAGCAAGTCCAGTTGCCTTCTTTAGCACCTACTGTCGCTCCCAGTGTTTTCTTGCTGACTAGATGCATATTGTCAAAATGGCGAACCGGTTCAAAATTAAAATTCTTTTGATTAACTTTTTTTGTGTGTGTGTCTCTCCATATATTATAAAGAACATTAAACAGTGGCACGGAAATATGCATTTAATTTTCGTGTATTAAAAAATGTTTTATATGCACACATTATCAAAACAGTGCTACATGCAGTGGGCTAAAATGAAGTGACCGATGTATGAGATGAATGTGTGAGGTCCTGTCAACTAAATTATGCATTTCTTTTCTTCTTGCAGTGTCCAGGACTCGAGATGTCCTAAAAAAAGCCAGAGCCAATCTGGAGGTAAGGAAGGCGCTTCAGTCATTTTGAACTTGTCTATAGATCCCTACGTGCATGAGAGACACTCCAGTGCTTTGTCTGTGTCCTCATTTTGTGTCTCTTGCTCCTACTTTCTCTCTCTCTCTCTCTCTCTCTCTCTCTCTCTCTCTCTCTCTGTGCTGAGTGAATCCAGAAGAACGAGCTCAGGATTTCTTCCTTAAGCTCCTCTTCTTCCTCCCTTTACCATGGTAACAGTTCGGTCTGTGCTGTGTTGCGTGTTGCTCTGTGCCTGTGCTTGCGCTGCCTCTGACCTCACTGCTTCCCCATGACATCACTTCCTCATCCTCTCAGCTCTGTCTCAAAGCTCATTAGCTTCTTACTTTGGTGAGAGTAACAGGAGCTGTGACAGAGCTGGATGATCATAATGATAGCCATCATGTAGCCTGCTGCTGCACTGAGTGTGTTTACATGCACACTGATGATATCATTGATATAAGCATTATCTGATTTCAGCAGATTAAGTCACAGAATTTGTTTGCTGTGATAATTAGGTAGCATAATTATACCATTAATGTAATTTCTTCAATTTTTCACCCAAATACAGTCCTCCTGCCATCACAAATATTTCCCAAATATCTCAGACACTGTGATGAAAGATTTCCTCTAATAATTTGCATATCAGACATGGTAGGTTCAAGGCTGTAGTGCATATTTTGTGAGATCACAAATTGAACTCATACAAACTGTATCTCCCCAAAATAAGCATCTAACGATCTATCGTGTGATGATAAATTGCAATACAAATTTATGACTATTTGAATCAATGAAATAAAAAATGAATCGCAGTTATCAGGCTGCGTAATTTCTTAGTTTTTCCTCGCTGTAATTGCGTTGGTTAGACAGCAGAGGGTGTGAGGTGTGATAATGTACAATAGTGGGAATGTGTGTGACTTAACCCTAGGTGGAAGTCATACAGCTCTAATGTCATGAAAACACACAAGAAGCAGATCTAAAATGGGAAAGCACTGTTGCGTGATTCAGAGTTCTCTTTTTACAGACTAACGAAAGCTAAAGAAAAGAGATGCAAATGGAGGTAGAAAAATGTTCATAAAAGTTTATGAAGAAAAGGACTATTTATTAATTTTTCCATTTTTTAATCAAATGAACATTTTAGTTAATAGGCTATCATTTTACTCCAACCTTTACAAATGTGGGTAAATAATTATTGTTGGTTATTAAGAAAATGAAGCAGGGTTTTTTTGGGTTGTTTGTTTTACAAAAGGGATTTTTTAGTTAATAAAGAATAGGAAAGTAAAGATTTCATTTCTTTGGTGATTTTCTTCATTAATTTTTTCAAAGAAATATTGTGGGAAAATCAGATCGTGAACCCAATATCGTGAATCGAATTGTTAATTGAATGAATCATTACATGCCTACTTCGAAATAATGAGAAGGACATGGAAGAAATGTGAATTTAGATCTGTATTAAGAAATTTGACTTAAACATCTGTATAATATATTCTGTCGTAGCTATGCAAAAATAGTTAACCTATTGAATGGGTTTTGAGTTCTGGGGTATGTTATGAGCTCATAGAAATACAATGTAATGTAGAATTTTAAATCATAAAAAGTCAGTGAAGGAAATGACTTTCATATTAAAAAAAAACAGTAGGGAATGTCAACATTGGTGCATTTTATGACATTTATTTAGAAAGAAATCTGATTTTTGACTGACCCTTAGACACACATTATCCCATCATCAGGTAATGTAAGTGAATTAGATAAATTATTGCCAAAATCGTGTGGTTTTCCCCACTTTTCTGAATGTATGCATGTAAACATACTCATTGTGAAGGGACCTGTACAGGACCTCTTGATGAATTTTGTAAAAGCTGGAACAGGGTGCATTACTGTATTGTTAGTATGTAGGGCATTTCACCTTTCTGAAAATCTGACATAATGAATCAAAAGTGCTTCTTTAAAAATACACATTTATTAACAGATTGGTTTATTATGTCTGAATTAACCATCTGCGTTCATTGTTAACTCTGCATTTACTGTGTGTGCATCCATAAAACATGAAAGTGAATAATTTTTATGAACAGACTAACAAACTGATTTGGTCATAAGGCTGAACATATGATATGTACAGCATACTTCTAAAAATGAGATCCGATGTGTTGTAATTACAGAGTAGCCTGAGCAGCCACTTCTTTTGCGTACATGTGATATGAAAAGAAAATGCCAAGTTTCATAGCCCAATCATTGGCCAGCAACTTGCTTATTATGTATTAATGCACTTAACTAGCTAACTAACTAACTCGCCATATGTTGTTCTATTATGCTAGCTACCACTTTTTACACTGTCAGTAAGGTTTCTGGTTAACCAAAACCAGGAAGCACTTTGAAGTAGGGTTGGGCAATGTGACCAAAATATCATATCACGATACCAGAAGACATTTTTATGATCCACAACATATGTAATAATAATAAGTTCCATTTATATAGCACCTTTCACAAACCCAAGGATGCTTTACACAGGAGTTGCCAAAAAAAGGAAAAAAGAAGCCACACTAGGAAGAGTAGTGTGAGGTAAAAAGAAAAGTTTTCAAGTTAGCTTTGAAGGAAGAGAGAGTGGAATAGTCACGAAGTGATTGTGGTAACGAGTTCCAAAGTTTAGGAGCAGCAACACTGAATGATCTGCCACCCATAGATGCCAGTGTAGGACTTTGAGCGGGTGGGTGGAGCACAGAAGTACAGCAGGCCGGAACTGAGTTCCAAAAAGACTCTTTATTTTCAGCTTTTCAGCTTTAATAGTCTCCCAGTCACACAGACACGCGCGCACACACATCAGTCGTCTGGTTGGGGAGAGAGCTCCCTTCCTCTGCTTTCTCTCTCTCATTATATAGGGCGCGGTCACTGGGGAAGACACACAAACACAGGTTAACTCACATCAGGTGCAGTGATTCTGCCACTTACCTTCCCTGACTCCGCCCTCCGGTCACAGACCGGCGCTTGACCACGCCCCCACTGCCACAGCCAGTTTAAAACGTGAAACAGTCAGAAGTCCACAGACAGAAGATCTGAGGAAGCGGGAGGGACAGTACAAATGAATTAGCTCACAGAGATAGGAAGGGGCGAAACCATGAGCTTTATAGGTTAAAAGCAAGATTCTATATTTGATCCGAGAAATAACTGGCAACCAATGCAGTTGCTGTAAAACAGGAGTGATGTGAGCAGTGCGCTTGGTGAGTGTGAGGACTCTTGCTGCTGAGTTTTGGATGTACTGCAGGCGGTTGAGCAATGTGGCAGGGAGACCATAAAAGAGAGAATTGCAGTAGTCAAGACAAGAAAAAATAAACGCATTGACCAACATTTTGGCATCAGTTTCCAAGAGAAAAGGGCGGAGACGTGCAATATTGCGGAGGTGAAAGAAAGCATTCTTATGCTGCTTTTCCACTACCAACGCGGCTGAGTTGGGCTGAGCCATGCCGTGCTGAGTTGGGCTGAGTCGAGCTGAGTGGGGCTGTTGGAGTTGCATTTCGACTACAACCGTGCTGAACCGTGCTGGCTGGAAGTGGGTGGACACATTGGGTGGAGTTAGCGAAAGTGGGTGGACGTCACGTGATGTCGTTAGGCGGCGCAAACAGTGACATCAGTGATCTTTTAAGCGGTAGTCTCACGACCCGAATAGTAAACAATAAACATGGAGTCGTTAGTGTTGCTGGTCTTGGTGCTGTGGCTTGTTGTCACCAACAACGCCAACAGATACTGGCAAGAGCGTATAGATGAGGCGAGGCGCATAAGGCTCCAGAAATTCTCGTAATTCGTAATTCTTCTCCTTCCGGGTTTACGGTGTTTACAGATCCCAGCGTGCTCGCGGGGCGTGTGTGGGCATGTGAGGACACTCCTCCTCACCAATCAGTGCACGGGAGTGTCTCCTCACGCCCCTAGCCCCACTCGGCTCGGTTTGGCTCGCTTCAGCCCTACTCCAAAACCGTGTGAGTTTTGGGGGCTGAGCAGGGCTGAAGCAAGCTGAGTCGTGCTGCTCTAAGGTAGTCGAAACGCGAGCCGTGTCGAGCTGAAGTGAGCTGAAAAAGGGTAGTGGAAAAGGGCCATTAGTAATTAGTTTAAGATAGGGTTCAAACGTAAGGGTGGAGTCAAAGAGAACTCCAAGGTTTTTTATAACTTGGGAAGGACTAATAGACACACCATCAACATCAATAGTAAAACTGGAGAAGTTCAGAACCTGTCTTTTGGTACCTACTAATAGAACCTCCATTTTGCTAGCATTAAGTTTAAGGCAGTTCTTATACAACTATTGCTTAAGGTCAGTGATGCAAGTCCTTAGCAGCTGAACAGAGGCTATGGAAGGGGTGATAGTGATGTAGATTTGAATGTCATCAGCATAACAATGAAAGTTAAGGCCATGGTTTCGAATAATCTGGCCTATAGGAGAAACATATAGTATAAAAAGAAGGAGACCAAGGACAGAACCCTGAGGCACACCTTGAGCAACAGTAGCAGTGGATGATTTATGAACACCAATAGAGATAAACTGTTGCCTGTTTGCTAGATATGACTGAAACCAGGCTAAAGCTAAGCCAGTAATACCAAAAGAAGATAGTCTGGAAATGAGTATCTCATGATGTACAGTGTCAAAGGCAGCTATGAGGTCCAAGAGAACAAAGACATTGAGATGACCAGCATCAGTTGAGAGCAGGAGGTCATTAACAACTCTTAAGAGAGCAGATTCAGTGCTGTGCAGATTGCGAAAGCCTGACTGAAAGGGTTGAGAGAGATCATTACGAGCAAAGAAAGTATGAAGCTGAGAGGCTACAACTCGCTCCATTACTTTAGCTAGGAAAGGGAGATTTGAAATGGGTCTGTAATTGGACAGTGAAAAAGAATCTAGACCAGGTTTCTTTAGTATTGGTGTAACAGAAGCAATTTTGAGGGAGATGGGAACAGTGCCTAAAGCAAAACACTGATTAATCATATGAGCAATATAAGGGGAGATAGCAGATACAAAGGATTTAAGAAGTGCAGTGGGTGCAGGGTCCAACAGACATGAAGAGGACTTAGTCATAATTTCCGATACTTTAGAAGAATCAACAGGAGAGAAAGCAGAGAGACAGCAGTCAGCTTTATAAGAAAGAGCTACTTGCGAGACAGAAGAATGAATTTCAGAATGAAAGTGTTGGTAAATACTGTCAATTTTATCCTTGAAAAAATCCAAAAAAGCCTGACACTGAGCAGGGGAACTGGAAGTGGTTGAGGAAGGAGGCTGAAGAAGTTTATTTATTGTATTAAACAGAGTTTTGGGTCTATGATTGCCACTCTTAATGATGTTAGCATAGTAGGAGGATCGGGCAGCATTAAGAGCATCCTTATACTTTGCAATGTGTTCAGAGAAGAGTGAAAGATGAATAGTAAGGCCAGTTTTCTTATAAACAGGGGCGTGTTTAGCCTATTTTTGGGGGTGCTCAAGCACCCCCAAAAACGAGCTCAGCATCCCCTAGCTCAGCACCCTCAAAAACACCTGCTTTTGGACGTAATTTTCAGAAATAAGTGCCCTTGCGCACTGCGCAATGAATGTGTGCGCGGGCGTGTGTGTGTTCTTGAATTCACCTGTTACATGATAGTTCTATGAGCAGTAAAATCCCTCTCCTCCTTGCGTCCCCTCTGATTGGGTTGCCTGTCCGCGCGAGTGCTTGCTACGACATGGTGGTTTTTTTAACTGGATTCCACGCCGATGAGGAACTCGAAGTAGCACCTGAGTATTACTGGCATAGCGAGATGTGAAGGTACGGACTGGAGTTACAACTGTTAAACACAACACAATAATATGCATAATGCAATATTGATGTTCCCTGGTCTATGAACAGAATGATAAAAACTACATTTATCATCCATATCAAGATACTTTTGTGCAGAGCTGTACAAGTGCTACGGTGCTAGACCACCGTGTGTTAGTCAGTTTTATTTAATGTAACATAGCGTTTACGTTTGCTTATCATTCTTATCATGCTTATCAACAAAAAATGTAAACTAATGTAAAATCATAATAATACACACTATTATTACACAATACACAATAACACATTAATTAACAATTACCACTGTTCAAAATGAATAGCTCCAACATTACAAATGCAGTAGTAGGTCTTGTTTAGTTAAAAATATAACGTAAATATTTGTGTCGGTGGTTGTAAATGTGTAGATATCATAGTTTATTGGGTCAGCTTCTGTTAAAACATTGCATAAGTCTAGTCTTGTCTAGTCTAGTCTTCTTGTCTAGTTAAGTCTAGTCTAAATGCGGAATAAACGTGGAAACACTGTCGTTCAAGCCAGGTGCCTCTGTCAGCTCTGGGGGCTAAGCACCCCCAAAGATCAGATGCTAGAATCGCCCCTGCTTATAAAGGCGCTCTAGCCGCCTTCCCTTGGCCTTCATGGCCCTAAGCTCAGAGGTGAACCAAGGAGAGGCGCGATTTGCGGAGACCTGTCTAGTTTTAAGGGGAGCGAAAGTATCAAGTGTGTTTAGACATTGTATTATTGTAAATAGAAACTCTATCATCAGGAGAGGAAACCTCAGCAAATTTACAAAAAGAAGAGAGGAGAGAGGCAGAGAATGCACATCAATAGAAGAAAGATTACGGAAAGAGACAGTAGAACGCAGAGGAAGTTTAGAAGAAGGCACACTGAGACAACACTCAATCAACTTGTGGTCAGTAAAACCTACATCAGAACCCGATACAGATACAGCGTTTATACCAGTAGAGCAAAGCAAGTCAAGTATATGACCATGATTATGTGTGGGAAAAGTCAACATGCTGAGTTAAACCAAAACATTCAAAGACAGTCAAGAGCTCATCATTAAGGGAGCAACTAATATCAACATGAATATTCAAGCCACCCAGAAGAATGACAGCAGTACAGACAGATGAGGCTACAGTTAGCAGTTCAGACAGAAAAAGAGATGGCGATGGTTTGGGAGGTCAATAGTTGAGAGCAGGAGGTCGATAGATTAAGAGCAGCAACATCGGTGTGGGAGTGGAGGTTTTCAAAGCCAGATATTCACAGGATGTAACATCATGAAAAAATCTCTATGTTTCAAACCACATCGGAAAACTGCAGCTAGACCTCCACCTTTCTCTGTGAGACGGGGCTTTGATATATATGTGTATCCAGCTGGTGAAGACATATTTAAATGTAGATAGACCTCAGCCTGTTGCCATGTTTCCACCAGCAGAAGTATGTCCAGGGTCTTTTGGATAATTAGGTCATTAATGAGTGACGCTTTGTTGGTGATGGAGCGGGAGTTTAAAAGGCCAATCTTCGCAGGAAACACAGGTGACAATCCAGAGACAGCAGAACATTGCAGTTTCCCAAGTGAGCGAAGAACACCTTGATTAACTCCATGAGCGTTCTTGTTGACCTTGGCAATCCGATTGAGAGTCCATATGATGGGTATGGAAAACTCTGAAGCATAATGAGCAGTCGGAGAGCGCAGAGACCGGTGAATATACCGAGGGCGGCGCACGATTCCAATAGAGCGGCACAGATTAAATACCGCGGAATCCAAGCGGTGCCGTGCACTAAGGCTTTTTAATTCCTCCGGCGAGTAGGTGTAAAACATGGGTAAAAGCCCGGGCCACAAAACCAATACCCAGACCCACAGTCACTATCCAGAAACAGATGGATAGACGCAGTCCAATGGAAGGTGCAAAGCCACCTTAGCCTAACACCGCTCATAAACGTAGCCAAAACACCAGCGGTTCCACACCCAGAGTGCAGTGCAGGGAAGCAATTTGACTAACCAGCATATATATACATTATCACAATATGTATAGCTTTGCCAACAAACTGCAAGCAGCACATTAATACTGCATTTAAAAAAAAAAGTTAAAAACTGAGTTTAATGTTTACAGAAATAAATTAGTGCTGAAAAAGGACAAATTAAAACCTCAAAGTTCACAATTTTAAAGATTTCATGTAAACAGTGTAAAGCTTTAACATCAAACTAGCTGTTTCAATTAGAGTGCGTAATTGTAGTGAAAAAATGTTAGAAAAATATCTTCGAAAAGTATATCGCGACATAATTCATCATGATATCGATATTAATAGTCATATTGCCCAGCGGCAGATTCTACCATAACAGAGGCCAGTTAAGTCCCATCTCCTTAAATTGCTGAATTGATTATTTTGATCATTCTATTAAGTTTTTCTAGTAGCATTTGGGGTCTTGGACATTCACAGTAAATTTTAGGACAGTAGTCCTGGTAACTAATTAATAAAAGCCTGACATGACAGACATGCTAAATGACAATAGAAACACATCGGCTTCTATCATCAAAATCTGACAGACAAACTAACGTCTACCATCATATTCTGACAGACACTCTAGATGACAATAGCAACAAAACTGTTTCTTACATTATTAATCTGACAAATTTAGTAATAATATTAAATACCTCATCACTAGAACCAAATAATAAAATAAAATATTGAAATAAAAAAGATAAAATTTATTTTCAAAATTGAAATATCAACAATAATTGTCAGAACAGTGACGATAGACACGACTGTGTCACTTTCGCGGGGAAATAACACATTGAAACGGCCTGTCGGCTGAAGGGGTCGCAAGTGGCTCGGATTTATCGTAACTTACGATAGTTTTCCTCCAGAAAATTTTAAATATGAATGCACAAATATATTCTCAATGTTTCTATCGTCAAAAATTTCTATCGTCAGGATAGCTGACTGAAAATCTTACCTTGATTTATTTGATGAAATCTAGCTGTCAGAACTCCAAGTCTTGCCCGGAAGTAAATGTCTGCTGTCACAAAAATCACGCGCAGTAGAATTTCCTCTTTGCGTCAGTCAACATGTGCGTGGCGAGGGCTTGAATTTTGCTATCGTCAGGTGCATTAGACTGACAGACTGACGATAGCATTTTTTAAAAATAACCGTGGGCTTCTCTCGTGAACGAAATAGTTTTTTCGCTGTTAATCTATTTCAACTCTATCTGTTGACACCCAAAAATGATAAAGCCTGCTTCCACACGATAACTACCAAAGATCCATAATGGCTGAGTCTATCGTCAGGTCATCTGACAGAAATTCACTGACGACAGCAACAGGGATAATGAAAGTGATTTTTAAAACGGGAGTTATGTCTGTCAGATATGTCAAAGAAATAGAACTTTATTCTTTAAAAATCTTTTATTGATATACTCAGTGTATTTTTAAATGACGTGCTGTTTTAGAAGACCAAATACCATATTTTCAATCTTGAAAATATTACCTCACTGAAAAAAGGACAAGAAAAATTTCTTATTTTGTGGCCAAGTGATTAATGGATCCAGTTACGGTAGAATCTGCCCAGCCCTACTTTGAAGCTTTCACTTTCCTGCTGCACTAATTAATAAATGTATGATTTGTCCACTCCTGAATTAACTTCCACGCTAATTTAACAGTTTTCAGATCTTTTAACAGGGTGATGTTCTGTACCTGGCTAACCTCAAAACTTTAAATGTACTCTGTTTATATCTAATTGCTCTTTTTATTTTTGTTTGCAGGTAAAGTCCTCAAAGGTGCCTACCCAGGGTCTTCTGATAGGGATGGCGTGACCCCTGAGATCGCCATGGACACCTCCAGTACAAGACTTGCTAAGAAGCGCACCAGGGAGTGCCTTCACTAAGCAGCGTCCTAAACCAGCCAGGACAAGCTCTAACCTCTCCAACACCCTGCCTTATCCTCTTAGATCATCTATCCTCTTACTTACCTCTTATCCCTTCTTTACCTGTCCTTATCTTTGCCTTACCTTGACGAAAAAAGGACTACAGTTTGCCTTGTGAAACGGATATCGCGTGTCCTGGCTGCTATAGAATGTTTAAAAAGCGAGCTGCAGGCGTTCAGGAGTGTATTTGCATATTAGCTCAGAAACGTTAGCCTTTGTGACGAGAACTTTAAAAATACAAATGACGCATACGTACAAAGGGTTTGTTCTAAATCGTTCACTACAGGAGAACTTCGACTTTATATTGAGAAAGGAAGTGGATATTTATGATGCAGCTAAACGTACTGCCAGTAAATCCCGGTGAGAAACTCAGGGATTTGAGGCAAAGAAACACTAAAAGCCACATTTCATAGATGAGACAGATCCTCAGGATCATCATCGACTGAACTAACTGGTGCCTATAAATACGTTAAAGGCTCAAGCAGCCATCACTGAAAATGTGCCACATCTCCTCACAATAAGCTCAGAGTTCACTAACAAAGAGCACCGTGTGTGGAAACACTTTATTGGGTTTAGTGTGGGAGCGTTATTGTATGAAACTCGCCGTTGGAGCCGTCGCTGATTGCCGCTTTAATCAAGTTCAAACAAGCATGTGCAATGCAATTGTGCCAGCTTTCACTGACACTGGAACTATGTGTTTTATAACAATGAAAGACCGTCAGTGCAATATTATGACTTGTATTCTTACTCGTATTATCCTGTAACACTACTGAAATTGTTCTTGGACAGTATTTGCATGGGTGAGGTAGAGAAAAAGGAAAATATCACCTTTGTGTTTGTGTTGTGAGGTGAGGTTCACCAATACTTGCCAAAGTTTGGACTCTTTCGTATTACCTTGTCCATGTCATTAACCAAGACGTTTATCCAAATCTTTTTTTAGTGCCATTTTAACATCTTAAATGAAAGTGATATTTCGGACATGACTTGATTTAAGGAGAGTGATTAATATTGACAGATCACATTTGATTTTCTTTCAAAGCCGATTGGCAAGTATGTGAATTAGGACCAAATGAGTTTGTTTCTGCCATTCACAGCGAGGACACAATAAATGTTGGTAACATCTGTGAAATTGGGCATCATATAGAATAGAGTTTTTAAAAAAAAAAAAGTGTGCGTGAAATGCAGTAACAAACTTTGGCAAGGATCTGGTGGGTCCATAATTATGCTACTGATGCCACAAATACGTACAGTGTAAGTAGCCCATCACAGTTTGAGGTGTTCCTTAGCTGCTTGAATATGTTTGCTGTTTTTTGTTTTTCCCTCCAGTGCTGTACATAATTCGCTTTATACTGCTGTGTCATTGTGTGGTTCTCCAGCATTTTTTGCTCTATATGCAATGGTTCAGTATCTGGGTAGCTGTGCAATACTTTTAATCACAGTGTTAATCTTTCACTTGGAGCAGAATTTGCTACTTCTAGGCTTCGGAGTTGCCAGTAAAGCGCTAGTGTTAACAGTTATGCTAATTTACACAAAGCCACAGGTTTTAATGCCTGTTATTATAAACCTCAAGATGTTGTTTTATAGCCATTATAGTTTGCTCTCAGCTGCCAAAAAAAAAGAACTCTGAAGACTTTTAGCTACTGCTTGTTGTTAGTTGTAGATATTGAAATATTTGAAGCAACAAGCCTGGCTGTGTTTGCGCTCAAGAACCAAGAAGTAATCATTTCAAAAGTAGAGTAGGGTGGAATTTCCCCAGTTAGTCAGATCACTTAAGTCAGAAGTAAGGATTAGTCTATAAAATGTCTTTTGGCTTAGATGTTTTGAAGAATACCAAAGTGAAGCCATTTTCAAAAGTGAAATTGTGCGGAACTCTGCAAAGCGTAAAGCAAAGTCTGCATCTGAAGTGTTACGATGGACAGACGCTGTAACCAGCCATGAGAAATTGAAAACTGTATTGTGTGTATATAATGACTGTTGCCACGGAAACTGCTGTGTTTGTGTAATGCAATAAACGGTCACGGATGCATTGGAGTCCTTGTCTTGGCTCATTTCATTATATAGTCATAGAGCATTTTGGGTTGGATTGGAACAAATGCACATTTTGTGTTTGTTCATTCATTTTCTGTAACTGCCTTATCCCAGTTTGGATCGCAATGGATGAATTAATCCCGCCATGGAAAGACATTCCATTGCAGGGTACCATACATATACAGTTAGGTCCATATATATTTGGACACTGAAACAAAGTTATATAATGGACATGGACAAAGTCCAGACTTTCAGCTTTCATTTGAGGGTATCCACATTAAAATTGGATGAAGGGTTTAGGAGTTTCAGCTCCTTAACATGTGCCACCCTGTTTTTAAAGGGACCAAAACTAATTGGACAATTGACTCAAAGGCTATTTCATGGGCAGGTGTGGGCAATTCCTTCGTTACGTCATTCTCAATTAAGCAGATAAAAGGCCTGGAGTTGATTTGAGGTGTGGTGCTTGCATTTGGAGGATTTTGCTGTGAAGAAAACATGCGGTCAAAGGAGCTCTCCATGCAGGTGAAACAAGCCATCCTTAAGCTGTGAAAACAGAAAAAAAACATCCGAGAAATTGCTACAATATTAGGAGTGGCAAAATCTACAGTTTGGTACATCCTGAGAAAGAAAGAAAGCACTGGTGAACTCATCAATGCAAAAAGACCTGGACACTCACAGAAGACAACAGTAGTGGATGATCACAGAATAATTTCCATGGTGAAGAGAAACCCCTTCACAACAGCCAACCAAGTGAACAACACTCTCCAGGAGGTAGGCGTATCAGTATCCAAATTTACCATAAAGAGAAGACTGCATGAAAGTAAATACAGAGGGTTCACTGCACGGTGCAAGCCACTCATAAGCCTCAAGAATAAAAAGGCTAGATTGGACTTTGCTAAAAAAAAAAAAAAATCTAAAAAGCCAGCACAGTTCTGGAAGAACATTCTTTGGACAGATGAAACCAAGATCAACCTCTACCAGAATGATGGAAAGAAAAAAAAAAAGTATGGCGAAGGCATGGTACAGCTCATGATCCAAAGCATACCACATCATCCGTAAAACACGGCGGAGGCAGTGTGATGGCTTGGGCATGCATGGCTGCCAGTGGCACTGGGTCACTAGTGTTTATTGATGATGTGACACAGGACAGAAGCAGCTGGATGAATTCTGAGGTATTCAGAGACATACTGTGTGCTCAAATGCAGCCAAACTGATTGGTTGGCGTTTCATAACACAGATGGACAATGACCCAAAACATAAAGCCAAAGCAACCCAGGAGTTTATTAAAGCAAAGAAGTGGAATATTCTTGAATGGCCAAGTCAGTCACCTGATCTCAACCCAATTGAGCATGCATTTGACTTGTTAAAGACTAAACTTCAGACAGAAAGGCCCACAAACAAACAGCAACTGAAAACCGCTGCAGTAAAGGCCTGGCAGAGCATTCAAAAGGAGGAAACACAGCGTCTGGTGATGTCCATGCGTTCAAGACTTTGCCAACAAAGGGTTTTCAACCAAGTATTAGAAATGAACATTTTATTTACAATTATTTAATTTTTCCAATTACTTTTGAGCCCCTGAAATGAAGGGGTTGTGTTTAAAAAAATGATTTAGTTCCTCACATTTTTATGCAGTCATTTTGTTCAACCCACTGAATTAAAGCTGAAAGTCTGAACTTCAACTGCATCTGAATTGTTTTGTTCAAAATTCATTGTGGTAATGTACAGAACCAAAATTGGAGAAATGTCTCTGTCCAAATATTTATGGACCTAACTGTACATACACACGCTCATTCCAGGATCATCTGAACCACACCCGAATGCATCTTACAGCTGTGGTTAGAAAGTCGGTGCATTTCAGTGTTTCATGATTGCAACATGGTGATGAAATATAAATACAGTGAGATGCTGAATGACTGTTTCTTACAAACCAGTTCCCTTTTGTTTTGTTATTCACTGAAGAGATTAAGCAATGCGAGTTTTATGTGGAACATTTTCTACATGTCACTATTCTATTTAAATGAAGTACAGTTCGTATATTGCATTTCGCTCTGGCACTGGAGCAGAGCACGTTACTGAACAGAAACAAAAACCATCAGCATCATGCAGTATTGCTTTTTATTTACCAGAAACAGCATAGCTTAACAATATGCTGCACTACTTTACAAACAAAACATCCAGGCTAAATTCAAGTGTTTATATTCCATTTCAAAAACAGCACACCTCACAAACTATTGTAACTTCAACCTTCTTTTCATTTTGTAATACATTTGTCCATACAGACTACAGCATTCCACGACATTCCAATCTTTGGAGGGAATAAGCATCAAACAGCTTCATCTAATTTAAAACACTATGAATATCTCAATACACATCAAACTTCATATAAAAACCTGCAAAAAACCAAAACCGTGACCTCTACCGAAAGCCACATGGCTTTTACATTAAAGCCTTCAGCCTCAACAGCCACTAACACATCCGGATCATCTTGCTACAAATGCAATAAACCAACATCATAATACATACAATGGCAAAAATTACCAATACAATACACACTAATACATAACATTTTACTCAGCTATTGTATCGAAGAGCGTATTGTGCGTGTTCTGGATCCTACAGTACAAGATTTTCCAGATTTGTCAACTGCATAGCTTAGGAACTGAAAAAAAGCGTTCCATCTGAACCTGTCACAGTGAATATATGATTAAAGTGCGTACACAATTGCAGTGAAAGGCAACAAGCATGCATGTGGTCTCTCACACATACACCATCATTCCAAGCATCCTTAATAAAGTTCATATTGCATCAGTGACTGAATGTTTTTGATTTGACAGCATGACTAATGCAAACCACTGGGGGGGAGCCAATTCAAATCTTGAGTTTATTTTTTAAACTATATCTCCGCCTTGGGCCAGGCAGAAAATCCCTCAACCTGTTCAGTCTTGATCCTACGATTTAATCCAAGTACATCCTCAAAGCTTTTTTTTTTTTAATATCCTACAAGCAGATGCTTTATAAAGCCATGCGATTATCAGATAAATAAATAAAACAAAACACTGGAAACTCTAAAATAACACCTCATTCATAATTCAACACTTTAATGTGATGCTATTTTAAAACATGCCAAATGCGCTTCAGTGCTCTTTAAAAACACCAAAACTATTTTAGCCTTGGGGAGGGTTAAAAAGAAAAAAACCCCAACAACTCATGATTGCAATCACTAGGTGCGAAGTACAGTTCAGTAGTCCTGATCATACAGTGGTGAGGACGCGTGCACATACATATACACACACACCATTACTGTGAGCGTGAGAGACAGCGGCCATCAGAATCACTACAAGCTGGGTGTGTAGTACGATATCATCTAGCTGGAGCAGGAGTACAACAGAGAGACATCAGATTTCAGATGGGCTTATACAGCAGAGAGGTGACGTATTTCTTCTTATACCTATGAGTCGCACTGAGGACCATCACACCATCCTAGAGAGAGAGAGAGAGATGCAGAAAAAGACAAAAAAAAGTAGACTTTTTTTATTTGCTACTACCATTGTGGTCAGAAGTTTACATACACTCATCATGGACATGAAAGTCAAGGCAATAATTGGGCCTTCAATGATTTCTTTTTCTCTGGCAGAATGATGGTACAGCATACATCTTGTATAGGAAAAAAATAATTTGATGCACAAGTTTTAATTTATTTTGGGTTTTCTGACATCAACACAGGATCAATATTATATATAAAGGCACAAAAATTTACATACACACACTTGGATTATTAATTCAGAGTTGCTGAAAGTTCCACAATGTCTTAACTTGCCAAGGTCTCTTAACCCCCTGTTAGTGATCATGACTGACTATAGCTGGTAGCTTCTTGATGCCAACATAAAAAGGGTTTGTTGACAGCCCTGAGTGGATTGACCAACACTCAGTACAATGGAAAAGTCCAAGGAGCTCAGTGCAGACCTGAACAACAGGATCACAGATTTACGCAACTGAGGAATGTATCTTGGAGCCATTTTTAAACAACTGCAGATTCCAAAATCATCAGTTCAAAGAACAAGTTACTGGGAGGTTTAGTCACTTTGCCAAGCTGCTTTACTGGAAAACGACCCAAACGGTCACCTTCAGCTAAGAGGAAATTAGTTTGGATTGTCAGGAACTGGCTGTGGAGCTGGCTGTCAAGCTATCTAAGAAACAGGCAACAGTTTGTGCAGATAGGTGACCATAAATCTGATTTCATGAACATTACATGCGGGGTACCACAGGGGTCAATATTAGGTCCGAAATTATTCATAATATATATCAATGACATATGTACAATTTCGCAAGTACTGAAATTTGTTTTGTTTGCAGATGACACCAATATTTTTTGTTCCGGTGAGAATTTGCAGCAGACTTTAGAGATAATCACAACTGAAATAAATAAACTAAAACTATGGTTTGACAAAAATAAATTATCATTAAATCTAAGCAAAACAAAGATCATGTTGTTTGGGAGACACAAAATAGATTGTAATGTAGAATTGATAATAGACAATACTAAGATAGAAATGGTACAGGAAATTAAATTTTTTGGTGTGATTTTGGATCATAAAGTCTGCTGGAAACCTCATGTAGGATATGTATGAGCAAAACTGGCAAAGTGCTTGGCAATTCTGTGGAAAACAAAAGATATTCTTGATTGCAAATCTTTGCATACTCTATATTATTCATTATTTTTGCCATATCTGACTTATTGTGTCGAAGTCTGGGGAAACACCTACAAAACCACTCTGTAGCCGATATGTACAATACAGAAAAGAGCAATAAGGACAATAAACAAAACAGGATACAGAGATCACACAAACTCACTATTCATAAACTCACACATGTTGAAATTTATGGATCTGGTCAAATTCAGAACAGCACAAATAATGTACAAAGCAAGAAATAATCTATTGCCGAAAAATATACAAGGAATGTTTAGTGAGAGAGAGGGGGGATATAATCTAAGGGGAGACCTAAATTTTAAAAAACCAAAGGTTAGAACAAATATGAAAAACATGTGCGTATCGAGCTGTGGGGTGACTTTATGGAACAGTCTGGAGACAGAAATAAAACAAAGTGCAAATATAAATCTGTTTAAAAAAAGGTACAAAAAAAATTTTTAAACAAGTATATTGAAGAGGAAGTATGTTAATGGAGGATGATGAGGGATAAATGGAATAGGGTTGACTGTTATATTAGAACTAACTTAGTATATGGTATATATTTATTTATGGGGATAGATATCTTCATATTTACAGGGAGATATTTATTTTTGTAATTATATATTTATATAGATATTTATGAAGTGTATATATGGTATATAGTGTGTATATATATATATATATATTGTAATTATATATTTATATAGATATTTATGAAGTGTATATACGGAATGTAGTATATATTTAATTTTGTAATTAAATATTTATATGGATATTTATGAAGTGTATTTGTGTGTGTATATATATATATATATATATATATATATATATATATATATATTTTACACGTGTGTATATATATATATATATATATATATATATATATATATATATATATATGGTATGTAGTCTATATTTATTTTGTAATTATATATTTATATAGATATTCATGAAGTGGATATATGGTATATATTTTTATAGGTGTATTAATGTAGTTTGGATTTCGGGGTAGTTAAAAAGGGGTGGGAAATTAAAAAAAAGTATTGTACTTCTTCCCACTCCTTTTTCGAACAATGTGCGGTGTATTGTAATGTCTTAGCTCTTTATGTTATTTTATTTTTTGTCACTTTCTCGTTTTCTTTCTTTTGTATGTACAAATAGTTACATACATTTTTATACATGTTCGAAATAAATAAATTCATTCATTCATTCAGGAACCACCAAGGCACAGGCCGGCCATGAACTGGAAGCTGCTGGAACACCAGTGTCAATGTCTACAGCAGGTTTTACATTGCCATGGACTGAGAGGCTGCTGCCAAAGAAAGAAGGCTCCCTGCTACAAAATCGACACCTCAAAGCCATAAAACTTTCCTAAAGTTTGCAGCTAATCACATGGAAAAAGAATAAGCCTTCTGGATGAAAGTTTTATGGTCAGTTGAGACAAAGATTGAGTTGTTTGGCCACAATGACCAGATGTACAGACGAACACTGTACCAAATGTTAAGCATAGTGGTGGTATCATGCTCTGGGGCTGTTTTGCTGCCAGTGGAACTGGTGCACTGAAAGTAGATGAAATAATGAAGAACCTCAGAATTCAGCATAACCTCAAGCCATCAGCTAGACAGTTGAAATTTGGACACAATTGGGTGTTCCAACAGGACAATGACCCCAAGCACACATCCAAGTTTTTTTGTGGAATGGATAAAGCAGGTTAAATATTAAGCTTTTGGAACAACATTCCCAAAGTCCTGACCTCAACCCTATCAAAAATATATCGACTGTGCTTAAAAGTTGGGTCCATACCAGGAAACCAACAAATTTATCTGAACTCTACCAATTCTGTCAAGAAGAGTGGTCAAATATCTAACCAGAATTCTGGCAGAAGTTTGCTGATGACTACCAAAAGCATCTGGTCAAGGTGAAACTTGTTAAGGGACATTTCACCAAATATTATTAGGTGTGTTTTATGAACATTTTCGACCCTGTATATATAATTCTGACCCAGTGTTGATTTCAGAAAACACAAATTAAATTAAAACTTGGACACTAAACTATTGTTTTTTTCCGCCTAGTAATGATGTACAAATTCAACAGTTCAAAGAAATCATTGAAAGCCAAATATTGCCATGACATTCATATCCCTGATGAGGGAATCAGCCACTTAAGTTCAAAAGTTATGTCAATATTTATGCAGGAATGTTCCCTGTATTCAGAGTCGGGTAAAGTGTATACTTAGGCTTGTAATCTGGCTGCCCATTCAGGTTATGCAACTCACTTACATGTAGTTCATCCCTTTAAGAATGCCATCAGTAACTTGGGAAATGTCTGCAATCTATACCTTTATTGAGAGTGCATAAAGATGGTTGAGCATGACGTGGTTAGGTTCAGGCAGCAGAGCAGGATCACACTATCACACAGATTGAAGAAAGATCACTTCAATACGATGCACAGCACAAGAAATGATTAATATACGTTTTGCTGTAAACTCACTGAAACGTTTGTGTCTTTATTGAGGATGACTTGGAGGAGGTGAGGAGGAAGAATGGGCGGGGCTTTGAAGCGCTCCTCTGGTCGGAACATGTAGACTTCCTGTCCGTAAGGACCAGGAGGAGAGCTGGACAGATCTAAAGAAGAAATGACAACCTTTTTCAAGCTGCTTTATGGTGGAAGATGAACGAGAGCTAAGTGTATCACGGACTCCTGTTCGGGCCAATTGTAAATATGTGGTTGAAAAACAAATTCGGACCTTTAAAACGTCTGTGGTCATTTGACTTGTTAAACATGCTCTGAAGCATTAAACATTCAGATTTTGCAAATCTCAAACTAAATCAATTCAGTGTATGAGAAATCATGGCATTAACAGTTCTTACCAGAAGTGTCGGAGCACTCGAGCGAGTCCACCTGCAGCGCATCAAACACCTCAAAGTCAGATTTCTTCACCTCAATCAGATTGTTGATGGTTCCCATCTGACTGGTCACAACCGGCTATGGAGCAAAACACTTTTCACTTATTTATTTCATCAGGTACCCGACTGCTCTGTCCTGTTCGTTCCACAATTAAAACTTTTAACCGTTATGAATTTTGCATACATGTTTTTAGGAGGAAATCTGAAAGATATCTAATTAACTAATGTAGCCTTATATGCGAAAAGTATTCATCATGAGCCATTTCTGTATTATGATTTTAAGATCAGGTCTAAGTGTGAGTTACCTTCGAAGGGTCATGAAGCCACTGGCCATCAACAAAGAACTTGTACTGATGCTCTCCTTCAGGCAAGTCCAGAATCGCAACAAAGTCATTATGGCTTTTATGTGGAGAAAGAAGATCGATTATTATGTAATGATCACTGCTTTAACAATGTCATTCTGTACAGACTAAAATGCAAGAGGGTTAAAAAGGCATTACCTTTTATTAAGTGGGATTTTGGTGCTCCAGTTATCGAAGGAGCCAGAGATGTAGACGTCTTTCCCCCCTCCTGCCCAGCGGATCACAGTTGGACGGTCCTGTGGGCCCGTCTTCACAAAGTCATTTAAATCTGGAGGCAAATCCTTCTCTGCTGGAGCCTGGGGGAACAGATAAAACTCATTCGAGCTCTGCATGGACTTTACTGAAGACAGCACTCAACAACATGAGGCTTACATGACCTGTGGATAGATTTCAAACCTGCTTTAACATTAGATTAAGGCTTGCATGGTACCTGGACAAGAAGGGCAACCAAATTCAACATGGATGCTCAAGATTAGGGTTAATCTGAAAAGCCAAACCGCACTGCACCGATAGTAAAAGTACTGCAATAACACATTCATGGAGACACTCCATTCGTTAGAATTCAGTGAGAACACACCTGGCTTTAAAATTCAAATCCTGCTGAAGGGCTTGATTCACTCGATCATGTGGCCTGAAATTAAACTCTGCAGTACTCGTTTACATTACTATACCTTTACTTCAGGGCCATGTGTGTTAAAAATGTTCGGATCATCCGTGCTGTCCACCATCTTGCTGGGTTCATGGTCTTTATGGGCACCACCATCGGCCCGATGGGCTTTTGGTCCATGGCGATCTGCAGCTACACGGTCACTAGTATTGCCCATAGCTCAACACAGAGACACCTCCACCTGCACAGAATTAAAAAAATAATAATAATTCAAAGACCAGCACAAAGCATTCATGTTGTGTAATCGCATACTGCTGTTGACCAACTCAGGCTGTGTACTGTCCAGCCTGGTCATGATGACTCAGTGTTAACCGCTGGGGTTTTATTTTTCTCTATTTAGTTGTACTGTGTCATTTCATTTGTATGATTGGCTTGTTTTCCTTGGCTGTTTGCGAATCGTTGTTATTCGGTCACTTGTTCAGTTGGCATTAGAACTTTTTGTCTAGAAGTTCAGCACTTCTTGTACCTGACTTTTTCACTTGTTGTACAAGGATAAGCATGTCTGCTAAATGCTTGTAATGTTATCCAAACCCAGATTACAAGTGAACCAATTTTGGTTCTCCCCTGTATAAAACTTACCAAAGGAGAAAATGTGCATTAAGCAGCCAAATGGGACTTAAAGGAGATACACAGAACCTTTATTTTTAAATACATTTCTGAGTGGATAGTATCCAGGCCTAGAAATTCATATATTTTTTCACCAGCCAGCCAGACTAGTTACCTTCCAAAGTAACTAGCCAAACAGAAAATCAACTAGCTAAAATTTGTTCATGTATGAATTTTACTTCTGTCAAAAATAACACAAAAGAGAGTAGTTACCATTGTTCATGACGAATGTGCATTTATTTCAAGACCTGAGTATTTTGATACTGTTGTTAAATACATAAATGAGAACAACACAGAGCACCATAATATAATATCAACAAATAATAATATATTGGAAAACTTGGCGTATGAGTATTGAAAGCAAATATACTTACGATCATGACTATATATATATCCAACATGCTTTCTGTATTTAACCATTTATGAGAGAGAAAGCATTAGGAGCTTCATATTGACTAGGAATCAACTTGAAAAAAATTAATTATTCCATAAAAATCGTATCGCAGCCAAGGCCTACCCTGCTCCCACGTTTGCTTACAAGTCCTTTGTCGTTTCTCCTTCTCGTACACTTTATTGGCGGCCTTTTTCTCTTCTTCAGACCGAGGTCGCTTTGTCCCCGTCTCTGGCGGTTTCTGTACACCTTTCAGAAAATTCCATATCGCAACATAGCTTCGGCAGATGTAGATGTAAACAACAACAAGTGTTTAAATGGGTGATAATGTGGCCACATCTATTGAATTTGATAACGTGATTAACGCGATATTCAACGAGATGCGTTATATGCATGCGCAGTAGTGAAAAAACCGACAGCCTGACTCGTACACGATATGATTCGGAATTCTTCTGTATTTTCCGTCCTGCCGATAAACACATCGATTAACACAGACACGGCACACGCTTCGCTTAATATGTGGTGGCTTTAGTTGACGGTGTCTGAATCTTTGCTTCATATATATATATATATATATATATATATATATATATATATATATATATATATATATATATATTTTCCCCAACTAGCCAGCTGGGCTGGCTAGTGACAGGAATTACCCACCAAATGACAAATTAAGTCGCCTCGGGCGACCGGACCACCGCGAATTTCGAGCCGTGGTATCTCCCCATCCTTGACTCTTGTATGCTGCATAAATGGGAATAAAAAAATATATATAAAATTTTTTTTTTTGAGAGTTAAAATCGACTGCAAAGTTGGCATTCGAGCTGCCCCGCTGAGCCAGCCAGCCCCGAGTGTGTGACATCACAGCAGGAACCAGTTTTAAGGCCGAGGCCTTTGACAGCTATAGACCAAAGTCATATAAACAAAAGTTTATGGTGAAAGTAAGAAATACCGTTACCGACTTGCTCAACTAAGACTGATTTGACTTCATTGATTGTGGATTGACTCTCATTAAAACAGGATGGGTGTTATAACTTATGCAACATGCATGTACAGTGGTGCTTGAAAGTTTGTGAACCCTTTAGAATTTTCTATATTTCTGCATAAATATGACCTAAAACATCATCAGATTTTCACACAAGTCCTAAAAGTAGATAAAGAGAACCCAGTTAAACAAACGAGACAAAAATATTATACTTGGTCATTTATTTATTGAGGAAAATCATCCAGTGTTACATATCTGTGAGTGGCAAAAGTATGTGAACCTCTAGGATTAGCAGTTAATTTGAAGGTGAAATTAAAGTCAAGTGTTTTCAATCAATGGGATGACAATGAGGAGTGAGTGGGCACCCTGTTTTATTTAAAGAACAGGGATCTATCAAAGTCGGATCTTCACAACACATGTTTGTGGAAGTGTATTATGGCACGAACAAAGGAGATTTCTGAGGACCTCAGAAAAAAGTGTTGTTGATGCTCATCAGGCTGAAAAAGGTTATAAAAGCATCTCTAAAGAGTTTGGACTCCACCAATCCACAGTCAGAGAGACTGTGTACAAATGGAGGAAATTCAAGACCATTGTTACCCTCCCCAGGAGTGGTAGACCAACAAAGATCACTCCAAGAACAAGGCGTGTAATAGTCGGTGAGGTCACAAAGGACCCCAGGGTAACTTCTAAGCAACTGAAGGCCTCTCTCACATTGGCTAATGTTAATGTTCATGAGTCCACCATCAGGAGAACACTGAACAACAATGGTGTGCATGGCAGGGTTGCAAGGAGAAACCCACTGCTCCCCAAAAAGAACATTGCTGCTCGTCTGCAGTTTGCTAAAGATCACGTGGACAAGCCAGAAGGCTATTGGAAAAATGTTTTGTGGATGGATGAGACCAAAACA
Source organism: Neoarius graeffei (assembly GCF_027579695.1). Classification (NCBI taxonomy): domain Eukaryota; kingdom Metazoa; phylum Chordata; class Actinopteri; order Siluriformes; family Ariidae; genus Neoarius; species Neoarius graeffei. Next base: position 40,125,489 of record NC_083591.1, on the reverse strand, counting down.
GAACTTTTTGGTTTAAATGAGAAGTGTTATGTTTGGAGAAAGGAAAAAACTGCATTCCAGCAGAAGAACCTTATCCCATCTGTGAAACATGGTGGTGGTAGTATCATGGTTTGGGCCTGTTTTGCTGCAGCTGAGCCAGGACGGCTTGCCATCATTGATAGAACAATGAATTCTGAATTATACCAGCGAATTCTAAAGGAAAATGTCAGGACATCTGTCCATGAACTGAATCTCAAGAGAAGGTGGGTCATGCAGCAAGACAACGACCCTAAGCACACAAGTCGTTCTACCAAAGAATGCTTAAAGAAGAATAAAGTTAATGTTTTGGAATGGCCAAGTCAAAGTCCTGACCTTAATCCAATGGAAATGTTGTGGAAGGACCTGAAGTGAGCAGTTCATGTGAGGAAACCCACCAACATCCCAGAGTTGAAGCCGTTCTGTACGGAGGAATGGGCTAAAATTCCTCCAAGCCGGTGTGCAGGACTGATCAACAGTTACCGGAAATGTTTAGTTGCAGTTATTGCTGCACAAGGGGGTCACACCAGATACTGAAAGCAAAGGTTCACATACTTTTGCCCCTCACAGATAAGTAATATTGGCTCATTTTCCTCAATAAATAAATGATGAAGTATAATATTTTTGTCTCATTTATTTAATTGGGTTATCTTTATCTACTTTTAGGACTTGTGTGAAAATCTGATGTTTTAGGTCATATTTATACAGAAATATAGAAAATTCTAAAGGGTTCACAAACTTTCAAGCACCACTGTACATGCAGGCATTTTCACTGATAAAATGCAAAAGGCTAATTAAATAATCAGATGAACTGAGACAATCACATTCTGAAGCAAATTAAGTAATCTTATACCGGTACCTTAAACACACAATACAAGTTACAGGTATTAATCTAAATGCAGGTAAACAACGAGTGTTGTTTTTGTTGTTTTGTATCCAAATGAGAGTCGGAGCTTACCTGTCTGTGTTCTCGCTTCTTGAAGGCCAATCTTGTGGCCGACTGTTTTGAAACAAACAATCTGACTTTCAGTTGTTCGTTCAGTTCTCTGTTCATTCACTTCTTCCACGCAGGGGCAAGATACTGCTACTGAGGCAAGCATATCCAGCGGAGAAATCAGATGGCTGGTCCACTCATTCTCCATTTTCTCCATACTGAGTACTCTGCCATTACTGCTCAGGTCAGGCAATTACTAAAACCCGGGACAGGACGTCACCGGTTTTAGCAACAACTGCAGGGAGGTCACTGCCCGAGCGATAATATTTCACGTTCCGTCCCATGCCGTTCCGGGTTTTAGCAACAACCCTCGGCTCACACTCTGGAAGAACTGGTGCAACTGAACTTACTTTCCTTTTCTTGTGGTTTTCTTTTCCTTTAATTGTTGGTACTGCACCTTCTTTCAATACGGGCTTATAGCCAACGCTCCAACAGATCAGAGGTCTCGTACGAGTCTTCAGTTAATCATAATCATCATCATGTTCCCCTTACTGAGGGCTTGGCTCCTTGGGGTGCACCCATGTCAATGAGGCGCATAAAGTTCTCCCTGTCCATCATTTGTCGCCTGATCTGCTGGGCATCCATGCCCAACAGTCTTTCGAACCTTGTCCATTTTGAGGACCGCTCGTCAAACAATATCTGCTTTCTGATGTCTGCATTGTCCATCCTGCAGATGTGTGCCAGGTATTTCAGTTGATGAGCAATACAGACGGACTTGATTGATTTAGTCCCAGTTATATGGTGCAAATCCGCGTTTGAATATTTGAACCTCTACTCCTGTCTCCCATCATTGCTCACATTACCCACATCCTCATCACTTTGTCGCCTATATTCACCTTTAACCATCTTCCTTAAGGAACCGTTCCAGACCACCTCGATCTTCGCTAATTCTTTTGCAGTCAACTCCCATGTCTGAACATTGTATAAGAGTTGGGATCTCATGCAGGCAGTGAGGAACTTTACTCTAATGGACAGGTGTATACGATGATCTGTTAACACGTTTGAGCTCGTTCCATTTCTCAAAAGCGGATCAGATTCTAGTGCCAAGATTCTGTGTATTGTCGCTCGAGTTCGAGATTGTGTAACCCAGGTATCGGAAACTTCTGACGTTCTTTAATTTGGTTCCCTCAACATCAACAAGACTCTCTTGGTTCTTGACGGCATCGCTGACATTGAAGGCCATAGTCTCTGTTTTCGTGTACAACATTTTCAGTCCAAATCGCATAAACGTGTTATAAATCTGGAGGATGGTTTGTAGTTCTTCTATTGATTCAGCGAAGATGGCTTGGTCATCTGCATATAGAAGCTCCGATATTCTTCTCTCCTCTCTCGCTCTAGCGTTTCCCCGGAGTTCCCTTGGTGATACCTCATTAGGAATACAGTATTTGATCTTGAAACCAGTATCTGAATATACCTTCTCCACTTCGTGCTTAGCAATTCCAACTACAAGGTCCATGTAAATATTAAAGAGAGTCAGAGACTCCAAAGCATCTTGTCTACATCCGACTTGGGTGTCAAACAGCCTGGTAGAACCTTTGATGTACGCACAGGTATTAGTATATAGAGCTCTGAGAACGGCCACAATGCGAGGACATTTGAGTCTGCTCTCAAGACATTTCATCAGGGCTTCACGCGGTATCCAGTCATATGCTGCTTTCAAATCAATGAAAGTGGCATAAAGCGGTGTCCCAGACTTTCTGGCTTTCTCAAGCATATGACGTATTATGAAGATGGCTTCATTAGTTGACCTATTAGTACCGAAACCAAATTGTGTTGGTAGTAGAATATATTCATAGGCCTCCTGAAATCTATGATTATCGCCGAGACGATCTTTGACAGAGTTGCAATAATACTAAGTCCCCTGTAGTTCTTGGCACAGGACTTCAGGCCACGCTTGTAAAGGCAAGTGGTACTTGCAATCAGCCATCGGGTTGGTACTTGGATGCAGGTTCATATCAGACTCACTAGAAGTACAAAACACTAACAGATGTTTTGAGGTCGAGTACTTCAAATGTTCAGAGTGTATTCTATCCGTACCCATGCATTTTCCATTTTTAAGTCTTTTCATTCTTGCTTCAATTTCCGAGCTGTCTGGAACCACCGTGTTGATATCCAGGAGATCGTCCGGCAGTAGCACATATGGATAGGCCTCTGGTTGTTCTAACTCCGGTTGGAGTTCATATGGTCGTGGACCAAAATGTTTAGCGAAGTGGTCTTCTAACTTAGGTACAGGCATCAGTAGTTTATTGGATCTTTCCAGCGATGTGTGTTGTTTCATTAGTCTAAATTCTTCCTCAACGTTAAGGTTTTCGCTTGCTACATTGATATCTGCCTTGGTCTTAAAGTAGGCATTTTTAAGTCATGTACGGAGTTTCTTTGTGTCATCTCCAAGGGCCCTTCTTTTATATGGGTCTTTCTCATGGCGTTGGTTTAACAGGAGCTCTTGGTATTCTTGATTTACCCAGGGTTTTTGGATTTGGCTCTTAACAAATGAGGGAACTGTCTCCTTGGAGGCTTGTCTGATCGTATCTACAATAAACTCCTCGACGTCATCTATTTTCTGTGAGTCCAGTTTTTGCTGCATGAGTTGATCAAGTCAAGCGCTGTATTTAGCCTGCACAGAGTGGTCATCTCTGAGGTACCGGACATCTTGACGATCTTCACATCTAGGTTTATTCGAAAATATTTGCTTTGCCTTCCTTTTTGTTGGAAAACTAGCCTGCATTACAACCACCCGGTGATCTGATTCGAAGGGCTGGCTCTGTGCGGGGAAAACCCTGCAGTTCTTAGTTGCTCGTTTCACATACCACTCAGCCATGATGTAATCTATCCTTCGTTTGTAACCCAGGTTTGATTCAAATGACCATCTGTGCTCATGGGATTTTGTGGCAAACATCGTGTTTAACACGAACAGGTTGTTGGTCTCTGCTGTTTCCATTAATCGTGCGCCATTATAGCTTGTGGAATTGGTGTCATGGAATGGACCAATACTCTGCCATTTGCTCGGATCACAGTCCGTCCCGATTGTCGCATTGAAATCGCCAGCAACGATAACCTTGAAATGATGGATGTTCTTTTTTTGGTCTGGCCTATCTCTTTATGTAGTGTTTGGTAGAATGCTTGTTTGGTGGTTTCAGCATATTCTTCAGTCGGACAGTAACCGGTAAAGACAGACAGCTTGATCCCATGTACTTTGACTCGTACCATGCTCATACGTCCCTCGATCGCATGATTTACATCTACTAGAGTGACATGAGGGGCGAGAGCAATAGCAACACCCGCTTTGGCTGTTTTCATGCCATTATAGATCACACGCCATCCTTTGAGTATAGGATCGTCAAAACAGATCTCACCATTTCCTGTCTGCCTTACCTCCTGCATGCAGGAGATATCATGGGACAGGTTCTTAAACTGCAGAACACAGTCAGCTAATTTACTTTCACATTTCCCCGTCCTCACATTAATAGTGCCAAGTTGAAAATTATGGTAATTTTTACCATGCCCTGGCATTATGCTAATAGTGATATTAACGTGATTCAATCTACTATTAATTACTTCAATCTAATCAATATTATCGGAAAAACAATAATAAGAGAACTTTCTCTTGCCTTTTGTAAGGTTGCTTTCCAGAACGAAAGAGGCTACTTCACAGACTGGTGCCAGTGCTCCGTTTGCTCACCCAGTCGCAAGACCGGGATCCCCAGGGTGTACCTGTCCTAATGACGGAGGTGGAGCTGGCTTGAGTGTGAGAGGCGAATTAGACTTACCGAGACTTATAAATGCCCTGTAAGCCTATCAGTAAACTGCAAGTTGCGCGTCACACAATTTACACCCTGGCGGGTGCAGAGCAGAGGAGAAACCACTTCGTAGGCACCCAATGTGCCTGTGAACTTCTCGCAAAACGCATCCAAATGACTGGAAACGACGCTATATTTGTTGATCAATTCTCGCATTCCGATTGGCTGAGCCGGACCAAACAAAGTTGACACAAATATTGCGTGCTTAGATCCAAAGACTGTAAAGTATCATCAGCAAGTTATTGTACAACAATTAAAATGTAAATAAAGTTGTGTGAATTCAATTTTGTTTTCTTCAATTTATTAGAAGGTATGAATGATAAGTAAACTTAAAGAAAATAATTAGAAGATTCATCATTCTCTAAGAATTGTTATTTTCATATCCAGAAGCTACCCGGAGTGCCTCAGTTCCCATAGAGAGGTTTGGTCCCTTAGCTAAGGCTTCATACTGTACTTATAAATTGCAAGTGCAAATAACTAACCATGTGTAAATATTTATGCTGAAATTAAAACGATACAATACAAAGTACCACATCAGAAGCACATCAACTACAATACACATGCACCTTATAAGCTCACCATGTAGTTATGTTACAGAGCCAGGCAGCGTACTACAGAGGCTAAGTGAAAAAGCCAAGCACACAAACATCTGGAGAGAAATTTCATACATATTTTGCAAGTATTTTACAGGGAAATGGTTCATAATGTATTAGCTGAGTGTGCACCAGAAGGCATGCAAATTTCAAAATTTTCAATCAAACCTATTTATTCACAAACACCATGTTCATCAAATGTGCCATGCAAATCCCCATCACATTGCTTGAAAGCGTGACTAGATTTCGTACGTTAATGCATTTCATTTTGAAACAGAAAGTCAGAGATACCGTGTTGAAGTGCTTAAATGGTTTACACTACACCCCTGCTGTACCTAAACAAACGTGACAGCAGCTTAGTGAACTAGCTAAATACAGAGAATTGTGAAGTTGTGTGTAGCGACACATTGCAGGATTTCACAGGGACAACTTCAACCACGCCTGCTGATTTTGTAGAGGACCATTATATATACAGTGGTGCTTGAAAGTTTGTGAACCCTTTAGAATTTTCTATATTTCTGCATAAATATGACCTAAAACATCATCAGATTTTCACACAAGTCCTAAAAGTAGATAAAGAGAACCCAGTTAAACAAATGAGACAAAAATATTATACTTGGTCATTTATTTATTGAGGAAAATGATCCAATATTACATATCTGTGAGTGGCAAAAGTATGTGAACCTTTGCTTTCAGTATCTGGTGTGACCCCCTTGTGCAGCAATAACTGCAACTAAACATTTGCGGTAACTGTTGATCAGCCCTGCACACCGGCTTGGAGGAATTTTAGCCCGTTCCTCCGTACAGAACGGCTTCAACTCTGGGATGTTGGTGGGTTTCCTCACATGAACTGCTCGCTTCAGGTCCTTCCACAACATTTCCATCGGATTAAGGTCAGGACTTTGACTTGGCCATTCCAAAACATTAACTTTATTCTTCTTTAACCATTCTTTAGGAGAGCGACTTGTGTGCTTAGGGTCGTTGTCTTGCTGCATGACCCACCTTCTCTTGAGATTCAGGTCATGGACAGATGTCCTGACATTTTCCTTTAGAATTCACTGGTATAATTCAGAATTCATTGTTCCATCAATGATGGCAAGCCGTCCTGACCCAGATGCAGCAAAACAGGCCCAAACCATGACACTACCACCACCATGTTTCACAGATGGCATAAGGTTCTTATGCTGGAATGCAGTGTTTTCCTTTCTCCAAACATAACGCTTCTCATTTCAACCAAAAAGTTCTATTTTGTTCTCATCCGTCCACAAAATTTTTCCAATAGCCTTCTGGCTTGTCCACGTGATCTTTAGCAAACTGCAGACGAGCAGCAATGTTCTTTTTGGAGAGCACTGGCTTTATCCTTGCAACCCTGCCATGCACACCATTGTTGTTCAGTGTTCTCCTGATGGTGGACTCACAAATATTAACATTAGCCAATGTGAGAGAGGCCTTCAGTTGCTTAGAAGTTACCCTGGGGTCCTTTGTGACCTCGCCGACTATTACATGCTTGCTCTTGGAGTGATCTTTGTTGGTCAACCACTCCTAGGGAGGGTAACAATGGTCTTGAATCTCCTCCATTTGTACACAATCGGTCTGACTGTGGATTGGTGGAGTCCAAACTCTTTAGAGATGGTTTTGTAACCTTTTCCAGCCTGATGAGCATCAACAACGCTTTTTCTGAGGTCCTCAGAAATCTCCTTTGTTCATGCCATGATACACTTCCACAAACAGGTGTTGTGAAGATCAGACTTTGATAGATCCCTGTTCTTTAAATAAAACAGGGTGCCCACTCACACCTGATTGCCATCCCATTGATGGAAAACACCTGACTCTAATTTCACCTTCAAATTAACTGCTAATCCTAGAGGTTCACATACTTTTGCCACTCACAGATATGTAATAGGGGCGGCACGGTGGTGTAGTGGTTAGCGCTGTCGCCTCACAGCAAGAAGGTCCTGGGTTCGAGCCCCGGGGCTGGCGAGGGCCTTTCTGTGTGGAGTTTGCATGTTCTCCCCGTGTCCGCGTGGGTTTCCTCCGGGTGCTCCGGTTTCCCCCACAGTCCAAAGACATGCAGGTTAGGTTAACTGGTGACTCTAAATTGACCGTAGGTGTGAATGTGAGTGTGAATGGTTGTCTGTGTCTATGTGTCAGCCCTGTGATGACCTGGCGACTTGTCCAGGGTGTACCCCGCCTTTCGCCCGTAGTCAGCTGGGATAGGCTCCAGCTTGCCTGCAACCCTGTAGAAGGATAAAGCGGCTAGAGATAATGAGATGAGATGAGATGAGATATGTAATATTGGATCATTTTCCTCAATAAATAAATGACCAAGTATAATATTTTTGTCTCATTTGTTTAACTGGGTTCTCTTTATCTACTTTTAGGACTTGTGTGAAAATCTGATGATGTTTTAGGTCATATTTATGCAGAAATATAGAAAATTCTAAAGGGTTCACAAACTTTCAAGCACCACTGTACACCCTGATGGTGTAAAAAGACAGAATCGCATTTGCAATCATTCTGAGGTAGAAACACATTCCAGCATTTAATTTCCCTACATTGCCCCAAGCTTGTGACATAAATGCCAACTCGCACAAATTCCACCCTCTTCAAAATTAACTAGAAGGGCACTAAGAGAATGCAGACCTTCACCAAGGGCAACAGTCAGCTCTTCAATGACACGCAAATCTGCAACTGCAACCATTTTCATTTGCATCCCAGAGAATTACTGGTACCCATGAATGTAGATTCATGCATTCATTATCATATTTCTACACTGGCTATGTTTTATCACTATTAAACTTTAGTGCCATTTACTGGATTTTAAGATGTATGGCTTTGTTGAGCGCAGACTTCCGCCAAGGTCAAATGCAATCCTGCTGAGTCACGTGGGATCGCGAAGCAGGATGGACGTGTGAGGGAGCTGCTCCCTCAAACCCCCAAAATAAATTGATTTTATGACACGATAGACTCCAGAATTTCGGGGAAAATATTGCATCAGAGGCAGGAGTACCACTACGAGTTTAGTAGGGGATAAGTTGGTGAAGTTATATTAGGCTATTATGAGTGCAACGTCGAAAACACGCACTGCTAAGCAAGGGGCTAGTCATGCTAGCACACAGAGCTCCGCCAAAAGCTCCGATCCCAGGTCGGCGTTGCCTTCAGAAATGGCCAAGGCACCGCCTGGATTTGCCGAACTGCAAGCAGCACTTCAGAAAGCAATGGAGGAGATGTCTCGATTCAGTGGTACTCTAACAACCCTACAAGCAGATGTGACAAGTGTCAAGAATAATCAAGGTAAAATGAAGACAGATGTGGAATCTATTGTCCAGCGATTGGGTGAGGCTGAGGGTCGGATCTCAGAATTGGAAGACGAGAGAGACAAATGGAAGAAGATGGCTAAAACGAGTGCCAAAGAGTGCGCTGAGCTATGTGAGAGGGTGAATGATATGGCCAATAGGGAAAGACGTCTTAATGTGTGAATCTTCGGGTTGAAAGAAAAGAAAGGAAGTCAGATAAAGCTGCGTGAACGTGTGAGGAACTTTTTTACTGATGCTTTGGGAGTGAATGTGGCCGAGTCGGAGCTTCAAATGGTGCATCGAGTGCTTTCTGAAACATCTGAGCCGAATAAGCCACCGCGCCCGGTCATTGTTCGCTTTCAGAGTTTTCTGAAGAAGGAACGTGTCATGACAGCGGTGAAAACAAAGGCTCGCGTAGGTGAAGGGATACATTGGGACAATTCCAACATTTCTGTCTTTCCTGACATGACCAAGGATGTGTCGGCCAAAAGAAAGCAGTTTACTGAAGTAAGGAGGAAATTACACGAGATGAATATTCGTTTCACACTGGCGTTCCCTGCAACCCTTCATTTTACATGGAAAGGGGAAAAGGTGAGCTTCACAGACCCACGTGAAGCACTGGAGCTGTTGAGTGACACACGAGCGCTGGCAACTGTGGACGACGCTGGACGGGGCTAGGAGATGCGGTGGCAAATGTCGCTTGTTTTCTTCTGGAGGCGGACTGCGCGGAGCCAAAGTTTGAGGATTACAATATATTTCTGTTTTTGTCCTGGGCTAATGAGCCTTGGATTTTAATTGGTGTTCATTCCTTGGACTTGGGCGGGCGCATAGGTTTGCTAAACCAGATGACTGTGAGTAGCCTATTTGATAGACCCACAGAGGTCTAAAGTGGTCCTTAGTTTTTCATTTGATTATATGTTCATGTAAACAGCTATAACCTAATGGCAGCGTGGTTTTGTAATAGCTGTCAAGAGAAAGGTTGAGGCTAATTTGGAGTTGTAGTAAGAAATGTTGTCGTGTTAATTATTGCTAACAAGTATTAAGAAAGGGGGTTTGGTGGAGTCTGGAGGTATCTGGCTGTTGCGCCTTACGGACCATGTATGGGTGGGGATATTTCTTTTTTGCAAAAAGAAGTATTGGGAGATGTGGGTGGGGGGTGTTAGGGTTGCTTTGTGTGGTTTTTTTTCTTTTTTCTGTTCTGTTTATTGTAGTCTGCACAGCTGGGATTGTGGGTGGGCATTCCTCTCTATGGGCACACCTTCAAATGTTCAATGTATTATTACCAAATGGCTAAAATGATTAAAATTATAACATGGAATATAAATGGTTCCCAGAATCCTATAAAAAGAAAGAAGTGGTTAAGCTATCTGAAGTCTCACCAAGCAGATATTGCTTTAATTCAAGAGACTCATATGGAGGGTAAAGAAGCAGAGAAGCTTAAACGTGATTGGGTGGGACAGGTATTTCACAGTTCGTACAGTAGTAAGAAGAATGGGGTGGCAATATTGGTGCACAAAAAATTAAACTTGGTAATGCTCAATCAGAAGAAAGATGAGGAGGGTAGGATGATTTGTATTCATGCTGCCATTGATGGAGTGAAGATGAATATTTGTAATTTGTATGCTCCAAACAAAGATGATAGCGACTTTTTTCATATGGCTAATAAGAGTGTTGGGGAACTTGAAGAGGCTCAGATAGTGATGGCTGGTGACTTTAAATCAAGTACAGGATGCCTATATAGATCGAACTACATATCATAAATTTGTGCCAAGAGATAGGTTAGCCATACAACTGATGATGAAAGACCATGGCCTGATAGATATCTGGAGGGTGGTCAATTCTAGAGAAAAAGAATATACTTTTTTCTCCCACGTGCATAAATCATACTCAAGGATAGACTATTTCTTGGTTTCAAGAAAAATGACTGAGGTTGTAGCTGAGTGCAAGCTTGGAGCAATAGCTTTGTCTGATCATGCTCCAGTAGAGTTGATATTAGAGCTGAAATCAAGTAAGCCAAGTGGAGGTCGGTGGAGACTAAATGTGTCATTTCTTCAGGATCCCACACTTAAGGCATTTATGGACACCCACCTTAAGAGCTTTTTTGAGCAAAATGTAGATTCAACAGAGAAGATCTCAAGTGTATGGGAAGCTTCAAAAGCGTTTATGAGGGGCCATTTCATGTCAAAGTCAAGTTATTTAAAAAGAATGTCTTATTTGAAGATTAAGGAATTAGAATCCCAGATCAAAAGTAAGGAAACCATGTTGTCACAATCTTATAGTGAACATCGATTTAAAGAAATATGTAACTTGAAATTTCAGCTAAATGAAATTTATAATAAGAAGGCAGAATATGCCCTTTTCAGATTGAAGAGAAGGCAAGTAAATTGTTGGCCTCACAACTGAAGAGGAAGGATGCTAGCCTCTTAATACCAGCTATTAATAATGATAGAGGGGAGGTGCTGACAGAGAATGCAGAAATTAATGGGATAATTAAGAATTTCTATGAAGATTTATACAGATCAGAAATCCCTGTTGATAAGGATAGGTATACAGATTTTTTTTTCAAATATAGAGATCCCTGTTGTGTCACCAACACAAGTGAATATGATGGATGCCCCTATAGACGAATTGGAGGTTAGAGCTGCCATTCTGTCAATGAAATCTGGAACGTCACCGGGTTTTGATGGTTTTACGGCTGAATACTACAAGGTCAACATTGACACATTGGCTCCCATTTTAACAATGGTTTTCACAGAAGCATTTGAGGAGGGAAAACTCCCTCCCACCTTTAATGACGGAGTAATAACTGTTCTACTGAAGAAAGATAAGGACCCATATGCACCAAGTAGCTATAGGCCAATTAGCTTGGAGAACGTAGATTGTAAAATTCTGTCTAAGGTATTGGCAATGAGACTGGAGAAAGTCTTACCAACAATCATTAATGGAGATCAGGTTGGTTTTGTTAAGGGTAGATCTTCTGCAGATAACCTTAGGCGCCTATTACATCTTATGTGGATAAATCGTGATGAGAATGTTCCTGTGGCTGCTTTTTCTCTGGATGCTATGAAGGCGTTTGATAGAGTAGAGTGGGGGTATTTGATACACACACTGCAGGCCTTTGGTTTTGGGAAGGGATTTATCAAATGGGTTAAGATTTTGTATTCAGCACCACGGGCAGCTGTTCTAACGAATGGCATCATGTCCCCTTTCTTTAATTTAGGAAGAGGCACAAGGCAGGGGGACCCATTATCCCCACTGTTATTTACCTTATTTGTGGAACCGTTGGCAATCGCTATAAGAGCTGATCCCAAAGTTAAGGGAGTGTTGGCAGGGGGGCAAATGCATAAAATGTTTCTATATGCTGATGACATCTTACTGATGTTGTCAGATCCAGCCTCCTCTATTCCAGGGGTTATGGATATTATTGAGAATTTCTCAAGAATTTCAGGCTATAAAATCAATTGGCAAAAATCTGAAGTAATGCCAGTGTCCAGTACTTGCTCAAAGGCAGATATTGGAGCGTTTGCATTCACTTGGATACCATCAGGAATGAAATATCTGGGCATAAGGTTGACCATGGATTTCCAAACATTGGTACAAATTAATGTGAATCCAATTCTTCAGAATATAAGACCAGCTTTGATAGGTGGAAAGTATTACATTTATCTTTGTGGGGTAAAATAAATACAGTTAAAATGATGGTCTCTTCAAAGGTCAACTATGTTTCCATGATGATTCCTCTGACTATTCCTGATTCGTTGATAAGGCAATATAATGATATGGTTAAAGAGTATTTGTGGGAGGGAAAGAAGCCTAGGATTAGTTTAAATAAATTATTTACTACTAGGAGAAAGGGTGGACTGGCTTTGCCAAATGTGGAGCTGTATAGTATCTCCTTTGAAGTGTTCAGACTGTGTGAGCACTGGACACAGAATGACTTAAAATTGGGATGGTTAGAAATTGAGAGGCCTCTGACCTTTCCATTTAGATACATAGATGCTTTGTCTCAAAAACTACTAGATGCCCAAAAAGTCAATCCCATATTTCAACATTCCAGGTATGTCTGGACAAAAGTCCATAAATTGCTTGGAGTGAGTCCTTACAAACAGGCTTACTCATCTATATGGGACAATCCTGCAATTAAAATAGGGAAGAGACCAGTGTTCTGGAAGACATGGCATGATAAGGGTATTACCACTATTGCTGATCTTTTTGAGGAGGGAGTGTTTGTTTCATTTCAAGGGCTCAAAGACAAATATAATGTAAATGACAAGGGGGATTTTTGGAAATATCTTCAGTTACGAAGTTCTGTATTGTCTATGGGTTATAATACAGGACAGGCTGAGAGTGTCCTGCAAAGTTTCTTTAAGTTTCCAAGGTTTGGGCAGTCATCTTCTGTTTTTTATAACATGGCTGCTAATGCTCTGTATGGTAAAAATGAAAATCTGAGGTTAATATGGCAAAAAGATTTAGGTCTTGAGTTGGAACAAGGTGTTTGGGATAATATTGTGCATAACATGGGTTGGTCAGTGAGAGATGTTAAGACAAGATTTGTACATTACAAAATAATTCATAAATACTACTGGACGCCTGTTAGGCTTAAGCGACTTGGTCTAATCAATAGCGATGAACGTTGGAAATGTAAGAATTCTAGGGGCACTTTTCTACACCTCATGTGGGATTGTCCACTTGTCTCTCCCTTATGGACTCAAGTGATTGGGACTATGGAAGAGTGGTTGGAGCAGCCCTTGCCGGGTTCACCTCGGCTCTGCTTGCTCGGCGATCAAACGGTGATAACGGCTGATCTTACAAAGGCACAGTTTGGATTAATTCTTGCAGGCTTCCTTACTACAGCCAAAGTTATTTTAAGGAAATGGAAAAGTACAAGTGCACCTTGCTATAAGGACTGGATCGAGCTCATGACAAGTACAGCCTCTTACGAACTAATGCTTGCCAAAGTGAAAGACTCTGTGTCAAAGTTTTCTGCTATGTGGGATAGTTTCCTTACATATATTAAAGGGGAGGATCAGTGAGAAATGAGGTACAATACTAATGCCGCTTTTCCACTACAAACGCGGCTGAGTCGGGCTGAGCCGTGCCGTGCTGAGTTGGGCTGAGTCGAGCTGAGTCGAGCTGAGCGGGGCTGTTGGAGTTGCATTTTGACTACAACCGCGCTGAACCGTGCTGGCTGGAAGTGGGTGGACACATTGGGTGGAGTTAGCGAAAGTGGGTGGACGTCACGTGATGTCGTTAAGCAGTGCAAAGAGTGACATCAGTGAGCTTTTAAGCGGTAGTCTCACGACCCGGATAGTAAACAATAAACATGGAGGACATGGAGTCGTTAGTGTTGCTGGTCTTGGTGCTGTGGCTTATTGTCACCGACAACGCCAACAGATACTGGCAAGAGCGTATAGATGAGGCGAGGCGCATAAGGCTTCAGAAATTCTCGTAATTCGTAATTATTCTTCTTCCGGGTTTACGGTGTTTACAGATCCCAGCGTGCTCGCGGGGCGTGTGTGGGCATGTGAGGACACTCCTCCTCACCAATCAGTGCACAGGGGAGTGTCTCCTCACGCCCCCAGCCTCACTCAGCTCGGTTTGGCTCGCTTCAGCCCCACTCCAAAACCGTGCGAGTTTTGGGTGCTAAGCAGGGCTGAAGCGAGCTGAGTCGTGCTGTTCTGAGGTAGTCGAAACGCGAACCGTGTCAGGCTGAAGTGAGCTGAAGCGAGCTGAAAAAGGGTAGTGGAAAAGGGCCATAACTGACCTAAGGTACTGTGCATTGTGATGTGTGCTGGGAGAGGGGAAGAAGGGGGGATCTGCTGTGCGGCTATGTTGTGTCTGGGTGTTGTAATTGTCCTTCAATGATTCTTGGGATTCTGGATAAAACAGGTTTTAATTTTGAAAATAAAAAGTTACTTAAATTACAAAATCTAAAGGTACATCATCATTATAGGACAAGGCCTTGGCTGTTCAGCAATGTACCGGTACAAGCTCCTCATTTTGTATTTTTTTCATAAAATAGGCATTTTTTCAGCTATTGCTTTGTTTTTGTCAACACCGTCAGACACAATAAAAAAGCAAATTATTTTGTATATATTTGGTCTAATATGTATTTAGAGTTTTTAAATAATTGTCTGGCATTCTTAGCACACATACACTGTTAAAAGTTGAATATTCACTTTTATTAAATTTTTTATACAGTTTCACGTGGACTCCTTTAAAGATCTAATATTATACAATATTTACTTTCAGCCTCAGGAGACAAAGTAATGTTTTTTTATTTAACAAACTTATTTTTGCATTAAAAGAGACTATTACTTTCATAACTCAACAGCACTGAAGAAACATGTAAGCATATTCATTTAAAGCAAATAAAACTCCCTGTGACGACGGTGACTTTAGAACTGACGGTGGTGACAGTGGCCTCATTACAACATATAATTCCAAATTTCAATTCCAAAGTCAATGGCTTTTTGCTTAACAACTTTATTTAACTATTTGGTCCAAAAAAATAACAATCCTGAGCAATGTAATAACATTTTTTTAAGGAATATAGGCCTAAGGTACAATTAAGCAATATCATTTTAAAAAGTACTCCATCCCCATATCATCAAATATCAAATCATCATAGTAAGAAATAATGTTATTACCAGTGGGAATAATGTACAAACATCTTAAACTGTCATCTAGTGCCCCCTACTCATAAAATAATACATTAGATTCTTCTGTAAACTGGACTGTAAACTGTATTGGATGTGAACAGATAACAAAACAACAAAAACAAGAACAAAAACTATATCTGTTATAAACTAAAAACTAAAAAAAAATAACTAAATTGTGAGCAAACATTCAATAAGAAATTCTGTGTAAATACCACAAAACACTGGGCTGTCTGGGGGAGTTTCTGGGTGATCTGAGACCTTTCTCTTACTGTACGTTCTCTTGATACTTGGTGCCTACGTTTCCAAGCCTTTCTCTGACTTCTCTTTTCCCTTTCATTCAAGTCATTGATATTTTTAATCTTCCCTTCCTCCACTCTCTTCTTCCATCTTTGCCTTTCCGTACTGAGGTATTCCTTCTTTAGCTCTGCATCACTGTTTATTTTCTCTCTGCGCTTTTTTTTGATATTCCCTGTTTCTTCTCCTTCTCTCCTCCACTGATAGCTGCTGCCTAGCCATAACTTCCTAAAATACATAAAGTCAAAGTTGAGTGTAATGACTATGAAATTGAGGGAGATGTTATGAATGTTGGATTTGGTTAAAGGTCATTCCATTTCCATTTGGCTTTAGTCACTGGAGAAGGGACACTGTATACTATGTGCTATATAGACCCCTTTCACATGACATCACCGCGCCGCGAGATTTTGTTAGGCGCCATATTGGAAGACCAAGTACATGCACTCACAATATAAAAGTACGAGCGAGAGTAAAGTGACACGATGGCTGATAATTCTGGTTATGTGAGTACATTACCAGTTGCAGAAAGGGCACGGTATGTGGAGAAACTGGCTGTGATTGATGGGTTTGACCCATATGATAAGACTCGGGGCAAGGGAGAATGGAAACATAAGGAGGACCGGACACCAATTCTGCCATCTGTTTGCTACCCAGACATTGTACACTATTTGTTGTTTACACCCAGTGCCTACACTCAGTGTTCGAACTATGCCGATATTTTCGGGGGGCCCCTTTTTTTCCCTTGGGGGTGTGTGTGTGCTTGCGCTTGTCTCGGAGCGCGGATCTCCAAACACATGAGAAGCCTATCTTACGCACATATCACGCGGACTCCACACACGCATCACGTCTGAAGTCATAACTCATCAGGGGAAATCGTGTCCGCATTGGCATGTTCAAAAAACAACCTCGCGTCAACAATGATACCAGACGGAAGGAAAAAAAAAAACAGTCAGGCTACTCAACAACCAACCTGGCAGCAGCGAGCAAGCCCCAAACCATCCTAAATTATTATTATTAAATTGTAGAAGTCTGGGAGGCTTGCTCCTCATACAGTTATCAACTTGGGGCCAATTTAGCATGTTTTAAATCTGAATTTCTTGCGTTTGCTTACCTCAAAGTGTCCACAGATCATGCACAGACTTATCCATTATATCCACAGTTTTTTGCCAAGTCTCACACAGGTTTCTTTCAAGTCTACTGTTGGGCCAATAAATCATAAATAAAACAGCTCAGATTTGTTTGTTTAAGTCGTTTGCCACTCCACTTTATTCTCGTGGGTTCACATACCGCTGCCGTTATTATCCCCTTATTGGTCTTCCAAAATGACGCAGGGTCTGTTTACTTCCGGTTTCGGGTGACGTCAGTGAAAGGGGTCTATAGGTAGGTAGTAGGTGCCCTATGTGCATCCCAAAAGACATAAGCCAAATAAACATGGCATAATAGTGAATTGAGAGAGAGAGAGGAAAGGCACTACATCCCCTAAGGGTTGGACAATAGGGAAGAAATATAGGAGGAATTACATAAATATAATTATAAAAGAGGTTCATGAAACATCACGTCATATTGGTATTTATTGTGATCAACAATTATGTTCTAGCCTCTGTTGAGGGCCATTTGGAGGTTTTTGTCACCACCGTCAGACAGAAAACCTGACGGTGGTGACGTCTGACGGTGGTGACAAAAACCTACTCTTTCACAGGATATGCAGGAGTTGTTCACATTAGCCATCTTGTTTTCCCTCTGTTGCTAGCTACTTCAGACCTCTTCTTAAAAAGTATACATTTATGTCATAATCTAATCTAATATTTTTTAGACAAAAGTGATGGTGTTGACTAGTGTTGCACCGATACCATTTTTTTGGCCCCGATACCGATACCTATACCTGGCTGTGCAGTACCAGCCGATACCGATACCATACCGATACCACTCCGTTTGAAATGTGTGTGTGTGTGTGTGTGTATATGTATGTATGTATGTATGTATGTATATATAAAGAGCTGCATACTTGGATGTAAAATCATTGCTATCATGGCTTTGTCAGGCTGCTGCTTACCTTTGTGAAACAGGAAAAAGACTAATACAAAGTGAATCCAGTAGAACTTTTTATTGCCTACCTGGTATGGATGACTGACAATAGTTCAATAAACTTTTAGCTCTCACAGGCCAAAATAGTGAGAAAGTAAAATTACATTAATAATTGAATAAACTCTTTTAAACCCTGAGTTTTGGCTCTCAAAGGCCAAAATAGTGCAACTTTCATGAAATTATAACATGTATAATACTAGTGCAGCAGTAAGAAAGTAAAATTATATTAAAATAAGAAATAATATACATATGAGGTATATTTGAGAGATAGCAGCATTAAGGAGTATCTGAGGCAAGAACAAATCAGATTAATCAGAATTGACATAAGAAATGATTTCTTCCTGTAAACTAGGTCTAGGCTGATGTGCACTACTCTAAGTGCAGCCAGAATTTGGTAAAATAAATAAAGGACTATTTTACCAGGGTTTGTTGCTGCGGTCCATCCCCCTTTCTCTTGCTAGCAGTTGCTGCAACCTCAAACTCTTTGTGTTCGTTCACATGTTTCGTCTTCAAATGTTTTATCAGGTTCGAGGTATTGAAACTGGCCGATTTAACTCCACCTCTCGAAACTTTCAGGCCGCAAATCTTGCATGTAGCCATTGTACTCGCCGGAGTTTCTATGCTGAAATATATCCAGACCGCCGACATTTTCTTCTCGTGGTTTGTTTTTCCTCCGCATGAAAAAGCTGCCCCTGTATTGGTTAAGAGCAGCTATTGGCCCACTCTCATTGGTCTGGAGCAGGTCAATAGCAATAGCTGCTTGGCAGGCATGCACAGTGATCACGTGTGATCACACAACACAGAGTGTAGTGAGTGTCGGGAGAGATAAGGCTGCGTTCAAGTGTCATACTAGCATCGGTAAATGGTATCGGCGCCCTATTTCTTGCTACTCGCCAATACCGATACCACCATTTTAGTGCCAGATCGGGGCCCCGCCCGATACTGGTATCGGTGCAACACTAGTGTTGACATGCTATGGTTGTGACTGTAGCAGTGTCCAAAAATATGAACAAGTTTAAGAGAAAATACCAAACTTACAGGAGCTTGAGTAATCTGGAAGCATGCAGTACAGCTGAAGGTTTGAAAAGAGGGTCCTCAGGAATATAGTTGACCTTGTAGTTGCCTGATTTTATTGCTTTTTGTAAATATCTGATGGTGGTGACGAATATGTGGGACACATTTTGAGCAACCACAAAATAATAGTAAGCATCGTTCAAAACTCACTGTTTGCAGTTTTAAATACATATAACAATGTATTCTTTCATGTAGTAAAGGTATTATTCAATTAAATGATTACTTTTTGTTTTTTTAATCAAGTTGAAATGATTAGCTCCTATCCGAGGACAACTGATTTTGTAGGCAGTGACCAGCATATAATCATTAAATTAATAAAAAATAAACACAATCCTATAAAAGAACTGTACATATGTGCAAAAGACCCCCTGATTATAACTTTAATTTTTTTTATTTATGAAAATGTTATTAATTTCCAACAGACTTAGCACTTTTCTTAGTGGGACATGTTTTTGCCAGAGTTTCAAGAATCAGTGCCTTATGTATATGTTTGAAAAAATAAAAAAATGTGAATTACAAAAAAAAAATGCAATCCTGCTAACAGACATACAAACAAACCACACCCACAACATAACCTCCTTGGCGGAGGTAATAAACTCCAACATGCATTCTCCAACAAAAGCGATGATTGGAAAGGAGAACAGTGTGCAAGAAGCACAAGCAAAACCACACAGAGGAGCCATTTTTGCTGCTTACAAGCAGCTACTGTAAGAACAAGACCTGGCTTCGGGGCAGGATATATACGTGTATACATTACATATACACTAAAGTGCCTTAATTGGATGATCACGATAACTTGTACAGGTATGAATCACCAAAGATTTGTCGGTTTCCCCAGAAATGACAAACTATAAAATTAAAATGAGTATCTTCAGGGTTCTCCAGAAAATCTGAAGTAGCCGGCTAAAATAAAGTAGTAAGCGGCTCTGGAATTTGCAAGGAAGGTGCGCTACTGCTAGGGGTGTCTGGGGACATACTCCCCCAGAAAATTTTTAAATTTACATGCCTTCTGGTGGGCGGCACGGTGGCGTAGTGGTTAGCGCTGTCACCTCACAGCAAGAAGGTCCGGGTTCGAGCCCCGTGGCCGGCGAGGGCCTTTCTGTGTGGAGTTTGCATGTTCTCCCCGTGTCCGCGTGGGTTTCCTCCGGGTGCTCCGGTTTCTCCCACAATCCAAAGACATGCAGGTTAGGTTAACTGGTGACTCTAAATTGAGCGTAGGTGTGAATGTGAGTGTGAATGGTTGTCTGTGTCTATGTCAGCCCTGTGATGACCTGGCGACTTGTCCAGGGTGTACCCCGCCTTTCGCCCGTAGTCAGCTGGGATAGGCTCCAGCTTGCCTGCGACCCTGTAGAACAGGATAAAGCGGCTACAGATAAGATGAGATGCCTTCTGGTGCACTCTCAGCTAATAAATTACTAACCATTTCCCTGTAAAATACTGACAAAATATGTATGAAATTTCCCTCCAGATGAATACGTGCTTGGCTTTCTCACTTAGCCTCTGTAGTACATTGCCTGGCTCTGTAACATAACTACAAGGTGAGCTTATTTGGTGCATGCGTATTGTAGTTGATGTGCTTCTGGTGTGGTACTGTGTATTGTATCGTTTTAATTTCAGCATAAATATTTGCACATAATTAGTTATTTGCACTTTATAAGTATGAAGCCTTAGCTAAGGGACCAAACATCTCCATGGGAACTGAGGCACTCTGGGTAGCTTCTGCATATGAAAATAATTCTTCGATATGAAAATATTAATTATGATTTATATGTACCAACCTGCAGAAAACAGACTTTATATTTGGTCCACGGAAAGTTTTCGTTTCTTCTTCTGTGGCATTTTATGAAAACCAAGTGAAAGTCTGCAACAACCACCAACTGCGTCTTTACTGCCTGCCACAGCGTGGTCACATGGTCCGGCTCAGCCAATCAGAGTGCGAGAATCAAATCAACAAATATGGCTTCACTTCCCATCATGCAAGACCTGAATCAAAGACAATTGTGTGGTGAAATAATTGGATTTGCAGCTAATTATGGGCAGCAGAGACAATATTTTTTTAAAAAAACCACCCGCTTGAACGTTGAAAGGCAAGTTTTTATTTTTTCTGCAATCGAGCAGCTGGTGCGGATCGTCTGTATAGGCAGAGAAAACTGCCGGTCACCGGCGCTTGTGGACATCTCTGATCCACAAAAAAGTTTATTGTATTTGTTTTTTTTTTTTTACTAGATAGTCAATCACAATGGTGTCTAACACTCAGTACGTTTACATGCACATCCAAATCGAGCTACTGTCGGTAATCGAGCAAAGGGTCCCAGCAGGGGTGCCAGAGAAATCCAATCCTACATGCACACAAGGAAATCGAGCTGTTGTGTGAGGTACATTGTGCACCCGAGCCACAGGTGGCGCTACACGCCCCATCGTGTTGGTACACTTCTGGTTGTCGTCATGAAGAAGAGCTATTCAAGAGTGTAAACAAAATTATCAGTTCCGTGTTCTCCATTGCGCGTTTTTCTCCCGTCCATGAATTTTAATATATTCAACTCCTTAAGCTGAATGAGCATGAACTCTGTCTCCTCATTGCTCCAGAAGTGCACGTTTCTGCTCGCCATTTTCTCTTCTTCGTTTGTTCCTCCTGACCTCTTCTGCTGCTCGCTACTACTGTTGTCATGCCGACCGAGGCTGTTGTGTTTCCCGCTTGTGGTCTCGTCACTCGTCACTTCCGGAAGGGGCAGTGCTGAAGTAAGTAGATCGAATATGTAGCTCGATAGGGTTTACATGCACTAAGTAGCTTGGCAAAAATCACATAATCTAGGTCGCGTAGCTCGATTACGAGAAATCAAGTTCGGTTCGATTTCAGCCGAGCTAAGGTGTTTCCATGGCATTTAGAACTTCGATTTCAGTTGAGCAACGGCAGAAATTCGATTTTCTCTATGTGCATGTAAACGCACTGACTAAAGGACAGGTACAAAAAGCTCTCAAACACAAGGGCAATTCAACCAACACTCGCTGAAAATCATTTGTGATGGAAAACCAACTCTATTTATACACACACACTTCCATTTGGCTGACACTTCTATGCCAGGATCAGACGACACGATATTTTTGTCTTTCGTGATGGTCACCATGTCAAATTAGGCAATCATAGTGCCAAAAATTCTCACCATGTTTTGATCCGGACACTGGCAGCACTACAAGTTTGATCCTCACCAATCATCATTTACATCTTTGCACGTTGTCAAGGAGGAGGGTCAAGAAATGGTCAATCATGGCCATCAGGGGGCGTCGTGGCTCAGGTGGTTAAGGCGCCATACCATGAATGCGGGCGACCCGGGTTCGATTCCGGCCCGAGGTCATTTCCCGATCCCTTCCCGTCTCTCTCTCTCCCGCTCATTTCCTGTCTCTGCACTGTCCTATCCAATAAACGTGCAAAAAGCCCAAAAAAATATCTTAAAAAAAAAAAAAAAAAAAAATCATGGCCATCAAAGAACATGTCAAAACTAGTTGAGAAATTACAAAAAAAATTTTTTTGACATGATGTTATGTTACATTACTGACATTTAGCAGATGCTCTTATCCAGAACTATGTATAACATACCCAGAGCAGCCTAGAAAGCAGTTAGGGGTTCGGTGCCTTGCTCAAGGGCATGTCAGCCATTCCTGCTGGTCCAGGGAATCGAATCGGTGATCTTTTGGTCCCAAAGCTGCTTCTTTAACCATTAGACGATGGCTTCCTCCAAATATTGTGGAGCATCTGAGGTGCCACTACACTGTTCATCGATTAAGTCATGCTATAAGGCATGTTTATCGCTCACGACATTCATATTCAAACCAGACGCTGGAAGTTTCTCGGCCACAACAAAACTGTCTGAATTCATGTAGTCTGATCCCAGTTTTAGCTAAAGCAACTTAGAACTGATATGCATGCATCTATACATAGAGTTAAGGGCTTTACTTATAGCCCAGCGGTGGCAGCTTAGAGATGCTGGGATTTGAAGTCACAACCTTGTGGTTAGTAGCCAATGCATACCCTTATAATAAAATAAGTTCACTTAGTAAAGCCTGTTAAAAGATCATGTTCTAAAATATAACCTTCAGTGCAACCACTGCTTCTCATGATGTTATTGTAGTTTGGAGATGTCAGTTTGAAACAGATCTTCTGTCAGTGTTCTACAGGTTTAGTGAAACATTTATGAGCTTCCTTACTGGAAGGTCAGGGAACAGTTACAGGTTTGTTTGTACAACCCTGATTCCAAAAAAGTTGGGACAAAGTACAAATTGTAAATAAAAACGGAATGCAATAATTTACAAATCCCAAAAACTGATATTGTATTCACAATAGAACATAGACAACATATCAAATGTCAAAAGTGAGACATTTTGAAATTTCATGCCAAATATTGGCTCATTTGAAATTTCATGACAGCAACACATCTCAAAAAAGTTGGGACAGGGGCAATAAGAGGCTGGAAAAGTTAAAGGTACAAAGAAGGAACAGCTGGAGGACCAAATTGCAACTCATTAGGTCAATTGGCAATAGGTCATTAACATGACTGGGTATAAAAAGAGCATCTTGGAGTGGCAGCGGCTCTCAGAAGTAAAGATGGGAAGAGGATCACCAACCCCCCTAATTCTGTGCCGACAAATAGTGGAGCAATATCAGAAAGGAGTTCAACAGTGTACAATTGCAAAGAGTTTGAACATATCATCATCATCTACAGTGCATAATATCATCAAAAGATTCAGAGAATCTGGAAGAATCTCTGTGCGTAAGGGTCAAGGCCGGAAAACCATACTGGGTGCCCGTGATCTTCGGGCCCTTAGACGGCACTGCATCACATACAGGCATGCTTCTGTACTGGAAATCACAAAATGGGCTCAGGAATATTTCCAGAGAACATTATCTGTGAACACAATTCACCGTGCCATCCACAGTTGCCAGCTAAAACTCTATAGTTCAAAGAAGAAGCCGTATCTAAACATGATCCAGAAGCGCAGACGTCTTCTCTGGGCCAAGGCTCATTGAAAATGGACTGTGGCAAAGTGGAAAACTGTTCTGTGGTCAGACGAATCAAAATTTGAAGTTCTTTATGGAAATCAGGGACGCCGTGTCATTCGGACTAAAGAGGAGAAGGGCGACCCAAGTTGTTATCAGCGCTCAGTTCAGAAGCCTGCATCTCTGATGGTATGGGGTTGCATTAGTGTGTGTGACATGGGCAGCTTACACATCTGGAAAGACATCATCAATGCTGAAACGTATATCCAGGTTCTAGAGCAACATATGCTCCCATCCAGACGACATCTCTTTCAGGGAAGACCTTGCATTTTCCAACATGACAATGCCAAACCACACACTGCATCAATTACAGCATCATGGCTGCGTAGAAGAAGGGTCCGGGTACTGAACTGGCCAGCCTGCAGTCCAGATCTTTCACCCATAGAAAACATTTGGCGCATCATAAAATGGAGGATACGACAAAAAAGACCTAAGACAGTTGAGCAACTAGAATCCTACATTAGACAAGAATGGGTTAACATTCCTATCCCTAAACTTGAGCAACTTGTCTCCTCAGTCCCCAGACGTTTACAGACTGTTGTAAAGAGAAAAGGGGATGTCTCACAGTGGTAAACATGGCCTTGTCCCAACTTTTTTGAGATGTGTTGTTGTCATGAAATTTAAAGTCGCCTAATTTTTCTCTTTAAATGATACATTTTCTCAGATTAAACATTTGATATGTCATCTATGTTCTATTCTGAATAAAATATGGAATTTTGAAACTTCCACATCATTGCATTCCGTTTTTATTTACAATTTGTACTTTGTCCCAACTTGACATGGAATGTCACTTCGCTGGGGGGGAAGGAGCCTGAGCTTGTGCGGGAGGTTGAGAGGTACCGGCTAGAGATAGTCGGGCTCACCTCCACGCACAGCTTGGGCTCTGGAACCCAGCTCCTCGAGAGGGGCTGGACTTTCCACTTCTCTGGAGTCGCCCGTGGTGAGCGGCGGCGGGCTGGTGTGGGCTTCCTTATAGCTCCCCAGCTCAGCCGCCATGTGTTGGAGTTTACCCCAGTGAACGAGAGGGTCGCCTCTCTGCGCCTTCGGATTGGGGAGAGGGCTCTTGCTGTTGTTTGTGCCTACGGGCCAAATAGCAGTATAGAGTATCCAGCCTTCTTGGAGTCCCTGGGAGAGGTACTGAGGGGTGCTCAGACTGGGGACTCCATTGTGCTACTGGGGGACTTCAATGCTCACGTGGGCGATGACAGTGACACCTGGAGGGGCGTGGTTGGGAGGAACGGCCTCCCCGATCTGAACCCAAGTGGTGTTTTGTTATTGGACTTCTGTGCTAGTCACAGTTTGTCCATAACGAACACCATGTTCGAGCATAGGGGTGTCCATAAGTGCACGTGGCACCAGGACACCTTAGGTCGGAGGTCGATGATCGACTTTGTAGTCGTGTCATCTGATCTCCGACCCTATGTCTTGGACACTCGGGTGAAGAGAGGGGCTGAGTTGTCAACTGATCACCACCTGGTGGTGAGTTGGATCTGCTGGCGGAGGAGGAAGCTGGACAGACCTGGCAGGCCCAAACGTATGGTGAGGGTCTGCTGGGAACGTCTGGCCGAGCACTCTGTTGGGGAGGTCTTTAACTCCCACCTCCGGGAGAGCTTTTCCCAGCTTCCGAGGGAGGCGGGGGACATTGAGTCTGAGTGGACCATGTTCTCTACCTCCATTGTGGATGCAGCTGTTCGGAGCTGTGGCCGCAAGGTCTCCGGTGCCTGTCGTGGCGGCAATCCCCGAACCCGGTGGTGGACACCGGAAGTAAGGGATGCCGTCAAGCTGAAGAAGGAGTCCTATCGGGCCATGTTGACCTCCGGGACTCCTGAGGCAGCCGACGGGTATCGGCAGGCCAGGCGTGCTGCAGCTCGGGCAGTTGCGGAGGCAAAAACTCGGAACTGGGAGGAGTTCGGGGAGGCCATGGAGAAGGACTATCGGTCGGCCTCGAAGAAATTCTGGCAAACCGTCCGGCGCCTCAGGAGGGGGAAGCAGTACTCTGCCAACACTGTTTACAGTGCGGGTGGGGAGCTGTTGACCTCGACTGGGGACATTGTCGGGCGGTGGAAGGAATACTTTGAGGATCTCCTCAATCCCACCGTCATGTCTTCCACTGAGGAGACTGAGGCTGATGACTCAGAGGTGGACTCGTCCATTACCCAAGCCGAAGTCACTGAGGTGGTTTGCAAGCTCCTCGGTGGCAAGGCACCGGGGGTGGATGAGATCCGCCCTGAGTATCTCAAGTCTCTGGATGTTGTGGGGCTGTCTTGGTTGACACGCCTCTGCAACATCGCGTGGCGGTCGGGGACAGTGCCTCTGGAGTGGCAGACTGGGGTGGTGGTCCCTCTTTTTAAGAAAGGGGACCGGAGAGTGTGCTCCAATTATAGGGGAATCACACTTCTCAGCCTCCCAGGGAAAGTTTACTCCAGGGTACTGGAGAGGAGAATTCGACCAATAGTCGAACCTCGGATCCAGGAGGAACAATGCGGTTTTCGTCCTGGTCGCGGAACACTGGACCAGCTCTATACCCTTCATAGGGTGCTCGAGGGTTCATGGGAGTTTGCCCAACAAGTCCACATGTGCTTTGTGGATCTGGAGAAGGCATTCGACCGTGTCCCCCGTGGTATTCTGTGGGGGGTGCTTCGGGAGTATGGGGTTCGGGGCTCTTTGCTAAGGGCTGTCCGGTCCCTGTACGAACGGAGCAGGAGTCTGGTTCGCATTGCCGGCAGTAAGTCAGACCTGTTCCCAGTGCATGTTGGACTCCGTCAGGGCTGCCCTTTGTCACCGGTTCTGTTCATAATTTTTATGGACAGAATTTCTAGGCGCAGCCAGGGGCCGGAAGGAATCCTGTTTGGGAACCACAGGATTTCATCTCTGCTTTTTGCGGATGATGTTGTCCTGTTGGCTTCTTCAAACCAGGACCTTCAGCATGCACTGGGGCGGTTTGCAGTCGAGTGTGAAGCGGCTGGGATGAGAATCAGCACCTCCAAGTCCGAGGCCATGGTTCTCGACCGGAAAAGGGTGGCTTGCCCTCTCCAGGTTGGTGGAGAAGTCCTGCCTCAAGTGGAGGAGTTTAAGTATCTCGGGATCTTGTTCACGAGTGAGGGAAGGATGGAGCGTGAGATCGACAGGCGGATCGGTGCAGCCTCCGCAGTGATGCGGTCGCTTTACCGGTCCGTCGTGGTGAAGAAGGAGCTGAGCCAAAAGGCGAAGCTCTCAATTTACCGGTCGATCTACGTTCCGACTCTCACCTATGGTCATGAGCTTTGGGTAATGACAGAAAGAACAAGATCGCGGATACAAGCGGCTGAAATGAGTTTCCTTCGCAGGGTGGCTGGGCGCTCCCTTAGAGATAGGGTGAGAAGCACAGTCACTCGGGAGGAGCTCGGAGTAGAGCCGCTGCTCCTCCACATCGAAAGGAACCAGCTGAGGTGGCTCGGGCATCTTTTTCGGATGCCTCCTGGACGCCTCCCTGGGGAGGTGTTCCAGGCATGTCCCCCCGGGAGGAGGCCCCGGGGAAGACCCAGGACACGCTGGAGGGACTATGTCTCTCGGCTGGCCTGGGAACGCCTCGGTGTTCTTCCCGAGGAGCTGGCCGAGGTGTCTGGGGAAAGGGAAGTTTGGGCTTCCATGCTTAGACTGCTGCCTCCGCGACCCGGTCCTGGATAAGCGGAAGAAGACGAGATGAGACTTTGTCCCAACTTTTTTGGAATCGGGGTTGTACCTGGGAGGTGAGGATGAGGATGGATTAAATCCCATTCCACCGTGTGTGTGTGTGTGTGTGTGTGTGTGTGTGTGTGTAATCTGAACTGTTCACGCTGTCTATAACACACACTGAAAGACTAGTGTTGCTGATGAGCAGAGAGGATAAACAACAGGACTCTACTGTACACATGCACTTTGCTAACCTACTTGCTAAAGCTAACCGCTATCAACAAGCCTCACAGCGAGACTCGAACCGAGCTGCAGTCGGTTTCGGACACAAATACAATACACCAAATATTTCATACAACACAAGCACAATATCTCCTCTAAGCAGCCAGGAGTTTAAACACCAAACACTGTCCGACTAGCAAAGAGTTTTAGCGAACAGCTAACAGATGATCAGAGTCCTCTTGTTCTCAACACTTTTGAAACGAGCCAAAAAGCGAAGGTAACAGGTTAATAACTCAATTAACACGCTGAACTTATTTGTTATGAACGCAATAAAACATATAAATGTTATAGAGCCTCACCTGTAACAGTCACAACGGGATTTATTTCTTTACTTTCTGCTCCAACTTCAGCAACATTCTTCACTTGGTCACTCGATAACTACGGCACGCCGGTTGTCCAAAATAGAAACCGTCCTGAAACGCGTTTTAATTTTGCACTCAGCAAATTCCATCATTTCAAGATGTTTCCAACAGTTTCTTCTTCTTTTATTTTATAATGTCAGCTGTATTGTGGAAGCTGAAATCATTAAATGTGACGTACATTAGGGAATCTGAGTTGAGAGAGAGAGAGAGTCCAAAGGCAGGCTTAACCTTAAGAAGAAGAAAATCTACCATGGTTTACTATGGTTTTACCATGTTTTTTATGTAGTAACCATGATTCTACCATGGTATCTCATGGTGATTCTAAGTACTATGAACCAACCATAGTATTACTATGGTTCATCCATGATAGTAACCATGGTTCTACTATGGTATTTCATGGTGATTCTAAGTACTATGAGCATTACTGTGGTTTATCCATAGTACTGCAGTAGCTGTGGTAGCATCATAGTTGTATGTGTAATAGGTCATAGTAACTACGAAATTAGTTTAAAAAGGGATAGTGTGGTTTTTAAAAGGATGCACTAACTGTAGTATTACCATGCTTTCGTCCAACAGTCAATGCTGTAGAGAAGGATCTCGATTAACAGCCCAGATACATTAACATTTACTTAGAACCTACAAATTTAAGTGAACATTGAGGTAAAATGCACCATGGTTTTCATGGTTACCCAAAAAACCATGAAAACCATGAATAACTATAAACCATGGTAAAACCATGGTTAGTTTTCATAGTAAAACCATGGTTAATTTTCGTAAGGGAACCTTTTATTTGTCACATGCACACTTCAAGCACAATGAAATTCATCCTCTGCATTTAACCCATCTGAAGCAGTGAATACGCACACACACACACACACACACACACACAGAGCAGTGGGCAGCCACACCAGAGGGCCCGGGGAGCAGTCAGGGGTCAGGTACCTTGCTCAAGGGCACTTCAGCCCAAGGCCGCCCCACGTTAACCTAACTGCATGTCTTTGCACTGCAAAAACCCGGCTTACAAAAACAAGGGAAAAAAAGTAATAAAATTAGGAATATTTTACTTAAAATAAGCAAAATTATCTGCCAACAGAACAAGAAAATTTGACTTGGCAAGATTTTTAAAAACAAGTAAATATATCTAGCTTTAGAACCCCCACAGATGTCTTAAAACTAGTGTATTTATACTAAAAACAAGTAAAGTTGTACTACTCATTTTAACATGCTAGATACTTTGTCCCCCAACCAACAGTTTGACTATTTCATCTGGGCATATTGGTGTGCTCTGTTTAAGTAAGTGTTTATACCAACTGAGACCGCCAAATAAATCAAAATCAAAACAACAAACCAATCCATTTTGTAGCCTATTTTTGTTGCCAGATGGACAATACAACAATTCATTTAATTTAGTTATCTGTTTTGTGTTAAGAGATTAAAAGAAAGGATAAGATGCTTGAAATAAAATATTCTGACTTTGACAAACTTGTCATGGTTAATATAACACCGATGAAATTATGGTAATTCTCATTTTAAGACAGAACTTACTCATAACCAGTAATAAAATCTCAATAACAAGTTATAATACCTTATTAAGATAATTGAGGGAAAAAATGCTTAAAGTAAGTGAAATACTCTTACAAAAAACCTGCCTGGAAAGGAGAATTATCTTGGCAGACAAATAACAAGCATATTTTGTCTTGATTTAAGATATTTAATCTTGGTTAGATTTTACTTTTTGCAGTGTGGACTGTGGGGAAACCCACGCAGACACGGAGGGCATGCAAACTCCACACAGAAAGGCCCTCGCCAGCCGCTGGGTTCGAACCCGGAACCTTCTTTCTGTGAGGCGACCGTGCTAACCACTACACCACCATGCCGCCCTGTCTGATGTCCATATTTCCTTGACAACAGGATATGCAGACTTTCCCAAAAAACATTTTCTAAATCTCCGCACCTTTTCATACCTGTAAAAATCAATCAATAATGTAAATAAATAAAATATTTTAAAAATCACAATTTTCAGGTGGTGCAGTGGTTGGCACTGTTCCATCACAGCAAGAAGGTTCTGGGTTTGAGCCCAGTAGCCGACAGGGGCCTCCCCATGTCTGTGTGGGTTTCCCCCACAGTCCAGACATACAGGTTAGGCTAATTATTTGTTTTATCTGTAACCACTTATCCTGTGCAGGGTCACATGGGGCAAGCTGGAGCCTATGGGCGAGAGGCAGGGTACACCCTGCACAAGTCCCCAGCTCATCGCAGGGCTGACACACACACAGACAACCATTCACACTAACTTTAGAGCCACCTAACCTGCATATGTTTGGACTGTGGAAGGAAACCCACGCAGACATGGGGAGAACATGCAAACTCCACACAGAAAGGCCCTCGTCGGCCGCTAGGTTTGAACCCAGAACTTTCTTGCTGTGAGGCAACAGTGCTAACCACTACACCACCATGGCACCTGGTTAGGGTGATTTGTTGATAATGGTTGTTTGTCTCTATGGGTCAGCCCTGTGATGACCTGCCGACTTGTCCAGGGTATACCCCGCCTCTTGCTCATAGTCAGCCTGGATAGGTTCCAGCTTGCCTGCAACCTTGCACAGGATAAGCAGTTACGGATAATGGATGGATGGGTTTGAGCCCAGTGGTCGACGGGGGCCTTTCCGTGTGGAGTTTGCATTTTCTCCCCGTGTCTGGATATTAGACAATTCTTCTCACGAAGCAGAGACAGGGGCAGGGAAACAGGGACAGATGAGGAGGAGGGTGAGAGAGGTAAGATTAAGGTTGTAGGCTATATGCTAGTCAGTCATAACTAACCAGCTAAGTTCGTGAATCGTGAGAGTTGAGGTGACACGTTTAGCATCAGCATGCATTAAAAGCCCAAATGCCAACAATAAATTTTTTGGGGACTGGGATGTGTTTTCCATCTCGTTGACCTATTCCTTGCATAACTTCATCCACGAGAGCGTGAGAATTATCCACTTTGCATAGGTTGGGGACAGGAACGTTAAGGTGCGTTGTGCGGGGGGGGGCAGTGCCCCAGTAAAGCTTAACCCTGGTCCACTGTCTCCTCTCTCACCCTGCTCTTTCTATTGTGGCAATAAAGATTAAAAAATATGTGGAAAGTAACATATTGAAATAGAATTAGGAATACAGTAATAATAATCAGCAAATTAATGTACTTTAAACTTTAACTACCACAAAATAAATTAAATCTTTACAAAAATAACAGTCAAAGGAACACAAATACATTTATATTCTTATTTTCTACCCAGAAGTGAGTAATCTTAGAGTAGCCAAAATAGTAATGTTACTCAAGGAAGAGTATTGTTACTTTAGAATAATATTACTCAAGTAAAAGTAAAACGTATTTTGCAACAAAACAACTCTTAAGAGTACAATTTATCCAAAAAGTTACTCAAGTAAATGTAACGGAGTAAATGTAACTAGTTACTACCGCCTCTAAGTTAGCTAGCTAGCTTAACTAACTAAATTGACATCTATTTGTCATCTTTTAGCTAAACATTATCTACATTCAACAGCATTACTCAACTTACACGGTATGTTTGGAAAAAACTGTCTAAAGTTTTTAGCCTCTTGGCTGGTTTGCTGAACATACAGAAGCGCTGCCCAGATCTGAATCACACCAAAGATACTCATACAATATTTTCTAAAGCGTCTTGTTTGTTTGCCGCCTGAGCTCTGCCTGCTCATGATGCGTTTAGAGGCGGCTCGGAAAAACGCGTTTCCATGTGTTAAAAATGAATTGAGTGGTTGTAATGGTGGAGGAATAAACCTCATTATTTAAACAAACAAGTTCTACGTAGCCCGTGTGATCAGGGAGGGTTAAATGCTCTAGACCAGGGGTCGGCAACCTTTTTGCCATGTAGTGCCAATTAGAAATTTTCTTGTTAGTTAGTGTGCCATTCAAATAGGTGTTGTTAAAGGTCCCATGGCATGAAATTTTCACTTTCTGAGGTTTTTTAACATTAAAATGAGTTCCTCTGACCTTCTTAAGTCACCCCAGTGGCTAGAAATTTCATAATGTGTAAACCAAACTATGCCCAACATTTGAGAATGGCGCGTCAAAACAGCGCGTTGATAAGCTCTTCCCTTTACTATGTCAGCAAGGGAGATGATCCCCACACCCCCCCTCTGGATTCCCACCCACTGTATGGATTGCCCCGCCCAGTTGTAGTGAGGAGACCATAGAGGACACAACAACATGGCATCACCTAAGCAAGCGAAACATGGAAATTGCGCTGTACATGGATGTGACAACACAGAAAAGAGTCTGTTTTTACTGCCGATGGGAGAG
The DNA here is from genome assembly GCF_027579695.1 of Neoarius graeffei. NCBI lineage: Eukaryota > Metazoa > Chordata > Actinopteri > Siluriformes > Ariidae > Neoarius > Neoarius graeffei. The sequence goes on along the minus strand of NC_083591.1, from coordinate 40,093,013 downwards.
CCCCTGAAGACGCAGTGGCTTAATTTTATTTACTTCAATAATACGCCGTCGAGTCTACCTAAGACGGTGTATGTTTGTCGGAAGCATTTTCCTGAGGAATGTTTCCACAACTTGGGACAGTACAGGGCAGGTTTTGCACATCAACTGTCACTGAAGCCTGGGTCCGTACCAAGCATCCCTGCCGCATCAGCAACAAACACCCAACAAGTAAGTGTATAACTGGTCGCTTTGCCGTGTTTTAAAATCGGTGCGTTAGCCTAGCAATGGCTACATTAGCTGTGCAGCTAACCGCTTCCTGCAGTTAGCCAGGTAATCTGCGCTACAAAACTAAAGAGCATGCAGCATGCTCTGTTAAACTGAGTTTAGTCTGGAAATTGACTGTAACTTATGAGCTTATGTTTGACTATTGCTCCGCAATGCATGTCTTCTGTTGGATAAGCGATATGTTGCTGTAGTTGCTGCTTCTATCCTCTTTGGTTATGGAGTGCGTGTTCAAGCCTAGGGTATTATACGTTCGTAAACTACCACTCCGAACACTCTCACTCTCTGTTCTCTGTGTCACGTTGAGTTTACGAAAGGAGTCCGAGGGAGAACGGGGTTTTGTCTTAGCAGCGTGGCTACAGGCGCTGATAGCAGCGAGTATGTGTGTGCGCAGCTTGGTCAAGCCCCTCCCCCTCCCCCCATGGCCCGCCCCCCATGGCCCGCCCCCACCCTCTACCCTTCCCTGCCTCCTGCTTCTCATTAGCAAAATGACGCACTGGGAAAAGCGCTGAAATGGGGCTTTCTCCCAGGAGGCTATATTTACGTGCCGAGGGTTCATTTCGAGAAAGGCTGCGGATATAACATCCGGAAGCCTCCACGAGCCCATTTAAAGCATCAACAAACCACCATGCCATGGGACCTTTAACTATGTGTAATTAGACACCACACATTTTAGACGGATATGGATATTTAATGCATTGAGCAAATGTAAAACACCATTGCACTTGTTTTATGCCATTAACCTCACACACAAGGTTTAAGAACACCCCCCACACACACACACGCACATTGGATAACAACTTTGCAAGCAGCTTGTACAAATTCACAAAATAACATCCAAAATCTTTCAGTAGGTAACAGGCCCAAGTTATTCACAATAAAGACATAGCAGCCTAATGGAAATGGAACTGATGAATAATAAAACTACAGAAAAAAATTAAATAATGAGTGTCAGAGAACATTGACAAGTAGCCTACATAAAGTGGCTTAACAATAAACTGCAAATTTGAAGTAGCCTTGTTACAAAATAAATGTTTTGCCTATCAGTCAATGTGATCCCTGGCCCTGCTTCCCCTTACTTACCTCCGAGATGTGGGGATGGCAATTGGTCACTTTGAGTTGGACGCTTGCTTCCGAATGGCCCATTGTCAGACGACTTCGGGAGGGGCAAAGTACATTCTTCATGTGCGAAAATATCTGTTCACACAGATATGTTGATCCGAACACTGACAATAAAGCCAGTGCGATATTGCGAAGACAGTTGAACTTTTCGGGTAAAGATGCCCAGCAGGATTCATTGGCTTTAAACAGCAGAGCTCCTCTCTCACAGTCACACCACAATATCTTGCCATCACTGCCAAACGTGCCACATCATTCACATCTACGCTTTTGTCAAGCGCAATGCTAAATACCGCTGCATCTTTTATGCCAGTTGTTTGCTGCACACTTACGTTTTCTGCCATTTCACCAATAGAGTGCTTCGAGGTCAGCGCGAACCCAGCGGTGGCCATATTGGAAGTCAAAGGTCGCTATGTCAGTGCATTGTTGTTGTTCAGCGAAGCAAAAAGGGGTGACAATGCCAAATACGTGTGTCATTGTTGGCTGTAGCCGGGGGGAAAAGGGTGGCAAAAGCTTCTACAGACTCCCTAAAGTCGTGACTAACCAGGGAATTGCAGCACAGGAGAAAAGCGAGCGGAGGAGACGACAGTGGCTGGCTGCCATTAACCAATCAAATTTAGGACAACTGGACTGTATCCGGATTTGTTCTGATCACTTTGTGACAGGTAGGTTAAATTGTCTTGAATTTCATAGTTACTAAAATAAACGTGATACAAACTATTATCTTTTCTATGCACTTTCAGCAATGATTAATGGATATATTTGTCACATTAGGTAGCTTATGTCTACTGCAGTGCATTGTTGCATCAAATGGCATTTAAGATCTAGGCCTAGTAATGTTTATGTACACATGCTTTAGTTCACAAAATGGACTTGGGTGAAACACTAGATAGTTCACAAGATCGATGTATGTCACATGCGGCAACAAGCTGGGGTCAGCTTTCCATTCCTTCTCACTAACAGTGTATGGATCTACATTCCCAATGAAATGTACCTTCTCAGCATAACGCTCCCGTGCCTGCTTATCCAAACTTGCACAGTAGTGCTCCATCACTTCAGATGTCTAAATTCTTAAAAAATCCAAGCTTCTAAGCCCTCTAATGCGGAAACGAATCGGTGAATGTGTACTCTATGATGTGTACTCTATGAGCGCTCTGGAGCGAGTGACTTCCAAGATGGCCGCGCAGATCACAGTGTTACTATTTTTAGCATCATCTCGGAGCACTCTATTCGTCGCTTAACAGTTCTGGCTGATACAGGCATGTCTTTTATTCTTGATTTTATTGTCTCTTTATTTGGCAGCCCCTCAAAAAGACTATCCGAGCCGGAGAGAAAGGCCTCCTTAATGTATTCACCGTCTGTGAATGGCTTTCCATGTTTAGCTATGCAGTGAGGAATTATATAGCTAGCTTCAGTGGCATTGTTTTTAGCTGAGGTAAAGACTGTTAAAGTGTGGGCTTGCTTCCCATACACTGCGCGTGAGATTGATTCGTCCCTATCTGCCTGATCTTTGAAAGTCTTTTTGTGCTTTGCCTCGAAATGACGTTTAACACTGGATGCTCGACACACAACACTTTCAAAACACAACGTGCACACAGCACGGTCCCTCTGAGAAACAAACCCATATTCTTTGGTCCACGAGGAGAGGAAAGCCCGAACTGTCGGCTTCTTTGCCATCTTAGCGCAACTGCTGCATCAAGTGGGCCCATCTCGTGAGAAATATGGGGGGCGCTATATTGTTGTGTAGTCATGCTAAAAGAGCAGGCTCGCCATGCAACAGCCAATGACTGTTCAAGATGACGTTTTTAATGTGTTGAATAATTAGGTTTGTGTATCATCGTCAATGTGCCACTGGAAATTCCTCGGCGTGCCAGTTGTGGCACGCGTGCCTAGGGTTGCCGACCCCTGCTCTAGACTTTCATTCGTCCAATACAATTTTCAAAGTGAACTGGATTAAAGATTATATAAAAAACAAAAACAAGTTATGGTACCTTTTACCAAATCTTATTTTCCAGAAAGTCAGTGGCATAGAACTTTTGCTTCGTTGCAATTTTCAGGTTGATAAACTCCCTATTAAGTTATCTAACTTTCATAAACAGGCTTTCCTTTGTTGGCTTCTGACTTACAAACATAATTTTTCACCACACAAACATTTAATTTGGAATAATAAACTTATCACTTTTAAAAACAAATCTATGTACTTTAAAAAGTGGGTCTCCAATAACATTTTATTTATTTCTCAATTGATTAATAACGAAGGCCAATTTCTTACATATATTGAGTTCTTAAACAAATTTGCCATCCCAATACAACCTAGAGAATACAGTATTGTGTTTGCTGCACTTCCTGACGGTTTTCTTAGAATACTAGGCCCTCAAGCTCCCTGCGAGCAGTCTACTCTACAGACTGAGATATCGTCTATAATGGTGTTAGCATAAAAAATACAAAATGCAATAATAGATGGTTAAGACGAATAGTGCAGCTACCTGCTATTCGGAATCCATTGGGACAGGGTCTGGTGTTGTGTCAATGATTTTATATTAAATAACAGAGTAAAAGAAATCTCATCTCATTCTCATCTCTAGCCGCTTTCTCCTTCTACAGGGTCGCAGGCAAGCTGGAGCCTATCCCAGCTGACTATGGGCGAAGGGCGAGGTACACCCTGGACAAGTCGCCAGGTCATCACAGGGCTGACACATAGACACAGACAACCATTCACACTCACATTCACACCTACGGTCAATTTAGAGTCACCAGTTAACCTAACCTGCATGTCTTTGGACTGTGGGGGAAACCGGAGCACCCGGAGGAAACCCACGCAGACACGGGGAGAACATGCAAACTCCGCACAGAAAGGCCCTCGCCGGCCCCGGGGCTCGAACCCAGGACCTTCTTGCTGTGAGGCGACAGCGCTAACCACTACACCACCGTGCCACCCCAGTAAAAGAAATATACTATAAAATAATACACACGTTCTATCCTACCAACTCTTTGTTAAAAAAAATTTAGAGATACTTCAGACTCCTGTGTTTTCTGTGAGAATATGACTGAAGCTATTTCCCATTTATTTTACGAATGCATTTATACAAGGTACTTCTGGACTGAAGTAGAGAACATGTGTGGTGTGTTATGGTCCTGCAGTGTTAATCAAAAAGATGTTTTTTTTTTTTTTTTTGAGAAAGGAGCCTTTTGTAAAAATCACATTTTCACCATAAATCTTCTTATCCTGTTAGGAAAATTCCACATCCACAAATGTAAGTGGGGGGAGGGAAACCCTCAATCAATGCTTTTAAAAATGAAATCAAGTCCTATTTGAACACTTTAATGGGACTATACAGCCAGAAAGCAGACAGGACTCTCTGCGTGCTTGCAGATTTGCATTCCTCTTTGTGATTTATTTTTTGTATTTTTGTACCCCATGTATGTTGATGTATGTATTATGATTTTTGACTTGATCTAAAAAAAAAAAAAAGACTGGTTGTAATGGCTGTAAAAAAGTGCGCAGGACAGAAGATACAAAAACGGGAAGTGCGGCGTCCGCTACGCCCATGCGTAAATAACAGCGCGACGGAGTAGTGTCCCAAAGCGCTTTTCATTTTACCAATGAGCTCACTATATAGTCCTCTATATAGAATTAGCCTAGATAGTGAGTAGGGAGTAGTGAATGAGTGAGCGATTTCGGACACAGCTTTGAGTCCGAATGGACTACGTAAATAAAGCGCCATTATTCACTGAGCAAGAAGGCCCCCAAATCTGGTGCCCCAAACTTCGCCTGCTCAAATTCATTCAGAAATCAAATACGGAATACTAATTCTCTCACACAAATGTTTACAGTACAAAATATATTCCTACATTTTAAAAGCGCAAGTTTATCGTATATATTAATTTTTATTTTTTAATTTTTACAAAGTCTCTACCTACCTATTTACGCGACTCGGTACTGCCAGGACCCCAACGCAAAGACGAACAGAAATGGACACGAAGAATCATGAGCGATCCAGGTCTCGGTCCTATTCTAGGGAGAGAAATAAGAGCAGGGCAGTCAGATCACGATCTCCGGAGGATAGACAAGAAAGAAACAGATATGTAGAAAGTTCTCGAAGAAGAGCTCGGTCAGAGAGCAGCGGGTCGAGAAGCAGCAGCGCTTCCCGAGAGCGAAGACACAGAGCAGCTGGTCGCTCGAGTGATTCAGACAGCGACAACCGGGCGAGGAGACACCGCTCGCGTGGAGGATCGAGAGACAAGTACGTGATAACATTGAACATATTCATGAAATGGATGTGTTTAGCCGTTTCCCCCCGCACTGATTGAATCTAGAGCTGGGGCCCTGGTGCTTGCTAGCTTGGTGTTCTGATTAGCTGATCATTGTAAACACGCTAGAGTGGCGGCTACAATTATCGACACCTTAGCGATCTTTTGGCTGTTGCAAAAGTAGAAGAGATTTTCAATACGTAAATTGTGCCTGAATAATTACTCAAACTTCCACTGGAAAAAAAAAAAAGAGCTGATACTCGATTACTTAGCCTATCAGATCACGTGACACCATTCCACAATTCAAGTCAACTTTATTGTCAAATATGCTATACGTGCTCGACATGCAGCACAGATGAAATATCAGTCCTCTCTGACCCACGGTGCAAACAGGCAATGCAATAAATAAAAATAGAATAATTGAAAAAACAAACAAACAATATAAACAGTATAAACACTCTAGATAAGAACTAGACATAGACTAAACACTCAGACAAACAATATAAACAGTATAAATAAACAGTATAAACACTAGATAAGAACTAGACACAGACTAAACACTCAGACAATACAAACAGTGTAAACACTCTAGATAAGAACGAGACATAGAATAAACACTCAGACAAACAATATCTCATCTCATCTCATCTCATTATCTCTAGCCGCTTTATCCTGTTCTACAGGGTCGCAGGCAAGCTGGAGCCTATCCCAGCTGACTATGGGTGAAAGGCGGGGTACACCCTGGACAAGTCGCCAGGTCATCACAGGGCTGACACATAGACACAGACAACCATTCACACTCACATTCACACCTACGGTCAATTTAGAGTCACCAGTTAACCTAACCTGCATGTCTTTGGACTGTGGGGGAAACCGGAGCACCCGGAGGAAACCCACGCCGACACGGGGAGAACATGCAAACTCCGCACAGAAAGGCCCTCGCCGGCCACGGGGCTCGAACCCGGACCTTCTTGCTGTGAGGCGACAGCGCTAACCACTACACCACTGTGCCGCCCACAAACAGTATAAATAAACAGTATAAACACTAGATAAGAACTAGACACAGACTAAACTCTCAGACAATATAAACAGTGTAAACACTCGATAAGAACTAGTTTATTATTGACATCCAGATGATTTATTTATAAAAAAAAACCCGGTGTGTGGTATAAAGTTAACAAAACAGTTTTTGTTTAAAATTTGACATAGACTTATATTTAGTCCAAAATATCTTAAATATAATCGATGTCGGTGCTTACATAAATGAGGAAGTAATTCTAATGTTTGTAAACAAATGAACTGATATGGATTGCTCCATCGAGACTTACAGTGGCATGCAAAAGTTTGGGCACCCTTACTGAAAATGTCTGTTACTATGAATAGTTAAGTGAGCAGAGGATGAACTGATCACCAAAAGGCATAAAGGTAAAGACGACACATTTTCAGCGTTTTCTGCAAGATTTGTGTATTATTTTTCTTTTGTACAATTGGAGAGTGAAAAATGAAAAGGAACACCATGCGAAAGTTTGGGTGCCCCAATACATTTGAATTCTCAGGCAGCGGTCTCAAAAGTAGCCGGTCACCGGCGGCAAATCGCCGTCTGTGGCTTGTTATGCTGCCGGCTATTGTCAGTCGAGTCACAAAATTTAATATTAAATATTTCTGATGGCAAAAAAAGTTGTGAACATAAATTACATCCACTATGTCATGTATGTCCGTTGCCGTGTTTAGTTTACATCCTCGACATGAGTGCAGCCATTACTGCCTGTGTTGCCAGATTGGGCGGTTTTAAGTGCATTTTGGCGGGTTTTGAACATATTTTGGGCTGTAAAACGTCAGCAGTATCTGGCAACATATTTTTTTACTTAATACAAGAAATTAATGAATGCCAACATTTTTGCCAAAATGGTATTTTATATTCCATTGTTTAGGCAGCTTCAGCATCATACTGTGAGATTCTGTTCTAATTGTTTTTTTTCTTCTATGAAGCCTGAGCCATTTATTTTATTAGTTTATAATTATTGTTTAATTTAGTCTTCAGGAGAGACTGCCTGCACACAGCACTAGTATTAATATTTTTTTTTCTTACATGAAAGCTGAGGCATTTATATTATATTTTAAGGTAACTTCATGTTGTGCTGTGAGGTTCTCTGCACTTTAACTTTTGAACCAACAGGTGCATTTGGATAAGTAAAGCCTATTTTTCTGCATTTTTGTAGTCCTGGTAATCTTTTATATTGGTAAAGTTGTTTATAGGACCATTTCTCAGTGTCTGTTTTTTTAATCAATAGTTTTTCAGTAATAACTTAATATTTAACATATCACTCAATTTTAAACCCCCTCCCCAATGGGCTGCCCCCATAGTCTCCAAAATTTCTGTGGGAAACACTGGCGTGCGCAACAACGCTAATCAAGCTTAAAAGGATAGTTCGGGATTTTTGACATGAATCTGTATGGCATCCCCATCAATAGTGTCGTGCAAACACACTGACTTACCCCTGACAGCATCCTGTGAGTCCAGTTCTTGTCCAGTTTTGGTCCAGACGAAAGTAGTCCGGCAAGTTTGTTGGGGTCACGAAAGTAAAACGTTTTTCTTCTCAAAACAGTATGTGTTCAAAAGAGTGATATATTTGCATCACAAAACCGTTGCCAAATAAAAAGTCAGACCTCGAAATCGCTTGGCACTATTTTCTCTCCCTTCTTATCACTGCGCGCTGCCGCCAGGTGACAGCCACGGCTGTTTCATTCATTGTTTTAGTGATGGGAATTTCGGCTCTTTTGGCTCTTCTTACTATAAGGAGCCGGCTCTTTCGGCTCCCGAACGGCCCCTGAGATTTTATTTTTGATTTAATTGCTGCAATTAACTAGTTAATTAATTACATTATTATTTATATTTTATCAATAGGATGTTTTCCATTTTATTTTTTAGTTTTTGTAGCCATTGTAAAGCTTTGTAAAGTATAGCAGTGTAACAATTTTCTAGCTATAGAAATAAAACTTACTTACCAATTAATAAATTATTTTCTCACAAACATAATGCAAAACTGTGTTATATTACCAATATAAAATACACAGAAGACATCAACTGTTTATCCTTTATGGCTTTATTTCACACTCGACCTTGAACAAAATGCCACAAAATAAATTATGAAGTATAAATCAGGCCTAAGAAACCATGAAGAAAAGTTGGAAATTATTTTAACAAACACAGAACAATGTGCAACAAAATATGTGGCACCTTGAGCGCATGTAAAAAGAGAAAAAAGTGCCGCACTCTGCTCCACCAGTAATGAGAAGCCGCTGGAACAGCAAATATGCTCCTGTTATAATGACTGCTGTCTCGTTGTATACCGCAGATTAATCTGGCCATGCCAAGGCGGTTGCCGACCGAACCTGTCAATTTATGAGCGACAATTTATATCATGAGCTTTAGGAATTCACGGCAACAAAACAATGATCATGGTTGTCAAATAGACAATCATCCTTCAGCTGAGCTGAACTCTCTCTCTCTCTCTCTCTCTCTCTCTCTCTCTCTCTCTCTCTCTGAGGCACCTAAGGACAAAAAACTAATTCGGCTCCCCAACTCTGCTCCCACCGAAGAGCCGGCTCCCGTAGTTCACTTCAAAGAGCCGGCTCTTTGAACCGGATCGTTCGCGACCGACACATCACTACATTGTTTACTGCTAGCAAAGTTAGCGACAACATGTCTGACTACGACGGTGAAATGTGTGCGGAGATTCAGCCACATCTTTGTTGCTACAGCCTGGATAGTCGCAAGTGCGCACCATTTTCACAAATATATTATTGTATAGGTTATAGAAGGTGATAAATTTGTCGCTGTTCTTGCTCTCAAATTAGCTTGTTAGTGCCGCTGATCTGAACTCCTAATCACTGCCAAACAATGGGAAAGGTGTTGATTCCTGCGCAGATGTCAACATGACAGCGCGCAGTGATACCGAGGGAGAGAAAATAGTGCCAAGCGATTTCGAGGTCTGACTTTTTATTTGGCAACGGTTTTGTGATGCAAATATATCACTCTTTTGAACACATACTGTTTTGAGACGAAAAACGTTTTACTTTCGTGACCCCAACAAACTTGCCGGACTACTTTCGTCTGGACCAAAACTGGACAAGAACTGGACTCACAGGATGCTGTCAGGGGTAAGTCAGTGTGTTTGCACGACACTATTGATGGGGATGCCATACAGATTCATGTCAAAAATCCCAAACTATCCCTTTAAGCTAGACGACCCACCTCAAATACCTGTCCCGGGTCAATGTTATCCCAATTTTAGATGACCTGTTCCAAACTATCCCGCCCCATGAAAAATTCGTACTTGCATCTCTCTATCTCTCTTTTATATATATATATATATATATATATATATATATATATATATATATATATATATATAATATAATCCCTGCACGCTTTGCGTGGATTATGTCTGCCGCTGGCAGACATTTTACCATTTTGCACCCTGCTGTAAATTATTTGTACCCTGCTACTCTCCCAAACTTGGAAGCCCCTGCTGAGGTAACTTTTTTACAAAGGTTCCAGACCTTAATTAGCTTATTGAGCTGTGGCTTGTTCAAATTCTTCGTTAGGAAAGGTCAGATGATGCAGATTTCAAAGCTGTATAAATTCTCTGACTCCTCAGACTTGTCCCTAAAATCAACAGCCATGGGCTCCTCTAAGCAACTCCCTCGCATTCTGAATAATAAAATAATTGATGCTCACAAAGCAGGAGAAGGCTACAAGAACGTAGTAAAGTGTTTTCAGGTAGCCGTTTCCTCAGGTTGTAATGTTATTAAGAAATGGCAGTTAACAGAAACAGTGGAGATCAAGGTGAGGTCTGGAAGATGAAGAAAACTTTCTGAAAGAACTGCTCGTTGGATTGTCAAGTTTATTTGTATAGCACTTTTAACAATAAATATTGTCGCAAAGCAGCTTTACAGAATTTGAACGACTTAAAACATGAGCTAATTTTATCCCTAATCTGTCCCCAATGAGCAAGCCTGTGGCAACGGTGGCAAGGAAAAACTCCCTCAGACGACATGAGGAAGAAATCTCGAGAGGAACCAGACTCAAAAAGGAACTCATCCTCATTTGGGCAACAACAGACAACATGACTATAACATTAACAGTCCTAACATAAAGTCAGCTTCGTTGATGCTATAAACCCCCCACTGACGGAAACCCGAGCGCAAAACCGTTCACGACAACTGCAGTCCTAAAGTTTACTAGAAAGGCAAATAAAAACCCCTGGTTGACTGCAAAAGCCCTTCAGAAAGATTTAGCAGACCCTGGAGTGGTGGTGCACTGTTCTACTATGCAGTGACACCTAAACAAATATGACCTTCATGGATGAGTCATCAGAAGAAAACCTTTCCTGCGTCCTAGCCACAAAATTCAGCGTCTGAAGTTTGCAAATGAACATCTAAATAAGCCTGATGCATTTTGGAAACAAGTCCTGTGGACTGATGAAATCAAAATAGAACTTTTTGGCCACAATGTGCAAAGGTATGTTTGGAGAAAAAAGGGTGCCAAATTCCAGGAAAAGAACACCTCTCCAACTCTGAAGCATGGGTGTGGATCGATCATGTTTTGGGGTTGTGTTGCAGCCAGTGGCACAGGGCACATTTCATTGGTCGAGGGAAGCATGGATTCGACTAAATACCAGCAAATTCTGGAAGCAAACATCACACCATCTGTAAAAAAAAAAAGTTGAAGTTAAAAAGAAGATGGGTCCTACAGTAAGACGATGATCCAAAACACACCTCAAACTCTACAATGGAAAACCTCAAGAGGCACAAGCTGAAGGTTTTGCCCTGGCCCTCACAGTCCCCTGACCTAAACATCATTGAAAATCTGTGGATAGATCTCAAAAGAGCAGTGCATGCAAGACAGCCCAAGAAACTTGTAGAACTGGAAGCCTTTAGCAAGGATGAATGTGTGAAAATCCCCCAGGTAAGAACTGAAAGATTATTAGCTGGCTACAAGAAGTGTTTACAAGCTGTTATACTTGCCAAAGGGGGTGTTGCTAGGTACTAACCATGCAGGGTGCCCAAACTTTTGCTTTGGGCCCTTTTCCTTTTTTGTCATTTTGAAAATGTAAAAGATGAAAATAAAAAATGTTTTTGCTTAAAATATAAAGGGAATGAGTCATCTTTAACTTTATGCCTTTTGGAGATCATTTCATCTTCAACTTGCTGAACTGTTCACAGTAACAGCAATTTTGACCAGGGGTGCCCAAACTTTTGCATACCACTGTATAAGAAAGTGACACAGAACATTCCAATAGCCCTTATTCAATCAATAAAAAAATAATATTAAACATACCGACACAGATATTACGCAATATTAAAACTGATGATGTGTACCTGGTGAACAAAAAGTGCAACAATAAGTTTTTGAGGAAAATATTTAGTTAACGCTCTATTTTCAGGTATAACAAGGAGCACACTTGGTCTTCAAAATTATGATAAATCTAAAATTTCAACTATCAGAACAAGTTTCTTAATTTCCAATCCCCCCCAAATATAAAGAAATACATTTTAAAACAATTAGCGATATCCCGCCAATTAATTTATTAAAAAAAAAAGATTTCAGTTAGAAGTAGAAAATGACTATATTTGTACCACAAACATAGAAACGACAGAACACCTGTTTTATGCTTGCGAGGTAGTTCTGAACTTATGGAAATCCCTTCACAATTGGATATCTTCCAAATCCATAAGCATAGATTTCTTTTCCTTCCAAAATATTCAGATGGGTGTGATTCTGAAAAATAAGAACATTGAGTTTCTAGTGAATAATCTTATTATAGTTACAAAATATTATATACATGTCGATTTAGAAAGTGCTCTCCATTATGGTCTGTACTTATCTTTATTTCACAAATGTCTGAAGAAAATTAACAACGCCCAGGCTAAGAACTTATACTCACAGTATATTGTCAGATCAGTTGTACTAACCCCTTGTTATATTTGTTTTCTTTTGTTTTATTTATTTATTTATTTATTTATTTATTTATTTATTTTATTTGTCTTGCATATCTTTAATCCACTCATTAGAGGAGGTGGGATTTTGGTTTTTAATAGATTTGTTAAAATTATTGTAGAGAGTTTGTCGTTGTATGTATCCTTGTGTTTAAAAAAGTAAAAAAAAAAATCTACAGCCGCCATTTCACCTTCCTGTTCGAATAAACACTTTAAATCGGGAAAAAAAATTAACCGATAATGTTTAACCTGTGTCATATCTTTTTGTTCCATTTTCTAACTATTTTAAGTATTTTCGTAGATCACATTTTGTTAATCATTGGTTGTTTGTATTAATTTCTAGTTTTTTAGTATACCGATAATTGTCAACAGGCAATTGAGATTGTAACCACATGAAAATCCAGGTCAAAGTTCGAGGAACGGCATGCGACCCAAAACTTTTTTGTTTTTACATCTAAAAATATAAAATGCCTACTGATACTGTAATTATGTGGTAGATATCTACAACAAACTGCAAAAAATATTTTCTGAATGGAAAAGAAAAATCTGAATATTTCAAGCATGTATTTTAAAATTTTTTTTAAATATGCTAAGGATTTAATTCTGGTCTAATTCTATTTATTGCAATAGGATTCCAAATACTCTAAACATTCCATTCTGTTATGGATCAGAAAAAACACTATTATAAATCACAGCACTTTTTTTTATTTATTTTTTTTAAGTACTTCATCTACTTCAACAATATTGCACAAATATCGATCCATAACAGATGTAAATGTCACTTAATTCCACAGAGTGTCGATAATGGTGGACATCGGTGAAAGTGCTCACGATTATTGACACATCACGTGACTTCTCAAACGCGCGTTTAGATACAAAATGGCGACTGTCAAATGAAAGAGTAAGAAACCAAGTAGGTTTCGACAAGATCATGAAATATCAGTGAATTTGATCAGTAAAAACATGTCCATAATCTTTCTACCATGCTTACCTGTGATGATGACGTCTGGGGTTTCCTCAAATTGCTGATTGTGCTAAAAAAAAAAAATTCCATCTCAGGTAATGAGCTGTGTGATCAGACGACAAGATCAAAGGGCAAGGGGGATCTTCCGATTGATTGATTAACCAATAATAACTGTTGTAACTGAAACTCACCTTTGTAAAATAGTTTTTTTTGTTGGTAAATCTGAAAAGGTGTGGATAATTATGGATTGTCGATAATTAATTGTAGCCGCCGCTCTAGTTTTGACTGCTTTTTGTGTCATAAAAACCTGTAGAAATGCATATCTTCATCTGTATATTGTAAACTGTAGAAAGAGCAAAAAACTTGCAAAAAAAAAGTTTTGTTACATGAACATGAAGTCTGGCAAATTGTCAATCACAAAGCCAACTAAAAAAGTGCATTCTAGTGGAGAATGTGAAGGCTTGCGCTATGGCAGCTGTGTGTCTCTGTGTGTGATGGGTGAGTTGGCATGAGGCGCCATATGAAGTTTGGTGGATGTGTGGTGAAGTATTTCTGAGCAGATTCCATTTGTTTAAATCCAAAATATCATATCCAAAAATGAATGGAAGTCAATGGGGGAGGGAAGGGATGTGTGAAAACCAAGGAAAAGATGAGTGCAGGTGTCAGATGTGGGGATGGATATGTGGGGATGGACTTGGCCTGAGGCATCATGTGAAGTTTCATGAAGTTTGGCCACTCGGTTCAAAAAAAAAAAATTGAAGCGTGAAAGTTTTTCTTCCCAAAATGCCATTCATTTTCAGTGGGGCCAAAAATGAATAGAAGTGAATTGGGGGGAAAGGGATCAGTGAGAAGAAAGGAAATGAGTGTGGGTCATAACCAATTGCATGTATGTGTCAGGGGAATTGGCCTGAGGAGGTATCGCATGAAGTTTGAAGATGAACAACAACTTTATTCGTCATACGTTTGTGAAATTCCTCTCTGCATTTAACACATCTGAAGCAGTGAACACACACATGCGCGCACACATACCTAGAGCAGTGGGCAGCTATGCTAACAGCGCCCGTGGAGCAGTTGGGAGTTAGATGGCTCACTCAAGGACACCTCAGCCCAAGGCCTTCCCATATTAACTTAACCTCATGTCTTTGAACTGTGGGGGAAACCGGAGCACCCGGAGGAAATCCACGCAGACACGGAGAGAACATGCAAACCACACACAGAAAGGCCCCTGCCAGCCGCTGGGCTTGAACGCAGAACCTTCTTGCTGTGAGGCGACCTGTGCTAACCACTTGCACCACCATGCGTCTCTGATGACTCGTGTCTGAGCAGGACCATTCTATTCGTGAGCCCCATTCATTTTCTATTTAAAAAAAAAAAAGAAGAAAAATGAGAGAACGGGTACGTTGATCCAAAAGCTGAATACAAGCACATCATTCCCGATCAGACCAGTTGGTTTAAAGTTGGTTTGGGGTTTCTCTTGAAAACTGTGGGAGAAGAAATAGTCCAAAAATCTGGCAGAATAATAATAATAAAACTAAAGTGTTAATTGTATTGCACAATCCTCATCTCATCTCATTATCTCTAGCCGCTTTATCCTTCTACAGGGTCGCAGGCAAGCTGGAGCCTATCCCAGCTGACTATGGGCGAAAGGCGGGGTACACCCTGGACAAGTCGCCAGGTCATCACAGGGCTGTTGCACAATCCTAAGATGTAAAAAAATATATATATATTAGAAACACCATGGTTTTGGTGAGTCAGTTGGACATATGGTGTATCAGTTATACATTTTGGTGATATAATTTATCAAATAAAACACTATGCCTTTTTCAAGTAACTTAGCTATCCAGATGGAACCATTGTTGTTCAGATTATTTAGGAAAAAAAATATTTACAGTAGCAATAGTATAGGAGCTCGTTGATGTGGTTCAGGCATCTGTGAAGGATACCTCCCTCTTCAGGGATGTTCTACATGACCCTGGGGCAGAACTAGGACACATTGGGGTGATTTATATCTCTCAGTTGGCTTGGGAATACCTTGGGATCCCCTGGAAGTGCTGGAGGAGATGGTTGGGGAGAAAGAGAGGGAGGTCTGGGCAGCTCTGCTTTGACTGCTGCCCCATGACTTGGATCTGATAAATAGTGGATGGATAATGGATGGACGTTACAATATACCCCTGACCCTGTGATGGACTGTGATATTCCTGTCTCATGCACAGTGTTCCTGTGATGAGCTTCTTTCATTTTTTCATTGTTGGTACAACACTAATGTAGCCCACAAGAAATGAGATAATAATACTTGAAAACTGTTTCTCTCAATCAGCATGGAAGGAGTCTCCAATAACAGTCAGTACGTTTTCCACCTCGGCAGACTCTTCAACAGACTTTATGCTTTCTTGGTAGGATGACAAGCTGTGTTTGTTCTGAAAAGAATGAGAGAGAAGAGGCAAGTGAGGGAACAATTGTTTGTTATAAGCTAAGTGATAACAGGACCTACTTTTTCTTGCGGACATTCCACACCATTTTATCTAACAATAAAGAGAAAATGTATCACATGGCTTGGGGACATGCTGTTCACAGTAACTCCACTTCGTGTAGTGCCTCATCACATCGTCTCGTCATTGAATATTTTCCTACAATAGCACATCTCTTATCCTTTTATTTATATAACTGCGTATATTCTATAACTAAAAATATGGGATGCTGCACTGTTGTCTCTTTTGAATTTTAGCCAAAGCTGAAGTTTTGGTCTTCTGGCCTGGACATTATTAGGAATGTATAGTTTGAAAGTGAACGTCATGCAGTTTCACTTGCCTTTGTTTTGTTTGTTGAGAAAATCTGAAAAATCTTAATCTGTTTGCCTTTAATACCTAATCATGTGTAATGGGGGATGTAGAGCTCAAAAGTAGTGAGCAGTTTTATTTTCTGCCCCCTAGTGGCCACATTTGTGTGGCATAAAGGTATGTTCAAAGACACCTAAGGAACCACTTTGCAAGCACAGTCCTCATGTGTTCACCAATATCCAGAACAACAAGAAGTAGTATAAATTTCAGCAACATTAGGTTTATAGTTCTAGCGTGAGACTAAAGAAATAATGCCAGGAACAACGCATTTCATGGCCAACTGGTGAAAATAATTTAAGCTTCAGTTTTAGTCAATTTCATTATGGCTGTTAATTAGTATTACTCTTATCTGTCTGTTTAGCTCACCATTTGATGACCGAAGTAAAAAGCGACACAAGAAGAGTCAAAGGAAGGAGAAAGGAGAACACAAGCAGAGCAGAAGTTCATCTTGTTCCAGCACACGCTCTAGCATGGAGAGAGAGCGTGTGAGGGACAGGGACAGAAGTGATAGAGACAGGAGGAGGAGACGGAGGAGCGGCGAGCGCAGGAGCCCCATCAGAGAGCGACATTGGGAACGAGATGAAAACAGGAAGAGAAGCAGAGGAAGGGAAAGGAGGAGTGAGGACAGGGACTGGAACAGGAGGAGGAATGATTGTGATGATAGCAGGGAGAGACAGCAGAGGAGGAGGTCACGCTCGGGTTCGTCAGAGTCCTTCAGGTCTTCTGCTTCTGACCAGGGTGACAGAAAAGAAGGACAAGCTGCTCGGTCAGTCAAGGAGGAGCAGAAGAAGCAGAAGGAGCTGATGAAGGCTTTGGAGACTCCAGAAGAGAAGAGAGCTCGTCGGCTGGCTAAGAAGGAAGCCAAAGAGAGGAAGAAGCGTGAGAAAATGGGCTGGAGTGAAGAGTACATGGGCTACACTAATGCAGACAACCCATTCGGAGACAATAACCTGCTGGGCACTTTCAAATGGCAGAAGGTAAAAGGATCTCTTCAATGTCAGATAATGACAGGATATTAAACTATTATGATGAATGATAAATTATTCAGTGTTTTATTCTTCATGTTCTACAGCAGATTTTATTCATGATATATAATACAAGTAGTACTTTTTTTAAAAATCCATTTATAATAACAATTAATGTTGTGGAGCATCCTTGAAACAAGTTATTTACAGTGGTGCTTGAAACTTTGAGAACCCTTTAGAGTTTTCTATATTTCTGCATAAATATGACCTAAAACATGATCAGATGTTCACAAAAGTCCTAAAAGTAGATAAAGAGAACCCAGTTAAACAAACGAGACAACAAAGTATTATACTTGGTTATTTATTTATTGAGGAAAATAATTACAATAATATGGCCCTTTTCCACTACCCTTTTTCAGCTCACTTCAGCTCGCTTCAGCTCACTTCAGCCCGACACGGCTCGCGTTTCGACTACCAAAAACCAGCACGACTCAGCTCGTTTCAGCCCTGCTTAGCCCCTAAAACTCGCACCGTTTTGGAGTAGGGCTGAAGCGAGCCAAACCGTGCTGACTGAGGCTAGGGGCGTGAGCAGACACTCCCCTGTGCACTGATTGGTGAGGAGGCGTGTCCTCACATGCCCACACACGCCCCGCGAGCGCGCTGGGATCTGTAAACACCGCAAACCCGGAAGAAGAATAATTACGAATTACGAGAATTTCTGAAGCCTTATGCGCCTCGCCTCATCTATACGCTCTTGCCAGTATCTGTCCGCGTTGTCAAGCCACAGCACCAAGACCAGCAACACTAACGACTCCATGTCCTCCATGTTTATTGTTTACTATTCGGGTCGTGAGACTACCGCTTAAAAGCTCACTGAATCAGTGACATACAGAGCATCGTGCACGAGTTCGCGGAGCGCAAGGCTCGCCGTATGCCCTTCAAATAATGCGCGCAGTAGGCTATTGATGTTTTATTATGAGCCATGTACAGTATGTAGCCGAATGTTTTTTTGTTTCTGAGTTACATGCTCGTTTGAAGGACTTATGCACCCCGTAGTGTTGAAATTGGTAAACACAGTGCATTCAGTGAGGTTTGCACCGCCCTCCTTTTATTTCTGATTCTTCCTGTCACTGCTGCAACCTCTGAGCGCTCATTCGTATGCCCTTCAAATAATGTGCGCAGTATAGGCTATTGATGTTTTATTATGAGCCATGTACAGTATCCTAATGTTTTTTGTTTCTGAGTTACATGTTCGTTTGAAGGACTTGATGTACTAAATAACATAGTTGCACCCGGTAGTGTTGAAATTGGTAAACACCGCAGTTGCGGACATTTTGTAGCCTAAAATGATGTTATGATAAGCTTTAATAAAGGGTCCGGTCATTTGCCCCGCCCCCGGCCCGGCTCTGACTTGTTCCGCCACTGTCACTGATGTCACTGTTTGCGCTGCTTAACGGCATCACATGACGTCCACCCACTTTCGCTAACTCCACCCAATGTGTCCACCCACTTCCAGCCAGCACGGTTCAGCGCGGTTGTAGTCGAAATGCAACTCCAACAGCCCCGCTCAGCTCGACTCAGCTCGACTCGGCACGGCACGGCTCAGCCGCGTTTGTAGTGGAAAAGCGGCAATACATATCTGTGAGTGGCAAAAGTATGTGAACCTTTGCTTTCAGTATCTGGTGTGACCCCCTTGTGCAGCAATAATTGCACCTAAACGCTTCTGGTAACTGTTGATCAGTCCTGCATACTGGCTTGGAGGAATTTTAGTCCATTCCGCCATACAGAACAGCTTCAACTCTGGGATGTTGGTAGGTTTCCTGACATGAACTGCTCACTTCAGGTCCTTCCACAACATTTCGATTGGATTAAGGTCAGGACTTTGACTTGGCCATTCCAAAACATTTAACTTTATTCTTCTTTAACCATTCTTTGGTAGAATGACTGTGCTTAGGGTCGTTGTCTTGCTGCATGACCCACCTTCTCTTGAGATTCAGTTCATGGACAGATGTCCTGACATTTTCCTTTAGAATTCGCTGGTATAATTCAGAATTCATTGTTCCATCAATGATGGCAAGCCGTCCTGGCCCAGATGCAGCAAAACAGGCCCAAACCATGATACTACCACCACCATGTTTCACAGATGGGATAAGGTTCTTATGCTTGAATGCAGTGTTTTCCTTTCTCCAAACATAACGCTTCTCATTTAAACCAAAAAGTTCTATTTTGGTCTCATCCGTCCACAAAACATTTTTCCAGTAGCCTTCTGGCTTGTCCACATGATCTTTAGCAAACTGCAGATGAGCAGCAATGTTCTTTTTTGAGAGCAGTGGCTTTCTGCTTGCAACCTTGCCATGCACATGATTGTTGTTCAGTGTTCTCCTGATGGTGGACTCATGAACATTAGCCAATGTGAGAGAGGCCTTCAGTTGCTTAGGACTCTGGGGTCCTTTGTGACCTTGCCGACTATCACACGCCTTGCTCTTGGAGTGATCTTTGTTGGTTGACCACTCCCGGGGAGGGTAACAATGGTCTTGAATTTCCTCCATTTGTACACAATCTGTCTGACTGTGGATTGATGGAGTCCAAACTCTTTAGAGATGGTTTTGTAACCTTTTCCAGCCTGATGAGCATCAACAACGCTTTTTCTGAGGTCCTCAGAAATCTCCTTTGCTTGTGCCATGATACACTTCCATAAACATGTTGTGAAGATTAGACTTTGATAGATCCCTGTTCTTTAAATAAAACAGGGTGTCCACTCTCACCTGATTTCAATCAGTGGGATGACAAACACCTGACTTTAATTTCACATTCAAATTAACTGCTAATTCTAGAGGTTCACATACTTTTGCCACTCACCGATATGTAATATTGGATCATTTTCCTCAATAAATAAACGACCAAGTATAATATTTTTGTCTCATTTGTTTAACTGGATTCTCTTTATCCACTTTTAGGACTTGTGTGAAAATTTGATGATGTTTTAGGTCCTATTTATGGAGAAAATTCCAAAGGGTTCACAAACTTTCAAGCACCACTGTACCTCTGCCTGGTAAAAATCACTGACACTGGAAACTCTGGCCAAGAAAAAAAAATAAGCAAGTAAACAAAGACTTTAATATAAACAGAACACAGATTTTTTTTTTTTAAATATAATCTGTTAATTATGTGTTGTGTCCTCCGTGCAAGTTGTTACTATAGAAACCATCATGTATTCGAACAAGAATGCCTTCTGACTGATCAGAATCAAGCGTTCAGCAGCACTCTGAATGCTTATAAGTAAATCTAACTCGGAGTTCTGTAAAATAAACCATGAGAAAGAACAAGGGAGTAAATACTTTTTTTTTTTTTAATTGTTTGGCAAATAGAAATATAATTACAAGTCTGTGATTTTACAGAGTCAACATTGGCATTGTTTTTGACTACTTGTTGCAGTTTGAACCTGTTCATCGTGTGTGTTTTGTTCTATAGGCTCTTCAGTTGAAAGGAATAGGACACTTGAGTGAAAAGGAGCTGAAGGAGAGAAACAAACTTATCCAGGAGGAGAATCGCAGGGAGCTGCAGAAGGTAAATGCAAGAACGTGAATGTGTAGAGTCCGAGCTGTTGCATGCAAGGCTTTCATTTGTAGCTTTTAAGAAACTAAATGTTTATGATACGGGGTTGGGGATGTGTTTGTAGGTGAAGCAGTTACGTTTGGAGCGAGAACGGGAGAAGGCCATGCGAGAGCAGGAGTTGGAGATGCTGCAGCGAGAGAAGGAAGCTGAGCATTTTAAAACCTGGGCAGAGCAAGAGGACAACTTTCATCTGCATCAGGCCAAGCTCAGGTACTAGAGGCACGCAGTACATGAGCTCATTATAACCGACCTGGCCCAGGTGCTGCTGAACACCGGAGTTAACCGGATTAAAGCCGGAAGTGATCTTTATTACATACGCAGAATACACTGGCAGACCTGCCATCTGTCACGTGTTTTAACAAGTTAACATCTGAATACATTGAGTTTGCACTCAGTAATCTATAGTGTAGAGCACAATCTTGTTGTTGTGGGTTTTTTCCCCCTCCAGTAAAAACAACAGACGAACGAATCTTCAGTGACTGACAGGTTTTGAGCTCTCCAAGTGTCCTGAGTTTCTTATCAGAAGCAGCCTTGCTTTCTGTAATGGTAAATGATTCTAACTGTATTTGTACGAATTTCAGGCAACAAAATAAACATTTTGTTGGCTGAAATTCCTATAAATACATTTCTGGCTATTGTCTTGAAGTGTTGTTTCAGTATTTCTAGAGAGGTCAGCGACGCCTTTCATGGCTGCCACGGTGTGTTTTGTGTGCTTTGTTAAAGTCTGTGCTATTAATTGTTTTTTTTCTACTTTTACTATTATATGTGGTCACATATAATTTGAGGTTTTCTTCATGCTAGCCTTCTATATTTTGCCTCAACTTATCACCTCATGGCAGCATTTTTGGTGTCTTTTGTATGTGGATTCCTCTTGCCAACATGGCAACCATCTTCAGTGTTTCCCACAGAAATTTTGGAGACTATGGGGGCAGCCCATGGGGGGGCATGTCCGGTTGAATTGCAGGGGTGCGTGGGGGTTGTTTAAAATTGAGTGATATGTTAAATATTAAGTTATTACTGAAAAACTATTGATTAAAAAAACAGACACTGAGAAATGGTCCTATAAACAACTTTACCAATATAAAAGATTACCAGGACTACAAAAATGCAGAAAAATAGGCTTTACTTATCCAAATGCACCTGTTGGTTCAAAAGTTAAAGTGCAGAGAACCTCACAGCACAACATGAAGTTACCTTAAAATATAATATAAATGCCTCAGCTTTCATGTAAGAAAAAAAACTATTAATACTAGTACTGTGTGCAGGCAGTCTCTCCTGAAGACTAAATTAAACAATAATTATAAACTAATAAAATAAATGGCTCAGGCTTCATAGAAGGAAAAAAAAAACAATTTGAACAGAATCTCACAGTATGATGCTGAAGCTGCCTAAACAATGGAAAATAAAATACCATTTTGGCAAAAACGGCATCCATTAATTTCTTGTATTAAATAAAAAAATATGTTGCCAGATACTGCTGACGTTTTACAGCCCAAAATATGTTCAAAACCCGCCAAAATGCACTTAAAATCGCCCAATTGGGCAGGAAACCGCCCAATCTGGCAACACTGCGCACATGCTGCTTCTCTTGAACGGAGGAAGTAAGGTGGAAGGTAGTTTGTCGACGTCACCTTAAGACGACGCCAACGATTGGTCAAATTTGTGGGAAAGTTGCGGTGATTGGATATAATTGCAACACCGCCCTGAATTCTTGGAGATTGGTTGAATTTGCGTTGAAGTTGCAAATGGCAACATCACGAAATCCTGGAGGGTCTGATCAATGCGCTCTCCATACGCCTATAAAGCACAATAGCGTAGCCTAAATGTCACCTTCTCAATCGTGTCTACATAAGGCTACATAAAGTTGTATAAACTTACCAGACAGAATGTAGCTAATCAGAGTTGTCTCCTCACGCTGTCTCAGATAGGCAACGCACGCAATGTCAGACCAGGTGCGCCAGTGTCGCCATGCGTGCGTGTGGGCGGGCGGGCGCGGACTGAGACTATGGCGGCCCAAATTAGACTATGGCGGGCTGCCATAGTCTCGTCAATGTGTGGGAAACACTGATCTTGGATCTGCTACTTCACCTAATCCAACTTGGGTGAAATACTCGAGCTCTTATCTGTAATCAGTTGGGAACAATGAACTTGAATAACGTTTATCCCAGGGGTGATAGCGTTCCGGCGCCGCGCCGGATTTCCGGCGTACCGTGGCTGGGGGAAAAAAAAAAAAATCTAGTTCGCCCATTGTCCTGTGTCATTCTGAGATGCGCAGATAGACAGTAAAGGGAATTCCGAATTCCCTTTACTGTCTATCTGTGCATCTCAGAATGACACAGGACAATGGGCGAACTAGATTTTTTTTTTTTTTCCCCCAGCCACGGTACGCCGGAAATCCGGCGCGGCGCCGGAACGCTATCACCCCTGTTATCCGGAGGTCTACGGACAAAACTTGGAGATTTTGGTATTAGGAGGCCTTTCTGGTCTAAACGGGGTGGTCACTTGCTCTCATCAAATCGGGCTAAGCCAGTTAGCTACTAAGCCTTCGTTTCTGACTGGAATTTTTATGAAGAGTCAACCTTTTAAATTTAACTACCGTGGTAAGCAATGCCTGCTCCATACTACCTATGGTCTTTGTGTTGTAATTAGTAATATTAACCTCCTTTTGTGTGTTTGACTGAAACATGGCTCGACTCTGATGATGCCCGACTTAGCTGTTAAACTCGACAACTAATATATTAGCTTTCGCAAGGACAGAACTTCTTCCCGTGGTGGTGGAGCACAGACTTGTAGTACTCGAGTCCAGGACCTAATTTTAAGGACTTGTGACTTGACTTGGACTCATGCGTTAACTGTATTCGGACTCATAAATTGGAGATGAGGACTCTATTTTTTTTTTCTTTATTTTTTGTAATATGCCATAATAATTTGGCATAAAAGATTTATTTCTGCATTAATTTTTATACTAATTTCGTGCAAGAGAATGCACATTCACCTGTTCGTACATCATGTTCAGGAATAAACTAACGTTAATGGCACGAGAATGCCCCTAGGATTGTCCGCTTTGCTTCTATGGACTTCTTGTGCAGTGGGAAAAATGCACTGCTATGTGTTCCATATGTAGAAGAACTATCGAGGAGACGATAGGGACAACCTTGAACTTCAATCGTCATTTGGCAAGACTACACCCAGAGAAATAAGTGACATGCTACGTTCATTGCCCTGTTGATAGCGGGGCTTGCTTGCTGACTGATGAATTCTCTAGTGTTAACTAGGCCTGTCGTGATATTCGATATACCGACTTATCGTACGGTAAATGAACTCGGTAATTTTTTTTTTACCGTGATTTTGGCATTTACGCGCTGTACATCTACATAGGGAAGTCGCCAGAGTATTAGTTTGACCCACTGACTGAATAAAACCCCATGCTGTTTTCTGTCGTCTCACGCGGCTCTCTGTCAGAGGCGGGGCCTCCCAGCATGCAACAGTTATCCAGCCAGGGGATCCACTGAATGGGGAAGAGACAACAACACGGTGTTCCGCTGTACAGACCATAGGTGTAGAATTGGGTATGGACGTGTCCCTACCAATATTTCTGATTGAAGGGAAAAAAAATCCCACTCCGTGCACAGTAGACAAAGGGTTACTGTAGGTTTCCACTGGGCGAAACCATGCAAAATTCGCTCACGAATATTCATTCTGGGGAAGTGGTTGCGAAAACAGCAAGCAGGTTTGGCTACCATGTCAATTAGCAAGTGCAGTTGCAGTGCAGTGACTGGCTGCTAGCTAGCAAACTGTCCTTGAGGAATGTAGCATTAGATTAGCTCGTAAAATTAATCAGTTAACAACAGTTAGTAACCGTTAGTTCAGTGTGTAAAAACGACAACATACGAATATGACTGTTTTCTAAGTTTGTGTGGTATGTAAATAACAATCCGACTTGATACAACAACTGGTGTTCATTAAGGTCACAAAGACATTATTAAATCATATCATATTGTGCTAATGTTGGCTAACATTGCACCGAGTCTTGCTTGTGAAGCGCCTACAAACTTTAGCAGCCTGCTAAAGGCCAATTTATGCTGACAACCCAGTCCTCGCAGATGGCGTCTGCGAAGCCCCCCCCCTTCGCAGACTCTCTGCGCGCACCTCCCAAAAATTGTGACCACCTCAGACAGCGTCGCAGACAAGGGCTCTAATTGGTCCACTCTACATCTGCTGTACACGCACTTCTGCTTCCCTACTTTCCCGGTTTGTTTTGTTTTCATGACCGCCATTTTTAAAAACACGAGCGAAGATGGAGCAGCACGAAGAGCGATTGATCGAGGAAGTACGTACATCTATACGACTCCAGTTCTAGTCATTATAAGTAACCGGAGGATAAACTCTCCACTAACCACACCCACCAACTACTCCTAGCGATTTCGCGACTTCGCGCCCCCTTGCGTTGTGGTGGTGAATAACATCGCGCACGCCTATTACTCCCCGCTCAACGATAAATTACAACTGTCTGCGAAAAGCTATCGGCGAAAGCCTTGTTGCAAGAGCATGCAGAGCCCCTTACCCTTAATTTAAAGTGCTCCAGTTAAGACCTGCAGAGAGTCCTGACCGAGTTCGTGTAACATGACACATGTAAACAACAACCCGATGGTGATATGGACATTGTTCGTGGCCCAGACACCTTTTAATCAAAACATTTTCACGCAATAATCATAACAGCCTCCGCCTTCTTGATCAGAAATTTTTGGTTACTCCCGCCTCTCTTTTGAAAACGTCACATACCAAGTACATATATCTGCTGAACTGATTGGTTTTCGAGGGGCTTCATTTGAAAACTGTAGGCTAAAAACTTTTCTCTGTAGAACCCTGTCCCTCCCTCCCCTCTCCTTCTGCTCTGGGCTCAAGAAGACAACAAAAGGGCAATAATATAACCACCACCAATCAGAATTCAGATACATTCTCTTGCCAAGTAAAATTGTAACCTTTCAATGTGTCAGAGTTCTCGAGCCCTCGTCCTGTTTTACCGTTAGATCAATCACATATCAGCTTAAACTAGCATTCTAAAACTAGTTAAAAATCCCACAGAAGAGAGCCGACTCCCCCTGCCAGCCTCATGGAACGCAGTGTTTAAGGCTCCGTGTGTGTTTTACTTCCATTTATGAGGGAAAGGAACATACACCCTCCCGACAGTCAATGCGTTATTCGCTTGTAAAACACATTTGCAAACTGGTAGAATGAGTTAATCATCGCATGCAAGATTTGCAGTTAATCAAATGGATTGCGTATTATTATTATTATTATTATTATTATTATTATTCATGAATTACTACAGTCCTGAACTTCAAATTTTAAAGGTCTGGACTTTGGAGAGATGATGGATACTCTTTTGGTGGAACACAACAGAGCAAAATCAAGTCAAGTCAACTTTATTGTCAAATATGCTATACATGCTCGACATACAGCACAGATGAAATTTCAGTCCTCTCTGACCCACGGTGCAAACAGGCAATGCAATAAATAAAAAATAGAATAATTGAAATAAACAATATAAACACTCTAGATAAGAAATGGACATAGACTAAACAAGGACATAATAAACAGTCAAGGGCACTTGAGATATAGCTGGTAAACATGAAATAACCAGTATAAACAATAAACTAATAGCTGTTAAGGTGAGGTAGTGCGGAATAGTGCAAATGAGCGAGGTAAAGTGAAATGTGCAGTCCCTGAGTTCAGTGTGCGAATGAACGTTGAGAGTATGTGTGTTGGGGGAGGGGGGGGGGACTGTGAGGGTGACATGATGTCAGATGCTGAAGGGGGGACAAGGGGGTGTGCGGGCAGAATCTGTGGCAGAGGGGGGAGGAGGGGCAGAACAGGGAGAGAGTTGAGCCTCCTGACCGCCTGGTGAAAGAAACTGTTCTTGAGCCTGCTGGTTTTGGCCCGGAGACTCCGCAGTCTCCTCCCCGACGGCAGCAGGCTGAAGAGGCTGTGAGATGGGTGGGTGGGGTTACCTGCAATCCTGATGGCTTTGCGGGTGAGGCGGGAGTTATAGACATCCATAAGAGAAGGGAGAGAGACACCAATGATCCTCTCAGCTGCTCTCATGATGCGCTGCAGAGTCTTGCAGCAGGACACGGTGCAGGCGCCGTACCACACAGTGATGCAGCTGGTCAGGATGTTCTCGATGGTGCCTCTGTAGAATGTGTGCATGATGGGGGCCGGGGCTCTTGCTCTCCTCAGTTTGCGGAGGAAGCACAGACGCTGTTGGGCTTTTTTGGCCCAAAATCCAAAAAAATGCAAAGATATGCTTATTGACTTTTTACATTATAAGCCTTGTGAACCAGGCCCTTCAGTGATGGGCTCTGTGCCTTTGGAACTAGGTCAGAGTATCAGTTACTAGGTGTGTATATTTCTAATCATCTCACATGGAATGTTCATTGTAATGATATCGTTAAGAAAGCCAACAAAAGATTATTTGCTAGAGATTGCTTAAGAAGAGTGGTCTCCCTCCCTTGGACCTAGTTAAGGTCTATTGTGCAGTCATTAGGTCCATTCTTGAATGTCTCCCTGGTCTAAGCTACCTTACCTGATTTTTATCTTTCTGACCTAATTGAGTCAGTTCAAAAGAGAGTTTTATGTATTATTTTCCCAGGTTCAAGCTATAAAGAAGCCTTACAGCTTTCTAAATTACTTACTGTCAGTGATTGATGTGAAGAATTATGTATTAAGTTTATGAAGAAGTGCAGTGGGGTCCCTCTCAAAGTGCCTTATTTCCCCTTCTGAATTCTGTCAACCTTATCTTAGGTCAGGGAACTTTCGGGTGGTTGAAGTGGCGGCGAGAACTAAGCGCTTTAATGATTTTTGGTGGCAGATAGTAATAAAATGCTTGCTGGTTAGGGTACAAGTTGATAAGAAGATATAAAGTAGATTTAATATCACCTAACTTGAATTTCCTTATTTACTGTGCAAATCATTTCTGAAAAATATTGTCCACTTTTTTCCTTGAAAAATCAAGTCAAAGAAGTATTCTTCACTTTTTATTTTTTCTTCACTTCGTTTGTATTTTTTCTTAGTTACCGACATATCAAAGTGGACTTGATACAGGTTTATCCCAACCAAACTGGCACAATTCAAATATTTATACCAGTGGTGTTGTCGAGTCCAGTCTCGAGTCCCCAGTGTTCAAGTCAGTCATTTTCATTAAAGAAAATTGAGTCGAGTCCACTATTGATCCGAGTCGAGTCCGAGAACAAGACTCCAACCGCACCATTTGATGGTGGCTGTTGCTACCTTTGTGAAACCGTTTACAGTGCATGCACGAGAGTCCGCTTGGCACACGCGCTGTCCGGCGCATGCCTGAGAGTCTATCTGTTGCATGCGTGCAGGTTTGACACTCTTGCATGAAATTCATACAAAAATTAACATTTGATATAAATATCTTATGCCAAATTTTTATGGCATGTTATAAAAAAAATAAAGAAAAAAAATCTGAGTCCTCGTCTCCAATTTACAAGTCAGAATGCAGTTAATGTACGAGTCTGAGTTATCAGTGCTCAAGTAATGAGTCCTTAAAACTAGGGCATGAGTCTGACTCGAGACCAAGTCCTGGTCTTGAGTACTACAAGCCTGATTTGTACAGATACAGGCCTCTCCATTACATATAAAATTTCGGCTCCACTCCAGCCTCTAATGAGAGAGACTTGATTTTGGGCTCCCTGTGCACCATCAAGCTAAAATAAGCCTCTTTAGTTTGAGCGTAGTTAAGGTTATTTTAGCATGGAATTATTCTCATCTCATCTCTAGCTGCTTTATCCTGTTCTACAGGGTCGCAGGCAAGCTGGAGCCTATCCCAGCTGAGTATGGGTGAAAGGCGGGGTACACCCTGGACAAGTCACCAGGTCATCACAGGGCTGACACATAGACAACCATTCACATTCACACCTGCGGTCAATTTAGAGTCACCAGTTAACCTAACCTGCATGTCTTTGGACTGTGCGGGAAACTGGAGCACCCGGAGGAAACCCACACGGACACGGGGAGAACATGCAAACTCTGCACAGAAAGGCCCTCGCTGGCCACGGGGCTCGAACCCGGACCTTCTTGCTGTGAGGCGACAGCGCTAACCAGTACACCACCGTGCCGCCCATGGAATTATTCAAAAGAGATATTAGGACTCCCTTACCTTTTACTTCAACACACAACTTGATTTGCAATTGAACAGAGTCGAGAAGAGTCTTGGACCAACCAACAGGGAAGAAATCCAATTTTTCTGTCGATTTGCAAACCGAACACAGAATGACACCGCATTTTACATCATACGTTAGCCCAAAAAACATTGTCAGCTTAGACTGTGCCATTGTTTGATTCAAAAATGATTACGCCAGGCTGACTAAGACACATTGCGATTGGTCAAAAGCTTGGTGCTCATTTGGTCATTATGTGAAGTCGATTATTATTGGTCACAAGCATGTGCTCATTGTTTACACTCTAGCTTTTCTAGAAAGGGGTTTCTAGAAAATCTGACCGTATGATAAAGATGACAAATACATTTGTCACCATGATGACTGCTAGTAATTTTCTCTTCGTCACTTCTGGATTATGTTCGTCAATGACCAGTGCCAGTGGGGGAACCCTGTATTTATATGTAATAATTTATTGTTAGTGATTTATTGATGTGTTTTTGTATGTCGGATTGTTTGTCTTGCCGACGTTCCTTGTAATTCAGTTGTTGCTGCTAGAAGGAATAAATAAACTAATTAACTAATATTCCTTCTTCCTCATGGTGTCATCTGTTCTTTTTGAAGTTTACTAGTCCTTTTTCTAGCAAAACACTGCCACAAGACGTTGCTGCCGCCACCATGCTTCACAGTTGGGATGGTGTTCTTTAAATTAAAAGCCAAACCCTTTTTTGTCCATACATTGTGCTGATCATTATGGACAAGGAGTTACAGGTTTGTTTCATTTTAGCAGAGGCATCTGACCACCATAAGGGGGGAAAAAAATGGAGTAACTTTTTCAGTATCGTAGCTCTTTGTAGTGGCTTGTGACCGATACTGAGATCCTCACAGTAACCAAACCTGCTTAAAAAAACCCCTTCACATCCAGTCACCTGGTTTCAGGTAAGTTTTGATTGTAATTTGTTCTTTTGCACATGCAGGTCTAAGATCCGCATCCGAGATGGTCGAGCCAAGCCCATTGACCTGCTGGCCAAATACATCAGCGCTGAGGATGATGACCTGTCCGTAGAGATGCACGAACCATACACCTTCCTGAACGGACTCACTGTTACAGACATGGATGACCTGCTGGAGGACATCAAGGTGCGTGCTCTTCAGCTAGGGGACTTTGAAGAGGGACTAAATATTATAAGATGTTCCCTTCTTTCACCTTTTTTGTAATCATTAGCTTAATTTGTCATTTCTGTGTCATTGCTGTTACAACCCCAATTCCAAAAAAGTTGGGACAAAGTACAAATTGTCAATAAAAACGGAATGTGATACTTTACAAATCTCTCAAACTGATATTGTATTCACAATAGAACATATAGACAACATATCAAATGTCGAAAGTGAGACATTTTGAAATTTCATGCCAAATATTGGCTCATTTGAAATTTCATGACCGCAACACATCTCAAAAAAGTTGGGACAGGGGCAATAAGAGGCTGGAAAAGTTAAAGGTACAAAGAAGGAACAGCTGGAGGACCAAATTGCAACTCATTAGGTCAATTGGCAATAGGTCATTAACATGACTGGGTATAAAAAGAGCATCTTGGAGTGGCAGCGGCTCTCAGAAGTAAAGATGGGAAGAGGATCACCAATCCCCCTAATTCTGTGCCGACAAATAGTGGAGCAATATCAGAAAGGAGTTCGACAGTGTAAAATTGCAAAGAGTTTGAACATATCATCATCTACAGTGCATAATATCATCAAAAGATTCAGAGAATCTTGAAGAATCTCTGTGCGTAAGGGTCAAGGCCAGAAAACCATACTGGGTGCCCGTGATCTTCGGGCCCTTAGACGGCACTGCATCACATACAGGCATGCTTCTGTATTGGAAATCACAAAATGGGCTCAGGAATATTTCCAGAGAACATTATCTGTGAACACAATTCACCGTGCCATCCGCCGTTGCCAGCTAAAACTCTATAGTTCAAAGAAGAAGCCGTATCTAAACATGATCCAGAAGCGCAAACGTCTTCTCTGGGCCAAGGCTCATTTAAAATGGACTGTGGCAAAGTGGAAAACTGTTCTGTGGTCAGACGAATCAAAATTTGAAGTTCTTTATGGAAATCAGGGACGCCGTGTCATTCGGACTAAAGAGGAGAAGGACGACCCGAGTTATCATCAGCGCTCAGTTCAGAAGCCTGCATCTCTGATGGTATGGGGTTGCATTAGTGCGTGTGGCATGGGCAGCTTACACATCTGGAAAGACACCATCAATGCTGAAAGGTATATCCAGGTTCTAGAGCAACATGTGCTCCCATCCAGACGACGTCTCTTTCAGGGAAGACCTTGCATTTTCCAACATGACAATGCCAAACCACATACTGCATCAATTACAGCATCATGGCTGCGTAGAAGAAGGGTCCGGGTACTGAACTGGCCAGCCTGAAGTCCAGATCTTTCACCCATAGAAAACATTTGGTGCATCATAAAACGGAAGATATGACAAAAAAGACCTAAGACAGTTGAGCAACTAGAATCCTACATTAGACAAGAATGGGTTAACATTCCTATCCCTAAACTTGAGCAACTTGTCTCCTCAGTCCCCAGACGTTTACAGACTGTTGTAAAGAGAAAAGGGGATGTCTCACAGTGGTAAACATGGCCTTGTCCCAACTTTTTTGAGATGTGTTGTTGTCATGAAATTTAAAATCACCTAATTTTTCTTTTTAAATGATACATTTTCTCAGTTTAAACATTTGATATGTATGTTCTATTCTGAATAAAATATGGAATTTTGAAACTTCCACATCATTGCATTCCGTTTTTATTTACAATTTGTACTTTGTCCCAACTTTTTTGGAATCGGGGTTGTAGCATGAAATGGGGAAAAAAAAAACTTTTACTATGTTGTGTTATTGTGAAGTTATATTTTTATTATTATATTTCTAATGTGTGATGTAGGTTTACATAGAATGGAAATGGTGAGATCATATTTTTAAACTTCTTTATTCGTGTAAATCGTAGGTGTATATGGAGTTGGAGCAGGGGAAGAATGTGGATTTTTGGCGAGACATGACCACGATCACGGAGGACGAGATCAACAAACTGCGCAAACTGGAAGCTTCAGGGAGAGGGCCAGGTAAAGCACAACTTAATCACATTGAGTATTTGGCAAATTCAGCTTTTAGATCTTGTAAAGGAACAGTGAATGTGTTTTAAATAGGTAAAATTTCTCAAATTCAAATAAGCAACAGTAATCTACATGCTGTATAGTGGTGCTTGAAAGTTTGTGAACCCTTTAGAATTTTCTATATTTCTGCATAAATATGACCTAAAACAACATCAAATTTTCACACAAGTCTGAAAAGTAGATAAAGAGAACCCAGTTAAACAAATCAGACAAAAATATTATACTTGGTCATTCATTTATTGAGGAAAATGATCCAATATTACATATCTGTGAGTGGCAAAAGTATGTGAACCTTTGCTTTCAGTATCTGGTGTGACTCCCTTGTGCAGCAATAACTGCAACTAAACGTTTGCGGTAACTGTTGATCAGTCCTGCACACCGGCTTGGAGGAATTTTAGCCCATTCCTCCGTACAGAACAGCTTCAACTCTGGGTTGTTGGTGGGTTTCCTCACATGAACTGCTCGCTTCAGGTCCTTCCACAACATTTCAGTTGGATTAAGGTCAGGACTTTGACTTGGCTATTCCAAAACGTATTAACTTTTTATTCTTTTTTTTAACAATTCTTTGGTAGAACGGCTTGTGTGCTTAGGGTCGTTGTCTTGCTGCATGACCTACCTTCTCTTGAGATTCAGTTCATGGACAGATGTCCTGACATTTTCCTTTAGAATTCGCTGGTATAATTCAGAATTCATTGTTCCATCAATGATGGCAAGCCGTCCTGGTCCAGATGAAGCAAAACGGGCCCAAACCATGATACTACCACCACCATGTTTCACAGATGGGATAAGGTTCTTATGCTGGAATGCAGTGTTTTCCTTTCTCCAAACATAATGCTTCCCATTTAAACCAAAAAGTTCTATTTTGGTCTCATCCGTCCACAAAACATTTTTCCAATAGCCTTCTGGCTTGTCCATGTGATCTTTGGCAAACTGCAGACGAGCATCAATGTTCTTTTTGGAGAGCAGTGGCTTTCTCCTTGCAACCCTGCCATGCATACCACTGTTCAGTGTTCTCCTGATGGTGGACTCATGAACATTAACATTAGCCAATGTGAGAGAGGCCTTCAGTTGCTTAGAAGTTACCCTGGGGTCCTTTGTGACCTTGCTGACTATTACATGCCTTGCTCTTGGAGTGATCTTTGTTGGTCGACCACTCCTGCAGGGATGAGAATTTTCCGCGGAATTCCGAGTTTTTCCCACTGAAAATGTCATTTTTGTGAAACGTGTAAATCCGTTGAGAAAATTTCGGGGGGTAGGGGTTGGCGCGAGGCGAGGCTTGTGGTGGCACAAGCAGGCAGGACCGCCCGCCCACCAGCATCTTTCACAGGGATGAGAATTTTCCGCCAATTGGCGGATTTCCGACTTTTTCAGACCAAAATGATCGTTTTTGAGATCGATGTAAATCCGTTGAGAATTTTATTTTTTTTTTTTTTTAAAGATTTTTTGGGGCTTTTTGCACCTTTATTGGATAGGACAGTGTAGAGACAGGAAATGAGCAGGAGAGAGAGACGGGGAGGGATCGGGAAATGACCCCAGGCCGGAACCGAACCCGGGTCCCCGGACCCACGGCACGGCGCCCCATCCACCCGAGCCACGACGCCCCCATCCGTTGAGAAATTTTCAGGGTGTGTGTGTATGGTTAATGATCTGTGGTCACCTTATAACGCAGACATCCCGAGTCTCCCGGAAGTTCTGGGAGTCTCCCGCATATTGATAGTGGCTCCCTGATGCCCGCAAATTGGATAATATCTCCCAGAATCTAGAGCAAGAGCATGCACGCGAAACATTAATGTCTGCATCGCGCATCTTAGAATGTGCGCATATGACGGAGCGTGAGAGAGAAACTGCGTGTGTGCCTGTTCATGTAGCACATGCTAGACAAAGAGCATCCTGATTGGCTTATTTTGCTGAGTAACCCAATCAGCTTTCAGTGTGCGCGGGCTTTTATCCCTTTTCTTGAGGACCGAAGTTTCAGTTGAGTCAGTGCAGCCTACAGGATCGGCATGGCAGAGCGAGAGCACGCGCCCCAAAAAACGAAAATACAAAACCCACTTCACCTCAGATCACACAAAAGAATCTCCCTGTCTAATAAGGGTAAAAAATAATGACAGTTTCGCGCGATGTACTGTTTGCAACAGTGATTTCAGCATTGCCCATGGTGGCTTAAATGATTGTAAAAGACATGTTGAGGTGAGGAGTGTCATTTCATGTGCATCATATTTAGGTCTACAACAGGCTGCCATGAAAAGACCAAACTTATTGAAGATTTCCGTAAAGTAACAATGTATGACTATACATATATATATATATATATATAAAATATACACTGAGTGCAGAATTATTAGGCAAGTGAGTATTTTGACCACAACATCCTTTTAATGCATGTTGTCCCACTCCAAGCTGTTTAGGCTTGAAAGCCTACTACCAATTAAGTATATCAGGTGCTGTGCATCTGTGCAATGAGAGGGGGTGTGGTCTAATGACAACACCCTATATCAGGTGTGCATAATTATTAGGCAACCTCTTTTCCTCTGGCAAAATGAGTCAGAAGAGAGATCTGATAGACTTTGAAAAGTATAAAATTGTGAGATGTCTTGCAGACGGATGCAGCACTCTTGAAATTGCGAAGATGTTGAAACGTGATCACCGAACAATCAAGCGTTTCATTGCAAATAGTCAACAGGGTCGAAAGAAGCGTGCGGGGAAAAAAAAGGCGCAAAATAACTGCACATGATCTGCGGAAAATCAAGCGTGAAGCTAACAAGCAGCCATTAGCATCCAGTTCTGCCATATTCCAGAGTTGCAACATTCCTGGAGTGTCAAAGAGTACAAGGTGTGCAATACTGAGGGACATGGCCAAGGTAAGGAAGGCTGAAAAACGACCACCACTGAGTAAGGCACACGAGATAAAATGTCAAGACTGGGCCAAGAAATATCTTAAGACTGTTTTTCTAAGGTGCTGTGGTCTGATGAGATGAGAGTGACTCTTGATGGGCCAGATGAATGGGCCTGTGGCTGGATCAGTAATGGGCACAGAGCTCCACTCTGACTCAGACGCCAGCAAGGTGGAGGTGGAGTACTGCTATGGGCTGGTATCATCAAAGACGAGCTTGTTGGACCTTTTCGAGTTGAGGATGGACTCAAACTCAACTCCCAGACCTACTGCCAGTTCCTGGAAGAAACCTTCTTCAAGCAGTGGTATAGGAAAAAGTCAGCATCTTTCAAGAAGAACATGATTTTCATGCAGGATAACGCTCCATCTCATGCGTCCAAATACTCCACTGCGTGGCTAGCCAGTAAAGGTCTGAAAGGTGAAAAAAATAATGACATGGCCCCCTTGTTCACCTGACCTAAACCCCATAGAGAACCTGTGGTCCATTATAAAACGTGAGGTCTACAAAGAGGGAAAACAGTACACCTCTCTGAACAGCGTCTGGGAGGCCGTGGTTGCTGCTGCACACAATGTTGGTCGTGAACAGATAAAGAAATTGACAGAATCTATGGATGGAAGGCTTTTGAGTGTCCTCATGAAGAAGGGTGGCTATATTGGTCACTGATTTGTTTTGTGTTTGAATGTCAGATATGTTTATTTGCAAATCTGGAGTTGTCATATCAGTGTACCTGGTGAAAATAAATAAGTGAAATGGCTACATATTTGGTTTTTATTAAGTTGCCTAATAATTCTGCACAGTGAAAGTTACCTGAACACATACATATTCTCCTAAAATGGCCAAAACTAAAAACACCCCACTCTAACTTCCATACATATTCAGCTTTGATATTTATGAGTCTTTTTGTTTGATTGAGAACATAGTTGTTGTTCAATAATAAAACTAATCCTCAAAAATACAACTTGCCTAATAATTCTGCACTCCGTATATATATATATATATATATATATATATATATATATATATATATATATATATATAAAATACACGTCATATACAAGTGTGTATCTTTTATAATCTAATGTAGCATGTTGGGGAGAATCATAGTATCGTATCTATATTTCTGATAAAATTTTAGGTATGATACCGTGTATAACTCTCCTACTTATTGCATATGGTATATGTATTACATTATACAACATCCTGTCCAGATAAAACCTAGTTAGTACACACAACAGTTGAAAGGGAAGTGATAAGTGATGTTGAATGTTGCCTGCTTAATATGCAAGACCTCCTGCTACCACGATAACATCAGAAGAAAGCTTAAGAGAATTATATGATAGAACTTTTTTCTGGTTTGCACTTCATTTTAAAGGATTAGAGTATTCAAAGACATGAATAGCTAAAATGCAGAAATATAATACTGTAGAGCTCGTTTATATTAAAAGGTGCACTGATTTGATTTTTTTTTTTAAATCATCAAATGTGAATTGATTAAAAACAAGTCTCTTGTCCCATATTAATCATTTTCACCTGGTAGTCCACCAAGAAGGGGAATTTATTTCCAAATAAATTGCAACTTTTTGCTGATAAAATTAATGGTTTTGGGGTAAAAAAAAAAAAAGCCAAAAATCATTAGCTTCCACCCCCTGGGCCCCCACCAGGGCTCTGCCCCTGGGCCCTGCTGGGTGCTTGCGGCCCCCAAACCTCTGGCTTTTTTCAGACTTTTAAAATATTTTTCATTCTCATACCTGTTTCGGCAACGCTCATCGCAAAATTAGTTGCAGCTGTGATAACGGAAATTGTCATTGCTTTCTTCAATATTTATGCCAACGACGACTTCCGGCAACGTTTTGGCGCTAGTTTCATCTCACTTCTACAGTTCACGGAGAAACAAGCTATACATACACGGTTTTGATCACTTCTTAAGTTCTAGTTATTTTGGTTAGTTTTCAAAGTTACTTCGCCAATATGGCGAAAGTTTTGGACCGCAAAATTGAGGATCGTGCCAGGGAAATCGATAAATCGAACGGGATAAAGAACTGTTTCTGATGGGCATGGCTCGATAGTAGTGTTACCGTGCAGATAGGGACACAAACTGTGACGACGTGCCTGATGGAACCTATCCGAAAAGTGGACGTGCCGGGAAAGGTTCTGTGTATTCTGTGCTCAGATATGATCAATTATGGAAATGGAGGAGCTAGAAACATCCAGGAGCACATCAAAACAAAACAGCACAAAGGTACATTTTACTTAAATTGTCAAAGATAGTCAGGAGGAATCTAATATATCGTTACGGTTACCTCCATTATCGCTCACGATATATATTTGTTATCTTAAAGTTTATAAACGTTTTAAACCATCATTGAATTTGAAAACATTCATATATAAGGCGCACCCCCCCTTGAAATCCCCCCATGCACGCTTTGCGTGCGTTATGTCTGCCCTTAGCAGACATTTCAGAGTTTTTTGTTTTTTGTTTTAAATGTCCCATTCTCATCCCTGCTCCTGGGGAGGGTAACAGTGGTCTTGAATTTCCTCCATTTGTACACAATCTGTCTGACTGTGGATTGGTGGAGTCCAAACTCTTTAGAGATGGTTTTGTAACCTTTTCCAGCCTGATGAGCATCAACAACGCTTTTTCTGAGGTCCTTAGAAATCTCCTTTGTTCGTGGCACGATACACTTCCACAAACATGTGTTGTGAAGATCAGACTTTGATAGATCCCTGTTCTTTAAATAAAACAGGATGCCCACTCACACCTGATTGTCATCCCACTGATTGAAAACACCTGACTCTAATTTCACCTTCAAATTAACTGCTAATCCTAGAGGTTCACATACTTTTGCCACTCTCAAATATGTAATACTGGATCGTTTTCCTCAATAATTAAATGACCACGTATAATATTTTTGTCTCATTTGTTTAACTGGGTTCTCTTTATCTACTTTTAGGACTTGTGTGAAAATCTGACGATGTTTTAGATCATATTTATGTAGAAATATAAAAAATTCTAAAGGGTTCACAAACTTTCAAGCACCACTGTATAAAAACGAGCCATTTTATAAATAACCTTATCATTTACCATATAAACTCTCAAACAAGAAAGTATATTGTCTGGAATATGGTGAGTGGGTAAAACTTGGGGAGCAACCAAAATTTTGGTCATTGATCGCGTTATTTTGAAAGAATAAAAATGATTAATGTTTTGGCTGAAATAGTCGTTCTTTCTGAACCTGAATTTTTAATGCAGAATGAATTACTGCATGTTCTGCAGTATTACAAAGTTCAAAACTGTTTGGTTTTCAGTTCAAAGTGCCCTGAATTTTTGTTTATTGTAGTAAGATTCACTGAAGTAGATTTGATTACTGTTGTTCTTTCTAGAAAATACAGTAAAACTGAAGAATTGTGACGCATCGTACCAACTGTACAATGATCAAGCTGTCTCTCTTTATAAACAGGTGACCGCCGTGAGGGTATCAACACTTCAGTGAGTACAGATGTGCAGTCTGTGTTCAAAGGTAAAACGTACAGCCAGCTGCAGGCGCTGCACATGAACATAGAGAGTAAGATCCAGGCTGGTGGCTCAAACCTGGACATTGGCTACTGGGAGAGTCTGCTGCAGCAGGTCCGAGTCTACATGGCACGGGCAAGGTATTAGGCTTCTACTACTAAGTTACACGAGATGCTTCTGAAACAGGCCTCACCGATTTTTACACTGTGTGTGTTACTTCTGTGCTTTGCAGACTGAGGGAGAGGCATCAGGAAGTCCTCAGACAGAAACTCTATAAGCTGAAGCAGGAGCAGGGGGTGGAAAGTGAACCACTCTTCCCCATTATCAAAGAGGAACCTGAGGCTGAGAATGCAGTGTGAGTTAACAGTTCTGGTCTCTCCTGCTCGGTTAGCACTGATGATGATAAGCACTGGGTCTATTTTAAAATTATTTTAAATCATTTCATTCCCTTTTCTTATCATAGTACAAATGAGGAGGAGCCTTCTAGATCATCTCCCTCAGAGGCTGCTGCTGAGTTGCCAGAGCAGGTGGAGGAGAGAGAAGAGGAAGAGGATGAAGAGAGGCCTGGGCCAAGCTCCAGAGCACCCGAGGAGAAGGATGGAGGTGAGGGAGGAGGAGAAGAAGAAGAAGAAGGAGGTGAGGAGGGAGAGAAAAACGAAGGAGTGGAGGCTGTGCTGACCGAGGAGGATCTGATCCAGCAGAGCCAGGCTGAGTATGACTCAGGCCGTTACAGTCCCGTGCTCCTGCAGCCCTCTGAGCTTCCACTTGACACGCACGTCGTGGACGCAGAAGAAGACCTCCAACGCCTCCAGCTTGCCCGCAGACAGCTGCAAGTCACAGGTGTGTGCACGATATCTCTTCTCTGTGAACTGAAATTTAGTAATAAATAATGAGGAAGTGGTCATGATACATGAAGTATGTCATGTCACATATTCTGAACCATTACAAAGGTTTTGTGGTTTTAATGATTGGTTCCTTCAAAAGTAATTAAATTTAACATCAACCATGACGCATTTGGTGTCTGATGTTTGCTTCCTTAGTTGCTAAGACTCCAAGGTAATAAAAATCTGTCTTTTCTTTAAAAGACATCATTATGCTATAATGGGATGCAGATTAATTACTTTCAAATCTCAATTTGTAATCATTCTGGTTGTCCAGGATGGCTTCCTCAGTAATGTTGCAGCACTCGTCACACCACTTCAAGGTGGATTAAATTCCGACAACATTTTTAAAATTTATTTCTCTTTTGCCTTCAGGTGACGCCAGTGAGAGTGCAGAGGATGCGTTTGTGCGACGTGCTAAAGAGGGCATGGGGGGTGACGAGGCCCAGTTCAGTGTAGAGATGCCCTTGACTGGGAAAATGTACATGTGGGCTGACAAGTACCGACCACGCAAGCCTCGTTTCTTCAATCGTGTGCACACAGGTTTCGAGTGGAACAAGTACAATCAGACGCACTATGACTTTGACAACCCACCACCCAAAATTGTCCAGGGTTATAAGTTTAACATCTTCTATCCTGACCTGATCGACAAGCGCTCCACGCCACAGTACTTCCTTGAGCCAAGCCCTGACAACAAGGACTTTGGCATTCTGCGTTTTCATGCTGGGCCGCCTTATGAGGACATTGCGTTTAAGATCGTCAACCGCGAATGGGAGTACTCGCATCGACATGGCTTCCGGTGTCAGTTCGCCAACGGCATCTTCCAGCTATGGTTTCATTTCAAGCGCTATCGCTACAGGAGATGAGAAGCTGAGGCTCAAGTTTGAAGATGAACAGTTATATGACAAATCTTGTATTTAATTTTTTTTGTTGTTGTTCAAAGTGTTTTTTTTTCCTGGTTATACAAAATTAAATATGAAACAGTTTGATATATTTTAATAAATTTCCATCCCCCAAGTAACCCTACCCTATTGCACCATTACAAACTTATATGACATATTAAATATGATGTACAGTTTATAAAATACACAAGAAACATGAGTTTGTGTGTGTGGGTGTAGTTTTTGTGGCTACTGCCTCATATAGAGGCGGTAGCCACTATGTTATCGTGCTGTAAGAATGTAACAATTGTGCACTGCACATACGCATAAGGATTACAATAGTGCATGTGCATAAGCATTACAATCACCAGAACGGTGAATCGTGATCGTGCGCTATGAACAGTTGATCTCGTGTTATCATCGTGTTTTAAGAATTGGTGTAACAGTAGAGCACTCCCTATAAGGGTAGTATCTCACTGGGCTGCGACAGCCCACGACTAGTTGGAGACACAACAATTGCAATAAAATATGTGAATTAGCGACAATTTTCACTTGGAATCACACTGAATTGATGTTCGCATATTTTACTGCAATTGTTGTCTCCAACTAGTCACAGGCTGTCGCAGCCCGGCTTTCCCTCGGCAGGCAAGGAAGTAGAGGAAGCCTCACGGTAAGTGACTTGAGAAGGGTTCGCAACGGCTTTGCGACACCAGCAACACGTTTGCGGCTAGTTTGAAAGAATTTTTATTTA
This sequence comes from Neoarius graeffei, assembly GCF_027579695.1. NCBI lineage: Eukaryota > Metazoa > Chordata > Actinopteri > Siluriformes > Ariidae > Neoarius > Neoarius graeffei. Next base: position 40,051,723 of record NC_083591.1, on the reverse strand, counting down.
TTTATTGGTTGCAAATATTCAGGTATACAAACATTTAGGCATACAAATATGTTGCATGAGTAAACAAAAATGTTCAAGGCACAAGGTAAAACAAAACACTCCCATTCACTCATACATTCATACAGTCGTATAATTACCACTATAGGTCTTCATCTCATCTCATTATCTCTAGCTGCTTTATCCTGTTCTACAGGGTCGCAGGCAAGCTGGAGCCTATCCCAGCTGACTACGGGTGAAAGGCGGGGTACACCCTGGACAAGTTGCCAGGTCATCACGGGGCTGACACAGACAACCATTCACATTCACACCTACAGTCAATTTAGAGTCACCAGTTAACCTAACCTGCATGTCTTTGGACTGTGGGGGAAACCGGAGCACCCGGAGGAAACCCACGCAGACACGGGGAGAACATGCAAACTCCACACAGAAAGGCCCTCGCCGGCCACGGGGCTTGAACCCGGACCTTCTTGCTGTGAGGCGACAGTGCCAACCACTACACCACCGTGCCGCCCCTAGAGGTCTTCAAATATTTTAAAATGATCAAATGCATTCAAGAGTGACATGGCTTTTTTGCATTTCATGCACTTTAAGGCAGTGAGAATTTTCTACAAGATGTTTTTTGAACACAGTGACAATAGGCTTTACTTTTTTTCTATTTTGAGCAGTGAATGAACTATTTCGAGAGCAATAGTAAATTATTTATAACATAGTCCGCTTGTGAATCCTTCAGATTCGTCCCAGATGTTATGTTGTCCAGGGTAAGTGTGTCCTGTAGCTGGATTTTAGAAGAAAGCCAGTCCAAAAAGTCCTCCCAAAATGTTTTTGTGTAAATACATTGAAAGGAAAGATGGTCTATAGTTTCAATATCTGATTCACAGAAAATACAGTTATCAATACTGTCAATATTGAACCTCACTCTCAGCATTTCACTGGATGGATAAATCTTATTCAAAGTCTTAAAATGCACTTCCTTCACCTTTGGACTTGCAGGAAATTTTAGATATTGGGTCCTCCATTTTTTAACCTCTACTTCAGAGAACTTCTGAAAGATGGAATTTCTATTTGAACGTATTGGGTATAGATTATTATTCAAATGATTACGTAGGATTTTGTTTGGTATCTTTTTGTTAAGAAAGTCTTGTTCCATGATGTAGAGTATTGGAAGGTTAGGAGGAGGCAAACTCTCAAGATCAATGTTTTGTACAAGTTGTTTGACTGGTTGAGGAATTGCTTTGCATATTTTATTAAATTCAGCTTTTCTGCAGGTAATATTATGAATGGAGCAGAAGTTTTCATATAACAGCCAGTTGCCCTGATTATCCATAAGGTGAGATATTAACCAAATACCTTTATCCATCCAGTGTTGCAAAAAGAGAGATTTTTCCATTACACAGAACATATCTATTATTCCAAATTGGTGTTTGGTGTGGTGTAAAGTTGTAGTTGTACATAAGTTTCCAGCATAACCGAACCTGCTTGTGAAAGGACGCCAACTTGACTGGTAGGTTTTCTATTTTAAAATCACATTTAAGGACAAACTCAATACCTCCCATTTTTTTCAAATAAGCCTTTGGAAAGACAAAACCAAATATTATTTCTATCTAGCAGAAAAGATTTTAACCATTTTATTTTTAAGACAGCATTTAGACATTCAAAGTCAATTGCTTGTATGCCACCTTCTTTATATTCTTTTATAATTTCAGATTTTTTGATATAGTGAGCTCGGTTTTTCCAAATGTAGTTAAAGTTTAGTTGATTAATTGTTTTGATGGTTTTATAGCCATAGCATAGGCGGGGTAAATACATCTTGCTGAGGATTCCATTTTAGTTAAGTACGTTCTTCCAAATATTGTTAGATCTCTTTCTCATCTCATCTCATTATCTGTAGCCGCTTTATCCTTCTACAGGGTCGCAGGCAAGCTGGAGCCTATCCCAGCTGACTACGGGCGAAAGGCGGGGTACACCCTGGACAAGTCGCCAGGTCATCACAGGGCTGACACATAGACACAGACAACCATTCACACTCACGGTCAATTTAGAGTCACCAGTTAACCTAACCTGCATGTCTTTGGACTGTGGGGGAAACCGGAGCACCCGGAGGAAACCCACGCGGACACGGGGAGAACATGCAAACTCCACACAGAAAGGCCCTCGCCGGCCCCGGGGCTCGAACCCAGGACCTTCTTGCTGTGAGGCGACAGCGCTAACCACTACACCACCGTGCCGCCCTTAGATCTCTTTGTAACCATGAATTTAATTTTGATTTACATTGAAGAATTTTATCATGAATATTTAATGTTTCACTCATGGCACTGTTTTTGGTTAGGTGAATTCCTAAACATTTTACACAAGACTTAAAAGTCCCATGGCATGAAATTTTCACTTTCTGAGGTTTTTTAACGTTAAAATGAGTTCCTCTGACCTTCTTAAGTCACCCCAGTGGCTAGAAATGTCATAATGCGTAAACCAAACTATGCCCGCCCTTTGTCAACATTTGAAAATGGCGCGTCAAAATGGCGCGTTGATAGGCTCTTCCCTTTACTACGTCAGCAAGGGAGATGATCCCCCCCCCCGGATTCCCACCCACTGTATGGATTGCCCGCCCAGCTCAAAAGTTGCCACCATAGATACGTCACTTCAATTTTGTAGTGAGGAGACCATAGAGGACACAACAACATGGCACCACCTAAGCGAGCGAAACATGGAAATTGCGCTGTACATGGATGTGACAACACAGAAAGGAGTCTGTTTTTACTGCCGACGGGAGAGCCCCTGAAGACGCAGTGGCTTAATTTTATTTACTCTAATAATACGCCGTCGAGTCTACCTAAGACGGTGTATGTTTGTCGGAAGCATTTTCCTGATGAATGTTTCCACAACTTGGGACAGTACAGGGCAGGTTTTGCACATCAACTGTCACTGAAGCCTGGGTCCGTACCAAGCATCCCTGCCGCATTAGCCACAAACACTGAACAAGTAAGTGTATAACTGTTAAGTCGTTTTGCCGTGGTTTAAAATCGGTGCCACGTTAGCCTTGCAATGGCTACATTAGCTGTGCAGCTAACTGCTTCCTGCAGTTAGCCAGGTACTCTGCGCATGCCCGCAGCTTGGTCAAGGCCCCCCCCCCATGGCCCGCCCTCTACCCTTCCCCGCCTCCATGCTTCTCATTAGCAAAATGACGCACTGGGAAAAGGGCTGAAATGGGGCTTTCTCCCAGGAGGCTATATCTACGTGCCGAGGGTTCATTTCAAGAAAGGCTGCGGATATAACATCCGGAAACCTCCACGAGCCCGTTTAAAGCATCAACAAACCACCATGCCATGGGTCCTTTAATGGGAATGTTATATGCTTCTAAAAGGTTGCAATCATGTATAGCCATGAGTTCACATTTACTACAATTGAGTGTGAGACCAGATGCTTCAGAGAAGAGATCAATACATTTAAACACTTCAGGGATATGTTCTAGGCTTTTTAGAAAAAATAGTGGTGTCATCAGCAAGCTGGCTTATCAACTGTTCACTGAAAATATTTATCTATTTCTGAGTTTTTCATAAGGATTGCTAACATTTCTGCTGCCATAATAAAGAGAAATGGAGATATATTGCACCCTTGTTTAACTCCTCGGTTTAAGGAGAAGCAAGGAGTAGTGCCTGTTGGGAGTGCTACCGTGCTGGTTGTACCATCATAAAAGGATTCTATAATGTTGCAGAATTTTGGACCAAACCCATATAAATGCAAGACTTTTAAAAGGAACTGATGCTCAAGTTTATCAAAAGCTTTGTGAAAATCAAGAAATAAAATAAAGCTCTTGTCCTCAATTAGGTGACTGTATTCTAAGATGTCTTGCACTAACCTTATGTTGTTATGTATTGATCTTTTATTTATAAACCCTGACTGTGTTTCACTCATGGGCGTCGCCACCATTGAATGTGAAAATGTCTCTAGACCGTCGCCATTGAAAATGTCTCTAGACATTTTGGTGCAAGATGCAGGCTGCTTGAAAGTGGAGGAGGTGACGTCAGCCCCGTTGCCACCTCACAATGTCTAGCTTTTGCTAAAACCTTATTCTTTTGTTATATGCCCTCAAAATTAACCCTAGGCCACATTAAATTAATGTTCAACTAAACAATGAAATAAGCTTAGCTTAATGGGGTATTCTTGGTTGATAATGAATTGTTTGCAATATTTGCTCCCTCCCCAGACACAGTGGACATAAGGAACTTTTTTACAAAGAAGCGGAAAGTAAGTCAAAATTTCCCCACAGGACAGGTTTTTTTTTTTTTGTCCCAATGGAAATGTTAGTGCAGTTAGCTGGCTAGTCAGTGTTAGAAGATGTAATAGCTAGGTTCATGTTAGCTATCATTTAATTCAAACCCAGTAGGCCTGCCTTATTGTAATGCCAAGAATGAGGTCAAGTCTGCTCGGATGATATTTATTGATTCCCTGTTGTGATTTGAAGAACTTTTGTCTGGTCTTTGCCAGTTTTCTGGAAAGTAACATGGGAAATCAGTGTATGGGGAAGGAATAGTAGAAAGGAAAGCAATGGAGAGAGATGGATGTTATTCCAGGTGGATTGTGAAGGAAAGGGGAATAAAAGTTATGAAGTGGTAGAAATTGTGGTGGCACCAATGTAAGAAGGAGTTATATCTATAAATCTATTTGTTATACTAATCTGTAAATGTTACTGGAGCACCACCATTGCATGTAGGTTGACAAAACTGCACTTGGTCATTGTGTGAAGTTCTCTTTTATGTGTCGTTGCTTGACACAGTGTGATTTTGTGTTATGAAGACTGCATGATGCCACGTCATTTTTGCTATGAGCATCACTAAATCGGAAAAAAGTAAAACGCACCCACTAAAGTCACTGTTGGTGGTGAACAAAATTGCACCTGTCCATTGTGTGAAGTTATTTTTTATGTGTCACTGTTGCTTGACACAGTGTGATTTTGTGTCATGAAGTTTGCATGATGCCATGTCATGCCTGGTCATTGTGTGAAATTATCTCATTATCTCTAGCCACTTTATCCTGTTCTACAAGCTGGAGGCAAGCTGGAGCCTATCCCAGCTGACTACGGGCGAAAGGCGGGGTACACCCTGGACAAGTCCCCAGGTCATCACAGGGCTGACACATAGACACAGACAACCATTCACACTCACATTCACACCTACGGTCAATTTAGAGCCACCAGTTAACCTAACCTGCATGTCTTTGGACTGTGGGGGAAACCGGAGCACCTGGAGGAAACCCACGCGGACACGGGGAGAACATGCAAACTCTGCACAGAAAGGCCCTCGCCGGCCACGGGGCTCGAACCCGGACCTTCTTGCTGTGAGGCGACAGCGCTAACCACTACACCACCGTGCCGCCCCTGTGTGAAATTATGAATATTCTTATTTTTAAACATACAGTTGAGTGTCACTATTGCTTGGCACAGTGGCATGTTGTGTTACCTCTAAAACTAAATAGAAAACACAAACTAAAAAGTAAAATGCACCCATAAAGTCATTGTTGGTAATAAATTGTCACATTCATCTCATTATCTTGGGTGGCACGGTGGTGTAGTGGTTAGCGCTGTCGCCTCACAGCAAGAAGGTCCGGGTTCGAGCCCCGTGGCTGGCGAGGGCCTTTCTGTGCGGAGTTTGCATGTTCTCTGTGTGGGTTTCCTCCGGGTGCTCCGGTTTCCCCCACAGTCCAAAGACATGCAGGTTAGGTTAACTGGTGACTCTAAATTGACCGTAGGTGTGAATGTGAGTGTGAATGGTTGTCTGTGTCAGCCCTGTGATGACCTGGCGACTTGCCCAGGGTGTACCCTGTCTTTCGCCCGTAGTCAGCTGGGATAGGCTCCAGCTTGCCTGCGGCCCTGTAGAACAGGATAAAGCGGCTACAGATAATGAGATGAGATCTCATTATCTTAGACATAGCAGTGGGTTTAAAAACAGGCTGATGAATATATGGACTAGTTGAATGAGGACTTATTGTTGAGTCTTTAAAATAGTCATTGAATTAAGTGACTTTTGTAGGTAAAATTAGATGTTTAACAACCTGTTAAAAATACACCAGAATGCAGGAAATGGCATCTAATTAATTAAAAATTTTCTGGAGGAGGACCCCCGCCAGTGTGCCCCCCCCCCACACACACACACTTTAAAAATGCCTCTGACGCCCCGGTTTCACTAATTATTTGACCAAGTCCTTTTTTTTTTAAAAATGTATTGGTATAGATGTCATGCGAGGAAATTGAGAAGCCCTGCAAATGTTTCAAGACACTTTTGAAACTCTCTCGTGAATGACGTTTGCTATTTGTCGCAGCCCAGTGAGATACTGGCTTAAGTATTACAATCATAGATTTACATAGAAGACTAGATGCCTTGTCCCTGTTGCCCAGGGCCGGCTCTAGGTCTTTGGCTGCCCTAGGCTAGATTGAGTTTTGGTGCCCCCCCCCTAGAAAAAAACCCCTCTAATAACATCTAAATAACACTTTAATCTAATCACTCTATTCTATTACTATTAAACAATGTACAGTGCATGGACAATAAACAAGAAGTCATTTTTATCTTTTTCATTATTGTTATTATTATCATTATTAACATAAAGTGTCACAAAGTAAAATGACCACACAAATTCAATACATATCTCCATATAATGGGCAAAAACTCTTCCGCACCCTGTTCAAAGTGTAGTGCATGGACAATAAACAAGAAATTATTTTTAGTTTCTTTTTTGCTATTAAAAGTTAAGTCATCTCTGAAGAATTAACAAATTAAATGAATAAAAAATTCTACAATTCTAAATTGTGCAAACTTAAGCACCCTGTTAGGACATCAATGGGCTGTATTTTCAAACAAAAGTGCTATTATGGGTACTTTGTTATTGAAGTCTATTGCTGTTTGCATCTAGTTAGCTAGGCAGACATTGATTCAGGCGTCTAAAATATTAATTTGCCACTATAATGGTTGATATGAGAGATTAGATCAGACTTACCTCTATACTTGGCTCTATTTGTTTCTTCCTGTAGCCTTCGTTTGCGCCCTTGCGCACCCGAGAGTTTGGATTTCTTCATTTAAGCACTTGTAGTCTGGGCTACTTTTTGCAGTGGATAGCCATTCTCATTCCCCGATGAACACCGCTCCCCCCGCCCCCCTTATAACCTATCATTGTGCATTTTTAGTAGGCATAAGGAAATCACCGACCACTACTGCGTAGGCTACACTTGTTTTTCAACCTTTTTGAGCCAGGGCGCACTTTTTTCAATGAAAAAATCTCAAGGCACATCACCAATAGAAAATGTTGACTGAAACTAAAACGCTGTTGCCAATATTTACAATATACAGTCATTCTATAATTTTACGGTACACTTGGTGATCTCTCACGGCACACTAGTGTTCCGCTGTACTAGAGTTCGGCAGCACAGTGGTTGAAAACACTGTACACCACTGATGCACTTGGTAACATCTCCATTCAATAACTCCATCCCTCCTTTTTGGTGGGGTTTTGGTCGCCCTTGGCGCCCTGAGCACACTTTGCACTCTAGGCAATTGGCCAAAACAGAGAATAGCCGCGGATGCGCACTTGCGCGCCCGAAGACACACTATAGACAGGGCGAACTACTGTTGAGCACTTATTGTTTCATGATAAACAACCACCACCCCACCCTACCTTTTTTGACAAATCGCACCCTGACTACATGCTTTGCTGTACAATTAAATTAGGCTAAGACATTATAATGCTGACTCGTTTTCAGAATAGTGGAAGTCATAATTTTTCTCCCCCCGTTTCTGCGCCCCTGGATGGACGCAGCGCCCTTAGCATTTGCCTATATTGCCTATGCCACGGGCCGACTCTCCTGTTGCCCGTCAACGAAGTCGAACGTCCACACATGGCGGCCATCTTACCTCAGACAGCTGGCTTACCCATTACATTGTGTTGGTAGCGATATGTACTTTTCAGATGACCGTAACTTCCTCAAATTTCAATCGATATTCAAACGGTTTGGTTTGTTATATAAAAAAAACCAAACAGAAGTATGTATTTATGATATTAATGATGAATAATCATTTTATGTTTTAAAAAAATACGCATAGCTTGGCAAAAATATTTCAGCATACTACAGACTGTAAGACAGGATGCATGCTGAAATTCCTATGCTGTGAGAAGCCCAACACTGCATACTTATGGATAACTGCGGCCTTAGGACAAATAACCATACAATTTATTTCCAATTTTTAGTGAAAATATTTTTACATGTGATAGGGCCGTAGGGGAAGCTAAAGTTAAATAAACAGCTTACTCACTTCTGAAACTTCAGAAATACTTCATCCACCTCAAAAACCTAATGCACTCACATCATAGGATAATAACAAATGTAAACTCACATCATAGCATAATAACAAATGCACTGCCCGAGTAAGTAATAGTATAAAACAGTGACAGCGACTCACGGTAGTTTGTGACAAAAAAAGCATTTAATTAATCACATGTGGTTATACTTCCAAGGATAAAAAGATATCTTTACATTTACAAAAATAACATTCAAAGCGGCGGCACGGTGGTGTAGTTAGCGCTGTCGCCTCACAGCAAGAAGGTCCGGGTTCGAGCCCCATGGCCGGCGAGGGCCTTTCTGTGTGGAGTTTGCATGTTCTCCCCGTGTCCGCGTGGGTTTCCTCCGGGTGCTCCGGTTTCCCCCACAGTCCAAAGACATGCAGGTTAGGTTAACTGGTGGCTCTAAATTGACCGTAGGTGTGAATGTGAGTGTGAATGGTTGTCTGTGTCTTTAGGGGTGTTCACACGGCAACTTTTACTCCGGTGTAGCACCGGGGCTGCCCCGGTAGAGCGTTCACACGGTACAAAGTTATAGCGGTGTAGCCCCTGAAAGCTGCTTAAACCGGTGCAAATCTAACCCTGCTCGGGAGGTGGTTTAAGAAATTTACTCCGGAGTAAATGCTAGTTTGCGGGGCAGCACCGATATAAAATGGGACGTCTGAACGCTACAGGGGTAGACTCGCTACGCGTGAGGAGAGTTGATTACATACGGGCATTGCATAATTTTGCATCCTGGTATTTTGCGCTTCCAAAATGGCGAATATCAACAACAACAGAACTGCGTGTCTTCCAGTGTTGCCAGATTGTCAGTTTAAAGTGCATTTTGGTGGATTTGAACATATTTTGGGATGGAAAAAGTCAGCAATATCTGGCAACACTGGTGTCTTCATCCACGTTGTTTTCCCGGCGCTTGATGATGCCATGACAACCGGGAAAAGGAAGTACATTTTCACGCATGCGCATATTTCATTTCCGCATTATTACTATCGGAAATGATAGTAATAATGATAGGAAATGATATCAAAACTTTATTACTATCAAAGGAAATGATAGTAATAAAGTTTTTGCTACTATAACACGGTCGCAGAAACTGCCGTGTGACCGCAAGTGCGGCTGCACCGGTGCTAACACGCTTCTCTCTAGTAAGCAGGGTTGTGACGTGTGAACGCTCCACAAAATTTACACCGGTGTAAGATATATCGCAACAAAATACATCGGTGCAGCATCGATGCAAATATGTGCCGTGTGAACAGGGCTTATGTGTCAGCCCTGTGATGACCTGGCGACTTGTCCAGGGTGTACCCCGCCTCTCGCCCGTAGTCAGCTGGGATAGGCTCCAGCTCGCCTGCGACCCTGTAGAACAGGATAAAGCGGCTACAGATAATGAGATGAGATGAGACATTCAAAGCTGATTATCATGTCAAAGTCAATATATGTTAGCACAGAAGATTGAAATTTCATTTGACCAGGCTCCAATGTGCAGTTAAAATAAAACTAAACATACTGATATAAACATCTACAATTAAAACAGAGGCCATCTGATCTGCTTTAATATCAACAGATCTTCATTTAAGGTACGTGAATCTTTTCATCATGGCACCCCTTCAGCCTGTTCAGTGTGCTGAGTGCAGGATGTTTAGTCATTCTTCCTCCGTCACTAGCGATAGCTCTATTAGCTTTACTTGTGATAAGTGCAGATTAGTTAGCTCTCTGACGGAGAAGATTTCAGTGCTAGAAGCGCGTGTCCAGGCTTTAGAGCAGGTTAGTGAGCGTGAGAACAGTGTAGTTTCTGTTAGGGAAAGTCTGGACGCCCTAGGTGGAGTTAGCAATCCCCCAACTCCGGCATTAGAGCCCTTACAGCGGGGCGAATGGGTGACGGCTCGGCGGCATAAGCGTAGAGCCAAAGCTACCGCTGAGGCTCGCCCACGGGAGCACCACTCCTCTCCGCGTCACGTGTCGAACAGGTTTGCTCTCCTTAGTGATGCACCCACTGAGAAACCTGAAAGAGCTCTGGTTATAGGGGACTCTATCATACGGCACGTGAAATTAGCTCAGCCTTTAGGGGCACCAGCAGCTTTAGTCAGGTGTATACCGGGAGCCAGGGCGCCGGACATAGCAGGTAATCTTAGGGTCCTAGGCAAGCACAGGTTCTCAAAGATAGTTATCCATGCAGGAGCTAATGATATACGCCTTCGTCAGTCTGAGGTTACTAAGAGTAACTTTGTAGAGGTGTTTAAATTAGCGAAGGCGATGTCCGATGCTGTAGTATGCTCTGGCCCCATCCCAATGCGGCGTGGCGATGTAGCTTACAGCAGGTTATGGTCGCTGAACTGCTGGCTGTCCAGGTGGTGCTCTGAAAACAGTGTGGGCTTTATAGATAATTGGGCTAATTTTGAGGGCACTGCTGGCCTGTTAGGGCGGGACGGTATCCATCCCACTCGGGAAGGTGCTGCTCTCATTTCCTGCAGCATAGGTCATAGTCTCAGAACAGGCCTAGTTAATTTCTGACAATCCAGAGCCAAGGCCAGGGAGCAGACGAACAGGCTAAACCGACTGTCTGCTAGCTGCACAGAGTCGTCACTCAGGGCCCACTACATCGAGACTGTGTCTGTTCCCCGAGCTCAACAAAAAGGTAGAAATTTTCAGAGAGTTTGTTCCAGTAACCTAATCAATATAAAATTAGATCAGACTGACTGTACAGCTGCTGCCAGCACCTTTGATCTAAAGGTGGGGCTATTAAATATTAGATCTCTTACATCTAAAGCGCTAATGGTTAATGAACTCATTACTGATCAGGAGTTTAATGTACTGTGTTTAACAGAAACATGGATTAAGCCAAATGAATATATAGCATTAAATGAAGCGAGTCCTCCTGGATACAGTTATATACACCAGCCTCGTCTAACTGGCAGAGGAGGAGGCGTCGCGGTTATTTATAACGATTATCTAGGTGTAACACACAAACCTGGTTATAAATTTAATACATTTGAAGTTCTTCATACTCATATAATGTATGTAGCCTCGAAAAATAAGTCTACCCAGTTAATTCCATTGCTTATTATTTACAGGCCCCCGGGGCCATATTCTGAGTTTCTTTCTGAATTTGCAGATTTTATCTCAGATCTGGTTATTTCCTTAGACAAAGCTTTAGTTGTCGGAGATTTTAATATTCACTTTGATAACCCAGAAGACCCTTTAAAAACAGCGTTTGTGTCCATCTTAGATTCAGTCGGGATTAAGCAGAATGTCATAGGACCGACCCATAATGGTGGTCACACCCTTGATCTAATACTAACATTCAGATTAAACGTAGACAATATAGTCATACTTCCACAGTCTGAAGTTATCTCAGATCATTGTCTCATCTCATTCAAAATATGTCTGAGTAATAATATATGCACCTCACCACGCTACTGTATTAAACGTACTTTCACGTCAACTACTGCACAGAGCTTTATAAATGATCTCCCAGAGCTGTCAACTTTGATTGGGTCACTGTCAGCCCCTGCAGAACTCGATCAGGCAACTGAATGCTTAGAGTCAACATTCCGCCATACTTTAGATAATGTAGCTCCTCTAAAAAGGAAAATGGTCAGAGACAAAAAATTAGCACCCTGGTATAATGATGACACTCGCACATTAAAACAGACCACTCGAAAATTGGAACGTAAATGGCGTCAAACAAAATTGGTAGTGTTCAAATTGGCGTGGAAGGAGAGCTTCCTGAAGTATAGAAAAGCTCTTAGTGCTGCGAGATCAACATATCTCTCCTCCCTAATAGAAGATAACAAAAATAATCCTAGATTCCTATTTAATACTGTAGCAAAATTAACCAGGAATAAGTCCACTATCAACACATGCACACCTGCAGTATGTAGTAGCAACGACTTCATGAATTTTTTTAATGACAAAATTGAGAATATCCGACAAAAAATTCAAACTACTAATTTAAGGTTAGACAATGAAAGTGACCTTGTAGTTAACAATATAACTGTATCAGATCATCAGTTAGAATGTTTTACTCCCCTAAAAGAAACTGAATTACTTTCATTAATCTCTACATCAAAAGCCTCAACTTGCGTACTAGATCCCTTACCGACACATCTATTCAAACAGATAATGCCTGGAGTAATTGAACCGCTTCTAAAAATAATAAATTCTTCTCTTATGATTGGCTATGTACCCAAATCCTTTAAACTAGCAGTTATCAAACCCCTGATTAAAAAACCTGACCTTGATCCCTGTCAGCTGTCCAATTATCGGCCAATATCAAACCTCCCCTTTATCTCCAAGATCCTTGAAAAAGCTGTGGCACAGCAGTTATGCTCATATTTACATAGGAATAACATCCATGAAATGTATCAGTCAGGATTTAGACCTCATCATAGCACAGAGACAGCACTGGTTAAAGTAGTAAACGACCTACTGTTGGCGTCTGATCAGGGCTGTGTCTCGCTACTTGTGTTGCTTGACCTTAGTGCAGCATTTGATACCATTGATCATTCCATTCTTCTGGATAGACTAGAAAATGTTGTGGGAGTTAAGGGAATGGCCCTCTCCTGGCTCAGGTCTTATCTAACTGATCGTTATCAGTATGTCGATATAAATGGTGATATTTCTAGACGTACCGAGGTAAAGTTTGGTGTTCCACAAGGTTCTGTCTTGGGTCCACTGCTTTTTTCTCTATATATGTTACCTCTGGGCGATATTATTCATAAACATTGTATTAGTTTCCACTGTTATGCTGATGACACACAGTTGTATGTCTCTGCAAAACCTGATGAGAGACACCAGCTTAATAAAATTGAGGAATGTGTTAAGGACATTAGACACTGGATGCTTATAAATTTCCTTCTGCTTAACTCTGACAAGACTGAAGTACTTGTGCTAGGACCACATACAGCTAGAAGTAAGTTTTCTGATTACACAGTAACTCTGGATGGCCTTTCTGTTTCTTCACGTGCAGCAGTAAAAGACCTCGGAGTGATTATTGACCCCAGTCTTTCATTCGAAACTCACATTGATAACATCACCCGGATAGCTTTCTTTCATCTCAGAAATATTGCAAAGATAAGAAATTTAATGTCATTGCATGATGCAGAAAAACTAGTCCATGCTTTCGTTACCTCCAGGTTGGATTATTGTAATGCCTTACTGTCTGGATGTTCCAATAAGTGCATAAACAAGCTCCAGTTAGTTCAAAATGCCGCAGCAAGAGTCCTTACTAGAACTAGAAAATATGACCACATCACGCCTGTCTTATCCACACTGCATTGGCTCCCAATCAAATTTCGTATTGATTATAAAATACTACTATTGACCTTTAAAGCACTAAATGGTCTCGCACCACAGTACCTGAGTGAACTTCTGCTCCTCTATGACCCGCCACGCCTACTTAGATCAAAAGGTGCAGGCTATCTGCTGGTACCTCGTATAGTGAAGGCTACATCAGGGGGCAGAGCCTTTTCTTACAAAGCCCCACTGTTATGGAACAGCCTTCCAAGTAATGTTCGGGAATCAGACACAGTCTCAGCATTTAAGTCTAGGCTGAAAACATATCTGTTTAGTCAAGCCTTTTGTTAATGGTGTTTATGAGGTAAAGGAGTAGATCTGGAGGGTCCTCAGACATAGAGTGTTTTGGTAAACTGGGATGTATGGATGCTGTCAGTCCCCACTCGCTTGCTCACTCGAGTTTGTTGACGGTGCAGTGGCTGGCTGCTTTATGTCCCGGGGCTCCCTCATGCCTGTGTTACCTTCTGGCTCTCTCCTTTTAGTTATGCTGTCATAGTTAGTTGCCGGAGTCCCTGCTTGTACTCGGTGCAATATGTATACTGTTCCTACTTATTCAGGTGACATTGGGCATACCTAACCACCTGTGTTTTCTTTCTCTTCCCCCCCCCCACCCCAAATCTGTCCCTCTGAGTTACATGGAGTCAACAGGAAATCTTTTGGTGGAGACGGTGGGGACCTCGACTGGCTATCGTAGCCTGCAGGGAATCGGCCGTCAGACATTCTGTCACATGTCCCAGACCCGGTGAAATGTAACTGAATTGTCTTGGCCAGGCCTAAGGGTCCCATCTGCATCTCATCATTGCTGAGGAGTGTGCTCCCATCACCCAATCAAGCATCCAGCCAGAGCAGGTCATGATATATTTTTTACCATATTAACATGCCATTGTGCGTCATGCCTGATGTCAAGACTCTCGTCTCTGCGAGCCTACCACACAGATTTAATACTTGTCATTTTTAGGGCATACCTAACAACGTGTTTTCTTTCCCCCCCCCCCCCCCCCCCCCATCTGTCCCTCTGAGTTACATGTTGATCCTGGGATTGAGATGCTGGCCTCTTCTGCCCCTCGGACCTGCTTGATCCATCCTGGTGCCCTGTGTCTGGTCGGAGTTTTATCGCCCCACTCCTGTGAAGGACGGCCCCATGAGGACAGTTGAGGGTTATACCTGTTAAAACTGTTAATATTATAGTCAGGCTGTCTGTTGTTGCCCAAATGAGGATGGGTTCCCTTTTGAGTCTGGTTCCTCTCGAGGTTTCTTCCTCATGTCGTCTGAGGGAGTTTTTCCTTGCCACCGTCGCCACAGGCTTGCTCATTGGGGATAGATTAGGGATAAAATTAGCTCATGTTTTAAGTCGTTCAAATTCTGTAAAGCTGCTTTGCGACAATGTTTATTGTTAAAAGCGCTGTACAAATAAACTTGATTTGATTTGATTTGATTTAAAACACACACAGACACACACCATCTTGTCATCAAAGTCAGTACTTTGATTTCCTGTAAATCATAATGTGAGTGCTGTGCTGTGCGTAAGTCTTCATACCCCTTGTCTGTGGTAAGATGGCCGCCCTGTGCGGACGTTCTGGAATAGATAGTTTTCACTGACGTCACGGCATTCTGGGTAACGCCCCCCAGCCGCCATCTTGGAGGGCAAACAAAACGGACCATCGCCACTACTGGCTACGTTATCTCGGACGAATTTATGAAGTTATATAGTCGGTTTTCTAAACTAAAGATCAATGTCGGCAAAATCAAGCAAACAGAAGTATATAGATACACATCTCACGGTATGCAGCCAAACTGGCCTTGATTGGGGGAAATTGACCCCTACGAAGTGGACAAAGATGCATTTTCAAGTGACTATGTAGGGCTGCCAAAGCCTGAAACTGCCAAAGCCTGCTCCAAAGCCTGAAACTGACTTGATCAAACTTTAAAGGCTGTCTGATATATACGACTTTATATATTCACAGCGCGCCTTTTGGCGGATGCCGCCTGAATCGCGCAGATCCGATTTTTTTTTTTAGGGGGGGCGTTGGAGTGTCTGATTATAATTTCAAAATAAATTCTGCATTAAAATTACTAAATAAGCAAATCCGTTACAGTCCATGAAACAGGAAGTATAAGGATGAGAAAAAAACAGTTTAAATCGGGAAGCTGCGCACATTTGCGCAGTCCTGCACACCGCTCGGGCTGCACAAATGTGCGCAGCTTCCCGATTTAAACTGTTTTTTTCTCATCCTTATACTTCCTGTTTCATGGACTGTATCGGATTTGCTTATTTAGTAATTTTAACACAGAATTTACTTTGAAATTATAATCAGACACTCCAACGCCCCGCCCCCCAAAAAAACGGATCTGCGCGAATCAGGCGGCATCCGCCAAAAGGCGCGCTGTTTGCATCCCAAACACAAATCAAAATCATACAGAATAGACCTAAAATGTTTTTCAAAAATGACCCTTGCGTGAGTGAAGTGACAAGTTTCAAATAGAAACGTGACAAACGAGCGATATTAAGTGTACATTACAATGTAAACGTACACTCAGCGGTTCCAGTTAGGCATTCTCCAGAGATTGTTCACATGATGTTTTGGTTTCCAAAAACAAACTTAAACACAATTGATTGTTTATTTAAACAACTTACCACTTATAAAATAATCGGAGCAGACTTTGCTGTGTTTGGAAGGCTGATAATCCTTGCGGTTGATTCTCGCAAGCCATAGATTTCTCCTTTGTATGCTGAGTTTGTTTGCTTGCCCTCGTACTCCTGTACAGTGGGAATTCCATAAAAGCTCCGCTTGACTTCATCATCTGACCTATTACGACAGCCGTGAATACAAGAAGTGTGCACCATTGCTAGCTTTAAATAGTAGTAATGTAACTATAAATGTAAATAATATATGAATGTAACTCGCGCGCTACAATGTGTGCTTTCACATGACGTCACAGAGTCGGGGATTCCCTGGTGGCGGCCATCTTGGAGGGCAAGCTTACCGTACGGGTCACTGAGCACACATTGTAGCGCGCGAGTTACATTCATATATTATTTACATTTATAGTTACATTACTACTATTTAAAGCTAGCAATGGTGCACACCTGTTGTATTCACGGCTGTCGTAATAGGTCAGATGATGACGTCAAGCGGAGCTTTTATGGAATTCCCACTGTACGGGAGTACGAGGGCAAGCAAACAAACTCAGCATACAAAGGAGAAATCTATGGCTTGCGAGAATCAACCGCAAGGATTATCAGCCTTCCAAACACAGCAAAGTCTGCTCCGATCATTTTATAAGTGGTAAGTTGTTTAAATAAACAATCAATTGTGTTTAAGTTTGTTTTTGGAAACCAAAACATCATGTGAACAATCTCTGGAGAATGCCTAACTGGAACCGCTGAGTGCACATTTACATTGTAATGTACACTTAATATCGCTCGTTTGTCACGTTTCTATTTGAAACTTGTCACTTCACTCACGCAAGGGTCATTTTTGAAAAACATTTTAGGTCTATTCTGTATGATTTTGATTTGTGTTTGGGATGCAAACAGCACGCCTTTTGGCGGATGCCGCCTGATTCGCGCAGATCCGTTTTTTTTGGGGGGGGGGGGCGTTGGAATTAAAACATGAAACAGGAAATATAAGGATGAGAAAAAAAAAACAGTTTAAATCGGGAAGCTGCGCACATTTGTGCAGCCTGAGCGGTGTGCAGGACTGCGCAAATGTGCGCAGCTTCCCGATTTAAACTGTTTTTTTTTTTTTTTCTGCGCGATTCAGGTGGCATCCGCCAAAAGGCGCGCTGTGAATATGTAAAGTTGTATATATCAGACAGCCTTTAAAGTTTGATGAAGTCAGTTTCAGGCTTTGGCAGCCCTGCATTGCATAGTCACTTGAAAATGCATCTTTGTCCACTTCGTAGGGGTCAATTCCCCCAATCAAGGCCAGTTTGGCTGCATACCGTTGTGGTGAGATGTCGTCTAATGTATCTATATACTTCTGTTTGCTTGATTTTGCCGACATTGATCTTTATTTTAGAAAACTGACTATATAACTTCATAAATTCGTCTGATAGTAACGTAGCCAGTAGTGGCGATGGTCCGTTTTGTTTGCCACCCATCATGGCGGCTGGGGGGCGTTCCCTGGAATGCCATGACATCAGTGAAAACTATCTATAATGTAAATCTATGATTACAATCACCAGAACAACAAATTGTGATCTCGCGATATGAACAGTTGATCTCGCGTTATCACTGTGTTGTAAGAATTAGTGTAACAGTGGCGCACTGCCCGTAAGTATTACAATCACCAGAACAGCAAATCGTGATCTCGCGATATGAACAGTTGATCTCGCGTTATCACTGTGTTGTAAGAATTAGTGTAACAATGATGCACTGCCCGTAAGTATTGCAATCATAGACATATAAACATAGACGCCGCCTTCCGCGTAGAATCATACATCATCCTCGCCGCCATATTGGATGTGGCAAAGCGGAGAATAAAGATGCCTCATTCATGTGCTGCGTTTAACTGTACCAACAGGTTTACTGTCCAAACGAGATCACATGGGATTACCTTTCACAGGTGAGACTGGAAAAATACTTTTCATTGTATTTGGTCATTATAACGTAATTTTACGAACAGATTTTTCTGACTTTGTGGCTAATATGAAGTCTTGCGCATAATAGCCGCTCGGTGAAACCTGTCTCCAAACAATTTATAATTTATAAATAAATTTATAATTTATTTCATAGCCCACCCAACCAATTTCACCACCAGCTGTCAGATGGTGATGGCACACTCAAAAATAGAAGAGATTGGAAGCATGTCAGACTGTGAAGCAATCACATGGAGCAATCCCATTGTAATATGGTTTAATTGAATTTTTTCCATATAGCACTGTATATTGCAAAAATTGTTTTTGGAGACATTTTATAGCCTATCTGCACGGCATTTAATGAAAGTGATGCGGAGACGGCACGGCACGGCTTCAGCAGCGTAAGCACAGCACATTATTATTGACGGGTATTTCGCACACTATTTATAACCATCACATTAAAAGTTATAAGTGTTGTTTTGATGCCTGTTCGTTTCCCAAATATATACGTGTGTGTCTTAATGGGTGAAAAAAAGGCATCGAGTTAAACATTATTGTAGAAAGGGGCTTTATGAAGTTCAGTCCATTTACTTGCATTGGTTTACGGGGAAGATTTGCCACATCCAATATGGCGGACACTCTGACGTATCCCAGCAACGGGCCACCAGGCTCAATGCGGCATCTATGTTTATATGTCTATGATTACAATCATCAGAACAACAAATCGTGATCTCGCGATATGAACAGTTGATCTCGCGTTATCACTGTGTTGTAAGAATTAGCGTAACAATGGCACACTGCCCGTAAGTATTACAATCACCAGAACAACAAATCGTGATCTCGCGATATGAACAGTTGATCTTGCGTTATCAAAGGTACACAAGAACGAGTCTAAGAACGTAAGAATGAGTGTAACAACTTCATAACCAATTAGCACTTATCCTGATCAAGTTCAATTACCCGTTCCAGTTCTTGATAAACTTCGGAACTAATCAGAACTAGAAATGAAATAAGAAAAACCTCGTTATAACTTCGTAGTATTGGAAAATAATTGGCAGATAAAAAGACAAATGAAATTCACCTCGTGGTTCTCCAAGGCTACTGATTCAATATCAAGTAAGTGGTGTTTATTTTAAGAAAATTTACCTTTTGATTATCACAGCTTTTGTTTGGCTCTTCTGAAAGGTAAAATGAAAGGTTTTGTAAGTTTTTGGGTTTTTTTTTTAGCAGATATTTAAGCTAAGAATTCCAGCCATTCAACAAAAGTTGTAATGAGTACTTAAGTTTTTCAGTGAATACACTTTTAAAAATGCATTTCTGATATATTCTTTGACAAATGTGAAAACTAAGAGTAAAAATTAAACGTACAATTGGTCAAACTTCTGCTATTCACTTTAATTTTTTA
This sequence comes from Neoarius graeffei, assembly GCF_027579695.1. Taxonomy (NCBI): domain Eukaryota; kingdom Metazoa; phylum Chordata; class Actinopteri; order Siluriformes; family Ariidae; genus Neoarius; species Neoarius graeffei. The sequence continues at coordinate 40,032,123 of NC_083591.1, read as the reverse complement.
ATTTTTTTAATTTTAGAGTCTATACTTGTGAAACAAAATGTGCTCATTAGTGCTTCTAAGACAATTAATGAACAGCTGTTTTCTTACTATTTTGAAAATATAGTTCACAGCACTGTATTTTGAATAAAACTCTGATGCTGTTCACAGCTTGGTGATGCTTGCAAGAGATGAGGCTAGTATAATTGATAACGTATACTATTGCATCTAAAAAAATTAGAATATTGTGAAAAAGTTCAATATTTTCCATCAGTTATTTAAGAAAGTGAAAATGTTATATATTATAGACTCATTACACATAAACTAAAATGTTTCAAGCATTTTTCTATTTTAATTTTAATCAGTATGGCATACAGTACAAAAACATAAAAAAACCCATCTCAAAATATTAGAATATTTCATTTCGAGTTTGAGTAAAACAGTATGAACACAGTGTATCTCTCGGTCTAGTTCAGTACACACAACCACAATCATGGGGAAGACTGCTGACTTGACTGTTGTCCAGAAGATGATCACTGATGCCCTCCACAAGGAGGGTAAGCCACAAAAGGTCATTGCTGAAAAGGGTGGCTGGAAAAGGTGCACAAGCAACAGGGATGGCCGCAGTCTTGAGAGGATTGTCAAGAAAAGTTGATTCAAGAACTTGGGAGAGCTTCACAAGGAGTGGACTGAGGCTGGTGTCAGTGTATCAAGACCCATCACAAACAGACATCTTCAAGAAAGGGGATACAACTTTCACATTCCTAATATCAAGCTACTCCTGAGCCAGAGACAATGTCAGAAGTGTCTTATCTGGGCTAAGGAGAGAAAGAAATGGACTGTTGCTCAGTGGTCCAAAGTCCTCTTTTCAGACGAAAGTACATTTTGCATTTAATTTGGAAATCATGGTTCTAGAGTCTGGAGGAAGAGTGGAGAGGCACAGAATGCAAGGTGTTTGAAGCCCAGTGTGAAGTTTCCACAGTCTGTGATGATTTGGGGTGCCATGTCATCTGCTGGTGTTGGTCCACTGTATTTTATCAAGTCCAAAGTCAACACAGCCATCTACCAGGAGATTTTAGAGCACTTCATGCTTCCATTTGCTGACGAGCTTTTTGGAGATGCTGATTTCCTTTTCCAGCAGGACTTAGCACCTACCCACAGTGCCAAAACTACTACCAAATGGTTTGCTGACCATGATATTACTGTGTTTGATTGGCCAGCCAACTTGCCTGACCTGAACCCCATAGAGAATCTATGGGGTATTGTCAAGAGGAAGATGAGAAACACCCGACCCAAAAATACAGATACGCTGAAGGCCACTATCAAAGCAACCTGGGCTTCAATAACACCTCAGCAGTGCCACAGACTGATCACCTCCATGCCACACTGCATTGATACAGTAATTCATGGTAAAGGAGCCCCAACCAAGTATTGAGTGTATAAATGAATATACTTTTCAGAAGTTGGACATTTCTGTATTGTAAATCCTTTTTTTGATTGATCTTAGGGAATATTCTAATAATTTGAGATACTGGATTTCTGATTTTCATGAGCTATAAGCCATAATCATCAAAATTAAAACAAAAAAGGCTTTAAATATTTCACTTTACATGTAATTAATATAGAATATATGAAAGTTTACCTTTTTGAATTAAATTATGAAAGAAAAGGAACTTTTTCATGGTATTCTAATTTTTTGAGATGCACTAGTATATGCTATATTTACTGTATGGACATTGTATCAGAAAACAATTTTATTTATAAGCAGTAGCCACATCTATTTGTTTAAAGGAGAGAAAAAACAAATACATTTCAAAAAATTAAGTGGGAGTTAAATCTAATACATTTACAATGTCTGAAGCCCCCATGTTTTCTATCTGGTCTAGAACTGGTTACCAGATGGTGTAAAAGTTAAGGGCACAACCTCTTGTAGCATAATGAATTTTCTCAAGAGTCAGAGGCTGCATAAGACCCTTTATCCACAGATTGAAAGTTGTAGGGAATTTTTCTTTCTGTTTAAGCAGTGTTGTCAGTGTTCTAGCCAGGAGTGTAGCAAAGGCTATGCTTTTGCTGCATTTGTTGAGACAGAGATCCTGCGGTATCGTGCCAAATATTACATTATGGTGTGGGGTTCGATGAATATTTCTAGCATGTCAGAAAAGACCTGGAGTATAGCATTCCAGGATTCTATTAATTTTGGCAGAGCCAGAACATGTGATAAAGTGGCTGGTGCTGTTCCATAGCGATCACAGTTAGGGTTAATATTAGGTGTAAATTTGACCAGGCCTTGCTTTAGACCAATGTAATTTATGTACAATCTTACATTGTATTACTTTGTTTTAAACAAATTGAAGGTGAATATAGAGGGATATTACTGACGTCACCCAAAACCGGAAGTAAACAGACCCTGCGCCATATTGGAAGACCAACAAACTTGTGATTAGGGGGAAATAACAGCAGCGGTATGTGAACCCACGAGAATAAAGTGGAGTGGCAAACGACTTAAGCAAACAAATCTGAGCTGTTTTATTTATGATTTATTGGCCCAACAGTAGACTTGAAAGAAACCTGTGTGAGACTTGGCAAAAAACTGTGGATATAATGGATAAGTCTGTGCATGATCTGTGGACATGGAAGATTATTTCAAAACCCTGAAGCCTGCTGAAAGGAAGCGATATAAGGAATTTCATATGTCAATAACTGTAAATATTACAATATTGTGAAATACAAATTTAATACACGTACTTGAAAACACTTTGAGGTAAGCAAACGCAAGAAATTCAGATTTAAAACATGCTAAATTGGCCCCAAGTTGATAACTGTATGAGGAGCAAGCCTCCCAGACTTCTACAATTTAATAATAATAATAATAATAATAATAATAATAATAATTTAGGATGGTTTGGGGCTTGCTCTCCCTCCTATTATATAAATAAAGCATAGTTGTTGTGTAGGCATATATCATAAATACATATGTATAATTTGGATAAATTAACCTAAATTATGGATACCTTAATAGTAACAAAAAGTATTAATTTTTCAACTGAAAAGATATATTATTAAAAGATAAATATCAACAAGATTACCTTGGCCATAACTATGTGTAGGTTATTCTTAACAACAGCTGTAATATCACGAACCAAGCCACTAACAACATAATTGTAAGCCTGTAGCCCTTTGTAGGCCTTCAAGTCATCAGCAGTGTAGGCACTGGGTGTAAACAACAAATGGTTTACAATGTCTGGGTAGCAAACAGATGGCAGAATTGGTGTCAGGTCCTCCTTATGTTTCCATTCTCCCTTGCCCCGAGTCTTATCATATGGGTCAAACCCATCAATCACAGCCAGTTTCTCCACATACCGTGCCCTTTCTGCAGCTGGTAATGTACTCACATAACCAGACTTATCAGCCATCATGTCATTTCACTCTCGCTCGTAGTTTGTTTTATATTGTGAGTATGTATGTATGTATGTATGTATGTATGTATGTACTTGAGGTCTTCCAATATGGCGCCCTAACAAAATCTCGCGGTACGGTGACGTCATGCAATAGCCCTCTATATCGTATCTAATGATGATTGCCACATGTCCTCAGAAAGTTCTGTATCTAATTCTTCTTCCCATTGTCTTTTTAACCATGTCACGGTTTCCAAATTGTAATATGTGAGTAAAGTATAGATTGTTTCCAATACTCTTTTTAGGATAGGAACTGAGCTCTTAAAACTGATTCAAGGACAGAACTGGGTGGTGATGATGGAAAGTGAGCTGAATATGAAGATGCGAAGTTGTAAGTATTTAAAGAAGTGAGAGTTAGGGATTTTGAATTTCAATCTCAGCTGCTCAAAGATGCAAAACCATCATCAATATATAAGTATTTTAATGTAACTAATCCATTCTTGGTCCAAATACTGAAAGCTCCCTCTGTAATAGAGGGTTTAAAGTGCTGATGACACGTTTTTGACATCTTTGGCGATGTTTTATAACATAAAAAGTAATTCCCGATGATCCATATATTAATTCATGAAGGTGCCTATTTTACAAGTTATGATGATAAACGCGGCTATTTGGGCAAATTTGACGGGGCTGCAGCACCCAGAAGACAGAGGAGGAGGAGGAGCTATATGACGTCAGCAAAAGAACCTTCCTCCTAACTTACCAGTTTGTTGTTGATGCGACAGGTGTTCAGTTTATCATTATTAGTATTTTTATTAGACATTATTATACATTATTATATATACAGTTATTATGCCTTCGCGTTGTGTTGCCGGCTTTTGCTCCAAAACCCACAAGGATGGGGTAAGTTTATTCAAGTTTCCCAGAGATCCCGAGCTGCATGCGAAGTGGGTGAAGCAAGTCAGGCGCACTCGTAACAAGTGGGAGCCCTCACCAACATCCGTCCTGTGCTCTGAACACTTCGATTTGGATTGTTTTGACACCCTTCCCAGCTTAAAAGAATCTCTTGGGTGTTCAGTTCAGCACAAACGTGTGTTACTACCATCAGCAGTGCCTACACAGTGTTGCCAGATTGGGAGGTTTCCCGCCCAGTTGGGCGGTTTCAAGTGCATTTTGGTGGGTTTTGAACATATTTTGGGCTGGAAAACGTCAGCGCTGATGTTTTCCAGCCCAAAATATGTTCAAAACCCACCAAAATGCACTTGAAACCGCCCAACTGGGCGGGAAACCTCCCAATCTGGCAACACTGCCAGTATTCCGGAGGGGGTCTACTAGTAGCTATGCCGAATCCAAAGACAGTCCTCCTGTCAGAACATGTGTTGTGAAATGACATAAGATAAAGATACGTAGAGCTATAGATTCTACATGATAATCATAAATGTAATCATAAAGTCAGAGTGATATCAGTCATGTATTTGCTTGTGAAAGCTTGCGGGTTTCATGTAACTGCCGCCTAGCAACGAGAGGCAAAGGGTAAAGAAGGTAGGCTATCATAGATTCTATTCGGAAGAGATCAACACAATTCTAGATTCCCAGAAGAGGAAGAGCTAGCACTAGAGAGTTCACCGGCGTTTTCATGTGCCATTTCCATTGAGTAGAACCAGAGTAGAACAGCCAGTGAACCGCAGCGTGTTCTTCCGCTGACGTCACAGCATGGCCGCGAGCCACGGACCCAGTTTTCTTGCGCTGTGCAATTAAAAGTTGGATATTTGCGTAACAACAGCTTCTTTTCACGTAATTATAACAGAAATCTAACGTTTGCCATGTTGTATAGTTTATTTAAGAAATTGCATAGAGTCATGTTCGTGTCATCAGCCCTTTAAACATGTTGTTTCTTGCTATAGGGGCATCAACTGAGAAATTATTGAGTGAAAATGCTCATCTAAACTGTGCCCAGACCTTCAAGGTTTGTAGAGTGCATGAGTACAGGTTCAGGTGGTGGGAACTTGGAGCGAAGTAAAGTGTGTAGGGAGGCAAGTCCACATGATAAGTTCTCTAACAGTAACCATTTTGGGTCACTATCATATGATAAGTTAAGCCAATATAACATGGCACGTATATTGGCTGCCCAGTAATAATAATGAAAGTTGGCCACGGATAACACTTCATGTTGGCAGTGTAGTTGTAAGATGCTCTTGTGTATTCGTGGATTTTTCTTATTCTCAATGAATGAAGGTATCAATTAATCTATAAGAAGAAAGAAGGATTTTGTGTAAAAAAAAAAAGGTATACATTGGAACAGACATAAAAATCTAGGTAGCACGTTCATTTTAATGGTGTTAATTCTACCTCCTAATGATAATGAGGATAAGTTCCAACATTCAAAGTTTTGTTTCATAGAATCTGTAAGTGGAGGTAAGTTAGCTTTATAAAGGTGTTAAAAATTATGAGTGATCCAAATTTCTAAATACTTAAATTTATCTTTACTTAGTTTGAAGTGCAATGAACTAAACATGATCTGATTAGCTGCAGGATTGATGGGCATAAGTTCACTTTTTTGTTTAATTTATTATTACCCGATATTTCACAAATGCATCTAGTAAGCCAAGTGTTTGTGGCAGCCTGCTTAGCGGATCAGATAAGTACAAAAGCATATCATCCGCATATAGAGACACTTTCTGTTCAGAATTTTCTCTCTGTATACCTTTAATTGAAATGTCACCATGTAGTGCAATCGCTAGTGGTTCGATTGCCAAGGTGAATAAAAGTGGTGATAAAGGGCAGCCTTGTCTGGTTCCACAACCTAGTGAAAAGGAGGACAGATCATTGTTTGTACAGACTGCTGCAAAAGGGAAGGAGTAGAAAACCTGGATCCATGATATAAACTTTACACCAAATCCAAACCTTTTTAAGGTATCGAAGAGATAGTCCCACTCCACCCGATCAAATGCTTTCTCTGCATCAAGTAAGAAATGTATCTCAGGTATATCGGGTGGAGTGGGATTGTAAAGGATATTCAGTAGTTTGTGTACATTAGACAAGAACAAGAAGCCTTTATTTATCACAGGTACACTCAGGCACAGGTGTAAATACAGTGAAATGTGTCCTCTGCATTTAACCCATCTGAAGCAGTGAACACACATGCGCGCACACACCCAGAGCAGTGGGCAGCTATGCTACAGCACCTGGGATTAGGTGCCTTGCTCAAGGGCACTTCAGCCCAACTGTAAGAGCCATTTTTGTTATGTTTTGTTTATTATGGTGTTTTGTATGGGTGTGTCCTGTAGGGGTCACTCTTCGGATAATTGATTGTATAAGATTAGATTAGATTAGATTAGATTAAACTTTATTGATCCCTTTTTGGAGCGTTCCCTCAGGGAAATTAAGATTCCAGCAGCATCATTACAGATAAACAGAGAAAAGAAATGGAGAAAAACTTCTAGATAAATTAAAATAAATTAAGTATTTACATATACAAATATAAAAGAATAAGATATGGGGAAGGGGGAGGGGGAAATGGAGGAGAAGTGGGGTTAGGGTAAGTGTGTGTGTGGGGGGGGAGCAGGAAAGATATTGCACATTATATTGCACATTGTCCGGTATTGCTTATTGTTAGGCTAGGCTACTGCTCCTTCCCGTCCTCTGTCCTCCTGTTACCCCCAAGAGAGGAGTTGTACAGTCTGATGGTGTGAGGGACAAAGGAGTTTTTGAGTCTGTCCATCCTGCACTTGGGAAGGAGCATTCTGTCACTGAACAGGCTCCTCTGGTTGCTGATGACGGTGTGCAGAGGGTGACTGGCATCGTCCATGATGTTCAATAGTTTGTCCATAGACCTCTTCTCTGCCATCGTCACCAGAGAGTCCAGCTTCATGCTGACCACAGAGCCGGCCCGCCTGATCAGTTTGTCCAGCCTGGATGTGTCCTCCTTGGATGTGCTGTGCCCTCAGCACACCACGGTGTAAAACAGGACACTGGCGACCACAGACTGATAGAACATCCACAGGAGTTCCCTGCAGATGTTAAAGGACCTCAGCCTCCTAAGGAAGTATAGCCTGCTCTGTCCCTTCCTGTATAAGTGATTGGTATTGCAAGTCCAGTCCAGCTTGCTGTCCAGCCATAGCCTGAGGTACTTGTAGGAATCCACAGCCTCCACCTCGACTCCCTAGATCAGAACTGGTCGTGACCTTGGTCTGGACCTCCCAAAGTCAATGACCAGCTCCTTGGTCTTGGAGGTGTTGAGCTGCAGATGGTTCCTGTTGCACCACACAGCAAAGTCCCACACCAGGCTCCTATACTCCTCCTCTCTGTCGTCACTGATACACCCAACGATGGCTGTGTCATCAGCAAACTTCTGAATGTGACACAGCTCCGAGTTGTAGCAGAAGTCCGCGGTGTACAGGATGAAGAGAAGAGGGGCCAGCACTGTGCCCTGGGGTGCTCCGGTGCTGCTAATTACAGTGTCAGACGTGAACAAAGTTAAAGAGACCTAAATTGGTGTTTATACAAGCAATCAACCAAGTGTAAACTTTTTTACACACACACACACACACACACACGTATATCTCATCTCATCTCATTATCTCTAGCCGCTTTATCCTTCTACAGGGTCGCAGGCAAGCTGGAGCCTATCCCAGCTGACTACGGGCGAAAGGCGGGGTACACCCTGGACAAGTCGCCAGGTCATCACAGGGCTGACACATAGACACAGACAACCATTCACACTCACATTCACACCTACGGTCAATTTAGAGTCACCAGTTAACCTAACCTGCATGTCTTTGGACTGTGGGGGAAACCGGAGCACCCGGAGGAAACCCACGCGGACACGGGGAGAACATGCAAACTCCACACAGAAAGGCCCTCGCCGGCCCCGGGGCTCGAACCCAGGACCTTCTTGCTGTGAGGCGACAGCGCTAACCACTACACCACCGTGCCGCCCACATATATATGTGTGTGTGTGTGTGTGGAATGGACCCTTTATTATCACTGTACCAGTGAAATTACAGAGGGGAACAGGACTGGAAGACAGGGATAAAAGAAAAAGAAATACAGTAGTAACATGAGGAGAGATGAGGAAAAAAAAAAATCCCCCCCCCAGTATGCTCCTGTCAGGAGTACAGTGTGGGAACATTTAAAAAACCTCCGCACATAAGCACACAATAACACAAGTACACTTTAAAACATGGGACTTGAGGGGGGGAAAGGAGGGGGCAATCAGGGGTGGGGGGGGTAAGGGGGGAGGGGAGGAAGTAGAGGTAACCCAGCGCAAGCAAGCAGCCGTCCGCTCCTGCAGCCATGAGGGCGCTGGCCACGCACCCGCTTGTCACACTGGGGATGAAAACGGCGATCGTGGAAAGTTGGACAAGGAATACGAAGAATGCGAGAGCGTCTTCCAGCAGTGACCTTCAGGGGGAAATGTCTCAGCAACGGCCTTAACCGAGGCCGGTGCTGTCTCAGGGAGCCGAATGTCGATAAGATAGAAATTGTTTGGTCTTTCCAGACGCAGTCTTTGCACGTCCACACCGCTCGTCCATATCTGCCCATTCCGTCCATTCTGTTCAAATTGGTCTCCGAAATACTTATTCCTTGCAAAGCCGAAAGCTTTTCCAAGATAACAACCATATTGTGGTTCAAGTTCTGAATAGCCACAGTCTGAGTGCCGACAACTTTGCCCACCGCTTCAATCATATCGGGCAGCTTTGTGGGGCTTTGAACAGCTGTCACCGTTGTCTGATTTCCTCGATATGCCAGGGCAATGCCTAATCCAATCAGCAAAAGTCCTGTAATCATGGTTCCGAATAGGTAGATATCTTCAATGTCCTCCACAGAAAGAATCGCCAGGTACACGACCCGCCACTGCTCCCACGCATCCATCATGTAACCAGCCGCGAACATTCCGGCAGGACAGGCGGGTTCCCCCGAACCTAGACTTCTCGTCGAGAAAACGGTGTCAATTTCGTTAGGAGACCAGTTTATCAATTCCATGCTTTTTTTTAAGTTTAGAAAGTAATGCGGGGAGAGTCTCTTCAAAAAGTACAGCAGACGAGACGAGACAAAGAAGCACAAGCAGGGAAAAAAAGGAGGGAGAGGGAGAGCAGAGAAAATGCGACCGCCTTCCATGGAAGCACGGAGAGGAAAAAAAACATTTTATTCATATATATATATATATATATATATATATATATATATATATATATATATATATATATATATATATCACACACTGTGTGTGTATGTGTGTATATGTATATATATATCTCACACACACACACACACACACACACACACACACACAAAATATATATATTGTGTGTGTATATATATATATATATATATATATATATATATACACACACACACACACACACACACACACACAGTGCCTGGCAAAAGTATTCATACCCCTGAACTTTTTCACATTTTTCCACCTTACAACCACAAACTTAAAAGTTTTTTATTGAGATTTTATGTGATAGACCAACACAGAGTAGCACATAATTGTGAAGTGAAACGAAAATGATAAATGGTCTTCAAAATTTTAAACAAATAAAAATCTGAAAAATGTGGTGTGCATTAGTATTCAGCCCCCTGTCCTCTGATACCTCTAAATACAATCCAGTGCAATCAATTGCCTTCAGAAGTCATCTAATTAGTTAATAGAGTCCTACTGTGTGTAATTTACTCTCAGCATAAATACACTTGTTCTGTGAAGGCCTCAGTGGTTTGTTAGAGAACACTGAAGAACAAACAGCATCATGAAGACCAAAGAACTCACCAGACAGGTCAGGGATAAGGTTCTGGAGAAGTTTAAAGCAGGGTTAGGTTATAAAAAAAATCCCAAGCTCTGAACATCTCAAGAAGCACTGTTCAATCCATCATTCAAAAATGGAAAAAGTATGGCACAACTGCAAACCTACCAAGACATGGCCGTCCACCTAAACTGACAGAGCGAGCAAGGAGAGCACTGGTCAGAGAAGCAGCCAAGAGGCCCATGATCACTCTGGAGGAGCTGCAGAAATCCACAGCTCAGGTGGGAGAATCTGTGCACAGGACAACTATAAGTCGTATACTCCACAAATCTGGCCTTTTTGGAAGAGTGGCAAGAATGAATGAACCCTTTATTGTCACTGTTACCAGTGAAATTGACCATCAACCTGTCCTTACAGAGGGGGAACAGGACAGGAAGACAGGGATAAAAGAAACCCCCACTATGCTCCTATCAGGAGTACAGTGTGGGAGCATTTAAAAACCTCCGCAAAAGCACACAATAACACAAGTACACTTTAAAACATGGGACTTGAGGAGGGGAAAGGGGGGAAGGAGGGGGCAATCAGGGGTGGGGGGAAGGGGAGGAGGTAGAGGTAACCCAGCGCAAGCAAGCAGCCGTCCGCTTCTGCAGACATGCAAACAGCGCTGGTCACGCACCCGCTTGTCACACTGGGGGTGAAAAATGGTGACCGCGGAAAATTGGGGAAGGAATGCGAGAGTGTCTCCCAGCAGTGACCTTCTGGGGGAAATGTTTTCCCAGCAACGGCCTTGATCAAGGCCAGTGCTGTTCAGGGAGCCAAATGTCGATAAGATAGATTGTTTAGTCTTTCGAACAGATGCAGTTTTTACATGTCCACACCACTCGTCCATATCTGTCCATTTCGTCCATTCTGTTCAATTCAATTCTATTTGGTCTCCGAAATACGTATTCCTTGCAAAGCTGAAAGCTGCTCCGAGATAATAACCATTTTGTGGTTAAAGTTCTGAATGTCCACAGTCCGAGTGCCAACAGCTTTGCCCACCACTCCAATCATATCGGGCAGCTTTGTGGAGCTTTGAACAGCTGTCACCGTTGTCTGCTTTCCTCGATATACCAGGGCAATGTCTAATCCAATCAGCAAAAGTCCTGTAATCATGGTTCCGAATAGGTAGATATCTTCAGTGTCCTCCACGGGCATTCCAGCAGGACAGGTGGGTTCCCCCGAACCCAGAAACTGTGTCAATTTCGTTAAGAGACCAGTTTATCAAATCCATGCTTTTTTAGTTTAGAAATTCAATGCGGAGAGAGTCTCTCAAAAAAAAAGTATAGGCAGACGAGACGAACAAAGAGCACAAGCAGGAAAAAAAAGGAGAGGAGAGCAGAGATGCGACCGCCTTCCGTGAATGCACGGAGGAAAAAAAAAGAAGAAAGCCATTGTTGAAAGACAGGCATAAGAAGCCATGTAGGGGACACAGCAAGCATGTGGAAGAAGGTGCTTTGGTCAGATGAGACCAAAGCTGAACTTTTTGGCCTAAATGCAAAGCGCTACGTGTGGCGGAAAACTAACACTGCTCATCACCCTGCACACACCATCCCCACTGTGAAACATGGTGGTGGCAGCATCATGCTATGGGGATGGTTTTCTTTAGCAGGGACAGGGAAGCTGGTCAGAGTTGATGGGAAGATGGATGGAGCTAAATACAGGGCAATCCTGGAAGAAAACCTGTTTGAGGCTGCAAAAGACTTGAGACTGGGAAGGACATTCACCTTCCAACAAGACAATGACCCTAAACATACAGCCAGAGCTACAATGGAATGGTTTAGATCAAAGAATATTCATGTGTTAGAATGGCCCAGTCAAAGTCCAGACCTAAATCCCATTGAGCATCTGTGGCAATACTTGAAAATTGCTGTTCGCAGATGCTCTCCATCCAATCTGGCTGAGCTTGAGCTATTTTGCAAAGAACAATGGGCAAAAATTTCAGTGTCTAGATGTGCAAAGCTGGTAGAGACATACCACAAAAGACTTGCAGCTGTAATTGCAGCAAAAGGTGGCTCTACAAAGTATTGACGCAGGGGGGCTGAATACTAATGCACACCACATTTTTCAGATTTTTATTTGTTTAAAATTTTGAAGACCATTTATCATTTTTGTTTCACTTCACAATTATGTGCTACTCTGTGTTGGTCTATCACATAAAATCTCAATAAAAAACTTTTAAGTTCGTGGTTGTAAGGTGGAAAAATGTGAAAAAGTTCAAGGGGTATGAATACTTTTGCAAGGCACTTTCATAAAATCTGATGCATTTTTGTTTGGGTGTTCCTTTTCACCAATAAAGACATCCTGTAAAATTTTTTGACCATATTCAAAAGTCTAATGGTGGCACCATGAGGTTCATTTTTTGCCAAAAAAACGCTTATTTTATGTTTTCGCGTAAGGTTTGAATCACAATGTTGGACTCCATTTATTGATTTCTTGTGACTCAGAGATCCTGTTAAGAACCTTTGCAAGGGATTGAGAAGCATTAATGTGATTCATAATACATTTGTATTGTTTAAAAGTAGTTGAACAATGATTCAATGAACAGCTAAAACTCAAACTGTGCTTGATAATATGTTTAGAATATGTACTAAAAATGTGTATTTAAGATATTTGGTATACTCTATAAGGTGCCATAATGTTTCATGAAAAGTGATTGAAATTTTGTCATAAAAGTCATAAAATAGCAGCTTTTTCCATAACTTTGAGCTCCTGGTGCCACCATTAAACTTTTGAATTTTGTCAAAACATTTCACCCAGTGTGTTTTCTTACCAAAAGGAACATAAAAACAAAAATGCATCATGATCGGAGGAACTTTTCATTTAGGGGGCAACTGATGCACCCTAATATATGTGTGTGTGTGTGTGTATATATATATATATATATATATATATATATAGTATGTGTGTGTGTGTGTATAGATAGATAGATGAATAAAATGAAAAATATATTTCATTTTAGTATGTTAGTTATAACTGATTTAACGATTCTCCAATTATCATATTCCAGTGTTTGCGTGCTTTTACAACCCCAATTCCAAAAAAGTTGGGACAAAGTACAAATTGTAAATAAAAACGGAATGCAATAATTTACAAATCTCAAAAACTGATATTGTATTCACAATAGAACATAGACAACATATCAAATGTCAAAAGTGAGACATTTTGAAATTTCATGCCAAATATTGGCTCATTTGAAATAGCAACACATCTCAAAAAAGTTGGGACAGGGGCAATAAGAGGCTGGAAAAGTTAAAGGTACAAAAAAGGAAGAGCCGGAGGACCAAATTGCAACTCATTAGGTCAATTGGCAATAGGTCATTAACATGACTGGGTATAAAAAGAGCATCTTGGAGTGGCAGCGGCTCTCAGAAGTAAAGATGGGAAGAGGATCACCAATCCCTTTAATTCTGCGCCGACAAATAGTGGAGCAATATCAGAAAGGAGTTCGACAGTGTAAATTGCAAAGAGTTTGAACATATCATCATCTGCAGTGCATAATACCATCAAAAGATTCAGAGAATCTAGAAGAATCTCTGTGCGTAAGGGTCAAGGCCGGAAAACCATACTGGGTGCCCGTGATCTTCGGGCCCTTAGACGGCACTGCATCACATACAGGCATGCTTCTGTATTGGAAATCACAAAATGGGCTCAGGAATATTTCCAGAGAACATTATCTGTGAACACAATTCACCGTGCCATCCGCTGTTGCCAGCTAAAACTCTATAGTTCAAAGAAGAAGCCGTATCTAAACATGATCCAGAAGCGCAGACGTCTTCTCTGGGCCAAGGCTCATTTAAAATGGACTGTGGCAAAGTGGAAAACTGGTCTGTGGTCAGACGAATCAAAATTTGAAGTTCTTTATGAAAATCAGGGACACCGTGTCATTCGGACTAAAGAGGAGAAGGACAACCCAAGTTGTTATCAGCGCTCAGTTCAGAAGCCTGCATCTCTGATGGTATGGGGTTGCATTAGTACGTGTGGCATGGGCAGCTTACACATCTGGAAAGACACCATCAATGCTGAAAGGTATATCCAGGTTCTAGAGCAGCATATGCTTCCATCCAAACGACGTCTCTTTCAGGGAAGACCTTGCATTTTCCAACATGACAATGACAAACCACATACTGCATCAATTACAGCATCATGGTTGCGTAAAAGAAGGGTCCGGGTACTGAACTGGCCAGCCTGCAGTCCAGATCTTTCACCCATAGAAAACATTTGGTGCATCATAAAACGGAAGATACGACAAAAAAGACCTAAGACAGTTGAGCAACTAGAATCCTACATTAGACAAGAATGGATTAACATTCCTATCCCTAAACTTGAGCAACTTGTCTCCTCAGTCCCCAGACGTTTACAGACTGTTGTAAAGAGAAAAGGGGATGTCTCACAGTGGTACACATGGCCTTGTCCCAACTTTTTTGAGATGTGTTGTTGTCATGAAATTTAAAATCACCTAATTTTTCTCTTTAAATGATACATTTTCTCAGTTTAAACATTTGATATGTCATCTATGTTCTATTCTGAATAAAATATGGAATTTTGAAACTTCCATATCATTGCATTCCGTTTTTATTTACAATTTGTACTTTGTCCCAACTTTTTTGGAATCGGGGTTGTACAATAATAAAAGAAATTGTTAAATTCTTAAATTGTCCTTGCTGCCTCTGTAAATTGGATTGTAATTGAAGAGGTTTAATTAAAAGGATGTTTCCTCGTATAATTTATTGATTATACTCCATTTCACATTTACAATTAACTACATATTCCATATCTAATGATCAATTAATTACACAAGGAAAAGCAGCATCCTTTTAATGAAACCTCTTCAGAATATAAAGCTTTACACTCTGAATGTTCTTACAAGTCACATCGTATACATTGAGAATCAATGTTTATTGTTAAAAGCGCTATACAAATAAACTTGACTAGAATCATGGTTCTGTACACAGATATTACAGAATCATACATTCACAGTTTATTTTAATATGAAAACAGTTTCTCATAGAGTGTTAGAATAAAAAAAACAGCTACATACAATGAGCAATAAGACAGGTATAAAATCCTACAAGCTTCAGTGAGTTAGTTACTGTATTGGCAGCAGAGTGACAAACCTGGAGGCTTCAGCAGCTGCAAGGACACATTGTGCCACATATGTTTTCTGGCATGGATTTTGAGAGAAATATTGTTATATCCTTTCTGAAAAGACATGCATGGGCTCCAAGAGTGCACTGAGATCTTCACAAAACATCGTTTAGTGGTGGTATCATTCTCGTGCACTGTCTAGACCTGAATATATTTTAATAGCTTTTTTTTAAAGGAATATGGATTATGGTCACATTTTATGGATCTTGGCAGTTCTCATGGATGTTATGTTAGTTTGTATAATCCTGTCCATTTTGATATACCGTATAATGTTCAAATGCATTTGGCAGCTTGGCATTTTTTTGAATTGGCAACAAAACCTGCTGTGCTTAAAACCGTTACAGTGCATTAGGGCATTTTAAATAGTACTGAAGGCACACCATAACACTAAGTTCCAGCAAAACAATTTCTGAAATACACTCTTGCAAAAGGTGCACAGTCTCAGTGTTTTAAAATCCCAGACAATCCAGAGTGTGTGGTTTGAACTAAGGATCTGTCCTCTACTGGGTTTGTCCATGAAGATCTGTAGAATAAGAAATATAAATACAGTAACAAACTTCAGTACAACGCTTTGTCTCCATTATGCTGGTTTACAGTATTATGGAATTCAGCAATTCTGTTATCATTATTACTGTTGCTGCTGTACCCTGTTGATGCTGCCTTATTGCTGTTTACTGTTTGCAGTGACTCCTCCTGACATTCAGTCGTGCTCTGTAGTCTTTCCTCAGCTTTTCTGAAGCATCTCGGGATGGGAAAATACCCTTTGTAGAAGTTCCATGACACAATCGCAAATGTTGTCAAAGTTAAGCTGATGACTATAAATTTGAGGGCCAAGAGGATAGTCTGCTTTTCCTGAGAAGGATGTCCTGTTAAGTCCTCCAGCCTCAGCTCATACGTAATAATTTGGGTGATATACGTTTTGCCATTGGATGTCTCTTCAGAGGTGCAGGTGTAGTGGCCGACGTCACTGCCTGTGGCATTGAGGATCAACAGGCTGTCGTGTTGAATGTGGTACATGTTGGAGTTTTTAACTGGGTGATTGTTGACGAGCCACTTCACTTGAGCCCAGTTTGACCCAGGCTGGCACTGCAGCCTTACTGTGCTACCCGGGTAGAAGTTTTTATTAGTCTTAGTGCTCTCTGTAACACAAAAATGACATTGTAATTCAGTCATCTTAATTTTTCTCCATTTATATTTTTAGCTTTCTCCTTGAGAGTAAGATTGACTTTGTGTTTTAATGACAGTCACAATGGACTTAAACCACTTCTGCTGCATGTATATGTATATTCACCCTTACAGTCAGTGAAGTTCATTAAAACATTTGTGTAAATACTGTACGTGCTGTAATCCTCGAGATAAAAAAATATACATCTGTTAACATACCAACTGGAGGACAACGTATAGCATTTCCATCTCTCAGACTCTGAATCACCTCACTTTGAGAGAAATACAGGAAAAATACAGGGACATGAGAGAAAATACAGTATGTCGAACATTCCCATTTCAGATACAGTATATGCTTTAGAACAGTCAGTATAATATTTCAGACTACAGTGCTGTTCAATTCTTGATGCAGATTGATTCTTGATCCAGAAGGTGATTGATTGATTAATTTTCTTTAAGAGCAACTGAGAGTTGTGCTAACTTCAAGACACCTCACGAGTTTATATTAATGTCTGTGTTCTAATATGCTGCTGTTTCTACAGCAACGGTTCATTCGCAGGGATTTGTATGGTGGACGCTCCACATAATCTATTGAATAAAAAAAAAGAAAAGAAACATCTCATCTCATTATCTCTAACCGCTTTATCCTGTTCTACAGGGTCGCAGGCAAGCTGGAGCCTATCCCAGCTGACTACGGGCGAAAGGCGGGGTACACCCTGGACAAGTCGCCAGATCATCACAGGGCTGACACATAGACACAGACAACCATTCACACTCACATTCACACCTATGGTCAATTTAGAGTCACCAGTTAACCTAACCTGCATGTCTTTGGACTGTGGGGGAAACCGGAGCACCCGGAGGAAACCCACACGGACACGGGGAGAACATGCAAACTCTGCACAGAAAGGCCCTCGTCGGCCATGGGGCTCAAACCCAGACCTTCTTGCTGTGAGGCGACAGCGCTAACCACTACACCACCGTGCCGCCCGAAAAGAAACATAATAAATTAAAAAAAAATCTAATAATTGATATGATGCTTTCCTTAAGGAGATTTGTTCATTTGTTTATTTAACATTAATGGAAGGAGTCTCTAATGCCAGTGCATTGAAACAGTCAGAGAGGTAAAGGTTTATTTTTTTTTTCAGTAAACCTGCTGAAATCATCCAAACTACAAGCATGGACACTATATATGTTAGGTTCAGGCAGTCATCCCACCCTGCCTAAAATCAGCTACAATAGTCCCAGTGTTGAAGAAGTCTCCCATCACCAGGCTGAATGATTACCGTCCTGTGGCCCTCACTCCGGTAATCATGAAGTGCTTCGAGAGACTAGTTCTTCAGCACATCAAGGACCACCTCCCCCCAGACTTCGACCCCTACCAGTTCACATATCGCACGAACAGATCCACAGAGGATGCCATCGCCGTAGCTCTACACTCTGTACTGAACCACCTGGAGCAGCAGCAGAGCTACGTCCGCATACTCTTTGTGGATTACAGTTTTGCTTTCAACACAATAATCCCGGACATCCTTATCAGTAAACTGGACACTTTCGGCCTCCCCCCTCTCACATGTGCCTGGATAAAGGACTTTCTTACCAACCGGCCCCAGACTGTGAGACTTAGCCCCCACTTCTCCTCCACCTGCACGTTGAGCACCGGCTCTCCACAGGGCTGTGTGCTGAGCCCCCTCCTGTATTGCCTCTACACCCACGACTGTAGTCCGACCCACAACAACAACAACCTTATTGTCAAGTTTGCTGACGACACCACAGTGGTCGGACTCATCTCAAAGGGAGACGAGGCAGCCTACAGAGAGGAGGTCCTGAAGTTGGCAGCCTGGTGTTCAGAAAATAACCTCGCTCTGAACACCAAGAAAACCAAAGAGCTCATTGTTGACTTCAGGAAGCACAGCACCGACCTAGCCCCCCTCTACATCAACAACGAGTATGTGGAGAGGGTCCACACCTTTCGATTTCTTGGCGTCCTCATCGCCGCCGACATCTCCTGGTCAGTAAACATTACAGCAGTCATTAAGAAGGCTCAGCAGTGGCTACACTTCCTGAGAGTCCTCAGGAAGTACAATCTAAACTCCAACCTGCTGCTGACCTTCTACCGCTCATCCATCAAGAGCCTGCTGATGTACTGTATTACAGCATGGTATGGCAGCTGCACTGCTGTAGACAGGGAGAGGCTCCAGAGGGTAGTTAAGGCAGCACAGAAGATCATTGGCTGCCCTCTCCCCTCCCTGATGGACATTTACACCTCCCACTGCCTTAGCAGAGCTAAGAACATTATCAAGGACAGCTCCCACCCTAGCTTTGATCTGTTCGACCTGTTGCCCTCAGGGAGGCACTACAGGTGCATCAGGACAAAGACAAATCGATTCAAAAGCAGCTTCTTTCCAAAAGCCATAACCGCCCTGAACTCGGATATGCTCTGACTTTATAGTCTATTTATTTTACTATGTGACTCTCTTCGTGCAATAATTTATAATGTGCAGTACTTTATAAGGTGACTCTCTCTCTGCAATACTTTTATAATGTGCAATACCTCACTCCATAATGTGAAACACAACACATACACCTCAGGACTGTGCACCTTGCACACAGCACATACACCTCAAGTCTGTGCACCTTACCTTACCTTGCAATACTTCATAATGTGTCATATTTTATTTTATAATGTGACTCTCTCTGTGCAATACTTTATAATGTGCAATGAGCAGTACCTCACTCCATAATGTGTAACACAACGCATACACCTCAGGACTGTGCACCTTACACCCTCCCCCCCTTTTTTCCCTTCCTCTCTCTCTCTCTCCCTCTCTCTCTCCACCTCTCTCCACGCTGTTTGCACTGTTATTGGAGATGCTTTAATCTCATTGTACATGTGTATAGTGACAATAAAGGCATTCTGTTCTTTTCTATATGAACTACCCTTCCCAGAATTCACAGCACCCTCTGTCTCCTGACTATTAACCGCAGCTGTCACTCATCACTCCAATTAGTCCCTCTGCCTATTTTAAAACCCACTCTCATGCCACTTCATTGCAAAGTATTGTTCTGCTATCCCCAGTTCATACCAAGCTTTGTTGTTTCTGACTGACCCTTGTTCTTCTGACCTTTGCCTGTCTCTTTCATGTTTACTCCTATTCTCTTCTCCTGTTTACTCTGTTTGCCAATCGCCTGACCCTCGCTTGTTCCATGACTCTGATTCTCATCTCATGTTTTGGCTTGTTCACCGTTTGCTCTATGTTCCCCTTCTGTGTATACATCTGTAAGTGCCTGCACCGTGACAGGATACTTTGCCACCATGGATGTAGTGGAAGAGGCGAAGCAGACTGCTCTCAATGCTCAAGGACACTTATTAGGAGAACATCAGCAGATGCTAGCCGACCTCAACACAAGGAAGTCTCAACTAGGAGCTGTGATGTCGCAGGCCCTCCTAACGCACTCCAAGCCATCTCTGACCCCAGCACAACAACTCCCTGCTCCAGAGAAAAAAATCGCCGGAGACCCACTCGCTTGTAAAGGTTTCCTTCTCCAATGCTCCATGTACTTCGCTGCCATGCCTAACATGTCTGATGAGCATAAGATCACTAAATTCCTTTTCTTTCTCACAGGTAAAGTCATTTGATGGACCAGTGCTGTTTGGAACAAAGGCGGCGGACCAATGAAGTCTTATGAGCAGTTTCTCGCTCAAATCAAAAGGGTTTTCGACCATG
Source organism: Neoarius graeffei (assembly GCF_027579695.1). Lineage (NCBI taxonomy): Eukaryota > Metazoa > Chordata > Actinopteri > Siluriformes > Ariidae > Neoarius > Neoarius graeffei. The sequence continues at coordinate 40,011,927 of NC_083591.1, read as the reverse complement.
AACCCGAGGGCATCGAAGTAGATGAAAGCTTGCTCACCATGTCACAGGGTTCCAGAAGCGTGGCAGAGTATGCTCTGGAATTCAGAACACTAGCGGCCGCTAGTGGATGGAATGATCCTGCTCTGAAGGCTGTCTTTCGCCAAGGGCTGCACACCGAGATAGTGAGTAAACTCACCTGCCAATTAGCACTGGATTCTCTCATTGACCTCGTGATTCATCTGGGCAATCTCCTGACTCATCAACCCTCCCTGCAGGAGACTGTAAAGCTGGCTCTGATTCCGGAGAACAGTTCCGCCATGGATGTCTCACGCACCCAGTTAACTCGCTCCGAACGTGCTAGGAGGAGAAGGGAGGGGCTCTGCTTTTACTGTGGAAGCTCTGAACATCAGCTCAACTGCTGTCCCATTCTATGCCCATGTATTGACTACAGGGGATTGAACCAAGTGTCAGTCAAGTACCTTTTATCCACTTCCTCTTGTTCCAGCAGCCTTGGAACAACTCAGATTGGCCAAGATCTTTTCTAAGCTCGACTTGTGCAGCGTGTACAATCTCATCCGGATTAAAAGAGGTGATGAGTGGAAAATGGCATTCAGCACTACCGCCGGCTATTTTGAGTACCCAGTAATGCCGTATGGCCTTTCTTCAGTGCCTAGCATGTTCCAGTGTCTCATCAACGACGTGTTCTGGGACATGCTAGGCAGATATACCATCGCCTATATTGACGACATCTTGATTCTCCTGATGAAGAATGCCACATAAAGCATGTTAGGATGGTCCTCAAACGCCTGCTCCAGAATCACCTCTATGTCAAAGCTGAGAAATGAGAGTTCCATTAGCATTGTATTGCCTTCCTGGGATACGTCATCAGCTCCAAAGGAGTCAGTATGGACCCATCTAAGGTCTGCAGTCATGTCTTGGCCCATGCCCACATCCATTAAGGAGCTTCAATGTTACCTAGGTTTTGCAAACTTCTACTGATGTTTTTATTCAGGGTTTTAGCTCGATCACTGTCCCTCTGACCGCGCTACTCAAAAAGGGACTTAAACGCCTTCAATGGAACCCCACGGCGGAATAAGCGTTTGGTCGTCTCAAGCAAGCAAGCCTTCACCTCTGTTCCCATATTGCAGCATCCGGATCCTTCCAAACCTTTCACTCTGGAGGTCGATGCATCTGACATGGGAATAGGGGCAGTATTATCACAACGTTTTGGGGAGAAACAGAAACTCCATCCAGTAGCATTCTTTTCTAAGAAGCTCTCATCTGCTGAAAGAAATTACGATGTAAGAAACTGGGAACTACTCACCATAAAACTGGCCCTAGAAGAGTGGCGACACTGGCTTCAGTGAGCTACTCACCCATTTGTAATCCTCACTGACCACAAGAACCTCGAATATCTCAGGAAAGTCAAGCGGCTAAATCCTCGCTAGGCCAACTGGGCTCTTTTCTTTACAAGATTTAATTTCACCATCTCATTTCGTCCTGGCTCTAAGAATATCAAGGCTGATGCTCTATCGCGAATCTTTGCCCCCACTTACCAAGATCCCATTACTCATCCCATACTCCCGTCTCAGTGCTTTCTTTAATCCATTACCTGGGACATAGATAAGGAAATCAGAGACTCCCAACCCCAAATGCTTCCCAACAATTTCCCTTCTATATGTGCCTAAGCATCTTGGAGGCAAACTAATTATGTGGGCTCATGCATCACCCGCTACTGGACACCCTGGCAGCCAACGCACCCATCAGATGATTAGGAACAAGTACTGGTGGGAGAACATGTTCACAGAAATTAACCAGTTCATCACCTCACGCTCCGTCTGTGCCCAAGCTAGTTCCCAGAACAGCTCCTGCCGGCAAACTTTGTCCCCTCCCTGTTCCTCAGAGACCCTGGTCCCACATAGCCATCGATTTCTTCACCAACCTCCCCCCCCACTAGGCAACACAACCATCATGATGACTATCAACTGCTTCTCCAAAGTCCTCAGACTCATTCTGTTACCTGGCATTCCCACAGCATCCCAAACGGCAGAACTGTTATTTCAGCAGGTATTCCGTTACTATGGTCTCCCTAAGGACATTGTCAGTGACCGGGGTGCACAGTTCATTTCACGTTTCTGGAGGAACTTCATGGAGAGATTAGGGGTTTCAGTGAGCCTCACATCCGGATACCACCCTCAGTCCAATGGCCAAGTTGAAAGAGCCAATCAGGAAATCAGCTGCTTCTTGAGAATCTTCTGTATGCACAACCAGGGGGACTGGGCATGCTTCCTTCCATGGGCCGAGTGTGCACAAAATTCCCTCAAGCACTCTGCAACCCAACTAACACCGTTTCAGTGTATGCTTGGCTACTAACTGCCCCAGTTCCCTTGGGACATGCCCAGCCAAGTTAAAGCCATAGAGGAGTGGTTCTCATGCAGCCAGACAGTTTGGGAGTAGGTATACCAACATATTGAAACGATCAATGCCAAGTACAAAAAGTATGCAGATAAACACAGAGCAGATACATCAACATACAACCCAGGGGATAGAGTATGGATAGCCACTAAAAACCTCCGAGAACCCAACTCCTGCAGCAAGCTCCAACCATGATGCGTCAGGCTTTTTAAAGTTATTTACCGCATTAATGAAGTTTCGTACTGGCTAGAACTCCCTCCTTACAGCAGACTGTCACCCACATTTCATGTATCCTATGTGAAACCTGCCATTCTGGGCCCCCTCGCTGAAAATGCACCAAGCCAGGAACACCCAGCTCTTGACCTTGAAGGCGAACCCATCTACCAAGTCAACAAGATCATCAACTCTAGACGAAGAAGAGGGCAGATTGAATACCTGGTAGATTGGGAGGGTTACGAACCCAAAGAACAGAGCTGGGTTCCTGACAAAGACATCCTAGCTCAGCTCCTCAAGCAAGAATTCCATGCCACACATCCAGACAAACCTGCACCCAGAGGTAGGGGGTGGCCTAGAAAGTCTATAGCTCCTGATAGGAGCTCCTCCGGGGGGGGTGTTCTGTCAGTAAACCTGCTGAAATCATCCAAACTACAAACATGGACACTATGAACTACTTTTCCCAGAATTTACAGCGCCCTCTGTCTCCAGTCCTGACTATTAACTGCAGCTGTCACTCATCACTCCAATTAATCCCTCTGCCTATTTAAACCCCACTCTCACACCACTTCATTGCGAAGTATCGTTCTGCTATCCCCAGTTCATACCAAGCCTTATTGTTTCTGACTGACTCTCGTTCTTCTGACCTTTGCCTCTCTCCTTCACGTTTACTTTACTCTATTGTCTTCGCCCATTTTACTCTTTTTGCCGATCGCCCAACCCTTGCTTGTTCTACGACTCTGATTCTCATCTCATGTTTTGGCTTGTTCACTGTTTGCGCTACGTTCCTCTTCTGCGCATACATCCATTAGTGTCTGCACTGTGACATTCTTTTTAAATACACAAGCACTGGCTGTCTATAACCTCTGTAATATGACAAGAACTAACTTGTTTAGTGGATAGCTAGTACATGACATTAAATGTAACTACTGTATAAGTGGATAAAACTATGATGTTATTCTTTAATAAATAAAAAATTGAAATCATTGGCAAATCACTGTGGTCTAAGAGGAATAAGACTATTGGGGACATCCTGTTGTAGGATTAACTTCAGGCCGCATCACACCACCCCATTGTTCCTGTTCCTGTTTTCCTATAACGGCAGTTTACATCATGTTTTATTCCTTCCAACATGACATTAAGAAATACGAGTAGCGTATGTTCAGTACCTGTGTGTGTCTGGATGAGTGTTATTTATAGCAATGCAGCTGTCGGAGGAGAAGTCCCAGCCACAGTACGGGTCTCTGGCCAGCACACAGTCCATACAGGAGATGTAATGGCCACATGCACTCAGCGGCATCTGCACCACTGCCACCTCAGAGCCTGCATACAGCTGACCCTGATAAAATATGTGCACCAGTTATTGAAATGTGGGTCAAACTGAAACTGAATCTCAAGTTCAAGTAGATACAATTAAATTAATCATAACAAATGAATTGGATGAGTATTGGGATAATCATATAATTACTTAATCATGATTAAGTAATGATATAACAATGTTATGCTATTCTAGTGTGATTAATGATGGCACAAAATCTAAAGTTAAGGTGTGCATGTTCCCTAAAGTGCATTACAAAATTGTTAAAATGGGAGGAAAACTGTATTTCTATATTGCTTTGGAAAACTAACAAAAGGATAAGAGAAATCTATTCAAGAAATGCATTTTATAAAATATTCTCCCAAACTAAATAAGTTTCTATGAATATTTATTCCTATTACTAAATCACTTCATCAGTGTAAAAGTGTAATTTTTTTTTTTGAAAGTGAGAAAAAAAGGCCTTGCCTATCAGATTCTTACACTGATAGATTCACAGGGCATGGCAGTCTGTAACTGGCTGTCATGCTCCCAGGCTCACTGAACACTCAGGACTCCACTTCCCACAATCCCCCTCACACACCAGTCACTACCACGTGCACTCCGTCAGCCAACCCAGAGCCACTTCCTAGGAGTGGCTCCTCCGAGTTCTAATTAACATCACCTGTACCTTTTTTGTTTCCATTTGTATTTATACCCCTTTGTTTGTTTTGTTCCTCGCATAGTATTGCCTCCACATTTCGTGAGTCTACTGAGCGTTACTATTCTGATTGTATTCTTGTGTATGACCCTTTTTGCCTTCCGTTTTTTTCTCATTTTGCCTAGCCCTTGTGTTTGTTTGCTCGTTTCTCTTGCTTCCTGGTTTCTCGAGCCTCACCTGTTTTCCGATTACGATTTGCCTAGCCCTTGTTTTTAGATTGCCTGTGTTTTTCTGATTCCCGGTTGTTGGACTATTGCCCGTTTCCTGACCACGATTTGTCTAGCCCTCGTTCCTGTTTTGGATTTCTCTGTATTGACCTGGCCTGGCTTTTGTACATTGTCTTTTCTTACTGTGTTCATTAAAACCTTGAGTTCATTCTTAATCCGTGAGCGTCTGGTTTGTCACAGCCACGTTACAGAATTCTGTGCCATCATGCATATGGCGGATTACACGGAGCTAAAGGTGGCGCTTAGCAGCCAAGGACAGATGCTGGGACATCACCAGCGTTTTGACTCCGTAACTCAGTCCATCCAGACTCTTATGCAGCAGCAAGGTGAGCAGCAAAAACAGTCGATGCAGATTGTTGAAAGCATGAGAGAAATCACCACCCAACTCCAACGACTCAGCTCCTCCGGCTTGCCTATGGTTACTAACCTAGCTGCTCCCTTCCCGGCTGATGTCAGTTCATTTGTCAGTAAACTGGATAAATTTGATGGCTCACCTAATCAGTGTAAAGGGTTTTTGTTACAATGTTTGATATTTTTTGTGAATTCCCCTCCGAGCTCTGACGAGGCTTTTATTTCTTTTATGATTTCTCTCCTTACGGGCAAGGCCTTAGATTGGGCATCCGCAGTTTGGCCCGTAGTCCAGTCTGACACTTACGACAATTTTGTTAAAGAATTTAAAGCAGTTTCTGATCACGCCAATGAGGGCCACTCTCAAGGGGAATTACTCACCCATTTACATCAAGGTAATTGCTCAGTTTCTGACTATGTTTTGGAATTTTACACTCTTGCGGCTGGGAGTGGTTGGAATGAGCCGGCTTTACTTGTGACATTTTGCAACGGATTGAACTCTGACATACTAGCGGAAATGGCTTATAAGGACGACGGTCTTTCATTAAAGAAGCTTCTTTCATTAGCCATTCGCCTAGACCAATTGAAGCACAGGAGAGGTTTTCGTAAATCCCTTACGGTTCCAGCTGCTGCACTGACTCCTCACCACCCGTATCCAGCTCTGACCTGGACTCGTGAGGAACCAGAAATCCTAGAACCCATGCAGTGTGACTCATTCCATTTGTCTGTGGAGGAGAAGCAACAACGTCTCCATGATGGGCTGTGTCTCTGTTGCGGAACTGCTGGTCACATTCTACGTGACCTGTGGAATCCGCTGACGCAGTACTTCGGCACTGACCCCAGGAAAGCATGTGGAGCTTGCTTCACACGCTAATGTGGTGAGTGCACCGCCTAAGGGGTTGGTCTCCAAGTCCTTCCTCTTACCCGTGACGACAGTTAACTGCCCTCAGTCTGTCTTTGTGTTCTCAGTATTAATTGATTCTGGAGCTGAAGGAGACTTTATCCACGCCAAGCTGGTGGAGCAACTCCAGATTCCTGTGGAGCCACTGGAGGAGCTGCTGAGATTGACTGACTGCTGTTGATGGGGATCCCGTGGGAGAAGGGCTTGTTAACCGGGTCATGAAGCCCATTAATATTGCTGTCAGTGCGTTACATTCTGAAGAGATTTGCTTTTTTTGTATTGAATTCTTGTGAGTATTCTATTTTAGGTTTGCCCTGGCTTAGGAAACATAACCCTGTCATATCTTGGTCCAATAAAGAAATACTTTCATGGTCCAGTTACGGCTATGACCATTATCTAGCACTTCCCACAGTTTTGGTATCGTCAACGACTATAGAAAGCCCCAATGCCAATGTCATAGTTTCTGCCCCCCCCCGAATACAGTGACTTTTTAGAAGTATTTAGCAAGAAAAGTGCTACCAAACTTCCCCCTCACAGAGAATATGACTGTTCTATTGAATTAATAGATAATGCTATTCCACCTAAGTCTAGGGTTTATCCATTCTCTCAGGTGAAGGAGAGAGAGCTATGGAGGAGTATATTCAGGAGGCTTTAGAACAGGGTTTCATCCATCCTTCTCCCGCAGCTGCAGGGTTCTTTTTTTTGTTAACAAGAAAGAGGGGGAACTTAGGCCCTGCAATGACTATCGTGGGTTAAATCAGATCACGAAACCCTTTTCTTATCCGCTGCCTTTAGTCCCCGTAGTGCTAGAACAACTTCGTGGAGCGTTTATATTTACAAAACTCAACTTAAGAAGTGTACAATTTAGTCCATATAAAAGGTGATGAATGGAAAACTGCATTTCTTACCACTAGGGGGCACTATGAGTATTTAGTAATACCGTTCGGGTTGCGTAATGCCCTGTCCGTATTTCAAGCGTTTATAAATGATGTCCTCAGGGATATGCTTAGCAAATATGTTATTGCCTACATCGACGATATTTTGATTTACTCCCCTAATCTTGAAACTCATATTTGTCATATCCGTTCTCTGTGTCTGCTAGAGAACCAGCTGTATGTTAAAGGGGAGAAGTGAGAATTTCATTGCCCTTCTACTTTCCTCGGCTACGTCATCAGTCTGGAGGGTGTTATGGACGATAAAGTAGAAGCCATAACTAATTGGCCCATCCCTACTTCCATTAAAGAACTCCAGTGATTTTCTTGGGTTTGTTAACTTCTACTGTCGCTTCGTTCACAATTTCAATAGTCTAGCAGCTCCTCTTACTACCTAATTGAAAGGAAATGCCAAAACACTCTCATGGAATCCCTGGGTGCAGGAGGCGTTTGAATCCCTCAAGGTAGCCTTCACCTCTTCCCCCATTCTGAAACATCCCTTCCTCGTGTGAACAGATCATTTAAAAACCTTGAATATTTACGGTCAGCTAAATGACTTAATCCCCGTCAGGCTCGGTGGTCTCTATTCCTTTCCCTATTTAATTTTTCCATTTCTTATCGTCCCGGTTCCTGTAATACTAAAGCAGATGCCCTGTCTCGTGTATATCCCGGTCCCGAGTCATCCCCTGAGGTAGTTAATGTACTACCCCCATCAGTTGTGGTTGCCCCCATTAGATGGGGAAATAGATGAAGAGATTGACCAAGAGCTATCCATCACGTCTTCCCCTGAATCTTGCCCCGTAAGAAGGAGATATGTACCCACTCAATGCAGGGATAAGTTAATTACGTGGGTCCACTCCTCTTTGACTTCTGGTCATCCGGAGGAGACACGTACGCACCAGTTATTTTCTGGCAGATATTGGTGGGAAAATATGCTATCAGATATCCATAGGTTTGTCTCCTCATGCACTACCTGTTCAAAATGCAAAACACCCAAAACTCTTCCTGCCGGTAAACTCATGCCCTTGCCTATCCCTTCTCGTCCATGGTCACATTTAGCGGTAGACTTTGTTACTGACTTGCCCCCCTCACAGAACTACACGGTCATTCTGACCATTGTTGATACGTTCTCACGAGGAGTTAGATTTATTCCCTTTGTTAGCCTACCTGCCGGCTTTCAGACAGCTGAAACCCTTTTTAACTGTGTTCCATATATTTGGCATTCCAGAAGATAGTGTCTGAGGGCCTCAATTCACCTCACATGTATGATCAGCTTTCTTTGAGAGACTGGGAGTTAACGTCAGTCTCACTTCCGGTTACCATCCCCAGTCAATGTGAAAGGGTAAACCAAGATCTGGGAAAGTTTTTGAGAATGTACGGTCACGAAAACCAAGCCGACTGGTCCAACTACTTGCCCTGGGCCGAAATGGCCCAAAACTCGTTAATTAGCTCTGCTACAGGCCTCACACCCTTTCAACGTATGCTGGGCTACCAACCCCCCGTAATGCCATGGTTTGCCATGCGCTCTGACAACCCAGCCATTGACAGTTGGATGCAATGGAATGAGCAGGTCTGGGAACAGACCCACCAGCAGATCGAGAACGTTCTCCATTGACACAAGAGGCTGGCAGATCATTATAGAGGTGACACACCTACCTACCTCCCTGGGGACGAAGTGTGGCTTTTGACCCGGGACTTCAGGTTTCCTGAGGGAGGTAGAAAATTATGACCCAAATACACTGGCCTGTTTAAAATTCTCCAGCAAATTAACAAATTAGATCTGCCTGTGCATTACCGTGTTTCTAACTCATTCCATGTATCTCTCTTGAAACCTGTTGTCTCAGGTCTGTTGGATGAGGCCACACCCGATGTCGCGCCCCCACCTCTGGTGTACATAGAAGGTACCCTGGTGTATGCTGTCTGCCAGTTGCTGGACTCCAGAAGGAGAGGAGGGACTCTGCAGTACCTTGTGTACTGGGAGGGCTATGGGCCCGAGGCGCGTAGCTGGGTTCCCGCACAAGATATCCTGGATCCAGGGTTGGTGGAGGAGTTCATCAGCATCATCCAGAGAAGCCAGTGCCTCGGCCTAGGGGCTGTCCCAGGCGCCGTGGGTCCAGCCCTCCTGGCGGTCTGTGCAGCAGTGATCCCAGAGGTCGCCCATGGCGATGACCCTCTGTCTAGCACTGCGGCAGTTCTGATGGCTCGCTCAGGAATGTTCGCAGCAGCGTGGGTGGTGGTCGTGGTTGCCTTGTCCCTCGGCCTCCTTGGACTCCGGGGGGGGGGTGCCGTCACACTCCCGCTCACCGAACACTCAGGACTCCCCTTCCCACAATCCACCTCACACACCAGTCACTACCATGTGCACTCTGTCAGCCAACCTTTTTGTTTCCGTATACCCCTGTTTTGTTCCTCGCACAGTATTGCCTCCACATTTCGTGAGCCTACTGAGCATTACTATTCTGATTGTATTCTCATGTATGACCCTTTTTGCCTTCCGTTTTTTCCCATTTCGCCTAGCCCTTGTTTGTTTGCTCATTTCTCTTGCTTCCAGGTTTCTCGATCCTCGCCTGTTTTCCAATTACGATTTGCCTAGCCCTTGTGTTTAGATTGCCTGTGTTTTTTCTGATTTCTGGTTGTTGGACTATTGCCTGTTTCCTGACCACTATTTGTTTAGCCCTCGTTACTGTTTTGGATTTCTCTGTATTGACCTGGCCTGGCTTTTGTACATTGTCTTTTCTCACTGTGTTCATTAAAACCTTGAGTTCATTCTTAATCTGCGAGTGTCTGGTTTGTCACAGTCGTGTTACAGAGGCTTTAGTTTTATATTCAACTCAAAAGCAGCTCAAGTCTAAGTTACTGCAAACTTGAAATGAGTTTTTTGAGCTGTAATTGATATTTTGTGGGTTGAAAATAGTTCAAAACATGATCAACTGGTTTAAATCATCATGAGCCTTGCACAGTCGATGATGACAGGGTCACCCATTTTGGACTTATCTACATCATGAAATGTATATTTAAAAAAAAGAATATTAATGCACTAATCAGAGGTGGGCAGCCCATCTCCCCCAGACCCCATCCTAGAATGGAAGAAATTGCATTCATTTTCAAATGTATGCTGATCAAAACTCATTCACAAGAGTTTATGCTGTTTCCCCACCCCACATCCCTCCTCAACCACTCCTCAGCCCCTTGCCCACTTTTTAGCATTTTTCAAAATTTTCAGTGAAAATTCACAATAAATGTAGCTAGTTATTGATGTTTTACAAAATTGAGGCAAGGTGAGTTAAAGTTGCTCACTTGTATGCAAAAAAAAATGAGCCTCTTTCAATATTTTTTTTTTCAATACAACTGGAAGGCACTCGAGTACTATATTACACAATATCCCCATCCCTGCCAGAACGAACAGGACGTAGCATGAAACTAAACCACTTTAACCAATGTCTAGTCCTGAAACAAATCTCAGCCACCATTTTCAGGTTGACCAGGGATCAGTTCCTGGAACTGCACCCAGTTTCAAAACCAGCTTATACCACCTATAAACTTTTGGTGTAGCTTCAGGGAGGAGAAAATCAAATGTAAATATTCTGAGGCTTACCGTGGTGGTGGAGAGGCGCAGTATCTTCACTGGCTCAGAATGATTAAAGAGCTGCATCTCCTCTATGATCACCATCTCTCCATTATAGTCGACTGCTTTCAGCACTGAACCACTTGCTGTTACAAACACACGTTTGATTTGTGAATGCTTATGTGAGCAAGCACTACAATTCGCTGTCCTGGATGTATTTAAATGTGTTTTGCTTAGACTATTGTAACCCATAAAATAGATCTATTTTTATAAATGATGTAAACCGTATGTCAGTAAACCTGCTGATTTCAACCAAACTACAAACATGGACTCTATGAACTACACTTCCCAGAACTCACAGTGCCCTCTGTCTCCCAACTATTAACCGCAGTGGTCACTCATCACCCTATTAGTCCCTCTGCCTATTTATACCCCACTCTCACACCACTTCACTGCGAAGTATTGCTCCGCCTTTCCAAGTACATACCGAGTTTTTTCTTATTTCTGACTGATGCACGTTTTCTCGACTTTAGCTTCTCCTCTCTCGTTTACTCTCTTGCCTGTCCTCATTTGCTCTGTTTGCTGTTCGCCCGACTATTGCTAGTTCTTTGACCCTGATTCACACCTCACATTTTGGCTTGTTCACTGTTTGCTCTACACTCCTTCTGCGTATAGGTCTGGAAGTGCCTGCACCGTGACACTGTACACTAAATGAATACCTGTGCCAATAAACATGACCTGATGGCTGCTCCCATCCAGGGCAGTAGTGCTGGCCACTACTATACATGTAAAAGCAGCTCCTTCCTTCACCAGTAGGGGTTGTTGAGAGGACGGCGTCACTGCCTGATCCATCAGAGGCTTGTCTTTGACAAACTGAAGGGTTTTATCAGGCAAGTCCAAGGACGTGGAAAACCCTTTCTGCCTTGCGTCATTGTTAATACACTACATACACAGAGAGAGAGAGAGAGAGAGAGAGAGAGAGAGAGCGCAACAGCTAACATTATCCAGCTTGTTACTTTGGCATATCTAGACTTTTATATGTCACACTTTGTGTGAAGAAAGGCTGTACAAATGCAAGTTGTATTAGATTACTTTTGGACATAAAATATTCCAATGACATAGTCCATGCAAGCCCATGTACAAGTTATTTCTAAGGAAATGTTAACATGAGCATTAATTTAACCCTTGCAACTGGAACTACTGTCCAAGCCACATTGTTATAGAAAATTAATCAACACTTTCTGATGAATCAAAAGCAAGCATTCAGCTGTGGTATAATTCTCTTTATTATATCCTGACCTAATTAAAGAGACTGGCTCACCCTTCCCAGAATCCTCTGCACCGAGTAGCAAGTAGCCATTTTCCATGCTAATGATTTTCCTAAAACAATCTGCAACAATTCGGCAACATCTTAGGCCATAGATCTTAAATTTGAACATGAAATTGAAGATATTTTATCAAAGTATCTATATTTTTTATTCTTTTTGCGATCCATTCCATTTTCATATGGTTATTTAAATGGGTCACATGCATTCAAAACAAAAACAACAAATAAGATTCTGGGAAAGGGGAACGGGCTCCTTTAAAATCCTTTCTCCTTCACCACAGCTAATATGTTAAAATGATTGTTGCAGAATTAGTTGATAAGTGCTGAACTTACAGCTCCAGGACGGGGGTCAGGAACTTCTCCGGTGTACGTCACCCATTTTGTAACAGGATGGTTATTGTACAGCATTTTGAATTTGCCTTCAGAGAACACTTCCCTGATGTCTTGTATCCCATAGGCACACACTGCAGAGAACTGTGATGTGCTCCTATCAGTTAAATCACAGCAATGAAATGAACATGTTAGGATGGAGCTTAGTAAAACTACTTTTAATTAAGTGTTGGGTTTCTGCTAGAGTTATGATTTTCTACACAAGTTATTTAGGTTTTTACTGGCTATGACATCTTGGTAGATAAAAATATTTAAGCAATTTCTAGATTTACATCGCAGTCTAATTTGAAATTAAGGCAGGTTTCGAATCCCTTAAATACTTTTGTCTTCACCTCATTGCATCATGTAACCTCCAAAAGTGAATGCATTTCAGATTATAGTACAAATCTGCAGGGAAAATACACAAAAATAAAGCAGTATCTAAGGCAATTGTATCCATGATTGAATTTGACTGACAGAATTTCATTTGATTGTGTTGTAAACCAAATAATAAGTCTCACATACTGCATATTATGAGGATCAGTATTTATATTGCATACACCAGTTTAAACTAAAGACAACAAGGTGGTGCAGCATGGCTGTCTCAAGCACCAGGGTCTGTGGTTTGATCCTGTGCTCGGGTTATAGTTTGTGTAGAGATTTCCTTTCCTCTTCTGTTTCCTCCAGTTTCCTCCCAGCTCCCAAAACCATGCCAGTACATGGAGTGGCTGCACTAAATTGCCCATAGATGTGAATGAGTGTGTGAATGTGTCTGATGCCTTTTGTTGTATGGGAACATAATGGGTATGTAGTACACATATAGGTTATTACATATCTACTATTACATTCAACAAATCAAATGCAGTTTATGAATCAGAAATAAAAGACTGCTGCAATTTAAAAGAGAACACATTGCAAATTAGGAATACACTGTGCAGTTCTGTAGTTAATGGCAAACCATAAATCACTAGAAATACCAGCGAATTTTAAAAGCTTATTAGCTTATCCATGTGTCCTAATCACCTTGGGCATTCCTCGACCTTAGGCTGATCTAATACAAGTGGTAATGTTTAAGTCCTCCATTTTAGGGTTTGATTGCTATGTGCATTGTCAGACTGGTATAAAACCACAATCATGATTACATATAATATCAATAATTGTCTTATAATGGTGATTTTTTTTTTGCAGGGTCTTCATTACAGTTATTCAAACCTACTCTTTTGGCATATATGAACTGAACCATACTCACGTCTGAGGAGTGAAGACTCCATAGAACACACAGGTTGTCCAATTGCCTGGGCAGAAGAGGAACACATCCTGTATAATTAAAGGCAGTTTGCTTTGAGGGACAGGACAATCCAGATGAGCCTTTAGAAATGAAGTCCACTTCTTCTGCAATATCCACTTTCCTCCTCTATCCCCCTAGAAAGGAGAGATCAGAGGGAATGAGAATAATTGCTGCAATGCTGCAAAAAAAAGGACATCTTATCAAGTGTATAGTTATATTTGTTTATTCATATTTATTTCATTATACACTTTATAATGTATTATGCACATTGTAAAATGTATTACACATTATAAACATAACCAAATATTTATTGGAAAAGTATTCTTCTATGGGCAGATAATATTTTGAATTTTAAGCATTTATTTCTCAAAAGAATCAAAAGTATCTGCCAATAGAATAATAAAAATATATTTCACTGATGCATGAAAGTATCAAAAGCAGGCTGAATCTTATAATATTTGATTTATAATGATTTCAAAATCGAAATATTAGATACATTTTCACGTATTCAAGATATTTTCACTTGCTAAGATATCATCTTTGTTCAGTGAAGACAAGTTGGAAGTGGTCTGGTTGGTTGAAATGAACATACATGGTGCTTTTATGTAGAGCGAAGTGTAAAATGTTCATTCAATCATCGGGAGATTGAGTTCAAAACATAAATGACTCAATTTGTGACGTGTATGGCTATCAAAAAGCAAATTGTGGGTGTCTGTTAACTCATGCACCATTATGGGCAAAAGTGAGTACACCCTCCTTCAAGTCTATGTTTTTACTGATCAAGGTCGAAATAACAATTGTGAGGTCCTCATTAATCACTATAAACAAACAAATAACCTCAAGTGACAACAAAAATACACAACAGATTTCAATATGTTGCCTTTTTTTTTTTTTTTCAAAATGTAAACCAACGTTCAGAAACCAGGTCAGAAAAATAAAGTACACCATATAATTTTGTGACACGTACAACTGTTCCTGTACAACATTTTGTAACGTACTATTGCCTTTAGCAGTAGTAATTTAAAGTACATGTTTTCTGCAGGAATTTATCAGTCTCTCACGTTGTTTTGGAGAATTGTTTTTCCCCCCTATTGTTGATAACATTGCTTCAATTCATTGATGTTTGAGGGCATTCGTTTATGCATGGCTATCTTAAAGCATATATGCAGAGCCATGGCCTCACTTTCATTTATAAATGCCTTGAGACCTCAAGAATGGCACAGGAATAGTGTTAAGCGTTAACAATAAATCTAATATAGTAATTTTTACCATTAAAGTGATTTATATAGGTAGCAGTGATGAGTAGCATGCCAATGTGATGGACAATGGTGTAACATAGGGAAAAAAATAAAAAAATTCAGGTTTTGATTTTATGTATTGAAATAACTATTAGGCACAATTTTTACAATATCTATATAAATTAGTTGTTTTTACCCATTTTAACCTTGAAATCAGCATTTTAATGATTACCCATAATGCACTGTTTATCCCGCTAAAACAAGCAAAAACGTCATAAGACAGTGGAAATACTACCTTTATTACCTTCACGTGGCGTCTTTCTCGATCGCACGTGCCTAGAAGCGTACCTTCTAGAACATTCCTGGGTGGTCACGGACTGTCACGTAGCCTAGTTCGATTGTGAAACTCGCTAGGATGGAGTATTTTTGCGAGTTTAGTGGCAAACTTTTGCGCTGCAATTTCTCTATTCTCGAAATTTGTAACCTGAAACCCTACAAGAGATGTTTCATAATGTTTGGGATTTTGAAAAATGCTTCTAGCAAGTTTATTTTGCTGTATTTTTCCGTGAAACTTGGCATAAATCATCCTTAAGTGATGAGCGTGACATTGTTATTTTGGTATGGGTCACGTAGTTAGTTGGAAGCGGGAGAAATGAGAGTTTCTCAACTACAGCAGCACTTCTCACCATAGATGGCTGGCGTGTTTCACAGCGTTTGGAATTTACTAAATCGACTAAATCTCTAGATCTACTGAAGCTACGAGGATATAAATCACCAGGATTCTAATTTACTGGGTGAGAAGTATTATATATTTTTTGAAAGGTTTATTCGCGCTACAAGTCCATGAAAGTTGGAATTGTTCATGAAGGGGTTAGTTAGATTTTGGTAGCGTGACGCGCACAACAAGCAAAAGAAAAAACAAATTTTCTTCCGAATTTCCTTGCTTTATCAAAATTATTTTTTGATACATTAAAAGACTGTGTGTTTATAATATTTAAGCAATTTTTTTATTATAGAGAATATTTTATCAAAACTTTCAAAACAGCATTCAAAGTGATTTTTCACGGGTGTAAATGTTACGCGTGACGTGCATAATTACGTTAAATTTTAAGAACTAAAATTCTGTTAAAAATTCTAGATTTGTGCTATCATTCTGGGGTTTTGCTGAATAATACTTTAGGGAGTTCTCTTACAATGCTGAAAATTCAATGAGTTTTGGTGAAATTCTAGAAAAGTTATTTACATTTTAACGTGCCTGATAGCGATTGTGCTCACACAGCGTGCTACTCATAAGTCTGAGTGAATGACCTTGACGTCCGTAACATCACAGCAGGAAGTCTATCAGTCTCATCGCCACTAAAACACAGAGCTGACTGCCACTCCAATCCTCCATTTTGAGCTAATTTATCGCCATGCCACATAGATGTATTGCTGGCCAGTGCAGTAACACAACAGAAGGTGGATTTATGTTGCATTCATGGCCCAAGAATGTTCAAACTGCAAAGATTTGGACGCGTTTTGTGAGAAGTTCATGGGCACATTGGACGTCTACGAAGTGGTCTCTCCTCTGCTCTGCACATTTAACTGAAGACTTGTACGAGACCTCTGATCTGTTGAGGAGCGTTGGCTATAAGCCCGTATTGAAAGAGGGTGCAGTACCAATAATTAAAAGGAAAAGAAAACTACAAGAAAAGGAAAGTATTTATTTAATTTAATTTAATTTTTTAAAAGGAAAGTGAGTTCAGTTGCACCAGTCCTCCCGCAGTGAGCTGAGAGTTGTTGCTAAAACCTGGGATGGAACGGGACGTGACATATCGCTTGGGCAGTGACCTCCCTGCAGTTGTTGCTAAAACTGGTGACATCCCACTCCGTCCCGGGTTTTAGTAATTGCCTGAGCCCAGTAGTAATGATGGACTACACAGTATGAAGAAAAGTGAATGAGTGGAGGAGCTGTCTTATTCCTAAACTGGATAGTGCTGCCATCTCTCCCTTACATGGAAGAAGTGAATGAACGGAGAACTGAACAAACAACTGAAAGTCAGATTGTTTCAAAAACAATCGGCCTTCAAGAAGCGAGAACACAGACGGGTAAGCTCTGACTTTCATTTGGATAAAAAAAAAAGCCACCACGTTGTTTATCTGCATTTAGATTAATACATGTAACTTGTAGTGTGTATTTAAGTTACCGGCATAAGATTATTTAATTTGCTTCAGAATGTGATTGTCTCAGTTCAGCTTATTATTTAATTAGCCTTTTACGTTTTATCAGTGAAAATGCATGCATGTACATGTATGTTGCATAAGTTATAACACCTATCCTGTTTTAATGAGAGTCAACCCACAATCAATGAAGTCAAATCAGTCTTAGTTGAGCAAGTCGGTAATGGTATTTCTTACTTTCACCGTAAATTTTTATTTATATGACTTTGGTCTATAGCTGTAAAAGGCCTCAGCCTTAAAACCAGTTCCTGCTGTGATGTCACGCGCTCGGGGCTGGCTGGCTCAGTGGGGCAGCTCGAATGCCAACTTTGCGGTCGATTTTAACTCTCAAAAATATATATATATTTTTTATTCCCATTTATGCAGCATACAAGAGTCAAGGATGGAGATACTATCCACTCAGAAATTTATTTAAAAATAAAGGCTCTGCATATCTCCTTTAAGATCCCACCACAGCATCTCAGTGGGGTTGAGGTCTGGACTGTGACTTCACCATCCCAAAACCTTGATGTTTTCTTCTTTAGCCATTCAGATGTCAATTTTTCTGGTGTGCTTAGGATTTTTAGTAAATTTTTGGCCCAGCTTTACCTGCTGGGCAGATGGCTTCACATTTGTCCCAAGAATATTCTGGTAGAACATGCAACCCCTACTACCATGCTTGACAGTAGGTGGGAGGTTTTTGTGGCGATATGCTGTGCTTGGTTTTCACCAAACATGGCGCTATGCATGATGACCAAAGAGCTACATCTTGGGCTCATCAATCTAAAGTATATTGTTCCCGAACTTTTTTTAAATGCAATTCTGCAAAACTGAGTCATGCGACCACATTCTTTTTGAAGAGAAGTGACTTTTTCCGGGTCACCCTTCTATGAAAGCCATAGTTGTTCATTCTTTCTGATTGTGCAGTCATGAGCATGAACATTTAATGTGCTTACAGAGGCCTGTAGGTCATATGATGTAGCTCTTGGATTTTTTTTTTTTTAATATCTCTGAGCATTAATCGGTCTGAAATTGATGGGATGTCCACTCCTCAGAAGACTGAAGACTGTCATTATGTAAATAATCCTTTTTACTATGAGTAGCACTGATCCCTTGACCTATGCCTGTTTCTTGACCATGATTTCTGCCTCACGATTTGGCTACAACTGCAGTTTGCGCCACACCCACTCTCCTCTGCATCTGTAAGGGCCTGCATTCTGACAGGATACTTCGCCATTATGGATGCAGCAGAGTAGGCTAAGCAGACTGCAATCCATGCACAGGGGCGACTGTTAAGAAAACACCAGCAGATCATAAGTGATCTCAACACCAGGATGACACAACTCACTGTCGTGGTGTCGCAGGCTGTTCTCACACATCCCTCCTCTCCTTCCTGCATGCCCTGAAGTATTACTCAGCCAGAAAAATTTTCCAGGGAAGCCTCCTGTTGTAAAGGATTTCTTCTTCACTGTTCCTTGTACTTCACTTCTCTCCCGGAGGCAACTGATGAGCACAAGATCTCCCAGTTTATCAGTCTTCTCACCGGTAAGGCCCTTCAGTGGGCAAGCATGGTATGGAAGCATGGGGGCGAACACACCACATCATATGACTATTTTCTGGAACTTTTCATGAGTGTGTTCGACCATGAGCCAGAGGGGATCGAAGTTGGAGAGAGCCTGTTCAAGGAGAAAGGAGTGTAGCTGAATATGCACTGGACTTCCACACATTAGCTGCCGGCAGTGGCTGGAACGAGCTAGCCCTGAAAGCCTCATTTCGCCAAGGGAGCAAAGGGAGGGCCTGTGGTCTGCCCCCTCACTGTCCCTATGACTGTGCTATCGACCTCCTCCCAGGTACTCCTCCTCCTCCTCCTCCTCGAAATCGTATTTACCCATTGTCCCTGACTGAACAAACAGCCATGGAGGAGTACATACAGGAAGCCCTGTAACAGGGGTATATCAGACATTCTACATCCCCAGCCTCAGCGAGGTTCTTCTTCATTGAGAAGAAAGGGGAGGAGGTCTCTGGCTATACATAGACTATCAGAGCCTGAACCAGATCACAGTAAAATACCCATATCCTCTCCCACTGGTGCCTTCAGCCTTAAAACAACTCAGATCTGCCAAAATCTTCTCTAAACTTGACTTGCGCAGTGCTTACAACCTGTACAGGATTCGTGAGGGTGATGAATGGAATCCCACTTTTAGCACCACCACAGGCCACTTTGAATACTTCGTCATGCCTTATAGCCTTTCTCATGCTCCCAGTGTCTTCCAGTACCTCATCAACAATGTGCTCAGGGACATGTTTGGGAGGTTTGTTATTGCCTACATTGATGACATCCTGATTTACTCCCCAGATGAGAACACCCACCATGAGCACATCAGGTCAGTGCTTTCTCGCCTGCTTCAGCACCACCTGTACATTAAAGCAGAGAAATGTGAGTTTCACATCCACCAGATCTCATTTCTGGGCTACATTATCAGTTTGGAGGGGGTGAGCATGGACCAAGCCAAGGTCACTGCCGTGACATTATGGCCCACTCCTATGTCAGTTAAGGAGTTGCAATGCTTTCTGGGGTTAACCAATTCCTACTGCCAATTCATCTGCGGTTTCAGTACCATCGCAGCTCCTTTCACCGCTCTCCTGAAAAAAGGACCTTGATGCCTCCGCTGGAATCCTTCTATTGATCAAGCTTTCAACCAATTAAAGGGCTGATGACACGTTTTTGACATCTTTGGCGATGTTTTATAACATAAAAAGTAATTCCCGATGATCCATATATTAATTCACGAAGGCGCCTATTTTACAAGTTATGATAAAAAACGCGGCTATTTGGGCAAATTTGACGGGGCTGCAGCACCCAGGAGACGAATGAGGAGGAGGGGCTATATAACGTCAGCGAAAGAATCTTCCTCCTCACTTACCAGTTTGTTGTTGATGCGACAGGTGTTCAGTTTGTCATTATTAGTATTATTACAGGGGCGCAGATACGTTTTTTGAACTGGGGGGGACAAAAAACTGGGGGGGACAAAAAACTGGGGGGGACAAAGCTGCCAGCAAACCAACCCCAACCCTGATATGCCTGTCAAACTTGTTGTGGGTAACCATAGCAACCAAGCTCGAGCTCGCAACCTGTGCAGTCTGCGCAGCTCAACCAACCGAATATCAGTCTTTGTTTTGTTTTATGTGAGTTGTTGCAACTATGTATATACTGCTGTGCACCTCAATAAACTGAATGGTAATTAGTCTTTTGATTTTTCCGTGAGGTTTGCCTTATGCAAAGAAAGACAGCATAGATGTTTTTTCCTCCCTATAAGTGGGGGGGACCGAAAGAGGTGAATTTAAATCTGGGTGGGACGAATCCCACCCGTCCCACCCTCTATCTGCGCCCGTGTATTATTATTATACATTATTATACATTATTTTATATATATATATATATATATATATATATATATAATCTCATTATCTCTAGCCGCTTTATCCTTCTACAGGGTCGCAGGCAAGCTGGAGCCTATCCCAGCTGACTACGGGCGAAAGGCAGGGTACACCCTGGACAAGTCGCCAGGTCATCACAGGGCTGACACATAGACACAGACAACCATTCACACTCACATTCACACCTACGGTCAATTTAGAGTCACCAGTTAACCTAACCTGCATGTCTTTGGACCGTGGGGGAAACCGGAGCACCCGGAGGAAACCCACGCGGACACGGGGAGAACATGCAAACTCCACACAGAAAGACCCTCGCCGGCCATGGGGCTCGAACCCAGGACCTTCTTGCTGTGAGGCGACAGCGCTAACCACTACACCACCGTGCCGCCATATATATATATATATATATATATATATATATATATATATATATATGAGAGTGATTCCACGCTTATGGGTACTGAAATGGGGACATGAACTTATTTTTAAAAAGTCACCTAAAACCATTTCTTTTTTTTACCATCAGGTCACAAAACATGTAATCTTTAATGAATGATATGTTAAAAGATAACTTTAATTTTCTGAGATGTAATAAAAACATATTTATATGCCAAAGTCAGAACGTAACAGAAGTGTTGTGGACATATATATTCTCAATTTTAACAATGTAGAATTACTTTTTGAAACATAGGAAGGTGATGTTTTAGCAAATATAATTAATAAGCATGTGTAGTAGAATAAACATACACATTCTTTCAATAAGATTAACATGGTATATAGCTAGATTGTAATTAATTTGTAACAGACGTGAGATGGACAATCGTAACAGAAGTAATGTAACAGACATCATTTTGGAACTCATAGGCTTGACTTTGGCATATAAATATGTTTTTATTACATCTCAGAAAATTAAAGTTATCTTTTAACATATCATTCATTAAAGATTACAAGATTACATGTTTTGTGACCTGATGGTAAAAAAAGAAATGGTTTTAGGTGAATAAGTTCATGTCCCCATTTCAGTACCCATAAGCATGGAATCACTCATATATATATATATATATATATATATATATATATATATATATATATACATACAACCCCGATTCCAAAAAAGTTGGGACAAAGTACAAATTGTAAATAAAAACAGAATGCAATGATGTGGAAGTTTCAAAATTCCATATTTTATTCAGAATAGAACATAGATGACATATCAAATGTTTAAACTGAGAAAATGTATCATTTAAAGTGAAAAATTAGGTGATTTTAAATTTCATGACAACAACACATCTCAAAAAAGTTGGGACAAGGCCATGTTTACCACTGTGAGACATCCCCTTTTCTCTTTACAACAGTCTGTAAACGTCTGGGGACTGAGGAGACAAGTTGCTCAAGTTTAGGGATAGGAATGTTAGCCCATTCTTGTCTAATGTAGGATTCTATTTGCTCAACTGTCTTAGGTCTTTTTTGTCGTATCTTCCGTTTTATGATGCGCCAAATGTTTTCTATGGGTGAAAGGTCTGGACTGCAGGCTGGCCAGTTCAGTACCCAGACCCTTCTTCTACGCAGCCATGATGCTGTAATTGATGCAGTATGTGGTTTGGCATTGTCATGTTGGAAAATGCAAGGTCTTCCCTGAAAGAGACGTCGTCTGGATGGGAGCATATGTTGCTCTAGAACCTGGATATACCTTTCAGTCTGGTGTCTTTCCAGATGTGTAAGCTGCCCATGCCACATGCACTAATGCAACCCCATACCATCAGAGATGCAGGCTTCTGAACTGAGCACTGATAACAACTCGGGTCGTCCTTCTCCTCTTTAGTCCAAATGACACGGCGTCCCTGATTTCCATAAAGAACTTCAAATTTTGATTCATCTGACCACAGAACAGTTTTCCACTTTGCCACAGTCCATTTTAAATGAGCCTTGGCCCAGACAGGACGTCTGTGCTTCTGGATCATGTTTAGATACGGCTTCTTCTTTGAACTATAGAGTTTTAGCTGGCAACAGCGGATGGCACGGTGAATTGTGTTCACAGATAATGTTCTCTGGAAATATTCCTGAGCCCATTTTGTGATTTCCAATACAGAAGCATGCCTGTATGTGATGCAGTGCCGTCTAAGGGCCCGAAGATCAGGGGCACCCAGTATGGTTTTCCGGCCTTGACCCTTACGCACAGAGATTCTTCCAGATTCTCTGAATCTTTTGATGATATTATGCACTGTAGATGATGATATGTTCAAACTCTTTGCAATTTTACACTGTTGAACTCCTTTCTGATATTGCTCCACTATTTGTCAGCGCAGAATTAGGGGGATTGGTGATCCACTTCCCATCTTTACTTCTGAGAGCCGCTGCCACTCCAAGATGCTCTTTTTATACCCAGTCATGTTAATGACCTATTGCCAATTGACCTAATGAGTTGCAATTTGGTCTTCCAGCTGTTCCTTTTTTGTACCTTAAACTTTTCCAGCCTCTTATTGCCCCTGTCCCAACTTTTTTGAGATGTGTTGCTGTCATGAAATTTCAAATGAGCCAATATTTGGCATGACATTTCAAAATGTCTCACTTTCGACATGTGGTATGTTGTCTATGTTCTACTGTGAATACAATATCAGTTTTTGAGCTTTGTAAATTATTGCATTCCGTTTTTATTTACAATTTGTACTTTGTCCCAACTTTTTTGGAATCGGGGTTGTATATATATATATATATATATATATATATATATATATATATAGTTATTATGCCTTCGCGTTGTGTTGCCGGCTTTTGCTCCAAAACCCACAAGGATGAGGTAAGTTTATTCAAGTTTCCCAGAGATCCCGAGGTGCATGCGAAGTGGATGAAGCAAGTCAGGCGCACACGTGACAAGTGGGAGCCCTCACCAACATCCGTCCTGTGCTCTGAACACTTCGATTTGGATTGTTTTGACACCCTTCCCAGCTTAAAAGAATCTCTTGGGTGTTCAGTTCAGCACAAACGTGTGTTACTACCATCAGCAGTGCCTACAGTCAGTGTTGCCAGATTGGGCGGTTTCCCGCCCAGTTGGGCGGTTTCAAGTGCATTTTGGTGGGTTTTGAACAGTATCTAGCAACACTGCCTACAGTATTCTGGCGACTCCTCCAAAGACAGTCCTCCTGTCAGAACATGTGTTGTGAAACGACATAAGATAAAGATACATAGAGCTATAGATTCTACATGATAATCATAAATGTAATCATAAAGTCGGTGTGATATCAGTCATGTATTTGCTTGTGAAAGCTTGCGGCTTTCATGTAACTGCCGCCTAGCAATGAGAGGCAAAGGGTAAAGAGGGTAGGCTATCATAGATTCTATTCGGAAGAGATCAACACAATTCTAGACTCCCAGAAGAGGAAGAGCTAGCACTAGAGAGTTCACCAGCGTTTTCATGCGCCATTTCCATTGAGTAGAACCAGAGTAGAACAGCCAGTGAACCGCAGCGTGTTCTTCCGCTGACGTCACAGCATGGCCGCGAGCCACGGACCCAGTTTTCTTGCGCTGTGCAATTAAAAGTTGGATATTTGCGTAACAACAGCTTCTTTTCACATAATTATAACAGAAATCTAACATGTTTGCCATGTTGTATAGTTTATTTAAGAAATTGCATAGAGTCATGTTCGTGTCATCAGCCCTTTAAAGACCACATTCACCACAGCTCCCATACTGCAGTACCAAGACCCATCCAAACCCTTCATCGTGGAGGTGAACGTTTCTGAAACAGGAGTAGGAGTACTGTCACAGTGCCTTGGTGAGTGACCCAAACTGCACCTTATAGCATTCTACTCAAAGAAGCTCAGCCCCACTGAGAGAAACTACGACATTGGTAATCAAGAGCTTCTAGCAGTTAAATTAGCTCTAGAAGAGTGGAGGCACTGGTTGGAGGGTGCAGTGCACCCATCCACGATCCTGACAGATCATAAGAACCTTGAGTACTTGAAAACAGCGAAACGTCTGAACCCCCGTCAGGCCAGGTGGGCCCTGTTCTTCTTACGATTCCAGTTTACCATCTTCTATTGTCCCGGTTCCCAAAATACCAAGGCTGATGCTCTATCCCAAATCCACTCATCCTCACTACACTCATCAGAACCTACTACCATCTTGCCACCTGAATGCTTCCTACAAACTGTAACCTGGGATGTAGATAGAGAGATCAGACTGACACAACCCACAAACCCTTCTGAAAATTGCCCACCTGGACTATTACATGTTCCAGCCAGACATCAAGGCAACCTCATCACATGAGCACACTGATTTCCTGCCACTGGACACCCCAGCAGTCATCGCATCTACCAGCTCCTACAAACAAGCATTGGTGGGAAAACATGATTTCTGACATTAATCATTACATCTCCTAATGCTCCATCTGTGCCCAAGCCAAGGTTCCTAGAGCTCCTCTTGCTGGCAAGCTATGTCCTCTCCCGATACCCCAGTGGCCTAGGTCACACATCGCCCTTGACTTCATTACTGACTTACCCCACTCACAAGGCAACACTGTCATCCTGGTCATGACTGATAGGCTCTCAAAGACACTCGGGCTCATCACACTACTGGGTTTACCTACTGCACTTGAAACAGCTGAATTGCTATTCACTCACCTCTTCTGTTACTATGGTATCCCTGAGGACATAGTCAGTGACCAGGACCCCCAGTTCACCTCAAAGTTATGGTCATGATTCATGGACAAGCTGGGAGTATCAGTTAGTCTCACATCTGGATATCACCCCCAGTCCACTGGCCAAACAGAACGAGCTAATCAAGAAGTGGGGTGCTTCCTCCGTGTATACTGTATGAGAAACCAGAAGGATTGGGTGCAATTCCTTCCCTGGGCTGAGTACACGCAAAACTCTCTTAAACATTCAGGCACTCAGCTAACCCTGTTCCAGTGCGTACTTGGATACCAACCTCCATTCTTTCCATGGGACGACACCCCTATGCAAATTCCAGCCACTGACTCATGGTTCCAGAGGAGCCAACAGATATGGGAAGAGGTACATCAAAGACTGGAGAATGTCAATGTCAAGTACAAACACTATGCTGACAAACACAGAAGCGCCACTCCCAAGTATGCCCCGGGTGATAGACTATGGGTTTCCACATAGGACTTCAGAAGTCCCAACTCCTGTAAGAAGCTTCTGCATCCATAAGTGCCTGCGTTCTGACACTTACTTTGGAATGGTGAATATCAAATTGTTTGGAAATGGCCTTATAACCCTTCCCAGATTGATAAGCAGAAACAGTTGTTTCTCTGAGGTCATGGCTGATGTCCTTTCTTCTTCGAATGATGTAGATGCACATCTGAGTGCTCCAGAACACCAAACTGCCAAAATGTCTGCAGTTATAGATAGTTACATTCCTTGATGATTATCAAACCTTGTGCATTTCTATAGTATGACCTGCCTGCAACTTACTCTCTTAATAATTGTGGAAGTAGGAAGGAATTTTCCCACCTGATTTATGAATGTTGGCTTTTTGGGAAAAATTATATTGAAATCTGTTTTTTTTTGTTTGTAATTGTGGGGTTGTTTTTAGTTTATTTTTGTCATCACCTGAGATTATTTGTTTGTTTCTAGAAGTTGGTAAAGACCACACAATTGTTATTTAGGCCCTGATGAATAAAAACATATAGATTTGAAGAAGGGTGTACTTTCTTTTTCCCACGACTATGTATGAAACAGGGCAGTTAGTGCTGTCCTCCAATCATGTTTAGCTGCCCTAAGATGTTGAACAAGCAGTTAGAAAAGCTGTTGTATGTGTTGGGGAAACTAATCATTTGCCTGAAAGTGACTGAATTTGGGCCCTGTGATGACCTGGTGACTTGTCCAGGGTGTACCCCGCCTCTCACCCATAGTCAGCTGGGATAGGCTCCAGCTTGCCTGCGACCCTACACAGGATAAGCGGCTACAGATAATGGATGGATGGATGACTGAATTTAGGAAAAGCACTGTAATGTTAGCCAAACAACGTTCTATTGCAGGGAAGAATACCTTACAGATGCGGGCCACCCTTGACACTTGCATCTTATTGTAGGAGTCATACTCTACAGCTGTTTCACTAAAGAAGAGGTAAATCTTGTCATCATCCCCCTCTGGGTTTTCCTTTCCCTCCGCAATATGCTGCATGCCAATAAAAATGGGGTCTGAAATCACAGTAATAGTCAGTGATAATCTTAAACTGAGTAGAAGAATCTCAAGTTCAAAGAATTAAAGAATATCACAACAAACTAGATGTAAACTAGAAGTTTCAATTTTATACAATTCCAGAAATGTTTCAATTTCAGCAACAAATCTTCTATTTCCAAAATCTTTATCCCTTTCAAAGTGCAATAAGATTTACATAAAAATTGATGTTGGTGTCATGTTTGATCTTTACATTGACCAACATGACTTTGTGTGTGTGCATTAGGGTGCATCAGTTGCCCTCACTTTCATAAAATCTGATGCATTTTTGTTTGGGTGTTCCTTTTCACCAATAAAGACAT
The DNA here is from genome assembly GCF_027579695.1 of Neoarius graeffei. Classification (NCBI taxonomy): domain Eukaryota; kingdom Metazoa; phylum Chordata; class Actinopteri; order Siluriformes; family Ariidae; genus Neoarius; species Neoarius graeffei. Next base: position 39,984,971 of record NC_083591.1, on the reverse strand, counting down.
CCTGTAAAATTTTTTGACCATATTCAAAAGTCTAATGGTGGCACCATGAGGTTCATTTTTTGCCAAAAAACGCTTATTTTATGTTTTCGCGTAAGGTTTGAATCACAATGTTGGACTCCATTTATTGATTTCTTGTGACCCAGAGATCATGTTAAGAACCTTTGCAAGGGATTGAGAAGCATTAATGTGATTCATAATACATTTGTATTGTTTAAAAGTAGTTGAACAATGATTCAATGAACAGCTAAAACTCAAACTGTGCTTGATAATATATTTAGAATATGTACTAAAAATGTGTATCTAAGATATTTGGTATACTATATAAGGTGCCATAATGTTTCATGAAAAGTGATTGAAATTTTGTCATAAAAGTCATAAAATAGCAGCTTTTTCCATAACTTTGAGCTCCTGGTGCCACCATTAAACTTTTGAATTTTGTCAAAACATTTCACCCAGTGTGTTTTCTTACCAAAAGGAACATAAAAACAAAAATGCATCATGATCGGAGGAACTTTTCATTTTTAGGGGGCAACTGATGTACCCTAGTGTGCGTGTGCACACACGTGCGCACGCCTGTATGCACACTCTTACCTTTGAGACAACCAGACGAATAATCAGATCGTACAGTGTAATTTAAGCTTCGCATCACAGCCATGTCTGAGCCCAGGAAATTCATAGATGTAGCAGAGTACAGCTCTCCATCTAAATGCCAAGCAGAATTGTAATATTGTTATAACATTAGGGTGATACCATTCGGCTATATTCCTATGAAACCATTAAAAGTATAATTTTAGCTAAGATGAGCAGCATCTGTATTAAAGTGCCTGGGCATTCATAATGAATATAATGCATTTACTAAACTGAGAAAGGAATTTTATAAAGAGTAAAGAACTAAACACATTAAAGAGATACTAAACATATGTGTTTTTTGAGCTGTAAACTAAATGAGGTGACCGTACTGTAATGAAGCACATCAATACTGCTGTTAATACTGACAAAATTACCATTTTTATCATTGCTATTTTATGGGTTGAAAATGGCTCAAATTGCCATTCTATTGGTTAAAATAATCCTTAACTTTGCAAGGCCAATGCTGATGTAGAGTCAACGTTTTGGTACTTCTCTACATCATAATGTTCTTTTTTTTTTTTTTTAAAGACTGTTAACAGCTTCTAATCAGAAGGGCAGCCCACCTCCCCTAGTCCCTGCCCTTGAGTGGGAGTCTGTGAAACTGCCCTAATTTTCATATATTATGCTGATTGAGACTCATCATTCACAGGAGTTTACACTCCCCTCTTCAGATGCTCCCCACCTCCCTCCTTTCAGCCCCTCCCCTCCCCACTTCTCAGCCCTTCCCCACCTCTCTCTTCTCCTACAACCCCCCCACCCCTATCCCTACCCCCCACACACTTTTTGAAAAGCTATTTTTTCAAAATTATGCACTGGATTAGGCTCAGAGCTGGAGTGACATTACACTTTAAATAACTCCCTAACTGAACATTGTGTGCTTTAATTTGTTACGTCATGGAGCAGTTACACATTAAAAGTGATGAAGCACCTACCAACAAGTTCAGAGGCGTATCTCTGGAAAGGATCAAATGGACACCTCCCCTTCCCATCATGTTCTTTATTTTCCAGAGTCAGGTTGCCATCTGTATAAGACTGGAAGACAGAACACAGCACAGGCTATATGAAACATCTACATGGTGTTACGATGCAGCAAAATATTCACAAAGACTGAAACTTTGCTAATGTCTACAATAACATGATGACATTTTGCAGTGAAATAATGTGACATATTACTCACCATTAAATCACAAGTTGGATTGAAAGCATTGGTACCACACACATACATCTTGTCATCTGGCATTTCATGAAGGATCCGGATGTAGTTATAACACTCGGTCTGGAACGGAAATAACAGGGTCCAGTGAATTATCACAGTCTGGACTGTCAGAAAACAGAGATTCAGTTCATTCCAGACCAGGTCACAGAACAATACAAGATAGAAGAATAAATGTGGAATAATTTCATGGGGGGGGCTTTACGGTGGTGTAGTGGTTAGCGCTGTCGCCTCACAGCAAGAAGGTCTGGGTTCGAGCCCCGTGGCCGGCGAGGGCCCTTCTGTGTGGAGTTTGCATGTTCTCCCCGTGTCCGCGTGGGTTTCCTCCGGGTGCTCCGGTTTCCCCCACAGTCCAAAGACATGCAGGTTAGGTTAACTGGTGACTCTAAATTGACCGTAGGTGTGAATCGTTGTCTGTGTCTATGTGTCAGCCCTGCGATGACCTGGTGACTACCAGTCAAATGTTTGGAAACACCTTCAAGATGTTTTTATTTATTTTTTTTCCTACATTGTAAATTAATACTGAAGTCATCCAGACTATGCAGCAACATGTAAGGAATCATTTAGTAAACTTTAAAATGTTAATCAAACCAAAATATGTTTTAGATTCTTCAAAGTAGGCACGTTTTGCTTTGATTACAGCTTTGCACACTCTTGGCATTCTCTCAATCAGCTTCATGAGGTAATCACTTGAAATGGTTTTCCAACAGTCTTGAAGGAGTTCCCAGAGGTGGTGAGCACTCGTTGGCTGCTTTGCCTTCACTCTGCGGTCCAACTCATCCCAAACCATCTCAATTGGGTTTAGATCAGGTGATTGTGGAGGCTACGTCATCTGCTGAAGCACTCCATCACCCTCTTTCTTGGTCAAATAGCCCTTACATAGACTAGAGGTGTGTTTTGAATCATTGTCCTGTTGAAAGACAAACGATAGGCCCACTAAGCGCAAACCAGATGGGATGGCATGTCGCTGCAGAATGCTATGGTAGCCATGCTGGTTAAGTGTGCCTTCGATTTTGAATAAATCGCCAACAGTGTCACCAGCAAAGCACCCCCATACCATCACACTTCCTCCTCCATACTTCACTGTGGGAACCACACATGTAGGAACCATCCGTTCACCTTTTCTGTGTCTTACAAAGACATGATGATTGGAAGCAAAAATCTCAAATTTGGACTCATCAGACCAAAGGACAGATTTCCACTGGTCTAATGTCCATTCCTTGTGTTTCTTGGCCCAAGCTATTCTCTTCCTCTTGTTGTTCTTCCTTAGAAGTGGCTTCTTTGCAACAATTCGACCATAAAGTCCAGATTCATGCAATCTTCTCTGAACAGTTGATGTTGAGGTGTATGCTACTTGAACTCTGTGAAGCATTTAGGTGGGCTCTTATCTGGGGTGCTGTTAACTTGTGGTTTCTGAGGCTGGTAACTCTGATGAACTTATCCTGTGCAACAGAGGTAACCCTAGGTCTTCCTTTCCTGGGGCGGTCCTGATGAGAGCCAGTTTCATCATAACGTTTGATGGTCTTTGTGACTGCACCTGGGGATACTTTCAAAGTTCTTGAAATTTTTCGGACTGAGTGACCTTCATTTCTTAAAGTAATGATGGACTGTCGTTTTTCTTTACTTAGTTGAGTAGTTCTTGGCATAATATGGATTAGAACAGTACTCAAGGGAACAAGATGGTGTCGTAGAGTGAGCAGCACTGTTCAGCAGCTCCAGTGGCTATCTTTATCTTTTTTTTTTTAAATATAAATACGTGTTTGTATAAAAGACATACGAAACAACTGCGAGGGAGGTACCCTAATATGAACCTAGACACTTATTTTGGACAAAAATCGACTATGGACAAAAAATTGATGAAAAAAACGAAGAATACTCCTGCGAAATCTAGCCTGAGAGGTGAGCAAACGAGGGCAAGCGCTATGGAACCTAGCATTGTCCAGGCTTTGGATAATTTATCAGATAATCTCACGAAAGCTATCGACACGAAAATCTCCACCGTACTAGATGCCATTAAAGAACAGACCTCACAAATTCAGGCTGTTGCCACACGCATCGAAGAGGCTGAAAAACGAATCCTCGATGCTGAGGAAGCGGCCACAGCCTCAGAAGCTAGGATAGCATCACTTGAAAAGCAGGTTCATGATATGCTTGAACATGTCGATGACTTGGATAATCGGGGTTGCAGGTGTAATGTGCGTGTCGTTGGCTTACCGGAGGATTCAGAAGGGAAAGATCCAGTGAAATTTTTAGAAACATGGATTCCCGAACACCTCCAAATGACGACGAAAGGCAACCGCGTAAAGCTTGACCGAGCTCACAGATCCATGGCACCAAAACCCGGCCCGAATCAGCGTCCAAGGCCACTGATTTTGAAGTTCCACAACTTTCGAGACAAACAGCGAGTAATGGAGGCGGCAAGGCGGCTAGGATCCCGTGATCAAGATGGCTCTACATGCAGGGAGCCCAAGATCTCCTTTTTCAACGACTTCTCGGCTGAAGTGGTATGGAGGCGCAGGGCATTTGATGATACGAAGACACGACTGAAGAAACTTAACGTGGCATATGCGTTGCTCTATCCGGCTTCTTTGAGGGTGACATTGGACGGAAAACAGACGAGATTCAACTCTCCTAAAGATGCCGCATTATTTGTACAGTCGCTGGAGGAGGGACGCAGAGGTAACGTTAGGTCGAGCCAGAGCAATGAGTCTGAGGATGATAAAGTGGACACTGATTAGCCTGGTAAATTTGTAAGTAGTACCTCCCTGCTTAACGTTAACGAAAACTCGTATATTTTATTTGTCTAGCCACAGTGAGTGTGCTGAAATGTTTTTTTTTTCTTCTTCTTGGGTTTTTTTTTTTACTATTCTTATTGAGGGTTCTTTTGTTGTTGTGTAAGGGGCGGTCACACAGCACTCCGCGTCTATATCACGTACAAAAAGATACAAAAATCTGGTGGACGTGGTCGTAAGTGCTAATTTTTGGTCAATTTTGGCTTTGCCGTGCTTTGTACGGGGTATGGCCGTCGGCCGCTGTTTCACTGCTGCAGCACTGCCTAAGCACAGCTAACCAAGTCCAGCCACGCACCCAGATGTTCCGTACCACCCTCCTCCTCCTCCTCCTCCTTCTTCTTCTCTCAGCAAGGATATGTTGAGCCTGTATCAGTTGGTTCTGTTGGTGCTGGAGCATTAAGATGAGGACATCACAGCGTTGAGGGTTCATGTTCACCCCTTGACATCTAGACTGCAAGTGCCGAGGTCTCAGAAAATTACGGTATTTATACATGCCGCAAATCAGAAGTGATGCAGAAGTGATTAGACAGTGATCAATCGAATTTAGAACTTGTTTGAGACGTCGTTTAACGGGCTTAGACAGTGCTATGTACGCGGAAAAATCCATTTCTCAGTGATAAGCCGCTAAACACACGCTATATCCCGTGATACCAACGCGTAACACCCGTCTGATGACCGTGCTCTGCCCGTGATAGACCGCCAAACTTTCGCGTCTTACCACGTCTCCCCAAGTTTTAATAACGGCCGGGACACTGATTATCACGTGTTTTTCACGTGTGTTGCACGTCTTTACCACGTGTGCCGGCCGTGGTTGTCCGCGGTCTAAAGTTTTGAGCAGTCCAAAACTTTTTGCCGCGTCCGACGCCGTTCCGATTTTCCCCTGCGTCCTGTCACGTCTGTATATCGACTGTAACACGTCTTAACTTCGACATCAACACGAACAACATCGTCTGCTTCACGGGAGAGCACTTTTTGACGGGTTTTGGCCGTGATAAAGCCGTAAAGCGCTGTGTGACCGGGCCTGTAGGCTAAAAGCGCCTCAATAGTGGCTTTACTTATGGTGAGAGATGAGGATTGGATGGCAAGCTATTTCAGCTGGCCGAGGATGATGTTTAGAGTTCCCTGCAGGTTAGGTAGCAGGGATATCCCCCGTGAACTTTTAAGTTGGACTTGTTTTTCTTTGTATGATAGTTCTTTGTTACACTATCAGCAGTGTTTCTCTCTTGGCTCAGTGAATGCATTATGTTTTTTTTTTTTTAACGTTTTATGACACATGCTCAGTATAGGTTATTATTTGTGCAAGCTTATAATTGATAAATTATATGATAAATTGTGCCTCTGTACATGGAACATAAAAGGGGTTCATAATCCTGTTAAAAGAAGAAAAATTTTGACCTTTTTGAAAAGAGGTAATATTGATATTGCTCTCTTACAAGAAACGCACTTAAATGATGAAGAACATTTAAAACTGCAGCGGGGAGGTTTTGCACAAGTTTTCTTCTCTTCATTCACTTCAAGGAGTAGAGGGGTAGCTATATTGGTAAAGAAGAACTTACAATTTTCAGTACTGGATTGTGTTAAAGATAAAAGTGGCCGATATGTTATTGTTAAGGGTGTTATACAGGGTGTGACCATCTCTATTTTGAATGTATACTATCCTCCTGCTCATCCTTCGGACTTCATAACAAAAGTGTTTTTGGATTTTTCTGCTATTCAGTCAGATATTGCCATTGTAGGTGGGGATTTTAATTGTTTATTAAACCCAATGATGGACAGGCTCCCCCCTAAAGCTATGCCTCTCTCACCACAAACTAAAGCTCTCAGTGCAATTTGTGAGGAACTTGGATATGTAGATGTTTGGAGAGCTCTTCATACTACTGATAAAGCATATACTTTTTTTTCTGCTCCCCATGGCTGTCATACTAGAATTGATTACTTTTTTCTATCAAGGCTCTCTTTGCACAGAGCTTTGTCCTGCTCTATTGGCAGCATCTTGATTTCTGATCATGCTAAAGTGGTTTTGGATCTCTCCATTAAAGGAGTGAATAGTAGGGTGAGATGCTGGAGACTGAATACATCTATTTTGAAGGATCAAACATTTCTTGATTACTTCACTACGGAATTTGGGTATTTTTTGACTACTAATTCCCAGTCCACAGATAACTCAGCTTTACTTTGGGAAACTACTAAAGTGTTTGCTAGAGGGTTAATTATTGCTTTTTCAGCCAGTAAAAGAAAACAAAAAAGGGAGAAGCAAAATAAGTTAATGGTGGAACTCAAAACTAAAGAAGAGGCTTATGTAGCATCCCCATCCCCTGCTATTATGGCAGAAATAAATGCAATAAAAATAACCTTAGATAATCTTCTAACACAAGATGAAGAGATCAAAATTCGATTTATTAGACAAAGGATGTATGAACATGGGGACAAACCTGGAAAGTATCTGGCTTATCTCACCAAGAAAAGAGCGGAGTCACAAACCATTGCAGCCCTTGTTGATGTACAGGGCAATCTCATATATGAGAATAAGCTTATTAATGACACTTTTAAGATATTTTACCATAATCTTTACACTTCAGAGCAACCATGTGGTGTATCTGTATTGATGGATAATTTTTTTGCTCCATTGGAAATGCCCACTGTATCACCAGAGGATAAGCTTATTCTTAACTCCCCTGTTTCCAGAGAAGAGGTGATTAATGCTATAAAAGTACTACAGAATGGGAAAGCCCCAGGACCTGATGGGTTCTGTGTTGAATTCTATAAAGAATTCTCTGGCTTATTAGTGGATCCATTGGTTAGCATGTTTAATGATGCATTCTCAAAAAACGAATTGCCCCAGACATTAAGAGAGGCAAATATCTCTCTCATTCTTAAAAAAGGGAAATGTCCAGAGGCATGTGGCTCCTATAGGCCCATATCCCTTCTAAATGTTGACAGAAAGATTTTGGCAAAAGTTCTGGCCACACGCCTTGAGGGTTTATTACCAAAGCTCATAAAGGAGGATCAAACCGGATTTATTAAGGGACGAAACTCTTCTAACAATGTCAGGCGTCTTCTGAATATCATTCAAGTTTTTAAAAGATGGCAGATTGGTGGTTTGGTGCTTTCTCTGGATGCAGAGAAAGCGTTTGACCGAGTTGAATGGTCTTATTTATTTTACTGTTTAGACAAATTTGATTTGGGAGATAATTTTATTAGATGGGTTAAGGTCCTATATGATAACCCTCAAGCAGCTATTCTAGCTAATGGTATCAGGTCTGGCAACTTTTCTGTATTTAGAGGTACTAGACAGGGTTGTCCCCTGTCCCCCCTTCTTTTTGCCTTGGTCATAGAGCCATTGGCAGAGGCCATAAGGACAACACCTTCTATTCATGGTTTAAAAATAGACAAGATAGACCATAAGATAAGTCTTTATGCAGATGATGTCTTGATCTATGTTGCAAACCCGGAAACATCAATACCCATATTACTCAATGTTATTGACTTGTTTAGTAAATTTTCTGGATATAAGATTAATCTGACAAAATCAGAAGCCATGCCACTTGGGAGTCTTAAGTCAGTTCCTAATGTGCTGCCTTCTTTCCCCTTCAAGTGGTCCCCAGGGGGCTTTACATATCTAGGTATATTCATAACCCCTGAATTTCAACAAATGTACAAAGCCAACTTTGTCCCACTATTTGAGAAGGTGAGACAAGATCTGGAGCGTTGGAGTTCATTACCAATCTCCTGGCTAGGACGCATTGCTATGATCAAAATGAATACTTTGCCTAGATTACTGTATCCTATCCAAATGATTCCAATTTTGTTTTCAAATGCAGTTGTGAAAAAGCTAAATGGCTGGCTTAGTGCATTCATTTGGAGCAAACGCAAACCCAAACTAAAGATGACTACCTTGCAGATGCCGCATTCTGAAGGTGGGCTAGATTTACCGAACTTTAGAAAATATCAAATATGTGCCCATATGCGATATATTTATGACTGGTTCTTTGTCGACAACGGGTCTGTCTGGTTAGATGTGGAAACTTCTCTATCTAAATACCCATTAAGGGACTTGTTGTTCATCAAAAACTTTAAAACAATTAAATCACTCTGTGATAATATTATCACCCTCAATACAATTAAGGCATGGCGACTAGCCCGTAGGCTTGAAGGAAGGTCAAAACTAACATCAATTTACACCCCCATCTTGAACAATCCTGATTTCCAACCAGGATTGATGGATGCTGGCTTTAAGCTTTGGAGTGGCTATGGCATATATATGTTAAATGATCTATTCTCTAATAAGACGATAATGACATTTAGTCAACTGGTTGAGAAATACAATATTCCCAGACAGCATTTTTTCCGTTATTTACAGATAAGACACTATATATTACAAAGTACAACTCTCACTGATAACTGTGAAACATCTCCCCTGGAGAGAGTGCTGTTTGGAACATATGGGAGGATGTCTATTAGACTACTTTATGGAGCTCTGCGCACACTACCAGCTGTAGGCCTACAGGAGCTTCGAGAAAAATGGGAGACTGAGCTCTCTGTTACAATAAGAGATAATGAATGGCATGATATGTGGACCTATGCTAAAGCAATTTCAGTTTGTAACCGGGCTAAATCAATACAGTTCAAGATTTTACATAGAATGCACATATCTCCTAACCGCAGACATATGTTTAATCACACTTTGTCACCAATGTGCCTCAAATGTAAAACAGAGATTGGTACTTTAACTCATTGCCTATGGTCATGTCATAAACTGCAGAGCTATTGGTCAGATGTTGTAACGGAAATGGAAAAGATACAGGGTGTGAGGGTAGAAATGGAACCTATGTCTCTTATTATGGGTCTTCCAGGCAGATCTGTAATGTCAAGGAATCAGAGACTTTACTGTATTCTAACATACGCAGCTAGAAAAAATATTCTATTGCAATGGATCAGTGATAAGGTGCCTACTATTAAGGGTTGGCATGATGTATTGTTTGGTATGGTACCTCTAGAATATCTTACATGTGTAGTACACTCAAAGTCAAACCAGTTCTTTAAGGTTTGGGAACCATATCTGAATTTTTTAGACCCGGATGTGTCTGATATTATGTTACAAGGATTTTTTGAAAGGTAATAGGAAATTGCTTGATGCTGTGTAACTGTCATAACTATGTTTTTGTAATAATTATTGTTTTGTGCATGTAGCTGAGCCGTGTTGTTGTGGTTGTGTGTTGTTTGTTTGTGTGTCTTTTCTAAAGTGAAAACCAATAAACATATTTCTAAAAAAAAAAAGAACAGTACTCAAATAGGGCCATTCACTGTATACCAACTCTACCTCTTCACAACACAACTGATGGTCTCAAACACATTAAGAGGTCAAGAAATTCAAGAAATTAACTCTTGACAAGGCACAGCTGTAAACTGAAAACCATTCCAGGTGACTACCTCGTAAAGCTGACTGAGAAAATGCCAAGATGTGTAAAGCTGTCATCTAAGCAAAAGGTGCCTACTTTGAAGAATCTAAAATATAAAACATATTCTGGTTTGATTAACACTTTTTTGTTTACCAAATAATTCCATATACATTTCTTCATAATGTCGATGACTTTAGTATTAATCTACAATTCAGAAAATTTTAAAATAACGAAAAACCACTGAATTAGAGGGCATTTCCAAACTTTTGACTGGTAATGTATATATTTATGGCAGGGTTTCCCGCAGAAAATCAGTTAGTCAAGGTGGTGACCAGGGGGGAGGGGGCGTCGCGTGGTGTCCTGTTTGGGCGACGTTGGCGAGAAATCTGGATCACAGGGCCAACAACTTCTTTAAGGGCAACAGCCTTCTTTTATTTACTGAACTCTTTATAAATAAACAAAACAGTTAAAGTGCAATAACAAAGTGCAACAACACAATAACATACAATCAAAGTGCAATAACAAAAACAATAACAAGATAACATACAATCACACAACGTGCAAGTATTCTAGTGCGATACAACGTCACATAGTTGTCTGTAAACTCTGAAGGGGCACTGTGGAGTCTTGTTTGTGATTGGGGTGGCGGTAGGTGTTTACAGGATCATAAAGGAAACAACATCTTATTTACTCTTTATAAATAAAGAAAGCAGTAACTAAGTGCAAGGCACAGTATACAATTGCACAACATGCAAAAACACTTCTAGTCTGACACAACTTCAGATAATTGTGTTCAGGTAGTTAATAATAATAATAATAATAATAATAATGTTAAATTTATATAGCGCCTTTCAAAAAACCCAAGGACGCTTTACAATTATAGACAAGAAAAAATAAATAATAAATAAAAAGTCCACCAAGTAGGGGTCAGGATGTAATTCCCATGGTGTAGCAGCCACAGTCCCACCAAAAGGAGCACAAAAACAAGTCCCACATCTCCAGCACCGCCGCCGTCAACAACAGCGCTCGAACACCACGCCGTGGATCCACAAAGCGAGCAGAGAAGCTCCGCCATGCAGAGCGCTGGTATGTCCCAAACCGCCTGCACAGCCGCCGCGTCACCACCGAGCAACATCGCTCGGAACATCACGCCAGGCGTTAAAGCGCAGAGCGCTGGACAACCACGATGTAAAATGAGCAACGAACTCACTGCAGTCCACAGCTGGGAGCACAGGCATCACCCATGGCGAACCAAGGCCTGGAGGGAACCGACGCCCAAAACTGGGTCCGGAGCTACACCACAACCGGCGGACAAAACACTCAAACAAACATCAAACTACACAAACACGCAGAAAAAAAAATAGAAAAAGAAATAAAATACAGTAGTTGTTCTGCCGGATAATTAGCCTCTTCCCGTTAAAAAAAAAAGTCATGCTGGCGTAGCAACAGGTGATAGATGGCGCAGTAACACATTTAACCAGCAGATGCCGCTATTCGGCCTCATCGCGATGCGGCCGTATTTTAATTGTCTATGCATGCGCGGATGCGGCAGATTTTTTTTTTTTTTCCTGGGGGGACGTAGTCAAGGCGGGGGGCAGTTGTTGTCAAGGCGGCCGCCCTAACTATAAAGCGCTGCGGGAAACCCTGTTATGGGGAAGCCATGACCTAATGGTTAGAGAAGCAGCTTTGGGGCCAAAAGTTTGCAGGTTCAATTCCCTGGACCAACAGGAATGGCTGAAGTGCCCTTGAGCAAGGCACCTAACCCCTAACTGCTCCCCAGGCTGCTCTGGGTATGTTGTACGTTGCTCTGGATAAAAGCGTCTGCTAAACGCCATTAATGTGATGTAATACAGTGGGGAAAATAAGTATTTGATACACTGCCGATTTTGCAAGTTTTCCCACTTACAAGGAATGGAGAGGTCTATAATTTTTATCATAGGGACACTTCAACTGTGAGAGACAGAATCTAAAAAAATCCAGAAAATCACATTGTATGATTTTTAAATAATTAATTTGCATTTTATTGCATGAAATAAGTATTTGATCACCTACCAACCAGCAAGAATTCTGGCTCTCACAGACCTGTTAGTTTTTCTTTAAGAAACCCTCCTATTCTCCACTCATTACCTGTATTAATTGCACCGGTTTGAACTCGTTACCTTTATAAAGACACCTGTCCACACACTCAATCAGACTCCAACCTCTCCACCATGGGCAAGACCAAAGAGCTGTCTAAGGACACCAGGGACAAAACTGTAGACCAGCACAAGGCTGAGATGGGCTACAGGACAATAGGCAAGCAACTTGGTGAGAAGGCAACAACTGTTCGCTCAATTATTAGAAAATGGAAGAAACTCAAGATGACTGTCAATCTCCCTTGGTCTGGGGCTCCATGCAAGATCTCGCCTCGTGGGGTATCAATGATCATGAGAAAGGTGAGGGATCAGCCCAAAACTACATGGGAGGACCTGGTCAATGACCTGAAGAGAGCTGGGACCACAGTCTCAAAGATTACCATTAGTAACACACTATGCTGTCATGGATTAAAATCCTGCAGCGCACACAAGGTCCCCCTGCTCAAGCCAGCACATGTCCAGGCCCATCTGAAGTTTTCCAATGACCATCTGGATGATCCAGAGGAGGCATGAGAGAAGGTCATGTGGTCATATGAGACCAAAATAGAGCTTTTTGGTATAAACTCCACTCGCCATGTTTGGAGGAAGAAGGATGAGTACAACCCCAAAAACACCATCCCAACCGTGAAGCATGGGGGTGGAAACATCATACTTTGGGGGTGCTTTTCTGCAAAGGGGACAGGACGACTGCACTGGATTGAGGGGAGGCTGGATGGGGCCATGTATCACGAGATTTTGGGCAACAACCTCCTTCCCTCAGTAAGAGCATTGAAGATGGGTTGTGGCTGGGTTTCCAGCATGACAATGACCCGAAACACACAGCCAGGGCAACTAAGGAGTGGCTCCGTAAGAAGCATTTCAAGGTCCTGGAGTGGCCTAGCCAGTCTCCAGACCTGAACCCAATAGAAAATCTTTGGAGGGAGCTGAAACTCCGTGTTGCCCAGCGACAGCCCTGAAGCCTGAAAGATCTGGAGAAGATCTGTATGGAGGAGTGGGCCAAAATCCCTGCTGCAGTGTGTGCAAACCTGGTCAAGAACTACAGGAAACGTCTGACCTCTGTAATTGTTTCTGTACCAAATATTAAGTTCTGTTTTTCTATTGTATCAAATACTTATTTCATGCAATAACATGCAAATTAATTATTTAAAAATCATACAATGTGATTTTCTGGATTTTTTTTTTAAATTCTGTCTCTCACAGTTGAAGTGTACCTACGATAAAAATTACAGACCTCTCTATTCTTTGTAAGTGGGAAAACTTGCAAAATCTGCAGTGTATCAAATACTTATTTTCCCCACTGCATATCTGTGGTGGCCTTGTAAAACCCTTCATACAGTAAAAGTTTCATATTCTCAATATATATGCTTTCCTGTATTTAAATTGGTGTCTTATTTGTGCATATATCAAGCATAAGTTAAGTCTTCTACTTATCAGCATTTTAAAAGCCTGGTTACTGTGAGAAAGTGAAAAAGGAAAGAATGAAATCATATTTACGTATTTCATTTTAATTCCATGGAAAGATGTCCTACCTCCATCTACATTTATAACCTAATTTACTTATGTAAAAACATCACTGTCAAAATCAAAATTTTAAAGTAAGCTTACAATTGGAAATGAGTTATCACTAATTATCAGCATCATTCATATCGGTCTCTGTGTCACCATCCTGAAGGAAAAGTTACTTATGTTTAAAAAAAAAAGTTCTCATCCTTGTCTCGTCACTCCCCTGAGCTCTGCTAACACCACTGGAAATAATCACTGATTCATTCAACAACAACTGTTCTGTTGACCAATTATTAGGTGTGCTGTATGTATATTTTTGACCCTGTATGTGTAACTTTGACTGTGCTGATTTCAGAAAACCCAAAATAAATTTAAAAATTGTGCACCAAATTTGTAGCCTGGCAAGCCAGACTAAATGTGAATATTTAGTCTGGCCTCGCTCGTAGACATTTCCGAATGGGGTGGGAGGAACAACCTGCTGTCTTTCAAACTGTCTCTGTGCGTATAGGCCAACGCTCTGACCAATCAGCGCAACAGTGACTGTGATGTAGTCAGAGCGACAGAAAGCAGTGGGGGAGGCCTTGAAATAAATAATTTTTCAAAATGCATATTAATTAATAAACAGGTTCTAGATATTAAGAAGTTTGGAGATAATGACCACAAGTTTGGAGTCTGTACCACATACACACTTTTTTTTTTCAAGTGTTTTTCAAGGGTTTGCTTAAACTGTTTTTGAGAGTTTTTATTTTTATTTAGTGGTGTTTGGTGAAATAATTTCCCTTAAATTTAAAATAACGGGAAAATAAGAAACAATCAAAAAGTAATGTTTCAAAGCTGTTTATTAATTCTTCGTACTGCACAAACTAGCCCCGTCCTTTTGGCTACGAGCGGAGCCAGCTGGTAGATCAGACTTTTGCCATAGCCGGTCGGCAAAACAGCGAAAATGTCCTTCTTGAAAAGGAATGAGCAGAGAGCCTTTTCCTGCTCATGTTTCAATGAAAACTCCAAGTCTAATTCTTCTAAAACTGATTCCAAAGCAGAGTTAAACGCGCGCTGTTCACTAGCCGTAGCCATCTTTCCTGTTGTGCTTTCTCCAGCATCGCGCAGCTTTGTCGTCACTCCTGCAAAAGCCCGCCCAAAGAATCCAAACAAAAACCTTGCGTTGTGATTGGCGGGCACGATTTGATGCCCGGGGTGTTTTGTTGATATGGTGCGAGGCTAGACCCACTCGCTAGGCAAAAATATTTTTGGCCGCTAGGCGGGTGGATCTAGTTTACTAGGCTACCAAATTCTCATCTCATCTCATTATCTGTAGCCGCTTTATCCTTCTACAGGGTCGCAGGCAAGCTGGAGCCTATCCCAGCTGACTACGGGCGAAAGGCGGGGTACACCCTGGACAAGTCGCCAGGTCATCACAGGGCTGACACATAGACACAGACAACCATTCACACTCACATTCACACCTACAGTCAATTTAGAGTCACCAGTTAACCTAACCTGCATGTCTTTGGACTGTGGGGGAAACCGGAGCACCCGGAGGAAACCCACGCGGACACGGGGAGAACATGCAAACTCCACACAGAAAGGCCCTCGCTGGCCCCGGGGCTCGAACCCAGGACCTTCTTGCTGTGAGGCGACAGCGCTAACCACTACACCACCGTGCCGCCCTACCAAATTTGTATTTTTAATTAAAAAAAAATATATGTTGCACAATCATTCATCCTCAGAAAACAAACAGTTCAAAGAAATAATTAAAAGCCCAATATTGCCATGACATTCATGTCTATAATGAGTGTATGCAAACTTTTGAATGCAAATGTATGTGAGAGGAAATGCATCATGTCAACATCCAATCTAACAAAAGCCCCTGATGGAACTCCCACAGGTTTGATCTGGATAATTTAACTATAATTTTTACAGCAAAAAAAGATCTCACCTCCAAACTTTTCCCTTTGTTTAAACATGCCTTCCGCATATCTGGAGTCACCTCCCACTTTACCTGCAACAGAAATAATCAGTATAATTGTCCACTGATATAGTCTTAAATACAGTACAGATTAAAATGTATTACTACACTCAACAATTTTAATAATAATAATAATAATAATAATGTAGCACCTTTCATTCATTTAAAATACATACAGACATAATGAAACAAAATGTAGCCAAATAGAATAGTGAAACAAATATATAATAAAAAATAGAATTGACAAAAAGAGAAAATATTTCAATTAATATCGCCACAAGTGGTGATGAAGGCTCCAAGCACCTCTGGTTCTGTGACCCATCACACGTGGTCATCATACAGCGCACATGCGTCTGAGATGTGTGACAAAAGCCTGCGTATGTGATGTGTGCACCACCAGTGATGAGGCTTTAGGCATTTACTTTACATGTGTCTGTTAAAAGCTATGGCTTCAAATATTGGATGTACTGTTTTTTGTGTATAAAATTCATTTAACAAGGCAGTGTTATTGTTTGCAAGTTATACTCAATTTGTGAATATTTTATGCAGTTCAAAGTTCATGAGTCTATCAATAAACTACATCAAAAGGAGCATTTTGGTATATCATGGGGTGAAACACAGGACTCAGACACAGACATACAGTAGTGCTTGAAAGTTTGTGAACCCTTTATAATTTTCTATATTTCTGCATAAATATGACCTAAAACATCATCAGATTTTCACACAAGTGCTAAAATTAGATAAAGAGAACCCAGTTAAACAAATGAGACAAAAAATATTATACTTGGTCATTTATTTATTGAGGAAAATTATCCAATATTGCATATCTGTGAGTGGCAAAAGTATGTGAACCTCTAGGATTAGCAGTTAATTTGAAGGTGAGAGTCAGGTGTTTTCAATCAATGGGATGATAATCAGGTGTGAGTGGGCACCCTCATCTCATTATCTCTAGCAGCTTTATCCTGTTCTACAGGGTCGCAGGAAAGCTGGAGCCTATCCCAGCTGACTACAGGCGAAAGGCAGGGTACACCCTGGGCAAGTCGCCAGGTCATCACAGGGCTGACACATAGACACAGACAACCATTCACACTCACATTCACACTTACAGTCAATTTAGAGTCACCAGTTAACCTAACCTGCATGTCTTTGGACTGTGGGGGAAACCGGAGCACCCGGAGGAAATCCACGTGGACACGGGGAGAACATGCAAACTCCGTACTGAAAGGCCCTCGCCGGCCACTGGGCTCGAACCCGGACCTTCTTGCTGTGAAGCGACAGCGCTAACCACTACACCACTGTGTGAGTGGGCACCCTGTTTTATTTAAAGGACAGGGATCTATCAAAGACTGATATTCATAAAACGTTTGTTGAAGTGTATCATGGCACGAACAAAGGAGATTTCTGAGGACCTCAGAAAAAATGTTGATGCTCATCAGGCTGGAAAAGGTTACAAAACCATCTCTAAAGAGTTTGGACTCCACCAATCCACAGTCAGACAGATTGTGTACAAATGGAGGAAATTCAAGACCATTGTTACCCTCGCCAGGGCTGGTCGCCCAACAAAGATCACTCCAAGAGCAAGGCGTGTAATAGTTGGCGAGGTCACAAAGGACCCCAGGGTAACTTCTAAGCAACTGAAGGCCTCTCTCACATTGGCTAATGTTAATGTTCATGAGTCTACCATCAGGAGAACACTGAACAACAGTGGTGTGCATGGCAGGGTTGCAAGGAGAAAGCCACTGCTCTCCAAAAAGAACATTGCTGCTCATCTGCAGTTTGCTAAAGATCACGTGGACAAGCCAGAAGGCTATTGGAAAAATGTTTTGTGGACAGATGAGACCGAAATAGAATTTTTTGGTTTAAATGAGAAGCGTTATGTTTAGAGAAAGGAAAACACTGCATTCCAGCATAAGAACCTTATCCCAGCTGTGAAACATGGTGGTGGTAGTATCATGGTTTGGGCCTGTTTTGCTGCATCTGGGCCAGGACGGCTTGCCATCATTGATGGAACAATGAATTCTGAATTATACCAGTGAATTCTAAAGGAAAATGTCAGGACATCTGTCCAAGAACTAAATCTCAAGAGAAGGTGGGTCATGCAGCAAGACAACGTCCCTAAGCACACAAGTCGTTCTACCAAAGAATGGTTCAAGAAGAATAAAGCTAATGTTTTGGAATGGCCAAGTCAAAGTCCTGACCTTAATCCAATTGAAATGTTGTGGAAGGACCTGAAGCGAGCAGTTCATGTGAGGAAACCCACCAACATCCCAGAGTTGAAGCTGTTCTGTACGGAGGAATGGGCTAAAATTCCTCCAAGCCGGTGTGCAGGACTGATCAACATTTATCGGAAACATTTAGTTACAGTTATTGCTGCACAAGGGGGTCACACCAGATACTGAAAGCAAAGGTTCACATACTTTTGCAACTCACAGATATGTAATACTGGATCATTTTCCTCAATAAATAAATGACCAAGTATAATATTTTTTGTCTCATTTGTTTAACTGGGTTCTCTTTATCTACTTTTCAGACTTGTGTGAAAATCTGATGCTGTTTTAGGTCATATTTATGCAGAAATATAGAAAATTCTAAAGGGTTCACAAACTTTCAAGCACCACTGTATATTACCACAGTAACACCTTAGGGGAGCATAGGGGAGCATATGGCTCCCCTACGCTCCATCACTGAAGCCACAGAAAGAGTCACAAGGTGGCTCTGGATGAAGCCCAACAACCCATGGCTTGTTGCTGCTGGGATGCAAGCCGGGACCTGATCAACCCCAGCTGGGTCACCTGGGTGAGTGGGTCTGATGTTGCAAGACCCGAAACCCCCAGTGACCCCAGGCACATCACTGAGGATACATCCCAGTGCACAGCAAATTCCTCAGTGTTGAATTAACACCCAGAGTGTTTATATAGGTCCAACACTCTGGGTGTTAATTCAACACCGAGGAATTTGCTGTGTGCATCATAAAGATATATCTTGAAACCCACGGTGACACCTTCAGGTCATTTGTTGGAAAACCATTGAAGCTGCTGTGTCTGAGGGATGTTTTTTGTGATGCTGTTACACTGAATAGAATTAAACACAAAGGTGTTTGTTATTTACTCTTGCCTCAATTATTGAACTTGGGTGCACTAAATAATATAAACAGGTGTCAGTGCAAAGCAGTAGATTTCAAAAACACCAGAAACTACAGTCTCCAAAATAACAGTTGAATCATCAGGTCTCTAAATTTGTTTTAAAAAATAATGACTATTCTAGCCTTCATGACGCTTACATTTATTGCAGGACTGGTGCATTAGCTTGGTTCCTAATTAATACACAACTATGTATGATAACATTTCAAGTGTTAGTGACACCTGTGATTTTTTGCCTAAAAGAAGGACATACCAGGATACCTGATAAACACCTAAACATAGGTTATGTTTTTTTAATTATTATTATTAGGCTATCACATGATTAAAGAAATTAACTACAACCCTGATTCCAAAAAAGTTGGGACAAAGTACAAATTATAAATAAAAACGGAATGCAATGATGTGGAAGTTTCAAAATTCCATATTTTATTCAGAAAAGAACATAGATGACATATCAAATGTTTAAACTGAGAAAATGTATCATTTAATGAGAAAAATTAGGTGATTTTAAATTTCATGACAACAACACATCTCAAAAAAGTTGGGACAAGGCCATGTTTACCACTGTGAGACATCCCCTTTTCTCTTTACAACAGTCTGTAAACGTCTGGGGACTGAGGAGACAAGTTGCTCAAGTTTAGGGATAGGAATGTTAATCCATTCTTGTCTAATATAGAATTCTAGTTGCTCAACTGTCTTGGGTCTTTTTTGTCGTATCTTCCGTTTTAAGATGCGTCAAATGTTTTCTATGGGTGAAAGATCTGGACTGCAGGCTGGCCAGTTCAGTACCCGGACCCTTCTTCTATGCAGCCATGATGCTGTAATTGATGCAGTACGTGGTTTGGCATTGTCATGTTGGAAAATGCAAGGTCTTCCCTGAAAGAGACGTCGTCTGGATGGGAGCATATGTTGCTCTAGAACCTGGATATACCTTTCAGCATTGATGGTGTCTTTCCAGATGTATAAGCTGCCCATGCCACACGCACTAATGCAACCCCATACCATCAGAGATGCAGGCTTCTGAACTGAGCGCTGATAACAACTTGGGTCGTCCTTCTCCTCTTTAGTCCGAATGACACGGCATCCCTGATTTCCATAAAGAACTTCAAATTTTGATTCGTCTGACCACAGAACAGTTTTCCACTTTGCCACAGTCCATTTTAAATGAGCCTTGGCCCAAAGAAGACGTCTGCACTTCTGGATCGTGTTTAGATACGGCTTCTTCTTTGAACTATAGAGTTTTAGCTGGCAACGGCGGATGGCACAGTGAATTGTGTTCACAGATAATGTTCCCTGGAAATATTCCTGAGCCCATTTTGTGATTTCCAATACAGAAGCATGCCTGTATGTGATGCAGTGCCGTCTAAGGGCCCGAAGATCACGGGCACCCAGTATGGTTTTCCGGCCTTGACCCTTACGCACAGAGATTCTTCTAGATTCTCTGAATCTTTTGATGATATTATGCACTGTAGATGATGATATGTTCAAACTCTTTGCAATTTTACACTGTCGAACTCCTTTCTCATATTGCTCCACTATTTGTTGGCGCAGAATTAGGGGGATTGGTGATCCTCTTCCCATCTTTACTTTTGAGAGCCACTGCCACTCCAAGATGCTCTTTTTTTACCCAGTCATGTTAATGACCTATTGCCAGTTGACCTAATGAATTGCAATTTGGTCCTCCAGCTGTTCCTTTTTTGTACCTTTAACTTTTCCAGCCTCTTATTGCCCCGTCCCAACTTTTTTGAGATGTGTTGCGGTCATGAAATTTCAAATGAGCCAATATTTGGCATGAAATTTCAAAATGTCTCACTTTTGACATTTGATATGTTGTCTATGTTCTATTGTGAATATAATATCAGTTTTTGAGATTTGTAAATTATTGCATTCCGTTTTTATTTACAATTTGTACTTTGTCCCAACTTTTTTGGAATTGGCGTTGTAATTACTCACACAATTTTGCTCTGCTTACTCGCAGTTAATTTATAACTTCTGACACTTTTAATAATGGATATTGAAATCATGGAATTCATGGAACATCAGCAAACAATTCAAATACTATTGCTTAATTTAATTTACTCTCTCAAACTTTGAACACAGAATTGACACAAGACAAGCCAACAGAGTGCCAATTAAAAAAAGACCTTATTTGAAAACGACCGTGCCAAATTTTCCCTCGCCAAAATGTTGGCTACATTTGCAGTGTTATGTACAGTGCTGTGAAAAAGTATTTTTCTGATTTTTCTGATTTCCTGATTTGTTCTATTTTTGTATATTTGTCACACTTAAATATTTCATATCATCAAACTAATTTTAATATTAGACAAAAAGATAGCCCAAGTAAACAAACAAACAAAAAAAAATGCAGTGTTTACATGATTTACTGATGGAAAAAAGTTACCCAACCCTACCTGGCCCTATATGAAAAAGTAATTACCCTCCCAACCAACCAACCAACTAACCAACCAACCAACCAACCAACCAACCAACCAACCAACCAATTAACCTAAAGATTCAAGATTCAAAAATTTTTATTGTCAATTCACTATATATCCAGGACATATAAGAATTGAAATGCCGTTTCTCTCTCACTTATAAAATCAAATAAAAATATAAAACTATTTAAAAATATAGATAATATAGGTGGAGCGGCACACTGGTGTAGTGGTTATCACTATTGCCTCACAGCAAGAAGGTCCTGGGTTCGAGCCCAGCGGCCAATGAAGGCCTTTCTGTGTGGAGTTTGCATGCTCTCCCCACGTCCGCGTGGGTTTCCACCGGGTGCTCCGGTTTCCCCCACAGTCCAAAGGCATGCAGATTAGGTTAATTGGTGGCTCTAAATTGCCCATAGGTGTGAATGTGAATGGTTGTTTGTCCGTATGTGTCAGCCCTGTGATGACCTAGTGACTTGTCCAGGGTGTACCTCTCGCCCATAGTCAGCGAAGATAGGCTCCAACTTGCCTGCAACCCTGTAGGACAGGATAAGCGGCTACAGATAATGGATGGATGGATAATATAGGCAAAAATACACTCTGAAGTCAAACAAGTACAAAATAACAGTAGTGCAAGTACAATACAATAACCGTAACAGAGGTGCTTAAAAGAGCAGCTTATGAGGTGTACACGGACAGTAGTGCAAATGACCAATAGCAGCATGTACAACAATGATGCAAATGATTGTGGTGTGATTTGCAAACAGCTGAGAAAGAGTTCTTGTGTAAATGAATGTGCTACAGTCCAGGGGCAGGGGGTAGGTAGTGAACAGAGTTTAGCATCCTGACAGCCTGGTGGATGAAGCTGTTCAGCAGTCTTGTGGAGCGGGCCCGGAGGCTCTGGTACCTTTTCCCTGAGGGCAAGAGGCTGAAGAATAAGTGTAAAGGGTGGGAGGTGTCACCAGCGATGCTGATGGCTCTGCAGGTGAGGTGGGAGTGGTAAATGTCCATAAGGGAGGGCTGAGGGGTACCAATGATCTTACTGGCCGTGTTCACTATGCGTTGCAGAGTCTTCCGGCAGGAGCCACTGCAGCCTCCATACCACGCAGTGATGCAGCCAGTGAGGACACTCCATGGTGTCCCTGTAGAATGAGCACATGATGGGGGGTGGGACTTGTGCATTCCTCAGTTTGCAGAGGAAGTAGAGGCAAGTTTGAGCCTTCTTGGCCAGCGATGCGGTGTTGCTGGACCAGGAGAGGTCCTCAGAGATGTGCACCCCCAGAAATTTGATGCTGCTCACCCTCTCCACTGCAGCACCATCGATGGTCAGATGGGGATGCTGTGAGTGACCTCTCCTGAAGTCGACTACAATCTCTTTGGTCTTCCCTACATTCAGGAAGAGATTGTTTGTTTTCTTTGCTCCACTGGACCAGTTGGCTCACCTCATTCCTGGAGTTGGCTTCATTATTATTAGTGTTGAGGCCCACCACAGTCATATTGTCTGCAACTTGATGTGGTTGGTGCTGTAGGTTGGTACACAGTCATGGGCCAGCAGGGTGAAGAGCAGCGGGCTGAGTATAATATTGTTTGTATAATTGTTTGATTATACAAACAATCACATCATTAAGTTCTCAGACGACACTGCAATTTTATCACTGTTGAAAAAGAATCATGATATATCTGACTACTTTCTGGAAATTCAGAGGTTTGTTGAGTGGTGCGACGATAACCACCTCATTCTGAATGTGAATAAGACAGAAGAAATGGTGTTTGACCGTCGAGGAGTGGGTGACCACAGGCCCATGGTCATCCACAATCAAGCCATTGCCCAGGTGCAGTCATACAAATATCTGGGTGTCTTTATTGACAACGCACTCACCTGGAGCACACACGTCGACAGCCTCTGTTGCAGACTACAGCAACAGTTGCATTTTCTTCGTCGTCTGAGAATTCATGGTGTTGATCAGATTTATGTTGATTTTTTATAAGGCAGTCTTGGAAAGTCTGATCAGGTATAGTATCACAGCTTGGTTTGGTAACCTCTCTGTGCAGCTAAAGAACAAACTGCTTCGGCTAATTCATGCTGCTGGAAAAATTATTGGTGTTAAAGAGCACTTCTCCATTCAGAGTATTTATGAACAGGCCACTCTGCAACAAGCAAGTAAGATTATCTGCGATCCATCACACATGGCGAGTATGAGCTGCTACCATCTGGTAGAAGGTTTAGAGTTCCTCATTGCAGACTGAACAGATTTAAAAACCCATTTGTTCCTGTGTCAATTAAGCTGGTAAACAAGGTCAGATAAGACCAGAGCACAGATGACTTGTGGTGGTTTGTTTTGCACAGGTTAGTATTTTTACTTATTAGAATTTTAGCATTTTATTACACCTATTAGGTGTTATTTATTCACTCTCTTATTTATTTTTTGTATTTTTATTATTGTATTTTATTATTTTATTTTATTTTATAATTCACAATGTTTCCTGCACTTTAGGCACCTTTGTATGTCTTTGTATGTGTATTGTGTTGTATTGTATGTTCTGTGTTGTGGCTGCAGCATGGGCGAATGGCCCAGAACAAATTTCTCACTTTGTGAGACAATAAAGTTAATCTTGAATCTTGAGTACACACCCTTGTGGGGCCCCTGTGCCCAGCATGATGGTCCTGGAGGTGTTACTGCTGACCCGCACATTCTGTGGCCTCCCTGTAAGAAAGTCCAGCACGCAGTTACAGAGAGAGAGGTGTTGAGTCCCAAATATCCGAGTTTTTGTATTAGCTGCTGGGGAATGATTGTGTTGAATGCTGAACTGTAATCCAAGAACAGCATAGGTGTTGGTTGAGTCCAGGT
This sequence comes from Neoarius graeffei, assembly GCF_027579695.1. NCBI lineage: Eukaryota > Metazoa > Chordata > Actinopteri > Siluriformes > Ariidae > Neoarius > Neoarius graeffei. Next base: position 39,960,912 of record NC_083591.1, on the reverse strand, counting down.
GAGTGAGGGATGGGTGGAGAGCAGTGGAGATAGCATCCTCTGTGGACCTGTTTGACCTATATGCAAACTGGAATGGGCATGGGAGGGAGGGAGGATGGATGGACTTGATGTTCTGCATGACCAGCCGCTCAAAGCACTTCATGACGATAGAAGTCAGTGCTACGGGCTGATAGTAATTATAGCTAGATGGAAGGGGCTACTTTGGCACTGGTATTATGGTTGTGAAACACGTGGGGGCAACAGCTTGGTTCAGGGAGATGTTAAAGATGTCAGCGAGGACATCCTTGAGCTCCATGGCACAGTCCTTCAGAGCAGGGGTTAAATTGGGCCGGGGCTGTCCGGGGCTGAGCCCCGGCACATAAGCTCGGAGCGGATGGCATATGATCACGCACACATCAAAAGCAACAAACCCTTTTCACGATTTTCAGTTCTGAATAATTAAATATCATTTTATTAATCAATAAACCCATGACTTTTATGAGATAGATAATAGTTTTCCTGATAACAAGACGACCTGTCAAAGCTATTTAGAACAGAACTTGCGATCAGAGATTCTGGTTTCTGGAACACTGCGTGGGTTGCCAATTCCGCTTTTTATAAGCGACTTTGGGGTTTCTTTTTTTGTGAGCTCGCTTTAAAAAAAAATCAGAAGTCGTGGTTTGCGGGTTTTTGGGCTTGTGTTTCAGCGTTGTGACTTGTTTATAATTTTCTCCGTACACCGTCTCCCCTTTTACCTGCATACGATCCTAATCCATCAGAGGTGCTTGAACGAACTGTCTGTGCATTTGGCGAGTTCAATTTCCATAGTCCCCAGTTATCGACAGAAATTAGCCAGGGGGAAGGGGGAGATGTCAGTTAAAGTTACTGAGATTGACCAAAAGTTGAGCCTAACGTTGCCTCAAGTTAGCTACTTTTGGCAAACATAAACAAAACACTCGTCTTGTGCTCTAGCCTTAATTAACTGTCGATACAGTCAATTTTACTTTTATACAAGAAGGTTAATAAATTGTTTTGTTGTCTTGGATTTTTAGAGGTCAGCAGCTAAAGGTTAAAAATGAGGAAAGCAAAGAGGAGGAAGCTTACAGATTTCTTCAAAAGGTGGGCAGATTATCATATTTTTTATTATTAAAAACAAAATATCAAATAATACTGAAGAGGGGAAAAAATAATACTGATCTAAATATGTTGTGTTTTTATTTTTAGACAGTATGTGTTTAGCAAAACACATACTGTCTAAAAATAAAAACACAACATATTTAGATCAGTATTATTTTTTCCCCTCTTCAGTATTATTTGATATTTTGTTTTTAATAATAAAAAATATGATAATGATTATGTTCACTGTATTGTTAATATTATTAGTGTTTTATTATTTATTGTTAATATTTAATTTAATGTTAATTTATTATTATTTATTGTTAATATTATTAGTGTATTATTAGTGTAATTATTATTGTTATTATTATGTATTCAATTATTTATTTGGCATGTGGTGCTTTTTGTATTGTCTAGAACATACATAAGATGAGCATATTATAGCAGCAAAATAGAAGCACAATCATTTGAATGCATAAAACTTTTGCTGCATTCAAATGATTGTGCTTCTATTTTGCTGCTATAATATGCTCATCTTATGTATGTTCTAGACAATACAAAAAGCACCACATGCCAAATAAATAATTGAATACATAATAATAACAATAATAATAAATGCTTCCAATGTTATAGTGTTGTTTGTATTTGGTTGCATTCACTGCATGAATATATTTGATTGACAATTTGACTGACAGTGTTTTGGCATATTTAACATTTATCCTCCAAAATAAATCAACTGTTTTGGTTTAAGATTGTGCAAGCCTTCAAATTTTCTCACTGAACATTTCTCCTTCACATTTTTCACCTGTAGGCATGTGACAAGATTTAACATGATATTGCTCAACCTACCTCTGTAAAGTCAGCTAACAACTTATTAAAATGCACCAGAATTCAGCAAATAACATGTATGATAATAAAAAACTTCTGGGGGAGGACCCCCAGACCCCCCACTAATCATTTCCTTCAAACCAGTGTACAACAACCTGTACAATCTGTTACATTGGCCAACCAATCTACATTCAAACTGCCATAATGTGTAGGGGGGCACTACAAGACACACATACGCCTACAACACACAGATAAGGTGTATATCTCTGTGCAATATGATATGGTTATCAAATTAGAGGGTTATTTTCCAAAAAGTATATTGGGGCAGGGCGGCGGGGGCAGGGGCGGGTACGAGGCAGAGCCCCCCCACATAACCAATCCCAATTTAACCCCTGCTTCAGAGCATGAACAGGTATGTTGTCTGGTCCAGCTGCCTTACGTGGGTTGATCCTGGAGAGGGTCCTCTCCACACTGGCTGGAGCCAGACATATGGCCTGCTCGTCCGGGGAGGAGTGGTCTTCTGTGCTGGTGTGTTGTTTTGTGTTTCAAAGCATCCAAAGAAGTCATTGAGGCAATTTAGCAATGTGTTGTCACTCTCACAGGTCCATGGTGGGGGTTTGTAGTTTGTGAGGGTTTGAATGCCACTTATATATTATACATACTGCTATATATACACTAACTTAATATTTATATACTAACTTAATATATATTGTATAATATCACACTATTACATATATTTACTGATATATAATTTAACTATGCCTATCATGTAATATACTACGCTTTTTATCTACCATATACCACTAAGCACACTGCACATGTATGTAACTGTCCACAAAGTATTTGCACTGCTCATTATAGTCTTATTTGCACTTTCACAGGTTACTGCCAACTGCACTACCTCACTACCTCCCACACTGAGAGCTGTATATTCTATTATTTGCTCTTATCGGTAATGCTTTAAGTGACCCTTATCGCTTACCGGACGTAGTTTTCACGACCGTGTCAGTGGATATTGAACTGCCAGAGGTGGAATACCCAGACGTGTATAATTACCTCATTAACTTTCCCTCGCTGTTCAGTGGTGAAGCACTGCGTGCTTATAAATCTCTGGACAGTTATCTTTACAGAAATTCAGGATTTGTCAGCCCCCCTAAGATGTGGCATCTTGTAAACAAGAAAATAATCCTCATTGGAAGGGTAAGTCACTTAAGGCCCCCCTAAGATGTGGCATCTTGTAAACAAGAAAATAATCCTCATTGGAAGGGTAAGTCACTTAAGTATTGAGTACTAGAACTGATACTAGATATATCAGTAGTATCTAGTATAGCACTGACCAGCCGATTATGGTTGAATATTTTATATTATCAGTTAGATCAAGTATCAGTAGTCTATCACTATTACTGTATATACGGTATACCTGCTTTATGAAATAAAAATGTATTTGTCCAGTTTAATTGGATATACTGGAATAAATACATGGATATACTGGAATAAATACATGGATATACTGGAATAAATACATGGCGAACCTGAGATGAAATGATCACTGCACAGGCGCCAGTGATCATTCTTTCCAGTCGGTACCCATGCCTTGTTGTTGTTGTTTGGATCGGCCCGGCTGATAGCAGCAATCCATTTTGCACGCCTGTCAGGGTCCCGTGGCAGCCTATGAAACTTTCTTCCCGATTTCTGACCTCTCCTGTTGTGGCATTTATATGTCATACAACTCTCCGGCATTGTGGCACGATAATATTTGAAGATTTGGGCGAAAAATAACGAAAGTCAGTGTCAGTAAGACGGCAGAAATATGGCGTTTTACCGACAAGATGGCGTCTGTGTACAATCTGGATCGGATGTGACGTCACGTGCAAGTGCTCCATACTGTATGCAGGTCTCAGCATGATGGTGATGTGATCAGAGAGACCCAGGTGTGTGTGTGTGTGGGGGGGGGGGTGTGTGCCTTGTATGCTCCTTTGTGGGTTGTGCACACCAAGTCCAATAAGATGTCTCCTCTTGTTGGAAAGTTCACATGTTGATGTAGTTAAGGCAGTAAAACCTTTAAATCTGCGTGATTGAAGTCTCCTGCTGTGATGAGGAATCTGTCTGGGTGTGCTATCTGTTGTTCACTGATGGCCTGTTAGAGTTAATTCAGAGCCTCGCTCCTTACGTTGGTGTTAGCAGTGGGAGGGATGTAAACAGCGATGAGCAGAATTGATGTAAGCTCTCTCGGTAGGTAGAAGTGTCGGCACTTGATGATAAACTCCGCCAGCAGAGAACAGGTTTTGTGCACAACAGTAGCATTCTGGCACCAAACGTCGCTGATGTAAACACACACTACCCCGCCACGGGTCTTGCCTTCTTCCGTAAAGGCTCGGTCAGTGCAGTAGCATGTTAGCTCAGCTAGCTGGATAGCGGAGTCCGGGATGATGTTGTTCAGCCAGGATTCTGTAAAGATGAAAACACAGCAGTCCCCCACATCACGTAGCGCAGATCTCATGAGTTCTATGTGGTCTATTTTGTTGTCTAATGAGCGTACATTGGCCAGAATGAGGAATGGTATTGCGGGTCTGTGCAGGCTAGCAGCTAGCCTAGCCCAGATGCCGCCACGCTTGCCAAGCTTCTGATTCTTCTCACACCGCTTCTGGCATCTCCTCTCTAGGTGAGAGGCAGCAGGCGAGTCTGGTGATGTAGTAGTCTGGCAGAGAAGACCCAGGCCTCGAAGTTCCTCTGTGACTTTCTGGTCCAAGACGAGGTGTTTGGTCTTATTTCCTATAGCCAGAAGACAGTGGCGATGATATCTTATGACCGACTTCGTCAGTGCACAACTCACACATGCACATAGACAAAGCACACAGACATACACTAGGACACACACTTTTAGACACTAAACATGGAGAGAGGGGGCCACTGCGTCCGTTTGCGCTGCCATCTTGAATCAAACAATTAACCAAATTTAATTGATAATTAGATTCAATTTCACTAGACACACCCAGGCATGATTACTGCCAGACCTGTTCAATCTAAACACAGTCCCCTCCAAAAGTATTGGAACGGCAAGGTCAATTCCTTTGTTTTTTTTGTACACTGAAGACATTTGGGTTTCAGATCAAAAGATGAATATGAAACAAAAGTTCAGAATTCCAGCTTTTATTTCATGGTATTTACATCTAGATGTGTTAAACAACTCAGGACAGAGCACCTTTTCTTTGAACCCACCCACTTTTCAAGTGAGCAAAAGTATTGGAACATGTGACTGATGGGTGTTTCTAGTTGCTCAGGTGTTGCCTTTTAGATTGATTGCTGAAACTTTAAATAGTTCTTGTTTTTGGCTTTGGGTTTCACCTGTGAAAACTGTATTTGCTGCTAAGCAAACATGAAGACCAGAGAGCTGTCAATGGGAGAAAAGCAAACCATTTTGAAGCTGAGAGAAGAGGGAAAATCGATCAGAGCTATTGCACAAACATTGGGCATAGCTAGTACAACAATTTGGAATGTACTGAAAAAGAAAGAAACTACTGGTGTACTGAGCAACAAACATCGAACAAGTCGGCCAAGGGTAACAACAGCAGTTGATGACAGAAACATTGTGAGAGCTGTAAAGAAACACCCAAAGACAACAGTCAGTGACATCACTGCCAAACTCCACAGGGCAGGGGTGAAGGTATCACAATCCACTATTCGAAGAAGACTTCGAGAGAAGAAATATAGAGGCCATACCACAAGATGCAAACCACTCATCAGCAAAAAGAATCAGAAGGCTAGATTGGATTTTGCAAAGAAGTACAGAGATCAGCCACAAAAGTTTTGGGACAAAGTTTTATGGACTGATGAGACCAAGATTAACCTCTACCAAAGTGATGGAAAGGCCAATGTATGGAGAAAGAAAGGATCTGCTTATGATCCAAAACATACAAGCTCATCTGTGAAGCATGGTGGAGGTAATGTCATGGCTTGGGCTTGCATGGCTGCTTCTGGAACAGGCTCACTAGTCTTTATTGATGATGTAACTCATGATGGTAGCAGCAGAATAAATTCTGAAGTCTACAAAACCATTTTGGCAATTTACAGAAAAATGCATCCAAACTAATTGGGAGAAGCTTCATCATGCAACAAGACAATGACCCAAAACACACTGCCAACACAACAAAGGACTTCATCAGGGGGAAAAAGTGGAAGGTCTTGGACTGGCCAAGTCAATCACCGGACCTTAACCCAATAGAGCATGCATTTTACCTCCTGAAGAGGAGACTGAAGGGAGAAACCCTCAGAAACAAACAACAACTGAAAGAGGCTGCAGTAAAGGCCTGGAACAGCATTTCAAATGAAGAATGCAACAGCCTGGTGAAGTCAATGGGTCGCAGGCTCAATGCAGTTATTGCAAGTAAGGGTTATGCCACCAAATATTAAATGTTATTCACTTTAAGTTAATTTAATAATGTCTGTTCCAATACTTTTGCTCACTTGAAAAGTGGGTGGGTTCAAAGAAAAGGTGCTCTGTCCTGAGTTGTTTAACACATCTAGATGTAAATACCATGAAATAAAAGCTGGAATTCTGAACTTTTGTCTCATATTCATCTTTTGATCTGAAACCCAAATGTCTTCAGTGTACAAAAAAACAAAGGAATTGACCTTGCTGTTCCAATACTTTTGGAGGAGACTGTGTCACTAATAGAACCAGGCTGGCAATGTGGAGTAGGCTAATAGATCTTAAAAAGATGTGCAACAAAATAACTGAAATCTGTCAGTCTGGAAAGGGTTACAAAGCTATTGCCAAGGCCCTGGGACTCCAGCAAACCACAGTGAGAGCCATTATCTACAAATGGAAAAAAACTTGGAACAGTGGCGAACCTTTCCAGGAGTGGCCAGCCTTCCAAAATTCAACCAAGAGCACTTCAACAATTGATCTAGGAGGTCACAAAATAACCCTGACAAAAATCTAAAGAACCGCAGGCCTCACTTGGCTCAGTTAACATCAGTGTTCATGATTCTACAATAAGGAAGGCACTGGGCAAAAATGGCATCCAACGGAGAGTTGCAAGGTACAAACCACTGCTGACCAAAAGGAACAGAAAGGCTCATCTCACATTTATCAAAAGCATCTTGATGACCCCCAAGACTTTTGGGATAATATTCTGTGGACTGATCAGTCAAAAGTAGAACTTTTTGGAAGACATGGGTCCTGGTACATCTGGTGTAAAGCTAACACAGCATTCCAAAATAAGAACATCATACCAACAGTCAAACATGGTGGTGGTAGTGTGATGGTCTGAGGCTGCTTTTCTGCTTCAGGACCTGGATGAAATGCCATAATTGATGGAACTATGAATTCTGCTCTCTACCAGAAAATCCTAAAGGAGAATGTTGACCCATCAGTTCGCGACCTAAAGCTCAAGCACAGCTGAGTTATGCAGCAGGACAATGATCCGAAGCACACAAGCAAATCCACCTCTGAATGGCTCAAAAGAAATAAAAGGTTTTGGAGTGGCCTAGTCAAAGTCCTGACTTGAATCCAATTGAGATGCTGTGGCAAGACCTTAAATGGGCAGTTCATGCTCGAAAACCCTCTAATATGGCTGAATTCTGCAAAGAAGAGTGGGCAAAAATTCCTGCACAGTGATGTAAAAGACTCATTGCAAGTTATCGCAAACATTTAATTGCAGTTGTTGCTGCCAAGTGTGGTCCAATCAGTTATTAGGTTTAAGGGGCAATTGCTTTTTCACATGGGTGATACAGGTTTTGATAAATTTTTACTGTTAATAAATGGAGTGATCATTTAAAAGCTGCATTTTGTGTTTACTTACATCGTCTTTATCTTATATTAAGTCTTGAAGAAAAAAAATCCTTAGGAAAATAATAGGGCCTGGCACCTCTGGTGCTTGGGCCCTAATAATAAATAAAAATAAATGTGTGAAACTAGAATAAAAGTACAATAATTAAAATAACAGTGTAAAAAGTAACATAAGATTAAGGCAAATAATAAACACCTAATAGTTAAACTGAAAAGTTTTGAAGGTTGATAATATTTAAAGGTAACGTGTTTGGTATCAAAAACAAAATTCTGCTTTTGATTTTGACATTGAGATGTAGGTCCTGAATTACCAAGAGATTTAAAAACTAAAACCTGTAGTCAGTTCTAAATTAAAATAATGCTGCCTGAGCATTGTGAAAAAGCTTTAATAATAATAATAATAATAATAATAATAATAATAATAATAATTTTCCTGACCATAGCCTTCTTGTGGGTGATGTTAGTGAGGTCCAGGGCAAAGATGGTCTCTCGAGCTCCCAGGATGAGTACACCAATGTCTTCTCTCAAGAGTATGGTAGAGTAGTTCCACACTCCCTCCTCTTGAAAAACATGTCCTCTGTAACCTACCAACAGCAGAACAGACTTTTAGGGCTTAGTATTGTGGAGTAGCTATTGGGAGGGAAGACTCATGCTGTTCTAATAAAGAACAGTCCAAAGAAGCGAAGTAGAAGACTTGGTGATAAATTAGCAGAAGATACAGTGGGGCAAAAAAGTATTTAGTCAGCCACCAATTATGCAAGTTCTTCCACTTAAAAAGATGAGCGAGGCCTGTAATTTTCATCATAGGTACACTTCAACTATGAGAGACAGAATGGGGGGAAAGAATCCAGGAAATCACGTTGTAGGATTTTTAATGAATTAATTGGTAAATTCCTCGGTAAAATAAGTATTTGGTCACCTACAAACAAGCAAGATTTCTGGCTCTCACAGACCTGTAACAACTTCTTTAAGAGGCTCCTCTGTCCTCCACTCATTACCTGTATTAATGGCACCTGTTTGAACTCGTTATCAGTATAAAAGACACCTGTCCACAACCTCAGTCACACTCTCAACTCCAATATGGCCAAGACCAAAGAGCTGTCAAAGGACACCAGAAACAAAATTGTAGACCTGCACCAGGCTGGGAAGACTGAATCTGCAATAGGTAAGCAGCTTGGTGTGAAGAAATCAACTGTGGGTATTAGAAAATGGAAGACATACAAGACCACTGATAATCTCCCTCGATCTGGGGCTCCACGTAAGATCTCACCCCGTGGGGTCAAAATGATCACAAGAACGGTTAGCAAAAATCCCAGAATGACACGGGGGGACCTAGTGAATGACCTGCAGAGAGCTGGGACCAAAGTAACAAAGGCTACCATCAGTAACACACTACGCTGCCAGGGACTCAAATCCTGCAGTGCCAGACGTGTCCCCCTGCTTAACCCAGTACATGTCCAGGCCCATCTGAAGTTTGCTAGAGAGCATTTGGATGATCCAGAAGAGGATTGGGAGAATGTCATATGGTCAGATGAAACCAAAATAGAACTTTTTTGGTAAAAACTCAACTTGTCGTGTTTGGAGGAGAAAGAATGCTGAGTTGCATCCAAAGAACACCATACCTACTGTGAAGCATGGGGGTGGAAACATCATGCTTTGGGGCTGTTTTTCTGCAAAGGGACCAGGACGACTGATCCCATGTAAAGGAAAGAATGAATGGGGCCATGTATCGTGAGATTTTGAGTGAAAACCTCCTTCCATCAGCAAGGGCATTGAAGATGAAACGTGGCTGGGTCTTTCAGCATGACAATGATCCCAAACACACCGCTTGGGCAATGAAGGAGTGGCTTCGTAAGAAGCATTTCAAGGTCCTGGAGTGGCCTAGCCAGTCTCCAGATCTCAACCCCATAGAAAATCTTTGGAGGGAGTTGAAAGTCTGTGTTGCCCAGCGACAGCCCCAAAACATCACTGCTCTAGAGGAGATCTGCATGGAGGAATGGGCCAAAATACCAGTAACAGTGTGTGAAAACCTTGTGAAGACTTACAGAAAATGTTTGACCTCTGTCATTGCCAACAAAGGGTATATAACAAAGTATTGAGATGAACTTTTGTTATTGACCAAATACTTATTTTCCACCATAATTTGCAAATAAATTCTTTAAAAATCAGACAATATGATTTTCTGGATTTTTTTTTCTCATTTTGTCTCTCATAGTTGAGGTATACCTATGTCATCATTACAGGCCTCTCTCATCTCTTTAAGTGGGAGAACTTGCACAATTGGTGACTGACTAAATACTTTTTTGCCCCACTGTACTTTATCGTTGGTTAATCAGTAACCCAATAATGCTTAGTGTTATTTAGATTTGTAATACTGATCTTCTGAAGACTGCAGCATTCAAATGCCCCAAATGCTCCATTTTAAAATTATATACTGTGAAGATTTTCCATATTTCCAGGAAGAGCTTCTATGTACGATTTAAAGGCTGTTTCACAATCATGGTTGTCTTTTTGAATAACACTAACTAACCTGTTTTTAAAAAAAAACCCAGACAGTTCACTTACTGCTCAGAGAAATTGTTTTCCGTGCTGTGCTGTGCAAAGGCCAAACCTGACCAGCAGTCAATACATTTGTACCCAATACAGACAAGATGAGCAGGAGCAGCATGTTGTTAGCTCTTCAAGTCTCACTACAGCACAAGGCCATTCTTGGTCTCTTAAATGGTGACACTAAATTTCTGGAATCAGAATTAGAATCAGAATACTTAATTGTCATGCAGAAACACCCTCTAGTGGGCTTGCTGTTGATCCTAGAAGGTGGCACTCTCATGTTCTTTAATCCAACAACAAAATTACATAACATGTAACAATAAAAAAGGTAAGCACTAATACTGCTACAAACCCAAATAATGCCATGTCTTGCAGTTCACGAGAAAACAAGCAGAGAAAATCCCCCCTTCTAGGGAATATCTATCTGCTCCTGGTGTGTCCAGGAGGTAATAACAGCATGTTTTCAAAACTTTGAATATCACACATGTTCACATCTGTTTTCTTATTAAAATACCCACTATATGAAAACTACTGTGTAAAACTTGTGAAGTTTTGTTGATCTGCTTCAACATTTATAAACACTGTCAAGATGTTGTTGAATCAGGAAATGTAATTTTTAGATTGCTTGACCTCTCAAAACCCAGTTACATAAAATGGAAAATTGTCTTTGGCAGTGGCATGGAGGACAAAAAGACAAATAAAATATACAAAAACAATAGACATTAAGAATACAATAAAAATACTGTAAAGAAAATGGCATGGTCAGTTCCAGGTTATTCTAAAAAAAAGAATATAAAAATGAATGAATAAATAAAATAGGAATTAAAGAGATTCAAGGTTTGCATGTATGTGCTGAGTGAGCAGATGCGGGACTTATTTGATCAGGGACTCCCTTGTCAGTTCTGGAACTCGCTTGTATGTAGGGCTGGGACTTGGCTCTCTTTTGATCTCTGCTCTTGGCTCAGGTACAGGCTCGAGGTCTGTCAATGCACTGCTTTGGTCCTGGTTAGGACCTGGTGACAGGATGATGCAGATGTCTTCATGGCAGGGCAGGACAATGCAGACGTCCTCCTGGCCGGGGGAGGCAGAGGTTGTTCTGACGTCCTCTGACACAGGTTCAGGAACAGGCTCAGGTTCTGGTCTTAACTCTGGCACCGGCACTGAAGCTGGCGCAGGTGCTGACTCTGGCACTGACTCTGATGCAGGCTCTGGCTCCGGAGTAGGCCCTGATGCAGGCTCTGGCTCTGGAGTAAGCCCTGATGCAGGCTCTGGCTCCAGAGTAGGCCCTGACACAGGCTCTGGCTCCAGAGTAGGCCCTGACACAGGCTCTGGCTCCGCCTCTGGCACAGGAGCAGACACTGGCTCTGACTCTGGCTCCGCCTCTGGCACAGGAGCAGACACTGGCGCTGGCATGGGAACAGATGCTGGCACTGGAACAGGAACAGATGCTGGCACAGGTTCAGGCATGGATTCTGATACAGACATGGGTTTAGGCATTAATTCAGGTACTGGTTCTGGCTGAGAAACCAGCTCAAAAGAGACAGCCTCTAAGAAGGGCTCAGGAGCAACAACCTCCTCTGCTGTCTCTACATCAACCACCAGTGAGAGCTCTGGAGCGATGGTCTCCTTGGCTGAGTCAGCCGCTGGAGGGAGCTCTGGAGTGATGGCCTCCTCAGCTGGGTCAGCCACTGGAGGGAGCTCTGGAGTGACAGCTTCCTCAGCTTATTTATTTATTTATTTTATTTAGCTTCGCCTGATAAATACAGTAACGGATAGGCAGGGACACCACAACAGTAAAAAACAATTACTGTGGGCCCAGAAAACAATAAAAGTATATTACAGTAAGAATACAAAAATACAACATTAATAGCAGCAAGTGATTTAGCTTGCTAGACTTCTTGCAGTATTACATTTCAAACAAATTGACTTAAAGCTACGTGGATCCTCATAATTGTAATTGGAAAGAGCATCATTATAGTATTTCTTAAGTAATGTTTTAAATTGCAGCAGGTTTAAGTTCTTGCATCTTAAGTTAGATGGTAGACAATTCCAGACACGTGTAACTCGGACAAGATAGGACTGTTTAAAAGTTGCAGTCCTACATTTGCGTAACCGAAAGAGAATCGTATTTGTGTTGGACGTAGATCTTGTCACTCGTCTAGGAATATCAGGAGATGGTAGCACATCAGCAGACAACTGAACAAGGCCATTTGTAGCTTTAAAGAAGACAAGGTCCATGTATTCATGTCAGTATGAAATTGGCATCAGCTCCAATGTGCTGATGCCAATTTCATACTGGCATGAATACATGGCCTGTCTGTGTATGACTCACAGCAGAGGAAGGGAAGATTCAATATGAATTTTGAAGCCTGTCTTTGGAGCCTCTCAGTACGCTTGATCAGCTCAATGGTCTGAGGACACCAAATCTGACTTGCATAACCAAGGATAGAGCGAACCACAGCAAGATATAAGGTGCAACGAGTCCTTGTGCTTGTGATTTCAACTGCACTTCTTCCTAAGAACCCCAGTAATTTATTGGCCTTGGGACATCTATCCAGTACATGCTTAGTCCAGGTAAGATCGTTTGATACCCAGATTCCGAGGTCTTTTTCAGCTATGGGAGTGTCCAGGGCATCTCCCTTGATCCTGTATGGATGGAGGATGGGTTTGATTTTCCTTGTGACTCGCAGACACTTGCACTTGGCTTGGTTGAAAGTGAGACCACTGGTGGAAGACCAAGAGACAAGATTGTCAAGGTCCGTTTTCAAGAGAACAGCATCTGCGACGGAGTCGATACACTGGTAAATTTTGGTATCATCAGCAAAGGAAGATATTTGACAATTATCAACGACGTCTGGGAGGTCGTTAACGTACAACAAGAAAAGAATAGGCCCCAAGGTCGAGCCCTGTGGAACTCCTGAGACGACACATTTTTCTGAACTAGTTGTCCCAAGGATGGTCACACGCTGGTGGCGGCCGTGTAGGTATGATCTGAACCATTCAAGGAGCATCCCAGAAATATGGAAACCCTTGAGTTTGTTAATAAGAGCAACATGGTTTACTTTATCAAACGCCTTAGACATGTCCATAAAGACAATATCAGTTTGTTTGCCACCATCCAGTAAGGAACCAATGTGGTCCAATACCTCCACAAGCTGAGTAGTACACAAGCAGCTTCGGATAAACCCGTGCTGAGAAGAATTAATCAACTGCAACAAATGGTCGCATAAGTTACTAAGCACACATCTTTCAAGAACCTTAGACACAATACAGAGTAGCGAGACAGGACGGCAGTTCTCAACAAAACTCTTATCACCCTTTTTAAATATGGGCATTATATTGGCAAGCTTCCACTAATCTGGGAGTGATCCACATGCAAGAGACTTGTTGAGTAAGAGACACAACGATGGTGCTATTTGCAGAGCAGTGTCCTTGAGTAGCCTAGCCAGGATAGTATCTGGTCCGGTTGCTTTGTTAACATCGAGCAATTGTAATTCCTTTAGTACTTCTTCAGTGGAGAGCTGTAGGTTTGACAGAGTGGGTTTTAGGCTAATTGCAGTTACAGGAGGGTCTGTGATCGTCATGTTCAAGTCAGTGTCGTTGAACACAGACGTAAAATAGATGTTAAAAAGTTCTGCAATGTCATGAGGTGTGGAAGCATTGCGAACAGCAGCTGGATCTAATCCTTCCTGTAAACCCATTGATAACTTGTCAGGAACACTAGATTGCTTGTTGTTCAATCTGAAGAGTGACCAGAATCTTTTAGGGTTGTTTACAAAGTCAGTATCTAAAGAATCATAAAACATAGCACGACTATCACGAACCAGTGATTTAATATTGGCCCGCAGTTCTTTGAATTTCTTTTCCATCACGTCAGTTGGCAAGACCTTTAGTTTCCGATGAACAGCTTCCTTTTTCTTTATGGCATGAATGATATTGCCAGTAACCCAAGGAGGGTTGTTCCTGCCTTTAATCTTTTTCATTGGTATATAGTCCTGAACTGCTGCGAGGAACATATCTTTCCATTTTATCCAACAGATGTTAATGTCGGACTCAGAGTTGATAGCATTCGATAGATCAATTGCTTCCAAAGCAGCGCAAAGTCCATCAAAATCGCCTCTACTATAGTTGTACACTGTTCTCTTAAGCCACGGCGCTGCTTTGATTGACATCTTAAGGTCGAAAACAACTGCTGAATGGTCTGTTATTAGTCCGCTCTGTTCTGGGCTGAAAACTGATAAATTTGTAATATGATTTGGAGCATTGGTAAGAACAAGGTCTAGATAGATTAGAATATTCACTTCTCTTGTGGGAAAGGTGTTGAGTTGAGTAAGATGATAATCATTCAACAATTCAGTAAATAAGACTTCATCAACACCTATAGTAAGTTCTGGTGAATCCCAATGGACTTTAGGGAAATTGAAGTCGCCACATATTAACATATTTGAATATCCAGAACATGAATTTGCTAGAAATATATTAAATTTATCCATCCACTGTCTATTAGCATTTTGTTGGGACTTGTAACAACAACAACAGATTAAATATTTTAGGTTCGAGCTTGATGCCAGTTCCACAGTGACAAGTTCAAGATCCGTATTGAAGTTAATTTCCCGCTCTATTGGGAAAGAGCTTGAATTTATCGCAAGTAAAACTCCACCACCGCATAAAATCCGGTCTTTTCAAAATATTGTATAGCCCCATGGCAGGATTTCTGAGTTATAGAGTGCTCCGAGATGATGCTAAAAATAGTAACCATGGGGTCGGCGCGGCCATCTTGGAAGTCACTCGCTCCAGAGCGCGCATAGAGTACACATCATAGAGTAAACATTCACCGATTCGTTTCCGTGTTAGAGGGCTTAGAAGCTTTGATTTTTTTAAGAATTTAGACATCTGAAGTGATGGAGCACTACTGTGAAAGTTTGGATAAGCAGGCACGGGAGCGTTATGCTGAGAAGGTACGTTTCATTGGGAATGTAGATCCATACACTGTTAGTGAGAAGGAATGGAAAGCTGACCCCAGCTTGTTGCCGCATAATTATTATCAATTATTTTAGTCAGTGAATAAAATGTAGGCCTAGTATGTAACTTGTACTAACAGCATGTGTACATAAACATTACTAGGCCTAGATCTTAAATGCGGGCGGCACGGTGGTGTAGTGGTTAGCGCTGTCGCCTCACAGCAAGAAGGTCCTGGGTTCGAGCCCCGGGGCCGGCGAGGGCCTTTCTGTGTGGAGTTTGCATGTTCTCCCCGTGTCCGCATGGGTTTCCTCCGGGTGCTCCGGTTTCCCCCACAGTCCAAAGACATGCAGGTTAGGTTAACTGGTGACTCTAAATTGACCATAGGTGTGAATGTGAGTGTGAATGGTTGTCTGTGTCTATGTGTCAGCCCTGTGATGACCTGGCGACTTGTCCAGGGTGTACCCCGCCTTTCGCCCATAGTCAGCTGGGATAGGCTCCAGCTTGCCTGCGACCCTGTAGAAGGATAAAGCGGCTAGAGATAATGAGATGAGATGAGATCTTAAATGCCATTTGATGCAACAATGCACTGCAGTAGACATAAGCTACCTAATGTGACATATCCATTAATCATTAAAGGACCCATGGCATGGTGGTTTGTTGATGCTTTAAACGGGCTCGTGGAGGCTTCCGGATGTTATATCCGCAGCCTTTCTCAAAATGAACCCTCGGCAGATAGATATAGCCTCCTGGGAGAAAGCCCCATTTCAGCCCTTTTCCCAGTGCGTTGTTTTGCTAATGAGAAGCATGGAGGCGGGCCATGGGGGGAGGGGGAGGGGGCGGGGCTTGACCAAGCTGCGGGCATGCTACCTGGCTAACTGCAGGAAGTGGTTAGCTGCACAGCTAATGTAGCCATTGCTAGGCTAACGCACCGATTTTAAAACACGGCAAAACGACTTAACAGTTATACACTTACTTGTTCAGTGTTTGTGGCTGATGCGGCAGGGATGCAGCACAATTTCCATGTTTCGCTCACATAGGTGGTGTAAAGTTATCCTACCTCTTCAATTTGTCCTACCAAGCCTACTGCGCACGCGCGAAGCCTACTGCGCACGCGCGAAGCCTACTGCACATGCGCAGAACATATGACGTCATTACAATTAGCAAGTTCTCATACAGACCGTTTTATTATACAAAACAAGTCATTACAAATTATTTGACTTGGCCAAAGACTCGACCAATACGCACAAAACATAAAAATCGGCACATGCGTGAAATACCGATTTTCTATCAGCCCAGCTGATCGGTAGGACAAAACTACTGTTGAATTTTCCTACCCTCCTGGATTTCGCACATGCGCAGTAGACTTGGTAGGACGGGCAATCCATACAGTGGGTGGGAGTCCAGAGGGGGGTCATGGGGATCATCTCCCTTGCTGACGTAGTAAAGGGAAGAGCCTATCAACGCGCCATTTTGACGCGCCATTCTCAAATGTTGGGCATAGTTTGGTTTACACATTATGAAATTTCTAGCCACTGGGGTGACTTAAGAAGGTTAGAGGAACTCATTTTAACGTTAAAAAACCTCAGAAAGTGAAAATGTCATGCCATGGGACCTTTAAAAGATAATAGTTTGTATCACATTTATTTTAGTAACTATGAAATTCAAGACAATTTAACCTACCTGTCACAAAGTGATCAGAACAAATCCGGATACAGTCTAGTTGTCCTAAATTTGATCGGTTAATGGCAGCCAGCCACTGTCGTCTCCTCCGCTCGCTTTTCTCCTGTGCTGCAATTCCCTGGTTTGTCACGACTTTAGGGAGTCTGTGGAAGCTTTTGCCACCCTTTTTCCCCCGGCTACTACAGCCAACAATGACACACGTATTCGGCATTTTGCTTCGCTGAGCAACAACAATGCACTGACACAGCGACGTTCCAATATGGCCGCCGCCAGGTTTGCGCTGATCTCGAAGCACTCTATTGATGTTGTCCTTAAGCCATGTCTCAGTTACCCAAACAATGTCAGCAAGCTCAGAGTAAACTAACTCCCGAAAACGAGCTAGATGGCAGATTTGTTTACTTTCGCTTAAATGCTTGCTTACAAGACTTTGAGCATTGATGACAAGGCATTTAGCTGGAACTGTACCTTGTTTCCCCTTTAATTGGTTTTTAGGAGGTCCTGGGTTAATACTGACATCTCCAGCAAGAAGAATAGATAGCAAAATATGGAAGTTATTTCCACGGATGTCAAAGCCTAGAAGATGGCGCTTTAACGGAGAATTTAAAATCATCCATTTCAGGTCCCTCGAATAACACCACAAAAAGCATTCCTTGTCTGTTAAGATGACGAATTTTGAGCCATCAGCATACTTATTTAAGATAGATCCTCGAAATAAACAGCCAGAGTTCATATATGATGCAAAAATCCAGATAATGGTGGACAAGCAAAAGGGCCGTCTGAACACCGCCGCCATTTTCCCTGGGTCAGCCACTGGCATGATTGCCCCTCCCCAAAAATTTTCATGGAATTCCTCCTTTTCTAATGATTAAAAAATGAACTTGAGCATGGCAAAGAAAGTCTGTGAACTTCAATGTTAAGGTTTTGCTAGGATTTGAACCCAGGTCACTGGTGTGATAATCCAGCAAACCCCTACTAGGCCACCAGGGAGATGACACAAGTGCAGAGGCGTGAGGCGAAAGTAGAGTATCAAAAACCAGTTTATTTACACTATATACAATCCAATGGAGCCCTGTGATGACCTGGCGACTTGTCCAGGGTGTACCCCGCCTTTCGCCCGTAGTCAGCTGGGATAGGCTCCAGCTTGCCTGTGACCCTGTAGGACAGGATAAAGCGGCTAGAGATAATGAGATGAGATGAGACAATCCAATGGAAAAAAACAAAAAGAAAATCCAAAAGCTCAGAAGATAAACCAAAATAAAAATATCCAAAGGTTCAATGTCCAAAAACAAAAGGAAAGGCAAAATGCTGAACGCTCAGAAGATCAAAAAGGTACAAAGTCCAAAGAAAGCAAAAAATATCAAAAACACAAGGGCACAGGCAAGATATGTGGGACAGAGGAAACTAGCACTAGACAGCATAGCATAAAGACAGAGGGGTATTTATACACAAACTAATTAAGGAACAGGGCGGGGCAGGAAACAGGCAATCAAGACAAACACAAAACACAGTGGCGGCCTCTAGAGGCCAAAACAAACATGACAAGATAAACATAACAGCGGCCTCTAGAGGCCAAAACAGTCCCAGTCCTAACAGGACCCCCCCTCTAGGAGCGTCTACTGACGTTCCCAGGGTGATCCGAATGGGCCAAATGGAAGTCCCGACAAAGTCCTTTATCTAAAATGTCCCGGGCGGGGACCCAACAGCGTTCTTCAGGGCCATAGCCCTCCCAGTCTACCAGATATTGAAGCCCGCCGCGGACCCGGCGGGAGTCAAGCAGGCGATGCACAGTGAACACAGTCTGACCCTGGAAGATGCGGGGGGGTGGGGGATTCCTAGGGGCAGGGGCATACGTGGACGTCAGTACGGGCCGCAACAGGGAAACATGGAATGTGGGGTTGATCCTCAGAGTCCGGGGCAACTGGAGCCGGTAGGCAACAGGGTTCACCCTGCGCACCACCTTGAAGGGGCCAATGTAGCGAGGAGCAAGCTTGCGGTTCTCCACCTGCAGCGGAAGGTCCTTGGTGGACAGCCAAACCCGCTGCCCAGGGCGGAAAGTGTGGGCAGGTCTTCTATGGCAGTTGGCCTGAGTCTGGTTGGTTCTGGAGGTCTGGATGAGGGTCATCCTGACCTTGCTCCAGGTCTTGCAACACCGTCTCACATATTAGTTGACCGAGGGCACCCCTGCGTCCTCCTCCTGGTCCGGGAACAGAGGTGGCTGGAACCCGAATTGGCACTGGAATGGCGACAGCTTGGTGGCCGATGACTGCAGGGTGTTGTGAGCGTACTCTGCTCATGGCAGCCAGGTGCTCCATGATGTCGGGTTATCCATAGCCAGGCCTCGCAGGGTGGTTTCCAGGTCCTGGTTGAGCCTCTCCGTCTGGCCATTGGACTGTGGGTGGAACCCAGAGGAGAGGCTGGCAGTGGCTCCAATGAGCTTGCAAAACCCGTGCCACACTCGGGAGGAGAACTGGGGCCCCCGGTCAGAGATGATATCCTGTGGGAGACCAAAGACTCGGAAGACGTGATTGAACATTAGTTTAGCTGTTTCAAGGGCAGAAGGGAGCTTGCACAGTGGTATAAAGTGGCAGGCCTTGGAGAATCTGTCAACTATGACCAAAATAACAGTGTTACCTTGTGACTCAGGGAGACCCGTGATGAAGTCGACTGCCACGTGGGACCAGGGATGCCGGGGAATGGTCAGAGGATGCAGGAGGCCCTGGGGATGCTGTCGTGGGTTCTTGCTTCTGGTGCACACCTTGCAGGAAAGGACGAATGACCTCACTTCCTTCTCCATGCTTGGCCACCAGAAGCGTCTTCTCAAAAAGTCCAGGGTCCTTCGAGCTCCTGGGTGGGCGGTGAGAGGGGACGAGTGACCCCACTGGAGAACCTTGGCCCGGGCTTAATGTGGGACGTACAAGAGGCCCGGTGGCCCCATCCCAGGACCGGGGTCCTGGCGTTGGGCTCGTCGGACGGCCTCCTCAATACCCCAGCGAACAGGGTCCACAATCCGGGACACAGGGATAATAGGCCCGACTTCGCTCTCCCTGTTGGTGGGAGCGAACAGCCTGGAAAGCGCGTCAGGTTTGGTGTTTTTGGAGCCGGGGCGGTATGATAGGGTAAAGTCGAACCGACTGAAAAACAAGGCCCACCTAGCCTGTCGTGGATTGAGTCTCTTTGCTTGCTGGAGGTACTCCAGGTTCTTGTGGTCCGTCCAGACCAAAAATGGATGTTGCGCTCCCTCCAGCCAGTGCCTCCACTCCTCAAGGGCCAGTTTAACTGCTAGCAGTTCTCGATCCCCCACGTCATACCGGGACTCCGTAGAACTCAGGCGGTGGGAGAAGTATGCGCAGGGGTGCAACCTTCCTTCCGAGCATTGAGAGAGGACCGCGCCAACGTCGCTGTCCGAGGTGTCCACCTCGACGATGAAGGGTTGCGAAGGGTCCGGGCGGACCAGAATGGGTGCCGTGCAGAAGCGGTGCTTGAGGTCTTTGAACACCTTTTCCGCCTGAGGAGACCAGACATAGGATCCACCTGTCCCTTTGGTGAGGTCCGATATGGGCGCTGCTACAGAACTAAAGTTCCTGATAAACTTGCGGTAGAAGTTAGCAAATCCTAAGAACCGCTGAACCTCTTTGATGGACTTGGGGGTGGGCCAGTCCCAGATGGCCAGGGTCTCGGCTGGATCCATCTGGAGTTGGCCTGTCCGTACAATAAAACCCAGAAAGGAGACCTCGGGAACATGAAATTCGCATTTCTGGGCCTTAGCGAACAGATTATTCTGTAGCAGCCTCTGGAGAACCTGGCGGACATGGTGGCGGTGCTCCTGCATGGTCTTGGAAAAGATTAGGATGTCGTCGAGGTAGACAAAAACGTACTGGTTAATCATGTCCCTCAAGACGTCGTTGATTAGGGCCTGAAAAACAGCTGGTGCGTTGGTGAGTCCAAAGGGCATCACCTGGTACTCGTAGTGCCCAGACGGGGTGTTAAAGGCAGTCTTCCACTCGTCTCCCTGTCGGATACGGATGAGGTGGTATGCGTTCTGTAAGTCCAATTTGGTGAAGACAGTGGCGCCTTGGAGCAGATCGAACGCTGTGGACATCAGCGGAAGGGGATAGCAGTTGCGTACAGTGATCTTGTTCAGACCCCTGTAATCAATACATGGCCGGAGCCCTCCATCCTTCTTGCCGACAAAGAAGAAGCCGGCACCAGCGGGTGAGGTGGAGGGTCGAATGAACCCAGAGGCCAAGGCGTCCTTGATGTACTCCTCCATGGCCTTGCGTTCTGGCTGAGAGAGGGAAAACAGTCTGCCACAAGAAGGGGTAGTCCCAGGGAGCAAGTCGATGGCACAGTCGTAGGCACGGTGTGGAGGAAGAACGGCGGCCCTGCTCTTGCTGAAAACTTCTTTGAGATCCCAGTACTCTGTGAGAACTTGAGATAACTCGGTGAGATCAGGAGGCTCGGCAGGAGACACAGGAGAGCTAGAGAGCAGACAAGAGGCATAGCAAGCAGGACCCCACTCCACAACCTGGCTAGTGACCCAGTCTATACGAGGGTTGTGGTGGGTAAGCCAAGGAAGACCTAGAATAACTGGGAACTCTGGTGAAGGAATCAGGTGCAGGGATATTTCTTCCTTGTGACCTTGAGACTGGAGGAAGACTGGAGAAGTTACTTGGGTGACTCTTCCGTCACCTAAGGCTTGGCCATCCAGGGCAGACACAGACAGTGGGACTTCAAGAGGTGCAGTTGGGACATTGATACTTTGGGCGAAGTGAACATCCATAAAGTTTCCAGCCGCCCTGGAGTCTAACAAGGCCTGATAAGAGTGGACAGACTCACCCCAGGAGATGGAGACCGGGATGTAGACTCCTTGGCCAGGGAGTTCAGGAGAGAGGGTAGGCCCCGTCACAACCCTCCCTTGGCTGGACGGGGCAGTCCTTTTCCCGAGAGCTCGGGACATGATGCTCGGAAATGGCCAGGCTTGCCACAGTAGATGCAGCACTTGTCCCTCCTTCTGCGCTCCCTCTCAGCTGCGGAGAGACGAGTACGGCCAACTTGCATGGGCTCTGGACAGTCACTGGAGGAGGTAGACGGACTCCAGGTCGAGGCAGTGAGGCCGGGGAAGCTCAGGACTCGGCGGCGCTCTCTAATCCTGTTGTCAAGATGAGTAGAATGTGAGATCAGAGTTTGGAGGTCACTTGGGCATCCGATAGAGGCCAGGCCATCTTTGATGGAGTCAGACAAACCATGGTGAAAGGCTGAAACCAGGGCTGCTTCGTTCCATCCGCTGACTGCTGCGAGCGTCCGGAACACGATGGCATAGTCCGCGACGCTTCCTTCTTGCCGGATGGACATGAGCTTCCTGGCTGCGTCTTTACTGGTGTCTGCCTGATCGAAGACACGAAGCATCTCCTCCATAAACAACTTGAAATCAGAGCACTCGGGTCCCTGTCTCTGCCAAATGGCCGTTGCCCAAGCTCGTGCCTTACCAGCTAACAAGGTTATCACAAAGGCAATCTTGTGGCGATCCGTAGTGTGGGTGGTAGGCTGAAGCTCAAAGGTGAGTTGGCACTGGGTAAGGAACTCCTGGTACTCACCGTGTTTGCCGTCATACCTCTGTGGTGCAGGAAGGCTGGGTTCGCGAGGTGAAGGAGACAGCATGGCGGGAGGCACTGGAGTGGGAGCCGGATCAGGAGATGCAGGCAGAGGAGTCAGCTGTGCCAGGGTTTTCCCAATTTGCTGAAGCAGTACCTCGTGGCTTGTCCATGAGTGTCCATGGTAGCTCCGAAGTGTGTAAAAGAAGCCATAATTCCCTGAAGGTTAGCCAAGTAGACCGTTGAAGACACCTCTGCTGAGTCCTTCTATTAAGGTTTTGCTGGGATTCGAACCCAGGTCACTGGTGTGATAATCCAGCAAACCCCCACTAGGCCACCAGGGGGATGACTCAAGTGCAGAGGCGTGAGGCGAAAGTAGAGTATCAAAAAACAGTTTATTTACACTATATACCAGGGGTGTCCAAACTGATCCATAAAGGGCCGTGTGGTTGCAGGTTTTCATTCCAGCCATGCAGCAGCACACCTCATTTGGCTTATTCAATCAATTGACACACCCACCCTTTAATCAAGGGTGGGTGTGGCTGCAAGTATTTGACTGTGTGAAGACAGTTCAGTTGATTGAATGAGCCAAGTCAGGTGTGCTGCTGCATGGCTGGAATGAAAACCTGCAGCCACACAGCCCTTTATGGATCAGTTTGGACATCCCTACTATATACAATACAATGGAAAAAAACAAAAAGAAAATCCAAAAGCTCAGAAGATAAACCAAAATAAAAATATCCAAAGGTTCAATGTCCAAAAACAAAAGGAAAGGCAAAATGCTGAACGCTCAGAAGATCAAAAAGGTACAAAGTCCAAAGAAAGCAAAAAATATCAAAAACACAAGGGCACAGGCAAGATACGTGGGACAGAGGAAACTAGCACTAGACAGCATAGCATAAAGACTCCGTGACAAGGGAACAAACAGAGGGGTATTTATACACAAACTAATTAAGGAACAGGGCGGGGCAGGAAACAGGCAATCAAGACAAACACAAAACACAGTGGCGGCCTCTAGAGGCCAAAACAAACATGACAAGATAAACATAACAGCGGCCTCTAGAGGCCAAAACAGTCCCAGTCCTAACATTCGAAGACACAGGTGCTCTACACGAATCAGGTAATCCACTCATCTGTGTGCTCGTCCAGAAATAAACGTTAGTAAGAAGCTTACCCAGATGGGTTCAGGTGGTTTGGGCTCTTGGAGGTCCTCATAGAAGAAGTCACACTGTAGCTTGAATTCCATAGGGTGATATATTCTTTAGTAGATTGCCGGGGGGCTCCAGTCAGTCTTCAGCCGAAAATACGAAGTGAGGGATTGCATACTGAAACGTTTCTGCTACATCCATTGTATGGCGAAGTATTCTGTCAGGTACGTGAAGGAGGTGATGTATGTGCAGAAGTGTTCAGTTTAATAAAGTGCATACACACACACACACACACACACACAAAGGCGAACAATCCAAAACGACAGGCAAGATCAGAAACGTGAAAACAGGCAAAAGGGTCAGTCAAAGTGCAAACAGTACATCAAAGGCTAAATTAGAATGAGAACAAGAAACCAAGCACATGGGTAGAAAGGCTCGGTAATGCACACTTAACATAGCGTAATACTTCGCGATGCATTTGCATCAGCGCAGTCCTTAAATAGGCAAACACAACGTTCTCTAATTGAGTTCAGATGCGCCTTGTTCATGGTGCGCGTGCTGGAGTCCACTTGGTGCACATGCTGGAGTCCACTTGGTGTGCGTGCAGCCTTCAGGTGCATGCGCTACAGCGCGTAGGACTAACGTTACTGAGAATGGCCACAGCTAAATGGGATAAAAGCCTCTTTATAGCCCTTCTTCTTGGCTATTCTGGCCCCTTTTAAATGTTATATATTTTAAATAAGCTTATTTCATGGATTATAATGTGTTATTTAATAATATAATTAAGACATTGCAAAATGTACTGCCCACATTTAAAACAAGTAACATTTCTTCACATAAATGTAGCTTGAAAAAGTTGTGTAATAGGCAACTGTCCTGTTTGCAACTCAATGCACATGTCCACACACATGGCCACCACTATCATCTGAGAGGCACTGTTTTTTTTTTAAACTTAAACTGGGATTTGTATACACATTAAATCATGTTTTGATGGAGAAAAAAAGTAGTTACAGCTATGGGGTTTTTATTCTGACTGTTAAACTTTAGCTAGCCAAGTGTAGATGTACGGTACTGGTAGCTATAGCTGACAAGCAAGTTAAATTGACGTTTCTTATAAATTAAAAGCAAATCACTGTTCAGTATCTTGTTAGACTATCTTTATTTGATTAGTTTGCTGACATCAGATGTAAGTCTACCGTCCATCCATCCATCCATCCATCCATTATCTGTAGCCGCTTATCCTGTTCTACAGGGTCGCAGGCAAGCTGGAGCCTATCCCAGCTGACTATGGGCGAGAGGTGGGGTACACCCTGGACAAGTTGCCAGGTCATTGCAGGGCTGACACATAGACAACCATTCACACTCACACCTACGGTCAATTTGGAGCCACCGATTAGTCTTACCTGCATGCCTTTGGGGGAAACCGGAGCACCCGAGGAAACCCATGCGGACACAGGGAGAGCATGCAAACTCCACACAGAAAGGCCCTTGTCAGCCACTGGGCTCGAACCCAGGACCTTCTTGCTGTGAGGCGACAGTGCTAACCACTACACCACCGTGCCACCCCGTAAGTCTACCAGCTTTAATTAATTATTTAATACCTTGTAGCTTCCCATTTATTGCTGTCTCACCTTGCACACTGGACATTACTGACTGGCTGTATGTTTTCTAATTTTGTCATTGTGGTGATTTTAGCACAAAACTAAATATGAGAAAGCATGTCGGTAGAAGTCGGGGGGGGGGCTTTCAAGTCGTGTACTCAGTTCCTGGTACCAATGTGTAATGGTCCCCTCCTTTCAAGTGGACAGGTATCAGCTATCTGTTCATGGCTAAGAGGCAGATTTGCAGCAGCTTGCTTTCTGAGAGGGGCATGAGTTTGACGGGGCTGGGATAACAACCAAGTTTACCACTGTAAGATTGAGAATTATGTAAGCATGTTGCACCTAAGCCGAATGAAGGGGGAAACTAAGGAAATATAGACTGTTTGCATGTGACATCACATATCCCATGACCCTCTCTGATTTAGCTGTGTCCACCATCTTGATGGAATAACACATGCATAGCAACAAGTACCTTAATACGAAATGCCGCAAATTTCCGCAGTTATCGGCTGCTCAACCAATTCTGCTAAGGCTGGAGTCAGATTGTTTAGCTTACCCACTGTTAAAATGCGGGAAAGACCCGAAATGGAAGATCTGACCTGTAGAAGACAGAGACAGTGGCTTGCAAATCTGAACAGATTGGACATAAAAGAGACCAGCTACAAATATGTATGAGTATGTGCAGATAATTTCATAAAGGGTAAGTTTAGATTTCTACCATTAATGTGAACCATAGACAAAATTTATATAAAGATGCGACATACTGTAAGTGATAGACATATAAGTGCTACTCCTCTTTATGTTGCAGTTATAAATGCATAGCACAAAGCCCTAGTAAAATGTAGGTAGTTGAGCTCAGTAAAATGTTGCCTTAGAAGATGTCAATAATTAGGTTGTTTTTATTTATTTATTTATTTATTTATTTATTTTGTTTTGTGTTTTGTGTAACATTTGCCCACATCAGGAACCTACGAGATTCTTATATATTGTGGGCGCTGTGTGAGATGGCTGCCTCTCCAGTAGCTCTGTAGATTTTAGCTCTTTAAACCTCTTTTTTCCACCTTTTTTTACTTTTCTGCTCTTCTTACAAAGACAAAGTGTGTTTTACTTATATCACATGGATATTTTTAACTTTAACACGCAACCAGGAGCCAGTTTTCTCGCTTATTCGAGAGAGGAGCTGCTGGCCCTGAAAACAATGGGACAAGCCGGGATACGACACCCCATCCCGGCGGAGCTGAGGAGGAAACCCAGGGGCTGCAAAGCCGGACTAAGCAAAAAAGCTAGGCTAGCAGACAACCGGCGGCGCTACAAACCATCCATTCCCTCGGTTATCATGGGGAATGTGAACTCGCTGCCGAATAAAGTCGATGAGGTTTCTGCTCTGAACAACCAGCGGATTTACCGTGAGAGCAGCTTATTTATCTTTATGGAGACATAGCTAACACACCTCGTACCGGATGCTAATGCGGACTTGCAGGGATTCACTGCTGTGAGAGCCGACAGAGACACTAACACATGTGGGAAAAGCAAAGGTGGGGGACTCACCATTTATGTTAACAACCGCTGGTGTAACCCGGGGCATATCTCCATAAAGACAGTTTTATGTTGCCCGGACTTGGAGCTGCTAGCTGTTAGCCTGCGGCCATATTATCTGCCGAGGGAGTTCAGTCATGTGATCACCATCTGTGTTTACATCCCTCTGAGGGCAGACGCAGCCACTGCATGTGAGGGGATTCACTCTGTTACAGCAAGGCTGCAGACACAGCACCCTGAGGCATTTATGATCATTTCTGGGGACTTTAATCATGCTACTTTGGACTCTGCTTTGGCTGATTTTTACCAGGCTGTGGACTGTCCAACAAGGAACAACAGGGCAATTGACTTGCTGTATGCTAATGTGAGGGATGCATACAGAGTCACACCCCTCCCCCCACTAGGGAAGTCTGACCATAACCTGGTTCGTTTACAGCGAAGTACACCCCCCTGGTTCAAAGGCAGCCTGCAACAACTAGCTGCATCAGGAGGTGGTCCCCTGAAATGAAAGATGCCCTCAGAGACTGCTGTGACATCACGGACTGGGATGTGCTGCTTAGCCCACACTGTGAGGACATAGAGGGGCTGACACACTGTCTGACAGATTACCTCAACTTCTGTGCAGATGTGGTCTTCCCCGCTAAGACTGTACAGTGTTACCCTAATAACAAGCCATGGGTAGCACAGGAAGTCAAAGCTGTCCTCAACAGGAAGAAGGCTGCCTTCAGGAGCAGGGACAAGGAGGCGATGAAAGCAGCACAGCAGGAGGTGAAACGCTGCGTGAGGGAAGCTAAGGACAGCTACAAGAGAAAGGTGGAGCAGAAGCTGAAGGAGAACAGCATGAGGGAGGTCTGGGAAGGTGTGAAAACCATCACAGGCTACAATACAAAGACCAGAGTCATTGAGGGGACAGTGGAGAGGGCGAACGAGTTGAATGACTTCTTAATTTGGTTCAACCAGCCCACGTCCCCCCACCCTCCCCCTCACTGCAGCCATCTCTCTTTCTTCCCTCAACACACCTCCCCCCAGTCATCGCAGAAGCCCCCTCCTCCCCCACCTCAACACAGACTCCTCCATGCATTTCTGCAGACTAGGTCAGAGGTCAACTGAGAAAGCTTCACTCCAGGAATGCAGCAGGCCCAGACAAGGTGTGTCCCTGACTACTGAAGATCTGCACTGCTGAACTGGGTGAACCACTCCAACGCATCTTCAACCTCAGCCTGCAGCTGGGGAGAGTGCCCACCCTCTGGAAGACATCATGTATCGTTCCAGTTCCCAAAAAGATTCGGCCCAGTGAGCTGAACGACTTCCGACCAGTGGTGCTCACTTCACATCTGTTGAAGATGTTGGAGCGGCTCTTCCTCAGCCTCCTCAGACCCCAGGTACAACATGCCCAGGACTGTCTGCAGTTTGCGTACCGGGCAGGTGTTGGTGTGGAAGACGCCATCCTTTACCTGCTACACCGAGCCCACTCACATGGGGAAATGACACAGTGAGGATCCTCTTCTTGGACTTCTCGAGTGCCTTCAACACCATCCAGCCCCTTTTGCTTCAGGACAAACTGAACAGGATGCGAGTGGACCCCTGCCTGGTCACCTGGATCTCCAGCTACCTCACTGACAGGCTGCAGTATGTCAGACTGAAGGACATCACGTCTGACACTATGATTAGTAGCACCGGAGCACCCCAGGGCTCGGTGCTGGCCCCTCTTCTCTTCACCTTGTACACCGCGGACTTCTGCTACAACTCGGAGCTGTGTCACATTCAGAAGTTCGCCGATGACACAGCCATCGTTGGGTGTATCAGTGATGACAGAGAGGAGGAGTATAGGAGCCTGGTGAGGGACTTTGCTGTGTGGTGCAACAGGAACCATCTGCAGCTCAACACCTTGAAGACCAAGGAGCTGGTCATTGACTTTGGGAGGTCCAGACCAAGGTCACGACCAGTTCTGATCAAGGGAGTCGAGGTGGAGGCTGTGGATTCCTACAAGTACCTCGGGCTGTGGCTGGACAGCAAGCTGGACTGGACTTGCAACACCAATCACTTATACAGGAAGGGACAAAGCAGGCTATACTTCCTTAGGAGGCTGCGGTCCTTTAACATCTGCAGGAAACTCCTGTGGATGTTCTATCAGTCTGTGGTTGCCAGTGTCCTGTTTTACACCGTGGTGTGCTGGGGGGGGGGGCAGCACATCCAAGAAGGACACATCCAGGCTGGACAAACTGATCAGGCGGGCCGGCTCTGTGGTCAGCATGAAGCTGGACTCTCTGGTGACAGTGGCAGAGAAGAGGACTATGGACAAACTATTGAACATCATGGACGATGCCAGTCACCCTCTGCACACCGTCATCAGCAACCAGAGGAGCCTGTTCGGTGACAGAACGCTCCTTCCCAAGTGCAGGACGAACAGACTTAAAAACTCCTTTGTCCCTCACGCCATCAGACTGTACAACTCCTCTCTGAGGGGGAGGAGGGGTAACAGGAGGACAGAGGACGGGAAGCAGTAGCCTAGCCTAACAATAAGCAGTACCGGACAATGTGCAATATAAAGTGCAATATCTCTGCAGTTGGCCCCCCTTTTTTCTTTCTTTCCCCCTTCCTCTCTTCCCCATATCTTATTCTTTTTATATTTGTATATGTAAATACTTAATTTAATTAAATTTAATTTATCTAGAAGTTTTTTCTCTATTTTCTATTCTCTGTTTATCCTGTAATGATGCTGCTGGAATCTTAATTTCCCTGAGGGAACCCTCCCGAAGGGATCAATAAAGTTCTAATCTAATCTAATCTAATCTAATCTAATCTAATCTAATCTAATCTAGTCTAGTCTAGTCTAGTCTAGTCTAGTCTAGTCTAGTCTAGTCTAATCTAATCTTACAGTAAACTTGCGCTAAACTTTTGTAGGCTTTCATCTGCTTCCCAGTGACAAGGCTAGTAGTTAACACCAGGTAATTCATGATGTCCGTGTAATTCCCACTCAGCCACATCCGTACATTGTCTTCATACTCTACAACATTGCTGTTCGGATCCACCCCTGAACATTCATTTATCTTTTCCCTGTATCTGACCTTGTCACTATTATTACATTTGTGATGTATTTGTGGAAAATTACAGCTCGCCAGTGTACTCTCCTCAGTTGTCATGGATGCTATACCACAAAGATGGCAGACACAACAAAATTGGAGAGCATCATGGGAGATGCTCTAAGTGCTGCAAGTGCAAACGGTCTATGGTCTTGTTGAGGTAATAGTGGTACATGGGCTACAGAAGCAGACTTCTGATCAGAAAGGTGCCAGATCAATTATGTTTTCTCAAGTGCAGACAGTGAAAATGCAACTCCTGCCTTATACAATGTGTTTGACAATCCCTAGCTCAGTGGACAGAAGATCAAACTGGATGTGCTCAGCACATACCTGTAAAGATGACAGCATTGTCAGTGAAAGTCCCTGAATAAATAAAGTTAAAATGGTGCTTACATCCTACACATTCATACTTCTCACTTTTCCAAAAAATTAAGCCACACTTTACAAGTATTTTCTACTTAAAGAAGGAAGGCCACTTACATAATGTTTGACTTGACATTGGGCTATATAAATAAAAATTGACTTGACAAATCCATCCATCCATCCATTATCTGTAGCCGCTTATCCTGTACAAGGTCGCAGGCAAGCTGAAGCTTATCCCAGCTGACTATGGGCAAGAGGCAGGGTACACCCTGGACAAGTCACCAGGTCATTTCAGGGCTAACACATACAGACAAACAACCATTCACACTCACGGTCAATTTAGAGCCACCAATTAGCCTAACCTGCATGTCTTCGGACTGTGGGGGAACCCAGCGCACCCAGAGGAAACCCATGCAGACGTGGGGAGAACATGCAAGCTCCACACAGAAAGGCCCTCATCAGCCCCTGGGCTTGAACCCAGGGCCTTCTTGCTGTGAGGCACCAGTGTTAACCACTACACCACCATGCCGCCCTCGACTTGATAAAATTGATTGGAAGGCAATGTACCTGTATAGTTTTTAGGTTTTCACAGGTTGGAAAGTTAATTTTTTTTTGTAGTCATTTATGTGTTTAGGCATGTTTTAATCAGTGGAATTCCTTTACACAGGCTACGAGTGATGTTAATCACAAAAGGGCAGCAGTCCTCAAGGCACTTTGCGTCTACCTAGGTGAGGAAGATGGAAGTCTAATTTGGGAGTATGTGGTAAGTCAGTTTAACTGCTTTTTCCAGTCAGATGTACCATAATTTGTTGAAAATATTTTAAGATTCTAAAGTCACCTGCCCATTTCGTATCTGGGAGAGGTGTCCATCATGTGTAAAATTATGTGTAAAACATAATGAGCGATGGCAGCACACTATAACAAATCATTTGACAAGTTCTAATGTTTTTACTGCTGTATCTGACTTGTGCAAAAATAAGTAAATTGTTGGTTGGCTTTTTCAACGTATTTGAACAAGCAAACATGAAGAAGTCTTCTCTTGATCCTTGACAAAAAAAAGTCCGCCTACATCATGGAGAGCATTCTTGACTTGCTGTGCAGTCGTATAGGGATTTTTCTTCACCATGCAAATGATTTTCTGCTCATCCACAAGAATGCACCTAACTGCTGATTTTGCCAAACCAACTACCTTTGAAATCTCTGATAGATATTTGCTTTTTT
The DNA here is from genome assembly GCF_027579695.1 of Neoarius graeffei. Classification (NCBI taxonomy): domain Eukaryota; kingdom Metazoa; phylum Chordata; class Actinopteri; order Siluriformes; family Ariidae; genus Neoarius; species Neoarius graeffei. The sequence continues at coordinate 39,929,463 of NC_083591.1, read as the reverse complement.
GAGCCTCATTATTATCTTCTTTACCTGCAAGGTCACCTCATGACTCTTCATACTGATAAGAACTAAACTTAAATGGTAACTCTCAGTCAACTCTGAGTTACGTGTGAGCTGTTTTGCACATGAACTCACATATGTAAACCTGGACTTCAGAGCCTGAAGAACATAAACTGTGTAACTGTTCAAATCAAAGCTTTATTGCCAAGTAATTGTTGCAACTACAAGAATTGGGCTTGGAGTTAAAGTGCTAAATGAATAAATACTAAATAAAGACAGTCTATTCTAATAAAGGAGCTACATAGAAATGGTCTATTCTAAGATATTAAGAAATAAGAGCTAAATAAATAAGATAAAAATAAGATAAAATAAACAACTGTGCAACTGTGCAAATCAGGTAAACAATAGGATAAAATAAACAAATGTGCAAATCAGGTAAGCAATAAGATAAAATAAACAAATGTGCAAATCAGGTAAAAAATGGGGGGGGTCAGAGTAAATGGGGTCACTGGACTTGTTTATTGAGGTGGGGGGTCAGAGTGGGCCAGGAGTCTGAGATATGGTACTGGCGGTGGCAGGGGGGCAGAGTAAATGGGGGTCACTAGTCATGTTTATGAGGTCAGCAGAGGTAGGAAAGAAACTGTTTCTGTGGTGTGAGGTTTTGGTCTTGATGGACCGCAGCCTCCTGCCAGAGGGGAGTGTCTCAAAGAGTTTATGTCCAGGGTGGGAGGGATCAGCCACAATCTTACCTGCCTGCCTCAGTGTCCTGGAGGCGCACAGGTCCTCAAGCGAAGGCAGGCTGCAGCCGATCACCTTCTCTGCCAAACGAATGATACCCTGCAGTTTACCCTTGTCCCTGGCAGAGGCGGCAGCATACCAGATGGTGAATACTTCCAGTATTGACCAAAAAAAGCCAGAAATTTCTAGGTGTGGGTGGAACTTTGCGCACAGGTTGAGAAAGTATTGAATTTTGTTTTTCCTACTCAAAGGTCCCTCATCCCAATTTTCCAACAGCACGTCCAAAATGCTGTGAGGCTTACACCCATACCGTATAATTATTTGAATGGGGAAAACCCTGTGGGGGCTGGTGGGACCTCTCATACTGCGAATAACAGGGTCTCAAGCAATTTATCCCAATTACATGTGTCTGTAGGTGGTAAACGCTGATGCGGAATGGATTTAACCCCTAGTAATTTGTAGAGTTCATGAAGTGTATGTGACATACATGTAGTCCCCTGGTCAGTCAGGATTTCTTTGGGAATCCAGACTCGGGAGATAATTTTAAACAGTGCCTCTGCCACATTGCATATGGAAATGTTACACAGCGGGACTGCTTCAAGGTATTGCATTGCATATTCCACTGGGCCTAAAAGTGATGCCCTCGTGCAGACCAGTCTAATGGCCCAAAAAGATCCATACCAATTGTTTTGAAGAGGGTCTTCATCAGGGGAAGAGTGCGCACTGGTGCTTTTGGTGTGGTCACTGGATACACCAGCTAGCATTCATGGCATGCCACACACCACCTACGGACATCCCTGAGAATCCCTGGCCAATAAAATTGGGCCATTATTCGGGCTAGTGTCTTATCCTGACCTAGGTGTCTGGCCATAGGGTTAAAATGAGCCACATGGAATATGAGCTCCCTACAGCTCTTTGGGATTAACAACTGGGTTACTTTTTCATTGGTTTGAGTGTCCTGTGCCACTCGGTACAACCTGTATTTGATGATTGTGAAGTATGGGTAGGATAGTGTTGTGTTTGGCTGGAGAGTCTGACCATCGATGACTCTCACTTGGTCAAAAGCAAGACATAGTCTTGTCTTATATTTGTTCTAAAGGGAAATACTTGAAAGAATCTCCAAAAGAGAGAGAACGGGCAAGCCACTCCCATCTCTCTATGTTGCTCTGATGTGGTGCTGATGTGGACAGCTCTGAGATGGCTTCCCCAGACATGCTACACTGGGATCCCTCCATAATGTGCCACTGTAGAACCTGCCCACTACTACACAGTCCATTAGAAACTTAAACCCTGGCAAATCTGTCCCCAGAATCAGTGGGTGGGTGAGCCACTGCCACCTCTACACAATGGTTTGTTCCCTGGAAATAGATGTGAACGAACACAAGCCAATATTTGTGAACATCCCCATGCACACACAATACCTTCACCAATTGTGCTGTCCCCAGTGCCACACTTTGAATTAGGCTTTGGTGGATGGAAGTCTGATTACAGCTTGAATCCACCAATGCGTTATATGTGTCCCCTTGAATTGGTAAGAGCTACACTCCAGCTCGATCAAGAGCGGTCTTTGGCGCATCAGGGTTCTGGACCACTCCCCTGACCTCCATCGCATGGCACTGGTCCTGGAAGTGCCCAGGCTCCTCACAGTGCCAGCATACTGGCCCAGAATTCAATTCTACACTGGTGATTTGGGGATCACCCATCTGAGGGGGAGAAAACACAGACACATAAGGGGAGGGAGGAGGACACCATGGGCTCGGTGAACAGACTGTGGGGGGTTGGCCCCTGCTTCCATGGTGCAGGGCTGGGGTGGGGACGCAAACAGGGGGCAGTGAAGGAGAGAGAAATAGAGAGAGAGAGAGAGAGAGAAAATAGGCAGGATGTCCATCTGCTGTTGGCTGCAAATGGTCCTCCACCAACTTGATTGCTCGATTCAGCGATGCTGGGTGGTGGCACTGGACCCACTCTGCTGTCCCTTCTGGCAGCCACATGATGAACTGCTCTATCACCACCGCATCAATGATCCCCTAGCATCATGATCTGCCCTCAGCCACCAACAGCAGGCGTCCTGTAGCCGCTGGCCAAAAGCGGATGGCCAGCGACCTCTTCCAGAGTCAGTGCGCAGAAGCACTGTCAATGTAGTTCTGGGGTGTGGCTGACATGCAGCAGGATGGCTCACCTCAGTTCAGCGTAGTGGAGCTGGTTGTCAGCAGGGAGTGTTTGGATGGCGAGTTGGGCCTCTCTGGTCAGGAGCAGCAGTAGGTGAGCAGCTTGTTGTTCAACTGGCCACCCCCACACCTCCGCAGCTTGCTTGAACAGTGTAAGAAGGCCTCTGGGTCATCAAGAGGCCCCATCTTCACTAGGGTGATGTGGAGGAGGTCTGCAGACACAGTGTCTGAAGGCCTTGCTGATGCAAGCAGGTGCCAGAACACCTGTCTATCCTCCTACTGAGCCTGCAGCAAGGACTCAAAGTGCTTTTCCTATTCCTTGAGCAGGACGATCACCACTTGGTGCTGGCTTTGTTGGGAGGTGGTGAGGGCATGGATGAGGTCCTCAAAGGGGGAGGACTCCAGAAAAGTGGTTCCCCTCAGTGTCCTGGGTTTCAGCACCAGGGTAAAACATCTCTGAGAGCAGGTGGAACACTGAAGCACAGACAAGTGGGTAGTGATGGTAAATTCTGTCTTTTTTTTGTCATGGTAGCTTTTAAGATGCCTACAAAACCCTACTCCTCCCCCACCTTGGGGCCTCAGATCACTCCACTGTTATGCTAATGCCAACATACAGGCCGCTGGTTAAAGTCACCAAACCAGCTACAAAACAGATACGTGTGTGGCCAGAGGGGTCCTCAGAGGCACTCCAGGACTGTTTTTCCACCACTGACTGGAGCATGTTCAGACAGGCGGCCACCTATCAGCAACGTCACAGATCTCCAGGAGTACACGGAGACCATCACTGCCTACATGAGGAAGTGCATGGACGATGTTACGGTCACCAGAACCATCTCCATTCGGGCAAATCAGAAGCCATGACTGACAGGGGAAGTCCACAGGCTCCTGAGGGCTCAGAACACCACCTTCAGAGCTGGGGATGAGGTGGGCCTGAGGACAGCTAGGGCCAATCTGTCATGAGGCATCAGGGTGGCCAAGAGACAGTATTCTAGGTATATTGCTGACCATTTCAATGACAGCAGAGACACCAGGAACCTGGGGTGGGGGATTCAGACCATCACAGACTACAAGCCCTCGCCGCAGGCCTGTGACAACTCCACGTCTCTGCTGAATCAGTTGAACGACTTATTCGCTCGCTTTGAGGCAGACAACAGCACCACGGCACAGAAGACCCCACCACGTCCCAGCAACCAGGTGTTGACGCTGTCCCCAGACAGCGTGAGGAGAGCTCTCAGGACGACAAATGCACGAAAAGCCCCGGGTCCTGATAATATTCCTGGTCGTGTCCTGAGAGACTGTGCCGAGGAGCTCACAGATGTCTTTACAGACATCTTCAACATCTCGTTGAGCCAGGCTGTTGTCCCCACGTGCCTCAAAACCACCACTATCATCCTGGTCCCGAAGAAGCCGTCTCCCTCCTGCTTCAATGACTACCGCCCTGTCGCACTCACTCCCATTTTCATGAAGTGCTTCGAGCGGCTAGTCATGCGGCATATCAAGTCTGCCCTCCCCCCCACCCTGGACCCTTTCCAGTTTGCATATCAGTCCAACCGTTCAACCGATGATGCCATCTCCACTGCCCTCCACTCAGCCCTCACCCACCTGGAGACAAAAGACTCATATGTCAGAATGCTGTTCATAGACTTTAGCTCAGCATTCAACATAATCATTCCTCAGCAGCTCATTCATAAACTGGACCAGCTGGGACTCAACACCTCCCTGTGCAACTGGCTGCTGGACTTCCTGACAGGGAGACCACAGACTGTATGGGTCGGCAGCAACTCCTCCAGCACCATCACATTGAACACGGGGGCCCCCCAGGGATGTGTGCTAAGCCCCCTCCTCTTCACTCTGCTGACCCACGACTGCACACCAACATCCAACTCTAATCTCTTCATTAAGTTTGTGGATGACATGACTGTGGTGGGTCTCATCAACAATAGCAATGAGACAATCTACAGGAGTGAGGTGAGCCGCTTGGCCATGTGGTGCAAGGACAGCAATCTCCGTCTGATTGTGGAGAAGATGAAGGAGATTGTTGTGGACTTCAGGAGAGCGCACACCCAGCATGCTTCACTATCTATCGACGGTGCTGCAGTGGAGAGGGTGAGCAGCACCAAGTTTCTGGGTGTGCACATCTCTGAAGACCTGTCCTGGAGCAACAACACCGCATCACTGGCCAAAAAAGCCCAACAGTGTCTGTACTTCCTCCATAAACTGAGGAGAGCAAGGGCCCCAGCCCCCATCATGCACACATTCTACAGAGGCACCATCGAGAACATCCTGACCAGCTGCATCACCGTGTGGTACGGTGCCTGCACCGTGTCCTGCTGCAAGTCTCTGCAGCACATCGTGAGAGCAGTTGAGAGGATCATTGGTGTCTCTCTCCCTTCTCTAATGGATATTTATAACTCCCGTCTCACCCGCAAAGCAATGAGGATTGCAAGTGACCCCACCCACCCATCTCACAGTCTCTTCAGTCTGCTGCCATCAGGGAGGAGACTGTGGAGTCTCTGGGCCAAAACCAGCAGGCTCAAGAACAGTTTCTTTCACCAGGTGGTCAGGAGGGTCAACTCCCTCCCTGTTCTGCCCCTCCTCCCCCCTCTGCCCCCTGCCACAGATTCTGCTCGCACACCCCCCTGACATGTCATCCTCACAGTCCTGGCATCTGACATGTCATCCTCACAGTCCCCCCCCCCAAACACACACACACACATACATACATCTCATCGTTCATTAACACACTGAACTCAGGGACCACACATCTCACTTTACCTCGCTCATTTGCACTATTCCGCACTACCTCATCTTAACAGCTGCTAGTTTGTTTATATTGCTTATTTCATGTTTACCTGCTATAACTCAAGTGCCCTTGACTGTTTGTTTATTTGCACCAATTTATGTGTGTGTGTGTATGTATATGTATGTATATATGAGTGTTTAGTCTATGTCTAGTTCTTATCTAGAGTGTTTATACTGTTTATATTGTTTGAGTGTTTAGTCTGTCTAGTTCTTATCTAGTGTTTTTACTGTTTATATTGTCTGTTTATGAGTGTTTAGTCTATGTCTAGTTCTTATCTAGTGTTTATACTGTTTATATTTATACTGTTTATTGTTTGTCTGAGTGTTTAGTCTATGTCTAGTTCTTATCTAGAGTGTTTATATTGTTTGTTTGTTTTTTCAATTATTCTATTTTTATTTTTATTTATTGCATTGCCTGTTTGCACCATGGGTCAGAGAGGACTGAAATTTCATCTGTGCTGTATGTCGAGCATGTATAGCATATTTGACAATAAAGTTGACTTGACTTTTCAGCTCAGTGTTGTTTTACTTTGCGCACACAGACACACACACCTGCTCCAGTCAGGAGACAAATGCCACTGAACAAGCCTTCCATCCAACTGTGTCCTCTTGACCTATAGTACAGTACCTGCTCTACATTGTTTCATTGCCATCAGACAGGTTTTCTGGATAATCATCTTCATCCCTGATTATGTCAAGTCAAGTCAAGTTTATTTGTATAGCGCTTTTAACAATAAACATTGTCGCAAAGCAGCTTTACAGAATTTGAACGACTTAAAATATGAGCTAATTTTATCCCTGATCTATCCCTAATGAGCAAGCCTGTGGCGACGGTAACAAGGAAAAACTCCCTCAGACGACATGAGGAAGAAACCTCGAGAGGAACCAGACTCCAAAGGGAACCCATCCTCATTTGGGCAACAACAGACAACATGACTATAACATTAACAGTCCTAACAAAGTCAGCTTCGTTGATGCTATAAACCCCCCACCAATGGAAACCCGAGCGCAAAACCGTTCACGACAACCGCAGCCCTAAAGTCAGCAAGTCACCTGCGGCCCTAAAGTCAGCAAGTCAACTGCAGTCCCCAGCCACAAAAGCACCACTGCAAGAGTCCAGAGCATCCTCCAGGCATGAGCCCCAACTGTCCACATGGGGCTGCCCTCCACAGGAGCGATGCGATGAGACTCCAACCAGACATAGGGCACCAGGATGGATCAGGCAGGTCCAAGGAGCAGAAGAGGTCAGCATCTCGATCCCAGGACCAACATGTAACTCAGAGGGACAGATTTGGGGAGGTAGAGAGAGAGAGAGTAAAGAAAAAAAAAGAAAACACAGGTTGTTAGGCATGCCCAATGTCACCTGAATAAGTAGGAACAGTATACATATTGCATTGAGTACAAGCAGGGACTCCGGCAACTAACTATGACAGCATAACTAAAAGAGAAGAGCCAGAAGGTAACACAGGCATGAGGGAGCCCCGGGACATAAAACAGTCAGCCACTACACTATCAACAAACTTGAGTGAGCAAGCGAGTGGGGGACTGACAGTCAAGTCAAGTCAACTTTATTGTCAAATATGCTATACATGCTCGACATACAGCACAGATGAAATTCCAGTCCTTTCTGACCCACGGTGCAAACAGGCAATGCAATAAATAAAAATAGAATAATTGAAATAAACAATATAAACAGTATAAACACTCTAGATAAGAAATGGACATAGACTAAAGACTCATATATACGCATGCGCACACACACACACACACACACACACACACACACACACACACACACACACACACACACACACACACATAAATTGGAGCAAAAGGACATAAAATAAACAGTCAAGGGCACTTGAGGTATAGCAGGTAAACATGAAATAACCAGTATAAACAATAAACTAATAGCTGTTAAGGTGAGGTAGTGTGGAATAGTGCAAATGAGTGACGTAAAGTGAAATGTGCAGTCCCTGAGTTCAGTGTGTGAATGAATGTTGAGAGTGTGTGTGTGTGTGTTTAGGGGGGGAACTGTGAGGGTGACATGATGTCAGATGCTGAAGTGGGGCAGGGGTGTGTGCGGGCAGAATCTGCGGCAGGGGGTAGAGGAGGGAGGAGGGGCAGAACAGGGAGGGAGTTGAGCCTCCTGACCGCCTGGTGAAAGAAACTGTCCTTGAGCCTGCAGGTTTTGGCCCGGAGACTCTGCAGTCTCCTCATCGATGGCAGCAGGCTGAAGAGGCTGTGAGATGGATGGGTGGGGTCACCTGCAATCCTGATGGCTTTGCGGGTGAGGCGGGAGTTATAGATATCCATAAGAGAAGGGAGAGAGACACCAATGATCCTTTCAGCTACTCTCACAATGCGCTGCAGAGTCTTGCAGCAGGACACAGTGCAGGCGCCATACCACACGGTGATGCAGCTGGTCAGGATGTTCTCGATGGTGCCTCTGTAGAATGTGTGCATGATGGGGGCTGGGGCCCTTGCTCTCCTCAGTTTGTGGAGGAAGTACAGACACTGTTGGGCTTTTTTGGCCAGTGATGCGGTGTTGTTGCTCCAGGACAGGTCTTCAGAGATGTGCACACCCAGAAACTTGGTGCTACTCACCCTCTCCATTGCAGCACCATTGATAGTGGAGCATGCTGGGTGTGCACTCTCCTGAAGTCCACAACAATCTCCTTCATCTTCTCCACGTTCAGGTGGAGATTGTTGTCCTTGCACCACATGGCCAAGCAGCTCACCTCACACCTGTAGATTGTCTCATCACCATTGTTGATGAGACTCACCACAGTCGTGTCGTCCGCAAACTTAATGAAGAGGTTGGAGCTCGATGTTGGTGTGCAGTTGTGGGTCAGCAGAGTGAAGAGGAGGGGGCTCAGCACACATCCTTGGGGGGGCCCCCGTGTTCAATGTGATGGTGCTGGAGGAGTTGCTGCTGACCCATACAGACTGTGGTCTCCCAGTTAGGAAGTCCAGCAGCCAGTTGCACAGGGAGGTGTTGAATCCCAGCTGGTCCAGTTTATGAATGAGCTTCTGAGGAATGATTGTGTTGAATGCTGAGCTAAAGTCTATGAACAGCATTCTGACGTACGAGTCTTTTGTCTCCAGGTGGGTGAGGGCTGAGTGGAGGGCAGTGGAGATGGCGTCATCGGTTGAATGGTTGGACTGATATGCAAACTGGAAAGGGTCCAGGGTGGGGGGGAGGGCAGACTTGATATGCCGCATGACTAGCTGCTTGAAGCACTTCATGAGGATGGGAGTGAGTGTGACCGGGCGGTAGTCATTGAAGCAGGAGGGAGACAGCTTCTTCAGGACCGGAATGATGGTGGTGGTTTTGAGGCACGTGGGGACAATAGCCTGGCTCAGCGAGATGTTGAAGATGTCTGTAAATACATCTGTGAGCTCCTCGGCACAGTCTGTCAGGACACGACCAGGAATGTTATCAGGACCCGGGGCTTTCCGTGCATTTGTCATCCTGAGAGCTCTCCTCATGCTGTCTGGGGACGGCGTCAACACCTGGTCGCCGGGAGGTGGTGGGGTCTTCTGTGCTGTGGTGCTGTTGTCTGCCTCAAAATGAGTGAATAAGTCGTTCAACTGATTCAGCAGAGAGGTGGAGTTATCACAGGTCTGTGGCAAGGGCTTGTAGTCTGTGATGGTCTGAATCCCCCGCCACAGGTTCCTGGTGTCTCTGCTGTCATTGAAGTAGTCAGCAATGTTCCTGGAATACTCTCTTGGCCACCCTGATGCCTCGTGACAGGTTGGCCCTAGCTGTCCTCAGGCCCACCTCGTCCCCAGCTCTGAAGGCGGCATTCCGAGCCCTCAGGAGCCTGTGGACTTCCCCTGTCAGCCATGGCTTCTGATTTGCCCGAATAGAGATGGTTCTGGTGACCGTAACGTCGTCCATGCACTTCCTCATGTAGGCAGTGACGGTCTCCATGTACTCCTGGAGAGCTGTAGTGTTGTTGCAGGTGGCCGCCTGTCTGAATATGCTCCAGTCAGTGATGGAAAAACAGTCCTGGAGTGCCTCTGAGGACCCCTCTGGCCACACACGTACCTGCTTTGTAGCTGGTTTGGTGACTTTAACCAGCGGCCTGTATGCTGGCATTAGCATAACAGTGGAGTGATCTCAGGCCCCAAGGTGGGGTAGGGGTAGGGCTTTGTAGGTGCCTTTATGCATGGTGTAAACATTGTCCAGAGTATTGTTTCCACGTGTGGGAAAGTTGATATGTCCATAGAGTTTTGGAAACATGCTCTTGGGGTTTGCATGGTTGAAATCCTCAGCCAGGATGAGGAAAGCATCTGGGTGGGCTGTCTGCTGCTCACTGATGTGCTGATAGAGTTCATTCAGTGCTTCACTCCTGTTGTTATTGGAGCCGGGAGGGATGTATATTGCTATCAGCAATATGGCTGTAACTTCCCTCGGCAGGTAGAATGGCCGGCACTTAATAATTATAAACTCCACCAGTGGTGAGCACTTGTTTGCAGACCACGTGTTTGCAGACCACGACAGCATCACGGCACCAGGCATCACTGATGTAAACACAGAGTCCTCCGCCGCGAGTCTCCCCCCCCTCGACTAGCACTCTGTCTGACCGGTACCATGTTAGCCGGGCTAGCTGAATGGCACAGTCCAGGACGCTGTCATTAAGCCATGTTTCCACAAACACAAGGACACAACACTCACTCACAGACTTAGAAGATGAGTGGAGTAGGCGGGCATAATCCAGCTTGTTGTCCAGCGAGCGTACGTTGGCCAGAGTGATGGTAGGGATAGCCGGCCGGTGAAGGCTAGCCGCTAGCCTAGCCCAGATACCTCCATGCTTGCCCCTCTTCTGCTTCCACATGTTCTGCCTGTGGGACTTCCACTGTGTGCTGGATGCAGGAGTGAGGGTCGGTGGTTGAGCAGGCCTCCGGAGCAAACTGTAGTTGCATAGCACTTCCGCGTCCGCTGGATTTATATCCGTGAATATAGCTCTGCGGATGTCAAGCAGAAACTCACAGGAGTATGTGCACCTTAAGACTGATGGATGTGACAAAGACAAACAGATACACACTGTTTTAAAACACAAAAAACACTATAACACCGTTCTGTTGGGACGGAGAGGAGCCGCTGCATGTGTATGCACCGCCATCTTACATCCCAGTTTACCAAAACATTCTATGTCTGAGGACCCTCCAGATCTACACCTTTACCTCATAAACACCATTAACAAAAGGCTTGACTAAACAGATATGTTTTCAGCCTAGACTTAAACACTGAGACTGTGTCTGATTCCTGAACACTACTTGGAAGGCTGTTCCATAACTGTGGGGCTTTGTAAAAAAAAAGGCTCTGCCCCCTGATGTAGCCTTCACTATAAGAGGGACCAGCAGATAGCCTGCACCTTTTGATCTAAGTAGGCGTGGCGGGTCATAGAGGACCAGAAGTTCACTCAAGTACTGTGGTGCGAGACCATTCAGTGCTTTAAAGGTCAATAGTAGTATTTTATAATCAATACAAAATTTGATTGGGAGCCAATGCAGTGTGGATAAGACAGGGGTGATGTGGTCATATTTTCTAGTTCTATTAAGGACTCTTGCTGCTGCATTTTGAACTAACTGGAGCTTGTTTATGCACTTATTGGAACATCCAGACAGTAAGACATTACAATAATCCAACCTGGAGGTAACAAAAGCATGAACTAGTTTTTCTGCACCATGTAGTAACATTAAATTTTTTATCTTAGCAATATTTCTGAGATAAAAGAAAGCTATCTGGGTGATTTTATCAATGTGAGTTTCGAATGAAAGACTGGGGTCAATAATCACTCCGAGGTCTTTTACTGCTGCACGTGAAGAAACAGAAAGTCCATCCAGAGTTACTGTGTAATCAGAAAACTTACTTCTAGCTGCATGTGGTCCTAGTACAAATACTCCAGTCTTGTCAGAGTTAAGCAGAAGGAAATTAATAAGCATCCAGTGTCTAATGTCCTTTACACATTCCTCAATTCTATTAAGCTGGTGTATCTCATCAGGTTTTGCAGAAACATACAACTGTGTGTCATCAGCATAACAGTGGAAACTAATGCAATGTTTACGAATAATATCACCCAGAGGTAACATGTATAAAGAAAAAAGCAGCGGACCCAAGACAGAACCTTGTGGAACACCAAACTTTACCTCAGTATGTCTAGAAATATCACCATTTACATCAACATACTGATAGCGATCAGTTAAATAAGACCTGAGCCAGGAGAGGGCCATTCCCTTAACTCCCACAACATTTTCTAGTCTATCCAGAAGAATGGAATGATCAGTGGTATCAAATGCTGCACTAAGGTCAAGCAACACAAGCAGCAAGACACAGCCCTGATCAGACGCCAACAGTAGGTCATTTACTACTTTAACCAGAGCTGTCTCTGTGCTATGATGAGGTCTAAATCCTGACTGATACATTTCATGGATGTTATTACCAGAGGTGGGACAAAGTCACTAATGTGCAAGTCACAAGTAAGTCCCAAGTCCTACCACTCAAGTCCGAGTCAAGTCACAAGTCAAGGCACTTTTGACCAAGTCAAGTCCAAGTCCAAGTCCTACCCAAGCCAAGTCGAGTCCAAGTCCAAGTCTCATTTTTTTCCAAGTCCCTAACAAGTCACCATTTATTCTACAGGCAATCAACACATTTTTGATCACAAATGTATTACCTCTCCACACTGCAGTGTATGTCCTCCTTTGCCAGTCACCTTGGATAAAAATGTCTGCTAAATGTAATGTCAGTGATTGATAGAGTCAGCACAAGTAACTACAGTACACCCATTCTTTTCTGTTTTAAAATGTTTTAGAGCTTGTGCCCCAAGACAATCAAAGAATCTCAGAGGAGACAATGATTAGTTAGTTAACGTTAGTAAAGCATCCTAAATTTTCAGTGAGTTTAGTTTGAGTGAGTCAGTGTACATCTGAGGCTAAGGGTGTGAGAATGAGTGAAAGTATGACCATTTCCTTAAATTTTTTATTGGAAAATTAGTGAGAAATTAAAACAAAATTCTAAACAAAACTAGTACTGGTACTGTGTAACAAAAATAATTTTCTTTTCATTTCATTCATGTCATTTTTCACATAAAAATGCTTTTCATGTGCATTTTAAGACATGAAACTCAAAGTCCAAGCTAACAGATGATCTGTGTACTTTTAGAATCAAAGAATGGTTTTCCTTCTGAAGTTAGGCACTGTCCCAACATACAACATGACATGCCTTTGACACAATACAATGTGACTTGAGTACGTTTGTGTGTGTGAGAGAGACCAACTAACTGACAAAAAATTCCGGAAATATCTGTTCTCCACTACTGAGAGAGGGATGTTGCATCCAATGACCAAATCTGTTAGTATTGAATTTGTGATGGCTTTTTGTTGTGGGTGGGTAGCATTGTACTGTGTATCTTTTGCAGTAAGGAATCCAGAAATGGACGGCTGCTCTGTCTCACTTGGGATGATCTTGTTCTTCAGATATTCTGCAAATCTAAACAAGAAAAAAAAAAAAGTAAAATTAGTAGGCCTACTTGTTTTCTGTTTTTAATCATGTAGACATTAACATGTTTTTATCACTTTCAATATCAAAGTCTGAGTTCATTTAATCTGAACATATTTGTTTATACACAGTATAATGTTTAATACAAGCCAGCCAGGATGTTCCCTTAAGCAGTTTAGCTAGACCACAATGCATTCACTAAACACTCGCTAAAATACCGGTAGCCTCAGTAAACACAGAACGTTGTGACGATGTAGCCAGAATCAGAGTCCTCTAGGGCTCTGGCCAGAATGTGAGAATGAAGCCCTGGCAACATTCTAGAGAGCCGTATAATAAAGTAGAATAAACAGTTGTTGTGAATTTCAGAATGTTCAGCGGAATCCTCCAGATCCAAGTTGCGTGCTTTTGGCGAATTTGGTTTCTCGCCAGAGACTAATAAATGCACTGGTAAAGCCACGCTATGTAGAGGCATTGTGTGCCCTGTCGTTTGGGTAAGACTGTGGGATAACGCTTCGCGTCGGAGTAGGCTACACTCCAATCTGTCGGGATGTACTGCGCTATAAAACGTCAGCTGAGCTTACATTTTACATAGCCCAAATGGCCCATTATTCACATTGCCTACATGACACCAGAGAGAGGAAGAGAATAGAATTGAATGTCTCTGATGACACGTAATCCCAGCACTAATAACACACATCGCACAGCGTCCACGACTTGGTGCAGTACGTAGCAAACAGTTAAACGCCTGGTTTAACTTGCATTGCTAGTCATCTCGTCTCAGTGGTTTAAATGCCTTTCATGACAAGCACTGACTTTCCCATTGCAAAGAGCGAACTTCTGTTTTACATACTTAGTTTGCAGCCTGGGTAACTGTTTATTTGATTCACGTTTTATCCTTTGCTGTCCGGTTCTTATCATAAGTCTGTGTCGTTCTGACCAGAGCCTTTATAACAATCTTGTAAACGTTCTCTGCTCTGACCAAATCACCACCTTCTGGCTATGCCTTCCCAATGTGTGTTAACTGGTAGCCTAGCCCACATAATCTAACACTAGACTGAACACAAAAGCAATCCAATAAAAAAAATCTACTTCACTATTTTATATTCAGCAAAGCAAAACAAATCCTTGACAGCATTAATATATTAACACATTCCACTTCTAGCCACCAACTAGCCTGTACAGATTCTTGCTAGCTGTAGCCTAGCTTTGTTACTTACTTGTCCTTATGAGGTGACGAGCGAAGTTTGATGTGGTTGACTGGCTATCCGAAATTGTGGCTCCACATGTTCTGCACGTAGCAATGCGTTTGCCATCTGTATTGGAGTATTCTTTAAATCCAAAGGAAATTACGCGGGGAATCATGTTTTTATCCATCCGTTCATCATTCAGCGTCCTCATTGCCCATCACCGTTTGGTTTTTCATTTGAACCAGTTGAAGTGCTTGAGTGACACCTAGTGCTAGTGGATTGAGCTGCCGTAGCCTAGGACAAGGAGCTACACCGCATTCAAATAATAACGAGTGTACTTGGATTCAAAATCGAGGGGGGTGAAGAATATTTATACCTGATACGCCAAGTCATTGCAAGCTAAAACTGTCAAGTCCAAGTCAAGTCTCGAGTCAACAGCGTGCAAGTCCGAGTCGAGTTGCAAGTCATTCCTCATCTAGGGATTTCAAGTCTCAAGTCATCAAAATGGTGACTCGAGTCTGACTCGAGTCCAAATGTCTGGTTATTACTATGTAAATATAAGCATAACTGGTGTGCCACAGCTTTTTCAAGGATTTTGGAGATAAAGGGGAGGTTTGATATTGGCCGATAATTGGACAGCTGACAGGGATCAAGGTCAGGTTTTTTAATCAGGGGTTTGATAACTGCTAGTTTAAAGGATTTGGGTACATAGCCAATCATAAGAGAATAATTTATTATTTTTAGAAGTGGTTCAATTACTTCAGGTGTTATCTGTTTGAATAGACGTGTAGATAAAGGATCTAATACACAAGTTGAGGCTTTTGATGCCAAGATTAATGAAAGTAATTCAGTTTCTCTAAGGGGAATAAAACATTCTAATTGCTGATCTGATAAAGTTATATTGTTAACTACAGGGTCACTTACATTGACCTTAAATTAGTAGTTTGAATTTTTTGTTGGATATTCTCAATATTGTTATTAAAAAAATTAATGAAATTGTTGCTACTACATACTACAGGTGTGCATGTGTCTATAGTGGACTTATTCCTGGTTAATTTTGCTACAGTATTAAATAGGAATCTAGGATTATTTTTGTTATCTTCTGTTCAGGAGGAGAGATATGTTGATCTAGCAGCACTAAGACCTTTTCTATACTTCAGGAAGCTCTCCTTCCACGCTAATTTGAACACTACCAATTTTGTTTGATGCCATTTACGTTCCAATTTTCGAGTGGTCTGTTTTAATGTGCGAGTGTCATTTTTATACCAGGGTGCTAATTTTTTGTCTCTGACGATTTTCCTTTTAAGAGGAGCTACATTATCTAAAGTATGGCGGAATGTTGACTCTAAGCATTCAGTTGCCTGATCAAGTTCTGCGGGGGCTGACAGTGACCCAATCAAAGTTGATAACTCTGGGAGATCATTTATAAAGCTCTGTGCAGTAGTTGACGTGAATGTACGTTTAATACAGTAGCATGGTGAGGTGCATATATTATTACTCAGACACATTTTGAATGAGATGAGATAATGATCTGAGATAACTTCAGACTGTGGAAGTATGACAATATTTTCAACGTTTAACCTGAATGTCAGTATTAGATCGAGGGTGTGACCACCATTATGGGTCGGTCCTATGACATTCTGATTAATCCCTACTGAATCTAAAATGGACACAAATGTTGTTTTCAAAGGGTCTTCTGGGTTATCGAAGTGAATATTAAAATCTCTGACAACTAAAGCTTTGTCTAATGAAATAACCAGATCTGAGATAAAATCTGTAAATTCAGAAAGAAACTCAGAATATGGCCCCGGGGGCCTGTAAATAATAAGTAACGGAATTAACTGGGTAGACCTATTTTTCAAAGCTACATACATTATATTAGTATGAAGAACTTCAAATGTATTAAATTTATAACCAGGTTTTTGTGTTACACCTAAATAATCATTATAATTAACCGTGATGCCTCCTCCTCCGCCAGTTAGACGAGGCTAGTGTATGTAATTGTATCCAGGAGGATTTAATGCTATTCTTCATCCGCCTGGGAAATCTCACAGTTCATACAATTGTATATACAGTAGGGCAAAAAAGTATTTAGGCAGTCACCAATTGTGCAAGTTCTCCCACTTAAAAAGATGAGAGAGGCCTGTAATTTTCATTATAGGTATACCTCAACAATGAGAGACAAAATGAGAAAAAAAAATCCAGAAAATCACATTGTCTGATTTTTAAAGAATTTATTTGTAAATTATGGTGGAAAATAAGTATTTGGTCAATAACAAAAGTTAATCTCAATACTTTGTTATATACCCTTTGTTGGCAATGACGGAGATCAAACGTTTTCTGTAAGTCTTCACAAGGTTTTCACACACTGTTGCTGGTATTTTGGCCCATTCCTCCATGCAGATCTCCTCTAGAGCAGTGATGTTTTGGGGCTGTCGCTGGGCAACATGGACTTTCAACTCCCTCCAAAGATTTTCTATGGGGTTGAGATCTGGAGACTGGCTAGGCCACTCCAGGACCTTGAAATGCTTCTTACGAAGCCACTCCTTCGTTGCCCAGGTGGTGTGTTTGGGATCATTGTCATGCTGAAAGACCCAGCCACGTTTCATCTTCAATGCCCTTGCTGATGGAAGGAGGTTTTCACTCAAAATCTCACGATACATGGCCCCATTCATTCTTTCCTTTACACGGATCAGTCGTCCTGGTCCCTTTGCAGAAAAACAGCCCCAAAGCATGATGTTTCCACCCCCATGCTTCACAGTAGGTATGGTGTTCTTTGGATGCAACTCAGCATTCTTTCTCCTCCAAACACGACAAGTTGAGTTTTTACCAAAAAGTTCTATTTTGGTTTCATATGACCATATGACATTCTCCCAATCGTCTTCTGGATCATCCAAATGCTCTCTAGCAAACTTCAGACGGGCCTGGACATGTACTGGCTTAAGCAGGGGGACATGTCTGGCACTGCAGGATTTGAGTCCCTGGTGGCGTAGTGTGTTACTGATGGTAGCCTTTGTTACTTTGGTCCCAGCTCTCTGCAGGTCATTCACTAGGTCCCCCCGTGTGGTTCTGGGATTTTTGCTCACCGTTCTTGTGATTATTTTGACCCCACGGGGTGAGATCTTGCGTGGAGCCGCAGATTGAGGGAGATTATGAGTGGTCTTGTATGGCTTTCATTTTCTAATAATTGCTCCCACAGTTGATTTCTTCACACCAAGTTGCTTACCTATTGCAGATTCAGTCTTCCCAGCCTGGTGCAGGTCTACAATTTTGTTTCTGGTGTCCTTTGACAGTTCTTTGGTCTTGGCCATAGTGGAGTTTGGAGTGTGGCTGTTTGAGGTTGTGGACAGGTGTCTTTTATACTGATAACGAGTTCAAACAGGTGCCATTAATACAGATAATGAGTGGAGGACAGAGGAGCCTCTTAAAGAAGAAGTTACAGGTCTGTGAGAGCCAGAAATCTTGCTTGTTTGTAGGTGACCAAATACTTATTTTACCGAGGAATTTGCCAATTAATTCATTAAAAATCCTACAATGTGATTTCCTGGATTCTTTCCCCCATTCTGTCTCTCATAGTTGAAGTGTACCTATGATGAAAATTACAGGCCTCTCTCATCTTTTTAAGTGGGAGAACTTGCACAATTCGTGGCTGACTAAATACTTTTTTGCCCCACTGTATCTGTACATGGCAAACTAGCATTTAGGCAAGAGCATTGACCTTCTGAACATTTCCTGGCCTGCAGCTCACACATTGCACAAGAGGTTCTAGAGCTGGTGGTTGGGTCGTCCATGCAACTGTCAGCTCTCCCTTGTCCACTTCCCAACCATGTCCAGCAGGTGATGGTGCGAGTATCTGCCTCTATGAAGCCCTCTTGTGCACTGTAGCCTGGTAATTTCACTGGTTGCAACATCGGGTCAGTGAATCTTTACAGGGGACGAGCTTTGCTCCCTTGCTGAAGAAGAGCAAAAAGTATGTCTTGGATTTTGTGGGCTTTATGACCATACAGGAGGCAAATAAACTCCTCCATTGAATTCAAGATGTCATCAACGTAAAACTAATTCCCCAGATTTGTGAAACATTCTGGAATTGGGAATTATCTTAAAGAACTTGCAGTGCTCTGTGCTTTTCCTTCCCATAAAAGGCACTTGTTGATTTGCATTCTGTGAAGGCATGCAGTCCAACAAGGCATTTACAAAAGCCTGCACCCAACTTACTTTGCATCTGTGTGAGGTCAATGCTTCTACTTGTACTCTTCTTCTCAGTCAAGCAGAAGAAACGGCTACTGAAGCTTTCCAGAATGCTCGGGCCAATGAAGGCAACATCTGTATCTGGTGATTATGATGCTGGAATGTGATATACTAGCATGCTTTGCATGCAGAAGAAGTCTCGTGTCTGCCTCTTCATGGTCACAGAAAAGATGTTTGCACTCAGCTGCCTCGCAGATGTCTTGTTTCCAAGTTAAATGATGGCAAAAGGGGCCATGAGCATACCTGTCAACCCATAAGGAATAGCTGTAAATCTTCAGGATTTTTCATTTTTTGTCAGGCTTATGGGCATATTCTAATAGTCTTACAAAGTCCTAGTTTTTTCCCAAAACATTTTAATTCTGCAAGTACTTCTTGTGTGTGGTCACCGTGCGCATTACGCATGAAACAAGCAATAGACAATCGAACTGGAAACCATCGTGTTATGCAGGTGGAAGGTCTTGTTCACAACATCTTGGCTGTTATCATCTTGTGATGAGGTTTGCTACATGCTTGAAAGCTCAGACTTCAACATTATACTCAAAAGTCAAGCATCCGCATGAAACTGAATACCATTTCGTGCAATCGTGAGCTGAACAAAAGGGCCCGAAGCCATTCTGTTTTTTCCAGTAAAGTAGATTTGAAAAAGTATTCAACACAGAGAAAGAAGAAATGGCAACCCTAGTGAAAAGAATGCCGTACAGCAGGAGGTTTCCTCCTGATGGGTTGACCTATTTAAAAGGCAGATTATTGAACTGGAACTTCATGAAGTGAATTATGTGATGGACATGATCATAAACTTCATATAACAAATTATGATGTGGAAAAAATGCTCTTGAAGTTTTTCCTTGTTTGTTTTTCAATATATTATGCCTCAAAACCAATATCTAGTTGTCTCAGTTTTAGTTTGTAAGGATTTTTTTTTTAACTTCACTAAGGGTTTTTGTGAGGGCTTATGAGGCTGGACTCTGAAATGGGTTGACACGTATGCATGAATGACCATGATCACTGGACCAACACAGCATGTCAGATTTAACGATATTCAGGTCTCATAAAAGAATTAAACAAGTGCCTGTTTGTTTGTACCATCCAACAAGAACTTTTTCCATTGGCGTGGGGTCTCCTGTTCCTTGTCATATATATTTTTAAAACTTGCAAACCCCCTTGAGCACACCTTAATCTCTTTATATTCTTAATGCTCACAGGTGGATACGTGTGTCAACTGAAAAATCTACTCTAGAGAACTTGTTCTAGCAGATCAACCTTTGACCAGTAGAATTTGATTGGATAAATTGTGTCACGTGGTGCCTGCACCCAGGTCTATTGTTGCATTCACCAGCTCACATCGGTAAACAATGTTCGTGTGTGCTGGAATATTTAGACCCGATTTTGATCACAAACTATCCAAACTTGACAGTCAATTTTGTGGAGAACTTTTCAGAAATTAAATCTTCATCAAATGGAACGTTTTAAACCAAAATGTTCTCTTAGACCCACGGGAGTCGGAACAGGCTTGTGAGTTACAATTTACTCCATATAGCCTATCGCCATGAGAGAAAAACGGGTGGACACGATGTTGCCTCAAATCACTGGGAGAACCGATTCAAAGCTTATGAGTACGTGAAAACTTATTTATAAAACCTTTATTTTGGGAAGTGATTGTACACTATGGATTAGAAAAAAGTGGCTTTGTGATTTGGTGAATACACTCCAAATTTAGCGAAATAACTATAACGTATTTTAAATGTGGGTTTCTTTCTTTCTTTCTTTCTTTCTTTCTTTCTTTCTTTCTCATTCTCTTTTGTTTACTCAGCTTTTAGACTCTCGTCGCTTGGCTCTGAGCAACTGAACAGGGGTTGAACACGGCTCATAGATTCATAACATGGCAGAGCTGGAGCCTTTCCATATACATTTATAGACAATACAGGGACAGACGGGCACACCACCAATGCGGATTTGGTGAATTTCTCATCTTTGTTTTTATTAATTTTATGAACCTTTTTTCCACAAGCATAGGCACTGTCCCAGTTATGTTTCTGATTATGCCAAACATTCAAACTTTATGTAGTCAAAATCCCAGTTGGGATTTTCCAGCTTATCATATACCATTTAACCAGCACTTAACAAATGGTTCTCATCAAAAGTACTGTCTGTTGGATAAGGTTTCCATTGTGGTTGGGCCTCCGTCCATCTGGCCAAATTATCAATGAAAGGTTGCACAGAATACCCAAAGTCCTTATCACATATGAATTTGAGTCCTATCTTCAGTCTTAGACTGACTACTTCCACCCATTTTGGCATGCACAAAACACACATGAGAATTTCCTTGGCGGAGTTAAGTAAAATTTCAACAAATTATAGTCTTGGGGAAATAATTTTTAGGTTGGAGTGTATAGCTCTCTCAACTTGTCTTTGGCAACACCGTTGAGACCATATCCACACAATATGTGGCAGCTTTAGAATATACGTGTTTGAATAAGATTCAACAACCTTCTTATTTCCAGAAAAACGCAGCGATGAGGATAACTTGAACATATCAAAAAAATCAAATCAGACAGATCAAATCACAGTCGCATCCAATCGGCACTAGGAAACACCATGGGATTATTTATACAGTGCACGTATGTGTGTGATCGGGATAACCAGATTTCAGATCTCCAGATGGAAGAAGAGAACCCAATGTACTTAATGGAAAAAAAATTCTCTTACCTTCCACATGGAGGAGCCAGACATGAGCCCTCAGAAAACTGTTACGTTTTGATCTGTCTGTATTGAAGGAGGTTGAATTGACAAAGTATGGTGTATCTGGGAGCAAATGGTCACTGACACATACACAGCTGCTCAGAGATATTTCTCGGTTTATTGTCGGACAAACATGAATATATATTCACACTCAAGAGTGTGTTGAAGCTATGTGATTGGATGATTTAATTGATGTACCGAAGTTATCTCTTAAATGTAAATGGGTCATGAAGCATTACATCACTGGCTTCAATTGCACTACTGCATGAAAGAAGAGATTCACTTTAGGCCCACTTTACACGGGGACGGTCTGAAACAAAAACGCAAAAGTCCGTTTTTGTTCTCACTTTTTTCCGCGTCTACACAACCGTTTTCAAGGAGGAAATCTGCGTCTATACGGTGACGCATAAATGTGTGGAATTAAATTGGATGTTGTAATAGAGTGTGCCGAGTGGATGGAGTAGTCAGTCAGAATGATGAGCAAAACAAGGAAAATTCTTGTACAAAAATAGTTTTCTTTTTATTCTTAAGCCGGCAGTTAACACAAACAGGACAAACAAAAAAAAAAAAAAAACACTGATGACAAAACCAACCAACCAAAAAAAAAATTCTGGGACAAAATGCCCACGCAAGCTAGGCTACTCTGGCATTACTCACACAGAGCTCAAGTCACGCGTCCTCTCCCTGCAGAGGCCATCTCCCGAATGAACAGTGCAGCGCATATTTAAAAGACTACGGCACAGTCTTAACACAATTAAAATCAATCAACACATCTAGACAGATTTTAACAGTTCTAAACATTTTCACTGCATGCATTACACTCCTACAACAATGTGCAGACCTTAAATATTACAACAAACACTTACGTAAGATTTTTAGACCATTTCTCTCCGCTCTAATGAGCTGCTTTCCCGCGCATCGCGGAAGAAACCTGGAAAAGCGCTTTCAGACCTGCATTCTGGTTTGGTCCCGCACCCGGAAGACTACAGCAGGTAAATGGCTACAAACATTTCTGGCTGATGTTAGATAAACTCTAGCAGAAAAGGATTCAGATGTTAAACGTGCGCACTTAATGAATCTTTACACGCTATTGTTTATAGTGAAAACTAATAAATGCTTGCGCTGTTTAAACCTGTGTCGCGTCTTTTACTATGAACACATGTACCAAACATTTCAGGTTTACAAAAGTTGTAACAAATGTACCTGTAACAAAACATACTTGTAAAGCCCCCATTACCAAACCCACAACAAACATACAACACAGATTGTATTTGGAATGTCTTTGCAACTGTGGTTTAGTCCATTGCACTTGACCATTGAAACATGACCAGCGGGAGGAACCGCTGTTTAGTGACAGACGCATTGCGCTCTGTCACAGATGTGCATGCCAGGCGGTGCTGTGAAAGACCTCCGCTATGTCTGCACACATGCGCAACATCTTCCGTCTTGTCTGATCTGCACATCTGCGCCGCGAAAACTTTGACTACTCTGGCTATGGTAAGTAAGAAAGTAAGTAAAAAAGTAAGAGCATACTATACCCGCCTCTGTTCATTAACAGTATACCGTATGTGCAGATTCGGTATAGATGTTCGAAGGACTCCTGGACGTTTATTAAAGCTGCCAGAGCAGCTTGAAGGTCTGTTGGATCGATGTAATCAGACATGCTCTTACTTTTTACTTACTTTCTTACTTCCCGGGCTGGCATGTACAGTATATGACATATGTATGACGTAAACGCGTACCCGACGTGAGCAGATCCGAGCAGAGTTTGGCGTATTGGGTAGTTTAGACGGATATGCAACGGGGGCCGTTTTTAACTTATCCACTTTGGAAGGCGTTTTCAATTTTATCTGTTTTTCAGCCTCGGAAACGCCGTCCCCGTGTAGACGAAAGGCACTTCCGATAAAATATTTAGTCGTTTTTACCCGACAGCGTCCTCGTGTAAACGGGCCCTTATTCACTTTGTCATTTCCCTGAGTATTTACATACACGGAAAGAAACAAACTAGTGCTTCTCATCAGCATAATGCAGTGCAATTAAAAGTTAAATTATCAATTTAAAAAGTTAAATTATTAATTAAAAATATCAATAAAAAATTAATTATCCATCACAAACTAAATTATCAGTTAAAAAGTTCAATTATCAGTTTTAAATTATCAGTCTCTTCAAATAGATCTAAAACAACCATTCAAACACAATCAATCAATCAATCAATCAATCAATCAATCAATCAATCAATCAATCTCTAAAATAGAATTAAAAGCAACCAAATATTTAGACACTCCTGAGCATCCAAGCTCGTAACAATTTGTGTTTCAGTGCAATTTCAGTCATAATGAGGTTGTATCACTTTGACAGGTGACTGGGGGGTGGTGGATGTGGCTGGATGTGACACAGTCCATTTATTATTCTTACAGTATATGGGAAGAAGCTGTTTAGCATCCTGCTGGTTCTGCAGCTGATGCTTCTGTACCTCTTCCCTGATGGTCAGAGGGAGAAGATGTAGTGGGAAGGGTGGGAAAGGATCCTCTTTTTTTCCCTCTATTCTCCAGAATCCAATATTTTTATTGTTTTCCATAGAAGGATACACATCTATTGACCATGACTAGAACTTCCCCTGTCTCTGGCCAGCTTCCGGTTTGACCAAAATTACCGTGAAAAGGGCCACCAGGGGTCATGATTGTTCCTGAACTCTGGTATCAATTTTGGCCATTGTTGACCAAT
The DNA here is from genome assembly GCF_027579695.1 of Neoarius graeffei. NCBI lineage: Eukaryota > Metazoa > Chordata > Actinopteri > Siluriformes > Ariidae > Neoarius > Neoarius graeffei. The sequence goes on along the minus strand of NC_083591.1, from coordinate 39,905,356 downwards.
AGAAAGTGAGCTAGAATCTAACATCACGGGGGTGGCATGTCATCGGCTTTCGACCAAAATCCAACATGGCCATGCCCAGCGGTTTCACCATCAACATTCAGAAAAAAGATCGCTGTGTCAAAGGTAATCGGTATCGTGCAAATCTGAGTGTATATTCTGAAAATTCAGTTTTTTTCCTATAAAATATCCAACTCTTGTGAAGTTGAATGTACTTTTTATGTTGGTGCGCAGCGATCGAATATTTGCAATTTACTATGTAAACAGATAGGCGCTTCCCACACAGTAAGTGCTGCTGGCATTACTACTTCTTGTCATAGGCCTTGCCACTCCCAAACCAGGAAGTGAAGCTGTATGCTAAGATGCTTTCAGTGGTGCCCCTGTAGAACATGTTGAGGTGAACAGTGGGGAAACCAGCTTTTCTGATTCTCTGGAGGGGGTGGAACCACTGTTGTGCTCTTTTGATGACTGCTGGTGTTGGTAGTCCAGGTCAGGTCATCAGCTAAGTGAACTCCCAGGAACTTCACACTGCTGACCCTCTCCACAGCAGCACTGTCGATTTGCAGCGGTGTATGATGGTGTTTGCCAGCCTTCCTGAAATCAATCACCATCTTCTTTGTCTTATCCACATTGAGAGTGAGGTTGTGAGTTCTGCACGATGTTGTTAGCATCTCCACCTCCATCCTATATGCTGACTCATTATCATCACTGATGAGACCCACCACTGTTGTATCATCAGCGAACTTGATGTAATTGCTGCTGATTCTGGCCATGTTGTCATGGGTGAGCAGGCTGAACAGCAGGGGGCTCAGGACTAAGCCTTGGGGTGGGTGATCGTGTGCTCACTGTGATGGTTCTTGATATGCAGCTGCCTACCCTGACTGTCTGCTGCCGCTTTGTCAAAAAGCTAAGGACCCAGTTGCAGGTGCCAGTGTCCACATTCAACAGCCTCAGCTTCTCCACTTGCTGCTGTGGAATGATTGTATTAAAGGCTGAGCTGAACTCTATAAAGAGGATCCTGGCATAGGTGGTGTTCTGCTCTAGATGTGACAGTGTGAGGTGGAGTGTGGTAGAGATTGCATCCTCTGTGGACTAGTTGTTTCTGTACATGAACTGTAATGGGTCAAGCTTTGCATGGAGACACTTTGTGATGTGCTGAATGACCAGCCACTCAAAGTAGTTCATTAATATGGGTGTGAAAGCCACAGGGTGGAAGTCATTCAGACAGGCTGGGTTTGCCTTCTTTGGGACAGGAACGATGGTGGCACTTCTGAGGCAGTTGGGCACTACTGCTTGGCTGAGGGAGATGTTAAAAATGTCTGCAAAAACATCTTTCAGTTGCTCTGCACAGTCCTTTAAAACACGCCCAAGGATGTTGTCTGGCCCTGCAGCTTTGCATGGGTTAACGCTGGCAAAGTCCTTTTCACACCAGCTGTAGTCAGCTGGAGTACCTGGTTGCTGGATGATGGCAGGAGTGTCTATTTCTGAATGTTATTTTTAGCCTCAAAACATGCATAAAAGTCATTTAGTTCATCTGGCAGAGAGAGGTCATTTTGGCATATCCAGTGGAGGGGAGACTTGTTGTCAGTGATGGTGTAAAATCTCTGTCACAAGCGACGTGAATCTCTATTGTCTGTGTAGTGGCTGCTTCGTCTTTGTGCATACAGCCTCTTCACTTCCCTCATCCCCCGGGACAGATTTCTCCTTGCTGCTTTGTATGCTATGTTGTACCCACATTTAAATGCAGCATTTCTGGTTTTCAGGAGTGAAGAGACTTCCCTAGTTAGCCACATTTTCTGACTGGCACACCACTTAATGGTTTTGACCACAGTCACATCATCAACGCACTTGTCAATGTAACTAATGACAGATTCTGTATATTCCTGTAGGTCAGTAACGCTGTCATATGCTGCTGACTCTCTGAAAATGTCCCACTGTGTAATTTCAAAACAATCCTGCAGGGCTGCCGTGGCTTCTTATGGCCACATTCTGACTTCTCTGATCATTGGCCTGTCCTGTTTCACCCTGGGTCTGTATGCTTGTGTAAGCATAATAGCCAGGTGGTCGGAGCTGCCAATATGGGGGAGGGAACTGCTTTGATGTTTGTGTGCACCAGGTCTAGTGTGTTGTTCCCCCTGGTTGCTATATTCACATGTTGATAGAATTTAGGCAGAACGGATGTGAGACTTGCCTGGTTGAAATCTCTAGCTGTTACAGTATGAAGAAGGCATCTGGATGCTCCCTCTGCTGCTCACTGATGTTGTTGTAGAGCTCTGTCATAGCTTCCTTCACATCAGCGCTGAGTGGTACATAGACGGCCATTATGAAGACTGCTGTCAGCTCCCTCAGCACGTAGAAGGGTCAGCATTTTACAATCATTAGGTCTACATGTGGTGAACAGTGAGTGGAAACCACCATGGCATCCTAGCACCATGATCTGTTGGAATACACAGCCAGGCTGTCTCCCCTTAGCTTACCAGCTAACGAAGCTACTCTGTCAGCTCCAGGTAGCATTAACCCCTCCAGCTGTATCGCGGCATCCGTGATGTTCTGCTTCAGGCAGTTCTCCGTGAAAATGTAAACACAACAGGCAGGTGCTCCACACAAACAATTAAAAAACATGTAATTGATATGGTGAAATTTTCTCTCGGGACACATATTTTGAATTTTGGAAGGAGTCTTCATTATCAGCACTTTGTAACAGTCAGAGGCAAAATAATTTCTTTAGATAGCCACAGGAAAGTGTTCAGGACAGAGGAGTTTAACCTCCATAACACCATCTTTAAAGAGAGGGAGCAGTGAGGGAATTACTGTTTATTGTATCTAATGTAAGCGATATATTACAGGCATTTAGCAGATGCTCTTGTCCAGAGCAACACACAACATATCCAGAGCAGCCTGGGCTGCTGTTGGAGGTTCAGTACCTTGCTCAAGGCACTTCAGCCATTCCTGCTGGTCCAGGGAATCAAACCAGTGACCTTTTTTGTCCCAAAGCTGCTTCTCTAACCATTAGACCATTGTTACCAGGAAGTAACTTGTTTCATGAACATTCTATAACATTACTTTTAATACCAAATACACAAAAAATGTAAGCCAAATAAAAATGTAAAAAAAAAAAGTTAAAAATGTCATTGTCTTAATTCCATCATGGCAATCAGTTAAAAGGAATAATTTTTACATGTATTACCTCCACCAAAATTGTTGGAGGTTATGCTTTGGCCTCTGTTTTAGTTAGTTAAAAGTAGTGAACAGATTTTGATGAAATGTTGACGAAAGGTGGGCCAAGGAACACTTAATTAGATTTTGATGCAAATCCATACATGTATACAAACATAGTAAACATCTGGATATTATAATATGTGGCTTGGTAGAGGTCTGCACTCTACCGAGTGCCCTTCTAGTTCTTTGATGAACTAATATCTTTAGAATGGAGGAGGAAAGTGTTAGCGTGAATTAACTGAATTGAAAAATTGTCTGTTTTTAATTCCAATACATTTGAGAAAAAAATAATAGTGATGTGCACAAACTGCGTGCATGGTGCTATTGTTTGTACATTCATTACACAAACCAGTAATGACGACCAGTCTAGTATCACCAACACAAAACCCCTCACTACAGAAACACCGTACACACTGTTCTTAGCAGTAACTTACACTTCTTCATTGCTATTATTCTGTAACCTAACAGGAAATTATCTTACCTGCTGCAGCTGCTAGTGCATCAAATGAAATTAGAAAATTTAACGGCTGTCTTTAGAACATGCAAGAATTCTGTAACATTCATGGCAGTTAAATGAAAAGAACATCAGAACATTTTTTTTTACTGTACAACTGCAGCTCGTGCTTCTCTGTTAATCAGAAATCCACCATGAGACAACATTATCTCTCTGCATATTCCACCTGTCTACCAGGAAGCACCATTAGTCTGGAGAAACACTGATTCTTGGCTCAGATGGATGTCCCTGTGGTCAATCCTCATTGTCCTCCTTGAAGAATCATCTCCAAAGGCAGAAGACTTCCCTGGATCTTTTTGCTCAGCTTTTTATATTTAATTAGAAAATTAATACACAATAAAAAGTATGTCCTGAGACATTTACTGCCCTTTTCTTGCATGACGTCTCCAACATTTAGGAAATGTGTTTCAGTGCATTTAGTCAATATCATTAAAATGTATCGGCTCATTTGAATACTCAATTCTGATTGCCTAATAGTCCATTCTACAGTCTGTAATTTCTGTATAACAGACTGTTGCTATGGACCACGTCATTAGCAGAAACAATAAAATTATTACATCAATATTTTGTGTAATAATATAAACCCCTTCAGGGTGTTTCAAGACCTTTCACATTTGTGTTGTGGTCCTGCATCACTTTGCCAGAGTTTATTTTGCAGTAATGACCAGCTTGCTGTATCTTATCCGTTACTAACAGTATCAAGCAAAAGTTTGGACACCCCTTCTAATTCCATGCTTTTTCTTTTGAGGCTCAAGTTTGAAGATTAACAGTTAGATGACAAATGTTGTATTTAAGTATAAATTGCTATGTGGATTCTTAAGTCTTCTTGTGTCTTGAGCCATGGATGCAAAACCATGGTGTTTGTAGCCATGTAATCATCAACTTTACACCAAGCCTCATGAGAACAAAAGTATTTTGAAAGGAATGGGCAAACGAATGAGAATAATGGACCTTGTACTGGAAGTGATGGGAAAGCAAATTCTGTGTTTTTTGGTATTTTAGTTATAACTGGTTGAACTATTCTCAAATTATCATATTCCAGTGTTTCTTTTTATAATTTAGCAATAAAGGAAATTGTTAAATTCTTAAATTGTTCTTGCTGCCTCTGTAAGACAGATTATAATTGAAGAGGTTTGGTTAAAAAGATGTCGCTTTTCCTTTTATAATTTATTGATTATACTACATCTTGGGGCGGCACGGTGGTGTAGTGGTTAGCGCTGTCGCCTCACAGCAAGAAGGTCCGGGCTCGAGCCCCGTGGCCAGCGAGGGCCTTTCTGTGTGGAGTTTGCATGTTCTCCCTGTGTCTGCGTGGGTTTCCTCCGGGTGCTCCGGTTTCCCCCACAGTCCAAAGACATGCAGGTTAGGTTAACTGGTGACTCTAAATTGACCGTAGGTGTGAATGTGAGTGTGAATGGTTGTCTATGTCTATGTGTCAGCCCTGTGATGACCTGGCGACTTGTCCAGGGTGTACCCCGTCTTTCGCCCGTAGTCAGCTGGGATAGGCTCCAGCTTGCCTGCAACCCTGTAGAACAGGATAAAGCGGCTAGAGATAATGAGATGAGATGAGATACTACATCTTGCATTTACAATTGACATCATATTCCATATCCAATGATCAGTTAATGACATAAGGAAAAGCAGTATCCTTTTAATGAAACATCAGAATATAAAGCTTTGCACTCTGAATTTTCTTCCAGGTCACATCAGATACACTGAGAATCATGGTTCTGTATACAGAAGATATAACAGAATTGCACATTCACAGTTTATTTTAACGTGAAAACAATTCTGCACAGAATGTTAGAATAAAAAAAACAGTTATGCACAATGAGCAATAAGAGAGGTGTAAAATTCTGCAAGCTTCAGTGAGTTACTGTATTAGCAGCAGAGTGTCAAACCTCGACGCTCCAGCAGCTGCAAGTTTGAACAGGACACATTTTAAAAGCACAACATAGAGGTCTGGATGTGCCAAATATGTTTTTTGGCATGGATTTTGAGAGAAATATTGTTGTATCCTATCTGAAAAGATGTGCATGGGCTCCAGATGTGTACTGAGATCTTCACAAAACATCATTTAGTGGTGGTATTATTCTCATGCACTGTCTAGACCTGAATATATTATAACGATGGTGGGTTAAGAGCTGTCTCCTCCTCTGCAAGCTCTCCTCGCTCCATCATTGTGTTGAAGAAGACAGCGCCCCCAGTCAGTGCACCAAAAGCAGACAACAGTGGTTCAGCACCACCGGCTGAAGACAGTGCCACACACACATGAGAGGAGGAGCAGTTTAACACAACACGGCTGGCAGGCACTAATGACAGCATAGGTATTCACCCTCCCAGAGTTCACAGTAGGGTATGTAAGGGCTGCGCATGCTGCAGAGAGTGAGCATGGCTTCACCATGCTCATCTAATGCTCTGTGTGTTTCCCCTCAACAGATTCAAGCTCAGATGGCTCACGCTCATGCTGGGATGGAGGAAAAGCCACCAGCCAGCCATGTTAGGCTCCAGCCCTTCACCTTTGGACACCCCCTGCTTCAAACTGCCAAATCCACTGCAAGTTCTCCCTACTGCACCACCGCTCCAGCCACAGATACAAATAAAAATACCACCAGCTTTGCACCTTACCTCTGCTGTTGCATGTCTGTCACTATCACTCGGTTCCCTCATAATATTTTAATAGTTTTTTTAAAATGGAATATGGATTATGGTCAGATCTTATGGCTCTTGGTTGTTCTTATGGATATTATGTTTCTCATCTCATCTCATTATCTCTAGCCGCTTTTGTTACAGGGTCACAGGCAAGCTGGAGCCTATCCCAGCTGACTACGGGTGAAAGGCGGGGTACACCCTGGACAAGTTGCCAGGTCATCACAGGGCTGACACATAGACACAGACAACCATTTACATTCACACCTACGGTCAATTTAGAGTCACCAGTTAACCTAACCTGCATGTCTTTGGACTGTGGGGGAAACTGGAGCACCCGGAGGAAACCCACGCGGACATGGGTAGAACATGCAAACTCTGCACAGAAAGGCCCTCGTCGGCCACGGGGCTCGAACCCGGACCTTCTTGCTGTGAGGTGACAGCGCTAAACATTACACCACTGTGCCGCCCCGATATTATGTTTGATTATATATAAAAATGGAGAGGATTATGCAATCCTCAGTACATATTCAAATGCATTTGGCAGCTTGGCATCTTTTTAATTGGCAATAAAACATGCTGTGCTTAAAACCATTACAGTGCATTAGGGAATTTTAAGTAGTACTGAAGGCACACCGTAACACTAAGTAATAGAACGTGATAAAAATATTTCTGAAATACACTCTTGCAAGTGGGCGGCACGGTGGTGTAGTGGTTAGCGCTGTCGCCTCACAGCAAGAAGGTCCGGGTTCAAGCCCCGTGGCCGGCGAGGGCCTTTCTGTGTGGAGTTTGCATATTCTCCCCGTGTCCGCGTGGGTTTCCTCCGGGTGCTCTGGTTTCCCCCACAGTCCAAAGACATGCAGGTTAGGTTAACTGGTGACTCTAAATTGACCGTAGGTGTGAACGTGAGTATGAATGGTTGTCTGTGTCTATGTGTCAGCCCTGTGATGACCTGGCGACTTGTTCAGGGTGTACCCCGCCTTTCACCCATAGTCAGCTGGGATAGGCTCCAGCTTGCCTGCAACCCTGTAGAACAGGATAAAGTGGCTAGAGATAATGAGATGAGACACTCTTGCAAAAAGTGCACAGTCTATTTAAAAACCCCAAACAATCCAGTGTGTGGTTTGAACTAAGGAACTGTACTCTACTGGGTTTGTCTATGAAGATCTGCAGAATAAGAAATATAAATCCAGTAACAAACTTCACAACACTGTGTCTCCATTATGCTGGTTTGCTAGCCTGGGCCCGCCCATCCTAAGCGTGACGCAACACGAGGGCCTGTTCCGAGCTTAGTCTGGCCAGGCAAGCTATCTACAGCATTTCCAAGCTCCCAAAAAATTGGGAACCAATCAACTTTGAGCATCTCCAATGGCCCTGGGTAGAGGAGTGTTCAAGGCAGTGACGTAGTAGAACTGCGACCGGAAGCCATAGATTGTTTACAGAATCATGCTGTATTGAAAGCATTCAACGGGAAGTTCTCATTGAAAACGGAGCAAAGAGCAGCCCTGGAGGTATTTATTGAAAGGAAGGACGTTTTCGCCTTGCTCCCGACCGGCTTCGGTAAGAGTTTAATCTACCAGTTAGCCCCGCTGGTAGCCAAATCAATGGGGCTCAGCGAGAATCCTATCGTCGCGTCACATACGTCAGAGGAAAGAGTGATGTGATTGGTTTAAGCTTCGTCACAGCCTTTTCTGGCTTCGACCAGTAGCAAACTGAGGCATTTCAGGGAGGCGGTTCAACCACGGGCTCTGGGAAACAGTTGGGCTATTGGTCTTTGCCAGACCAAATGCTCGTAGAGCTTTGAAGTCGCGTCAGCCAGGCTTACAGGTTTACAGTATCATGGAATTCAGCAATTCTTTTATGATTATTATTACTGTTGCTGCTGTACCCTGTTGATGCTACCTTATTGCTGTTTACTATTTGCAGTGGCCCCTGACATCCAGATGTGCTCTGTGGTCTTTCCTCAGCTTTATTGAAGCATCTCAGGATGGGAAAATACCCTTTGTAGAAGTTCCATGACACAACCCCAAATAACATCAATGCTGAGATGATGACTAGAACTTTGAGAGCCACGAGATGCCCCGTGACATCCTCCAGCCTCAGCTCATACATAGTAATTTGGGTGGCATACGTTTTGCCATTGGAGGTCTCTTCAGAGGTGCAGGTGTAATGGCCCGTGTCGCTGCTTGTGGCATTGAAGATCAACAGGCTGTTGTGTTGAATGTGGTGCATGTTGGAGTTTTTAACTGGATGATTGTTGACAAGCCACTTCACTTGAGCCCAGTTTGATCCAGGTTGGCACTGCAGCCTTACCATACTACCTGGGTAGAAGTTTATAATGGTCTTTGTGCTCTCTGTAACACAAAAATGACATTGTAATTCACTCATCTTAATTTTTCTCCATTTATATTTTTTGTTTTCTCCTTGAGATTAAGATTGACTTTTAATGAGTGTCATTAAAAGTCAGTCACAATGGACTTAAACCACTTCTGCTGCATGTATATTCGCCCTTACAGTCAGGGAAGAAGCTCATTAAAACTTTTTAGTGTAAATACTGTCCGAGCTGTAATCCTGGAGATAAAAAAAAAATACATCTGTTAACATACCGACTGGAGGACAACGTGTAGCATTTCCATCTCTCAGGCTCTGAATCACCTCACTTTGGGAGAAATACAGAAAAAATACAGAGATATGAGAGAAAATCCAGTATATCTAACATTCACATTTCAGATATATGCCCTAGTAAAGTCAGTATAATCTTTTAGACCACATTGCTGTTCAATTCTTGATTCTGATTGATTCTTGATCCAGAAGGTGATTAATTGACTGATTTTCAATAAGAGCAACTGAGAGTAGTGCTAGCTGCAAGACACATCACCGGTTTATATTAATATCTACATTCTAATCTGCTACTGTTTCTATAGTAACGGTTCATTCGCAGGGACTTGTATGGTGGGCGCGCCACATAATCTGTTTCATAAAAGAATAAAGAAATGTAATTTAAAAAACCTAATAATTGATGTGGTGATGCTTTTCTTAAGGTGATTATTTATTTGATTATTTAATGTTAATGGAAGGTGTCCCCAGTGCCAGTGCACTCTAACAGTTTTGGGTTTTTTTTTAAACAGGGAACAGCAGTCTATAGCTTCTGTAACATAAGAGCTAGCTTGTTTAGTGGACATTACACAAAATTAAATGTAATTGCTGTATAACTGGATAAAACTATGATGTCATTCTCTAATAAAAAAATTGCAATCATTTGCAAATTGTTGTAGTCTAGGAGGAACTAGACTGCACTTCCGCAGAGAAAATGCAAAGTGTGCTTGCTGAGCTGTAGCAGAACAGCTATCATGCCAGCATGCTAAAAGCTAGCATGCCAACATACTAAAAGCTAGCATGACAACATGCTAACAGCTAGCATGCTAACAGCTAGCATACTAGAGTGGAAAAGCTCCTTATGACATCATCACTCCAAAGTTCTACCCATTCATTTCAATGGCATGGAATTTTGCCGAAAAACAGGAATACCGAACAAACGACAAGGGGTAGTGCAACCATTTTAACAAGCACGCCATTCCAGATTGGGCCCTATGTTTCAGTGTTGGAACGGTGTCTCTATCTCGAAAGCCCTAGTTTCTGCTGCTCCCACTCTAACGTCTAGAGTGGAGGAGCTCCTTATGACATCATCACTCCAAAGTTCTATCCATTCATTTCAATGGCACGGAATTTTGCCGAAAAACGGGAATACTGAACGAATGACAAGGGGTAGTGCAACCATTTTAACAAGCACGCCATTCCACATTGGGCCCTACGTTTCAGCGTTGGAACGGTGTCTCTATCTCGAAAGCCCTAGGAGGAGTAGTGGATCCAAAAAACGGGTGAAACGGAATAATAATAATAACTAGATGGCATTTCCTCTGCAGAAACTGCTGGAGTGTGGTTGCTCAAATGAAGCCACATTCTATAAAATACATACAATAACTGACACGCACAAAAATACCTTATTGAACCCTCCGAATGGCTTTTAAGTCATTACCCCTGAAACACCCCCATCAGAATGGACTGCTCCACAAAGAACCCGGGACACCCCTCTATTTTGCGCCGCAGTGGTGAGTGAATTGCTACCGGAGTTGTAATAACAAAAGTTTTAACCAATAAATGAAGTTTTTAACAGCCAGTGTGGATTATTTTACTTTTTGAGACTAGACAAAGATTATACAGATGAAGAATGTAGCGACAGGACAGCAGTGATTTAAAAATGGCTGCCTGCGCGCTCTGTTAGCGTCGCGGCTCAGCCCATCACACTCTTTCACAGCATCCACCCTTTTATATGCTTTTCAATTTAATTCAGAGGTTTTACAGGGTTTAAAACATGGGTTTTGGCTGTAAAATCGCAGTTTTCATTCGTTTTTTTGCTACTGCACGTGCTCTAACGTCTAGAGTGGGGGAGCTCCTTATGACGTCATCACTCCCATTCATTTCAATGGCACGGAATTTTACCGAAAAACGGCAATACCGGACGAACGACAAGGGGTAGCACAACCATTTGAACAAGCACGCCATTCCAGACCGGGCCCTACGTTTCACCGTTGGAACGGTGTCTCTATCTCAAAAGCCCTAGGAGGAGTAGTGGATCCAGAAAACTAATAATAAAAATAAAACTTAAGAAGAACAATAGTGTGCTTTCCCAAGCACACTAACTAGATTGCATTTCCTCTGCAGAAACTGCTGGAGTATGCTTGCTCAAATGAAGCCACATTCTCTCACATTCTATAAAGTACATATAATAACTGACATGTACAAAAATACCTTATTGAACCTTCCAAATGGCTTTTAAGTCATTACCCCTAAAACACCCCATCACAATGGGCTGCCTCACAAAGAACCCGGGAAACCCCTCTATTCCGCCGCCCCCAGTGGAACAGTCCATCTGTTTCCCCAAACGAGACACGGAAGAACGTTTTGAATGCCTGGTGAGTGAATTGCTACCGGAGTTGTAATAAAAGTTTTAACCAATAAATGAAGTTAACAGCCAGTGTGGATTATTTTACTTTTTGAGACTAGACAAAGATTATACAGATGAAGAATGTAGCGACAGAACAGCAGTGATTTAAAAATGCCGGCAAATGGCTGCCTGCGCGCTCTGTCAGCCCATCACACTCTTTCACAGCATTTTGAAGGGAGATTTCACTGCGCTTCGCACAGTGAAATCTCCTCTCCACCCTTTTATATGTTTTTCAATTTAATTCAGAGGTTTTACAGGGTTGAAAACATGGATTTTGGCTGTAAAATCGCAGTTTTAATTTTGTTTTTTCTGCTGCACGCGCTCTAACGTCTAGAGTGGGGGAGCTCCTTATGATGTCATCACTCCCATTCATTTCAATGGCATGGAATTTTGCCGAGAAACAGGAATACCGAACGAACGACAAGGGGTAGCGCAACCATTTTAACAAGCACGCCATTCTAGATCGGGCCCTACGTTTCAGCGTTGGAACGGTGTCTCTGTCTCGAAAGCCCTAGGAGGAGTAGTGGATCCAAAAAACGGGTGAAAACAAATAATAATAAAAATAAGCACAATAGTGTGCTTTTGCAAGCACACTAATAATAAAAATAAAACTTAAGAAGAACAATAGTGTGCTTTTGCAAGCACACTACTAATAAGACTATTAGGGACATCCTTTTGTAGGATTAACTTCAGGTCACATCACACCACCCCTTTGTTCCTATTCCTGTTTTCCTATAACAGCACTTTATATCATGTTTTATTCCTTCCAACACGACATTTACAAATATGAGTGGTGCATGTTCATTGCCTGTGTGTCTCTTGGTGAGTGTTGTTTATAGCAATGCAGCTGTCGGAGGAGAAGTCCCAGCCACAGTACGGGTCTCTGGCCAGCACACAGTCCATACAGGAGATGTAATGGCCACATGCACTCAGCAGCATCTGCACCACTGCCGCCTCGGAGCCTGCATACAGCTGACCCTGACAAAATATGTGCACCGGTTATTGAAATGTGGGTCAAACTGAAACTGAATCTCAAGTTCAAGTAGATACAATTAAATTAATCATAAAATGAATTGGATGAGTATTGGGATAATCATATAATTACTTAATCATGATTAAGTAACGATATAATAATGTTATGCTATTTTAGTGTGATTGATGATGGCACAAAATTAAAATTTAAGGTGTGCATTTTTCCTAATGGGGCGGCACGGTGGTGTAGTGGTTAGCACTGTCGCCTCACAGCAAGAAGGTCCGGGTTCGAGCCCTGTGGCCGGCGAGGGCCTTTCTGTGTGGAGTTTGCATGTTCTCCCCGTGTCCGCGTGGGTTTCCTCCGGGTGCTCCGGTTTCCCCCACAGTCCAAAGGCATGCAGGTTAGGATAACTGGTGACTCTAAATTGACCGTAGGTGTGAATGTGAGTGTGAATGGTTGTCTGTGTCTATGTGTCAGCCCTGTGATGACCTGGCGACTTGTCCAGGGTGTACCCCGCCTTTCGCCCGTAGTCAGCTGGGATAGGCTCCAGCTTGCCTGCGACCCTGTAGAACAGGATAAAGCGGCTAGAGATAATGAGATGAGATTTTTCCTAAAGTCCAGTACAAAATTGTTAAAATGGGAGGAAAATTGTATTTCTATATTGCTTTGGAAAACTAATAAAAGGATAAGAGAAATCCATTCAAGAAATGCATTTTATAAAATATTCTCCTGAACTAAAGTTTCTATGAATATTTATTCCTATTACTAAATCACTTCGTCAGTGTAAAAGTATATATTTTTTTTGAAAGTGAGAGAAAAAAAAGCCTTGCCTATCAGATTCTTACACTGATAGATTCACAGGGCATGGCAGTCTCTAATTGGCTTTAGTTTTATATTCAACTCAAAAGCAGCACAAGTCCATAAGAGTTACTGCAAACTTTAAATGTGTTTTTTGAGCTGTAATTGACATTTTGTGGGCTGAAAATAGTTCAAAACATGATCAGCTGGTTTAAATCATCATGAACCTTGTACGGTCGATACTGACGTAGAGTCACCCATTTTGGACTTATCTACATCATGAAATGTATATAAAAAAAAGAATATTAATGCACTGTAATCAGAGGTGGGCAGCCCATCTCCCTCAGATCCCGTCCTTGAATGGAAGAAATTGCACTCATTTTCAAATGATATGCTGATCAAGATTCATTCACAAGAGTTGATGCTGTTTCCCCACCCCACATCCCTCCTCAACCACTCCCCAACCCCCTCTCAGCTCCTTGCCCACTTTTTAGCATTTGTCAAAATTCTCAGTGAGTGGAGACAGATTCAGAGCTGAGCATGAAGGTACACCGTACCCTGTCGACATGATATACTACATACTAATATATAGATTTATATACTATCACCTATACTCAGCATTGACTTCTCTGGCTCCAACATTCCCCTCTCATCTGTAGTCACCAATCTTGGTGTGAAAATGGACCCCCAACTTACCTTTGAATCCCACATAAACCACCTCTGTAAGACCTCCTTCTACCACCTCAGAAATATCTCCAAACTCCGCCCCATTCTCTCCTTCTCAGATGCCGAAAAGCTAGTCCATGCCTTTATCTCTTCCAGACTGGACTACTGCAATGCACTTCTTATTGGGATCTCTAGCAAGAGGCTGCAATACATCCAAAACTCTGCAGCTAGGATCCTGATGAGAGTGCGCAAATACGAGCACATCACCCCTATCCTCCATTCACTCCATTGGCTTCCTGTCTCTGCCCGCATGCAATACAAAGTTTCCCTCCTCACACACCAATGTATCCATGGACATGCCCCCCCCACCTCAAAGAACTTCTTCTCCCACATAGCACACCACGCTCCCTCTGCTCCACTCACTCAAACTCTCTCCAGATCCCTAGAACCAGGCTGAGGACAATGGGAGACAGGGCCTTCTGCACTGTTGTACCTAGGCTGTGGAATGCCCTCCCTGACACCCTGAGGGCACCACAGTCCACTGACTGTTTTAAAAGACATTTAAAGACATTTCTTTTTAATAAAACTTTTAGTCCCACTTTTTAGTAGTTTTTCTTTTTAGTAGTTTCTCTTTTAGTAGTTTCTCTTTTTAGACTCTAATTTCTCTTTTTAACCTGTAGCCCTTTGAGATCTTTGGATGTAAAGGGCAATATAAATAAAATGTATTATTATTATTATTATTTAGGCACTGCCTAAAAGCAGAGCTCCTATCTGTTTCTGGGTTATACAATTTTCTTATATCATAGCCAGCCTCGTTTTATTTCTTTACCGGCTAACACTGGCCACTCAGCGGTGTGTATGACTGGCAATTACTAACACTGGCCACTAGGCAGTGTGTATGACTGGCAATTACTAACACTGGCCACTAGGTGGAGTGTAACACTGGTATGGTGGGAGGTACGCACAGGACTGAAACCATCAGAAAGCAACTCCATGTGTTTCTTTGCTTCCATTCATTGATTAAAGGGAGACACGGAGTGGACAGGGAGGAAGCAGAGCTGCTGGGGCCGACACGCAGGGCTCGGAATTCAAGTTCACCAACTTCACCCTGCCAAGCCAGACCCAAACACAAGGCCAGACCCAGAGTCAGCTCGACAACCAGGTGCACTCGTGTTTTTAGTGAGTTCAGTCTGCAAAACAAATCGACAGCTCAAGCCGCGATATGGAATTAGCAGGCTGGTTGACTCCTAGTTAGCTTGTCAGCACCGACTTTTTCTCGGGTTTGCTAAGTTAGATCTGAATGCCTCCTGCCTGCCTGCTACATATCTGAGGAGAAACACTGTAATGTAATTCATGAAAAGACTAATTTTTATTACTTCACTTCCTGAGTAAAAACAGAGGAGGGAGAGGCAGGGAGAAAGGCTACAAAAGGTGACACTAAATAATTGCAAACTCTGTGAGGGTATATTGACTTAACTAATAAGTGACACAGACATACAAAATATAGGATGGAAAAGGGAAAGTCCAAGAAAAAGGAGTAGTAGAAAGTACAAATGAAACATTAGAGGAACCCCATGAAATTGATAAATGGGAGAAGTGGGTCTGTAATATATGTACCAAAGTCCTTGATGATGAAGGATGCCAGGCTCTTACATGCGATGGTTGTGAGAAACACTTCTGTCTAACTTGCACATCCTTTGCTCAACAAGAATTCAAAGTATTACAAAAACTTCAACGAGATGATGTCTGTTGGTTCTGCAGTGGGTGTAAAGATGAAATCCAGCAATTTATCAAAAAAGGAAGGAAACAATCACCAAAAGAAGGCTTGAAAGAATGTGAATATTCCATGTTAGAGACTATCTTGAGAAGACTTGATAAAATTGAGAATAAAATTAAAACTAATGAAGATGTCAACAATTTGCTGTCAACAAAACTGGATGTAGCGCAGGAGCAAACAAATAAAATAGTGAGAGATGTACCTGAAACCACAACATGCCAATGGAGTAGTCTGTTTGACAAGAAAATTAATGAGAATGGGAACACCAGTTCAGGTCAAGTAGCAACCATTGTGAAAAAAGTAATGGTGGAACAAAAACTGTAAGAACAAGAACGTGAAACATGAGAGCAGAACCTGATAATACACCACCTCCCTGAGTCTGTGATGAGCCAAGGCAAAGGGCAACACACGACAAAACATATGTAGAACGCTTGTTTGCTGAACCGTTGGCACTCGTCAAAATTGAAATCAAGTTCACCACTAGATTAGGCAAGAAACGAGAAGATCACAGCCCAAAACCACTCAAAGTTGTCCTACAAAATAAAGATGATAAGAGGAAAATAATGACTAGGCTTACCAGGCTCAAGAATGTAGACAACCCCTTCAAAGACATAAGTGTATGTGACGACCTGAGCAAAGATGAATGAGAATTTGTAAGAAAAAAGGTGCAAGAAGCCAAAGAACAAGGGAAAAAAAACAAGGAAAGGAGGGTCTTTGGAAATACCGTGTAAGGGGCCCTCCCTGGACTCTACAAATAAAGAGAATAAGGGTGAACCCCTCAATCCCTTAAACTTGAATGGAAGCAAAAAGAGTAGCAAAAGCATAAGAAAGCAAAGAACAGAGGACAAAAAAGAACACCTGAGAATTGTCTACACCAATATTGACTGTATTACCAATAAGAAGCCTGAGTACCTTGCCGTCATTGATGAAATCCAACCAGACATCATTGTAACCACAGAAACCAACCCCTAAAACTCAAGATTTAAAATGACCGGATCAGACCTAAGTATCCCAGGATATGACCTTGTAACAGTTCGTATAGGTGGGTGGAGCACAGAAGGACGGCAGGCCAGAACTGAGTTCACAAAACTCTTTTTATTTGCACTTTTCAGTAGCAAAAGCACACTCTCCCAGCCACACGCATACACACACAAGTCATCTGGTTGGGGAGAGAGCTCCCTCTGCTCTCACTCTCTCTCCTTAAATAGGGCACGGTCACTGGGAAGACACACAAACACATTAATTAATGACAGGTGTAGTGATTCTGCCACTTACCTTCCCTGACTCCGCCCTCCGGTCACAGACCGATGTTTGATCACGCCCCCGCTGCCATATACCCCCACCGCCCGACTCAGGCCGGGTGGCCGTCCGGCCTGCAGCCGACTCCCCCCCCCCTTGACGGGAGAGGAAGTCCACCACGACCATCTGCGCCCCCGGCCTGTGGATCACCTTGAAGTTAAAGGGTTGGAGTGCCAGATACCAACGGGTGATCCGCGCGTTGGCATCCTTCATGCGGTGGAGCCACTGGAGGGGCGCGTGGTCTGAACAGAGGGTGAAAGGGCATCCCAGCAGGTAATAACGGAGGGCGAGGACTGCCCACTTGATCGCCAGGCACTCCTTCTCAATCGTGCTGTAGCGCCCCTCACGCACCGACAGCTTATGACTGATATACAGTACTGGGCAATCCTCCCCCTCCTGGGACAAAACGACCCCCAGCCCTCTGTCCGATGCATCCATCTGTAACATAAAGGGGAGAGAAAAGTCAGGGAAGTGTAAAAGTGGCCCCCCACACAGTGCAGCCTTTACCTTAGAAAAAGCCTGCTGGCATTGCTTCGTCCACTGGACCGGATCTGGTGCCCCCTTTTTAGTCAGATCAGTCAGCGGGCTGGTGACGTCTGAATAATTAGGTATAAACCTACGATAATAGCCAGCCAGCCCCAGGAACTGTCTCACCCCCTTTTTGGTCTTGGGCCTCGGGCAGGCCGCAATTGCTGCTGTCTTGTTGATTTGGGGACGCACCTGCCCGTTGCCCAAGTGGAAGCCCAGATACCATACTTCCACCCGCCCAATCGCACACTTCTTCGGGTTGGCTGTGAGACCCGCTCGCCTCAGCGACTTAAGGACGGCCCTCAGATGTTCGAGGTGCCTCAGCCAGTTATTACTATAGATTATAATGTCGTCGAGGTAGGCGGCCGCATAGGTAGTGTGGGGGCGGAGGACCCTATCCATCAGCCACTGAAACGTAGCGGGCGCCCCAAACAGCCCAAAAGGAAGTGTGACAAATTGGTGTAAGCCGAACGGTGTGGAAAAGGCCATTTTTTCTTGGGATAACGGAGTCAAGGGGATCTGCCAGTAACCCTTTGTTAAATCCAGTGTCGAGTAAAAACGAGCCGTGCCTAGCCGATCGAGCAACTCATCAATATGAGGCATTGGGTACGCGTTGAATTTAGACACCGCGTTGACTTTTCTATAGTCTACACAGAACCGGACCGACCCGTCGGCCTTGGGTACCAAGACCACCGGGCTGCTCCAGTCACTGTGGGACTCCTCGATGATGCCCATTTCGAGCATGGCCTTGAGTTCTTCCCAAACCACTTTTTTCTTGTTGCTCGGGTAACCTGTAAGGGCGGCTACGCACTACCACCCCCAGGGGCATCTCAATGTGGTGCTCTATGAGGTTGGTGCGGCCGGGCAGGGGCGAGAACACGTCCGAAAACTCGGTCTGCAACTGGGCAACCTCCGCGAGTTGGATCGGGGAGAGGTGGTCTCCACAGGGGACCGGAGAGGTACGTGATGCTACTGTTCCTTTTTGAACCTCCGGCCCCAGCTCCGCCTTCTCCGGAATCACCAACACCAATGCCATAGGGACCTCCTCATTCCAAAGTTTTAACAGATTGAGGTGGTAAATCTGTAATGCCCCACCCCTGTCCGTTCGCCTCACCTCATAGTCGACGTCCCCAATTCCCCATGTGACCTCAAAGGGTCCTTGCCACTTGGCGACTAATTTAGAGCTCGATGTGGGCAACAGTACGAGTACTTTATCTCCCGGTGCGAACTCTCTAAGGTGCGTACCCTTGTCGTACAGGCGGGTTTGCCGTTCTTGGGCCTGCCGCAAATTCTCCTGGGTTAGGTATGTGAGTGTGTGGAGTTTTGCGCACAGGTCAATAACGTATTGAATTTTGTTTTTACTTGGTGAAGGTCCCTCCTCCCAATTTTCTCGCAGCACATCTAAAATGCCGCGTGGCTTATGCCCATATAATAATTCAAACGGGGAGAACCCCGTGGAGGCTTGGGGGACCTCTCGCACTGCAAATAACAAGGGTTCGAGCCATTTATCCCAGTTACGTGCGTCCTCACTTATGAATTTTTTAATTATGTTCTTGAGGGTGCGATTAAACCGTTCAACTAAACCGTCCGTTTGTGGGTGATACACGCTGGTGCGGATTGGCTTAATACCTAATAACCCATACAGTTCGTTCAGTATTCGTAATATAAACGAGGTGCCTTGGTCAGTCAGAATCTCTTTCGGGATTCCAACTCGGGAGATGACGCAGAAGAGTGCCTCCGCAATACTGCGTGCTGAGATATTGCGAAGAGGCACGGCTTCCGGGTATCGCGTTGCATAGTCCACCAGAACTAATATAAAGCGGTACCCTCGTGTTGACCGATCTAATGGCCTGACGAGATCCATCCCAATTCTTTCGAACGGGGTCTCGATTAACGGTAGAGGGCGCAAAGGCGCTTTTGGAATGGCCGCTGGATTTACTAACTGGCATTCGCGGCACGCCGTACACCACCTACGGACATCGCCATGAATCCCCGGCCAATAGAATCGGGCCATTATTTGGGCTAGTGTCTTATCCTGCCCCAAGTGTCCAGCCATGGGATTAAAGTGAGCCACCTGGAATACCAATTCCCAGCGGCTCTTCGGAATTAAAAGCTGCGTGACTCGCTCTTTAGTTTGAGTGTCCTGCGTCACTTGATATAATCTATGCTTCATAATCGCGAAGTAGGGGAAGGACAGGGTGGCGTTCGGCTGGAGCATTTGACCATCGATTACTCTCACTTGGTCAAACGCATGCCGCAGAGTCTCGTCTCGCAACTGCTCTAATGGGAAATCCGCGAGGGATTCCCCAACAGAGAGAGGAGGGGCCGGCGGCTCCTCACTCTGACGTGGAGATGACATAAACAGCTCTGTGACAGCTGCTCCCACCAAAGCAACACCGGGACCTCCCCCTGTTAAATGGCAGGACCCACTCTTCACTAAGTGTGTCATTAAATCCCGAAATCCCGGCCAATCAGTCCCCAAAATGATAGAGTGGGTAAGGCGAGGATTAACCGCCGCCTTCACTACAAATTTTTCCCCTTGAAAAAGAATGTGGACCGACACTAAAGGGTAGTTGTGAACATCCCCGTGCACACACAACACCTTCACCAATTGTGCTCCTCCCAATGCCTCGTCTTGCACCAGGCTTTGGTGGATTGAGGTCTGATTACAGCCAGAATCCACCAACACCTGATATGTATCCCCTTGGATACTCACCGGCATGCGATACGCTCCGGCCCAATTGGGGGTGGCTCCTGGCGCGTTGGGGATCCAAACCACCGCACCCACCTCCATTACCAAGCACTGCTGTTGGAGGTGGCCCGGCTCCCCACAGCGCCAGCAAACCGGCCCGGGCTTCCTCTCTGCACTAGTGCTCTGGGGCTCACTCACCTGAGGGGGGGGGAGAGACAGACACAGAAGGGAGAAACGGAAGGGCACCGCGGGTGCAGCGGGCCAGCTGGGGTGGTGCCGGCCCCCGTTTCCCGGTGGGGGAATGGGGTGAGGAGGAGACACAGGAGGAGGGGAGAGAGAGAGAGAGAGAGGAGAGAAGAGGTTGTCTGCTGTCCTGCCGTCGGGACAGCCGCCAAATGGTCCTCCGCCAGCTCGATTGCCTGATCCAGCGACGCTGGGCAGTGGCACTGGACCCACTCTGCGGTTCCTGCTGGCAAACGTGCGATGAACTGTTCCAGTACCACCTGGTCGATGAGTCCCTCGGCATTGCAGTTGTCAGCCCTCAACCACCGCCAGCAGGCAATTGATATCTGAGCTCCGTATCAATGCGCTGCCGAAGCGCGCAGAAGGTGTTAGTACGCCTGTCATTATAGTGCGGACTTTCCATAGCATAGAAAATCGCTACGTTTCAATTTGTGTAACTGAACTTTGTTTCATGTCACTGGTCATATAAACCTATGTAAACAGGAAAAATGTGGAAGAGTTTGGTCGCATCTAACTACAGCCCCAAAAAATACCATTGGCCATACTGAGCCTAGCTACATTGCTAACAGGAGTGACAGCGCGTCTGACTGCGTCTGACTGACTGGGAGGTCGCGCAAAGCTCGGAGAGGTACGGAGCAGCTCGTCTCAATTCAGATAAGAGCATATTTCATTATGGAAGTACGGTGGACTGTTCCTTTAAAAGAGCTAGCAGAGACATTGTCAGTCCCCTTGCAAATAATATTCACCAAGTCACTTGAAGAAGGCAAGCTCCCCAGTGAATGGAAAACTGGGCGTATAACACCAATCTTCAAAAAAGGATGCAAGAAAGCTCCTAGCAGCTATTGCCCAGTCAGCCTAACATCTGTCACTGGAAAAGTTTTAGAAGGAACCATTAGGGATGCACTGGTATCCCACATGAAAATGAATGGTCTATTGACATGGCATCAGCATGGGTTTCTTCCAGGGAGGTCTACAGTGACACAAATGCTTGAATGTTTGGAGGACTGGACAGAGTGGTTAGACCAGGGTTTGCCAGTCAATGTTATACAACCCCGATTCCAAAAAAAGTTGGGACAAAGTACAAATTGTAAATAAAAACGGAATGCAATAATTTACAAATCTCAATAACTGATATTGTATTCACAATAGAACATAGACAACATATCAAATGTCGAAAGTGAGAAATTTTGAAATTTCATGCCAAATATTGGCTCATTTGAAATTTCATGACAGCAACACATCTCAAAAAAGTTGGGACAGGGGCAATAAGAGGCTGGAAAAGTTAAAGGTACAAAAAAGGAACAGCTGGAGGACCAAATTGCAACTCATTAGATCAATTGGCAATAGGTCATTAACATGACTGGGTATAAAAAAGAGCATCTTGGAGTGGCAGCAGCTCTCAGATGGGAAGAGGATCACCAATCCCCCTAATTCTGCACCGACAAATAGTGGAGCAATATCAGAAAGGAGTTCGACAGTGTAAAATTGCAAAAAGTTTGAACATATCATCATCATCTACAGTGCATAATATCATCAAAAGATTCAGAGAATCTGGAAGAATCTCTGTGCGTAAGGGTCAAGGCCAGAAAACCATACTGGGTGCCCGTGATCTTCAGGCCCTTAGACGGCACTGCATCACATACAGGCATGCTTCTGTATTGGAAATCACAAAATGGGCTCAGGAATATTTCCAGAGAACATTATCTGTGAACACAATTCACCATGCCATCCGCCGTTGCCAGCTAAAACTCTATAGTTCAAAGAAGAAGCCGTATCTAAACATGATCCAGAAGCGCAGACGTCTTCTCTGGGCCAAGGCTCATTTAAAATGGACTGTGGCAAAGTGGAAAACTGTTCTGTGGTCAGACGAATCAAAATTTGAAGTTCTTTATGGAAATCAGGGACGCCGTGTCATTCGGACTAAAGAGGAGAAGGACGACCCAAGTTGTTATCAGCGCTCAGTTCAGAAGCCTGCATCTCTGATGGTATGGGGTTGCATTAGTGCATGTGGCATGGGCAGCTTACACATCTGGAAAGACACCATCAATGCTGAAAGGTATATCCAGGTTCTAGAGCAACATATGCTCCCATCCAGACGACATCTCAGGGAAGACCTTGCATTTTCCAACATGACAATGCCAAATCACATACTGCATCAATTACAGCATCATGGCTGCGTAGAAGAAGGGTCCAGGTACTGAACTGGCCAGCCTGCAGTCCTGATCTTTCACCCATAGAAAACATTTGGCGCATCATAAAACAGAAGATACGACAAAAAAGACCTAAGACAGTTGAGCAACTAGAATCCTACATTAGACAAGAATGGGTTAACATTCCTATCCCTAAACTTGAGCAACTTGTCTCCTCAGTCCCCAGACGTTTACAGACTGTTGTAAAGAGAAAAGGGGATGTCTCACAGTGGTAAACATGGCCTTGTCCCAACTTTTTTGAGATGTGTTGTCATGAAATTTAAAATCACCTAATTTTTCTCTTTAAATGATACATTTTCTCAGTTTAAACATTTGATATGTCATCTATGTTCTATTCTGAATAAAATATGGAATTTTGAAACTTCCACATCATTGTATTCCGTTTTTATTTACAATTTGTACTTTGTCCCAACTTTTTTCGAATCGGGGCTGTAAATTTGGACTTTCGCAAAGCCTTTGACTCGGTACCAATACAACATCTCCGAGCAAAGATCGAAAGCTACGGCATCAAGGGCAATTTGCTACATTGGATCAATTCTTTTCTTACTGAGCGTAAGCAAAGAGTCTGTGTCAATGGGACCAAATCAGGATGGGCTGAGGTAAGCAGTGGAGTGCCACAAGGCAGTGTGTTGGGACCAGTACTATTCACTATCTTTGTTAATGACATGCCAGAGGTAGTATCAAACCACCTAAAATTATTTGTGGATGACACAAAGATGTTCCACCCAGTCAGTCATGAGTGGGAATGTGAACTGCTACCTTTCTAGTCTACAAGGATGGGCAGGAAAGTGGCAGTTGTGCTTCCACCCTGACAAACGTACAGTGATACGAATTGGTTCAGGGTATCCCAACTACACGTATACCATGACTGAAAAAACAAGAATGATGCCATTAGCCTTCACACAACAGGAAAAATATCTGGGGATTCTGGTGGACAATGAGCTCAGTTTTGAGAACCATATAGCAGCTATAGTCTCAAAAGCCAACCAGATTGCAGGACTCATGTGACGATCACTTAAATACATGGATAAAGATGTCTTCTCTCTCCTGAACAAGTCACTGATACGCCCACATCTTGAGTATGGTGCCCCAATATGGTCACCCTACATGTGGAAATTGGCGGAACAGATTGAGAGTGTTCAGAGACGTGCCACAAAATGAGTACCTGGACTGAGGGATCTTCCATATGAGGACAGACTGAAAACTCTTAAGCTACCTACATTAGTGTACCGCAGACTACGAGGCAATATGATAAACACCTACAAATATGTACATGAAAAATACGATACAAGGGCATGCATAACAGGAATGAAGACAAACACCAAGACAAAAGGGCATAGTCTACAACTGAAAAAGAACACTATCAAGAGAAAGAAAAGACTTTATTTCTTCAGCAACTGAGTGGTCTGTTGGTGGAACAACCTGCCTGAGACAGCTGTTACAGTGCCAAATGTTAATATATTCAAAGCATGGTTGGACAAACATATGGAGGACCATTCCATGGTATACAACCAGAGGGCACTAGACAACCTACAGAGACCTGAAATGACAGTCAACTGAAAATAGGGGCGGCTGAACATGGCTACAATTCCTACACAGCCAAAAGACTCTACTCGACTCTTTATGTATCCACAATCTATGCCTGTGGGGCTCTGCTATAATACAGAGGAGATAGAATTTATTGAGAATTATCAATGTGGATGTGTCTGTAAAAAAATAAATAAATAAATAAATAAATAAAGAATTCACCATACGTCCCTCAGCAGAGAGTTAACAACAGTCTGGCTAAAAACTTGCTAATAACATTGTTCACTTTAGCTTAGACCTCAGCTAAGATAAGCATTTGTGAACCGAAGTGAAATCAATTCCAAATTAGGTAAGTTTCTATGAGCCTTAAATGGCTGTCCGTTTGTTTACACACACACACACACACACACACACACACACACACACGTGCTAGCAGAAAAGGTTAGTGCAAAAAGTGAAGTCTGAGTGAAAGAATGATGTGAAAAGCTGGTGTACTGTAAAAAAGAAAAATTAAGAGATGTCTAGGGTATTTACATGAAACACCAGGGTATTTAAATAACACTTCAGTGTCTTCTAGGAAGACATGGGTGTATATGAGGATGCAAGAAAACATGTGTGTCTATTATAAAGAGACCGGCGTCTATGAGTAGACACAAGACATCTTCCACGCACTGCTAAATACCCTAGACATGTCTTCCAGGTATTTTTAAATACCCAAGACATGTCTTCTAAGTGTTACATTTAGGGGTATTTAAATAAGACATGTCTAAACCCTTTTTATTTACAGTGTGGCTATCACACTGGGCAAACAAAAGTTCAGATTTATTTTGAAACATAATTCATAAGGATCATAAAATATTCCACAATGGCAATAGGTGTAAAATATTTGACAAAAGGTCACAGAGAAAATTCACAATAAATGTAGCTAGTTAATGATATATTTTACAGAATTGAGGCAAGGCAAGTTAAAGTTGCTCACTTATATGCAAAAAAATAAATAAAATTAAAGGATTAGTCTCTTTCTTTATTCAATACAACCAGAAGGCACTTGGGCAATATATCGCACAATATCCCCATCCCTGCCAGAATGAACATTAAAACAGGACGTAGCATGACAACTAAACCACTTTAACCAACATCTAGTCCTGAAACAAATCTCAGCCACCATTTTCAGGTTGACCAGGGATCACTTCCTGGAACTGCACCCAGTTTCAAAACCAGCTTATACCACCTATAAACTTTTGGTGTAGCTTCAGGGAGGAGAAAATCAAATGTAAATATTCTGAGGCTTACCGTGGTGGTGGAGAGGCGCAGTATCTTCACTGGCTCAGAATGATTAAAGAGCTGCATCTCCTCTATGATCACCATCTCTCCATTATAGTCGACTGCTTTCAGCACTGAACCACTTGCTGTTACAAACACACGTTTGATTTGTGAATGCTTATGTGAGCAAGCACTACAATTCGCTGTCCTGGATGTATTTAAATATGTTTTGCTTAGACTATTTTAACCCATAAAATAGATCAATTTTTTTTTATAAGTGATGTAAACCCTACACTAAATGATTACCTGTGCCAATAAACATGACCTGATGGCTGCTCCCATCCAGGGCAGTAGTGCTGGCCGACACTATACTTGTAAATGCAGCTCCTTCCTTCACCAGTAGGGGCCGTTGAGAGGACGGAGTCACTGCCTGATCCATCAGAGGCTTGTCTCTGACAAACTGAAGGGTTTTATACGGCAAATCCAAAGACTGGGAAAACCCTTCCTGCCTTGCGTCATTGTTAATACACTACACAGAGAGAAAAAGAGAAAGAGCAATAGCTAACATTGTCCAGCTTGTTACTTTAGCATAAAGTTAAAGTTCTTCCCACACCGTGTGGCGCATCAGGCAGCGCCGATCTCTGTAGCCCTCAGCCTCTCACATAGCTAGGGTTACAGTGGGGGGCTAGTCCTCTGGTAACCACAAGAGTTTAACTCCCCACTCACATCTGTATTGCAGCGTGCCTTGTTAGATGGTAGTAGGTACTATTTTTATGATGGTCTTTGGTATGACCCAACCGTGAATAGAACTCCCGATCTCGAGGCGGACACGCTACCACTAGGCCACTGTGTTACTTTATGGCACGATGGTGTAGTGGTTAGTGCTGTCACCTCACAGCAAGAAGGTCCGGGTTCGAGCCCCGTGGCCGGCGAGGGCCTTCCTGTGCGGAGTTTGCATGTTCTCCCCGTGTCCGCGTGGGTTTCCTCCGGCTGCTCCGGTTTCCCCCCACAGTCCAAAGACTCTAAATTGACCGTAGGTGTGAATGTGAGTGTGAATGGTTGTCTGTGTCTATGTGTCAGCCCTGTGATGACCTGGCGACTTGTCCAGGGTGTACCCCGCCTTTCGCCCGTAGTCAGCTGGGATAGGCTCCAGCTTGCCTGCGACCCTGTAGAACAGGATAAAGCAGCTAGAGATAATTAGATGAGATGAAATGTCACACTTTCTGTGTGAAGAAAGGCAGTACAAATGCAAGTTGTATTAGGTTACTTTTGGACATAAAATATTCCAATTCCAATGACATAGTCCATGCAATCCCATGTATAAGTTATTTCTAAGGAAATGTTAAAGGTCCCATGGCATGAAATTTTCACTTTCTGAGGTTTTTTAATGTTAAAATGAGTTCCTCTGACCTTCTTAAGTCACCCCAGTGGCTAGAAATTTCATAATGTGTAAACCAAACTATGCCCAACATTTGAGAATGGCGCGTCAAAATGGCGCGTTGATAAGCTCTTCCCTTGCCTACGTCAGCAAGGGAGATGATCCCCACGCCCCCCCCTGGATTCCCACCCACTGTATGGATTGCCCGCCCAACTCAAAAGTTGCTGTTTGTCCTACCAAGCCTACTGCGCATGCGCGAAGTCTACTGCGCATGCGCAGAACACATGACTACATTTTGTAGTGAGGAGCCCATAGAAGACACAACATGGAAATTGCGCTGTACGTGGATGTGACAACACAGAAAGGAGTCTGTTTTTACTGCCGATGGGAGAGCCCCTGAAGACGCAGTGGCTTAATTTTATTTACTTCAATAATACGCCGTCGAGTCTACCTAAGACGGTGTATGTTTGTCAGAAGCATTTTCCTGAGGAATGTTTCCACAACTTGGGACAGTACAGGGCAGGTTTTGCACATCAACTGTCACTGAAGCCTGGGTCTGTGCCAAGCATCTCTGCCGCATCAGCAACAAACACCGAACAAGTAAGTGTATAACTGGTCGTTTTGCCATGTTTTAAAATCAGTGCGTTAGCCTAGCAATGGCTACATTAGCTGTGCAGCTAACCGCTTCCTGCAGTTAGCCAGGTAATCTGCGCTACAAAACTAAATAGCATGCAGCATGCTCTGTTAAACTGAGTTTAGTCTGGAAATTGACTGTAACTTATGAGCTTATGTTTGACTATTGCTCCGCAATGCATGTCTTCTGTTGGATAAGCGATATGTTGCTGTAGTTGCTGCTTCTATCCTCTTTGGTTATGGAGTGCGTGTTCAAGCTACCATCTGTGGGATTATGACTGAACGCCTCTAAGTCAGAATCCCGCCTAGACGTGACGATACCGCAGCGCCGCGGATCTTCGGTTGGTCTGGCGAGGTCGCGCGGGCGGCCCTCCAGCGGCACCGGCCACCCGTGGAGGCAGCGGTTCTCCCAGGGGCGAGTTGGGGGGAGGAAACGGCAAAGTCCCCACTCCTCCATGGTAAAACTGATCAGTTTTACCATGGGCCTCAGGCTGAAAAAAACAACAACAAAGTCTCAGTTTTACCATGGGCTCGAGTTGTACCATTTTTTTAGACAGGGCGGACGGACCAGGGCATTCGCCCGCCTGGCCGTGCCCGACGAGGAGCGCTCTCGGCCAGCTTGGGAGGCAGACGGCAGCCCCTCCTGGAAGTGCAGTTTTACCATGGGCCTCATGCGGAAAAAAATGACAAAGTCCCACTGCTCAGTTTTACCATGGGCCTCAGGCAGGAAAAAACGACAAAGTCCCAGTTTTACCATGGGCTCGAGTTGTACCATTTTTTTAGACAGGGTGGACGGACCAGGGCATTCGCCCACCTGGCCGTGCCTGACGAGGAGCGCTCTCGGCCGGCTTGGGAGGCAAACGGCAGCCCCTCCCCCCATGGCATGCCCCCACCCTCTACCCTTCCCCGCCTCCTGCTTCTCATTAGCAAAACGACGCACTGGGAAAAGCGCTGAAATAGGGCTTTCTCCCAGGAGGCTATATCTACGTACCAAGGGTTCATTTCGAGAAAGGCTGCGGATATAACATCCGGAAGCCTCCACGAGCCCGTTTAAAGCATCAACAAACCACCATGCCATGGGCCCTTTAACATGAGCATTAATGTAACCCTTGCAACTGGAACTACTGTCCGAGCAACACTGTTATAGAAAATTAATCAACACTTTCTGATGAATCAAAAGCAAGCGTCCAGCTGTGGTATAATTCTCTTTATTATATTCTGACCTAATAAAAGAGGCTGGCTCACTCTTCCCAGAATCCTCTGTGCTGAGTAGCAAGTAGCCATTTTCCATGTTAATGATTTTCCTAAAACAATCTGTAACAATCTGCAACAATTCGGCAACATCTTTGAACATGAAATTGAAGATATTTTATCAAAATATCTATATTTTTTATTCTTTTGGCGATCCATTCCATTTTCATATGGTTATTTAAATGGGTCACGTGCATTCAAAACAAAAACAACAAACAAGATTCTGGGAAAGGGGACCAGCCCCTTTAAAATCCTTTTTCCTTCATCACAGCTAACATGTTAAAATGACTGTTGTAGAATTAGTTGATAAGTGTTGAACTTACAGCTCCAGGACGGGGGTCAGGCACTTCTCCGTTGTACGTCACCCATTTTGTAACAGGATAGTTATTGTACAGCATTTTGAATTTGCCTTCAGAGAACACTTCCCTGATGTGTTTTATCCCATAGGCACACACTGCAGAGTACTGCGATGTGCTCCTGTTGATCAAATCATAGCAATGAAATGACTGTGTTAGGATGGAGCTTAATAAAACTACTTCTAATTAAGTGTTGGGTTTCTGCTAGAGTTATGATTATTTTCTACACAAGTTCTTTAGGTTTTAACTCGTTGTGACATCTGAGTAAATAAAAAATATTTAAGCAATTTCTAGATTTACATCGCAGTCTAATTTGAAATTAAGGCAGGTTTCGAATACCCTAAATAATTTGGTCTTTACCTCATTCCATCATGTAACCTCCAAAAGTGAATGCATTTCAGATTATAGTACAAATCTGTAGGGAAAATACTTTACACAAAAATAAAGCAGTATCTAAGGCAATTGTATCCATGATTGAATTTGACTGACAGAATTTCATTTGACTGTGTTGTAAACCAAATAATAAGTCTCACATACTGCATATTATGAGGATCAGTATTTATATTGCATACACCAGTATATACTAAAGACAGTAAGGTGGGGCGGCATAATGTCTCATTGTGCTCGGGTTATAGTTTGTGTGGAGATTTGCTTTCCTTTTCTGTTTCCTCCAGTTTCCTCCCAGCTCCCAAATACATGCCAGTACATGGCGTTACTGCACTAAATTGCCCATAGATGTGAATGAGTGTGTGAATGTGTATGGTGCCCTTTGTTGTATGGGAACATAATGGGTATGTAGTATATATATATATATATATATATATATATATATATATATATATATATATATATATATATATATATATATTATAGGTTATTACATATCTACTATTATATTTAACAAATTAAATGCAGTTTATGAATCAGAAATAAAGGGCTACTGCAACACATTGAAAAATTAGGAATAAAATGTACAATTCTGAAGTTAATAGCAAACCATAAATCACTAGAAATACTAGCAAATTTTAAAAGCTTATTAGCTTATCCATGTGTCCTAATCACCTTGGGCATCCCTCGACCTTAGGCTGATCTAATACAAGTGGTAATGTTTAAGTCCTCCATTTTAGGGTTTGATTGCTATGTGCATTGTTGGACTGGTATAAAACCACAATCGTGATTACATATAATATCAATAATTGTCTTATAATGGTGATTTTTTGCAGGGTCTTCATTACAGTTATTCAAACCTACTCTTTTGGCATGTTTGAACTGAACTATACTCACGTCTGAGGAGTGAAGACTCCATAGAACACACAGGTTGTCCAATTGCCTGGACAGAAGAGGAACACATCCTGTATAATTAAAGGCAGTTTGCTTTGAGGGACAGGACAGTCCAGATGAGCCTTTAGAAATGAAGTCCACTTCTTCTGCAATATCCACTGTCCTCCTCTATCCCCCTAGAAAGGAGAGATCAGAGGGAATGAGAATAATTGCTGCAATGCTGCAAAAAAAGAAGACATCTTAGCAAGTGACTATAGTCATATTTATTTAGTAAATACTAAACATTATAAATTATACACTATAAAATGTATTATGCACATTATAAAATGTATTACATATTATAAATGTAACCATTGTATTTATTGGAAAAGTATTCTTCTATGGACAGATAATATTTTGAATTTTAAGCATTTATTTCTCAAAAGAATCAAAAGTATCTGCCAATAGAATAAGAAAAATATATTCCATTGATGCATGAAAGTATCAAAAGCAGGCTGAATCTTATAATATTTGATTTATAATGATTTCAAAATCGAAATATTAGATAAATTTTCACATATTCAAGATATTTTCACTTGCTAAGATATCTTCTTTTTTTCATTGAAGACAAGTTGGAAGTAGTCTGGTGGGTTGAAATGAACATACATGGTGCTCTTATGTAGAGTGAAGTGTAAAATGTTCAATCATCAGGAGATTATGAGATCCAAACATAAATGACTCAATTTGTGACATGTATGGCTATCCAAAAGCAAATTGTTGGTGTCTGTTAGCTCATGTACCGTTATGGGTAAAAGCAAGTACACCCTCCTTCAAATCCTTCAAGTCTATGTTTTTATTGATCAGGGCCGAAATAACAATTGTGAGATCCTCACCAATTTCAATATGTTGTCATTTTTTCCCAAAATGTAAACCAATATTCAGAAACCAGGTCAGAAAAATAAAAGTACACCCTATCATTCAGTAACATGTACAACTGTTCCTGTACAACATTTTGTAACATGTATTATTCCCTTTAGCAATAATAATATAAAGTACATGTTTTCTGCAGGAATTTATCAGTCTCTCACATTGTTTTGGAGAATTGTTTTGCCCCACTATTGTAGACAACATTGCTTCAGTTCATTGATGTTTGAGGGCATTCATTTATGCATGGCTAGCTTAAGATCCCACCACAGCATCTCAATGGGATTGAGGTCTGGACTTTGACTTTGCCATCCCAAAACCTTGATGTTTTCTTCTTTAGCCATTCAGATGTCAATTTGCTGGTGTGCTTAGGATTTTTAGTAAATTTTTGGCCCAGCTTTACCTGCTGGACAGATGGCTTCACATTTGTCTCAAGAATATTCTGGTAGAACATGCAGCCTCTACTACCATGCTTGACAGTAGGTAGGTTTTTGTGGCGATATGCTGTGCTTGGTTTTCACCGAACATGGTGCTATGCATGATGACCAAAGAGCTCCACCTTGGGCTCATCAGTCCAAAGTATATTGTTCTAGAACTTTTTTTTAAATGCAGTTCTGCAAAACTGAGTCATGCTACCACATTCTTTTTGGAGAGAAGTGACTTTTCTGAGTCACCCTTCTATGAAAGCCATACTGTACTTGTTCAGTTTTTCTGATTGTGCAGTCATGAACATGAACATTTAATGTGCTTACAGAGGTCTATAAGTCATATGATGTCGCTCTTGGATTTTTTTTTATGTCTCTGAGCATTAATCAGTCTGAAATTGATGGGATGTCCACTCCTCAAAAGACTGAAGGCTCTCATTATGTAAACAATCCTTTTTACTGTCAGTAGCAGCAGCCTATTTCCTGACGACGATCTCTGCCTCATGATTTGGCTACAACTGCAGTTGGCGCCGCATCTACATCCATAAGTGCCTGTGTTCTGACACTTACTTTGGAATGGTGAATATCAAATTGTTTGGAGATGGCCTTATAACACTTCCCAGATTGATAACAGAAACAATTGTTTCTCTGAGGTCATGGCTGATGTCCTTTCTTCTTTGAATGTTGTAGACACACATCTGAGTGCTCCAGAACACCAAACTGCCAAAATTTCTGCATTTATAGAGGTAGTTACACTTCTTGATGATTAACAAACCTTGTGCATTTCTATAGTAAGACCTGGCTGCTACTTAGTCTCTGAGTAATTGTGGAAGTAGGAAGGAATTTTCTCACCTGATTTATGAATGTTGGCTTTTTGGGAAAAATGACTACATATTGAAATCTGGTTTTGTTTTGTTTTTTTATTGTGGTTTTTTTTTTAGTTTATTTTTGTCATCACCTGAGGTTATTTGTTTGTTTCTAGAAGTTGGTAAGGACCACACAGTTGTTACTTAAGCCCTGATGAATAAAAACATATAGATTTGAAGAAAACTATGCATGAAATAGGGCAGTTAGTGATCTCCTCCAATCATGTTTAGCTGTCCTAAGATGTTGAACGAGCAGTTGTGTGTGTTGGGGAAATCTGCCTGAAAGTGACTGAATTTGGGCCCTGCGATGACCTGGCGACTTGTCCAGGGTGTACCCCGCCTCTCGCCCATAGTCAGCTGGGATAGGCTCCAGCTTGCCTGCGACCCTACACAGGATAAGTGGCTACAGATAATGGATGGATGGAAAGATGGATGGATGGATGACTGAATTTAGGAAAAGCACTGTAATGTTAGCCAAGCAACATTCTGTTGCAGGAAAGAATACCTTACAGATGCGGGCCACCCTTGACACTTGCATCTTACTGTAGGAGTCATACTCAACAGCTATTTCACTAAAGAAGATGTAAATCTTGTCATCATCCCCCTCTGGGTTTTCCTTTCCCTCAGCGACATGCTTCATGTCAATGAAAATGGGCTCTGAAATCACAGTACTAGTCAGTGATAATCTTCAGTTGAGTAGAAGAATCTCAAGTTCAAAGAATTAAAAAATATCACAACTAAACTAGATGTAAAATAGAAGTTTCAATTTTATACAATTCCAGAAATGTTTCAATTTCAGGAGCAAAATCTTCTTGTTCTAAAATCTTTATCCATTTCCAAATGCAATAAGATTTACATAAAAATTGATGTTGGTGTCCAGGGGTGCCGCTAGGGGGGGAAAGTTAGGACGATTCTAAGGGCCTGGCACTGACAGGGGGGCCTGTGAGGGATATTAATATTATTTTAATAGTATTGCCTTGTGCAAGTTTTTGAAATAAAATATTTCATTTCATCAGTTAAAATATGCAAATTATACATGGTTATGATTTGCTATAACATTTTCCTTGAATTATTTATGATATTGTCATTTCACCCCTCCACCCTTTTTACTAATGGTACAGTCTGATTCTGGGAGCGGGACGTGTGAAATGTGTAGCTCCGTGTATGCACAGCACTATTTGCGCAGCTCAGATCAGCTGTCGGTTTTTCTACGTGCGCAACAGAGGTGTACATTCTAGAAGTTGCTAAGCAGGAGCAGGTGTGATGGTGGTGAGATAAATTATGAAGTCCGGATATCAAAAACGGAAGGAGAAGCAGCAGAAAGCTGAAAGCAGAGCATTTTTTAAGGATTTTCCACTAGGAGACCAACTGGTCTGGGCAATACAATCACAGGCCCCAGAGTCCATGTGGCTGCACTGCTGCGGCATATTCTGTGATGCAAAATGGTTCAATCACCATACAGACAAACACACTACAGTGACTACACAGCTATCAAGAGCAATTACCAAGCACAAATGTTATGTCAAAGACACTCAAAGTTACACAGTAATGACATCGGATTCTGACATCAGCCATCTCAGTAACCAAATTTTAGTTTTGTTTTTCTTAACCAACATGATCTTGTGTGTATATCTTATAACATAGATCTTCGTTTTCCTTGTTAAATGTATACTTACATGGTACTTGGTTAATTAATTGCAACTGATTGAACCAAATGATAAGACATAACTTGGTTTAAAATTTGGTCTCCCAGTGAAGCTGGTTTGGCATTGACTAGGAGACCAAATCTGGCCACTGGGAGACTATGTTAAAAAAATGCTCTGCCTGAAAGGGAGAAAAAGGGTCGACAATTGGTGACTCAGTTTTTCCCAAAGAAAGGTAGCCTATTATTCACTGACACTCAATGCCATTACAACATACTAGCTAATGATAGACTAGCACATTTCATTTTAACCTAGTTGGAATATCAAGACAACACTTTTCAATAAGCAGTGCAGTGTCATTTTATTTACATACTTCACGTTTATTGCCATGGAAGATCAGATGAATGTAATGTAGAAGGTCTGCACAGAACTAGCTAAACTTGTGCAATAAACTAGCCTACTGGGCTAATACGTGAGATAAAATATTAGGCTAGCCTACATGATACTGGTGATAATAACTGGTTTCAAAACTAATGAGGTGCCCTCAACATACACAGATTCAGCCTCAGGAATAGGACCCCAGCCCTCAACCCAATTCCCAGTTGAAGGAGAAGGAGGTGAGCAATACAATCCATGAATAAAGGATTTAGGGTTAAAAACTATTTTAATTGCTAGGCTACAGTAGGCAGCATTAGACTTACATTAGACTTACATTAAAATGAAAAGACATTTCTTTTCTTTTATGAGCAACTATTCTTAGGTAATTTAGTATATAGTTCATTCAATCAAAATGTTCATGTGTTGAGAGAACTTGCATGCATTACTGTCTCAGTAGTATCTCAGTGGATTTATAACAGATTCTGTATTATGCACATTATGGATACTTCAGAGCCAGGGCCCTCCTCAGGCCATGATGCAGCAGTCAGAGAGGAGGCCAGAGGTGTTCAAATGCAGGAAGAGGAGAGGGCGAGTAACAGCAGCTCAGGTGATGATGAGGAAGAAGCAGCAGCAGTGAAGAGTAAGGAACAGGCTGAGTTAAGGGACACTGCAGAGACTGAGCAGCATGCAGAATCAGAGGATCTGCTGTCTGCTGATCCAGGGTTGTGGCCAGCTAATTTAAGTGATAGTGACAGGGCAACTATTGTCAGAAAATTAGCTTTTACTGATGAAAAACAAATGTCCAAAGATTCAGAGGGAAAGCCATTTCCAGATTACCTGAAGTACACCAAAGCAGCAAATGGCAGAGAAAAAATGAAAAGGGATTGGCTGATTTACAGTGAGAGTGCAAATGCACTGTAAAAAACTAGTGTAGTTATTCATCAAGGCATACATTTGATCACATACAATAAGTCAATAAATGGAGGAAACAAAGGAATACATTTTGTAATCCTGATTATTGATGATGTTTACTGGAGGGCTCTGGAGTATACATAATGTGCATACAGAATGTTATAAATCCATACTGATACAGTGATACATGCAATTTCTCTCAACACAAACATTTGGATTGAATGAACTCCATAGGCTACTACTGACTGGCCTAATAATAGTTGCTCATAAAAGAAAATATATACAGTATCTTCCATATACATCATGGAATTTTCATTTTAAGGCAACAGTCTATTCAGTCTAATTCTGACAGTTCTGCATTTAAAATGTTCATATACCAAATAATTGTATCACCTAAACTTACTAGGTAGCTGATCACATGCATAGTAAAGTAGAAGTGCCAGCCAAAAACAGACTTCAAATTCAGTTGCTTGCACTTGAAAATTTTACCGGGGTGGCCCTAAATTGTAATCTTTCATAGGGCCCAAGATTTCTAGTGGCACCCCTGTTGGTGTCATGTTTGATCTTTACATTGACCAACTTGACTTTGTGTGTGTGTGTGTGTGTGTTTGTGTGTGCACGCGCGAACACGCGCATATCCACACTCTTACCATTGAGACAAGAAGACGAGTAATCAGATCGTAGAGTGTACTTTAAGCTTCGCATCACAGCCATGTCTGAGCCCAGGAAATTCACAGATGTAGCAGAGTACAGCTCTCCATCTAAATGCCAAGCAGAATTGTAATATTGTTATAACATTAGCATGACACCATTCAGCTATGTTCTTATAAAACCATCAAAAATATAATTTTAGCTACGATGATCAGCATCTGTATTAAAGTGGCTGGGCATTCATAATGAATATAATGCATTTACTAAACTGGAAAAGGAAATTAAATTAAAAAAAAGTAAAGAACTATACACATAAAAGAGGTACTAAACATATGCGTTTTTTTGAGCTGTAAACTAAATGAGGTGATGGTACTGTGATGAAGCACATCAATGCTGTTGTTAATACTGACAAAATTACCATTTTTATCATTGGTATTTTATGGGTTGAAAATGGCTCAAAATGCCATTCTATTGGTGAAAATAATCCTTAACCTTGCAAGGCCGATGCTGATGTAGAGTCAACCTTTTGGTACTTCTCTACGTCATTTTTTTTTAAAATAATAAAAAAAAAAGACTGTTAACAGCTTCTAATCAGAAGTGGGCAGCCCACCTCCCCTAGTCCCTGCCCTTGAGTGGGAGTCTGTGAAACTGCCCTAATTTTCAAATATTTGCTCTTCATTCACAGGAGTTTACACTCCCCTCTTCAGATGCTCCCCACTTCCCTCCTTTCAGATCTTCCCCTCCTTACTTCTCAGCCCCCCTCCCCATCTCCCTCTTCTCCTACAACCCCACCCCCACACACACTTTTTGACAAGCCATTTTTCAAAATTACGCACTGGGTTAGGCTCAGAGCTGGAGTGAAGTTAAACTTTAAATAACTCCCTAACTGAACATTGTGTTCTTTAATTTGTTATGTCATGGAGCAGTTACGCATTAAGAGGGATGACGCACCTACCAACAAGTTCAGAGGCGTATCTCTGGAAAGGATCAAATGGACACTTTCCCCTCCCATTATGTTGTCTATTTTCCAGGGTCAGGTTGCCGTCTGTATAAGACTGGAAGACAGAACACAGCACAGGCTACATGAAACATCTACATGGTATGTCACAATGCAGCAAAATATTCACAAAGACTGAAACTTTGCTAATGTCTACAATAACATGATAATGAAATTTTGCAGTGAAATAATGTGAGATATTACTCACCATTAAATCACAGATTGGATCGAAAGCATTGGTACCACACACATACATCCTGCCATCTGGCATTTTATGAAGGATCCGGATGTAATTACGACATTCGTTCTGGAACGGAAATAACAGGGTCCAGTGAATTATCAGAGTCTGGACAGTCATAAAACAGAGATTCAGTTCATTCCAGACCAGGTCACAGAACAACACAAGACAGAAGAATAACGTGGAATAATTTCATGGGCTAGTTTAAGGACTCACTGAAGATGAGCTGCAGATGAGGGCTTTGTATGATAGCATACCTGTTCCTAATGCAGAAGATCTGTCAGTAATGAAATTTGTTTTACACACAGTCCTCACTGGTATCCTCTTTCCAGAGGACGTTTTATATTTACTGCACAAAAGTGTTGAGGCTAACCAGGATTTGAAAGAAACATGGCCTTGGGTTCTTTACTGTATTAGGAAATGTATGATTTGTTACACACATTTGAGTCTTTATATATATTTATGGGGAAGCCATGGCCTAATGGTTAGAGAAGCAGCTTTTAGACCAAAAGTTTGCAGGTTCAATTCCCTGGACCAGCAGAAATGGCTGAAGTGCCCTTGAGCAAGGCACCAAACCCCCAACTGCTCCTCAGGCTGCTCTGGGTATGTTGTATGTCGCTCTGGATAAGAGCATCTGCTGAATGCCATTAATGTAATATATCTGTGGTGGCCTTGGAAAACTCTTCATACAGTAAAAGTTTGATATTTTTCCTGTATTGAAATTGGTGTCTTATTTGCATATATATAAAGCATTAGTAAAGTCTTCCACTTATCAGCATTTTAAAAGCCTGGTTGCTGTGAGTAAGTGAAAAAGGAAAGAATGAAAATCACATTTAAGTATTTTATTTTAATTCCATGCAAATTCCTGCCTTCATCTAGATTTATAACCTAATTTACTTATGTAAAAACATAACTGTCAAAATCGAAATTTTAAAGTAAGTTTACAATAGGAAATGAGTTATCACTGATTATCAACATCATTCATATCGGTCTCTGTGTCACCATCCTGAAGGAAAAGTTACTTATGTTTGGGGAAAAAAGTTCTCATCCTTGTCTCATCACTCCCCTGAGCTCTGCTAACACTGCTCCAGAAGTAATCACTGATTCATTCAACAACAACTGTTCTATTGACCAATTATTAGGTGTGCTGTACTGTATGTATATTTTTGACAATGTATGTATAACTTTGACCGTGTTGATTTCAGAAAACCCAAAATAAATTAAAAAATTGTACACTAAATTTGTATTTTTAATAAAAAAATATATGTTGTACAATCATTCTTCCTCAGAAAAAGAACAGATCAAAGAAATCATTAAAAGCCCAATATTGCCATGACATTCATGTCTATAATGAGTGTAACTTCTGAATGCAAATGTGTGTGAGAGGATATACATCATGTCAACATCCAATCTAACAAAAGCCCCTGATGGAACTCCCACAGGTTTGATCTGGATAATTTAACTATAATTGTTACAGCAAAAAAAGATCTCACCTCCAAACTTTTCCCTTTGTATGAACATGTCTTCTGCATGTCTGGAGTCACCTCCCACTTTACCTACAAGAGAGATAATCAGTATAATTGTCCACTGATATAGTCTTAAATACAGTACAGTTTAAAATGTATTACTACACCCAACAATTTTAATAATAATAATAATAATAATAATAATAATAGGGCGGCACGGTGGTGTAGTGGTTAGCGCTGTCGCCTCACAGCAAGAAGGTCCGGGTGCGAGCCCCGTGGCCGGCGAGGGCCTTCCTGTGCGGAGTTTGCATGTTCTCCCCGTGGGTTTCCTCCGGGTGCTCCAGTTTCCCCCACAGTCCAAAGACATGCAGGTTAGGTTAACTGGTGACTCTAAATTGACCGTAGGTGTGAATGTGAGTGTGAATGGTTGTCTGTGTCTATGTGTCAGCCCTGTGATGACCTGGCGACTTGTCCAGGGTGTACCCCGCCTTTCGCCCGTAGTCAGCTGGGATAGGCTCCAGCTTGCCTGCGACCCTGTAGGACAGGATAAAGCGGCTACAGATAATGAGATGAGATAATAATAATAATAATAATAATAATAATAATAATAATGTAGCACCTTTCAGTCATTTAAAATGCATACAGACATAATGAAACAAAATGTAGCCAAATATAATAGTGAAACAAATATATCATAAAAAATAAAATTGACAAAAAGAGAAAAATATTTTAATTAATGTCGCCACAAGCGGCGATGAAGGCCGATTCTGTGACCCATCACACGTGGTCATCATACAGTGCACATGCATCTGAGATGTGTGACAAAAGCCTGGGTATGTGATGTGTGCACCACCAGTGATGAGGCTTTAGGCATTTACTTTACGTGTGTGCTAAAAGCTATGGTTTCAAATATTGGATGTACTGTTTTTTGGGTATAAAATTAATTTAACAAGGCAGTGTTTTTGTTTGAAAGTTATACTCAAGTTGTAAATGCAGTTCAAAGTTCATGAGGTTCATGATTCTATCAGTAAACTACATCAAAAGGAGCACTTTGGTATATCATGGATGAAACACAGGAATTAGACACAGACATATTACCATAGTGACACCTTAGGGGAGCATATGACTCCCCTACGCTCTATCACTGAAGCCACAAAAAGAGCCACAAGGTGGCTCTGAATGAAGAGGGGAGACCCATGGCTTGTTGCTGCTGGGATGCAAGCTGGGACCTGATAAACCCTGGCTGGGTCACCTGGGTGAGGGGGGCTAATAGATCTTATAAAGATGCCGCAAAGTAAAGAGTTACAAGAACAGATGTGCAACAAAATAATTGAAATCTATCAGTCTGTAAAGGGTTACAAAGCTATTGCCAAGGCTCTGGGACTCCAGTGAACCACAGTGAGAGCCATTATCTACAAATGGAAAAAAACTTGGAACAGTGGCAAACCTTCCCAGGAGTGGCCAGCCTTCCAAAATTCAACCAAGAGCACTTTAATCCAGGAGTTCACAAAATAACCCTGACAAAAATCTAAGGAACTGCAAGCCTCACTTGGCTCAGTTAACATCAGTGTTCATAATTCTACAATAAGGAAGGCACTGGGCAAAAATGGCATCCAAGGGAGAGTTGCACGGCGCAAACCACTGCTGACCAAAAAGAACAGAAAGACTCATCTCACATTTGCCAAAAAGCATCTTGATGACCCCCAAGACTTTGGGGATAATATTCTGTGGACTGATCAGTCAAAAATAGAACTTTTTGGAAGACATGGGTCCCAGTACATCTGGTGTAAGGCTAACACAGCATTCCAAAATAAGAACATCATACCAACAGTCAAACATGGTTGTGTGATGGTCTGGGGCTGCTTTTCTGCTTCAGGACCTGGATGACATGCCATAATTGATGGAACCATGAATTCTGCTCTCTACCAGAAAATCCTAAAGCAGAATGTCCGCC
Source organism: Neoarius graeffei (assembly GCF_027579695.1). Classification (NCBI taxonomy): domain Eukaryota; kingdom Metazoa; phylum Chordata; class Actinopteri; order Siluriformes; family Ariidae; genus Neoarius; species Neoarius graeffei. Next base: position 39,864,667 of record NC_083591.1, on the reverse strand, counting down.
CATCAGTTCATGACTTAAAGCTCAAGCACAGCTGGATTATGCAGCAGGACAATGATCTGAAGCACACAAGCAAGTCCACCTCTGAATGGCTCAAAAGAAATAAAATTAAGGTTTTGGAGTGGCCTCGTCAAAGTCCTGACTTGAATCCAATTGAGATGCTGTGGCAAGACCTTAAACGGGCAGTTCATGCTCAAAAACCCTCCAATATTGCTGAATTGAAACATTTCTGCAAAGAAGAGTGGGCAAAAATTCCTGCACAGCGATGTAAAAGATTCATTGCAAGTTATTGCAAGTATTAAATTGCAGTTGTGGTCCAACCAGTTATTAGGTTTAAGGGGGCAATTACTTTTCACATGGGTGATACAGGTTTTGATTAACTCTTTAATGTTAATAAATGATCATTTATAAGCTGCATTGTGTTTACTTGCATCGTCTTTATCTTATATTAGACTTTGTTGGATGACCTAAAACATTTAAATGTGACAAATAAGCAAAAATGGAAGAAATCAGCAGGGGACAAATACTTTTTCACAGCACTGCAGCCCTCTTCCCCTCTTGCGAGCATGTCAAGTGATACCAATGGATGCATTATGTCGTCTAGTTTATTTTGATCCCATGGTCTTCATCCTAGGTGTAGAACTGAGGTTAGTTTAGCCTTTGAAAGCGAATGAGACTCAATTATGGTCACCAGCAAGGGAATTTTCCTCCTATCCATTGCCATGTTTATTCCAGGACAAACACCACAATTAACCAAGATAACGCAAATCTGATGTCTACATCTCTTAAAAGGAGCTTGTTTGTTAGACATGTGAATTAGCCCATCTCTCAACAATAATGCAACTCAAAGCTGAGTTTTATTAACGTTACTCCTCATCCTCACCTATCCTTTGATAGGTGTTGTTGGGGCATCATGGATGCTTGGGCTACAACCCTCCTCCAACCCTCTTTGTCAAGTCAAGTCAACTTTATTGTCAAATATGCTATACATGCTCGACATACAGCACAGATGAAATATCAGTCCTCTCTGACCCACGGTGCAAACTGGCAATGTAATGAATAAAAATAGAATAATTGAAAAAAACAAACAATATAAACAGTATAAACACTCTAGATAGGAGCTAGACAGACTAAACACTCAAACAATATAAACAGAATAAATAAACAGTATAAACACTAGATAAGAACAAGACAGACTAAACACTCAGACAATATAAACCAGGGATGGGCAACTTGCATGATAAAGAGGGCCACAATTTTTCATCATCACCATCAGAGGGCCACATGACCGCGCACTTCAACTAATCAGATTACTACATCAAATTACTACATCCATGTTTTATCAGAGGCCAAAGGGAATGGCAAGCTTATCTGGAAGCAACTAAATAGTCTATTAAATCCAGAGGGTAAAAACACCCAAAATCAATTTAAACTCAAACTTGGAGAAAATGTCATCTCTGATAGTACACAAGTCTCAAACGAATTTAATAATTTCTTTATAGAATCTGTCAAGAACCTTGCCTCAGGTTTCCCCTGTAAGAATAATGCTGTCCAAACAGCATTAATCGATGACCAAGAGAATTCATTTCACCTTAAAGAGGTCAGTCATACTGCTGTTTTAAAAGCTATAAATGACCTAAACACCACATACTCAAAAGACATCTATAATTTAGACACAGCTTTTCTCAAGAAATACAGCAGCATCCTAGTCCAACCCCTCACTCATCTTATTAATATTTCTATTAAAACTGGACAATTTCCAGATGGGTGGAAAACTGCTCAAGTAATACCACTCTTTAAATCTGGAGATGCTGGAATTATATCTAATTATAGACCCATTAGCCTTCTTCCAGTTTTTTCTAAAGTCCTGGAGAAGATTGTTTTAGAACAACTAATGTGCTACCTTGAGTCAAATCACTATTTGCATCCTTTGCAATTCGGATTCAGATGTAACTACTCTACAGAATCCGCTACTTGTTATTTAACTGAAAAAATAAAACAATCACTTGACAAAGGGCATGTGGTCGGTGCAGTATTCCTAGATTTAAAAAAAGCGTTTGATACAGTCAATCACAATATTTTAATTTCAAAACTAATTAAGTTCAATTTCTCTAAAAAGTCATTGTCTTGGTTTGAGTCATACTTAAAGGGCCGGGAGCAATGTGTTACTATTAATGATGTGAGTTCTAATTTTCTTAAAATTGAAACGGGGATCCCTCAAGGTACTGTCTTAGGGCCTATACTGTTCAGTCTTTATATCAATGACTTACCAGATGTGTGCCCAGATATAGGTCTACAGATGTATGCAGATGACACAGTGGTATATGCATCTGGTAAGACCTGTACTCTTGTGGCTGAGAAACTAAATACTACCTTGCATAAAATAGCATTTTGGCTGGCTTCATCCTGTTTAACCCTAAACATTAAAAAGACAAATTCTGTGTGTTTCTCTATAAAGAAACAACCAATAAACACCCTGGATATAAGAATTAACGGTGAGCCCATTGAGCAAGTCCCCGAAGTGAAATATCTGGGTATAATCATGGATTATCAGTTGAACTTTAAAAGTCATGTAAAGAAAATGTGTAAGACTATTAAGGCAAATCTAGGATGTTTTAAGATGATAAGAAATTGCTTAACTCTAAATTGTGCCTTTGCTTTTATGAATTCTATGATTTTCTCACATATATCTTACGGTTTGACCACATGGTCTCAGGCTCACCAGACAACAATAAAATGCATAGAATGCCTCTATAACCAAACCCTCAAAGTTTTAGACAAGAAAAGAATAAGGCATCATCATTGCCAAATTTTAAACAAATATAAGATTCTCAGTTTTACTAATTTTATTTCATTATACACAGTTAAATTGGTTTTTAAATGCCTCAATAATACTGCTCCTCAACTGCTCTGTGAGTCAATAACAAGACTTCAAAGTGGTACTAGATCCACCACCCGAGCAATGTTAAAAGGCAATTGCACTGTTCCATTCCGTAGAACTTCATTTGCACAAACCTCTTTTTCAATAAAAGGAACACAATTATGGAATTCTCTACCAGACAGTTTAAAATCCATAGCTACACTTCTCTCTTTCAAAAAACAGACAAAACAATGGCTAGTTCAACAGCAATCCTGCTATCATATTTAGTTTGAATCACTAGTTTAGATATTTAGCTTATTTGTCTTTTTATTTTACTATTGCTATTGTTATTTTTAATTTTGTTATTATTATGATCATTATTTTTTATTTTATTTTATTTTTATGTATATATATTTTTTCTCATAGATTTTAAATATTCATTTTCTCTTTTTTTGTTTTGTTTAATTAAAAGCCCAACTAGGGACAAGTGTTGTGAATTAGCTTTGGCTACAAATACTGTGATGCATACATCAGATAACTGTTCCAGATATCTATGTCTTTGTATCTGTCCCTATTCAAAAATAAACAATACAACATCAGATATGAGAGAAGTTATAAAAGAATTTTAAATAAGAACAAAATATTTGTATATTCTTATGTCTGTATGTTTATTGAACCAACATACATTTATTTAATATTTTCCACACTGAAATGCATTTTTAACATAATGCTCGTCTTGTTAAACGACAAACACAAGTTTGTTTTAAAAGAAACAAAGTGCAAAGGGCTCACATTCAATGAGGCACAAAACTAAAAAAAAAAAAACCAGTGGCCCAACATTAAGTGCAACTTAATGGGATACTTGTGGTTTTGCCTGCTGGCACACAATAGACTGGATGTCAATATCAATCTTTGTGCATCCAATCCGCATCAAATGAAAAAGAGTATCATCCGTGAGTCTGTTCCTCTCTTTTGACTTAATGTGCTTCATTGTTGAAAAGCTGCTCTCACAAATGTAAGTGCTCCCAAACATGCTGGCCATTGACGGAGCAAAATCTCTGAGGAGTGGAAAACGTGCCTCTGGTAGCAGTCTCCAAAATGAAATTCCCCTTTCATTGCGCTTTGCTTGAAAATATGGATCTGACTGCAACTTGCAGAGTTCGAGCTGCAGTTCTGATGGTTGCTCGCTGACAGCAGCAGAGACGGGGTCCGTGAATAGCGCAATTCGTGGTTTCATCACATGAAAATCTTGGAAACGATCGTTAAACTGCTCCTGCAATTTTTCGATGTCGGCCCGATACTTCTGAAGTAGTTTCTCGCACCTGGGGTTATCTTTTCACATCTCCTCACAAGCGGGAAAGTGTGCCAAATTTGGACGATGGGAAGAAAATCCTTCTATGAACAGGTCAAGTTTACGCTGGAATGCGGTTATGTGCGCATACAGATCGCAAACAGTGTGGTCTCTCCCCTGCAAGTGTGTGTTAAGGTGGTTGAGATGCGAGGTGATGTCTGTCAGAAAGGCCATGTTGCAAATAAACTGTGTGTCTTTGAGTTTTCTGCAGTAGGCGCTTGTATCACCACTAATACTGTTCTCCAAGAACACTGGTAGTTCAGAGTGCGGCGCAAAAAAAACACTCCAGACACTTCCCTCGACTCATCCATCTGATCTCAGTGTGCATTTGTAAATCCCCATACGCGGCGTCCACTTCATCCAAAAAGGCAATGAACCTCCTGTGACAAAGGGACCTGTTCCCCCCTCTGATGAGATTTGTTACTTTGGTCACTAAATCCATAACGTGGCTAAAGTTCAGGGTCTTCGCGCAGAGCACTTCCTGGAGAGATAAAATGCATTGCATGTTAAAAAAATATTTTTGTCCTGCCATGTCAAACTCAGGCCTACATCTCACAGTTAATATGAGGCTACTCACCTGATGTATGATACAGTGCAGTATAGGGCAGTTTACCCCGCTCTGTCGGAGGAGCCCTGCGAAACCTCTGTGTCTTCCCTGCATCGCGGGTGCGCCATCCGTAACAACAGTTGACAGCTTGTCAAAGCCACCAAATCCACTTGCAACACTGTCAACGGCATTGAATATATCGGTGCCCTTAGTCGTATCATGCAGAGAAACCAATTGTAATAGCTCCTCGTGCACTTCAAATGAACTATCAATAGTTCTTGTAAAAATCAGTAGCTGGCTAACATCCATCACATCTGTACTCTCATCCAAAGCCAAAGAGAAGTACTTGCAGTCATGCATGACTTTTCTCAGCTTAATTTCGACATGATCGTGAATGTCAAAAATTCTGCGCGTCACTGTGCGTTGGGACAAAGAGACCGTTTCAAAGTGTTTAAGCATCTTATCGTCACCAAAAGCTTTAGCCATTTCCACGGTGCACACCTTGACAATTTCCCCATATGACAATGGCTTCTTTGCTTTGGCAAGCTCAAGTGAAACAGCATAAGAGGCTTTGAGTGCTGATTCCTGTGTAGTTGTGGCTCTGGTGAAAAGTTGCTGTTGTTGGTTTACTTTTGATTTGAGGTCGGCTACGACAGCGGCCCTTGCAGCTCCAGTGTACTTCTCATATTTAACTTTGTGCAAGGTGTTGTAGTGGCAACTTAAGTTGAAATCTTTCATGACTGCTATGGTTTCTAAGCAAACCAGACACATGGGTTTGCCTTTGAATTCTATGAAGAGATAATCTGCTTCCCATCTTGACTGAAAGGTATGGTTTTCTTGATCGAGTTTTCTTTTTTTGCACTGCTAGTAGCCATGGCTCTCTTGTCTCTCTTCCTCGCTGAAGGGGGTAAGGCCCAGGGCCCCGATATTGTTTGCAAAGGAAGCGCCCTCTATCGGTCAACAGTGTAATTACAACAGTGTTTTTTAAAAAAAAAGGCGCGGTTAAATTTTTTTTCCTGATAATTAATAAATTAATCTACGGGCCGCACTGAGTAAGGAGGCGAGCCGCATGCGGCCCGCGGGCCACCCGTTGCCCATCCCTGATATAAAACAATATAAAACATTCTAGATATGAACTAGACTAAACACTCAAACAATATAAACAGTATAAATAAACAGTATAAACACTAGATAAGAACAAGACAGACTAAACACTCAAACAGACAATATAAACAGTATAAACACTCTAGATATTAACTAGACGAAACACACACACACACACACACACACACACACACACACACACACACACACACACACACACAAATTGGTACAATAACCAAACAGTCAAGGACACGAGGTATAGCAGGTAAACATGAAATAAGCAGAATAAACAAACTAGCAGCTGTTAAGGTGAGGTAGTGCGGAATAGTGCAAATGAGCGAGGTAAAGTGAGATGTGCGGTCCCTGAGTTCAGTGTGTTAATGAACGATGATATATATATATATATATATATATATATATATATATATATATATATATATGTGTGTGTGTGTGTGTGTGTGTGTGCGCGCATGTGTTTGGGGGGGGGACTGTGAGGATGACATGTCAGATGCTGAAGGAGGGTGTGCGAGCAGAATCTGTGGCAGGGGGCAGAGGAGGGACAGAACAGGGAGGGAGTTGAGCCTCCTGACTGCCCGGTGAAAGAAACTGTTCTTGAGCCTGCTGGTTTTGGCCCGGAGACTCCGCAGTCTCCTCCCCGACGGCAGCAGGCTGAAGAGGCTGTGAGATGGGTGGGTGGGGTCACCTGCAATCCTGATGGCTTTGCGGGTGAGGCGGGAGTTATAGATATCCATAAGAGAAGGGAGAGAGACACCAGTGATCTTCTCAGCTGCTCTCACGATGAGCTGCAGGGTCTTGCAGCAGGACACGGTGCAGGCGCTGTACCACACGGTGATGCAGCTGGTCAGGATGTTCTCGATGGTGCCTCTGTAGAATGTGTGCATGATGGGGGCCGGGACTCTTGCTCTCCTCAGTTTGCGGAGGAAGTACAGATGCTGTTGGGCTTTTTTGGCCAGTGATGCGGTGTTGTTGTTCCAGGACAAGTCCTCCGCTCTTCTTAGTATTTCTGTGAAGTTCATATGTGTCCATTCTCATATGTTATGCTCCCATCTCTTTCGTTGTCTACCATGCCTTTGGGCCCCAGGCACTGTCCCTTGTAGTGTAGTATTCGTTAGACCGGCCACACGTGTGACATGGCCATACCATTTAAAGGGGCCATGGCATGGTGGTTTGTTGATGCTTTAAACGGGATCGTGGAGGCTTCCGGATGTTATATCCACAGCCTTTCTCGAAATGAACCCTCAGAACGTAGATATAGCCTCCTGGAAGAAAGCCTCATTTCAGCCCTTTTCCCAGTGCGTCATTTTGCTAATGAGAAGCATGGAGGCGGGGAAGGGTAGAGGGTGGGGGCGTGCCATGGGGGGAGGGGGAGGGGCTGCCATCTGCCTCCCAAGCCGGCGAAGAGCGCTCCTCGTCGGGCACGGCCAGGCGGGCGAATGCCCTGGTCTGTCTGCCCTGTCTAAAAAAGATAGTACAACTCGAGCCCATGGTAAAACTGGGACTTTGTCATTTTTTCCCCGCCTGAGACCCATGGTAAAACTGAGCAGTGGGACTTTGTCATTTTTTTCCGCCTAAGGCCCATGGTAAAACTGCACTTCCAGGAGGGGCTGCCGTCTGCCTCCCAAGCCGGCGAAGAGTTTTAAATACCGTTTTAAAATACAGTTTTAAATACCGCGCGCTGACATCATTAAGGTGCGACGCGAGGAAATAAAATAAATTCAACAAATGTTTGGGTTTTTACTGAACAAACAAACAAATAAAATGAACGAGTGACTTAAAAAAAAGAATGTGGGTGTCTTTGTAAAAACTGTTTTGATTGGCTATTATAACAGAGGTAGCGCAGAGTACCTGGCTAACTGCAGGAAGCGGTTAGCTGCACAGCTAATGTAGCCATTGCAAACGCACCGATTTTAAAACACGGCAAAACGACTTAACAGTTATACACTTACTTGTTCGGTGTTTGTGGCTGATGCGGCAGGGATGCTTAGTACGGACCCAGGCTTCAGTGACAGTTGATGTGCAAAACCTGCCCTGTACTGTCCCAAGTTGTGGAAACATTCCTCAGGAAAATGCTTCCGACAAACATACACCGTCTTAGGTAGACTCGACGGCGTATTATTGGAGTAAATAAAATTAAGCCACTGCGTCTTCAGGGGCTCTCCCGTCGGCAGTAAAAACAGACTCTTTTCTGTGTTGTCACATCCATGTACAGCGCAATTTCCATGTTTCGCTCGCTTAGGTGGTGCCATGTTGTTGTGTCCTCTATGGTCTCCTCACTACAACTGGGCGGGCAATCCATACAGTGGGTGGGAATCCAGAGGGGGGGCGTGGGGATCATCTCCCTTGCTGACGTAGGCAAGGGAAGAGCTTATCAACGCGCCGTTTTGACGCGCCATTCTCAAATGTTGGGCGTAGTTTGATTTACACATTATGAAATTTCTAGCCACTGGGGTGACTTAAGAAGGTCAGAGGAACTCATTTTAACGTTAAAAAACCTCAGAAAGTGAAAATTTCATGCCATGGGACCTTTAAGTATTCTTTTCTTAACACTCAGAGGTCCGGGGCCTTTCAGACACTTTGAGGCAGTCTGCTACACCTTGACATTAAGTTTTTCATCTAACTAAAAACATCTATGCAAAAGTGGTACATATGGTGATATTCTAGAAAACCTCAATGATAATATAAGAGTAAAGTGAATGTAATGAAATTAGTTTTTATTAAAATTAAGTGTAAACACAACCAGACAAAAAACTATTTTCAAAGGTCTTCAAATCTTGTTTAAAAAAAAAAAAACACTATAAATATATCTGGCCAAGACTTTTGAAGTTTGAACCTTGTAAACATAAGTGTTGTCTACATAAAAGTAAGAAGATCATTCAGAAATGTCATGAAGGTTCAATACAAATTGTAAGAAAGTCAGACTAACTGAAGCCAGTGGCTCTTTCAAATGAATACGGATTAGAAGAGGTGGGGTTTACATTAGACCGTATCAGCGAATCATCAGATTAACGTTTTTAAAACGATTAGTGTGCACACAGCAACGCCAATACACGATTCGCGTGCACACAGCAACGCCAATACACGGATACGCTTGGCTCCGCAGGCATCCTGCGCTCCAAATCACTCCGCCCTGAACAGCGAGTGCCCTCTGGAGGGTGCGCACTCCGGCCCTGCGCAGCTCACAGAGCGCGCGAGTGGAGTGCACGAGCAGTGATTTGGGACTGAGCTGCTGCGTCTGTGATCTCAGTGCATGTCGGGCATGCGCGTCACTTACCACTTGCAAGTGGAAGGATGGCAAGCCTAAAGACAATCATAACTACACAATGGGCAGTATTTGCATCAGTATTTGCAGTATTTTCATACTTTTATACTCTTTAATGAAAGGTGATACAAGGCGGAAGTCTGCGCCGTTTTTCAGCAGTCGCATCACATGACCAACACCAGCGAATCAGGAAGGTGGATGTCACAGTGACGTTGTCCAATGACGACGCCAGCTAGAGCTCAGCGTATCCACGTATTCTCAATGTTTACACAGCACCAGACCAGACACGATCTGGATTGAATACGTGGACCCTGGCGGATTCCCGTTTCCCGGCGTTTTAATGTAAACGGACAGTGCATCTGCGAAGAAAACGAGACAGATACGGTCTAATGTAAACTTGGCCTTAGTGTTTCACACCTGTAACTGCCCCCGCCCCCCTGTCGCTGTTCAAGTGTCGGTGGCTGTCCATTTGTCAATGACTGTCATTGTCCTGTCAATTGCTCTGCCAGGGCATTGTAGTTCCCTTCCCCCAAAGCTTTCTACTGAAATTAGCAGTTCTCATCTCGATGCCAAGCAACAAAACAGTTGTTGTCTTGCTGAAGGCAAAGGTAGACGATACATGTATCACACTTCCACAGAGTTTTTGTTTTCCTCCCCTGCCGCCTGCAGTACACACAGGCTCTGCGACCATCAGCAGCCCTCTTCCCATCTGCGCTGAGCTCAATCCCACAAACTGGCATGAGAGTCTCTCCAGCTGTCTGCACAGGAGCCTTTGGGGGCTGAAAAGTCAGTGGTACACCACACAGCTGTGCAGTGAGCTCCTCCATGAATTGCTTATGGCTCATTCTTTCCTTCTGCATGTTTTCTTTGTGGAGGATGAAGGCATTTGTTGCAGCAACGTCCAGGAAGTGAAGAAAGAGCTTCTTGTACCACTTCACAGTTTTGTGCTGTGCTGTGAAGTACTGGATCAAGTGGTCAGACAAATCCACACCACCCATGTACTTGTACTCTACTATGGGTTTGGGACATGGAACAGACTGTGTTGACCAGACACCCTGTCTGCTTTTCACTCTTTGCTGCACTACATCCCCAGTGTACACAGCATGGATGGTGGAGCAGACAGACACCTCTTGTGTATCCATCCACTCCACATAGACAACAGGTCCATCACTTTAACCCAGGTGTCATCCACATATCTGAACCAGTGGCTGGGAGCAACTCCTGAAAAAGTGGTCAAAGCTTTATGTTCCACTTCCTCCATGTAAAGATTGGCCACAATAGAGGACACCAGTGAGCCCATGGTGCATCCATGCTTCTGTCTGTAGAAACTTTCATTAAACTGGAAGTAATTTCAGTTTCATTAAACTGGTTCCCTGCTTGACCTCTGCCTGACTACCACTTATTTCCAGTTTAATGAAAGTTTCTACAGACAGAAGCATGGATGCGCCATGGGCTCACTGGTGTCCCCTATTGTGGCCAATCTTTACATGGAGGAAGTGGAACATAAAGCTTTGACCACTTTTTCAGGAGTTGCTCCCAGCCACTGGTTCAGATATGTGGATGACACCTGGGTTAAAATCAAAACCCATGAAGTGGAAGCCTTCTCTAAGCACATCAATGCAGTGGATATCAACATCAATTTCACTCGGGAGGACATCAGTGGGAATAATATAGCCTTCTTGGATTGTGATGTACACATTAGACAAGACAGAAGCCTTAGCATCGAGGTCTACCAGAAACCCACACACACAGACCAGTACCTACTCTTCGACTCTCACCACCCACTGGAACACAAATTGGGGGTCATTTGGACCTAGCAACACAGGGCTCATAACATCCCTACAATGGTAGAGGGAAAAGAGAAGGAGCAGAATCACATCAAGAAAGCACTTCAGAACTGCAGGTATCCCAACTGGTCTTTCTTCAAGAGCAGAAAAAGGAACATAACGGACAAGGAGGATAACAGGAACAAACGCAAGAACATTGTCATTCCCTACATTTCTGGTCTATCTGAGAAACTCAGGAGGATCTTCTACAAACACAACATTCCGGTACATTTCAGACCCAGTAACACCCTGAAGCAGAAACTGGTCTGCCCTAAGGACAGAATAGCCAGACACAAACAGGACAATGTAGTGTATGCAATTCAGTGCAGTGAGGAATGCACGGACTCGTATATTGGGGAAAGAAAACAACAGCTTCACAGGCGTATGGCTCAACACAGGAGAGCCAATTCCTCAGGCCAGGACTCTGCTGTCTACCTTCATCTTAACAACAAAGGACACTCATTTCAGGATTGCAACGTACGCATTTTAGCCAGAGAGGATCGTTGGTATGAGCGAGGAGTTAAAGAAGCCATTTTTGTCAACCTGGAACGGCCATCACTGACCAGAGGTGGGGGTCTAAGGCTACGTTTACATTAGACCGTATCTGTCTCGTTTTCTTCGCGGATGCACTGTCCGTTTACATTAAACCGCCTGGAAACGCCGGGAAACGGGAATCCGCCAGCGTCCACGTATTCAATCCAGATCGTGTCAGCTCCGGTACTGTGTAAAGATTCAGAATACATGGATACGCTGTGCTGAGCTCTAGCTGGCGTCTCATTGGACAACGTCACTGTGACATCCACCTTCCTGATTCGCTGGCGTTGGTCATGTGACGCGACTGCTGAAAAACGGCGCGGACTTCCGCCTTGTATCACCTTTCATTAAAGAGTATAAAAGTATGAAAATACTGCAAATACTGATGCAAATACTGCCCATTGTGTAGTTATGATTGTCTTTAGGCTTGCCATCCTTCCACTTGCAAGTGATAAGTGATATGCGCTGAGATCACACACACAGTGGCTCAGTCCCGAATCACAGCTTGTTCACTTCACTTGCGTGCTCTGTGAGCTGCGCAAGGCCGGAGTGCGCACCCTCCAGAGGGCACTCGCTGTTCAGGGCGGAGTGATTTGGAGCGCAGGATGCCTGCGGAGCCGAGCGTATCCGTGTATTGGTGTTGCTGTGTGCACACTAATCGTTTTAAAAACGTTAATCTGATGATCCACTGATACGGTCTAATGTAAACATGGGCTAAGACATCATTTATCAGCCAACTACAATGCAGTCCTTGGCACACTTCCCAGACAACTGAATGCACACCAAAACCCAGCTGTTTTCAGTGACTCACAGGAGGACAGAGAGAATCAGCATTCCACTGATCACCTTAACAGGCAATCCACTGATCACCCTAACGACTCTCGAGGCCATTCACATCCAGCCCCCAGTGACCCACACCAACAGGATGACTCAGCGACACCTTAGATGAGCTTTTCATCCATGAGAGGATAAATACCTGATACTCCCTACTAGTCAGACAGAACTGAAGAAGCCTTTCGGATGAGAGGTGAAATGTCTTCAAGAATCTTCAAGCAAGTCCAGTTGCTCTCTTTTACCACCCACAGTTGGGGCATTGTTCTTTTCCCAAAATTTTGTTGGCAGTTTGTATTACTGCTGTGCTAAATGTATCCAACACCATATCAATATCTGTGCTGTTTTGATCTTGAGTCGTCAGTGGGGCAAACCTTCCTCCAATCACTGCCTGAAACTCTTCCCTAATTGTAGGGTCTTTGAGTTTATCCAGGTTAAACCGTAATCTTGTGAATTTTGGCTTGCTTTGTCTCTTCAAACGTGTTCTAAAAGTCATCAATACCAGGTTATGATCACTTCCCACATCTGCCCCTGGGAAACTGCGTATGCATGCCATGTTGACCCCTGCGCAGAAGCGTTTGGCGACCATTATAGTCAATTTGGTTTCTATGCTGACCGTTTCCACTAAGCCACGTCATTCTCCTGGAAGTCTTGTGTTTGCCAAAGGTGTTTGCAAGTACTAGGTTGTTGGTTGCTGCGAACTCTAAGAGTCATAGCCCTCTTTCATTTGTTGTTTGATTACAGGATGTGCCACATGTGCCTTGCCAGTTTAGGTGTGCATCTTTTCCCACCTTTGCATTCCAGCCTCCCTGTACTACTAGGGCATCCTTCTTGTGTGTTTCTTGTATGACTTCTTGTAATTGAATATAAAAAAGCTTCCACTTCATCACTGTGGTCAGTCATTGGAGCGTAGGCCTGTATGACTGTAATGTTGAAGATGGTTGCCCTTAAGCAGATAGTGATTAATCTGCTAGAAACTGGGTGACATCCCATGACAGTATCTACAATATCTTTATGGGCTAGAAACCCTACACCTTCTTTGTGTTTAGCATGCCTTCCGCTATACTAAATTTTGTGGCCTTCATCAGTTGTGGTTTCCCCTATGTCCTTCCACTTTACCTCGCATAAGCCTAGTAGATTCCAGTGGTATTTGCTCATCTTGTAGGCCAACTCTTCGAGTTTCCCATCTGGTCTTAGTATTCTAATGTTTCAGGTGCCAATAACTATAATATCTCTGCCACACAGTTTGTCTCTCTGTACACCAGAAGTGGACTTGTCACCTCTGCCCTAGTTTGCAGTGGTAGGCATGGCCCTTTTTAGCCTGGGTGTTGGCTGAGCCAGTATTGGATTTGTAGTGGTTGCCTTCACCATCCTGACGTATCTTGGGCAGGGTGGCCTGGCGGAGCCCATCCCTCTCCAGGCTGTCAGCCACTTCTGAACTCCTCCAATACTCGGTGGGTCACCCTGGCCCTGGACACTTGGCCATTGGGCTCATTGGTTGGCCCCTCCGCCCTGGCTGTTGACTCATGTGCTTCTTGTGCCATATGTCATTTGCCTCATGTGAGTTCATCTGTCCTAGGATGCAGTGTCAGCATCCTCCCCTCATGTGGTTTAGTCTGCCTGCTGAAGCGGTTTACCGGGGTGTAGCACTTGGAGCCAACACATGAGAGATTGGAGGATGGGTGAGGTCCAGTGAGGTTTGGCTACTCAACTAAGTAGAGTGCAGCATGCCAGACGCCCAAAGGTACTACCTCTATCCAGAGCCCCCTACACCCCCTACACTCCTCATCCACTATTTTCATATTGGGACAGCACATCAACCATTATCCCTAACTGAAACACCAAATTAACACACACCAACACAATTAAATGAGTGTGATTTTTTTTTAAAATTAAGCATGTGAAATATCGGTGCATTAGCAACACTGCTGACCAAAACCAAACATGGCCGCCCATAATCCGGATGTGTCTACAAATTGCCATGACGTAGGTACCTCTAGACCAACCCTGCACTAGAAGTAATTTATTTTCATTGGTTACACATACCTCGCGCTAGAAGTCATTCTCTTGATTGGTTGCACATGCTGTCACTCACCAGACTAGTCAAGGAGCCAAAACATTTGTTTGGAGGTGCCCAAATTCATCCTTTCCCTATGACTACACTGTCTAACATATCAAAACTTCCTTCACAATACAAAATCAAGACACCCATGAGTTAATGTACACCAAATCTAGATGAATCTGATGAACCACTGAGGAGTGGTAAAGCAGATATTGATGAAAAAGCCACCCTTTCTGTTGCCAAATGGTGGCACTAAACCAGAGGGTCATTTTGGGCATGTGGGCATTCATCAGAATCATCATATCCTATAACCTGTGAAGTTTGAGCCATATCAGGCAATGCATGGTGAATTTATGACACATTACCTGTTTGTGTGGATTAACATATAAATTTACTGTTTTGCCTTTTAAAATCTTGCAAGATATCACAAATCCCCTCACAATTCAAAATCAGCAACATTTTGACATCACGTATACCAAATCTGGCATGAATCCAACAAACTGCCTTGAAGGAGAACATCAAAATGTAACACCTGTCAAAACGCACAAAACCAAAAATACAACCCTGATTCCAAAAAAGTTGGGACAAAGTACAAATTGTAAGTAAAAATGGAATGCAATGATGTGGAAGTTTCAAAATTCCATATTTTATTTAGAATAGAACATAGATGACATATCAAATGTTTAAACTGAGAAAATGTATCATTTAAGAGAAAAATTAGGTGATTTTAAATTTCATGACAACAACACATCTCAAAAAAGTTGGGACAAGGCCATGTTTACCACTGTGAGACATCCCCTTTTCTCTTTACAACAGTCTGTAAACGTCTGGGGACTGAGGAGACAAGTTGCTCAAGTTTAGGGATAGGAATGTTAACCCATTCTTGTCTAATGTAGAATTCTAGTTGCTCAACTGTCTTAGGCCTTTTTTGTCGCATCTTCCGTTTTATGATGCGCCAAATGTTTTCTATGGGTGAAAGATCTGGACTGCAGGCTGGCCAGTTCAGTACCCGGACCCTTCTTCTATGCAGCCATGATGCTGTAATTGATGCAGTATGTGGTTTGGCATTGTCATGTTGGAAAATGCAAGGTCTTCCCTGAAAGAGACGTTGTCTGGATGGGAGCATATGTTGCTCTAGAACCTGGATATACCTTTCAGCATTGATGGTGTCTTTCCAGATGTGTAAGCTGCCCATGCCACACGCACTAATGCAACCCCATACCATCAGAGATGCAGGCTTCTGAACTGAGCGCTGATAACAACTTGGGTCGTCCTTCTCCTCTTTAGTCCAAATGACACGGCGTCCCTGATTTCCATAAAGAACTTCAAATTGATTCGTCTGACCACAGAATAGTTTTCCACTTTGCCACAGTCCATTTTAAATGAGCCTTGACCCAAAGAAGACGTCTGCGCTTCTGGATCGTGTTTAGATACGGCTTCTTCTTTGAACTATAGAGTTTTAGCTGGCAACGGTGGATGGCACGGTGAATTGTGTTCACAGATAATGTTCCCTGGAAATATTCCTGAGCCCATTTTGTGATTTCCAATACAGAAGCATGCCTGTATGTGATGCAGTGCCGTCTAAGGGCCCGAAGATCACGGGCACCCAGTATGGTTTTCCGGCCTTGACCCTTACGCACAGAGATTCTTCTAGATTCTCTGAATCTTTTGATGATATTATGCACTGTAGATGATGATATGTTCAAACTCTTTGCAATTTTACACTGTCGAACTCCTTTCTGATATTGCTCCACTATTTGTTGGCGCAGAATTAGGGGATTGGTGATCCTCTTCCCATCTTTACTTCTAAGAGCCGCTGCCACTCCAAGATGCTCTTTTTATACCCAGTCATGTTAATGACCTACTGCCAATTGACCTAATGAGTTGCAATTTGGTCCTCCAGCTGTTCCTTTTTTGTACCTTTAACTTTTCCAGACTCTTATTGCCCCTGTCCCAACTTTTTTGAGATGTGTTGCTGTCATGAAATTTTAAATGAGTCAATATTTGGCATGAAATTTCAAAATTTCTCACTTTCGACATTTGATATGTTGTCTATGTTCTATTGTGAATACAATATCAGTTTTTGAGACTTGTAAATTATTGCATTCCATTTTTATTTACAATTTGCACTTTGTCCCAACTTTTTTGGAATCGGGGTTGTAATTTACTTCCTGTTGAGTATGGCTAATACTATGTACATTACAATTTTGTTTGTCTTGGGGCACCTCACACACCTACCAAATTTGACACAGATAGGTGAAACTATATGCCATACCAAGCAAAAGTTTCAATGACATGTGGGGGTGCTATGGGCTCCCCCGGACACAACTGGGGCCAAGCCTCTATCCCTAAGTAGTGGTGGCCAGGACTGATGTGTGTACCAAATATTATGAGTTTTCGCCCATGGGAATCACCTCAAAAATGGCCAAGTCTTGAAGAAAAAAAAAAGTCCTTAGGAAAACAATAGGGCCTTGCACCTCCGGTGCTTGGGCACTAATAATAAATAAAAATATAAGAAATGTGTGAAACTAGAATAAAAATACAATAATTAAAATAACAAACGGTGTAAAAAATAACATAAGATTAAGGCAAATAATAAACACCTTTTAACAGTTAAACTGAAAAAAAAGTTTTGAAGGTTGATAATATTTAAAGGTAACGTGTTTGGTATCAGAAACAAAATTCTGTTTCATGACTTTCATATGTTAAATGTAAAGAAGGTTTTAGACACAAGCTGGAAGACATTTTGAGATGTAGGTCCTGAACTACCAAGAGATTTAAAAACTAAAAACTACAGTCAGTTCTAAATGAAAATAATGCTGCCTGAGCATTGTGAAAAAGCTTTAATAATAATAATAATAATAATAATAATAATAATAATAATTTTCCTGACCATAGCCTTCTTGTGGGTGATGTTAGTGAGGTCCAGGGCAAAGATGGTCTCTTGAGCTCCCAGGATGAGCACACCAGTGTCTTCTCTCAGGAGCATGGTGGAGTAGTTCCACACTCCCTCCTCTTGAAAAACATGCCCTCTGTCACCTAGCAACAGCAGAACAGACTTTTAGGGCTTAGTATAGATAGTTTTCACATGACGTCACAGAATCGGGGATTCCCTGGTGGCGGCCATCTTGGAGGGCTAGCTTACCGTACGGGTCACTGAGCACACATTGTACCGCGAGTTACATTCATTTATATATTATTTACATTTATAGTTACATTACTACTATTTAAAGCTAGCAATGGTGCACACTTGTTGTATTCACGGCTGTCGTAATAGGTCAGATGATGAAGTCAAGCGGAGCTTTTATGGAATTCCCACTCGTACGGGAGCAAACAAAGAAACTCAGCATGCAAAGGAGAAATCTATGGCTTGCGAGAATCAACCGCAAGGATTATCAGCCTTCCAAACACAGCAAAGTCTGCTCCGATCATTTTATAAGTGGTAAGTTGTTTAAATAAACAATCAATTGTGTTTAAGTTTGTTTTTGGAAACCAAAACATCGTGTAAACAATCTCTGGAGAATGCCTAACTGGAACCGCTGAGTGTACATTTACATTGTAATGTACACTTAATATCGCTCGTTTGTCACGTTTCTATTTGACACTTGTCACTTCACTCACGCAAGGGTCATTTTTGAAAAACATTTTAGGTCTATTCTGTATGATTTGATTTGTGTTTTGGATGCAAACAGCGCGCCTTTTGGCGGATGCCGCCTGAATCGCGCAGATCCGGGGGGTTTTTTTGGGGGGGGGGGGGGCGTTGGAGTGTCTGATTATAATTTCAAAGTAAATTCTGTATTAAAATTACTAAATAAGCAAATCCGTTACAGTCCATGAAACAGGAAGTATAAGGATGAGAAAAAAACAGTTTAAATCGGGAAGCTGCGCACATTTGTGCAGCCTGAGCGGTGTGCAGGACTGCGCAAATGTGCGCAGTTTCCCGATTTAAACTGGTTTTTTCTCATCCTTATACTTCCTGTTTCATGGACTGTAACGGATTTGCTTATTTAGTAATTTTAATACAGAATTTACTTTGAAATTATAATCAGACACTCCAGCGCCCCCCCTAAAAAAAAAAATCGGATCTGCGCGATTCAGGCGGCATCCGCCAAAAGGCGCGCTGTGAATATATAAAGTTGTATATATCAGACAGCCTTTAAAGTTTGATGAAGTCAGTTTCAGGCTTTGGAGCAGGCTTTGGCAGTTTCAGGCTTTGGCAGCCCTGCATAGTCACTTGAAAATGCATCTTTGTCCACTTCGTAGGGGTCAATTCCCCCAATCAAGGCCAGTTTGGCTGCATACCGTTGTGGTGAGATGTCGACTAATGTATCTATATACTTCTGTTTGCTTGATTTTGCCGACATTGATCTTTATTTTAGAAAACTGACGATATAACTTCATAAATTCGTCCGAGATAACGTAGCCGGTAGTGGCGATGGTCCGTTTTGTTTGCCCTCCAAGATGGCGGCTGGGGGGCGTTCCCCGGAATGCCGTGACGTCAGTGAAAACTATCTATTGTGGAGTAGCTATAGAGGGTTCCCGCATGACGTCACCGCGCCGCGAGATTTCGGTAGTCGCCATATTGGAAGACCAAGTACACATCTATGCAAGTACATACATACATAAAACAAACTACACCCGAAATGTAGCCAGGGCCGGTTCTGCCCTAATCTGGACCCGGGTGCAACATCGCGCACCCCCCCCCAAAAAAAAACAAAAAAAAAACCACACCAGTCTAAATCAGGACAACCAGTGTTCGAACTACGGGGGTACTCGGGGGATCCGAGATCCCCTGAAACAGACATGAGATCCCTTGAAAACATGATTTGGGAAATGTTGGGGGGGTCTCTAAAATATTGGCAAAATGATGTTTATTGACATAGCAATCGTGTGTAACAGGAAGCATTTGCATATCCGAAGTGTTGTGTTTACATCAAAGATAAAATAAACCGATATGACGACTGCTGCTGCCAGGTTGGTTGTTGAGTAGCCTGACTGTTTTTTTTGTTCTTGCGTGTGGTATCATTGTTGACGTGAGGTTGTTTTTTGAACATGCCAATGCGGACACGATTTCCCCTGATGAGTTATGACTTCAGACACGATGCGTGTGTGGAGGTGTGGAGTCCGCGTGATATGTGCATAAGATAGGCTTCTCGTGTTTGGAGATCCACGCTCCGAGACAAGCGCAAGCACCCCCCCCAGGGGAAAAAAGGGACCCCCCGAAAATATAGGCATAGTTCGAACACTGAGGACAACCATCACATAACCATAAACATTTTATATCAACTATTTTAACTAAATGGGCTATAATAAATAAGCCTGCAGGCAGCCACGGCGGGCTGCCTCAGAAAAGTAACCATTTGTCCTACCTTAACTCGTTTTGCTTTTTCTGCCTCCTTTTTTGTATTTTCGACCCTGCGTTTATTTTCTTTCCTTTTCTGAAAACCCGATTTGTGTCCAGACATTTTGTTCTGCTACCAACGAACTAACTCATCAGGTCTCGTCTCTCGAGTCCGCGATGAAGGGCAACTATTGATACATTTTTACAAACAACCAATAAACAGCCAGTAGGGAGGTTGCAACATTCAGGCTCTCCTTTGCTCACAGACACTCAGTAATGCACTTATTCTCTGTCTCCTGGCAGAAAGCTCCTTGGTTTGCTTGTGTCTCAATCACAGCTGGTATTCTGTAGAAAGACTTCTTTTCACCTTTCCCATCAGCTTTGTTGGAACACCCTAACACAGCACAAAAGTTTACCATTGTAGGTTTATGATGAATCAAGTGCCTCGTGGGTTTAAATTCCGCGCGCTGCTGTTATTTCCCCCTAATCACGAGTTTGTTGGTCTTCCAATATGGCACAGGGTTTGTTTACTTCCGGTTTCCGGTGAGGTCAGTGGGAAGGGTCTATTGGGAGGGAAGCCTTGTGCTGCTCTAATAAAGAAGAGTCCAAAGAAGTGAAGTAGAAATAAGACTTGGTGATAAATTAGCAGAAGATACTTTATCATTGCTTAATCAGTAACCCAATAATGCTTTGCGTTATTCGGATTTGCAATACTGATCTTCTGAAGGCTGCAGTATTCAAATGCCCTAAATGCTCAATTTTAAAATTACATATTGTGAGGATTTTCCATATTTCCAGGAAGAGCTTCCATGTGTGATTTAAGGGCTGTTTCATAATCATGGTTGTCTTTTTGAATAACACCAACTAACCTGCTTAAAAAAAGAAAAAAAAAACCACACAGTTCACTTACTGCTCAGAGAAATAGTTTTCCGTGGTGTGCTGTACAAAGGCCAAACCTGGCCAGCAGTCAATACAGACAAGATGAGGAGGAACAACATGTAGTTAGCTCTTCAAGTCTCTACTACAGCACAAGGCCACTCTTCGTCTCTTAAATGGTGATACTATGAAATTATGGAATTAGAATCAGAATACTTAGTCATGCAGAATCAGCTTGCTGCTGATCCCAGAAGGTGGCACTCTCATGTTCTTTAATCCAACAACAAAATTACATAACATATAACAATAAAAAAGGTACCAATTTCATAAGCACTAATACTGCTACAAACCCAAGTAATGCCATACAGCTTTGTCCTACCATTCACGAGAAAACAAGCAAAAACAATTTCTCAAGCACGTGCTGAAGCGCAGAGCCTGAAGAACAAAAACTGTGTAACTGTTCAAATCAGAATCAGAAAAAGCTTTATTGCCATGTAATTGTTGCAACTACAAGGAATTAGGCTTGGAGTTAAGGTGTTAAATAAATAAATAAATACTAAATAAAGACAGTCTATTCTAATAAAGGAGCTACACAGAAACGGTCTATTATAAGATATTAAGAAATACGAACTAAATAAACAAGATAAAAATAAAATAAATAAACAACTGTGCAAATCAGGTAAACAATATGATAAAATAAACAAATGTGCAAATCAGGTAAACTGGAGGGGGGGGGGGGAGTCTGAGGTATGGTACTGGCAGGGAGGGGGGAGGTAGAGTAAGTGGGGGTCACTAGTCATGTTTATGAGGTCAGCAGTGGTGGGAAAGAAACTGTTTCTGTGGTGTGAGGTTTGGGTCTTGATGGACCGCAGCCTCCTGCCAGAGGGGAGTGTCTCAAAGAGTTTATGTCCAGGGTGGGAGGGATCAGCCATAATCTTACCTACCCACCTCAGTGTCCTGGAGGTGCACAGGTCCTCAAGTGAAGGGAGGCTGCAGCTGATCACCTTCTCTGCCGAATGAATGATACCCTGCAGTCTACCCTTGTCCCTGGCAGATGCAGCAGTGTACCAGATGGTGAATACTTCTGGTATTGACCAAAAAAGCCAGCAATTTCCATGTGTGCAGATCAAGAAAGTATTAAATTTGATTTTTCCTACTTGACGGTCCCTCATCCCAATTTTCCCACAGCACGTCCAAGATGCCATGAGGCTTCTCATCTCATTCCCATCTCATTATCTCTAGCTGCTTTATCCTTCTACAGGGTCGCAGGCAAGCTGGAGCCTATCCCAGCTGACTACGGGCGAGAGGCGGGGTACACCCTGGACAAGTCGCCAGGTCATCACAGGGCTGACACATAGACACAGACAACCATTCACACTCACACCTACGGTCAATTTAGAGTCACCAGTTAACCTAACCTGCATGCCTTTGGACTGTGGGGGAAACCAGAGCACCCAGAGGAAACCCACGTGGAGAACATGCAAACTCCGCACAGAAAGGCCCTCGCCGGCCACGGGGCTCGAACCCGGACCTTCTTGCTGTGAGGCGACAGTGCTAACCACTACACCACCGTGCCGCCCGCCATGAGGCTTATGCCCATATAATAATTTAAATGGGGAAAACCCTGTGGAAGCTTGTGGGACCTCTTATACCGTGAATAACACGGGCTCAAGCAATTTATCCCAATTACATGTGCCTTCGTTTCCAAACTTGCATATCAAGTTTTGAAGAGTTTTGTTAAACCGTTCGACCAAACTGTCTGTCTGTAGGTGGTAAACGCTGATGTAGAATGGAATTAACCCCCAGTAATTTGTAGAGTTCACAAAGTGTGTGTGACATATGTAGGGACCGCCACAGTCCCGTCTAGAACTACAAATCCCATCATCTAACTTCCACGATGACCTACGTCACGGCTGGGCTGGATCACCTACGTCACATCCTCCCTGACTCCATAAGTGACTCAGTCAACTTCCGTTCTTCCTCTCTCATCGTGGACCGGCGCGTCCTACAGACACAAAGAGACACCCGCTCATCAGAACATCCAAAAATCAAGACATCTGCCTGGCAAGAAAGAAGACTCAGCGCGCTTTCGTATACCACTGGCCACGGTAAAAATGCTACTTACAGTTGTGTTCAAAATAATAGCAGTGTGTTTAAAAACGTGAGTAAAGCTCAAAATCCTTATAATAGTTTTTATTTCCATGCATTGGGAAGAATGCACATTATATTCTACATCAAAACATGAAGAAAAATGTATCAATATTTTAATTACTTTACAGAAAATGAAGAAAAATGAACATTGGGCTGTTCAAAAAAATAGCAGTGTCTGCATTTTTCATTACAAACTCCAAATATTTACTGTATAAACTGAAAAAATCTTAAGGATTTAGTATTCCTGTGAATCACTAAACTAATATTTAGTTGTATAACCACGGTTTCTGAGAACTTCTGGCACCTGTGAACAGGTATTCCAGCCCAGGATGATTTGACAACATTCCACAATTCCTCTGCATTTCTTGATTTTGCCTCAGAAACAGCATTTTTGATGTCACCCCACAAGCTTTCTATCGGATTAAGGTCCGGGGATTGGGCTGGCCACTCCATAACTTTCATTTTGTTGGTCTTGAACCCTGATGCTGCTCGCTTACTGGTGTGTTTGGGGTCATTGTCTTGTTGAAACACCCATTTCAAGGGCATTTCCTCTTCAGCATAAGGCAACATGACCTCTTCAAGTATTTTGATATACACAAACTGATCCATGATCCCTGGTATGCGATAAATGGGCCCAACACCATAGTAAGAGAAACATTCCGATATCATGATGCTTGCACCACCATGCTTCACTGTCTTCAGAGTGTACTGTGGCTTGAATTCAGTGTTTGGGGGTCGTCTGAAAAACTGTCTGCGGCTCTTGGACCCAAAAAGAACAATTTTACTTTCATCAGTCCACAAAATGTTTTTCCATTTCTCTTTAGGCCAGTCGATGTGTTCTTTGGCAAATTGTATCCTCTTCAGCACGTCTTTTTTTTAACAGTGGAACTTTGCGGGGGCTTCTTGCTGATAGATTAGCTTCACACAGGCATCTTCTAATTGTCACAGTACTCACAGGTAACTTCAGACCGTCTTTGATCACCCTGGAGCTGATCATTGGCTGAGTCTTTGCCATTCTGGCTATTCTTCGATCCATTCGAATGGTAGTCTTCTGTTTTCTTCCACGTCTCTCTGGTTTTGCTGTCCATTTTAAAGCACTGGAGATCATTTTAGCTGAGCAGCCTATCATTTTCTGCACTTCTTTACAGTATACGTTTTACCTCTCCAATCAACGTTTTAATCAAAGCACGCTGTTCTTCTGAACAATGTCTGGAATGACCCATGTTTCTCAGGTTTTCAGAGAGAAATGCATGTACAACATGTGCTGGCTTCATCCTTAAATTAGAGCCACCTGATTGACACCTGTTTTTTCACAGAATGAATGATCTCACTAATTAAACTCCACACTGCTATTATTTTGAACACGTCCCTTTCACTTAATTATTCGATTACACAGACTCAGGAGCATGCATATCATGAATGTTGGGTCTGTTGGTTTTCTATGACTCTACTACACCTACTGGTAAATTATTTGCCATGCAGTAATATAATTTCCACCAAAAACAGTGATTGATCTGGTTAGTCGTGTTGGACTGCTATTATTTTGAACACAAGTGTAAGTGCACCGTCTCACTCATATTGAGTTACAACCGGTTTTATTTGTTTAGTATAAGTAACGTTACGACTGCCGCCCAAGCAGTTAATTAAAAGTTAGAAGCGACCGGATTCCTTCTGACTTAATTGCTGTGCACATTATTGATCAGAGACTTTTCCTCACGAACGACGAAGTTTGGATCAAGAATTCTCTGCGCTTTCACGGAAGTGACCCACGAGCTCCTGTGAACTCCAGTCTCTTCGGGACATCTCTGCATATCCTGCATAGAGATATCGATTACTGGAAGTAAGACTGGTATTTTGGGCAAAACTAGTCTTAGGAATTAGCCTTATGAAGTAGTGTGAATTTAAACTCAGGAACTGTTTAATTGTGCACACTGTAGACACTTAGGCTACGTTTACATTAGACCGTATCTGTCTCGTTTTCTTCGCGGATGCACTGTCCGTTTACATTAAACTGCCTGGAAACGCCGGGAAACGGGAATCCGCCAGCGTCCACGTATTCAATCCAGATCGTGTCAGCTCCGGTGCTGTGTAAACATTCAGAATACGCGGATACGCTGTGCTGAGCTCTAGCTGGCGTCTCATTGGACAACGTCACTGTGACATCCACCTTCCTGATTCGCTGGCGTTGGTCATGTGACGCGACTGCTGAAAAACGGTGCGGACTTTCGCCTTGTATCACCTTTCATTAAAGAGTATAAAAGTATGAAAATACTGCAAATACTGATGCAAATACTGCCCATTGTGTAGTTATGATTGTCTTCAGGCTTGCCATCCTTCCACTTGCAAGTAGTAAGTGATATGCGCTGGGATCACACACACAGCGGCTCAGTCCCGAATCGTGGCTCGTGCACTTCACTCGCGCGCTGTGTGAGCTGCGCAGGGCCGGAGTGCGCACCCTCCAGAGGGCACTCGCTGTTCAGGGCGGAGTGATTTGGAGCGCAGGATGCCTGCGGAGCCGAGCGTATCCGTGTATTGGTGTTGCTATGTGCACGCAAATCGTGTATTGGTGTTGCTGTGTGCACACTAATCGTTTTAAAAACGTTAATCTGATGATCCGCTGATACGGTCTAATGTAAACATGGGCTTAGTGTGTCAAGTTGATCATTGTGTTCTGCAATTGCTCTCTCTCAGTTGTTTTAATAGATAGGTTGCTGCATGCTCTCTGCTATCTTTTATAACACCTTTAATTTCATTATTACACATATTTTGACCTCATCAAGATTTCAGTGGATTTAGTAATAAGTAGTGGGTTAGCAACCACGAGGTGGAATCCCTTTGTCTCGACCACGAGGTGATTCTCCCCTCCCCCAACACTACTTGAGATAACATTCCAATCCCTGACACACACACACGCGCACACACACACATATACACCTCACTGTTTATGCCTTGTATATAATGTACTCAACTGCTATTACTGATTTAGTATCTTTGTTATAATAAATTCAATTATTCTGAAACTGTGATTGTCTGTTTTTGCTGATATATCCTTGAAGTCACACAATCTCAAAGAACTCCAAATTGCCTTCACCCAAGAGTATATGAATACTATTAGCTGTAGTGTCTATGTAATACGGTAAGTAATACATTATTGCTGCATTAGTAGTGATCATAATAATTTGGAATATACCATAATTTAGCTGTTTGGTAATTTATTATTAAACACCAAAATTAAAGGTATTATTAATGAGACTGATTTAATGCAGGGCTTTGAACCGGTTCAAGGAACGAAAACGAAAACCGGGAACTTTTTCTATTTCACATGGAACAGAAACGAAACCAGAAACTTTATTATTTTTTATGTTCTGGAACAGAAACGCTTATTAAAAATAATGGTAACCAGTTAATACCAGTTTTTATTTTGTTCCTCAAAGTTTCCGTAGCCTACAAATAAAAAAAGTCATTCTTCTCCTGCGCAAGTTTCTATGACCCGCTGGGGTTCACTTCCTGTGTGACGTTCGCTGACTGAATGGAGAGAGCGGGAGGGTGGACTACTATCATGTCTCCACATCTTAAATAAGAGGTAAATATTGCAGTCTATCGTTATTCAAAAACGTCAATTTCAAACACGATATCAATACATTTGTCCACGTTAATGAGAGGCTCGCGAACATTAAATGACGTTAACCTCTGTTAGCCTATCAATGCATAGGGCCTGACTAGCCTTTGGTAACACACTAAACGAATTATCTTTCATTTTTGGCACTTTTTCTGTTTGTGTAGATGGGAAGACATACTGAGAATCCAAATCGCCAACATTTGAAATAATAATTGTTTTGAATTATTTCTTGTCTTATTTAATGAAGGTTGTAATAGAATTAGCCTACATTTGGCTTAAGCTGGATGAGACAGAGACATAATTTTATAGCCATTTGTTAAACAGCTGACAGGGAACGTAATTAACCGTTCCGGGAACGAAATTTTTTTTGTTCTAACCGGTTCAGGAACGTCTATTTAATGGTGGAACCCAAAACCAGAAACGTTAAAATTCCGTTTCTGTTCGGAACGAACCAATAGGAAAAAAATTCTGGTTCAAAGCCCTGATTTAAAGTGCTGATGACACGAACATGACTCTATGCAATTTCTTAAATAAACTATACAACATGGCAAACATGTTAGATTTCTGTTATAATTACGTGAAAAGAAGCTGTTGTTACGTGAATATCCAACTTTTAATTGCACAGTGCAAGAAAACTGGGTCCGTGGCTCGCGGCCATGTTGTGACGTCAGCGGAAGAACACGCTGCGGTTCACTGGCTGTTCTACTCTGGTTCTACTCAATGGAAATGGCGCATGAAAACGCTGGTGAACTCTCTAGTGCTAGCTCTTCCTCTTCTGGGAGTCTAGAATTGTGTTGATCTCTTCCGAATAGAATCTATGATAGCCTACCCTCTTTACCCTTTGCCTCTCGTTGCTAGGCGGCAGTTACATGAAAGCCGCAAGCTTTCACAAGCAAATACATGACTGATATCACGCCGACTTTATGATTACATTTATGATTATCATGTAGAATCTATAGCTGTACGTACCTTTATCTTATGTCGTTTCACAACACATGTTCTGACAGGAGGACTGTCTTTGGAGGAGTCGCCGGAATACTGTAGGCAGTGTTGCCAGATGTTCAAAACCCACCAAAATGCACTTGAAACCGCTCAACTGGGCGGGAAACCTCTCAATCTGGCAACACTGACTGTAAGCACTGCTGATGGTAGTAACACACGTTTGTGCTGAACTGAACACCCAAGAGATTCTTTTAAGCTGGGAAGGTGCCAAAACAATCCAAATCGAAGTGCTCAGAGCACAGGACGGATGTTGGTGAGTGCGCCTGACTTGCTTTACCCACTTCGCATGCACCTCGGGATCTCTGGGAAACTTGAATAAACTTGTAGCCTGGTGCGTGGAGCGCTGGGGGCGGGGTTCAGCCGCGCTGGCTGTCACAGGTGCACCTGAAGCCGTTTCATATTAACTGGCGGATGAGGGTGTCTCAGTCCATAAATTGCAGTGTTTTTGTGTGGTCGTAGTATTTTGCTGAGTACTTGTATACTCATCCGATTACCTTCTGCTCACAGACTGATTTATTTAATTAAGCACGTAGCACTTTGCATCTGCTGTCTGGTTTGCCTGTTTATGTATTTTTTTTTTTTTATCTGGCTCTAATTATGTTTTTATTGATGACTTTGTAAAAATAAAATATTTTCTTAACTTTTATTCTCCTGGTTTGTTTCCCTGATTTCCGTGTCACTAGTTGCCCATAGAACCTGTGGTGGCATTTATAGCCACTGGTATAAATTGGGTCTCTTTACAAACTTACCCCATCCTTGTGGGTTTTGGAGCAAAAGCCGGCAACACAACGCGAAGGCATAATAACTATATATATATATATATATATATACGGGCGCAGATAGAGGGTGGGACGGGTGGGATTTGTCCCACCCAGATTTAAATTCACCTCGTTCGGTCCCCCCACTTATAGGGAGGAAAAAACGTCTATGCTGTCTTTCTTTGCATAAGGCAAACCTCACGGAAAAATCAAAAGACTAATTACCATTCGGTTTATTGAGGTGCACAGCAGTATATACATAGTTGCAACTTGCAACAACTCACATAAAACAAAACAAAGACTGATATTCGGTTGGTTGAGCTGCGCAGACTGCAGAGGTTGCGAGCTCGAGCTTGGTTGCTGTGGTTACCCACAACAAGTTTGACAGGCATATCGGGGTTGGGGTTGGTTTGCTGGCAGCTTTGTCCCCCCCAGTTTTTTGTCCCCCCCAGTTCAAAAAACGTATCTGCGCACCAGATCCGGTCCAGTGGACAGAGCAATGCCAGCGGGCTTTCTCTAAGGTAAAGGCTGCACTGTGTGGGGGCCACTGTTACACTCCCCTGACATTTCTCTCCCCTTTGTTTTGCAGATGGGTGCGTCGGACAGAGGGTCTTTAAAGAGGGGGAAAAAAGGGAGCAGTGAGAGAATTACTGTTCATTGTTTCTAATGTAAGTGACACATTACATTACAGGCGATTAACAGACGCTCTTGTTCAGAGTGACACACAACATACCCAGAGCAGCCTGGGGAGCTGTGGGAGGTTCGGTACCTTGCTCAAGGCACTACAGCCATTCCTGCTAGTCCAGGGAATCAAACCAGTGACCTTTTTTGTCCCAAAGCTGCTTCTCTAACCATTAGGCCATTGTTACCAGGAAGTAACTTGTTTCATGAACATTCTGTAACATTACTTTTAATACCAAATACACAAAAAATGTGAGCCAAATAAAAAAAATTTTTTTTTCAAAAATGTCATTATTGTCTTAATCCCATCATGGCAATCAGTTAAAAGGAATAATTTTTACATGTATTACCTCCACCAAAATTGTTGGAGGTTATGCTTTGGCCTCTGTTTTAGTTAGTTAAAAGTAGTGAACAGATTTTGATGAAATGTTGACGAAAGGTGTGCCAAGGAACACTTAATTAGATTTTGATGCAAATCCATACATGTATACAAACATAGTAAACATCTGGATATTGTAATATGTTGCTTGGTAGAGGTCTGCACTCTACCGAGTGCCCTTCTAGTTCTATGATTAATTAATATCTTTAGAATGGAGAAGGAAAGTATTAGACATAGGGTGAATTAACTGAATTGAAAAATCATGTTTTTAATGCCAATAAATATGAGAAAAATGAATAGTGATTGTAACACTTCCTGATGTGGGTGGAGCACAGAAGCATGGCAGGCGAGAGTTGATGTTTATCCAAAAACTTTATTGAGCTTTTCAGCTTCCTTTTATCACTCATTCATTTGCACACTCATGCACACACACGCGCGCACACACACGCACGCACGCATTGTGGTTGGGGAGAGAGCTCCCTTTCTCTGCTCTCTCTCTCCTTTTCTGCTCTGTCCCTGTAACAAACAGTGACACACACATACATTAATTGACAGCAGGTGGAATGACTTAGCCACTTACCTTCCCCGACCCCACCCTCCATTCACAGACTGCTGCTTGGCCACGCCCCCACTGCCACATACCCCCACCGCCCGACTCAGGCTGGGGAGCCGTCCAGCCTGGAGCTAACTCCCCCCCCCCCCCCCCCCCCCCCCACGGGACAGGAAGTCCGCCACCACCATCTGTGCCCCTGGCCTGTGAATCACCTCGAACTTAAATGGCTGGAGGGCGAGATACCAACGGCTGATCCACGCATTGGCATCCTTCATGCAGTGGAGCCACTGGAGGGGTGGGTGGTCCGAACAAAGAGTGAAAGGGCACCCCAGCAGGTAGTATCGGAGGGCGAGGACCGCCCACTTGATGGCGAGACAC
Organism: Neoarius graeffei; assembly: GCF_027579695.1. NCBI lineage: Eukaryota > Metazoa > Chordata > Actinopteri > Siluriformes > Ariidae > Neoarius > Neoarius graeffei. The sequence goes on along the minus strand of NC_083591.1, from coordinate 39,834,537 downwards.
TCCTTCTTGATTGCGCTGTACCTGCTTTCACGCACTGAGAGTTTCCGGCTGATGTACAACACAGGGCGTTCCTCGCCCGCCACCTCCTGGGACAAAACGGCCCCCAGCCCTCTGTCTGATGCATCAGTCTGCAAAAGAAATGGGAGAGAGAAGTCAGGGGAGTGTAAAAGTGTCCCCCCACACAGTCAGCTTTTACCTCAGAGAAGGCCTGTTGGCACTGCTCCATCCACTAGACCGGATCTGGAGCCCCCATTTTAGTGAGATCGGTTAGCGGGCTGGTGATGTCCGAATAATTAGGTAGAAACCTACGATAATAGCCAACCAGCCCCAAGAACCGTCTCACCTCCTTTTTGGTCTTGGGCCTCAGGCAGGCCGCAATTGCTGCGGTCTTGTTAATTTGGGGACCTACCTGCCCATGGCCCAAGTTGAACCCCAGATACCGTACCTCCACCCACCCAATCGCACACTTTTTTGGGTTAGCTGTGAGGCCCGCTCGCCTCAGTGACTCTAGGACAACCCTCAAGTGTTCCAAGTGCTGCGGCCAATCATTACTGTAGATTACAATATCATCTAGATAGGCGGCCACATAGGCAGTGTGAGGGCGGAGGACCCTGTCCATAAGCCACTGGAACGTAGCGGGCACCCCAAACAACCCAAAAGGGAGCGTGACAAATTGGTGTAATCCAAACGGTGTGGAAAAGGCCGTTTTCTCTCAGGATAGAGTCGTCAAGGGGATCTGCCAATATCCCTTTGTTAGATCCAGTGTCGAATAAAAGTGAGCAGCGCCTAACCGATCAAGCAACTCATCAATGCGAGGCATTGGGTATGCGTCAAATTTAGACACCGCGTTGACCTTTCTGTAGTCCACACAGAACCAGACCAACCCGTCGGTATTGGGAACCAGGACCACTGGGCTGCTCCAGTCACTGTGGGACTCCTTGACTATGCCAATTTTGAGCATGGCCTTGAGTTCGTCCCAAACCACCTTTTTCTTGTGTTCGGGCAAGCGGTAAGGGCGGCTACGCACTACCACCCCCGGGGTCGTTTCTATGAGGTGGGTATGACCAGGAAGGGGCGAGAACATGTCGGAAAATTCCTTCTGCAACTTTGCTACCTCCGTGAGTTGGGCCGGTGAGAGGTGGTCTCCACAAGAAACCGGAGTGGTCCGAGATGTTATCTTTTTTACCTCTGGCCCCAGCTCCGCCTTCTCTGGGACTACCAACACCAACGCCACGGGGACCCCCTCATTCCAGTGTTTTAAAAGGTTGAGGTGGTAGATTTGCCATGCCCCACCCCTATCCATTTGCTTCACCTCATAGTCGACGTTCCCAACTCGCCGTGTGACCTCAAAGGGCCCTTGCCACTTGGTGACTAATTTAGAACTCGATGTGGGCAATAATACGAGCACTTTGTCTCCCGGCGTGAACTCTCTAAGGTGCGTGCCCCTGTCATACAGCTGGGTTTGACGTTCTTGTGCCTGCCGTAAATTCTCCTGGGTTAGGTGCGTGAGGGTGTGGAGTTTTGCACGCAGGTCAAGAACGTACTGGATTTCATTTTTATTCGGTAAAGGTCCCTCCTCCCAATTTTCCCGTAGCACGTCCAGAATGCCATGTGGCTTACACCCATATAATAATTCAAAGGGAGAAAACCCCATGGAGGCTTGTGGGACCTCTCATACTGCGAACAACAGGGGCTCGAGCCACTTATCCCAATTACGCGCATCTTCACTTACAAATTTACGGATTATGTTTTTGAGTGTCTGGTTAAATGGCTCTACTAAGCCATCCGTTTGTGGGTGATAAACACTGGTGCGGATAGACTTAATCCCCAGTAACCCATACAGCTCGCACAGTGTGCGTGACATAAACGAAGTGCCTTGGTCTGTCAGGATTTCTTTCGGAATCCCGACCTGGGAGATAAAGCGGAAGAGCGCTTCCTCAATACTGCGTGCTGAGATATTGCAGAGAGGCACTGCTTCCGGATATCGCATTGCGTAGTCCACTAGAACTAAAATAAAGCAATATCCCATGCTGACCGATCTAATGGCCCGACGAGATCCATCCCAATTCGCTCAAACGGGGTCTCGATTAGAAGAAGAGGGTGCAAAGGATCACACTTTCGGAGTGGCTGCGGGATTTACTAATTGGCATTCACAGCATGCCGCACACCACCAACGGACATCCCCGCGAATCCCTGGCCAATAGAATCGGGCCATTATTTGGGCTAGTGTTTTATCTTGCCCCAAGTGTCCAGCCATGGGATTAAAGTGAGCCACATGGAACACGAGTTCCCTATGGCTCATTGGGATTAACAACTGGGTTATTTGTTCCTTGGTTTGCGTGTCCTGCGTCACTCGGTACAATTTATCTTTAATAATAGCAAAATAGGGGAAGGCCGGTGCTGTGCTTGGCTGAAGAGTTTGACCATCGATTACTCTCACTTGGTCAAACGCATGCCGCAGAGTCTCGTCTCGCGACTGCTCTAACAGGAAATCCCCAAGGGAATCCCCGAGAGAGGGAGGAGGAGCGGGCTGCTCCTCACTCTGTTGCGGTATTGATGTAGACAGCTCTGCGACAGCTTCTCCAGTCAACGCCACACCGGGACCTTCCCATGACCTACTAGTGCAGGACCCACTGTGCGTTAAATATTCCATTAGGTTTTAAAATCCTGGCCAATCAGTACCCAAAATCAACGAGTGGGTGAGACTGGGACTAACCGCCGCCTTTATCCTATGCATTTGGCCCCGGAATAGAATTTGGACAGACACTAGAGGGTAATGGTGAACATCCTCGTGCACACACAACACTTTCACTGCTTGTGCTCCCCCCAATGCCTCACCTTGCACCAGGCGTTGGTGAACTGAAGTCTGATTGCAACCGGAATCCACCAAAGCGTGATATGTAGCCCCTTGGATTCTCACCGGTATGCGATATGTTCCGGCCTGCCTGATTGGGGGTGGTTTCTGGCGCGTCGGGGATCCAGATTACAGCACCCACCTCCCTTGCGGAGCTCTGACCTTGGAGATGCTCCGATTCCCCACCGCGCCAGCACACCGACCCAGGCTTTCCCTCTGCACTGGTGTTATGGGTGTCACTCACCTGAGGGGGAGACAACACAGACACGGGAGAGGGGAGGACACCACGGGTGCGACGGGCCAGCTGGGGAGGAGCCAGCCGCCGCCTCCGTGGCAGGGGAACGGGGTGGGGAGGGGGGCAAGAGACAGGGGGAGAAAAGAGAGAGAGAGAAGAGAAGCGAGGGGAGACGCCTCGTTTGCCTGCCGTCGGAGCCGCCTCCAGATGGTCCTCCGCCAGCTCGATGGCTTGCTCCAGCGATGCCGGGTGATGATACTGGACCCATTCCACCGATCCTTCCGGAAGTCGAAAGACAAACTGCTCCAGTGCCACCAGATTGATGATCTCATCGGCGTTGCGGATATCCACCCTCATGTCAGTTTTTATCCAAAAACTTTATTGAGCTTTTCAGCTTCCTTTTATCACTCATTCATTTACACACTCATGCGTGCGCGCGCGCACACACGCATTGTGGTTGGGGAGAGAGCTCCCTTTCTCTGCTCTCTCTCTCTCCTTTTATGCTCTGTCCCTGTTACAAACAGTGACACACACACACATTAATTGACAGCAGGTGGAATGACTTAGCCACTTACCTTCCCCGACCCCACCCTCCATTCACAGACTGCTGCTTGGCCACGCCCCTGCTGCCACAGTGATATACACAAACTCTGCGTGCATGGTACTACTGTTTGGACATTCATGACACAAACCAGTAATGATGACCAGCCTAGTATTCAACCTGGAGCACCAACACAAAACCCCTCACTACAGAAACACCGTACACACTGTTCTGAGCAGTAACTTACACTTCTTCATTGCTATTATTCTGTAACCTAACAGGAAGTGAGCTTACCTGCTGCAGCTGCTGATGCATCAAATTAAATTAGAAAATTTAATGGCTGTCTTTAGAGCACGCAAGAATTCTGTAACATTCATGGCAGTTAAATGAGAACATCAGCATTTTTTACTATACAACTGCAGCTCGTGCTTTTCTGTTAATCAGAAATCCACCATGGGATAGCATTGTCTCTCTGCATAATCCACCTATCTACCAGGAAGTGCTATTAGTCTGGAGAAACACTGATTCTTGGCTCAGATCAATGTCCCTGTGGTCAATCTTCATTGTCCTCCTTGAAGAATCATCTACAAAGGCAGAAGACTTTCCTGGATCTTTTTGCTCCACTTTTTATATTTAATTAGAAAATTAATACACAATAAAAAAATATGTCCTGAGACATTTACTGCTCTTTTTTGCATGAATTCTCCAACATTTAGGAAATGTGTTTCAGTGCATTTCATCAATATCATTAAAATGTATCGGCTCATTTGAATACTCAATTCTGATTGCCTAATAGACCATTCTACAGTCTGTAATTTCTGTATAACAGACCATTGCTATGGACTATGTCATTAGCAGAAACAATAAAATTTTTACATCAATATTTTGTGTCAACTTATTGATTTCTTTCGAAAGTAGCCATATAATGAGCGGGATAATATACAGAGCTGGTTACTATTGCTAAATAAACCCCTTCAGGGTGATTCAAGACCTTTCACCTTTGTGTTGTGGTCCTGCATCACTTTGCCGGAGTTTATTTCGCAATAATGACCAGCTTGCAGTATCTTATCCGTTACTAACACTACCAGGCAAAAGTTTGGACACCCCTTCTAATTCCATACTTTTTCTTTTGAGGCTCAAGTTTGAAGATAAACAGTTAGATGACAAATGTTTCATTTAAGTATAAATTGCTATGTGGATTCTTAAGTCTTCTTATGTCTTGAGCCATGGATGCAGCACCATGGTGTTTGTAACCATGTAATCATTAACTTTACACCAAGCCTCATGAGAACAAAAGTATTTTGAAAGGACTGGGCAAACGAATGAGAATATCGGACCTTGTACTGGAAGTGATGGAAAAGCAAATTCTGTATTTTTTTATATTTTAGTTATAACTGGTTTAACTATTCTCAAATTATCATATTCCAGTGTTTCTTTCTATAATTTAACAATAAAGGAAATTGTTAAATTCTTAAATTGTTCTTGCTACCTCTGTAAGATGGATTATAATTGAAGAGGTTTGGTTAAAAAGATGTTGCTTTTCCTTGTGTAATTTTTATGATGATGCTAGATCTCACATTTACAATTGACATCATATTCCATATCCAATGATCAGTTAATAACACAAAGAAAAGTAGCATCCTTTTAATGAAACCTCATCAGAATATAAAGCTTTGCACTCTGAATTTTCTTACAGGTCACATCATATACACTAAGAGTCATGGTTCTGTACACAGAAGATATTACAGAATCTCATATTCACAGTTTATTTTAATGTGAAAACAATTCCGCACAGAATGTTAGAATACAGGCAGCACGGTGGTGTAGTGGTTAGCACTGTCGCCTCACAGCAAGAAGGTCCTGGGTTTGAGCCCAGCGGCCAGGGAGTGCCTTTCTGTGTGGAGTTTGTATGCTCTTCCCGTGTCTGCGTGGGCTTCCTCCGGGTGCTCCGGTTTCCCCCACAGTCCAAAGACATGCAGGTTAGGCTAATTGGTGGCTCTAGATTGATTGTAGGTGTGAATGTGAGCATGAATGGTTGTCTGTGTCTATGTGTCAGCCCTGCGATGACCTGGCGACTTGTCCAGGGTGTACCCCGCCTCTCGCCCATAGTCAGCTGGGATAGGCTCCAGCTTGCCTGCGACCCTGTAGGACAGGATAAGCGGCTTCAGTTGATGGATGGATGTTAGAATACAAAAAACCCCAGTTATATACAACAAGCAATAAGAGAGGTATAAAGTTCTGCAAGGTTCAGCGAGTTAGTTACTGTATTGGCAGCAGAGCATCAAGGCTCCAGCAGCTGCAAGTTTGAACAGGACACATTTTAAAAGCACACTGTAGAGGTCTGGATGTGCCAAATATGTTTTTTGGCATGGATTTTGAGAGAAATATTGTTGTATCCTATCTGAAAAGACATGTGTGGGCTCCAAGTGTGCACTGATATTTTCACAAAACATCATTTAATGGTGGTATTATTCTCATGCACTGTCTAGACCTGAATATATTATAACGATGGTGAGTTAAGAGCTGTCTCCTCCTTTGGAAGCGCTCCTCGCTCCATCATTGTGTTGAAGAAGACAGCGCCCCCAGTCAGTGCACTGAAAGTAGACAACAGTGGTTCAGTACCACCAGCCGAAGACAGTGCCCCCCCCCCCACCACCACCACCACACACACACACACACGAGAGGAGGAGCAGTTTAACACAACATGGCTGGCAGGCACTAATTACAGCATAGGTATTCACCCTCCCAGAGTTCACAGCAGGGTATGTAAGGGCTGTGCACACTGCAGAGAGTGAGCATGTCTTCACAATGCTCATGTAATGCTCTGTGTGGTTCCCCTCAACAGATTCAACCTCCAATGACTCACTCTCATGCTGGGATGGAAGAAAAGCCACCAGCCAGCCACGTTAGGCTCCAGCCCTTCACCCTGAACCTTTGGACACCCCCTGTGTCAAACTGCCAAATCCACTGCAAGTTCTCCCTACTGCACCACCTCTCCAGCCTCAGATGTGAATAAAAATACCACCTGCTTTGCACCTTACCTCTGCTGTTGCATGTCTGTCACTATCACTAGATTCCCTCAATATTTTAATCCATCCATTATCTGTAGCTGTTCTACAGGGTCACGGGCAAGCTGGTGCCTATCCCAGCTGACTATGGGCGAGAGGCGGGGTACACCCTGGACAAGTCGCCAAATCATCACAGGGCTGACACAGAGACAAACAACCATTCATACTCACATTCACACCTACGGTCAATTTAGAGCTACCAATTAGCCTAACCTGCATGTCTTTGGACTGTGGGGGAAACCGGAGCACCCAGAGGAAAATCACACAGAAACAAGGAGAACATGCAAACTCCACACAGAAAGGCCTTCGTCAGCCACTGGGCTCAAACCCAGGACCTTATTGCTGTGAGGCGACAGCGCTAACCACTACACCACCATGCTGCCACAATATTTTAATAGTTTTGTTAAAATGGAATATGGTCAGATATTATGGCTCTTGGTTGTTCTTATGGATATTATTTGATTGTATAATCCTGTCCATTTTTATATATAATCTTCAATACACATTCAAATGCATTTGGCAGCTTGGCATTTTTTTTATTTGGCAACAAAACATGCTGTGCTTAAACCCATTAACAGTGCGTTAGGGAATTTTAAGTAGGACTGAAGGCACACTGTAACACTAAGTAATAGAACATTTGATAAAAATATTTCTGGAATACACTCTTGCAAAAGGTGCACAGTCTCTCAGTCTGTTTTAAAACCCCAAACAATCCAGAGTGTGTGGTTTGAAGTAAGGAACTATACTCTACTGGGTTTGTCCATGGGGATCTACAGAATAAGAAATATAAATGCAGTAACAAACTTCACTACAACAGTTTGTCTCCATTATGCTGGTTTACAGTATTGTGGAATTCTATTATTATTGTTGTTGCTGTACTCTGTTGATGCTGCTTTATTGCTGTTGACTATTTGCAGTGGCTCCTGACATCCAGACACGCTCTGTGGTCTTTTCACAGCTTTATTGAAGTGTCTCAGGAGGGGAAAATACTCTTTGTAGAAGTTCCATGACACAAGCGCAAATAACATCAATGTTGGGATGATGACTAGAACTTTGAGAGCCCAGAGGGTGTTCTGCTTTTTCTCAACCACTGGCTGATTGAACACAACAATCCCTGTACTCGATGCCATGTTCCATCTCCGCCCATTCTTCTGACTCCCTGTAATGGTATTGGATACAGAGATGATACCAAATACAGTGGCGTCACGACTGGGCTTTAAAACCCGTGTCGGATGCCATGTTCCATCTCCGCCCATTCTTCTGACTCCCTGTAATGGTATTGGATACAGAGATGATACCAAATACAGTGGCGTCACGACTGGGCTTTAAAACCCGTGTCAGAATCGAAATTCTTTCTCTCTGGTGGTGGATCCCCACGTGTGAAAGAGAGACGTCGTTGCATCTGTGCTAAAGAAGAACAAAGAACAAGCTATCGATACCAGACCTTTAGCCAAAGTTCAATGTATTTAATCTTCGCATAGTTGTAATAATAACTGAACTGGTTAGTTACTGCAGCTCATGCAGTATTTTAAAAAAGAAAAGGTGACCGGATCCCTTTTCCCTTTCGCAACGTCAACAAACTACAAACAAGATTCCTTCCAGATCATCGGATGACCGACGGGACACCGAAGATCTTCAGCTGACAAGCTGTAAAAGCAAAAGGAACAGAACTGTTTTTCTCCCTGGACCTGCGCTCCGCGCTGTCTTCGGATAACAGACGACACACCTTCGGTTGCCAAGCAAGAGTGATCTCAAGTAAGGCTGGCATCTGGGCAATTGTTAGTCAGCTGTGGCTAGTTAATGCAAAGAGTGTTGCTTATTTGAATTAATTCATGGTTTAAATGTACACATTTTAATTCACATGAAAGCCGGTCTTAGACCACGTGTTGTTTGATTTGCTTTGTTTACTATTCGTATTAGTTAGATCGTGCATGCTCGCTCTCTCTCTCTCTCTATAACTCCCTCCGTCACACTATACCCCTCAACATTGGGATTTGTAGGATAGAAGTTTGGGTTTAAGGCCTAGTTGAGACTAGCTCTTAAGTTACAGATCCTTTGTTAATCTCCCTTGTGCGCTCTCCTTGTTGCCCACCCCCCTTTAGGCAGAGCCTAGCACAAAGGCTCGTGCACTACATTGACATACCACACCTATCTCTCGCCCGCGCACAGCCTTGCTCCCTCACTCCCCTCCTCACACGCACTCTCTCCCTAGCTCCTCCTCATCTTGCTAGTGCGCAGCTGCGCATATGCACCTTCTCTCACACACACACACACACACACACACACACACACACACACACACACGTGATTTCTCTCTCACATTTTAACATTCACTCGCCCCTACACTGTCTCACTTGCATATAGCCCATTACTTCTGATCACCATTAGTGTCTTGGTTATCATCATATTCACTGCTGATTTCTCATCCTGTTTACTGCTGGTTATTATTCTATTTACTACTGACTATTCCTTTATACACTACTGATTATTACTTGTATACCGTACATTGCATCATCATTTATATTGAATTATTCCTTGGCTGCTATTGTTGCTATATCTGATCAGTATCTCATCTCATTATCTCTAGCCGCTTTATCCTGTTCTACAGGGTCGCAGGCAAGCTGGAGCCTATCTCAGCTGACTACGGGCGAAAGGCGGGGTACACCCTGGACAAGTCGCCAGGTCATCACAGGGCTCTGATCAGTATTAGTTTGCTAATTTGTGTCAGGTATTTCAATAAATGGTACCTTTTCCTGTCTATTGCTACAATATTCACTGAGTGCCAACCTCTGCCAACAAGTATTCTAATTGCTTTCGCCTATTTGGTTGTTATACGAATGTTATAGATCTAGAGTAAACGTATTACATGAGAGCTACAATACTCACCAAAACTATAGCAGCATCACCACTAAGTTATTCCATTGATTTTAATAGTTTAGCTATAAACTATTAGACACTTGAATTAATGAATTTATGAGACTGATCCCTTTTTACATGAGACTGATTCGATAAGCTTGTTGCACCTACACCTGTAAGACAGATTATAATTGAAGAGGTTTGGTTAACCCTTAGATGCATGGACGACCAGACCTACACTCTTCCATGAGTGGGGTCAAAAATGACCCCAATTGGAATTAGGGCATTTTTGAGTGGAAACTGATTTTATGTTGTTCAGAGTTGATTGTTAATGCCATATTTTGATATTTGACATGTTCATTCACCACTTTGTATGTTTGTTTGTGTTTGTTTTGTGTGAATTTGTTTGTTGTTTGTTTATTTTTGTATGTCTGTACATGTAAAGTTGAATTTGTGTGTGTGTGTGTGTGTGTGTGTGTGTGTGTGTGTGTGTGTGCTCATCCGTATAGGCAAGGCAAGGCAAGTTTATTTATATAGCACATTTCATACACAATGGCAGTTCAGTGTGCTTTACAGAAGTAAAAACAAAACAGTAAACAATAGAGAAATAAAATTACATAAAATAATTTTATCTTTATTCTAAAATAATTAATTAAAAGAATTAAAAGAATTAAAAGAAAATAATAAGAATTAAACAACAGTAGAAATAAAATATTAAAATGCCAAAAAGAAAAAGGAGAAAAAGAAAGAGAAAGGGAAAAAAAAACTAGCAGAATAAAATAGAATAAAGTTAAAGTAAATTTAAAACATGCAGAGAAAGTAAAGATTATAAAAAATGTAAAAATATTAATTATTTAACAGAAAGCATCTGAAAACAACTTGGTCTTTAACCTAGATTTGAAGCTGCCAACAGCAGGAGCATTTTTAATGTCCTCTGGCAGTTGGTTCCATAGCTGTACTGCATAGTAGCTAAAAGCTGCTTCACCACACTTTGTTTTAACAACTGGTTTTAATAGTAAATTTTTCTGTTGCGATCTGGTAGATCTGATTGGGTTAGGCCGCTGCAACATATCAGAGAGGTAATTGGGCCCTGTACCATTTAGAGATTTGTACACCAGCAGCAATGCTTTAAAGTCAATTCTGTAGCTTACTGGAAGCCAGTGAAGGGACCTTAGAATTGGAGTAATGTGCTCTGTTCTTTTTGTTCGTGTGAGAACCCTAGCCGCTGCATTTTGAACCAGCTGAAGTCGTTTGATGGTCTTTTTTTGGCAGGCCTGTGAAAAGGCCATTGCAGTAATCAACCCTACTAGAGATGAAGGCATGTATTAGTTTTTCCAGATCATGTTTTGACATAAGTCCTCTTAGTTTGGAAATGTTTTTTAGGTGATAAAATGCCGTTTTAGTGATTGCTTTCATGTGACTGTCAAAGTTTAGCTCGCTGTCAATGAAAACACCAAGATTTTTAACCATTTCTTTAGTTTTAATCCCTTTTGTGTCAAGAATAGTGGTAATCCTGAGTCTTTCATCTTTTTTTCCAAATAGAATTACTTCTGTTTTATCTGTGTTCAGCTGAAGAAAATTTTGTGACATCCAGCTATTGATTTGATCGATACACTGGTAGAGACATTCAAGGGGGGCATAATCATTTGGTGATAGAGCAAAATAAATTTGGGTATCATCTGCATAGCAGTGATACAAAATTGAATTTTTATTGATAATTTGCCCAAGTGGGAGCATATAAAGGTTGAAAAGTAATGGCCCAAGAATCGACCCCTGGGGGACACCACAGGTCAAGGGCATTGACGTTGAGGAACAATTTACCAGGGTAACAAAGAAGCTTCTATCTTTTAAGTATGATTTTAACCAATTGATAACTTTACCAGTCAATCCAACCCAGTGTTCAAGTCGATATAGCAGTATGTTGTGATCAACAGTATCAAAAGCTGCACTGAGGTCCAGTAATACCAGGACCGATGTTTTGCCTGCATCAGTATTAAGACGTATGTCATTTATAACTTTAATCAGCGCTGTTTCAGTGCTATGATTGGCACGAAATCCTGACTGAAAATTATCAAAACGGCTGTTTGATATCAAGAAGGCAGTTAATTGATTGAAGACAATTTTTTCCAGGATTTTCCCGATGAATGGTAGATTTGATATTGGCCTGTAATTATTTAACACTGAAGGATCCAGATTATTTTTTTTAAGAAGGGGCTTTACAACAGCTTTTTTTAGGGACACAGGAACAACACCAGTCTCCAAGGATGTATTTATAATTTGAAGCACATCTGTAATTATAAGATGAAGAACAGACTTAAAAAAGTTGGTGGGCAGAATGTCCAGTTCAGATGTTGAGGAACTGAGATTTTGTACAGTTTTTTCAAGAGTCTCATAATCAATTAAACAAAATTCTGACATTGTGTTAAAGTTATCTATCTGTGTCATTGGTGATTGAAGTTTTTCAATTTTTTGCAACTGAGATATATTATGAGAAATATTCTGCCGTATTTTATCAATTTTACCTTTGAAGAAGGATGCAAACTCATTGCATTTATTAACTGAGAGAAGTTCAGGTGCTAATTGTGGTGGGGGATTAAACTGTGGGTGGTAGAAAAGGGCAACTGGACTTGCTTGAAGATTCTTGAAAACGTTTCACCTCTCGTCCAAAAGGCTTCCTCAGTTCTGTCTGACTAATAGGGAGTATCAGATATTGATATCTGATACTCCCTATTAGTCAGACAGAACTGAGGAAGCCTTTTGGACGAGAGGTGAAACGTTTTCAAGAATCTTCAAGCAAGTCCAGTTGCCCTTTTCTACCACCCACAGTTTACTATGACCTGGATGATTGAGAATCTTCACAGACATGGTGGGGGATTAGTTAGCTTCTCTACTGTTGAAAATAGCACACGGGCATTGTTCATATTCCTGCTGATGATATTGGAGAAGAAAGACTGTCTTGCTTTACGAATTTCATAATTATAATTACAAAGCATCTCTTTATGGATTTGATAATGGATGTGAAGTTTAGATTTGCGCCATTTTCTTTCAGTCTTTCTACATTCTCTCTTTAGCAGTTTAACAGCCGGGTATTGCTTCCATGGTGCTTTCTGCTTATCATTGACTCTTTTTATTTTGAATGGAGCAATATCATCCATAATTTGGGTCATATTTAAATTAAAAAATTCCAGTAAATCATCTACAGAGTCTGACATTTTGGTTGAGTTCTGAGAGAGAGCTTGCTTAAAAAGAGCACATGTGTTGTCGTTTATGACTCTCCTGCCTATAGTCGTTGAGCTATTCTGAATGTGAGGAGACATAGAAACTTCAAAGAAAACACAGAAATGATCAGATAAGGCCAGGTCAACAACAGTATAAGAAACAGTAAGACCCTTTGTGATGACGAGGTCAAGAGTATGACCACGAGAGTGGGTCGGCCCCTGTACATGTTGTACTAGGTTAAAGTTATCAATAATTGCAAATAGTTATTTGGCATAAATGTTATCAGTATTATCTACATGCAAGTTAAAATCCCCAGATATAATAAGACAATCAAACTCTAAGCAAATGACTGATAACAATTCACCAAACTCTTCAAGAAAGACTTTGGCTGAATGTCTCGGAGGCCTGTAAATAGTTAATAATAATATGTTAGGAGAGCATGTAACAAGTGCACATAAGTGTTCAAAGGACATAAAATCACCAAGTGAGGATTGTTTACATTTAAAAGAGACTTTGAATATATTTGCGATCCCTCCACCTTTCCCTTGTCGGGTAACATTCAAAAAATTAAAATTTGGGGGAGCTGCTTCGATAAGGGTGGTAGCACTATTTGCTTGATCCAGCCAGGTTTCGGTTAGAAGCAAAAAATCAAGATTGTGTTTACAAATAAGATCATTAATTAAAAATGACTTGTTTAAAAGTGATCTAATGTTCAAAAGGGCTAGTTTTACAGTAATATTTGGTTGTGCACTCTGATGCTGTTTTAAAACAGGAAGGAGATTAGATTGGTTCACCCCCAGGGTTAAATGTGCTCTATGTTTTCTGTTTCTTATCAACACAGGAATAGTGTCAACATCGGATCCCTGCTTTTTTCTACATCCATTTGCAGGGACCCAGAGTACATCAAACAAGACTCTCTAAATGTTCCATTTGGTTTGAGGGTGAAAGGACTGGAGATGACATGTATCTTTTGGATGGTGAAAAAGATTTGTAGCCAGCTGAAAGTCCTGGACGAACACAATTTTGATGAACTGGGTACACTGCTTGTCGTGACAAATTTGGACTAGAAAAAGAGAGTGTAGCCATAGGAAGCAATTTTTTCATGCTATTTGGGAAATCCATCCGAGGAGAAGTGGAGTCGTCTGTCCTTGAATATTGGGAGGCCTGCAAGTCAGATGTTTGTGTGTCCTTGATGACGACTTGCAAAGATGATTGTTTAGGCTTTGTAACTATGTCAGTCTGCGACATCTTATCAACTGTTTTCCTCGGTGCTGGCTGAGAAAAGATTGCAAGTTTGTAGTGGTCTGCTAAGACTTTGGCTCTAATCCAGCTGAGTTCAGTGCTATTTGGCTTGTAGAATTCTTTGCGATTCCAAAAAAGATTAAAATTGTCTAGTAGTCTATGGTATCTCAGAGGATAACATATTCTCCAGTGGAGAGAATGATGAGAGAAACAGTAATGACACAATGACAACAGTATGATGTTGTATGATGTTCTCATGCACTTTATTTACATGCTTACTTATTGTTTTTTCACGGTGTTTCATCTGAAAAGGAACTTTCGATGAATAGAACAAAAACATTAACTCTCTTCTGTGAACAGCCATAGCAGTAAACAATTTAAAACTCTTTTTTTAAACCTTTCGTATTGGTTCACGCTCTGAACTGCCATTGTAGTAACATTTTTCTTTTTAACATACACTTCCTATTCATGCTTTCGTTTAAAAAGATGTTGCTTTCCCTTGTGTAATTTATTGGTTATGCTACATCTCGCATTTACAATTGACATCGTATTCCATATCCAATGATCAGTTAATGACACATGAAAGAGCAGCATCCTTGTAATGAAACCTCATCAGAATATAAAGTTTTGCACTTTGAATTTTCTTACTGGTCACATCCTATACAGAGAATCATGGTTCTGTACACCAAAGATATAACAATCATAAATTCACAGTTTATTTTAATGTGAAAACAATTATGCACTGAATGTTTGAATAAAAAAAAAGTTATACACAATGAGCAATAAGAAAGGTGTAAAATTCTGTAAGCTTCAGTGAGTTACTGTATTGGCAGCAGAGTGTCAAACCTCGAAGCTCCAGCAGCTGCAAGTTTCAACAGGACACATTTTAAAAGCACAACCTAGAGGTCTGGATGTGCCAAATATGTTTTTTGTCATGGATTTTGAGAGAAATATTGTTGTATACTATTTGCAGTGGCTCCTGACATCCAGATGTGCTCTGTGGTCTTTCCTCAGCTTTATTGAAACGTCTCGGGATGGGAAAATACCTTCTGTAGAAGTACCATGACACAGGTGCAAATAACATAAATATTGGGATGATGACGAGAACTTTGGGAGTACAGAAGGGTGTTCTGCTGTTTCTCAACCACTGGCTGGATTGAAGGAGGCCCTGTGAAGTCCTCCAGCCTCAGCTCATGTTTAATAATTTGGGTGGCATATGTATTGCCATTGAAGGTCTCTTCAGAAGGAGGCCCCGTGAAGTCCTCCAGCCTCAGCTCATGTTTAATAATTTGGGTGGCATATGTATTGCCATTGAAGGTCTCTTCAGAAGGAGGCCCTGTGAAGTCCTCCAGCCTCAGCTCATATTTAATAATTTGGGTGGCATATGTTTTGCCATTGAAGGTCTCTTCAGAGGTGCAGGTGTAATGGTCCGTGTCCCTGCCTGCGGCATTGAGGATCAACAGGCTGTTGTGTTGAATGCGGTGCATGTTGGAGTTTTTAACTGGATGATTGTTGACAAGCCACTTCACTTGAGCCCAGTTTGATCCAGGTTGGCACTGCAACTCTACCGTACTACCCGAGTAGAAGTTTTTAATGGTCTTTGTGCTCTCTGTAACACACCAAATGACATCGTAATTCAGCCATCTTAATCTTTCTCAGTTTATATTTTTAGTTTTCTCCTTAAGATAAAGCTTGACTTTTAATGACAGTTACAATGAACTTAAAACACTTCTGCTGCATGTATATTCACCCTTACAGTCAGTGAAGTTCATTAAACCTTTTTAGTGTAAATACTGTATGAGCTGTAATCCTGGATATAAAGAAATAAATCTGTTAACATACCGAATGGAAGACAACGTGTAGCATTTCCATCTCTCAGACTCTGAATCACCTCACTTTGGGAGAAATACAGGAAAAATACAGAGATATGAGAGAAAATTCAGTATATCTAACATTTCAGATATATGCTCTACTGAAGTCAATATAATCTTTTAGACCACAGTGCTGTTCAATTCTTGATTCTGATTGGATCAAAAATCAGAAGGTGATTGGTTTTCTATAAGAGTAACTGAGAGTAGTGCTAGCTGCAAGACACATCAGAGGATTATATTAATGTCTACATTCTAACACACTACTATTTCTAGAGCAACGGCTCATTCACAGGGACTTGCATGGTGGGTGCACCACATAATCTATTTCATAAAATAATAAGGAAATGTAATTTAAAAAAAAAACTAATAATTGATATGGTGATGCTTTTCTTGAGGTGATTATTTACTTAATTATTTAACATTAATGCAAGGTGTCCCCAGTGCCAGTAACAGGTTTTTTTTCTTAAACAAGGAACAGCTGTCTATAGCTTCTGTAACAACTTAAGAACTAGCTTGTTTAGTGGACACTACACAACATTGAATGTAACTACTGTATAATTGGATAAAACTATGAAATCATTCTCAAATAAAAAAAATTGCAATCATCTGCAAATCGCTGTGGTATATGTAGGAGGAATAAGACGATTAAGGGCATCCTTTTGTAGGATTAACTTCAGGTTGCATCGCACCACCCCATTGTTCCTATTCCTGTTTTCCTTTGATAGCACATGTTTTATTCCTTCCACAATGACGTTACAGAACACGAGTGGTGTATGTTAGGTACCTGTGTGTCTCTTGGTGAGTGCTGTTTATAGCAATGCAGCTGTCGGAGGAGAAGTCCCAGCCACAGTACGGGTCTCTGGCCAGCACACAGTCCATACAGGAGATGTAATGGCCACATGCACTCAGCGGCACCTGCACCACTGCCACCTCGGAGCCTGCATACAGCTGACCCTGACAAAATATGTGCACCAGTTATTGAAATGTGGGTCAAGCTGAAACTGAATCTCAAGTTCAAGTAGATACAATTAAAGTAATCATAAAATGAATTGGATGAGTATTGGGATAATCATACAATTACTTAATCATGATTAAGTAACGATATAATAATATTATGCTATTCTAGTGTGATTGATGATGGCACAAAATCTAAAGTTAAGGTGTGCATGTTCCCTAAAGTACATTACAAAATTGTTAAAATGGGAGGAAAATTGTATTTCTATATTGTTTTGGAAAACTAACAAAAAGACAAGATAAATCCATTCAAGAAATGCATTTTATAAAAATATTCTCCCAAACTAAACAAGTTTCTATAAATATTATTCCTATTACTAAATCACTTCATCAGTGTAAAAGTATGATTTTTTTTTTTGAAAGTGAGAAAAAAAAAGCCTTGTCTATAAGATTCTTACACCGATGGATTCACAGGGCATGACAGTCTCTAACTGGCTTTAGTTTTATATTCAACTAAAAAGCAGCTCAAGTCCATAAGAGTTCCTGCAAACTTGAAATGAGTTTTTTGAGCTGTAATTGATGTTTTGTGGGCTGAAAATAGTTCAAAACATGATCAGCTGTTTAAATCATCATGAACCTTGCACAGTCGATTCTGATAGAGTCACCCATTTTAGACTTGTCTACATCATGAAATGTATATTTAAAAAAGGAATATTAATGCGGGCGGCACGGTGGTGTAGTGGTTAGCGCTGTCGCCTCACAGCAAGAAGGTCCTGGGTTCGAGCCCCGGGGCCGGCGAGGACCTTTCTGTGTGGAGTTTGCATGTTCTCCCCGTGTCCGCGTGGGTTTCCTCCGGGTGCTCCAGTTTCCCCCACAGTCCAAAGACATGCAGGTTAGGTTAACTGGTGACTCTAAATTGACCGTAGGTGTGAATGTGAGTGTGAATGGTTGTCTGTGTCTATGTGTCAGCCCTGTGATGACCTGGCGACTTGTCCAGGGTGTACCCCGCCTTTCGCCCGTAGTCAGCTGGGATAGGCTCCAGCTTGCCTGCGACCCTGTAGAAGATTAAAGCGGCTAGAGATAATGAGAATGAGAGAATATTAATGCACTGTAATCAGAGGTGGGCAGCCCATCTCCCCCAGACCCCAACATTGAATGGAAGAAATTGCAATCATTTTCAAATAATATGCTGATCAAGACTCATTCACAAGAGTTTATGCTGTTTCCCCACCCCACATCCCTCCTCAACCACGCCCCGTCCCCTCTCAGCCCTTTGCCCACTTTTTAGCATTTTTCAAAATTCTCAGTGGGTAGAGACAGACTCAGAGCTGAGCATGAAGGTCGACATGATATACTACATACTATAATACAGAGGAGATACAATTTATTGAGAATTATCTACGTGGAGGTGTCTGTAAAAAATAAAATTTATAATAAATCACCATACGTTCCTCAGCAGAGTTATTAACAGTCTGGCTAAAAACTTGCTAAAAGCATTTTTCACTTTAGCTTAGACTTCAGCTAAGATAAACATTTGTGAACCGAATTGAGATCAATCCCAAATTAGATAAGTTTCAATAAAGCTTGCTATGAGCCTTAAATGGCTTTTGCGTTGGAGATATATATAGCCCTAACTTGTGCATGTATGCATCTAATAAACCTTGCTGATCATTCATAGTTGCTAGCAGGAAAGGTTAGTGCAAAAAGTGAAGTCTGCGTGAAAGAATGATGTGAAAAGCTGGTGTACTGTAAAAAAAAAAAATTAAGACATGTCCAGGATATTTACATGAAACACACTGGGGTATTTAAATAATACTGCAGGGTCTTCTAGGAAGACATGGGTGCATATGGAGGATGCAAGAAAACACACGTGTCTATTATAAAGACACCAGTGTCTATCAGTAGACACAAGACATGTCTTCCAGGCATTGCTAAATACCCAAGACATGTCTTCTGAGTCTTACATTTAGGGGTATTTAAATAAGACATGTCTAAACCCTTTTTATTTAAAGTGTGGCTATCACACTGGGCAAACAAAAGTTCAGATTTATTTTGAAACATAATTCATAAGGATCATAAAATATCCCACAATGGCAATAGGTGTAAAATGTTTGACAAAAGTCACAGCGAAAATTCACAATAAAATGTAGCTAGTTAATGATGTGTTTTACAGAACTGAGGCAAGGCGAGTTAAAGTTGCTCACTTATATGCAAAAACAATATGAGCCTCTTTCTTTATTCAATACAACCAGAAGGCACTTGGGCAATATATCACACAATATCCCCATCCCTGCCAGAACGAACATTAAAACAGGACGCAGCATGGCAACTAAACCACTTTAACCAACATCTAGTCCTGAAACAAATCTCAGCCACCATTTTCAGGTTGACCAGGGATCAGTTCCTGGAACTGCACCCAGTTTCAAAACCAGCTTATACCACCTATAAACTTTTGGTGTGGCTTCAGGGAGGAGAAAATCAAATGTAAATATTCTGAGGCTTACCGTGGTGGTGGAGAGGCGCAGTATCTTCACTGGCTCAGAATGATTAAAGAGCTGCATCTCCTCTATGATCACCATCTCTCCATTATAGTCGACTGCTTTCAGCACTGAACCGCTTGCTGTTACAAACACACGTTTTATTTGTGAATGCTTATGTGAGCAAGCACTACAATTCGCTGTCCGGGATGTATTTAAATGTGTTTTGCTTAGATTTATGTAACCCATAAAATTGATCTATTTTTTTTTATAAATGATGTAAACCGTACACTAAATGATTACCTGTGCCAATAAACATGACCTGATGGCTGCTCCCATCCAGGGCAGTAGTGCTGGCCACCACTATACGTGTAAATGCAGCTCCTTTCTTCACCAGTAGGGGCCGTTGAGAGGACGGAGTCACTGCCTGATCCATCAGAGGGCTGTCTCTGGCAAACTGAAGGGTTTTATACGGCAAATCCAAAGACTTGGAAAATCCTTTCTGTCTTGCGTTATTATTGATACACTACACAGAGAGAGAGAGAGAGAGAGCGCAACAGCTAACATTATCCAGCTTGCTACTTTGGCATACCTAGACTTTTTTGTCACACTTTCTGTGTGAAGAAAGGCAGTACAAATGCAAGTTATATTAGGTTACTTTTGGACATAAAATATTCCAATTCCAATGACACAGTCCACGTAAGCCCATGTACAGTGTATAACTTATTTCTAAGGAAATGTTAACATGAGCATTAATTTAACCCTTGCAACTGAAACTACTGTCCGAGCCACACTGTGATACAAAATTAATCAACGCTTTCTGATGAATCAAAAGCGAACGTTCAACTGTGGTATAATTCTCTTTATTATATTCTGACCTAATTAAAGAGACTGGCTCACCCTTCCCAGAATCCTCTGTGTCAAGTAGCAAGTAGCTATTTTCCATGCTAATGATTTTCCTAAAACAATCTGTAACAATTCAGCAACATCTTAGGCCATAGATCTTAAATTTGAACATGAAATTGAAGATATTTTATTAAAGTATCTCTATTTTTTTATTCGTTTGGCGATCCATTCCATTTTCCCATGGTTATTTAAATGGGTCATGTGCATTCAAAACAAAAAAAACAAACAAGATTCTGGGAAAGGGGAATCGACCCTTTTAAAACCCTTTTTCCTTCACCACAGCTAACGTGAAAATGACTGTTGCAAAATTAGTTGATAAGTGCTGAACTTACAGCTCCAGGACGGGGGTCAGGCACTTCTCCATTGTACGTCACCCATTTTCTAACAGGATAGTTATTGTACAGCATTTTGAATTTGCCTTCAGAGAACACTTCCCTGATGTCTTGTATCCCATAGACACACACTGCAGAGTACTGTGATGTGCTCCTGTCGATCAAATCACAGCAATGAAATGACTGTGTTAGGATGGAGCTTAAAAAAGCTACTTCTAATTAAGTGTTGGGTTTCTCCTAGAGTTATGATTATTTTTTACACAAGTTCTTTAGGTTTTAACTGGCTGTGACATCTTCAAAAGTCAAATCAAAGTCCTTCCCACGCCATGTGGCGCATAGGGCGCCGCCGATCTCCGTTTCCCTCGGCCTCTCACATAGCAAGAGTTACAGTGGGGGGCTAGTCCTCTGGTAACCATGAGAGTTTGACTCCCCACTCGCATCTGTATTGCCAGACGGTAGTAGGTACCATTTTTTATGATGGTCTTTGGTATGACCCGATCCTGAGTAGAACTCGCGATCTCCCGGCGGACACGCTAACCACTAGGCCAACTCGCGCTAGGCTGTGACATCTTAGTAGATAAAAAATATTTAAGTAATTTCTAGATTTACATTGCAGTCTAATTTGAAATTAAGGCAGGTTTCGAATCCCCTTAATAATTTTCTCTTCACCTCACTGCATCATGTAACCTCCAAAAGTATATATTTCAGATTATAGTACAACACTGTACTGAAAATACTTTACACAAAAATAAAGCAGTATCTAAGGCAATTGTATCCATGATTTAATTTGACTGACAGAATTTCATTTGACTGTGTTGTCAACCAAATAAGTCTCACGCACTGCATATTATGAGGATCAGTATTTATATTACGTTTATATCATTTCCTCCAGTTTCCTCCCAGCTCCCAAAAACCATGCCAGTAACATGGAGTGGCTGCACTAAATTGCCCATAGATGTGAATGAGTGTGTGAATGTGTATGGTGCCCATTGTTGTATGGGAACATAATGGGTATGTAGTACACATATAGGTTATTACATATCTACTATTATATTTAACAAATTAAATGCAGTTTATGAATCAGAAGCAAAAGGCTACTGCAATTTAAAAGAAAACACGATGCAAATTAGGAATACACTGTCCAGTTCTGTAGTTAATGGCAAACCATAAAACACCTAGAAATACTGGCGAATTTTAAAAGCTTATTAGCTTATCCATGTGTCCTAATCACCTTGGGCATCCCTTGACCTTAGGCTGATCTAATACAAGTGGTAATGTTTAAGTCTTCCATTTTAGGGCTTGATTGCTATGCATGTGCATTGTCAGACTGGTATATAACCACAATCGTGATTGAAATTGACATATCAATAATTGTCTAATAATGGTGATGATTTTTTTTGCAGGGTCTTCATTACAGTTATTCAAACCTACTCTTTTGTCATGTTTGAACTGAACTATACTCACGTCTGAGGAGTGAAGACTCCATAGAACTTACAAGTTCTCCAGGGGCCTGGGCAGAAGAGGAAAACATCCTGTATAATTAAAGGCAATTTGCTTTGAGGGACAGGACAGTCCAGACGAGCCTTTAGAAATGAAGTCCACTTCCTATGCAGTAGCCACAGTCCTCCCCTATCCCCCTAGAAAGGAGAGATCAGAGGGAATGAGAATAATTGCTGCAAAAAAAAAGACATTTTAGCAAGTGACTGTCATATTTATTTAGTAAATATGAAATAAACATTATAAATTCACACACACATCACATTATCTCTAGCCGCTTTATCCTTCTACAGGGTCGCAGGCAAGCTGGAGCCTATCCCAGCTGACTACGGGCAAGAGGCGGGGTACACCCTGGACAAGTCGCCAGGTCATCACAGGGCTGACACATAAACACAGACAACCATTCACACTCACGGTCAGTTTAGAGTCACCAGTTAACCTGACCTGCATGTCTTTGGACTGTGGGGGAAAAGAGCACCCGGAGGAAACCCATGCAGACACGGGGAGAACATGCAAACTCCGCACAGAAAGGCCCTCGCCGGCCACGGGGCTCGAACCCGGACCTTCTTGCTGTGAGGCGACAGCGCTAACCACTACACCACCGTGCCGCCATTTTAAGCATTTATTTCTCAAAAGAAGCAAAGAGTGCTTCTCAAAAGAACTCAAAAAACATGAGCTCAAAACATAAATGACTCAATTTGTGACGTGTATGGCTATCCAAAAGCAAATTGTGGGTGTCTGTTAACTCATGTACACTGCAAAAACTGAACACTGAATTTGAGGAGAAAATTCCTTAATACTAGTGAAATTATCTTGCTGCATGGACAGATAAATTTACTTGACAAGACATCTTGGAATAAGTTGGCGAAGAGTCATTCGCGCTGAAGAAAATAGATTCCAGCGTTGGATTTTAGAGGCAGTGGAGATACGCAAGCGGGCGCAGAGGACGATGAACCGGGACGAGGGAGCGTATGCACTGTCGCACACCTGGAGCGCCGTCCTGGAGGAGCGACCTGACAGCAGGAGGCGTGGACTACCTGTCAAATTGGGCGGGACGTTCACGCCCCCTGCACGCAACATCAGCTGATAAGGCACGTCGCCACTCGACATCTGGTGACTGTTTCTGAAGAAGGCGGGAGATTCTCGCCGAAACTGTTAAGGTAACAAGCTTAAAAAATATCCTTGTCTAAGAAACGAACTTAAAATATATAAATCTAGAACTAGTTTTAATAATCTCAGACTTGGTGTCTTGTATACTTCTAATAGGAAATGCTGGATCGTTTCAACTACAGTATATTCAAGATATTCTAATTTGTTAAGATATCATTCTTGCAGTGTAGAAGGATACACCAACTCTGAGATTATTAAAACTAGTTCTAGATTGTAACCAACTTATTCCAAGATGTCTTGTCAAGTAAAATGATCTGCCTATGCAGCAAGATAATTTCACTAGTATTAAGGAATTTTCTCCTCAAATTCAGTTTTAAGTTTTTTTGCAGTGTACCGTTATGGGTAAAAGCAAGTACAGCCTCCTTCAAATCCTTCAAGTCTATGTTTTTTATTAATCAGGGCCAAATAACAATTGTGAGGTCCTCACCAATCACTATCAACAAACAAATAATCCCAAGTGACGACAAAAATACACAACAGATTTCAATATGTTGTCTGTTTTTTTTTCAAAATGTAAACCAACATTCAAAAACCAGGTCAGAAAAATAAAGTACACCCTATAATTTAGTAACACATACAACTGTTCCTGTACAACATCTTATAACACGTACAGTGGTGCTTGAAAGTTTGTGAACCCTTTAGAATTTTCTATATTTCTGTATAAATATGACCTAAAACATCATCAGATTTTCACACAAGTCCTAAAAGTAGATAAAGAGAACCCAGTTAAACAAATGAGACAAAAATATTATACTTGGTCATTTATTTATTGAGGAAAATGATCCAATATTACATATCTGTGAGTGGCAAAAGTATGTGAACGTCTAGGATTAGCAGTTAATTTGAAGGTGAAATTAGAGTCAGGTGTTTTCAATCAATGGGATGACAATCAGGTGTGAGTGGGCACCCTGTTTTATTTAAAGAACAGGGATCTATCAAAGTCTGATCTTCACAACACATGTTTGTGGAAGTGTATCATGGCACGAACAAAGGAGATTTCTGAGGACCTCAGAAAAAGCATTGTTGATGCTCATCAGGCTGGAAAAAGTTTCAAAACCATCTCTAAAGAGTTTGGACTCCACCAATCCACAGTCAGACAGATTGTGTACAAATGGAAGAAATTCAAGACCATTGTTACCCTGCCCAGGAGTGGTTGACCAACAAAGATCACTCCAAAAGCAAGGAGTGTAATGGTTGGCGAGGTCACAAAGGACCCCAGGGTAACTTCTAAGCAACTGAAGGCCTCTCTCACATTGGCTAATGCTAATGTTCATGAGTCCACCATCAGGAGAACACTGAACAACAATGATGTGCATGGCAGGGTTGCAAGGAGAAAGTCACTGCTCTCCAAAAAGAACATTGCTGCTCATCTGCAGTTTGCTAAAGATCACGTGGACAAGCCAGAAGGCTATTGGAAAAATGTTTTGTGGACGGATGAGACTAAAATAGAACTTTTTGGTTTAAATGAGAAGCATTATGTTTGGAGAAAGGAAAACACTGCATTCCAGCATAAGAACCTTATCCCATCTGTGAAGCATGGTGGTGGTAGTATCATGGTTTGGGCCTGTTTTGCTGCATCTGGGCCAGGACGGCTTGCCATCATTGATGGAACAATGAATTCTGAATTATACCAGTGAATTCTAAAGGAAAATGTCAGGACATCTGTCCATGAACTGAATCTCAAGAGAAGGTGGGTCATGCTGCAAGACAACGACCCTAAGCACACAAGTCATTCTACCAAAGAATGGTTAAAGAAGAATAAAGTTAATGTTTTGGAATGGCCAAGTCAAAGTCCTGACCTTAATCCAATGGAAATGTTGTGGAAGGACCTGAAGCGAGCAGTTCATGTGAGGAAACCCACCAACATCCCAGAGTTGAAGCTGTTCTGTACGGAGGAACGGGCTAAAATTCCTCCAAGCCGGTGTGCAGGACTGATCAACAGTTACCGGAAACGTTTAGTTGCAGTTATTGCTGCACAAGGGGGTCACACCAGATACTGAAAGCAAAGGTTCACATACTTTTGCCACTCACAGATATGCAATATTGGATCATTTTCCTCAATAAATAAATGACCCAGTATAATATTTTTGTCTCATTTGTTTAACTGGGTTCTCTTTATCTACTTTTAGGACTTGTGTGAAAATCTGATGATGTTTTAGGTCATATTTATGCAGAAATATAGAAAATTCTAAAGGGTTCACAAACTTTCAAGCACCACTGTATTATTGCCTTTAGCAATAATAATTTAAAGTACATGTTTTCTGCAGGAATTTATCAGTCTCCCACATTGTTTTGGAGAATTGTTTTGCCCCACTATTGCTGACAACATGGCTTCAGTTCGTTGATGTTTGAGGGCGTTTGTTTCTGCATGGCTAGCTTAAGATCCCACCACAGCATCTCAATGGGGTTGAGGTCTGGACTTTGACTTCACCATCCCAAAACCTTGATGTTTTCTTCTTTAGCCATTCAGATGATGATTTGCTGGTGTGCTTGGGATTTTTAATAAATTTTTGGCCCAGCTTTACCTGCTGGACAGATGGCTTCACATTTGTCTCAAGAATATTCTTGTATCACATGCAACCCCTACTACCATGCTTGACAGTAGGTAGGAGGTTTTTGTGGTGATATGCTGCGCTTGGGTTTCACCGAACATGGTGCTATGCATGATGACCAAAGAGCTCCAACTTGGGCTCATCATTCCAAAGTATATTGTTCTAGAACTTTTTTTTAAATGCAATTCTGCAAAACTGAGTCATGCGACCAGATTCTTTTTGGAGAGAAGTGACTTTTTCCGAGTTACCCTTCTATGAAAGCCAAACTTGTTCAGTCTTTCTGATTGTGTTGTCATAAACATGAACATTTAATGTGCTTACAGAGGCCTGTAGGTCATATGATGCAGTTCTTGGATTTTTTTTTTAAATACTGTACCTCTGAGCATTAATTGGTCTGAAATTGATAGGATGTCCACTTCTCAAAAGACTGAAGGCTCTAATTATGTAAATAATCCTTCTTACTGTCAGTAGCAGCGGCCTATTTCCCGACCACAATTTCTGCCTCATGATTTGGTGACAGCTGCAATTTGTGCCGCATCTGCTCTCCCCTGCATCTGCATTCGTAAGTGCCTGCATTCTGACACTTACTTTGGAATGGTGACGATCAAATTGCTTGGAGATGGCCTTATAACCCTTCCCAGATTGAGAAGCAGAAACAATTGTTTCTCTGAGGTCATGGCTGATGTCCTTTCTTCTTCAAATTATGCAGACACACATCTAAGTGCTCCAGAACACAAACTGCCAAAATTTCTGCATTTTCGAGGTAGTTACACTTCTTGATGATTAACAAACCTTGTGCAGTTCTATAGTAAGACTTGGCTGCTACTTAGTCTCTGAGGAATTGTGGAAGTAAGAAGGAATTTTCCCACCTGGTTTATGAATGTTGGCTTACTTTTTGGGAAAAAAGACTACCTGTACATATTGAAATTATTTTTTTTAATTGTGGTTTTTTTTTCTGAGTTTATTTTTGTCATCACCTGAGGTTATTTGTTTGTTTCTAGAAATTGGTAAGGACCACACAATTGTTATTTAAGCCCTGATGAATAAAAACATATGAATTTGAAGAAGGGTGTATTTTCTTTTTCCCATGACTATGAAATAGGGCAGTTAGTGTTCTTCTCCAATCATGTTCAGCTGCCCTAAGATGTTGAACGAGCAGTTAGAAAAGCTGTTGTGTGTGTTGCGGAAATTAATCATTTGTCTGAAAGTGACTGAATTTGGGCCCTGCGATGACCTGGCACCTTGTCCAGGGTGTACCCCGCCTCTCGCCCATCATCAGCTGGAATAGGCTCCAGCTTGCCTGCAACCCTACACAGGAAAAGTGACTGCAGATAATGGATGGATGGATGACTGAATTTGGGAAAAGCACTGCAATGTTAGCCGAGCAACATTTTGTTGCAGGAAAGAATACCTTACAGATGCGGGCCACCCTTGACACTTGGATCTTACTGTAGAAGTCATACTCAACAGCTGTTTCACTAAAGAAGATGTAAATCTTGTCATCATCCCCCTCTGGGTTTTCCTTTCCCTCAGCAACATGCTTCATGCCAATGAAAATGGGGCCTGAAATCACAGCAATAGTCAGTGATAATCTTAAAGTGCCGATGACACGTTTTTGACATCTTTGGCGATGTTTTATAACATAAAAAGTAATTCCCGATGATCCATATATTAATTCACGAAGGCGCCTATTTTACAAGTTATGATAAAAAACGCGGCTATTTGGGCAAAGTTGACAGGGCTGCAGCACCCAGGAGACGAAAGAGGAGGAGGAGCTATATGACGTCACCGAAAGAACCTTCCTCCTAACTTACCAGTTTGTTGTTGATGCGACAGGTGTTCAGTTTGTCATTATTAATATTATATATTTATTTATTTATTAGTTATTATGCCTTTGCGTTGTGTTGCCGGCTTTTGCTCCAAAACCTACAAGGATGGGGTAAGTTTATTCAAGTTTCCCAGAGATCCCGAGCTGCATGCGAAGTGGGTGAAGCAAGTCAGGTGCACTCGTGACAAGTGGGAGCCCTCACCAACATCCGTCCTGTGCTCTGAACACTTCAATTTGGATTGTTTTGACACCCTTCCCAGCTTAAAAGAATCTCTTGGGTGTTCAGTTCAGCACAAATGTGTGTTACTACCATCAGCAGTGCCTACACAGTGTTGCCAGATTGGGAGGTTTCCCGCCCAGTTGAGCGGTTTCAAGTGCATTTTGGTGGGTTTTGAACATATTTTGGGCTGGAAAACTTCAGCAGTATCTGGCAACAGATACTGCCAGATTATGTTTAAAACCCACCAAAATGCACTTGAAACCGCCCAACTGGGCAGGATTCCTCCCAATCTGGCAACACTGCCAGTATTCCGGAGGGGATCTACTAGTAGCTATGCCGGATCCAAAGACAGTCCTCCTGTCAGAACATGTGTTGTGAAACGATATAAGATAAAGGTACATAGAGCTATAGATTCTACATGATAATCATAAATGTAATCATAAAGTCGGTGTGATATCAGTCATGTATTTGCTTGTGAAAGCTTGCGGCTTTCATGTAACTGCCGCCTAGCAACGAGAGGCAAAGGGTAAAGAGGGTAGGCTATCATAGATTCTATTCGGAAGAGATCAACACAATTCTAGACTCCCAGAAGAGGAAGAGCTAGCACTAGAGAGTTCACCGGCGTTTTCATGCGCCATTTCCATTGAGTAGAACCAGAGTAGAACAGCCAGTGAACCGCAGCGTGTTCTCCCGCTGACGTCACAACATGGCCGCGAGCCACGGACCCAGTTTTCTTGCGCTGTGCAATTAAAAGTTGGATATTTGCGTAACAACAGCTTCTTTTCACGTAATTATAACAGAAATCTAACATGTTTGCCATGTTGTATAGTTTATTTAAGAAATTGCATAGAGTCATGTTCGTGTCATCAGCCCTTTAAACTGAATAGAAGAATCTCAAGTTCAAAGAATATCACAACTAAACTAGAAGTGTCAATTTTATACAATTCCAGAAATTTTCAATTTCAGCAGCAAAATATTCTAGTTCCAAAGTCTTTATCCCTAAGTGCAATAAGATTTACATAAAAGTTGATGTTGGTGTCATTTTTGATCTATACACTGACCAACTTGATTTTGTGTGTGTGTGTGTGTGTGTGTTCATGCCCGTACGCACACTCTTACCATTGACACAAGCAGACGAGTAATCAGATCGTACATTGTAATTTAAGCTTCGTATCACAGCCATGTCTGAGCCCAAGAAATTCACAGATGTAGCAGAGTACAGCTCTCCATCTAAATGCCAAGCAAAATTGTAATATTGTTATAACATTCGGATGATTCCATTCAGCGATGTTCCTATAAAACCATCAAAAATATAATTTTAGCTACGATGAGCAGCATCTGTATTAAAGTGGCTGGGTATTCATAATGAATATACAACCCCGATTCGAAAAAAGTTGGGACAAAGTACAAACTGTAAATAAAAACGGAATGCAATGATGTGGAAGTTTCAAAATTCCATATTTTATTCAGAATAGAACATAGATGACATATCAAATGTTTAAACTGAGAAAATGTATCATTTAAAGAGAAAAATTAGGTGATTTTAAATTTCATGACAACAACACATCTCAAAAAAGTTGGGACAAGGCCATGTTTACCACTGTGAGACATCCCCTTTTCTCTTTACAACAGTCTGTAAATGTCTGGGAACTGAGGAGACAAGTTGCTCAGGTTTAGGGATAGGAATATTAACCCATTCTTGTCTAATGTAGGATTCTAGTTGCTCAACTGTCTTAGGTCTTTTTTGTCATATCTTCCGTTTTATGATGCGCCAAATGTTTTCTGTCGGTGAAAGATCTGGACTGCAGGCTGGCCAGTTTAGTACCTGGACCCTTCTTCTACGCAGCCATGATGCTGTAATTGATGCAGTATGTGGTTTGGCATTGTCATGTTGGAAAATGCAAGGTCTTCCCTGAGATGTCATCTGGATGGGAGCATATGTTGCTCTAGAACCTGGATATACCTTTCAGCATTGATGGTGTCTTTCCAGATGTGTAAGCTGCCCATGCACTAATGCAACCCCATACCATCAGAGATGCAGGCTTCTGAACTGAGCGCTGATAACAACTTGGGTCATCCTTCTCCTCATTCGTCCGAATGACATGGCGTCCCTGATTTCCATAAAGAACTTCAAATTTTGATACGTCTGACCACAGAACAGTTTTCCACTTTGCCACAGTCCATTTTAAATGAGCCTTGGCCCAGAGAAGACGTCTGCACTTCTGGATCATATTTAGATATGGCTTCTTCTTTGAACTATAGAGTTTTAGCTGGCAATCGTGGATGGCACGGTGAATTGTGTTCACAGATGATGTTCTCTGGAAATATTCCTGAGCCCATTTTGTGATTTCCAATACAGAAGCATGCCTGTATGTGATGCAGTGCCGTCTAAGGGCCTGAAGATCATGGGCACCCAGTATGGTTTTCCGGCCTTGACCCTTACGCACAGAGATTCTTCCAGATTCTCTGAATCTTTTGATGATATAATGCACTGTAGATGATGATATGTTCAAACTCTTTGCAATTTTACACTGTCGAACTCCTTTCTGATATTGCTCCACTATTTGTCGGCGCAGAATTAGGGGGATTGGTGATCCTCTTCCCATCTTTATTTCTGAGAGCCGCTGCCACTCCAAGATGCTCTTTTTATACCCAGTCATGTTAATGACCTATTGCCAATTGACCTAATGAGTTGCAATTTGGTCCTCCAGCTGTTCCTTTTTTGTACCTTTAACTTTTCCAGCCTCTTATTGCCCCTCTCCCAACTTTTTTGAGATGTGTTGCTGTCATGAAATTTCAAATGAGCCAATATTTGGCATGAAATTTCAAAATGTCTCACTTTTGACATTTGATATGTTGTCTAAGATTTGTAAATTATTGCATTCCGTTTTTATTGACAATTTGTACTTTGTCCCAACTTTTTTGGAATCGGGGTTGTAATGCATTTACTAAACTGCAAAAGGAATTTTAAAAAGAGTAAAGAACTAAACACAAGAAAGATATACCGTATTAAACATGTGTTTTTTGAGCTGTAAACTAAATGAGGTGATGGTACTGTGATGAAGCACATCAATGCTGTCGTTAATACTGACAAAATTACCATTTTTATCATAGGTATTTTATGGTTTGAGAATGTCTCAAAATGCCATTCTATTGGTTAAAATAATCCTTAACCTTGCAAGGCTGATGTAGAGTCAACCTTTTGGTACTTCTCTACGTCATTTAAAAAAAAATTAAATTAAAAGACATTTTTTAAAATTATGCACTTGGTTAGGTTCACAGCTGGAGTGACGTTACACTTTAAATAACTCCCTAACTGAACATTGTGTTCTTTAATTTGTTACTTCATGGAGCATTTACGCATTAAGAGAGATGAAGCACCTACCAACAAGTTCAGAGGCGTATCTCTGGAAAGGATCAAATGGGCACTTTCCCTTCCCACTATGTTGTCTATTTTCCAGAGTCAGGTTGCCGTCTGTATAAGACTGGAAGACAGAACACAGCACAGGCTACATGAAGCATCTACATGGTGTGCTACAATGCAGGAAAGTATTCACAAAGATTGAAACTTTGCTAATGTCTACAATAACAAGAAAATGACATTTTGCAGTGAAATAATGTGAGATATTACTCACCATTAAATCACAGGTTGGATTGAAAGCATTGGTACCACACACATACATCCTGCCGTCTGGCATTTTATGAAGGATCCGGATGTAATTATGACACTCGGTCTGGAACAGAAATAACAGGGTCCAGTGAATTATCACAGTTTGGACTGTCAGAAAACAGAGATTCAGTTCATTCCAGACCAGGTCACAGAACACCACAAGACAGAAGAATAATGTGGAATATTTTCATGGGCGGCGGCACGGTGGTGTAGTGGTTAGTGCTGTTGCCTCACAGCAAGAAGGTCCGGGTTCGAGCCCTGTGGCCGACGAGGGCCTTTCTGTGTGGAGTTTGCATGCTCTCCCTGTGTCCGCGTGGGTTTCCTCCGGGTGCTCCGGTTTCCCCCACAGTCCAAAGACATGCAGGTTAGGTTAACTGGTGACTCTAAATTGACCGTAGGTGGGAATGGTTGTCTGTGTCTATGTGTCAGCCCTGTGATGACCTGGCGACTTGTCCAGGGTGTACCCCGCCTTTCGCCTGTAGTCAGCTGGGATAGGCTCCAGCTTGCCTGCGACCCTGTAGAACAGGATAAAGCGGCTCGAGATAATGAGATGAGATGAATTTCATGGGCTAGTTTAAGGACTCACTGAAGATGAGATGCAGATGAGAGCTTTATATGATAGCATACCTGTTCCTAATGCAGAAGATCTGTCAGTAATGATGTTTGTTTTACACACAGTCCGCACTAGGAGACTCTTTCCAGAGGGCATTTTATATTTACTGCACAAAAGTGTTGAGGCTAAAAAGGATTTAAAAGAAATATGGCCTTGGGTTCTTGACTGTATTCGGAAATGTATGATTTGTTACACACATTTGAGTCTTTATATATATTTATGGGGAAGCCATGGCCTAATGATTAGAGAAGCAGCTTTGGGGCCAAAAGTTTGCAGGTTCGATTCCCTGGACCAGCAGGAAAGGCTGAAGTGCTGCTCCCCAAGCTGCTCTGGGTATGTTGTACGTCGCTCTGGATAAGAGCGTCTGCTAAATGCCATTAATGTAATGCAATATATCTGTGCTGGCCTTGTAAAACCCTTCATACAGTAAAAGTTTGATATTTTCAATATATATACTTTCCTGTACTGAAATTGGTATCTTATTTGCATATACAGTGCTCAGCGTAAATGAGTACACCCCCTTTGAAAAGTAACATTTTAAACAATATCTCAATGAACACAAACAATTTCCAAAATGTTGACAAGACAAAGTTTAATATAACATCTGTTGAACTTATAATGTGAAAGTAAGGTTAATAATATAAACTTAGATTACACATTTTTCAGTTTTACTCAAATTAGGGTGGTGCAAAAATGAGTACACCCCACAACAAAAACTACTACATCTAGTATTTTGTATGGCCTCCATGACTTTTAATGACAGCACCAAGTCTTCTAGGCATGGAATAAACAAGTTGGCAACATTTTGCAACGTCAATCTTTTTCCATTCTTCAACAATGACCTCTTTTAGTGACTGGATGCTGGATGGAGAGTGATGCTCAACTTGTCTCTTCAGAATTCCCCAAAGAAAATAATTTATTTACACCACAAAGGTGAAGGCTACAAGAAGATCAGCAAAGCTTTACTTATCAGTCAGAATACTGTAGCAAAAGTGGTACAAAAATTTAAGAAAGATGGAACTGCAACCATCTCACAGAGACATCCAGGTCGTCCACGGAAGTTAACACCTCAACAGGAGCGTCTTCTGATGAGAAGGGTTGAAGAAAATCGGCATGCAAGTTCACTGCAGTTATCTAAAGAAGTAGAAAGCCAAACTGGGGTGACTTTTTCCCGTGACACAATACGGCGTACACTGCAGAGGAATGGCATGCATGGATGCCGTCCACGAAAGAAGCCTCTCCTAAAGCCCAGGCACAAAAAAGCCCACCTAGAGTTTGCCAGGGCCTATGCTGACAAAGATGAAGACTACTGGGACTCTATACTCTGGAGTGATGAGACCAAGATAGATGTTTTTGGAACTGATGGCTTCAAAACTGTATGGCGTCGCAAAGGTGAGGAATACAAAGAAAAATGCATGGTGCCTACAGTGAAACATGGTGGTAGCAGTGTCCTTATGTGGGGCTGCATGAGTGCTGCTGGTGTTGGGGAGCTGCATTTCATTGATGGCATCATGAATTCACAGATGTATTGCTCTATACTGAAAGAGAAGATGCTACCATCACTCCGTGCCCTTGGTCATCGTGCACTTTTCCAACATGACTAAACACACATCTAAGGCCACTGTTGGATTTCTGAAGAAGAACAGGGTGAAAGTGATTCAGTGGCCAAGTATGTCTCCTGATCTGAACCCAATCGAACACCTATGGGGAATTCTGAAGAGACAAGTTGAGCATCACTCTCCATCCAGCATCCAGTCACTAAAAGAGGTCATTGTTGAAGAATGGAAAAAGATTGATGTTGCAAAATGTCGCCAACTTGTTCGTTCCATGCCTAGAAGACTTGGTGCTGTCATTAAAAATCATAGAGGCCATACAAAGTACTAGATGTAGTAGTTTTTGTTGTGGGGTGTACTCATTTTTGCACCACCCTAATTTGAGTAAAACTGAAAAATGTGTAATCTAAGTTTATATTATTAACCTTACTTTCACGTTATAAGTTAAACAGATGTTATATTAAACTGTGTCTTGTCAACATTTTGAAAATTGTTTGTGTTCACTGAGATATTGTTTAAAATGTTACTTTTCAAAGGGGGTGTACTCATTTATGCTGAGCACTGTATATCAAGCATCAGTAAAGTCTTCCACTTATCAGCATTTTAAAAGCCTGGTTACTGTGAGTAAGTGAAAAAGGAAAGAATTAAATCACATTTAAATATTTAATTTTAATTCCATGCAAATATATCCTGCCTTCATCTGGATTTATAACCTAATTTACTTATGTAAAAACATCACTGTCTCATCTCATCTCATTATCTCTAGCCGCTTTATCCTGTTCTACAGGGTCGCAGGCAAGCTGGAGCCTATCCCAGCTGACTATGGGCGAAAGGCGGGGTACACCCTGGACAAGTCGCCAGGTCATCACAGGGCTGACACATAGACACAGACAACCATTCACACTCACATTCACACCTACGGTCAATTTAGAGTCACCAGTTAACCTAACCTGCATGTATTTGGACTGTGGGGGAAACCGGAGCACCCGGAGGAAACCCACGCGGACACGGGGAGAACATGCAAACTCCGCACAGAAAGGCCCTCGCTGGCCACGGGGCTCGAACCCAGACCTTCTTGCTGTGAGGTGACAGCGCTAACCACTACACCACCGTGCGGCCCAAAACATCACTGTCAAAATCTAAATTTTAAAGCAAGTTTACAATAGGAAATGAGTTATCACTGATTATCAACATCATTCATATCAGTCTCTGTGTCACCATCCTGAAGGAAAAGTTACTTATTTTTGAAAAAAAAAGTTCTCTTCCTTGTCTCGTCACTCCCCTGAGCTCTCCTAACACCACTGTGGAAATAATCAATGATTCATTCAACAACTGTTCTGTTGACCAATTATTAGTTGTGCTGGATGTATATTTTTGGCCCTGTATGTATAACCGTTTTGATTTCAGAAAACCCAATATAAATTTAAAAATTGCACACCAAATTTGTATTTTTAATTAAAAAATATATGTTGTACAATCATTCTTCCTCAGAAAAAGAACAGTTCAAAGAAATAATTAAACGCCCACTATTGCCATGACATTCATGTCTATAATGAGTGTATGTAAACTTCTGAATGCAAATGTATGTGAGAGGAAATGCATCATGTCAACATCCAATCTAACAAAAGCCCCTGATGGAACTCCCACAGGTTTGATCTGGATAATTTAACTATAATTTTTACAGCAAAAAAAGATCTCACCTCCAAACTTTTCCCTTTGTATGAACATGTCTTCCGCATATCTGGAGTCACCTCCCACTTTACCTACAAGAGAGATAATCAGTATACGTAATTGACCACTGATATAGTCTTAAATACAGTACAGGTTAAAATCTATTACTACACCCAACAATTATAATAATAATAATAAAGCACCTTTCATCTCATCTCATTATCTCTAGCCGCTTTATCCTTTTACAGGGTCGCAGGCAAGCTGGAGCCTATCCCAGCTGACTACGGGCGAAAGGCGGGGTACACCCTGGACAAGTCGCCAGGTCATCACAGGGCTGACACATAGACACAGACAACCATTCACATTCACACCTACGGTCAATTTAGAGTCACCAGTTAACCTAACCTGCATGTCTTTGGACTGTGGGGGAAACCAGAGCACCCGGAGGAAACCCACGCGGACACGGGGAGAACATGCAAACTCCGCACAGAAAGGCCCTCGCCGGCCCCGGGGCTTGAACCCAGGACCTTCTTGCTGTGAGGCGACAGTGCTAACCACTACACCACTGTGCCGCCCCTAAAGCACCTTTCATTCATTTAAAATGCATACAGACATAATGAAACAAAACCTAGCCAAATAGAATAGTGAAACAAATATATAATGAAAAATAGAATTGACAAAAATAGAAAATATTTCAATTAATGTTGCCACAAGCGGTGATGAAGGCTCCGAGCACTTCCAGTTCTGTGACCTGTCACACGTGGTCATCATACAGTGCACATGCATCTGAGATGTGTGACAAAAGCCTGCGTATGTGATGTGTGCACCACCAGTGATGAGGCTTTAGGCATTTACTTTACATGTGTCTGTTAAAAGCTATGGTTTCAAATATTGGATGTACTGTTTTTGTGTATAAAATTCCTTTAACAAGGCGGTGTTTGCATTTGAAAGTTATACTCAAGTTGTAAATATTTTATCCAGTTCAAATTTCATGAGGTTCATGATTCTATAGATAAACTACATCAAAAGGAGCACTTTGGTGTATCATAGCATGAAACACAGGAATGAGACACAGACATGTATTGCCACAGTGACACCTTAGGGGAGCGTATGGCCCCCCTACGCTCCATCACTGAAAGCCACAAAAAGAGCCACAAGTTGGCTCTGAATGAAGAGGGGAGACCCATGGCTTGTTGCTGCTGGGATGCAAGCCGGGATCTGATCAACCCCGGCTGGGTCACCTAAGTGAGGGGGACTAATAGATCTTGAAAAGATGACGCGAAGTAAAGAGTTATAAGAACAGATGCGCAACAAAAGAATTGAAATCTATCAGTCTGGAAAAGGTTACAAAGCTTTTGCCAAGGCTCTGGGACTCCAGCAAACCACAGTGAGAGACATCTACAAATGGGGGGGGGGGGGGGGGCACCTTGGAATAGTGGTGAACTTTCCCAGGAGTGGCCAGCCAGCCTTCCAAAATTCAACCAAGAGTGCTTTTTCCCAGTCCCAGTCCATCTGCCGTAAGTCTAACACAGCATTAATAAGAACATCATACCAACAGTCAAACATGGTTGTGTGATGGTCTGGGGCTGCTTTTCTGCTTCAGGACCTGGAGGACATGCCATAATTGATGGAACCATGAATTCTGCTCTCTACCAGAAAATCATGAAGCAGAATGTCCGCCTATCAGTTCGTGACCTAAAGCTCAAGCACAGCTGGATTATGCAGCAGGACAATGATCTGAAGCATACAAGCAAGTCCACCTTGGAATGGCTCAAAAGAAATAAAATTAAGGTTTTGGTGTAGCCTCGTCAAAGTCCTGAATGAATCCAATTGAGATGCTGTGGCAAGACCTTCAACGTGCAGTTAGTTCACACTCGAAAACCCTCCAATGTGGCTGACTTGAAACAATTCTGCAAAGAAGAGTGGGCAAGAATTCCTGCACAGTGATGTAAAAGATTCATTGCAAGTTATTGCAAATATTTAATTGCAGTTGTTGCTGCCAAGTGTGGTCCAACCAGTTATTCGGATTAAGGGAGCAATTACTTTTTCACATGGGTGATACAGGTTTTGATTAACTCTTACATGTTAATAAATGGAGTGATCATTTAAAAGCTGCATTTTGTGTTTACTTACATCGTCTTTATCTTATATTAGACTTTGTTGGATGACCTAAAACATTTAAATGTGACAAATAAGCAAAAATGGAAGAAATCAGCAGGGATAAATACTTTTTCACAGCACTGCAGCCCTCTTCCCCTCTTGCGAGCATGTCAAGTGATACCAATGGACGCGTTACATCGTCTAGTTTATTTTGATCCCATGGTCTTCATCCTAGCCGTAGAACTGAGGTTAGTTTAGCCTCTGAAAGCAAATGAGACTCAATTATAGTCGCCTGCGAGGGAATTTTCCTTCTATCCATTGCAATGTTTATTCCAGGACAAACACCACAATTAACCAAGATAATGAAAATCTGATGTCTACATCTCTTAAAAGGATCTTGTTTGTTTATTAGACATGCGAATTAGCCCATCTCTCAACATTGGGGAGTACTAATAATGCGATTGAAAGCTGAGTTTTATTAACATTACTCCTAATCCACTATTTTCATATTGGGCCAGCACATCAACCATTATCCCTGACTGAAACACCAAATTAACACACACCAACACAATTAAATGAGTGTGATTTTTTTTAAATTAAGCATGCGAAATATCAGTGCATTAGCAACACTGCTGACCAAAATCAAACATGGCCACCCCTAACCCGGATGTGTCTACAAACTGCCATGACGTAGATACCTCTAGACCAACCCCGCGCTAGAAGTAATTCATTTTCATTGGTTACACATACCTCACGCTAGAATTCATTGTCTTGATTGGTTACACATTCTGTCACCCACCAGACTAGTCAAGGAGCCAAAACATTTATCTGTTTGGAGGTGCCCAAATTCATCCTTTCCCTATGACTACACTGTCTAAAATATCAAAACTTCCTTTCTAATACAAAATCAAGACACCCATGAATTAAATGTACACTAAATCTGGAATGAACCTGATGAACCGTCGAGGAGGGGTAAAGCGGATATTGATGAAAAAGCCACCCTTTGTTGCCAAATGGTGGCACTAAACCAGAGGGTCTTTTTGGGCATGTGGATATCATCAGAACCATCATATCCTATCACCTGTGAACTTTGAGCCATATCAGGCAATGCATGGCAAATTTATAACACATTACCTGTTTGCATGGATTAACATATAAATGTATCGTTTTGCCTTTTCACAGTCTTGCAAGATATCGCAAATCCCTTCACAATTCAAATTCAGCAACATCTTCACATCATGTACTAGTGCATCTCAAAAAATTAGAATATTGTGAAAAAATTCAATATTTTCCATCAGTTATTTAAGAAAGTGAAAATGTTATATATTATAGACTCATTACACATAAACTAAAATGTTTCAAGCATTTTTCTGTTTTAATTTTAATCAGTATGGCATACAGTACAAAAACATAAAAAAACCCTATCTCAAAATATTAGAATATTTCATTTCGAGTTTGAGTAAAACAGTATGAACACAGTGTATCTCTCGGTCTAGTTCAGTACACACAACCACAATCACGGGGAAGACTGCTGACTTGACTGTTGTCCAGAAGATGATCACTGATGCCCTCCACAAGGAGGGTAAGCCACAAAAGGTCATTGCTGAAAAGGGTGGCTGGAAAAGGTGCACAAGCAACAGGGATGGCTGCAGTCTTGAGAGGATTGTCAAGAAAAGGTGATTCAAGAACTTGGGAGAGCTTCACAAGGAGTGGACTGAGGCTGGTGTCAGTGTATCAAGATCCATCATGAACAGACATCTTCAAGAAAGGGGATACAACTTTCGCATTCCTAATATCATGCTACTCTTGAGCCAGAGACAATGTCAGAAGTGTCTTATCTGGGCTAAGGAGAGAAAGAAATGGACTGTTGCTCAGTGGTCCAAAGTCCTCTTTTCAGATGAAAGTACATTTTGCATTTAATTTGGAAATCACGGTTCTAGAGTCTGGAGGAAGAGTGGAGAGGCACAGAATCCAAGGTGTTTGAAGCCCAGTGTGAAGTTTCCACAGTCTGTGATGATTTGGGGTGCCATGTCATCTGCTGGTGTTGGTCCACTGTATTTTATCAAGTCCAAAGTCAACACAGCCATCTACCAGGAGATTTTAGAGCACTTCATGCTTCCATCTGCTGACGAGCTTTTTGGAGATGCTGATTTCCTTTTCCAGCAGGACTTAGCACCTACCCACAGTGCCAAAACTACTACCAAATGGTTTGCTGACCATGATATTACTGTGTTTGATTGGCCAGCCAACTTGCTTGACCTGAACCCCATAGTGAATCTATGGGGTATTGTCAAGAGGAAGATGAGAAACACCCGACCCAAAAATACAGATACGCTGAAGGCCACTATCAAAGCAACCTGGGCTTCAATAACACCTCAGCAGTGCCACAGGCTGATCACCTCCATGCCACACCGCATTGATACAGTAATTCATGGTAATGGAGCCCCAACCAAGTATTGAGTGTATAAATGAATATACTTTTCAGAAGTTGGACATTTCTGTATTGTAAATCCTTTTTTTGATTGATCTTAGGGAATATTCTAATAATTTGAGATACTGGATTTCTGATTTTCATGAGCTATAAGCCATAATCAACAAAATTAAAACAAAAAAGGCTTTAAATATTTCACTTTACATGTAATGAATATAGAATATATGAAAGTTTACCTTTTTGAATTAAATTATGAAAAAAAGGAACTTTTTCATGGTATTCTAATTTTTTGAGATGCACTAGAATACCAAATCTGGCATGAATCCAACAAACTGCCTTGAAAGAGAACATCAAAATGTAACACCTGTCAAAACGCACAAAACGAAAAATAACTCACTTCCTGTTGAGTATGGCTAATACAATGTACTTTACAATTTTGTTTGTCTTGGGGCACCTCATACAATTTCACACAGATAGGTGAAACTATATACCGGGCAAAAGTTTCAATGACGTGGGGGCGCTATAGACTCCCCCGAACACAACTGGGGGCAAGCCTCTATCCCTGAGTAGCAGTGGCCAGGACTGATGTGTGTACCAAATATTATGAATTTTTGCCCATGGGAAATCACCTCAAAAATGGCCAAGTCTTGAAGAAAAAAAAAATCCTTAGGAAAACAATAGGGCCTTGCACCTCCAGTGCTTGGGCCCTAATAATAAATAAGAATATAAGAAATGTGTGAAACTAGAAAAAAAGTACAATAATTAAAATAACAAGCAGTGTAAATAGTAACATAAGATTAAGGCAAATAATAAACACCTTTTAATAGTTAAACTGAAAAAAGTTTTGAAGGTTGATAATATTTAAAGGTAACGTGTTTGGTATCAAAAACAAAATTCTGCTTCATGACTTTCATATGTTGAATGTGAAGAAGGTTTTAGACACAAGCTGGAAGACATTTTGAGATGTAGGTCCTGAACTACCAAAAAATTTAAAATCTAAAAACTACAGTCTGTTCGTGGAAACGCTTTAATAATAATAATAATAATAATAATAATAATAATAATAAAGAAGAAGAATAGCGGAGCCCCATAGGCATAGAGTGTGGATACATAAAGAAACCCGTCGAGTTGTTTTCTGATGGTTTCGGTCCTGTGCGTGCCTGCCACCATACCGGTGTTAGGAATGACCAGTCATACACACCGCCTTGTGGCCAGTGTTAGTAATTACCAGTCATACACACCGCCTAGTGGCCAGTGTTAGTAATTACCAGTCATACACTCCGCCTAGTGGCCAGTGTTAGTAATTACCAGTCATACACTCCGCCTAGTGGCCAGTGTTAGTAATTACCAGTCATACACTCCGCTTAGTGGCCATTGTTAGTAATTACCAGTCATACACTCCGCCTAGTGGCCAGTGTTAGTAATTACCAGTCATACACTCCGCCTAGTGGCCAGTGTTAGTAATTACCAGTCATACACTCCGCCTAGTGGCCAGTGTTAGTAATTACCAGTCATACACTCCGCCTAGTGGCCAGTGTTAGTAATTACCAGTCATACACTCCGCCTAGTGGCCATTGTTTGTAATTACCAGTCATACACACACCGCCTAGTGGCCAGTGTTAGTAATTACCAGTCATACACCGCCTAGTGGCCATTGTTAGTAATTACCAGTCATACACACCGCCTAGTGGCCAGTGTTAGTAATTACCAGTCATACACTCCGCCTAGTGGCCAGTGTTAGTAATTACCAGTCATACACTCCGCCTAGTGGCCATTGTTTGTAATTACCAGTCATACACACACCGCCTCGTGGCCAGTGTTCGTAATTACCAGTCATACACCGCCTAGTGGCCATTGTTAGTAATTACCAGTCATACACACCGCCCAGTGGCCAGTGTTAGCCAGTAAAGAAATAAAAAATAAATAAAATTATACAACCCAGAAACAAATAGGAGATCCACTTTTAGGCAGTGCCTAAATAATAATTTTCCTGACCATAGCCTTCTTGTGGGTGATGTTTGTGAGGTCCAGGGCAAAGATGGTCTCTCGAGCTCCCAGGATGAGCACACCAGTGTCTTCTCTCAGGAGCATGGTGGAGTAATTCCACACTCCCTCCTCTTGAAAAACATGTCCTCTGTCACCTAGCAACAGCAGAACAGACTTTTAGGGCTTAGTGTTGTGGAGTAGCTATTGAGAGGGAAGACTCGTGCTGCTCTAATAAAGAAGAGTCCAAAGAAGTGAAGTACATGTAAGACTTGGTGATAAATTAGCAGAAGATACTGTATCATTAAGTTAATCAGTAACCCAATAATGCTTTGCATTATTTGGATTTGCAATACTGATCTCCTGAAGGCTGTAGCATTCAAATGCCCCAAATTCTTTAATTTTTTAAATTACGTATTGTGAGGATTTTTCATGTTTCCAAGAAGAGCTTCTATGTGCAATGTAAGGGCTGTTTCACAATCATGGTTGTCTTTTTGAATAACACCAACTAACTCCTGCAACTAGCTTCAGTCTGTACATGCTAGAGTTTCTTATACCTTATTTTACAGGGACACAGCAGCCCTATCAACAGCAGCGCTGTCTCTTATAACTTCTTACAAATAGTCTGTAAGAGTCAAATGCAGGCTCAGTTTCAACCTTGTGTTCATTTCATTTAATTCTACTTTAATTATTTCATTTAAATTTTACTGGTTAAATTCAGAACTGTATTTTTCATTCACAATAGAAAGATGTTTAAGTGGAAGTTACATTTTTCGGTAAACTAAGTTCCTCTCAGTGTATCCTTTGTCTGTCAAAAGTGTCCTCTCTGGAAAACCACAAGGATCGTCACCAGTTCAGTTGTTATTACAGTTACAACAATGTACAAACATTGCTGCACAGTACTTGGAAATGCGTACTTAAAATCACATACATTTCAACAGTTTTTTCATCTCGTATCCCTAATTTTGTGGACAATAAGAAAGTGAGTCAGTTTTAGAAATACACTATATGCTGTCTTTTCACCACAGGTAACATGCAGTTTAATTATGCGCAGTTCATTTCCATCTCAAAAGGTCATTTTTGGCAGCAAAGAAACACAAAAATCTGTGGTTTGATTTTTGACCACTGTGGGCCCGAAAAGTACACCCCGATTGTGAAACAACCCTTAATAAAATTAAATATTTAAAATCAACAATTTTTAACCACATGACTTCAACAACTCATCAACATGCTTTAAAATTATTGTAAGGCTTATCACATTAACATTATCCAGCAGTGTTTTACAGCCAAGTCCCAAACTACACCTGTTTTTTTTTTTAACAAGTGAGCAATTCCACTTAGATAGTTTTAGCTGATATTTAGAGAGTTTTTCAAAGGGTTATGGTGGTTAAATTGCTGATTTTCTAAACATATGCCATGTCTATTTCAGACGCGTCACATCCATAACGGAATTTCGTCACATCCATAACGCTGACTTTTCCTTCCGAAACTCTGCATGAAATACAAAATATTTTAAACAAAGATTTTTTAATATTCAGCTTGGACCCCTCTATCAAACTCTGTGAAATCGTAAACCTAATGTCGAAATGGAGATATCCGTTTGATAGAGGGGTCCAAGCTGAATATGACTTATTTGATCAGTCCCTTACTGAGAATGGCCACAGCTAATGGGATAAAAAAGACTTTTTGTCACCCTTCTTCTTGGCCATTCTGGCCCCTTTTAAATGTTATATAGTTTATATAAGCTTATTTCATGGATTATAATGTGTTATTTAATAATATAATTAAGAAATTGCAAAATGTACTGCCCACGTTTAAAACAAGTAAAATGTATTCAGGTAAATGGAGCTTGAAAAAGTTGTGTATATTTTAATAGGCAACTGTCCTGTTTACACTCAGTGCGCATGTCCACACACGGCCGCCATTATCGTCCAAGAGGCGCTGGGTTGTTTGTTTGTTTTGTTTTTGTCTCCCTCCATCCTGCTTCTCTTCTCTCTCCAACTCTGAACGACCTGCTATGCGCCTTCTTAAATGCTGTACCAAGGCTGGCTGATTTCGGTAAGTAAGCATTTCATTGTCGTTACTGTGTTCTGGGTTTGTTTGTTTTAAACTTTAGCTGGGATGTGTGTACACATTAAAACATGTTTTGATGGAGAAAAAAAAAGTAGTTTCAGCTATGGGTTGTTTATTCTGACTGTTAAACTTTAGCTAGCCAAGTGTAGATGTACTGTTAGCTAGCTAACAAGCAAGTTAACTTGACGTTTCTTATAGATTAAAAGCAAATCACTGTTCAGTATTTTTGTTAGACTGTCTTTATTTGATTAGTTTGCTGACACCAGATGTAAGTCGACCGGTTTTAATTAATTATTTAATCCCTTGTAGTTTCCCATTTATTGCTGTCTCGCCTTGCACTGACTGGCTGTAAGTATGGCTTTTCTGTTTTTTGTCATTGTGGTGATTTTAGCACAAAACTAAATACGAGAAAGCATGTCGGGGGGCTTTCAGGTCCGTGTATCATCCGATCATTCAATTATTCCATTCAATCTGGAAAACGAAAAATAAAAACCTCAATATTTCGTTTTCCTGTTTTTCTGTATGACCAAAAAATGAGGGATTGGTGTTTGTTTTCCTTTTTCCAACTCAAAACAGAACAAATAATAAACAGGGAAACCAAAACGAAATAATAACTCTAATTTACGATTATCGATTTTTTTCTATTCCCCACGCTCCATTAGCCTT
Organism: Neoarius graeffei; assembly: GCF_027579695.1. Classification (NCBI taxonomy): domain Eukaryota; kingdom Metazoa; phylum Chordata; class Actinopteri; order Siluriformes; family Ariidae; genus Neoarius; species Neoarius graeffei. Next base: position 39,789,955 of record NC_083591.1, on the reverse strand, counting down.
CCCATGATCCTCAGCGACAGTCCATCATCATCTCTGCGTCTATGAAACAGAAAAATTGCATGTGCATGTATATATCAAGTAATTTATTCATACATCCTATTCATTTAATATATTAAGCTGTTAATGTTAAGCTGATGATCTCTTAATTATTATTATCTCAATATAATAGTAATCTGTACTCGAGTTGAGGGGGGATGGGGGGGATGCCATCCCCCCGGAATAAAAAATGGTCAAAATCATCCCCCCTCTAAAACGGGCATCCCCCCCCCTTCCCCTGAGCAATTTTATCAGTAAATGTGGACATTACTTCTATTTAACATTGAAATTAGAAATGCCATTCCACGTAGCTTTGCTGAAACTGAGCATACAGTAAGCTCCCGCGAGAGAGGGCGCGCGCAAGCGAAGCGTTTGAGGAGGTGACATTCAGTTGGGGTTCCGTTATTTTTTATTTCATTCGGCGTCAGTGACAGCAGCGGATTGCAGCATCATGGCCAAGCAGAGTGGACAGCAAGACCTAAGCAAGTTCGGATTTAAGATCGCAAGAAAAAACATTTCAGGAGGTAAGTCAAGAGTTACGAATATCAGTCCCACTTTCTGTGAGCCCACTATCATGCTGTAAAGTTACCGATATGGAGCCTAATTTGTGGGCGGCGGATAACAACACAGCTATCATAATGAATGTTAGTTTGGAGTCTAGCCAGCTATCGATAGCTTACTCAGGTTCATGTTAGCTTTGATTTCTTGTATAAGGCCATTAGTTCGTTTGTTATTCTTCAGGCAACAAAAAGTGTTATTCAAGACAGGAAGGCTAAAATTAACGACACTAGCAGTTTTGAAGGCTTCATTGCCTCATTAGAGAGCCGGTCACAACATGTAAGGCAGAGCAGGATTGGTGTAGGACTCGACAGTGTCTGCTAAAATGCAGCTTTCTTTTTCTTCGTCATAGGCTCTTCTTCTGTCTCCTCAATGGGCCTTTTCCCCTTTCCAAAGAAACTTTCCAAAGATGCCTGCTTTTAACTCATTTTGCTAGCTTGTATCCAGTATGTATCAAAGTGCTGGTATGTATCGAAGCAAAGTATCCAAGACAGCTCCTTGGTAACCGTCAACGTTAAGGTGTCACGTGACCTAGATAACAGCGGGAATCAACGTTACAGAAAGAATCCGGTCATTTTTCAAAGCTCAAATCCTCGTTCAGATAATAAATAAATCAGAAATAACATTATAATTATATTTAATTAAATTATCTTATCCACTGCTCTTTATTCCAGATGACAGTCAGCAGCAACTGCAGCACAGTGCGACAGGAGCTGGAGGACCTGGAGTGTGAGACAGTACAGGAGCAGGAGCAAGCAGGAGAACCAACAGCTGAAGAGCTGAAGATTTACAATTTACTGTTGCTTGTTTTAGCTTATTGGTTCTCTACCTACCTCTGTATTTAATTCAATGTTCACAATGTTCAGCTTTGAATAAAAATTCGATTGACTTGATATGAAAAGATTCAGTTGTTCATTTACATTGTCTGCTGAGGTTTTAATAAATTATTTACCAAATGATTTAAAAGGAGCCTACCATGACTAGTGCAATTTGAAGTGCAACTTCATAGTCATGGTAGGCTCCTTTTAAATCGTTTGGTAAATAATTTATTAAAACCTCAGCAGGCAATGTAAATGAACAACTGAATCTTTTCATATCAAGTCAATAGAATTTGTTGCCTGAAGAATAACAAACGAACGTCCAGGCTGATTAAATTAATGGCCTTCTACAAGAAATCAAAGCTAACATGAACCTGAGTAAGCTATCGATAGCTGGCTAGACTCCAAACTAACATTCATTATGATAGCTGTGTTGTTATCCGCCGCCCACAAATTAGGCTCCATATCGGTAACTTTACAGCATGATAGTGGGCTCACAGAAAGTGGGACTGATATTCGTAACTCTTGACTTACCTCCTGAAATGTTTTTTCTTGCGATCTTAAATCCGAACTTGCTTAGGTCTTGCTGTCCACTCCGCTTGGCCATGATGCTGCAATCCGCTGCTGTCACTGACGCCGAATGAAATAAAAAATAACGGAACCCCAACTGAATGTCACCTCAAACGCTTCGCTTGCGCGTGCCCTCTCTCGCGGTAGCTTACTGTATGCTCAGTTTCAGCAAAGCTACGTGGAATGGCATTTCTAATTTCAATGTTAAATAGAAGTAATGTCCACATTTACTGATAAAATTGCTCAAGGGAAGGGAGGGGGGATGCCCGTTTTAGAGGGGGGATGATTTTGACCATTTTTTATTCCGGGGGGATGGCATCCCCCCTCAACTCGAGTACAGATTACTATTATATTGAGATAATAATAATTAAGAGATCATCAGCTTAATATATTAAATTAATAGGATGTATGAATAAATTACTTGATATATACATGCACATGCAATTTTTCTGTTTCATAGACGCAGAGATGATGATGGACTGTCGCTGAGGATCATGGGAAGGCTAATGGAGCGTGGGGAATAGAGAAAATCAATAATCGTAAATTAGAGTTATTATTTCGTTTTGGTTTCCCTGTTTATTATTTGTTCTGTTTTGAGTTGGAAAAAGGAAAACAAACACCAATCCCTCATTTTTTGGTCATACAGAAAAACAGGAAAACGAAATATTGAGTGGGTTTTTTGTTTTTCGTTTTCCAGATTTGAATGGAATACTTGAATGATCGGATGATACACGGACCCTTTCAGGTAGTGTACTCGGTTCCTGATACCAATGTGTAACGGTCCCCTCCTTTCAAGTGGACAGGTATCAGCTATCGGTTCATGGCAGATTTGCAGCAGCTTGCTTTCTGAGAGTGTCATGAGTTCGACGGGACTGGGATGACAACCAAGTTTGCCACTGTAAGTTTTAGAATGACATAAGCATGTTGCACCTAAGCTGAACGAAGGGGGGAACGAAGGAAATATGGTCTTGTTGAGGCAATAGTGGCACATGGGCTACAGAAGCTGACTTCTGATCAGAAAGGTGCTGGATGAGTTATGTTTTCTCAAGTGCAGAGAGTGAAAGTGCAACTCCTGCCTTGTACAATGTGTTTGACAATCCCTAGGTCAGTGGTCAGTAGATCAAACTGGATGTGCTCAGCACATACCTGTAAAGACAACAGCATTGTTGTCAGTGAAAGTCCCTGAATAAATAAAGTTAAAATCGTGCTTTCATCCTACACATTCATACTTCTCACTTTTCCTAAAAATTAAGCCACACTTTGAGTATTTTCAACTTAAAAAAGGAAGGCCACTTACATTAAGTTTGACTTGATATTGGGCTATATAAATAAAAATTGACTTGACAAAATTGATTGGAAGTCAATGTATACTTTTTTTAGGTTTTCACAGGTTGGAAAGTAAAAAAAAAATTGAAGTCATTTGTGTTTAGGCATGTTTTAATCAGTGGAATTCCTTTACACAGGCTACGAGTGATGTTAATCACAAAAGGGCAGCAGTCCTCAAGGCACTTTGCGTCTGCATAGGTGAGGAAGATGGAAATCTAATTCGGGAGTATGTAGTAAGTCAGTTTAACTGCTTTTTCCACTCAGATGTACCATGACTTGTAGAAAATATTTTAAGATTCTAAAGTCACCTGCCCATTTGCTATTACAAGTAATTGAGTCTTTCATATCTGGGAGAAGTGTCCGTCATGTGTGAAATTATGTGTAAAACATACTGAGTGATGGCAGCGCACTATAATAAGGGTTGTTTTACAATCAGGGTACAAAGTTTGTGTGACAGGGGTCCAAAATTCAAATTGATTCAAACTGGTTCTTGTACCAGTTTTTAAGTGAAGGACAAGTTAAAGAACAGATAGGCATGTGTAATAGTTTGTATTATAACAAGATTAAGTGTAGCTTTAAGCAGGGCTGGGAGAAACGAATGAAGTGATTCTTGGAGAGGACATTTTTTTTTTTTGACAATTCAGAATCCACTACTTCCATAGTGCTTTTAAATATAAGGCTGTAAGCTTTGTGTTAGTTGTCTCTAATATTTATGTCCCAATATCTTGACCACATTTTAGGATGAAAATAACCATTTTAGATATGTTATTTTATATTGAAAAATTAGCTGTCTCAGAGAGGACGTTTTTTTGACACAATTGCATACTAATTTGATCAAAATAGTCTGAAAACTTACTGGCATTCAACGTTAAAACTTAACTGTTTCCAATGATATGGAACCAAATATTTGTTTTATGGTATAAAGAATGATTTAAGTGCATCCCTTTTGGAGCTACCTGTGGTCAAAAAGCACTTTTTCTAAATGACACGAGTAATTTTGCTAAATATGACATACACTGCCATACATTCACCAAAAATAACGTTATCACCAAATTTTTTTTGCATGGTAAATAGAGCTATCACAGGGCTGCAATAAACAACCAAGTTTATTTAGTCAAGCCTTTTGATATTGAAGATAAGTGTTAAATGTGATTTTTAGCTTGCGTACCCTGATTGTAAAACAACCCATAAATCATTTGACAAGTTCTAATGCTTCTATTGCTGTATCTGATTTGTGCAAATATCAGTAAACTGTTGGTTGGCTTTTTCAACGTATTTGAACAAGCAGATATGAAGTCTTCTCTTGATCCTTGACACAAAAAAACATGGATTAAAGTTTTCCGTCGCTACGACGGATTTCTGTCAACTGGGAGCGCTAAAGGCAGCTGGGCCATAGAAGGTTCACGCTGCACGCTACACGTTCATGTGAAGAACCGGACCCTGGGCCATTAAACTTCATGCTTGGATGTTCACGTGTTGCGTCTGTTCTACTTTGACCGAAGTCGCACATATTTTTTTTCAAATACACACACGCCCACACACAAAAATGCACGCACAAACACCTTAAGTATGTTTCTGAATGATTTAATAAGTATGACATAGTGCAGTAGGAATATTGTACGATTGTGATGGTGTCAACATGGAATATGTGAGGGGAGATAAAGATGGGTTAAAAATGTTGGGATGACAGAGAAAGAGCATCAACATTGCCGCAATTAATGTTTTGAACAAATTTTACAAATTGTGATAGGTAGGAAAGTTGTAGGATTGTGATGGTATTGGCGATGGTGTCGACATGGAACTATTGTGGGGTGACTGGATTGGGATGAAGGAATGTTGGGATGATTCAGAAGAGTGTACAGAAGATTGGAATGAAAACTGTTGCTGTTGTGTTTTCTGAGTGTGAAGATTTTTCAGCAGCTGCAGTGTTTGGAGCTGGAACTCCTGGAATTGCTTGTCATCGAGTGCATCTACACGTGGCATGATGGAAGTGAAAAAACCCATTCGTGTGGATTCAGATTTCCTCTCAATTTTCTTTTTCAACAAGGACAGGATGAGTTCATCATTGTCGTCATTTTTCCTTTTCTTTTGTTTTCTTTTTTCCTTCTCATTTCCGGTTCTTCTCTCCTCCAAAGCAGCTGCTTCCTCAGGGTCAGCAACTTCATCCTCATCAGCGTCATCCATTGCAGTTTGCAGCATGTCCCCTTCTTTTGGGCCACTTTCTTCATCACTCAACTGGGGCAGGTTCCCTTTTGAAATTCTGACGTCCTTGGCAGAAATGAGAAATTCCATTTGTTTCATGAACTTCCACGGTTTGCAATTGTCTGCTCCGCTGCCCGATTTCTTCTTTGTCTTTGTCCTTGCCAAAGCGTTGTTGTGACAGCGAATGAGTGTGGTCCAAGCATCCTTTGCAGTTGTTCCTGATAAATAAAATAGAGTAAATCAATTAATCATCACGTTCGGCATCCTCGCAAGGAAATTTGAAATATTCCAAAGACCATTGAGAGTTCAAGCTGACGCAGCGATCCTGTACACGAACGCAGCTGTAGCACTACACAACTTCATCCGCAGGCGCGATGGAATTATGGTTGACAGGACTTCTGAGGTGACCTACGAGGTGGTGGAGGGAGATGGCAGAGGCATGTTTCCCTTGGAAGCACACACCCACGCAGGAAGACCTGATGAAGCTATGGCTGTACGAGACAGCGTGAAAACATTTTTCAATGACCCGCAGGGAAGTGTGTACTGGCAACATGAACACGTGTTCAGAAATGTCGCCCAAGGGAAGAATGATCACTAGCAACAGGAACACATTATCCCAAAATGTTATTGCAAATGGCATTAATTAAAACACAATGAAAAGTTTTTAGTAGTACAGGTTTTTGTATGCTAGCATAGCATCATTGGAATTGAAATCTTTACACGTATCCAATTTTTCCCTCCCTCACTCTGTCTCTGTTACTGTGTCCTTCAATCTGTCTGTCTATATGTCTGTCGGTCTGTCTGTCTTTCTCGTTCTCTCACTCTTTGACACACGCACGCACACACGCACCCCCCACACCCATCACACACACACACCACCACCACACCCAATGCTAGGGAGGTCAGCCGAAATTACGTTTATCACCAAATTATGCCATGCTTTATACTGCTGGAAAGATCGCTTCAAGACTAAAACAATGATATCAAAATCAAAACGATAGCCCAGTGCTTTTTGACGGCACACGCCCGAAGACTATAACACATACCTGTCGGTGATTTCACACGCTCATTCAAGTCCTCCCAAACTTGTGCCTTCTAGTCCCTGTCTTTATAATCCACCACACGCGGATCCCATAGCAGGGGCCTTTCTCGAACAAACTCGATCAACTTTTCTCGGTAGTCGTCCATTTTATCTCCCTAGACCCGTTCTGATTGGCTGGCGCGGCGGTGACTTTGGGGTCGTGCATGCATTGACTGGAATTTCCATCTTCACGCCTAGAAAAAAGTGTGCATGTTCATTTCTCGCTTCACGCGTGAAGTGTGCAGCGTGCAACGTGAACGCCGTTCTATGGCCCAGAGCAAGTCATGCTACGTTTGTCCACTTTTCTTTACACGCGTGTAGCGTGCAGCATGCAGCGTGAACCTTCTATGGCCCAGCTGCCAAAGGTCAATAATGAGAGTGATGCAGATCCGAGGAAAAAAAGGGGGGGGGGGATTTAGAACTTCACCAAGCTGCTGTGATTGCCTGTTGTTGAACCCTTTCTTGTGCTATGTTTGAGTATATGTAAAGGAATAAGTTGTTGCGCTAGATAGGCATAAATAAATAAATACAGCCTGCGCTACTGTCTAGTCCCGGGGAGGCTCGGCGTAGGCCACTGATGAAATTATTTGGCTGTCCTACTACTAGGCAACTAGGTATTGAAAGGTGATCAGGTGAAAAAGTTGAAGCCGCAGCAAGACCTTTGCTATTAAGCCTTTTGTAGGCTTCGGCAGACAACGTCCTGGAAAGACTGTGTTTTTCTTTGGTTTGATTAGCCTACGATTTAATCTTTAAACATTATGGTTTCAGCAGTTCGCTTAAACATTGGAGGCTGTAGAGTCGGGCTGCAAGATTTCCTGACACTTGTTTAAGATGCCAAACTTCATAGTAAGGAGAAAATAATTCCACAGTATTTAGTGCCTCGTCAGTCTCAGAAATTAATAGTGAAGGAGCAAAACGCGAATTAAGTCCCAAAAAAAACATCTCGTAGGCCTATATTTTACATTTTCAAAAAAAGTCCGGAATTGGAAGTCAGTGGAGTGTAATGAAGTGTCTCATTCACTAAGCACAGAAGGTCAGAAAACAGTGGAGAAAACAGGCTACTAATGTTTTACATTAGTAATTTAATGTATGTGACAAATTCATTGATTAAATAGATAAAGAAGCCAATACTCCGAAGCTCAAAATTCAGGAAAGTGGCTCCGGTGTCACAAGTGCACAAGAACAGTTATTTGAAAGTTAACCTAATGAATTTGTGCGTGCGATTTCATGAAGAACCGGGACAATTGGCATTCGGTGAAAGATTCACACCTATGACTCATTATATTCGCGCACGCCCTCTCGCCCACTGTTGCTTCGTTTTCCCGATTTACACGCGTCTGAAGATGGAGTTTTCAGAAATCTCCACTCTGCCCAGAGTTTGCGAAAGTAGCTGTTTTCAGTGACTGAAACCTCCGTATAGGTGTGAATGAGAGGTGCAACCGAATAAATAAATATGCGTCTTTTTTATCCGGCTACATGTAGGCTATCACTGCGCAAAGCCTCTAATGCTGAAATGATAGTAATATTTGTTAAAATAATAGTAGGCTAATTTCCACATTAATTGGTAAAATGGCACAAGGGATGTGATGGGGGGATGGCCGTTTTATAAGGGGAATGATTTGAGATTTTTATTTCAGAAGGGGGATGCCTCCCCCCACATCCCCCCTCAACTCGAGTACTGCGTATAGGGCCACCTGACATAGGCCCTTCAATTTCCATCACTAGAGCGCGTCAAATTACTTTCGGTTTTGCCAGCATGGACGCGCTTCTTTTAAAATAACGAAGGCACAGATGTGTCAGACATCGACAAAACGGTAAAGAATAAGTGGAGATGGGCTTGGCTGAATGAAATGGGCGATAATGGCAAGCCATTTAGTTCATGGTGCAAAAAGATGAAAATGGCAGGTGTGCTTTTGTGTAGTTTGCCATAAAAAAAGTCTATGGAAGCAATGGCAAAAAACTAGATGCCTTTGGCTTCACTGCCAAGAAGCAGAAAAAGTGAACTTTCACTTTACTTTTCTTGTTTCCTGGTTTTATGTCAACAGATTTTCTTATTTTTCTTTCTGTTCCACTCTTTTGAAAGCATGGTTCAAGTTCGACTGCACTTGCACTTTTCTCTTAACCACTGTTGTGCATTACTAAAGTATTGTTGAAATAAATTTGCACTTTGTGCTGAAAACTTGATGTTTCATCATTTATAGCCAGTAATGACAATGGTAAAGTCTTACCTTAGCTTTAGTCATTGTTAAAATTATGTAAATGTACTGTAAGTAGGGGCCTAGGGGATAATGGACAACACGGCGTTTAAAATTTGACGCATCGCTGACGTGGTAGGGGCCAACGACATAGAGCTTTTTTCAGTCAGATTTTTTTTTGCTTTAATCCATGCAAAAAAATGTCCGCCGACATCATGGAGAGCATTCTTGACTTGCTGTGCAGTCGTATAAGGGTTTTCTTCACAATGCAAATGATTTTCTGCTCATCCACAAGAATGCATCTAACTGTTGATTTTGCCAAACCAACTACCTTTGATATCTCTGAAAGATTTTTGCTTTTTTGAGCCTCATTATTATCTTCTTTACCTGCATGGTCACCTCATGACTCCTCATACTGATGAGAACTAAACTTAAAGTGCTGATGACACGAACATGACTCTATGCAATTTCTTAAATAAACTATACAACATGGCAAACATGTTAGATGTCTGTTATAGTTACGTGAAAAGAAGCTGTTGTTACGCGAATATCCAACTTTTAATTGCACAGCGCAAGAAAACTGGGTCCGTGGCTCGAGGCCATGCTGTGATGTCAGCGGAAGAACACGCTGCGGTTCACTGGCTGTTCCACTCTGGTTCTACTCAATGGAAATGGCGCATGAAAACGCCGGTGAACTCTCTAGTGCTAGCTCTTCCTCTTCTGGGAGTCTAGAATTGTGTTGATCTCTTCCGAATAGAATCTATGATAGCCTACCCTCTTTACCCTTTGCCTCTCGTTGCTAGGCGGCAGTTATATGAAAGCCGCAAGCTTTCACAAGCAAATACATGACTGATATCACGCCGACTTTATGATTACATTTATGATTATCATGTAGAATCTATAGCTCTACGTACCTTTATCTTATGTCGTTTCACAACACATGTTCTGACAGGAGGACTGTCTTTGGAGGAGTTGCCTTGTCCCAGGTGACTGCTGGATCCGGCATAGCTACTAGTAGACCCCCTCCGGAATACTGTAGGCAGTGTTGCTAGATACTGTTCAAAATGCACTTGAAACCGCCCAACTGGGTGGGAAACCGCCCAATCTGGCAACACTGACTGTAGGCACTGCTGATGGTAGTAACACACGTTTGTGCTGAACTGAACACCCAAGAGATTCTTTTAAGCTGGGAAGGGTGTCAAAACAATCCAAATCGAAGTGTTCAGAGCACAAGACGGATGTTGGTGAGGGCTCCCACTTGTCACGAGTGCGCCTGACTTGCTTCACCCACTTCGCATGCACCTCGGGATCTCTGGGAAACTTGAATAAACTTACCCCATCCTTGTGGGTTTTGGAGCAAAAGCCGGCAACACAACGCGAAGGCATAATAACTAATATATATATATATATATATATATATATATATATATATATATATATATATATAATTTACAGTGGTGCTTGAAAGTTTGTGAACCCTTTAGAATTTTCTATATTTCTGCATAAATATGACCTTAAACATCATCAGATTTTCACACAAGTCCTAAAAGTAGATAAAGAGAACCCAGTTAAACAAATGAGACAAAAATATTATACTTGGTCATTTATTTATTGAGGAAAATGATCCAATATTACATATCTGTGAGTGGCAAAAGTATGTGAACCTCTAGGATTAGCAGTTAATTTGAAGCTAAAATTAGAGTCAGGTGTTTTCAATCAATGGGATGACAATCAGGTGCAAATGGGCACCCTGTTTTATTTAAAGAACAGGTATTTATCAAAGTCTGATCTTCACAACACATGTTTGTGGAAGTGTATCATGGCACGAACAAAGGAGATTTCTGAGGACCTCAGAAAAAGCGTTGTTGATGCTCATCAGGCAGGAAAAGGTTACAAAACCATCTCTAAAGAGTTTGGACTCCACCAATCCACAGTCAGACAGATTGTGTACAAATGGAGGAAATTCAAGACCATTGTTACCCTCCCCAGGAGTGGTCGACCAACAAAGATCACTCCAAGAACAAGGTGTGTAATAGTCGGCGAGGTCACAAAGGACCCCAGGGTAACTTCTAAGCAACTGAAGGCCTCTCTCACATTGGTTAATGTTCATGAGTCCACCATCAGGAGAACACTGAACAACAATGGTGTGCATGGCAGGGTTGCAAGGAGAAAGCCACTGTTCTCCAAAAAGAACATTGTTGCTCATCTGCAGTTTGCTAAAAATCATGTGGACAAGCCAGAAGGCTATTGGAAAAATGTTTTGTGGACGGATGAGACGAAAATAGAACTTTTTGGTTTAAATGAGAAGTGTTATGTTTGGAGAAAGGAATACACTGCATTCCAGCATAAGAACCTTATCCCATCTGTGAAACATGGTGGTGGTATCATCATGGTTTGGGCCTGTTTTGCTGCATCTGGGCCAGGATGGCTTGCCATCATTGATGGAACAATGAATTCTGAATTATACCAGCGAATTCTAAAGGAAAATGTCAGGACATCTGTCCATGAACTGAATCTCAAGAGAAGGTGGGTCATGCAGGAAGATAACGACCCTAAGCACACAAGTCGTTCTACCAAAGAATGGTTAAAGAAGAATAAAGTTAATGTTTTGGAATGACCAAGTCAAAGTCCTGACCTTAATCCAATAGAAATGTTGTGGAAGGACCTGAAGCGAGCAGTTCATGTGAGGAAACCCACCAACATCCCAGAGTTGAAGCTGTTCTGTATGGAGGAATGGGCTAAAATTCCTCCAAGCCGGTGTGCAGGACTGATCAACAGTTACCGCAAACGTTTAGTTGCAGTTATTGCTGCACAAGGGGGTCACACCAGATACTGAAAGCAAAGGTTCACATACTTTTGCCACTCACAGATATGTAATATTGGATCATTTTCCTCAGTAAATAAATGACCAAGTATAATATTTTTATCTCATTTGTTTAACTGGGTTCTCTTTATCTACTTTTAGGACTTGTGTGAAAATCTGATGATGTTTTAAATCACATTTATGCAGAAATATAGAAAATTCTAAAGGGTTCACAAACTTTCAAGCACCACTGTGTGTATGTGTGTGTATATATATATATATATATATATATATATATATATATATAAAATAATACTAATAATGACAAACTGAACACCTGTCGCATCAACAACAAACTGGTAAGTGAGGAGGAAGATTCTTTCGCTGACGTCATATAGCCCCTCCTCCTCATTCGTCTCCTGGGTGCTGCAGCCCTGTCAAATTTGCCCAAATAGCCGCGTTTTTTATCATAACTTGTAAAATAGGCGCCTTCGTGAATTAATATATGGATCATCGGGAATTACTTTTTATGTTATAAAACATCGCCAAAGATGTCAAAACGTGTCATCAGCACTTTAAATGGTAACTCTCAGTCAACTCTGAGTTACGTATGAGCTCTTTTGTGCATGAACTGACATATATTGATGTAAACCTGCTCAAATTAAAGTTGAGACTGCGCTTTTATGTAGTATGCATGGTTTTATTTCAAATTGTATGTGCTGGACTTGTTTATTGAGGTGGGGGGGCAGAGTGGGTCAGGAGTCTGAGGTATGGTACGGTACTGGCGGGTGGGGTGTGTGTGGGGGCACTAGTCATGTTTATGAGGCTGGCAGCGGTAGGAAAGAAACTGTTTCTGTGGTGTGAGGTTTTGGTCTTGATGAATCGCAGCCTCCTGCCAGAGGGGAGTGTCTCAAAGAGTTTATATCCAGGGTGGGAGGGATCAGCCACAATCTTACCTGCCCGCCTCAGTGTCCTGGAGGCGCACAGGTCCTCAAGTGAAGGCAGGCTGCAGCCAATTACATTCTCTGCCGAGGGAATGATACCCTGCAGTCTACCCTCGTCCCTGGCGGAGGCAGCAGCATACCAGATGGTGAATACTTCCGGTATTGACCAAAAAAAGCCAGCAGTTTCCATGTGTATGTGGAACTTTGCACGCAGGTCGAGAAAGTATTGAATTTAATTTTTCCCTCATCCCAATTTTCCCACAGCATGTCCAAGATTCCGTGAGGCTTACGCCTATATAATAATTTGAATGTGTAAAACCCTGTGGAGGCTTGTGGGACCTCTCATACTGTGAATAACAGGGACTCAAGGAATTTATCCCAATTCCATGTGTGTTCGTTTCCAAACTTGCTTATCAAGTTTTGAAGAGTTTTGTTAAACCGTTTGACCCAGCCGTCTGTCTGTAGGTGGTAAACGCTGATGCGGAATGGATTTAACCCCTAGTAATTTGTAGAGTTTGCGACGTGTGTGTGAGACATACATGTAGTGCCCTGATCAGTCAGGATTTCTTTGGGATCCAGACTCGGGAGATAATTTTAAATAGTGCCTCTGCCACATTGCATATGGAAATGTTACACAGCGGGACTGCTTCAAGGTATTGCATTGCATATTCCACTCGGCCTAATATATAGATTTAGGCACTGCCTAAAAGCGGAGCTCCCATCTGTTTCTGGGTTGTAGAATCTTCTTATATCATAGCCAGTAGTGTTCCGCGGGTCGGGCTGTTTTTAGGAGGAAAACATGAGTCGCGGGCGGGTTGGGTCAAAATCTATCATTTTACCTATTCAAGTTATGTATCAGTTCATTGGTGTGTGAGAAAATGTTCTCCCCATCTCTTCCTTGCTCTGTCTCACGTGCATGCAGACCGCACGTAAGAGACTGCATCTCCCGCCCATAATGGCCGGCGCCCACTGGACACAGCGCTTCAGATAGCGGCTATGGAATCTAACGTTCTGATATTTCCTTTCACAGTGCTGCCATCAAAGCATAGCAAAATGACACAATTTAGCGCTACTTTAAGGCATAACAAAGACAGAAACACATTGTTTTAATGCTATTAAGATAGACATTGCCTTTGTGAACGTTACTATGCAGTTAAATCACCATATTTATCAGCCAAATATGAGCTAGATCATTGATGTTGGATTAGTTACTTTTGTTTACCGATGGCAACAGCTGCTAAGGGAAGAAAAGTATTATTTAAAACCAACGGTATTCTTAGCTTCCCAGCTAACAATTTTACGTAGTAACTACGTACTTACAACGTAGTGGTTTGGTAGATGTTACGTAGTGTTTTTACGTAGTTACTACATAAAACTCTGGACTACCAGCAACGTTTTTACTACATAGTAAAGTTCGTAGAGAAATTACGTACCTACCGCCTTCCCACTACCCTATGGGGACCTTCCCACTATACTATGGATACTTTCACACTCATATGGGCACGTTCTCACCACCTTACATTTTCACATCCTTTCTACTACTTTACAAAACCCGAGTAATATTATGCAGAAAACATGGAAGAAGCAACAATATTTTGCATAGTCGGTGCATTTATTTCAACAAAAAAAATAGCTGCATCAGCCAGGTTAGGTTAGAAATGTGAACAATATAAAACCACGTGTACTAGTACAATTGACAAACATAACAGGTCATGTGTAGTAGTTTCACAGGATGAAATAGAAGATTAATACATGCATTACCTGAATCAAATGTAATCATGAATATGCAAAGGAACTTAAAGGTATTATTCTGCACTTTTATGATGGCTGCTGGTCAGATATTACATTGCACTAAAATGGCATAAAAACCTACAGAGACTGACTGCAATATTTACACACATGCCAACCATTATTTTTGTTCTGGCTCTAGAAAATATTTAATGGCGAACCAGTATTCAATAATAGAAATTCTAGCAGTGAAAGAGCTAACAGCTGTCTCTGGTTTCCGAATCAGATGAATGGTGAGTTGGTACAGTAGTTCTCTCCTTAGTTGTTGCAGCCACAGCAGTGCGTGCCTGCAAATATAATTATGGTCAATGATAAATTGGGAAATCCTTGTTTACCATGATATGGTCAGATTAACTGATGTATGTACACATGAAATATTTGCAAGAGGTAAGCACCTACAGATAATTCTGCACAATTTCATCTAGGCGCATCAGAACCTTTCTCTGATAATCTATAAAAACACATAAAAAGGAAATGGTTAGTGTCATGGGCCACATAAAAATGAGTGAGCCTGGGAAATGAAACTGTACATGTTCATTCAGTGAATTTAAGCATATTTTGAATAATTTTGCTTGCTTCAAGCTTTCTGTTGTGTTTACTCTTTTATAACCCCCCCCCGGTCGCTGAAGGGGGGTTAAACCCCTCCCCCAGATCTGCCCCTGGGGGTCACAAACAAACATTCTCAATCACACATCACAGGAATAGAAACAGGCTCAAATCACCGGTCACGGAAATAATTTGTTGGCAATCACGGATCATGTGAAAGTCCTCCCCTTCAGTTAAAGTTTTGCGTGCACCAAACATGACTTTGGATTAAAAAAAAAAAATAACACTAATAGTTATATTAGAGGGTTACAATGCAGATGAACTGATAAGACATGCCTAACTGCAAAATCATGAATCTACGAACTTTTATTTCATTGAAATGGCCTCATTCAGCGCTATTTTAAAGTTAAAATACGATCAATTAATCAATAGACCAAGATCACATTGTTAATGTTATTCATAGAGACATACAACAAAATGCACGAAAGCAAATTATTAATACATCGATCATCAAATAGAAAATACACACAACGTGTAGACTGCGTAGTAGGACATACAGTACGTCACTGGATGGTCGCCAGATAACTTATCGTTAGGTATTACCACTATGTTGTCGTTAGGTATTACCACTACGTTGTCGTTAGGACGTGCCTACTACGTAACGACAACGTATTTCCCTGACATTACCAAACCACTACCAAACCACTACATTGTATATAGACCCTTTTCAGTCACGTGACCTTCGTAAACGCGTCCACCATTTTGGACATGTAGCGGACTTCGGCTCGAATTGGTTTGAATGCGAGGAAGGCGACAAACGGAGAACATACAAGAAAAAGGAGCGAGATGCAGAAAACACCTTCGCTATCCAGCGACGTAGGGCATTTACAGGGCGAGCAGAGGGAGAGGTATTTTCAAAAATTGAGGTTAGCAGGCTTAGAGAGCGACGTTTATCTGCTTCCGCCTGGATTGTTTACAGACGTACGGAAGTACACGAAGCCACGAAGACTGCAACAATAATACCTAACACACATTTAAGTATCCGTCGTAAAGACGTGAAACTCATCGAGTGACGAGTGTGTTCATTGATAAGCTAACACAATCTAAAAGTAGACATACCATCACACTGCCCTGGCGCTGTGTACAGTTTACCTTCTATGGTTTGTGCACTCACTATTTGCCATTACTTTCTCCAACCGTTGTTACAGATTACAGGGAACGGCCTGGATTTAAGAGACAAATACATGTTCCTCTTGTTTTGAACACTTATTTGTAGGCAGTGCTTAATTTGTAAAGTGGGAGGTCCCGGAGCGCAGAGGATGAGCAGCTCCGGTGCGGAAAAAAAGAGGGGGAGAGGGGGGCGCGGCGCTTCTGGGCATGTTTTGTAATAACACTGCAAATTAAGTTCATAAGTTCATGCAGATATTTTGTGGATGTCGTTTCATGAGAGAAATCACCAACAAGACAGATATCAAAATCAGACATTAACACTAAATAAACTTGCATTTTTTAATTTAATTATTTGTTTTTTGTTACATAGTCAAAAGAGGTGTTGGATCACCGGATCCAGTGTAAATAGCTGCCGGAGCCAACGCCCGAGGTTCCGGAGCGCGCTCCGGCTTGCTCCCCCTCAAATTAAGCGCTGTTTGTAGGACACTGCCTCTGATCTGTCCTACAGTCTACCAACAGCAAAGGAACACAACGCTAGCTAATGTCGTTAGCTAATAGCTACTACAGAAGAACAAAGAGGTTACAATGGGTTATTTTAGCCTATTTGGTTACACACTTGCTGCCACAGAATGTTAACAGCAATGTAATGCCTCTTCTGGCTAATTTTATTCGTCTTACCTCCAACAAAGTGGTCACTACACAAGCGCTGGTATGCCGCTATCCATCTTCTCCGTCGGTCAGCATCTACCGGGATCCGATAAAATGATAACCCTTGCCTTGTTTGTTGATGGTTACTACATCCAGGTGCACAACAATATAGTGGCATGATGGAAGTCTTGCTGAAAATAAACACTTTCTTTGCTGCCGTTCCTCAATGCTGGCTGTGGTAAACTACTGGTAGTACATGTCCAAAATGGCGGCCACGTTTGTCGTGACGTCACGTAAAAAGGGTCCATACATTGTGTGTTTGCTGGGTTCAGCCTAAATGGTCGGAAATGGCAAATATACACACATTTGTTAGAAAACCAAGCCATTTCTATCGGCTTGACACGCAGGTTTTAGAACAGTTTTGTATACCTCTGCAGCAGACATGCAACTGACGTTTCCAGTGGGCTTTGCTCCGTTAAAAACAATGGAGTTCTTAATTTTTGGAGGGATCACCAATTTGAATATCCTCTACTCTCCATGCTGGCTAAAGCGGTCCTTTGCATTCCAGCAACGAGCGCATCCAGTGAGCGGACCTTCAGCTCGGCTGGTCGTGTCCTGGAAGCACTCCGTAACCGATTAAACCCTGACACTGTTGATTCCATTTTGTTCTTACATAGTGCAGGCAAAAATAGGCCTACATAATGGGGAGGGAGTCGATTTTGTTGGTTCGCAAATGGGAAATTTAAGCTGCCATATTACACCATTGACCTGTTCTGATATAGTCTAGCCAAATGTTTGTGAGATTATGTTTGGGAAAAACTGAGCATTCGGTTCCTTCTGTGTGAAACATTTTGCGCCTGCCTAACTTGGGCTAGTTTGTTTTCTGTCCTATAGCAGAGCAAAATTGTAAACCCTTTCGTGTGTGTGTGTGTATGTGTATGTATATATATATATGTATATATATATATATATATATATATATATATATATATATATATATATATATATATATATAAATTTTTTTTTTTAGTATTTGTGTTCACAAAGCGAGTGCAGCCAGCCAACTAGTCAATGTTCTTTGTGCTAAAAACGATGGTTTATGATGGTGGTGATGACGGATGAAAAGTCCAGACCGGCGTTATTATGCACCTGCATGCGCGTGTTGGGGGTGTTCATGTGTCGCTCGTGTGTTTTGTGTGTGAGTGAGAGAGAGAGAGAGAGATATACTGTACGTTTATTCTCATGTTTAAAATGTTTAGTTTGTTTTATTCTTGAAATACATAGAACAATCTTTTTGGATCATTTTGCCGTTCCTCAATAACTAAGTTAAGATTCAATAAAATCGTGGAAGTTGTGTGAGTAGGCTATCCACCCATCATATAAAAAATTATGACCACCAAACAGCAGTGCAAGGTGAGCCAATTCCTCTTGTAAGTAGGCTAGGACTAGGTTACCATGTATTTTTCTCTAGGCTATCGCAACTCGCAACGTAGACTTACTGGCTTCTTTTTTTCTTTTCTCTCTCCGTTTTAGCGGGTTGGGTTGGGTTAAAAATCAGTGCGTAATTTTGCGGGTCGGGTGGTTCGGTTTGGCTGTCATGACGGGTCGGGTTGGTGTGGGTCTTAAAAATCCTTGATCCGCGCGTCAAGGTCAAGGTAAACTTTATTATCCCACAGGGGAAACTCGTGGTCAATATTGCACGTCTCACAAAACATAATATACAACAGATAACAAGACAGACAGTAAACATACCACATTGCAGACATAGCAGACATACAGAGACGTATCATAGAAAAAAACAATGGAATAAATAGAGAAAAAATAGAAAAAACAAAGAGAAAAAATGAAAGAGCTATGACCTTCATTGCAATTCCAGATAGAATTGCATGGATGTGCAGAGGTAAATTAACTTAAAATACAACAGTACATATACTAGGTCTATTGTTATATAGTCTAATTGCTGTAGGCACAAATGACTTATGGTACCTTGTTGTCCTGATTACTCGCTGCAAAATTCTGCCATTTGACCTGCTACTCATGACAAACTTCTGAAACAAAGGATGTGTTGAATCATCTAAAATTTGCTCAATCTTTTGTAAAATAAAGTTCGTTATACAACTGAGCTGCAGATACCTGGTCAACTCCAATGACCCTACTGGCTAATTTAACAATGCGCTGTAATTTCTTATGGTCCTGTGCATGCATATTTCCAAAAATGCAAATTAGGCCAAAAGACAAGACAGTCTGCAAAAAAGCTTTGTAGAATAGTTGGAGAATGCCACTATCTAATCTAAAAACTTTTAATTTCCTAAGAAAAAACATCCTTTGTTGCAGTTTCTTTCACTTGGTCTGTGCACACTGATTTAAACACAACTTATCAATTTCAATTCCTAAATACTTGAAAGATGAGACCCGCTCGATCTGTTCACCATTAATCTCAGATGGAGATACAGTTATTCCTTTCTTACTGAAATCTATTATCATTTCTTTTGTTTTCTTTACATTGACCAGTAGAAAGTTATTTGTACACCACTTAATGAAGCCTTGAACCTCCTTTTCAAACCCTTCAAGAGATGAAGGGTTGGAATCTAAAAACCCAACCAGTGCTGTGTCATCAGCATACTTAAAATAAGTATGAGCTGAAGAGGATGCTTGGCAATCGTTAGTATACAATGTGTAGAGGATGGGTGATAGTACGCAACCCTGTGGTGCTCCAGTATTAATGCTTTTGAGAGAGGAGATGTGCGAGTTAAATTTTACTTGCTGACTGCGGTCAAGAAATCATGAATCCATAGAATAATTCTAGGATTTACTCCAAGATGTAATAGTTTCCTCACCATCAGATGCAGCTGGATTGTATTAAAAGCACTGCTAAAATCTATAAATACAATCTTAACCAGGCTCCTGGCTTGTTCAAGGTGCTCATACACATTATTAATCAAGGAAAGAAGCACATCCTCAACCCCCCTCTTGGCACGATAGGCAAATTGGCAAGGATCTAGTACTTGGGTGGCCAACCCGCGGCTCGCGAGCCGCATGCGGCTCTTTGCCCGGTGTCATGCGGCTCTTACGTTCATATCGAAGTTTGTGTTTGTGTTTTTTTTTTTTTTTAATGTGCGTGTGCGCTTTGCTTGAGTTCAGTATGGTATTTTCATCAAATGCATCTTCGCTTTGCTTGGGTATATTACGGTATTTTCAGGTCATGTCAAATGCGCATGTGCGTGAGATAATCGCTAAGTTTTTGGGCAAGGTGTATCTTGTGTCAAGTAGCCTCTCAAAATGGCAATGAAAAAATGCACAGCAAAACAAAAATATGAAGACGAACATAGGACATTTTTAACAGAGTGGGAGAGTTTATACTTTTTTGTTGAACGTAATGGCAAGCCATTCTGCCTTATATGTCAGTCGTCATTAGCTCATTTCAAAGCTTCCCGCCTCCCTGAATAAGCAAGGAGCCAGATATGCAACACTAATTGAAAACCTGCACGAAAGCTTTGTAACCCGGTTCCGTGATATACAACTGAAAAGGCCACAGATTACGTTCCTCGTCGACCCATTCAATGCAGAGACGGACTGTTTGAAAGCCCCGCTTGTCACAGATGAGGCTGCGGCTGAGTTGGAGATGATCGATCTTCGTGAGGAAGACCAACTGAAACCTGTTTTGAGGGAAGGCACCATTGAGTTTTGGAAAAGTGTGCCATTGGAAAAATATCCGAATGTAAAACGGGCTGCGCTTAAGATACTGTCAATGTTTGGGTCAACATACGTCTGTGTTCTCTACCATGAAACACGTGAAGTCAAAGCATCGTTCTGTTCTGACTGACACCCATGTGAAAGAACTGCTTCGAGTGGCAACGACGGAATACAAGCCAGATTTGAAGAGGATTGTTCAAGGCAAGGAATGTCAGAAGTCCCACTAAGCAACATGCATAGTAAGTGCACACAATATTGATTGCTGTAAATGACTGGCCTGTGGTATTAGTACTGACTGAAGGAGTAAATTTCTCTCATGTTGGCGTGTGACATTTACTATTAATCTGGCTGAGCAGAGATGAGTGCTTGTGCGTGTGTGTCTGTGAGGGAGGGGGGGCGATGTTCATGTGTGGTCATGTGTATGATGCGGCTTTTTTTTGGTAATGCCGTGAGTCCCACTAAGCAGCATGCATAGTAAGTGCACACAATGTTCATTGTTAAAAATGACTGGCCTCAGCCTGTGGTCTTAGTACTGTAGGAGTAAATATGTTGGTGTGTGACATTTACTATTAATCTGGCTGAGCAGAGGTGTGTGTGTGTGTGTGAGAGAGAGAGAGAGAGAGAGAGGAAGGGATGGGTGATCGTGTGCCCATGTGTATGATGTGGCTCTTTGCGGTAATACAATAAAAAATGTGGCTCTTGGTCTCCAACTGCTTGGCCACCCCTGATCTAGTAGGTGTGAAACCTCAGAAAGGAGCTGTTTTAAAATAATTTTCTCAAAGTATTTCATCACTGTAGATGTGAGTGCCACTGGGCGCAAGTCATTAAGTTCTATAGGTCTATTGTTCTTGGGCACTGGCACTATTAATGACTTTTTCCATAGACTGGGCACCACACAAGTGTCTATGGACAGCTGGAACAGCCTCTGAAAAGGCTGTGCCAGCTCATCTGCGCACATTTTTAGTGTTCTACTGCTAATACCGTCAGGCCCACTAGCTTTATAAGGATTTATAAGTCTAAAAAATGCTTTGACCTCATCAGTAGAACTCTCAACACCCACCATGCCTCTGACTTCCATGCTAGCCAAACACTGTTCTGTTTTAAAATCATGTGTATCAAATCTACAGTAGAAGTTGTTTAACTCATTAGCCATGTCAAGCTCATTCTCCACTGCCATAAGATTATTCTTAGGCTTGTAACCTATAATTGCTTGTACCCCTTGATTCAGATTCAGAATATTTATTGTCATCGTCACAAAAAAGAACAACGAAATTTCGTTTGGAGCATCCATACAGCAGAGTTGATAAAATGCAAACCCATAAATAAATACATACACCCCTAAGTAACCCAGTGTAAGCATTTGACCCAGTATTACATCAGTACAACAAAAAAGCAGCATAGCAAATAGCAGCATAAGTTCAAGTCATCAGTGTTGATAAAGTGCAGAGCAGGGACATTCAGACAGATACCGGAGTATTATATGACATTGTATAAACAGTGCAAAAATCAGATCAGTGCCATTATAATGTTATTGTCTGGAGGGGGATCAGGGGAGAGAGAGTAGTGAAAACTGCAACAATGCAAACCAGTTCAATGATATTAATTGGTGGTTGTGGATGTGGCAGAGTTCAGTAGCCTCACAGCTTGTGGATACAGGCTATAGACCCCTTTCACTGACGTCACCCGAAACCGGAAGTAAACAGACCCTGCGCCATTTTGGAAGACCAACAAACTCGTGATTAGGGGGAAATAAGTGAACCCACGAGAATAAAGTGGAGTGGCAAACGACTTAAACAAATCTGAGCTGTTTTATTTATGATTTATTGGCCCAACAGTAGACTTGAAAGAAACCTGTGTGAGACTTGGTAAAAAACTGTGGATATAATGGATAAGTCTGTGCATGATCTGCGGACACTTTGAGGTAAGCAAACGCAAGAAATTCAGATTTAAAACATGCTAAATTGGCCCCAAGTTGATAACTGTATGAGGAGCAAGCCTCCCAGACTTCTACAATTTAATAATAATAATAATTTAGGATGGTTTGGGGCTTGCTCGCTGCTGCCAGGTTGGTTGTTGAGTAGCCTGACTGTTTTTTTGTTTTTTTTTTCCTTGCGTGTGGTATCATTGTTGACGCGAGGTTGTTTTTTGAACATGCCAATGCGGACACGATTTCCCCTGATGAGTTATGACTTTAGACGCGATGCGTGTGTGGAGTCCGCGTGATATGTGCGTAAGATAGGCTTCTCATGTGTTTGGAGATCTGTGCTCTGAGACAAGCACACACACACACACACCCAAGGGAAAAAAAGGGACCCCCCGAAAATATCGGCATAGTTCGAACACTGAGTGTAGGCACTGGGTGTAAACAACAAATAGTTTACAATGTCTGGGTAGCAAACAGATGGCAGAATTGGTGTCAGGTCCTCCTTATGTTTCCATTCTCCCTTGCCCCAAGTCTTATCATATGGGTCAAACCCATCAATCACAGCCAGTTTCTCCACATACCGTGCCCTTTCTGCAACTGGTACTCACATAACCCGAATTATCATCCATCGTGTCACTTTACTCTCGCTCGTACTTTGTTTTATATTGTGAGTGCATGTACTTGGTCTTCCAATATGGCGCCTAACAAAATCTCGCGGCGCGGTGACGTCATGTGAAAGGGGTCTATAGGCCAGTCTGGATGTTCTGGCCATGCTCTTCTAGTATTATTTTTCAAAAACCCTTCAAGTTTACGTTTGTATGCTGCCTTACAGTCCCTAATCAAATTTTTAATATTCCGCTGTACAGTTTTTTTTTTTGTCTACCCTATTTCCCCACAATTAAACAAGTGCTTCTTCTGATTAAGAATGTGTTTTAATTCTGGAGTCACCCATGGTTTATTGTTGGGGAACAGTTTGATAGTCTTTTGGGGTACAATTGTGTCCTCACAGAATTGTGTGTATCCAGCGATGGCGAACTCTGCATCATTAACATTGTCAGTCCCATTAGAGTAGAATGCATCCTGTATGTTACCATAGCAATGGTCAAGGCAGGCTTTATCACGCAGGGATGAGTGTTTTCCGCTTTTTGGCAGAATTCCGCTTTTTTTCAGTCAAAATGGACCTTTTTTATATTGTTGCAAATCCGTTGAGAAAATTTTAGGGGGGTAGGGTAGGGTCTGGTACTATTTCTGGGCGGCCAGAAATTTTTGTATCTTGCCAAGGGAGACCTCTAGTGGTCATATTTTTCCATAGCAATGCAGTTTTCTGTTGCTTTTGGGCCTTTGGTGTTGCCGTACTCAGATCTATTCAGTTATTTACGTTACTCAGAAGCTGAACCATAGACATCCTAAAGGCCAATTTATGCTGACAACCCAGTCCTTGCAGATGGTGTCGCAGATAGCGTCTGCGTAGCCTCCCCACCTTCGCAGACGCTCTGCGCGCACCTCCCAAAAATTGTGACCACCGCAGAAGCCTCGCAGACAGTGTCGCAGACAAGAGGGCTCTGATTGGTCCACTCGACATCCGCTGTACACGCACTTCCGCTTCCCCACTTTCCCGGTTTGTTTTGTTTTCACGACCGGCATTTTTAAAAACACAAGTGAAGATGGAGCAGCATGAAGAGCGGTTGATTGAGGAAGTACGTACATCTATACGACTCCAGTTCTAGTCATTATAAAAAAAAAAAGTTCTAGTCATTATAAGTAACCGGAGGATAAACACTCCACTAACCACACCCACCAACTACTCCTAGCGACTTCGCGCCCCCTTGCGTTGTGCCGGTGAATAACATCGCGCACGCCTATACTCCCCGCTCAACAATAAATTACAACTGTCTGCAAAAAGCTATCTGCGAAAGCCTTGTCGCAAGAGCATGCAGAGGCCTGTAGACGGAGCATCCAATGTAAATTCTAAAAGCGCTGACGAGACGCGGGGCCGCCATCTTGGAGTGGTGATACGCTGCACTCAGTGTAATGCGCTGGCTCGCATTTTTTTTGTCATACATGTAGCTATGATAAAGGATAGCGGCGGGGTTATTATTCATAGTTGGCTTCACGTTAATAGAATATCCTGATATTAAGTGAACAGACGTCGGAGATTGTTGAAGTTGAGGAAACGGTGATTAATATCCTACAAAAAATGTGTGAATACTAAATACATTAGATATAAACAGCTTAACATTTTTCTATTGGCTACAACCACCAATCTGTTGCAATGGATAGGGTAAATTCAGGTAAAGTGGGACACTTTTTTTTTTTTTTTTTTAAATAAAACGTGGTTTTAACAATCTAAATCCATTATAATGATTCAAATGTGTGTATGTTTTCTTTAAATAGATTAAGAACATATCAAAGGGGAAATTAATCTAGTCAGTGAATTTATAAGAGCCTTTTACGTCCTTCAACACAATCTGATACCCCCTTCAGCAAAGCTGATGTATTCAGGTTGAGTGGGGCACTTTGTTTGGTATGTAGGACAATGTGTGATGACCATATATTGACCACAAACATTTTTTATTTTTTTTTAAAGCATATCAGAACATTTATTTATAACAAATTAATGTCAAACATAAAAAATATAAATGTAGTAAATGAATAAACAAATAAATAAAGGTAGTATATGAATAAACATTTAACTATATATATATATATATATATATATATATATATATATATATATATATAATATTAGCATACAACATTAAAACATGACTCATGAAACCACTTATCACACTTACAGCAGGCCACCCATTCCTCCATTGCCTTTCAGTCACTTGCATCCCCCATACACCCCCTTGCAGACAATATAATAATAATAGGATGTCTATGATCTCGCGCTTACTGTATCTCACCACTCCAAGATGGCGACCGTATTTCTCGCGTCAGAACAGCCAACGCTCCGTCTACGTAATAATAGGATGTCTATGAGCTGAACGGCCAATGGTTTTGTGATCCGTGTTTATGGCCAGAAAGCATTTGCCTGTAAGTAATTTATGTTAATCTGCCTCTCAATAATAATAATAAGAAATTATCTGACATGGATCTTCCTACATAAGCGAGAATATAGCTTTTTACAGTTAATGTATCAAATGGTAACCGTTAGCTTCTAAATGACGTTTCCCATAGATGTTAGCCTTAAGCTAACTGCTCATCTTTCATTTGTCCTGTACGTAGCCTACTCTTTCTTGTGTTGTGTGATTATAATCCAAACATAGCTTAATCCAGATACACTTTGCATGTCTTGTATGTCAGTTTTACAGATAAATCTTCAGTAAATTCTTCATAAATCCACCAACGGACTCTGAAAGTTTATTGAAGAAGTTGTTAGCTATCTGCGTAGCTCGTTGCCACACAACCAGGGAAGCACACGCACGAGCGGGGGCAGAATAATCGTACTTTCTCGTAAGACGTTAGTTTGCCGTTAGTTTGTATTTGGTGTATAACCAATGTCTCATGTGTTGTGATTGGCCCCTGTATCGCATTTGCTGAATGACAACCAATCCGTATTCACCTTCTTAAACCACCTTCCCGCGCTACATAATTGGTTCTTTGCACGTGTGGAGTACTGCAGCAATACTCGTGTATGCAGTTTTGTATCAATCAAAATGCCGAATGTTATCGAGACTCGCGACGAAGCTAAAGTGCGTGAGATAGATGCGGATCTGAAAAACAAGTTTCGATGGAAGCATGCAGAGTAAGAGAAAGGCAGGGAGCAGTTAAAAGAGTTAAACAGGGAGCAAAAGAAAGCAAGGCTGGAGCATGTGAAAAATCAAGAGGAGTTGGCTAAAAAGAGGGAGAGGACCAACAAGCTTTTAGCTCTTGCTAAAAAGCTCAAAATAAAGAAGAAATAAATTTTCTGCACCATGAAACTGTAAATAGTTGTATATATTGTAAATAGACAAACACTTTATAGAACCAAAGGAAAAATGTATTCATAAATCATATAAACAGTTTGGGACTTGTACATGTATGAGGTAAGAATCTACAGCTTCTATCAAATTTGCACATTTTATGTAAATACTAGTGATAAACCATTATTTAATATAGCAGTGAATGTGTTACCTTAGTTTGGATTAGAGCAGCAAATTTGAAGTATCATGTTGGTGCTCACCTGGAATGTATATGCAAAATTTATCACAAAAGGCCTATGTCAATGTTTCCTTTACATACTGTAGGTGTAGTTGATCTTTATCAAATGAAAGTTTAAGTAATGTATGTACTTGAAAGAGAGTGTCAATTTTGTAAGCAAACAGGGTATGGTATTTCAACAACATTTGTAAAATTTTGATGATAAATGGTTTTTAGGGTAAAAAATCTCTAAAATCCATGAGCTCCCGGGGGCTTTGCCCCTGGACCCCACTGGGGGCCTATGGCCCCCAGACCCCCGGCTAATTTTTCAGATTTTTTCATCACAAGCCACTCTCATCCCTGATCACGAGTGGGACAGGTGACATATTGCTGGTACATAAGTAGGTGTTCTTTTAGGCTACAGAGATTGAAATCTCCCATTATAAAATTAGCCGCATCGGGAGAATCTACCTCTGCCTGCGACACAAGTTCATGAAGCATCGTAGCGGCGGCCTGTGTATCTGCTGAGGGTGCAATATACACAACAAAAAGTCTAATTTGATGAATTTCCCTAGGCAGATAATAAGGCCTTAGACAGAGCGAAAGTAACTTGATGTCCTTTGTACAGACACGGTGCTTTACTGTGATGTGGTTAGGATAACAATACTTATTGTTGATGAGCACACACACACACACCACCTCCTCTCTTTTTCCCAGCGTTCAGATTGCGGTCCATCCTCACCAATGTGAAGCCCTCTAGGTCGATAGATGAGTCCGGGTCCGCCTCCGTGAGCCAGCTTTCTGTCAAGCAGATCAGACACGATTGCCGGTAGTCCGAAAGGTATCGAGTGCAGGCCCACAACTCATCCACCTTATTCCGTAAACTCTGGACATTACCTAGCATAACCGATGGAAGTGGTTGCCTGTAGGGTTGCCTTTTGGTCCGCTCCCGAACTCCTCCCTTCCTTCCGCATTTCCTTGGTTTAGAGTTGTTACTACTTCTGATACACTCGATTGGTAATAGCGATGTATCGTTAAACTGGATACGCGCAGAAGGCGCTCTGAGGCTCAACAGAAAGTCCCAGGTGTAGATGCTGCGGCCTGTCTGGCCTCCATGAATGAAGTTGTAGTCAACTACATATGTGGCAAGATCAAGTGAAAGGGTGACCAGAATCAACAACAAAAAGTATGGATTAAACCTCATAATTGCGATTTCGCGTATTTGAGTCTAATATCACTGTTATGTCGTGTCTTAACACAAAACAAACAGTTACAAGAAGACGCGCAAGGACCGTGTCGCCGCTCGCGCATGCGCCAACCAAGTGCCAAGATGGGAGTGGCTTCCCACAGTCACAGCCACTCGGTGGCTAATAATAATCACTAAGAGCCAGTCTCTTTTGCTTTATTTCTTTACTGGCTAGCACTGGCCACGAGGCGGTGTGTGTATGACTGGTAGTTACTAACACTGGCCACAAGGCAATGTGTGTATGACTGGTAATTACTAACACTAGCCACGAGGCGGTGTGTGTATGACTGATAATAAGCGAATTGCGAATCTCGGCCCGCGCAGTGCATTATGGGATCGCTAATTTTTTTGGCTACCAAACAGCACTTCAAAATGGCGGAAACCGGTATTGACAACTACGATTTAGGCCCCGGTCACACCGCCCGAACTTTGCTGGAGCGTTCCTTGAACGGTAGGGAGGGGGGGCCAAATTTCGACAACGCTCGTCACCGTGCACAAAATGGGGAAAAAAATCGAAAACACGGGCGTTGGCTTAGCGGTGCACCGCTGAAGCCGGTGTTGCTTTAGCGTTGGTCTAGCGATAGCGAGCGGTAGCGAGCGTTGGTTTAGCGGTGACGCGAGCGTTGGTATAGCGGCGTTCTGCGCATGCGGGCTTTGGCTCGGCGGGGGTATAAAGTTGGTTTAGCACCAGTCATAGCAAGTCTCTCAGCATCTATGGTGATACAGTTTTACTGTAACTTTGAGCAAATTCGATATAGATGAGGTCTGAACTCAACGGCAGCTCGATTCCAAATGAGCTCCTGGTCCATTTCTCCCCGTATTTATAGCCAAATTCTGGTCCCGCTCCGACACCTCTATACCAACGCCAAACCAAAGTTCATCACCGCCATGGATAGCTGCTTCAACGCCCGACACCGTTCCAGCAACCCCGTGTCCGCTCGTAAAACGCTTACAACCGCTCCACCGAAGTTTGTGCAACGTTTAATCGCCGCCCGGGCAACGCTGGCGAAGCAGCGGTGGTCCAGCGTTCAAGATTTCTGCGTTGGCCTAGCGGACCCAAGCGTCCACGAACTTGCATCTAGCGGTGCCAAACTTTGACTGGGCGTTGGTGGAGCGGGGGTGAACTTTGCCGGGGCAGAAAATTGCCCCCTCCTCACCGCTCACAATATTTTGTGCAGCTCAAAACTTTCGGAGCGGTAGGAGGGCCCCTCGAGAAACATCAGCGGTGGCCGAGCGTATACGGCATTGCTTTAATGGGGGCCAACTTTTGTTAAACGGTGGTGAACGGTTACGAGCGGTGATGAATTTTTTTCACCGCTCCAGGAACGCTCCAGCAAAGTTCGGGCGGTGTGACCGGGGCCTTAGATCAGTTTAAACTTTGGAAAGTTGACTATTTGAAATGGTTTTGCAGTCGTCATGGACTGCCTGTGACAACCAAGACCACGACTGGCACTAGGGCAAAACGTAAAGAAGAACTGGTTGCCCTTGCCTATGCAGCATCAGTCCAGAACTTACCATGTGTTTTAACGAAGGATGAGGAGAGACAAGCTGTCAAAAACGACTACAAGTCCTTGTTGACAGTTGAAGGCAAACAAATTCCCGACCCTCTGCAGACAACCGACGGGTGGTTGGACGAAGCCCAGGGGCTTAAGCTGTGGCCACTGTAGGTGCAATTAGTAATTAAGTGATCAATCTCATTAAATCAGTCTCATTAAATAATACCTTTTTAATTTTGATGCTTAATAATAAATTAGCAAACAGCTAAATTATGGTATGTTCCAAATTATTATGATCACTTACC
The DNA here is from genome assembly GCF_027579695.1 of Neoarius graeffei. Lineage (NCBI taxonomy): Eukaryota > Metazoa > Chordata > Actinopteri > Siluriformes > Ariidae > Neoarius > Neoarius graeffei. The sequence goes on along the minus strand of NC_083591.1, from coordinate 39,760,481 downwards.
GTATTATATAACTCATACGCACCTTGGAATTCTTTTGAGATTTGGGCAACTTCAAAAATATCGGGACAACAAATAATCACACACAGTTTCAATAATAATGGCAAATATTATGACAAAGATAAAAATGAATAATAACAGTTGAAATCTTCAGCAAACAGTGAGGTGTGTGTTTGTGTGTGTGTATTAAAAGGAAATTAAACATGTAGTGTGGGTATAAAGCCTTCTAGCCTACTACGAAGGAATTAGCTTTGAATGCTGGCTAGGTGTGTGTGTGGGGGGGGGAAGTTGACCATGTGTTTCTAAGTAAAACAAAAGAATTAGCTTTGTTTTGCTAGCTAAGGCAAGGCTAGCTAGCATGTGTTTGTATGTGAACAGCCTGGTGACCACGTGGTGAGTAAAACGAGAGTTAGCTTTAGTTGCTAGCTAAGGTGTGTTATGAGGCCTATGGCCTAGCAAAAGAAAGGCTAGCGTGGGATGCTAACTGAGGCGTGTTTGACCAGGTGGTGAGGCCTATGGCCTAGCAAGAAAAGAGGCTAGCGTGGGATGCTAACTGAGGTGTGTTTGACCACATGGTGAGGCCTAAGGGCCAATTTATGCTGACAACCCAGTCCTCGCAGATGGCGTCACAGTGTCTGCGAAGGCCCCCCCCCCCCCCCCCCCCCCCCGCTTTGCAGACGCTCTGCGCGCACCTCCCAAAATTTGAGACCACCGCAGACAGCCTTGCAGACAAGAGGGCTCTGATTGGTCCACTCTACATCCGCTGTACACGCACTTCCGCTTCCCTACTTCCCCGGTTTGGTTTGGTTTCACGACCGCCATTTTTAAAAACACGAGCGAAGATGGAGCAGCACGAAGAGCAGTTGATCGAGGAAGTGAGGAAGTACGTACATCTATATGACTCCAGTTCTAGTCATTATAAGGACAGCGGTGTTGAATGACCTGTTGCTCAGTAACCGTAAGATAAACACTCCACTAACCACACCCACCAACTACTCCTAGCGAATTCGCGACTTCGCGCCCCCTTGCGTTGTGGCGGTGAATAACATCGCACACGCCTATACTCCCCGCTCAACGATAAATTACAACTGTCTGCGAAAAGCTATCTGCGAAAGCCTTGTCGCAAGAGCATGCAGAGGCCTTAACAGTCCCTTGGAGACAATACAGTTATCTCTGGATGCTAATAAGATAGAACTAGCTGTAGCAGCTAACCCACTAGTTTTATAACATTACCAAATTCACTGAAATCTTAATGAGGTCAAAATATGGGTAAATAATGAAATTAAAGTGTTAGAAAGAGAGGGCATGCAAAACCTGTCTATTAAACAATTGAGAGACCAAAAATAGAACAAATGATAGAAACACAAAATCAGTGTGCACACTTAAACAGTCCCTGAGTTTAAATTCACACTAAGTAAATAAACTAATTCCTAAGACTGGTCTTTTGCCCAAAATGCCAAGTCTTACTTCAATATCTCGCCTTTTTGTAGAAAGCAGAGAATTCTTGGAGAGGCTGAGTTTCACAGGAGCTGTAAAGACTTCTGTGGGAAACAGAGAATCCTTGGTCCTACGCTTCGTAGCTCGTGGGAAGGAAAACTCTGGTCAAACAATGTGCACTAGTTAGAAGGGATCCAGCTGCTTCTTGACTACAAATTAAACTGCTTTGGGCTGCAGTTTCGTACATACTCATAAGGAATAACTGAAAACCGGTTGTAACTCAACTGAGTTAAAAATCGCGCGTTTCCGGAGTCTACCGTGATCAAGGGTAAACAAAAAGGAAAACGCGCTGAAACGTGGATCTTGCAAGAAAGAAGTCGTGGTTTCGGATGGTCCGATAAGCGAGTGCCTCCTTTTAGGTCTGTTCCCGTGTAGTTGCAGATGCCAAAGAGAGTTATATGGCGGATTTCCAGGTCCTTTATGGAATCGTGGAGGATGTGATGTAGGTGATCCCGCCCAGGCGTGACGTAGGTCAACGCGGAAGTTGTAGTTCTTAGACAGTAGGTGGCGACGGTACCTACACCACCATGCATGTCAGTCGATATTACCGAATATTTACTTGACGGGGACGAAAAAGCGCTACTCCATCGGCTTCGAAATAACTACAAGGAAGGTGAGTTGTTTTGATATTTTGATATATAACGTGTATAACGTTAGGGCCTATGAGGCTAGGTAATGGGGACCCAACATGTATGAGATAAAAGTGCATATTTCTGCCCTATAAATGTCCTTAATTAGCGTAACAACTATGCTGACGTAACGTTACACACGTAGATTTACTCGCGTAAATTTAATAATTGATCACAAGTTGACATTAGGCCTACATATAGATGCCTAACAATAACAGAGCTGTCAAATCTGATCAAGATTTAGCTAGGGCCTAACTGTCAGGCCTAGTTTTGTGACAGTTCGATAATTTTTTCCACTATGCGTTAGTACATTGGGGAAAAAGCACAGTGTGCACCTGTCATAGTTTTACAATTCGCTTAAGGTCTTTAAGCCAATTGCTATAAAGTTCACGGTCCGCTACCTGTCTTCCTATAGTAACTTCAGCGCCTCGGTAGTTCGTTTGGTAGCCGAAATAATTGACCTAGAAAAGCCGCGCATGCGTACAAGTGTTGCGCACTTCGCTTATTACTAACACTGGCCACGAGGCGGTGTGTATGACTGGTGGTACACGTACAAACCACAAAAAAAAAAAAAGACTCGATGGGTTTGCCATTTTTTCTTAGGTATGGTGCTCCGCTGGAGCTCCGCTAATAGTGATGCCCTCATGCAGACCAGTCTAATGGCCCAACGAGATCCATACCAATTCTTTCAAAGGGGGTCTTCATCAGGGGAAGAGGGCACACTGGTGCTTTTGGTGTGGTCACTGGATACACCAGCTGGCATTTGTGGCACGCCACACACCACCTATGGACATCCCCGCGAATCCCTGGTCAATAAAATTGGACCGTTATTCTGGCCATTATTCACCCCCACGCCTTCGCGGCTTGCTTGAACAGTGCGAGAAGGCTTCTGGGCCATCATGAGGCCCCATCTTCACTAGAGTGATGCAGGGGAGGTCTGCAGACACAGTGGCCGAAGGCCCTGCTGACACAAGCAGGTGCCAGAACGCCTGTCTATCCTCTTGCTGAGCCTGCAGCAAGGACTAAGCGCTGTTCTTATTCATTGCGCAGGATGATCAGCGCTTGGTGCTGGCTTTGTTGGGAGGTGGCGAGGGCATGGATGAGGTCCTCGAAGGGGGAGGACTCCAGCAAAGTGATTTTTCCCTCAGTGTCCTGGGTTTCGACACCAGTTTACATCTCTGAGAGCAGGTGGAACACTGAAGCACAGACAGGTGGGTTGTGATGGCAAATTCTGCCTCTTTTTTTATATATATTTTTAAATGTATTTATTTTTTTCCATGATAGCTTTTCAGCTCAGTGTTGTGTTTTACTTTCTACGTACACAGACACACACTTGCTCTGGTCAGGAGACAAACGCCACATCTCCGCTGTCTCTCTCTCCTTATCAGCCCTTGGTCACTACAAAACATGCACGCACAGCATCAATTAACTACAGCTGTGATCACTTTACCACTCACCTTCCCCGGGCTCATCCTCCATTCACAAACTGACGCTTGACCACACCCCTGCTGCCACAGCTAGTTTTCAACAATAATGCATACGTTACATGCACAAGTTACAACGCAAGTTTTGTAGTAACTGAAAACATTAACATTTTTGTAAATAAATTCCCTTTGAAGCCCGTTTAGAAAATGTTCACTCAGATTAAGTGACTGTACAATGTGAACTGCCTTTCCTGCTCAAATTTTTTTCTTACAGGAACATTCTGGCACTGAACAAGCATTTCATCTAACAGTGTCCTCTAGACCTATAGTACAGTACCTGCTCTACATTGTTTCACTGCCATCAGACAGGTTTTCTGGATAATAATCTTCATCCGCTTGGGAACGCTCACAGTTCATACATTTGTATATACAGTTAGGTCCATAAATATTTGGACAGACAACATTTTTCTAATTTTGGTTCTGTACATTACCACAATGAATTTTGAACAAAACAATTCAGATGCAGTTGAAGTTCAGATGTTCAGCTTTAATTCAGTGGGTTGAACAAAATGATTGCACAAAAATGTGAGGAACTAAAGCATGTAAGCGCAATCCCTTCATTTCAGGGGCTCAAAAGTAATTGGACAAATTAAATAATTGTACATAAATTGTTCATTTCTAATACTTGGTTGAAAACCCTTTGTTGGCATTGACTGCCTCAAGTTTTGAACTCATGGGACATCACCAGACGTTGTGTTTCCTCCTTTTTAATGCTCTGCCAAGCCTTTACTGCAGCGGTTTTCAGTTGCTGTTTGTTTGTGGGCCTTTCTGTCTGAAGTTTAGTCTTTTAACAAGTGAAATGCATGCTCAATTGGGTTGAGGTCAGGTGACTGACTTGGCCATTCAAGAATATTCCACTTCTTTGCTTTAATAAATTCCTGGGTTGCTTTGGCTTTATGTTTTGGGTCATTGTCCATCTGTATTATGAAACGCCGACCAATCAGTTTGGCTGCATTTGGCTGGATTTAAGCACACAGTATGTCTCTGAATACCTCAGAATTCATCCGGCTGCTTCTGTCCTGTGTCACATCAATAAACACTAGTGACCCAGTGCCACTGGCAGCCATGCATGCCCAAGCCATCACACTGCCTCCTCCGTGTTTTACAGATGATGTGGTATGCTTTGGATCATGAGCTGTACCACACCTTCGCCATACTTTTTTCTTTCCGTCATTCTGGTAGAGGTTGATCTTGGTTTCATCTGTCCAAAGAATGTTCTTCCAGAACTGTGCTGGCTTTTTTAGATTTTTTTTTTTTTAGCAAAGTCCAATCTAGCCTTTTTATTCTTGAGACTTATGAGTGGCTTGCACCGTGCAGTGAACCCTCTGTATTTACTTTCATGCAGTCTTCTCTTTATGATAGATTTGGATATTGATACACCTACCTCCTGGAGAGTGTTGTTCACTTGGTTGGCTGTTGTGAAGGGGTTTCTCTTCACCATGAAAATTATTCTGTGATCATCCACCACTGTTGTCTTCTGTAGGTGTCCAGGTCTTTTTGCATTGATGAGTTCACCAGTGCTTTCTTTCTTTCTCAGGATGTACCAAACTGTAGATTTTGCCACTCCTAATATTGTAGCAATTTTTTGGATGGGTTTTTTCTGTTTTCGCAGCTTAAAGGTGCCCTTTCACCAAAAACGTTTAATACTGGCTCTTTTTGAAATACCATAGTTCACTCCGAGTTGCATATGCATGCTGCATGTGAAAAATGTAATTCTACTCCCATTCCCTGTATTAGCTTATGAAAGAAAATAGTCGGAAAAAGAAGTGAATCTGAAAAAGCCCTACGAACTTGCGTCACTTCAAAAATTAGTATTCATGGCCTCGCCCACCTTGGCTTGCGACCGCCCACGGGAAGAAAGTTCGGATTTAAGCGCGAGGAGAGATAGCAGAGCCCATCTTGTCAGTAGCTAACGAAGAGGACCTAACAGCTAGGGATCGACCGATATGTTTTTTTCAGGGCCGATACCGATTATTATGGAATTGGGATGCCGATAACCGATATGTGCAACCGATAAATGTAAACATTATAATTCACATGAAATTAAACATAGCACACACTGACAAAGACCTTCATATCCATGAAATGTATGTTTAATTGTAAAATTGAACATGAAATTTTGTGCAGGGAGATGCCAGCAGCATTTGTACAATAAAGTCAAACATTAGTTAGAATAAAATGAGAAATAAAATAATAAAATAAATATTCACCAATAAAAAAATAAAATCACTCCCTACTATATTACAGCTCACCATTTTCAGTGGAAAATAAATGAAAATACACTCTGGATTCTTTTACACTAAGAACGAAGTAAGACTTACCAACTTCAAGTAGTTTTTAAATAACAAACCAAGTGTAGGGAGCTGCCTGCAGCATTTTTTAAAAAGTAAAATCAAACATACAGTAAAGTAGGCTATCACTCCCTATTAGGAGCAGCTGCTCCTTTAAGAGTATATCGCTTTCCGAATCAGAAGTGCTAGCGAGGAGAATCACTTGCGCAAGAATTATAAATACTAGTCACACCTGGCTTGTTTAAATGTTCAAACAGCGCTTTATAAAGTTGCCTTGACCACCTCTCTGTATGGCTGTCATTCTACTGTTCGAGTAGAACTACTGACACATTCACAACGTTTCCAGACGGGGATTTAAAAATGACTGTAGCCTACGTTATGCTGTTTCAGCGAGACTAGTTGGTTGTAGGCTAATTCAAGTGCTTCCTTCCGTAAGCTAAGTTTGCCTGGCTACACAGATGCAAATGGACAATTTTAATGAGTAGTAGATGAAGAATGTAAACATATATAATGATGTTGTGCTTTTGCAACTTGTGTGTTTGTGACTTATTGCGGCAAAAGCAGCGCGTCCTTACCTTGATACGGGCGCCTTGAAACAGTTCAGAGTGTTTAGCTGCGCGTGTCGATTGGCTATATCTCTTGTGCCAAACAAATCAGATGTTGTGGTGGGCGGGACCGTGTTCTTGAACTCAGAGAGGCGAGTGCAGGAAAGGACGTGCAGTGACAGTCGCGTTAGGAACGAAATGGCTGCAAAAAGGCATGTTATCAGCATATCGGTGGAAATTATGGCCGATACCGATAACCCTAAAAATGCAGAATATCGGCCCGATATATCGGCCAGGCCGATTATCGGTCGACCCCTACTAACAGCAAGTTGAAAACATGTCTGAACAAGTTCGTGCCTGTGTTATTTGTGGCAGTAACATTTCTTGCCCAAGATAGAAGAGCTGAAGAAGAAATGGTTGGAATTTATCTTTGGAACACCACCAGCAAAGTATAATGCAACGTTAGTACTGTGTTCTGATCATTTCAACCACAGTGACTTTTCAAACTTCGGTGCCTTCAGTAGTGCCCTAGTGGTTTTGCTTCGAGGTTGTTTTTAATACCTGGATCTGTACCATCAAGACGATCGACCACCAGCTCACAAGCTGTAAGTAAAACATGAACTTTTTGTTCGAAGGTTTTTGTTACAAAATAGCATGTTCATATTCTCCACGTTAGCATGCATGACATGGTCACAAGCTAGGCAGGGATGAGAGTTTTCCACTTTTCGGGGGATTTCCGCTTTTTCTGAGTAAAAATTGACCTTTTTATATTATGCCAAATCCGTTGAGAATTTTTTTTTTTATTAATTTCGAGGGGTTGGGGTATGTTCCTTCATGCTGTTCAAACTTTATTAACTCCAACAATGTTTACACATTATTTGTAAGTCGCCATCTTTAGTCTCGTTTAAATCTCGTTGAATGTGATGTAAAATTCATGTTATCTACATTGTTATTGGTCAAAACATCGATGTCGAGACCATAATAGCCAATCAAAACAGTTTTTCAAAGACACCCACATCCGCTTGTTCTGACCCACTGGAGGTAGTGTCACAGTGCTGTTAGCCAATCAGAGGTAACATGTTTACATCATGAATATTAATGAGTAAGAGCCGAAATCCTGTTGTTCTGCCGCCACCCGCTCCTCCACCAAACTAGAACAGCCTGAAACAGGAGAACCACAGCATTTTTTTCACCAAAACCGGCTCACAGGGCATTCATTCATACTAGAGACCACCGCACAATTAATGAAAATACGATGCAATGAGACCCTTTAAGGATGGCTTGTTTCACCTGCATGGAGAGCTCCTTTGACCGCATGTTTTCTTCACAGCAAAATCTTCCAAATGCAAGCACCACACCTCAAATCAACTCCAGGCCTTTTATCTGCTTAATTGAGTGACATAACGAAGGAATTGCGCACACCTGCCCATGAAATAGCCTTTGAGTCAATTGTCCAATTACTTTTGGTCCCTTTAAAAACAGGGTGGCACATGTTAAGGAGCTGAAACTCCTAAACCCTTCATCCAATTTTAATGTGGATACCCTCAAATGAAAGCTGAAAGTCTGGACTTTATGTCCATGTCCATTATATAACTATAACTTGAATATGTTTCAGTAAACAGGTAAAAAAAAAAACAATTTGTGTCAGTGTCCAAATATATATGGACCTAACTGTATCTGTACATGGCAAACTAGCATTTAGGCAAGAGCATTGACCTTCTGCACATTGCACAAGAGGTTCTGGAGCTGGTGGTTGGGTCGTCCATACAACTGTCAGCCCTTCCACTTCCCTACCATGTCCAGCAGGCGATGGCGTGAGTATCTGCTTCTATAAAGCCCTCTTGTGCACTATAGCCTGGTAATTTCACTGCTTGCAACATCGGATCAGTTACAGGGGACAAGCTTTGTTCCCTTCCTGAAGAGCAAAAATAATGTCTTGGATTTTGTGGGCTTTGTGACCATACAGGAGGCAAACAAACATCATTGAATTCAAGATGTCGTCAACACAAAACTGATTCCCCAGATTTGTGAAACATTCTGGAATTGGGGATTATCTTAAAGAACTTGCAGTGCTCTGTGCTTTTCTTTCCCATAAAAGCCACTTGTTGAGTTGCATCCTGTGAAGGCGTGCAGTCCAACAAGGCATTTACAAAAGCCTGCATCCAACTTACTTTGCATCTGTGTGAGGTCAATGCTTCTACTTGTACTCTTCTTCTCAGTCAAGAAGATGATGTGGCCACTGAAGATTTCCAGAATGCTCAGGCCAGTGATGGCAACATCTGTATCTGGTGATTATGATGCTGGAATGTAATGTACGGTACTAGCATGCTTTGCATGCAGAAGTCGTCTCGTGTCTACCTCTTGATGATCACAGAAAAGATCTTTGCACTCAGCTGCCTCGCAGATGTCTTGTTTCCAGGTTAAATGATGGCAAAAGGGGCCATAAGCATACCTGTCAACCCATAAAGAATAGCTGTAAACTTGTGGATTTTTCAGTTTTTGTCAGGTTTATGGGCATCTTCTAATAGTCTTACAGAGTCCTAGTTTTTTGCCAAAACATTTTAATTCTGCAAGTACTTCTTGTGTGTGGTGACATAATATTTTGTGTCAACTTGTTGATTTCTTTCGTAAGTAGCCGTATAATGAGCGGGATAATATACGGATCCAGTTACTATTGCTAAATAACCCCTTCAGGGTGATTCAAGACCTTTCACCTTTGTGTTGTGGTCCTGCATCACTTTGCCGGAGTTTATTTTGCAATAATGACCAGCTTGCTGTATCTTATCTGTTACTAACAGTACCAGGCAAGAGTTTGGACACCCCTTCTAATTCCATGGTTTTTCTTTTGAGGCTCTAGTTTGAAGATAAACGGTTAGATGACAAATGTTGTATTTAAGTATAAATTGCTATGTGGATTCTAAAGTCGTCTTGTGTCTTGAGCCATGGATGCAAAACCATGGTGTTTGTAACCATATAATCATCAACTTTACACCAAGCCTCATGAGAACGAAAGTATTCTGAATGTTATGGGCAAATGAATGAGAATATCGGCCTTTGTACTAGAAGTGATGGAAAGGCAAATTCTGTGTTTTCTGGTATTTAGGCCACACCAATTGAATTAGCTGGTTCTCGGATTTTTTCAGGAAAAATATGAAGCGAGCGCGTGAAATAAAAATAAAAAAAAATGCTCTGATGGTAAAATTAGTGGTGGAAATAGCGGGCTTTCATAATAGAGAAACAAAACAAAGACAATACATTATTGTTACACATTTCATATGGCTCTTTTAATAGCTTATTTCCACCCATATGCATTAAGGGCTAGCTCTGGCTGCATGTCTTTTATCAGGCAAACCAGTAAACAGACAGGCTAAATAAACGATTGAATTACAGTCAATTGAACATCTACAATGCACAGAAAAAAAGATTTGACCAGGAGTAGGCTACTTCTGATGGCTAAATACTAAGAATGATTTTTTTTTGTTTGCCCCTCACATCAATGAAATGTATAAATCAAACCCACCTCCACAAGAGTTGTAGTCCAAGTTGGCACATCGCAGGGTAACAAGCTCACGACATCTTGAGTACAACTGTACAAAGTTTCCCCCTCTTGAATTTCGACACACCTGTCAAAGATTTTACGCTTCTGTTTGCTGAATATCCTAACAATCACAAACAGGCTTTGCAGGATTCCCCTCCACAGCCATGTTTCTTCCACAAGTCTTTATCTAAAGTGAAAGGGGCGATTTGATTGGTTTTCAACGTCACGTGACCTCAACCTGCAGTCGAATTTATTTTTACATCATTATTGCATCATTACAGGATAAACAGAGAATAGAAAATGGAGAAAAAAATTCTAGATAAATTACATTAAGTATTTACATATACAAATATAAAAAGAATAAGATATGGGGAAGAGAGGAAGAGGGGGTCAGCAGGAGAGATATTGCACATTATATTGTACATTGTCCAGTATTGCTTATTGTTAGGCTAGGCTACTGCTCCTTCCCGTCCTCTGTCCTCCTGTTACCCCTCCTCCCCCCCAGAGAGGAGTTGTACAGTCTGATGGCATGAGGGACAAAGGAGTTTTTAAGTCTGTTCGTCCTGCACTTGGGAAGGAGCATTCTGTCACTGAACAGGCTCCTCTGGTTGCTGATGATTGTGTGCAGAGGGTGACTGGCATCATCCATGATGTTCAATAGTTTGTCCATAGTCCTCTTCTCTGCCATCGTCACCAGAGAGTCCAGCTTCACGCCGACCACAGAGCCGGCCCGCCTGATCAGTTTGTCTAGCCTGGATGTGTCCTCCTTGGATGTTCTGCCCCCCCAAGACACTAGCGACCACATACTGATCGAACATCCACAGGAGTTTTCTGTAGATGTTAAAGGACCGCAGCCTCCTAAGGAAGTACAGTATAGCCTGCTCTGTCCCTTCCTGTATAAGTGACTGGTGTTGCAAGTCCTGTCCAGCCACAGTCCAAGGTACTTGTAGGAATCCACAGCCTCCACCTTGACTCCCTCGATCAGAACTGGTCGTGACCTTGGTCTGGACCTCGGTTATTTTAGTTATAATTGGTTTTTAACTATTCTCAAATTTATCATATTCCAATGTTTGTTTCTGTAATTTAACAATAAAGGAAATTAAATTCTTAAATTGTTCTTGCTGCCCCTGTGTAGGGGGGCTGCCATGCCGTAGCCATAGTATCCACAATTCCCTACTTCACTTTATGGCCCATCTTCTCCCCTTCCACTGTTACAGCATTGAACACAACAATCCCTGTACTCGATGCCATGTTCCATCTCCGCCCATTCTTCTGACTCCCTGTAATGGTATTGGATACAGAGATGATGCCAAATACAGTGGCGTCACGACTGGGCTTTAAAACCCGTGTCGGAATCGAAATTCTCTCTCTCTGGTGGTGGATCCCCACGTGTGAAAGAGAGACGTCGTTGCATCTGTGCTAAAGAAGAACAAAGAACAAGCTATCGATACCGGACCTTTAGCCAAAGTTCAATGTATTTAATCTTCGCATAGTTGTAATAATAACTGAACCGGTTAGTTACTGCAGCCCGCGCAGTATTTTAAAAGAAAAGGCGACCGGATCCCTTTTCACTTTCGCAACGTCGACAAACTACAAGCAAGATTCCTTCCAGATCATCGGACGACTGACGGGACACCGAAGATCTTCAGCTGACGAGCTGTAAAAGCAAAAGGAACAGAACTGTTTTTCTCCCTGGACCTGTGCTCCGCGCTGTCTTCGGATAACAGATGACGCACCTTCGGTCGCCAAGCAAGAGTGATCTCAACTAAGGCTGGCATCTGGGCAATTGTTAGTCAGCTGTGGCTAGTTAATGCAAAGAGTGTTGCTTATTTGAATTAATTCATGGTTTAAATGTACACATTTTAATTCACACGAAAGCCGGTCTTAGACCACGTGTTGTTTGATTTGCTTTGTTTACTATTCGTATTCGTTAGATCGTGCATGCTCGCGTGTGCGCGCTCTCTCTCTCTTTAACTCTCTCCATCACACTATACCCCTCAACATTGGGATTTGTTGGATAGAAGTTTGGGTTTAAGGCCTAGTTGAGACTAGCTCTTAAGTTACAGATCCTTTGTTACTCTCCCTTGTGCGCTCTCCTTGTTGCCCACCCCCCTTTAGGCGGAGCCTAGCACAAAGGCTCGTGCACTACATTGACATACCACACCTATCTCTCGCCCACGCACAGCCTTGCTCCCTCACTCCCCTCCTCGCACACGCTCTCTCCCTAGCTCCTCCTCATCTCGTTAGTGCGCAGCTGCGCATATGCCCCTTCTCTCTCTCTCTCACACACTCACACATGCACGTGATTTCTCCCTCACATTTTAACATTCACTCGCCCCTACACTGTCACACTTGCATATAGCCCATTACTTCTGATCACCATTAGTACCTTGGTTATCATCATATTCACTGCTGATTTCTCATCCTGTTTACTGTTGGTTATTATTCTACTTACTACTGACTATTGCTTTATACACTACTGATTATTACTTGTATACATTGCATCATTTATATTGAATTATTCCTTGGCTGCTATTGTTGCTATATCTGATCAGTATCTCATCTCATTATCTCTAGCCGCTTTATCCTGTTCTACGGGGTCGCAGGCAAGCTGGAGCCTATCCCAGCTGACTACGGGCGAAAGGCGGGGTACACCCTGGACAAGTTGCCAGGTCATCACAGGGCTCTGATCAGTATTAGTTTGCTAATTCATGTCAGGTATTTCAATAAATGGTACCTTTTCCTGTCTATTGCTACAATATTCACTGAGTGCCAACCTCTGCCAACAAGTATGCTAATTGTTTTTGCCTATTTGGTGGTTATACGAATGTTATAGATCTAGAGTAAACGTATTACATTAGAGCTACAATACTCACTAAAACTATAGCAGCATCACCATCAAGTTATTCCATTGATTTTAATAGTTTAGCTATAAACTATTACACTTGAATTAATGAATTTATGAGACTGATCCCTTTTTACATGAGACTGATTCGATAAGCTTATTGCACCTACACCTGTAAGACAGATTATAATTGAAGAGGTTTGGTTAAAAGATGTTGCTTTCCCTTGTGTAATTTATTGGTTAAGCTACATCTTGCATTTACAATTGACATCGTATTCCATATCCAATGATCAGTTAATGACACATGAAAGAGCAGCATCCTTTTAATGAAACCTCATCAGAATATAAAGTTTTGCACTTTGAATTTTCTTACAGGTCACATCCTATACACTGAGAATCATGGTTCTGTACACCAAAGATATAACAATCATAAATTCACAGTTTATTTTAAATTACGCACTGAATGTTAGAATAAAAAAAGTTATACACAATGAGCAATAAGAGAGGTGTAAAATTCTGCAAGCTTCAGTGAGTTACTGTATTGGCAGCAGAGTGTCAAACCTTGAGGCTCCAGCAGCTGCAAGTTTCAACAGGACACATTTTAAAAGCACAACCTAGAGGTCTGGATGTGCCAAATATGTTTTTTGTCATGGATTTTGAGAGAAATATTGTATCTTCTCTGAAAAGACATGTGTGGGCTCCAGGTGTGCACTGATATTTTCACAAAACATCATTTAATGGTGGTATTATTCTCATGCACTGTCTAGACCTGAATATATTATAACGATGGTGAGTTAAGAGCTGTCTCCTCCTTTGGAAGCGCTCCTCGCTCCATCATTGTGTTGAAGAAGACGGTGCCCCCAGTCAGTGCACTGAAAGCAGACAACAGTGGTTCAGCACCACCGGCTGAAGACAGTGCCGCACACACCAGAGGAGGAGCAGTTTAACACAACACGGCTGGCAGGCACTAATTACAGCATAGGTATTCACCCTCCCAGAGTTCACAGCAGGGTATGTAAGGGCTGCGCACGCTGCAGAGAGTGAGCATGTCTTCACCATGCTCATCTAATGCTCTGTGTGTTTTCTCCTCAACAGATGACTCTTCTCATGCTGGGATGGAAGAAAAGCCACCAGCCAGCCACGTTAGGCTCCAGCCCTTCACCCTGAACCTTTGGACACCCCCTGCTTCAAACTGCCAAATCCACTGCAAGTTCTCCCTACTGCACCACCTCTCCAGCCACAGATGTGAATAAAAATACCACCTGTTTTGCACCTTACCTCTGCTGTTACATGCCTGTCACTACCACTAGGTTCCCTCAATATTTTAATAGTTTTTTTTTTTTTTAAATGGAAAAAGGTCAGACCTTATGGCTTGTTCTTATGGATATTGTTTGTATAATCCTGTCAATTTTTATACATAATCTTCAATACATATTCAAATGCATTTGGCAACTTTGAATTAGATAGATCTTTATTGTCCCCTCAAGGGAAATTTGTCTTCACCAACTGTCAGACTTGGAACAGCTACAACATAAGTACAATAAAGACATAACCAACGTTAAACAGGTATAAAATGTGTACACACAGAAGACATTCAGACAAAAACAAGCGACAGGCATCAAATCTGCTCACTTAGACAAGAAACCATTCAGACAGTAGACCTACAACATATATATCTGCATCAGACAGTCCGTCACTATTTACCCAGTCCAGGAAAGTCCATACAGGGTTACTGGGGGAGGCAGTTCAGTGCATAGATGGCAGACGGTACAAAACTCTTACTAAAACGTGCCCATCTCCATCTTAAAGTCCTATACCTGCGACCAGATGGGAGCAGTGTGAAAAGTGGGTAAAGAGGGTGATTGTGGTCTTCAATTATTGACACTGCGAGGCGTGTGACAGCTTTGAGGTTGAGCTCAGTAAGGTTGCGTGTGGGGTGGTGAATGATTTTGGATGCTGCGTGTGTGATTGTCAGTTTGTTTCTGTTGGAGGTGGAGAGCATATTATAGAAGCAGGGTGAACAGTACAATAGAATAGGCTGGATGATGCTGGCGTACAGAAGGGACAGGAGATGAGGGGTGACGGAGAGAGCACTGAGCTTGCGGATGACACAGAGCCTTTGTTGAGACCTCTTGTGGATGTTAGTGATGTGTTGATCAAATGTCAGCTTATTGTCTATAGTGAGTCCTAGGTACTTGAAATGGCTGACCTGTTCAACCTTCTGATTATGGATGAGGGTGGAGGGCAGAACAGTGTTGTCTGAATTGTGAAATACCATTTCCTTTGTTTTTGCCACATTGAGTTCCAGAAAGTTATCTGTGCACCACTGGGTAAAAAGAGAGATGGATGATTGGTAGGCCGTGATGGAGTCATTGTTGCTCAGCAAACCTAGGATGGCAGTGTCGTCAGAATATTTAAAGTATGTGGTGACGGGTGAGGGGCTGATGCAGTCGTTGGTGTAGAGGAAAGAGCTGAGAACGCAGCCTTGCGGAGCTCCCGTGTTAGTGATGATGGTGGATGATGTCACTGTGCCTATCCTGACAGCCTGTGGTCTGTTGGTGAGGAAGTTGTGAATCCAGCGGATGAGGGGTGGTGGAATGTTGAGGTGGCAGAGTTTCTTGATCATCTGGTGGCGTTGAATAGTGTTAAAGGCTGAACTAAAGTCTACAAAGAGGATGGCTGCGAAGTTGCCCGGTGATTCCAGGTGTTGCAGGAGGGGGTGGAGAAGGCATGCAACAGCATCCTCTGTCCCCCTGCTGGCCCTGTAGGCAAACTGGTATGGGTCCAGCAGGGGGCGGACAATTGGCAGTATGGTGTGAAGGATGAGCTTTTCCAGGCATTTCATGATGATTGAGGTGAGTGCAACTGGCCGGTAGTGGTTGGGTTCACAGGGGCGTGTGTTCTTAGGTACAGGGACGATAGCTGAGGTTTTCCAGATGGTGGGTATAGTTGCTGACCTGTACGAGTCCCAGAAGATGGCATGAAGAGGGGGGGCCAGTTCTGTAGCACAGAGCTTCAGCACCCTGGCTGAGATGTTATCTGGCCCAGGTGCCTTTCCAGTCTTGCATCTGCTCAGCTGCCGCTGTACATCCTCTATTGTGAATGGGGGGTGACTGCGTGTGTCCGAGGGTAGGGCATTGAGAAGCTCCTCACATGTGACTGAGTGGTCTTGTGTGTCGAACCGTGCATAGAAAGAGTTCAAGGTGGCGGCATCATCCCTTATTTAAAATTGGCAACAAAACATGCTGTGCTTAAAACCATTCCAGTGCATTAGGGAATTTTAAGTAGCCCTCAAGGCACATTGTAACACTAATTGTACCCTGTTGATGCTGCCTTATTGCGGTTTACTATTTGCAGTGGCTCCTGACATCCAGATGTGCTGTGTGGTCTTTCCTCAGCTTTACTGAAACGTCTCGGGATGGGAAAATACCTTTTGTAGAAGTACCATGACACAGGTGCAAATAACAAATATTGGGATGATGACTAGAACTTTGGGAGTCCAAAAGGGTGTTCTGCTGTTTCTCGACCACTGGCTGGATTGAAGGAGGCCCCGTGAAGTCCTCCAGCCTCAGCTCATATTTAATAATTTGGGTGGCATATGTTTTGCCATTGAAGGTCTCTTCAGAGGTGCAGGTGTAATGGTCCATGTCGCTGCCTGTGGCATTGAGGATCAACAGGCTGTTGTGTTGAATGCGGTGCATGTTGGAGTTTTTAACTGGTTGATTGTTGACAAGCCACTTTACTTGAGCCCAGTTTGATCCAGGTTGGCACTGCAACTCTACCGTACTACCCGGCTGGAAGTTTTTAAATGGTCTTTGTACTCTCTAACACACAAATGACATTGTAATTCAGCCATCTTAATCTTTCTCAGTTTATATTTTTAGTTTTCTCCTTAAGATTGACTTTTAATGACAGTTACAATGAACTTAACACTTCTGCTGCATGTATATTCACCCTTACAGTCAGTGAAGTTCATTACAGTGTAAATACTGTCCGAGCTGTAATCCTGGATATAAAAGAAATAAATCTGTTAACATACCAAATGGAGGGCAACGTGTAGCATTTCCATCTCTCAGACTCTGAATCACCTCACTTTGGGAGAAATACAGGAAAAATACAGAGATGAGAGAAAATTCAGTACAGTATATCTAACATTTCAGATACATGCTCTACTAAAGTCAGTGTAATCTTTTAGACCACAGTGCTGTTCAATTCGTGATTCTGATTGGATCAAAAATCAGAAGGTGATTTGGTTTTCTAAGAGTAACTGAGAGGAGTGCTAGCTGCAAGACACAGAGGTTTATACAACCCCGATTCCAAAAAAGTTGGGACAAAGTACAAATTGTAATTGTAATGGAAATTTCTAATAAACACTTCAGAACGCTTAACAGTTGTCTTTTCAGTCATTTATTATAGTAGATCATATAAAGATATATAAAATAGGAAAGGAAAGAGAAGAATAGAAGAAGACATCACTTCTGATGATGCCGAGAGTACGCGCACTCTGAGTTGTGTTTTAGTGGCTGTTATCTATTATACTCTGAAAGCATTCGCTCACTGCTTGTGTCTTCACGTGATTGGCTCAAGATTTTCTATGAAGCTTTGTTAAAGTGTGCACCTGGCGTGCTCTGGTATGTGCAGGCGGATGCGAGTTAGGGAGAGCTCAAGCTCCCTGCTTATCACCACCGAGGTCAGGAAAGGTGGTTACATCATGAGAAGATGCGTAGTTAGGACGAACTCAAGCACCCTGCTCATTACCACCAAGGCCACAGAAAAGCGATTACAGCATGTGGAAAAACATCTCTTCTCAGTAACTAAGCCACTTTAGTTCAACATACAGAAACACAGAGAATAATAATGTTCATCCATTAAAAATTCCCTCACATAAATAAAAACAGAATGCAATAATTTACAAATCTCAAAAACTGATATTGTATTCACAATAGAACAAACATATCAAATGTCAAAATTGAGACATTTTGAAATTTCATGCCAAATATTGGCTCATTTGAAATTTCATGACAGCAACACATCTCAAAAAAGTTGGGATAGGGGCAATAAGAGGCTGGAAAAGTTAAAAGGTACAAAAAAGGAACAGCTGGAGGACCAGATTGCAACTCATTAGGTCAATTGGCAATAGGTCATTAACATGACTGGGTATAAAAAGAGCATCTTGGAGGGGCAGCGGCTCTCAGAAGTAAAGATGGGAAGAGGATCACCAATCCCCCTAATTCTGCACTGACAAATAGTGGAGCAATATCAGAAAGGAGTTCGACAGTGTAAAATTGCGAAGAGTTTGAACATATCATCTACAGTGCATATCATCAAAAGATTCAGAGAATCTGGAAGAATCTCTGTGTGCAAGGGTCAAGGCCGGAAAACCATACTGGGTGCCTGTGATCTTCGGGCCCTTAGACGGCACTGCATCACATACAGGCATGCTTCTGTATTGAAAATCACAAAATGGGCTCAGGAATATTTCCAGAGAACATTATCTGTGAACACAATTCACCGTGCCATCCGCCGTCGCCAGCTAAAACTCTATAGTTCAAAGAAGAAGCCGTATCTAAACATGATCCAGAAGCGCAGACGTCTTCTCTGGGCCAAGGCTCATTTAAAATGGACTGTGGCAAAGTGGAAAACTGTTCTGTGGTCAGACAAATCAAAATTTGAAGTTCTTTATGGGAATCAGGGACGCCGTGTCATTCGGACTAAAGAGGAGAAGGACGACCCAAGTTGTTATCAGCGCTCAGTTCAGAAGCCTGCATCTCTGATGGTATGGGGTTGCATTAGTGCGTGTGGCATGGGCAGCTTACACATCTGGAAAGACACCATCAATGCTTAAAGGTATATCCAGGTTCTAGAGCAACATATGCTCCCATCCAGACGACGCCTCTTTCAGGGAAGACCTTGCATTTTCCAACATGACAGTGTCAAACCACATACTGCATCAATTACAGCATCATGGCTGCGTAGAAGAAGGGTCCGGGTACTGAACTGGCCAGCCTGCAGTCCAGATCTTTCACCTATAGAAAACATTTGGTGTATCATAAAACGGAAGATACGACAAAAAAGACCCAAGACGGTTGAGCAACCAGAATCCTACATCAGACAAGAATGGGTTAACATTCCTATCCCTAAATTTGAGCTACTTGTCTCCTCAGTCCCCAGACGTTTACAGACTGTTGCAAAGAGAAAAGGGGATGTCTCACAGTGGTAAACATGGCCTCGTCCCAACTTTGAGATGTGCTGTTGTCATGAAATTTAAAATCACCTATTTTTCTCTTTAAATGATACATTTTCTCAGTTTAAACATTTGATATGTCATCCATGTTCTATTCTGAATAAAATATGGAATTTTGAAACTTCCACATCATTGTATTCCGTTTTTATTTACAATTTGTACTTTGTCCCAACTTTTTTGGAATCGGGGTTGTATTAATGTCTACATTCTAACACGCTACTATTTCTAGAGCAACGGCTCATTCACAGGGACTTGCATGGTGGGTGCACCACATTATATTTCATAAAAGAATAAGGAAATGTAAATTTAAAAAAAACTAATAATTGATATGGTGATGCTTTTCTTGAGGTGATTATTTGATTATTTAACATTAATGCAAGGTGTCCTCAGTAACAGTTTTTTTTTCTTAAACAAGGAACAGCTGTCTATAGCTTCTGTAACAACTTAAGAACTAGCTTGTTTAGTGGACACTACACAACATTGAATGTAACTACTGTATAACTGGATAAAACTATGAAATCATCTCATCTCATTATCTCTAGCCGCTTTATCCTTCTATAGGGTCGCAGGCAAGCTGGAGCCTATCCCAGCTGACTATGGGCGAAAGGCGGGGTACACCCTGGACAAGTCGCCAGGTCATCACAGGGCTGACACATAGACACAGACAACCATTCACACTCACATTCACACCTACGGTCAATTTAGAGTCACTATGAAATCATTCTCAAATTAAAAAAAAATTAGCAATCATCTGCAAATCGCTGTGGTATATGTAGGAGGAATAAGACGATTAAGGGCATCCTTTTTGTAGGATTAACTTCAGGTTGCATCACACTTCATTGTTCCTATTCCTGTTTTCCTTTGATAACACATGTTTTATTCCTTCCACAATGACGTTACAGAACACGAGTGGTGCATGTTCGGTACCTGTGTGTCTCTTGGTGAGTGTTGTTTATAGCAATGCAGCTGTCAGAGGAGAAGTCCCAGCCACAGTACCGGTCTCTGGCCAGCACACAGTCCATACAGGAGATGTAATGGCCACATGCACTCAGCGGCACCTGCACCACTGCCGCCTCGGAGCCTGCATACAGCTGACCCTGACAAAATATGTGCACCAGTTATTGAAATGTGGGTCAAGCTGAAACTGAATCTCAAGTTCAAGTAGATACAATTAAAGTAATCATAAAATGAATTGGATGAGTATTGGGATAATCATACAATTACTTAATCATGATTAAGTAACAATATAATAATGTTATGCTATTCTAGTGTGATTGATGATTGCACAAAATCAAAATTTAAGGTGTGCATGTTCCCTAAAGTACATTACAAAATTGTTAAAATGGGAAGAAAATTGTATTTCTATATTGTTTTGGAAAACTAACAAAAAGACAAGATAAATCCATTCAAGAAATGCATTTTATAAAAATATTCTCCCAAACTAAACAAGTTTCTATAAATATTATTTCTATTACTAAATCACTTCATCAGTGTAAAAGTGTGATTTTTTTTTTTTGGAAAGTGAGAAAAAAAAAAAAGCCTTGCCTATAAGATTCTTACACTGATGGATTCACAGGGCATGACAGTCTCCAACTAGCTTTAGTTTTATATTCAACTAAAAAGCAGCTCAAGTCCATAAGAGTTCCTGCAAACTTGAAATGAGTTTTTTGAGCTGTAATTGACGTTTTGTGGGCTGAAAATAGTTCAAAACATGATCAGCTGTTTAAATCATGAACCTTGCACAGTTGATTCTGATAGAGTCACCCATTTTAGACTTATCTACATCATGAAATGTATATTTAAAAAAGGAATATTAATGCACTGTAATCAGAGGTGGGCAGCCCATCTCCCCCAGACCCCGTCCTTGAATGGAAGAAATTGCAATCATTTTCAAATAATATGCTGATCAAGACTCATTCACAAGAGTTTATGCTGTTTCCCCACCCCACATCCCTCCTCAACCATGCCCCCGTCCCCTCTCAGCCCTTTGCCCACTTTTTAGCATTTTTCAAAATTCTCAGTGGGTAGAGACAGACTCAGAGCTGAGCATGAAGGTCGACATGATATACTACATACTATAATACAGAGGAGATGCAATTTATTGAGAATTATCTACGTGGATATGTCTGTAAAAAATAAAAATTATAATAAATCACCATACATTCCTCAGCAGAGTTATTAACAGTCTGGCTAAAAACTTGCTAATAGCATTGTTCACTTTAGCTTAGACTTCAGCTAAGATAAACATTTGTGAACCGAATTGAGATAAATCCCAAATTAGGTAAGTTTCAATAAAGCTTGCTATGAGCCTTAAATGGCTTTTCCGTTGGAGATATATATATACCCCCAAGTTGTGCATGTATGCATCTAATAAACCTTGCTGATCATTCATAGTTGCTAGCAGGAAAGGTTAGTGCAAAAAGTGAAGTCTGCGTGAAAGAATGATGTGAAAAGCTGGTGTATTGTAAAAAAAAAAAAAATTAAGACATGTCCAGGATATTTACATGAAACACTGGGGTATTTAAATAATACTGCAGGGTCTTCTAGGAAGACATGGGTGCATATAAAGACACCAGTGTCTATCAGTAGACACAAGACATGTCTTCCAGGCATTGCTAAATACCCAAGACATGTCTTCTAAGTCTTACATTTAGGGGTATTTAAATAAGATCTGTCTAAACCCTTTTTATTTACAGTGTGGCTATCACACTGGGCAAACAAAAGTTCAGATTTATTTTGAAACATACGTATTTCATAAGGATCATAAAATATCCCACAATGGCAATAGGTGTAAAATGTTTGACAAAAGTCACAGAGAAAATTCACAATAAATGTAGCGAGTTAATGATCAGGGATGAGAGTGGCTTGTAGGGCTGAACGATCTATCGTTTTAGACCGAAAATCGCGATCTCAGACAACATGATTTTGGGATCGTCAAAGCCGCGGTTTTTCTCAGTGCTCCTAAACTGACCCATGTTTTGTTTCGTCAATAAATTGTCCTCATTTTTTACACTACAGACAAAAAAAATTACGTTCAGGACAGCCTTGTGGCACTCAGTGTGAAAGAATTTTGTGACTATCTCCTTCCGTTTTCGTGTAAATCCCCGTTGTTTGGAGGGAGCACTCTGAGGAAAAAGTGCGCTTTCTCTGTCTCTGAGCGCGCGGGTGGGGGAGGGGCTGGTCGCTCTCTCTCTCTCTCACACACACACACACAGGAGGGAGGGGCCCTGCAATAGCGACTGCTACAGCCACTGCATCACTCTTACAGTATTTCCCACAGGGGAATTGTTGGCTCTAGTTAGAATTTATAATGCTGATGTACATTCTTTTACAAAAGTGCAATATTTTGATGCTGCTGAGCCATTGATCAACCTTTTTTTTTATGTCTGATATGTTGTAGATGGGAAAAGTAAAAGAAGCAAAAGTTTACTTCAGAAAGATGGCTCTCTTTTTATTTTAAGTTATTATAACTTGTTCCTCAGGCACTCAATGTTAATAAACAGGCCTACATTTGAAATCTGTTGACCTCAGTTTTCATTCTTGCATTAGCTTTATGAAATTCATTGTATTAATTAATTTGCACTGAAAATTGATTTAAAGAAAAAAAAATCATGGTTGAAATCGAAATCGTAATATCTGCCAGAAAAATCGCAATTCAATTTTTTCTTAAAATCGTTCAGCCCTAGTGGCTTGTGATGAAAAATTAGCCGGGGGTCTGGGGGCCGCAGGCCCCCAGTGGGGTCCAGGAACAAAGCCCTGGTGGGGGCCCAGGGGGCGAAGCCCCCGGGAGCTCATGGATTTTAGAGATTTTTTACCCTAAAACCCATTTATTTTATCATCAAAATTTTACAAATGTTGAAATACCATACCCTGTTTGCTTACAAAATTGACACTTATACAAAAGTAGAACTCTATTTCAAGTACATACATTACTTAAACTTTCATTTGATAAAGATCAACTACACCTATGTAAAGGAAACATTGACATAGGCCTTTTGTGATAAATTTTGCATATACATTCCAGGTGAGCACCAACATGATACTTCAAATTTGCTGCTCTAAATCCAAACTAAGGTAACACATTCACTGCTATATTAAATAATGGTTTATCACTAGTATTTATATAAAATGTGCAAATTTGATAGAAGCTGTAGATTCTTACCTCATACATGTACAAGTCCCAAACTGTTTATATGATTTATGAATACATTTTTCCTTTGGTTCTATAAAGTGTTTGTCTATTTACAATATATACAACTATTTACAGTTTCATGGTGCAGAAAATTTATTTCTTCTTTATTCTGAGCTTTTTAGCAAGAGCTAAAAGCTTGTTGGTCCTCTCCCTCTTTTTAGCCAACTCCTCTTGATTTTTCACATGCTCCAGCCTTGCTTTCTTTTGCTCCCTGTCTAACTCTTTTAACTGCTCCCTGCCTTTCTCTTACTCTGCATGCTTCCATCGAAACTTGTTTTTCAGATCCGCATCTATCTCACGCACTTTAGCTTCGTCGCGAGTCTCGATAACATTCGGCATTTTGATTGATACAAAACTGCATACACGAGTATTGCTGCAGTACTCCACACGTGCAAAGAACCAATCATGTAGCGCGGGAAGGTGGTTTAAGAAGGTGAATACGGATTGGTTGTCATTCAGCAAATGCGATACAGGGGCCAATCACAACACATGAGACATTGGTTATACGCCAAATACAAACTAACAGCAAACTAACGTCTTACGAGAAAGTACGATTATTCTGCCCCCGCTCGTGCGTGTGCTTCCCTGGTTGCGTGGCAACGAGCTACGCAGATAGCTAACAACTTCTTCAATAAACTTTCAGAGTCCGTTGGTGGATTTATGAAGAATTTACTGAAGATTTATCTGTAAAACTGACATACAAGACATGCAAAGTGTATCTGGATTAAGCTATGTTTGGATTATAATCACACAATACAAGAAAGAGTAGGCTACGTACAGGACAAATGAAAGATGAGCAGTTAGCTTAAGGCTAAACATCTATGGGAAACGTCATTTAGAAGCTAACGGTTACCATTTGATACATTAACTGTAAAAAGATATTCTTGCTTATGTAGGAAGATTCATGTCAGATAATTTCTTCTTATTATTATTATTATTATTGAGAGGCAGATTAACATAAATTACTTACAGGCAAATGCTTTCTGGCCATAAACACAGATCACAAAACCATTGGCCGTTCAGCTTCTGAGTAACCAACAAACTCGTGATTAGGGGGAAATAACGGCAGCGCGCGGAATTTAAACCCACGAGACACTTGATTCATCATAAACCTACAATGGTAAACTTTTGTGCTGTGTTAGGGTGTTCCAACAAAGCTGATGGGAAAGGTGAAAAGAAGTCTTTCTACAGAATACCAGCTGTGATTGAGACACAAGCAAACCAAGGAGCTTTCTGCCAGGAGACAGAGAATAAGTGCATTACTGATGGTCTGTGAGCAAAGGAGAGCCTGAACGTTGTAACCTCCCTATTGGCTGTTTATTGGTTGTTTGTAAAAATGTATCAATTGTTGCCCTTCCCATGGGAATCATCGCGGACTCGAGAGACGAGACCTGACGAGCTAGTTCGTTGGTAGCAGAACAAAATGTCTGGACACAAATCGGGTTTTCAGAAAAGGAAAGAAAATAAACGGAGGGTCGAAAATACAAAAAAGGAGGCAGAAAATGCAAAACGAGTTTTAAGGTAGGACAAATGGTTACTTTTCTGAGGCAGCCCGCCGTGGCTGCAGGCTTTCAGTTGTGTCATTGAATGGTTACTTTTCTGAGGCAGCCCGCCGTGGCTGCCTGCAGGCTTATTTATTATAGCCCATTTAGTTAATAGTTGATATAAAATGTTTATAGTTCTGTGATGGTTGTCCTCAGTGTTCGAACTATGCTGATATTTTCGGGGGGTCCCTTTTTTCCCCTGGGGGGTGCTTGCACTTGTCTCGGAGCGCGGATCTCCAAACACATGAGAAGCCTATCTTACGCACATATCACGCGGACTCCACACACGCATCGGGTCTGAAGTCATAACTCATCAGGGGAAATCGTGTCCGCATTGGCATGTTCAAAAAACAACCTCGCGTCAACAATGATACCACACGCAAGGAAAAAAAACAGTCAGGCTACTCAACAACCAACCTGGCAGCAGCAGTCGTTGTCATATCGGTTTATTTTATCTTTGATGTAAACACAACACTTCGGATATGCAAATACTTCCCGTTACACACGATTGCTATGTCAATAAACATCATCTCATCTCATCTCATTATCTCTAGCCGCTTTATCCTTCTACAGGGTCGCAGGCGAGCTGGAGCCTATCCCAGCTGACTACGGGCGAAAGGCGGGGTACACCCTGGACAAGTCACCAGGTCATCACAGGGCTGACACATAGACACAGACAACCATTCACACTCACATTCACACCTACGGTCAATTTAGAGTCACCAGTTAACCTAACCTGCATGTCTTTGGACTGTGGGGGAAACCGGAGCACCCGGAGGAAACCCACGCGGACACGGGGAGAACATGCAAACTCCACACAGAAAGGCCCTTGCCGGCCCCGGGGCTCGAACCCAGGACCTTCTTGCTGTGAGGCGACAGCGCTAACCACTACACCACCGTGCCGCCAATAAACATCATTTTGCCAATATTTTAGAGACCCCCCAACATTTCCCAAATCATGTTTTCAAGGGATCACATGTCTGTTTCAGGGGATCTCGGATCCCCCGAGTACCCCCGTAGTTCGAACACTGGTTGTCCTGATTTAGACTGGTGTGGTGTTTTTTTTTTTTGGGGGGGGTGGTTGTGCGATGTTTCACCCGGGTCCAGATAGGGCAGAACCAGCCCTGGCTAAATTTCAGGTGTAGTTTGTTTTATGTATGTACAGTGGTGCTTGAAAGTTTGTGAACCCTTTAGAATTTTCTATATTTCTGCATAAATATGACCTAAAACATCAGCAGATTTTCACACAAGTCCTAAAAGTAGATAAAGAGAACCCAGTTAAACAAATGAGACAAAAATATTATACTTGGTCATTTATTTATTGAGGAAAATGATCCAATATTACATATCTGTGGGTGGCAAAAGTATGTGAACCTTTGCTTTCAGTATCTGGTGTGACCCCCTTGTGCAGCAATAACTGCAACTAAACGTTTGCGGTAACTGTTGATCAGTCCTGCACACCGGCTTGGAGGAATTTTAGCCCATTCCCCCGTACAGAATAGCTTCAACTCTGGGATGTTGGTGGGTTTCCTCACATGAACTGCTTGCTTCAGGTCCTTCCACAACATTTCGATTGGATTAAGGTCAGGACTTTGACTTGGCCATTCCAAAACATTAACTTTATTCTTCTTTAACCATTCTTTTGTAGAACGACTTGTGTGCTTAGGGTCGTTGTCTTGCTGCATGACCCACCTTCTCTTGAGATTCAGTTCATGGACAGATGTCCTGACAGTTTCCTTTAGAATTCACTGGTATAATTCAGAATTCATTGTTCCATCAATGATGGCAAGCCGTCCTGGCCCAGATGCAGCAAAACAGGCCAAAACCATGATACTACCACCACCATGTTTCACAGATGGGATAAGGTTCTTATGCTGGAATGCAGTGTTTTTCTTTCTCCAAACATAACACTTCTCATTTAAACCAAAAAGTTCTATTTAGGCTACGTTTACATTACGTCGAATCAGCGGATCATCAGATTAACGTTCTTAAAATGATTCGCGTTTACACTAAAACCGTTAGCCGTGCACACAGCAACACCAATACGCGGATACGCTCGGCTCCGCAGGCATCCTGCGCTCCAAATCACTCCACCCTGAACAGCGAGTGCCCTCTGGAGGGTGCGCACTCCGGCCCTGCGCAGCTCACAGAGTGCGCGAGTGAAGTGAACAAGCCACGATTCGGGACTGAGCCGCTGTGTGTGTGATCCCAGCGCATATCACTTATTACTTGCAAGTGGAAGGATGGCAAGCCTAAAGACAATCATAACTACACAGTGGGCAGTATTTGCATCAGTATTTGCAGTATTTTCATACTTTTATACTCTTTAATGAAAGGTGATACAAGGCGGAAGTCCGCGCCGTTTTTCAGCAGTCGCGTCACATGACCAACGCCAGCGAATCAGGAAGGTGGATGTCACAGTGACGTTGTCCAATGAGACGCCAGCTAGAGCTCAGCACAGCGTATTCGCGTATTCTGAATGTTTACACAGCACCGGAGCTGATACGATCTAGATTGAATACGTGGACGCTGGCGGATTCCCGTTTCCCCGCTTTTCCAGGGGGGTTAATGTAAACGGACAGTGCATCCGCGAAGAAAACGAGACAGATACGGTCTAGTGTAAACGTAGCCTTAGTCTCATCCATCCACAAAACATTTTTCCAATAGCCTTCTGGCTTGTCCACGTGATCTTTAGCAAACTGCAGACGAGCAGCAGTGTTCTTTTGGAGAGCAGTGGCTTTCTCCTTGCAACCCTGCCATGCACACCATTGTTGTTCAATGTTCTCCTGATGGTGGACTCATGAACATTAACATTAGCTAATGTGAGAGAGGCCTTCAGTTACTTAGAAGTTACCCTGGGGTCCTTTGTGACCTCACTGACTATTACATGCCTTGCTCTTGGAGTGATCTTTGTTGGTCGACCTCTCCTGGGGAGGGTAACAATAGTCTTGAATTTCCTCCATTTGTACACAATCTGTCTGACTGTGGATTGGTGGAGTCCAAAGTCTTTAGAGATGGTTTTGTAACCTTTTGCAGCCTGATGAGCATCAACAACGCTTTTTCTGAGGTCCTCAGAAATCTCCTTTGTTCGTGCCATGATACATTTCCACAAACATGTGTTGTGAAGATCAGACTTTGATAGATCCCTGTTCTTTAAATAAAACAGGGTGCCCACTCACACCTGATTTGTCATCCCATTGATTGAAAACACCTGACTCTAATTTCACCTTCAAATTAACTGCTAATCCTAGAGGTTCACATACTTTTGCCACTCACAGATATGTAATATTGGATCATTTTCCTCAATAAATAAATGACCAAGTATAATATTTTTGTCTCATTTGTTTAACTGGGTTCTCTTTATCTACTTTTAGGACTTGTGTGAAAATCTGATGATGTTTTAGGTCATATTTATGCAGAAATATAAAAAATTCTAAAGGGTTCACAAACTTTCAAGCACCACTGTATGTACTTGCATAGAGGTGTACTTGGTCTTCCAATATGGCGACTACCGAAATCTCGCGGCGCGGTGACGTCATGCGGGAGCCCTCTGTAGTACCAGACCCTACCCTACCCCCCTAAAATTTTCTCAACAGATTTGCAACAATATAAAAAAGGTCCATTTTGACTGAAAAAAGCGGAATTCCGCCAAAAAGCGGAAAACTCTCATCCCTGCGTGATAAAGCCTGCCTTGACCATTGCTATGGTAACATACAGGATGCATTCTACTCTAATGGGACTGACAATGTTAATGATGCAGCGTTCACCATCGCTGGATACACACAATTCTGTGAGGACACAATTGTACCCAAAAAGACTATCAAACTGTTCCCCAACAGTAAACCATGGGTGACTCCAGAATTAAAACACATTCTTAATCAGAAGAAGCACTTGTTTAAATTGTGGGGAAATAGGGTAGACAAAAAAAAAAACTGTACAGAGGAAGATTAAAAATTTGATTAGGGACTGTAAGGCAGCATACAAACGTAAACTTGAAGGGTTTTTGAAAAATAATACTAGAAGAGCATGGCCAGAACATCCAGACTGGCCAATAGCCTGTATCCACAAGCTGTGAGGCTACTGAACTCTGCCACATCCACCAATTAATATCATTGAACTGGTTTGCATTGTTGCAGTTTTCACTACTCTCTCTCCCCTGATCCCCCTCCAGACAATAACATTATAATGGCACTGATCTGGTTTTTGCACTGTTTATACAATGTCATAATACTCAGGTATCTGCCTGAATGTCCCTGCTCTGCACTTTATCAACATTGATGACTTGAACTTATGCTGCTATTTGCTATGCTGCTTTTTTGTTGTACTGATGTAATACTGGGTCAAATGCTTACACTGGGTTACTTAGGGGGGGTATGTATTTATTTATGGGTTTGCATTTTATCAACTCTGCTGTATGGATGCTCCAAACGAAATTTCGTTGTTCTTTTTTGTGACGATGACAATAAATATTCTGAATCTGAATCAAGGGGTACAAGCAATTATAGGTTACAAGCCTAAGAATAATCTTATGGCAGTGGAGAATGAGCTTGACATGGCTAATGAGTTAAACAACTTCTATTGTAGATTTGATACACATGATTTTAAAACAGAACAGTGTTTGGCTAGCATGGAAGTCAGAGGCATGGTGGGTGTTGAGATTTCTACTGATGAGGTCAAAGCATTTTTTAGACTTATAAATCCTTATAAAGCTAATGGGCCTGACGGTATTAGCAGTAGAACACTAAAAATGTGCGCAGATGAGCTGGCACAGCCTTTTCAGAGGCTGTTCCAGCTGCCCACAGACACTGGTGTGGTGCCCAGTCTATGGAAAAAGTCATTAATAGTGCCAGTGCCCAAGAACAATAGACCTATAGAACTTAACGACTTGCGCCCAGTGGCACTCACATCTACAGTGATGAAATACTTTGAGAAAATTATTTTAAAACAGCTCCTTTCTGAGGTTTCACACCTACTAGATCCTTGCCAATTTGCCTATCGTGCCAAGAGGGGGGTTGAGGATGTGCTTCTTTCCTTGATTAATAATGTGTATGAGCACCTTGAACAAGCCAGGAGCCTGGTTAAGATTGTATTTATAGATTTTAGCAGTGCTTTTAATACAGTCCAGCCGCATCTGATGGTGAGGAAACTATTACATCTTGGAGTAAATCCTAGAATTATTCTATGGATTCATGATTTCTTGACCGCAGTCAGCAAGTAAAATTTAACTCGCACATCTCCTCTCTCAAAAGCATTAATACTGGAGCACCACAGGGTTGCGTACTATCACCCATCCTCTACACATTGTATACTAACGATTGCCAAGCATCCTCTTCAGCTCATACTTAAAATAAGTATGCTGATGACACAGCACTGGTTGGGTTTTTAGATTCCAACCCTTCATCTCTTGAAGGGTTTGAAAAGGAGGTTCAAGGCTTCATTAAGTGGTGTACAAATAAATTTCTACTGGTCAATGTAAAGAAAACAAAAGAAATGATAATAGATTTCAGTAAGAAAGGAATAACTGTATCTCCATCTGAGATTAATGGTGAACAGATCGAGCGGGTCTCATCTTACAAGTATTTAGGAATTGAAATTGATAAGTTGTGTTTAAATCAGTGTGCACAGACCAAGTGAAAGAAACTGCAACAAAGGATGTTTTTTCTTAGGAAATTAAAAGTTTTTAGATTAGATAGTGGCATTTTCCAACTATTCTACAAAGCTTTTTTGCAGACTGTCTTGTCTTTTGGCCTAATTTGCATTTTTGGAAATATGCATGCACAGGACCATAAGAAATTACAGCGCATTGTTAAATTAGCCAGTAGGGTCATTGGAGTTGACCAGGTATCTGCAGCTCAGTTGTATAACGAACTTTATTTTACAAAAGATTGAGCAAATTTTAGATGATTCAACACATCCTTTGTTTCAGAAGTTTGTCATGAGTAGCAGGTCAAATGGCAGAATTTTGCAGCGAGTAATCAGGACAACTAGGTACCATAAGTCATTTGTGCCTACAGCAATTAGACTATATAACAATAGACCTAGTATATGTACTGTTGTATTTTAAGTTAATTTACCCCTCTGCACATCCATGCAATTCTATCTGGAATTGCAATGAAGGTCATAGCTCTTTCATTTTTTCTCTTTGTTTTTTCTATTTTTTCTCTATTTATTCCATTGTTTTTTTCTATGATACGTCTTTGTACTGTATGTCTGCTATGTCTGCAATGTGGTATGTTTACTGTCTGTCTTGTTATCTGTTGTATATTATGTTTTGTGAGACGTGCAATATTGACCACGAGTTTCTCCCTGTGGGATAATAAAGTTTACCTTGACCTTGACGCGCGGATCAAGGATTTTTAAGATCCGCACCAACCCGACCCGTCATGACAGCCAAACCGAACCACCCGACCCGCAAAATTACGCACTGATTTTTAACCCAACCCGACCCAACCCACTAAAACGGAGAGAGAAAAGAAAAAAAAGAAGCCAGTGAGTCTACGTTGCGAGTTGCGATAGCCTAGAGAAAAATACATGGTAACCTAGTCCTAGCCTACTTACAAGAGGAATTGGCTCACCTTGCACTGCTGTTTGGTGGTCATAATTTTTTATATGATGGGTGGATAGCCTACTCACGCAACTTCCACGATTCTATTGAATCTTAACTTAGTTATCAAGGAACGGCAAAATGATCCAAAAAGATTATGTATTTCAAGAATAAAACAAACTAAACATTTTAAACATGAGAATAAACGTACAGTATCTCTCTCACTCACTCACAAACAAAACACACGAGCACACACATGAACACCCCCAACACGCGCATGCAGGTGCATAATAACGCCGGTCTGGACTTTTCATCCGTCATCACCACCATCATAAACCATCGTTTTTAGCACAAAGAACATTGACCAGTTGGCTGGCTGCACTCGCTTTGTGAACACAAATACTAAAAAAAAAACAAATACGAAAGGGTTTACAATTTTGCTCCGCTATAGGACAGAAAACAAAATAGCCCAAGTTAGGCAGGCGCAAAATGTTTCACACAGAAGGAACCGAATGCTCAGTTTTTCCCAAACATAATCTCACAAACATTTGGCTAGACTATATCAGAACAGGTCAATGGTGTAATATGGCAGCTTAAATTTCCCATTTGCGAACCAACAAAATCGACTCCCTCCCCATTATGGAGGCCTATTTTTGCCCGCACTATGTAAGAACAAAATGGAATCAACAGTGTCAGGGTTTAATTGGTTACGGAGTGCTTCCAGGACACGACCAGCCGAGCTGAAGGTCCGCTCACTGGATGCGCTCGTTGCTGGAATGCAAAGGACCGCTTTAGCCAGCATGGAGAGTAGAGGATATTCAAATTTGTGATCCCTCCAAAAATTAAGAACTCCATTGTTTTTAACGGAGCAAAGCCCACTGGAAACGTCAGTTGCACGTCTGCTGCAGAGGTATAGAAAACTGTTCTAAAACCTGCGTGTCAAGACGATAGAAATGGCTTGGTTTTCTAACAAATGTGTGTATATTTGACATTTCCGACCATTTAGGCTGAACCCAGCAAACACACAACGTATATACAACGTAGTGGTTAGGTAGTGGTTTGGTAATGTCAGGGAAATACGTCATCGTTACGTAGTAGGCACATCCTAATACAACATATTGGTAATACCTAACGACAACGTAGTGGTAATCTGTAACGGACATGTTATCTGGCGACCATCCAGTGACGTACTGTATGTCCTACTACGTAGTCTACATGTTGTGTGTATTTTCTATTTAATGATCAATGTATAAATAATTTGCTTTCGTGCATTTTGTTGTATGTCTCTATGAATAACATTAACAATGTGATCTTGGTCTATTGATTAATTGATCGTATTTTTAATAGCGCTGAATGAGGCCATTTCAATGAAATAAAAGTTCATAGATTCATGATTTTGCAGTTAGGCATGTCTTATCAGTTTATCTGCATTGTAACCCTCTAATATAACTATTAGTGGTTTTTTTGGTTTTGTTTTTTTATCCAAAGTCATGTTTGGTGCACGCAAAACTTTAACTGAAGGGGAGGACTGTCACATGATCCGTGATTGCCAACAAATTATTTCCGTGACCGGTGATTTGAGCCTGTTTCTATTCCTGTGATGTGTGATTGAGAATGTTTGTTTGTGACCCCCAGGGGCAGATCTGGGGGAGGGGTTTAACCCCCCTTCAGCGACCGGGGGGGGGTTTATAAAAGAGTAAACACAACAGAAAGCTTGAAGCAAGCAAAATTATTCAAAATATGCTTAAATTCACTGAGTGAACATGTACAGTTTCATTTCCCAGGCTCACTCATTTTTATGTGGCCCATGACACTAACCATTTCCTTTTTATGTGTTTTTATAGATTATCAGAGAAAGGTTCTGATGCGCCTAGATGAAATTGTGCAGAATTATCTGTAGGTACTTACCTCTTGCAAATATTTCATGTGTACATACATCAGTTAATCTGACTATATAATGGTAAACAAGGATTTCCCAATTTATCACTGATCATAATTATATTTGCAGGCACACACTGCTGTGGCTGCAACAACTAAGGAGAGAACTACTGTACCAACCCACCATTCATCTGATTCGGAAACCAGAGACAGCTGTTAGCTCTTTCACTGCTAGAATTTCTATTATTGAATACTGGTTCGCCATTAAATATTTTCTAGAGCCAGAACAAAAATAATGGTTGGCATGTGTGTAAATATTGCAGTCAGTCTCTGTAGGTTTTTATGCCATTTTAGTGCAATGTAATATCTGACCAGCAGCCATCATAAAAATGCAGAATAATACCTTTAAGTTCCTTTGCATATTCATGATTACATTTGATTCAGGTAATGCATGTATTAATCTTCTATTTCATCCTGTGAAACTACAACACATGACCTGTTATGTTTGTCAATTGTACTAGTACACGCGGTTTTATATTGTTCACATTTCTAACCTAACCTGGCTGATGCAGCTATTTTTTTTGTTGAAATAAATGCACCGACTATGCAAAATATTGTTGCTTCTTCCATGTTTTCTGCATAATATTACTCGGGTTTTGTAAAGTAGTAGAAAGGATGTGAAAATGTAAGGTGGTGAGAACGTGCCCATATGAGTGTGAAAGTATCTATAGTATAGTGGGAAGGTCCCCATAGGGTAGTGGGAAGGCGGTAGGTACGTAATTTCTCTACGAACTTTACTATGTAGTAAAAACGTTGCTGGTAGTCCAGAGTTTTATGTAGTAACTACGTAAAAACACTACGTAACATCTACCAAACCACTACGTTGTAAGTACGTAGTTACTACGTAAAATTGTTAGCTGGGAAGCTAAGAATACTGTTGGTTTTAAATAATACTTTTCTTCCCTTAGCAGCTGTTGCCATCGGTAAACAAAAGTAACTAATCCAACATCAATGATCTAGCTCATATTTGGCTGATAAATATGGTGATTTAACTGCATAGTTACGTTCACAAAGCCAATGTCTATCTTAATAGCATTAAAACAATGTGTTTCTGTCTTTGTTATGCCTTAAAGTAGCACTAAATTGTGTCATTTTGCTATGTTTTGATGGCAGCACTGTGAAAGGAAATATCAGAACGTTAGATTCCATAGCTGCTATCTGAAGCGCTGTGTCCAGTGGGCGCCGGCCATTATGGGCGGGAGATGCAGTCTCTTACGTGCGGTCTGCATGCACGTGAGACAGAGCAAGGAAGAGATGGGGAGAACATTTTCTCACACACCAATGAACTGATACATAACTTGAATAGGTAAAATGATAGATTTTGACCCAACCCGCCCGCGACTCACGTTTTCCTCCTAAAAAAATCGCCCGACCCGCGGAACACTACTGGCTATGATATAAGAAGATTCTACAACCCAGAAACAGATGGGAGCTCCGCTTTTAGGCAGTGCCTAAATCTATATATTAGGCCTAGTGGAATATGCAATGCAATACCTTGAAGCAGTCCCGCTGTGTAACATTTCCATATGCAATGTGGCAGAGGCACTATTTAAAATTATCTCCCAAGTCTGGATTCCCAAAGAAATCCTGACTGATCAGGGCACTTAATATATGTCTCACACACACGTCGCAAACTCTACAAATTACTAAGGGTTAAATCCATTCCGCATCAGCGTTTACCACCTACAGACAGACGGCTGGGTCAAACGGTTTAACAAAACTCTTCAAAACTTGATAAGCAAGTTTGGAAACGAACACACATGGAATTGGGACAAATTCCTTGAGTCCCTGTTATTCACAGTATGAGAGGTCCCACAAGCCTCCACAGGGTTCTCTGCATCCAAATTATTATATAGGCGTAAGCCTCACGGAATCTTGGACATGCTGTGGGAAAATTGGGATGAGGGAAAAATGAAATTCAATACTTTCTCGACCTGCGTGCAAAGTTCCACATACACATGGAAACTGCTGGCTTTTTTTGGTCAATACCGGAAGTATTCACCATCTGGTATGCTGCTGCCTCCGCCAGGGACGAGGGTAGACTGCAGGGTATCATTCCCTCGGTAGAGAATGTGATCGGCTGCAGCCTGCCTTCACTTGAGGACCTGTGCGCCTCCAGGACACTGAGGCGGGCAGGTAAGATTGTGGCTGATCCCTCCCACCCTGGATATAAACTTTTTGAGACACTCCCCTCTGGCAGGAGGCTGCGATTCATCAAAACCAAAACCTCACACCACAGAAACAGTTTCTTTCCTACCGCTGCCAGCCTCATAAACATGACTAGTACCCCCACACACACCCCACCCGCCAGTACCGTACCATACCTCAGACTCCTGACCCACTCTGCCCCCCCACCTCAATAAACAAGTCCAGCACATACAATTTGAAATAAAACCATGCATACTACATAAAAGCGCAGTCTCAACTTTAATTTGAGCAGGTTTACATCAATATATGTCAGTTCATGCACAAAAGAGCTCATACGTAACTCAGAGTTGACTGAGAGTTACCATTTAAAGTGCTGATGACACGTTTTTGACATCTTTGGCGATGTTTTATAACATAAAAATTAATTCTCGATGATCCATATATTAATTCACAAAGGCGCCTATTTTACAAGTTATGATAAAAAACGCGGCTATTTGGGCAAATTTGACGGGGCTGCAGCACCCAGGAGACGAACGAGGAGAAGGGGCTATATGACGTCAGCAAAAGAATCTTCCTCCTCACTTACCAGTTTGTTGTTGATGCGACAGGTGTTCAGTTTGTCATTATTATGCCTTCGCGTTGTGTTGCCGGCTTTTGCTCCAAAACCCACAAGGATGGGGTAAGTTTATTCAAGTTTCCCAGAGATCCCGAGGTGCATGTGAAGTGGGTGAAGCAAGTCAGGCGCACTCGTGACAAGTGGGAGCCCTCACCAACATCTGTCTTGTGCTCTGAACACTTCAATTTGGATTGTTTTGACACCCTTCCCAGCTTAAAAGAATCTCTTGGGTGTTCAGTTCAGCACAAACGTGTGTTACTACCATCAGCAGTGCCTACAGTCAGTGTTGCCAGATTGGGCGGTTTCCCGCCCAGTTGGGCGGTTTCAAGTGCATTTTGAACAGTATCTAGCAACACTGCCTACAGTATTCCGGAGGGGGTCTACTAGTAGCTATGCCGGATCCAGCAGTCGCCTGGGACAAGGCAACTCCTCCAAAGACAGTCCTCCTATCAGAACATGTGTTGTGAAACGACATAAGATAAAGGTACGTAGAGCTATAGATTCTACATGATAATCATAAATGTAATCATAAAGTCGGCGTGATATCAGTCATGTATTTGCTTGTGAAAGCTTGCGGCTTTCATGTAACTGCCGCCTAGCAACGAGAGGCAAAGGGTAAAGAGGGTAGGCTATCATAGATTCTATTCGGAAGAGATCAACATAATTCTAGACTCCCAGAAGAGGAAGAGCTAGCACTAGAGAGTTCACCGGCGTTTTCATGCGCCATTTCCATTGAGTAGAACAGCCAGTGAACCGCAGCGTGTTCTTCCGCTGACGTCACAGCATGGCCGCGAGCCACGGACCCAGTTTTCTTGTGCTGTGCAATTAAAAGTTGGATATTCGCGTAACAACAGCTTCTTTTCACATAACTATAACAGAAATCTAACATGTTTGCCATGTTGTATAGTTTATTTAAGAAATTGCATAGAGTCATGTTCGTGTCATCAGCACTTTAAGTTTAGTTCTCATCAGTATGAGGAGTCATGAGGTGACCATGCAGGTAAAGAAGATAATAATGAGGCTCAAAAAAGCAAAAACCTTTCAGAGATATCAAAGGTAGTTGGTTTAGCAAAATCAACAGTTAGATGCGTTCTTGTGGATGAGCAGAAAATCACTTGCATTGTGAAGAAAACCCTTATACGACTGCACAGCAAGTCAAGAATGCTCTCCATGATGTCGGCGGACATTTTTTTGCATGGATTAAAGCAAAAAAAAAAAATCTCCATGTTGTTGGCCCCTACCACGTCAGCGATGCGTCAAATTTTAAACGCCGTGTTGTCCATTATCCCCTAGGCCCCTAGGGTCCCATCTGCATCTCATCATTGCTGAGGAGTGTGCTCCCATCACCCAATCAAGCATCCAGCCAGAGCAGTCATGATATTTTTTACCATATTAACATGCCATTGTTGTGTGTTATGCCTGATGTAAAGACTCTCGTCTCTGCGAGCCTACCACACAGATTTAATACTTGTCATTTTTAGGGCATACCTAACAACCTGTGTTTTCTTTCTCTCCCCCCCCCAATCTGTCCCTCTGAGTTACATGTTGATCCTGGGATTGAGATGCTGGCCTCTTCTGCCCCTCGGACCTGCTTGATCCATCCTGGTGCCCTGTGTCTGGTCGGAGTTTTATCGCACCGCTCCTGTGAAGGACGGCCCCATGAGGACAGTTGAGGGTTATACCTGTTAAAACTGTTAATATTATAGTCAGGCTGTCTGTTGTTGCCCAAATGAGGATGGGTTCCCTTTTGAGTCTGGTTCCTCTCGAGGTTTCTTCCTCATGTCGTCTGAGGGAGTTTTTCCTTGCCACCGTCGCCACAGGCTTGCTCATTGGGGATAGATTAGGGATAAAATTAGCTCATGTTTTAAGTCGTTCAAATTCTGTAAAGCTGCTTTGCGACAATGTTTATTGTTAAAAGCGCTATACAAATAAACTTGATTTGATTTGATACTTACAGTACATTTACATAATTTTAACAATGACTAAAGCTAAGGCAAGACTTTACCATTGTCATTACTGGCTATAAATGATGAAACATCAAGTTTTCAGCACAAAGTGCAAATTTATTTCCACAATACTTTAGTAATGCACAACAGTGGTTAAGAGAAAAGTGCAAGTGCAGTCGAACTTGAACCATGCTTTCAAAAGAGTGGAACAGAAAGAAAAATAAGAAAATCTGTTGACATAAAACCAGGAAACAAGAAAAGTAAAAGTTCACTTTTTCTGCTTCTTGGCAGTGAAGCCAAAGGCATCTAGTTTTTTGCCATTGCTTCCATAGACTTTTTTTATGGCAAACTACACAAAAGCACACACCTGCCATTTTCATCTTTTTGCACCATGAACTAAATGGCTTGCCATTATCGCCCATTTCAT
This sequence comes from Neoarius graeffei, assembly GCF_027579695.1. Classification (NCBI taxonomy): domain Eukaryota; kingdom Metazoa; phylum Chordata; class Actinopteri; order Siluriformes; family Ariidae; genus Neoarius; species Neoarius graeffei. The sequence continues at coordinate 39,722,056 of NC_083591.1, read as the reverse complement.
TCAGCCAAGCCCATTTCCACTTATTCTTTACCGTTTTGTCGATGTCTGACACATCTGTGCCTTCATTATTTTAAAAGAAGCGCGTCCATGCTGGCAAAACCGAAAGTAATTTGACGCGCTCTAGTGATGGAAATTGAAGGGCCTATGTCAGGTGGCCCTATACGCAGTACTCGAGTTGAGGGGGGATGTGGGGGGAGGCATCCCCCTTCTGAAATAAAAATCTCAAATCATTCCCCTTATAAAACGGCCATCCCCCCATCACATCCCTTGTGCCATTTTACCAATTAATGTGGAAATTAGCCTACTATTATTTTAACAAATATTACTACCATTTCAGCATTAGAGGCTTTGCACAGCGATAGCCTACATGTAGCCGGATAAAAAAGACGCATATTTATTTATTCGGTTGCACCTCTCATTCACACCTATACGGAGGTTTCAGTCACTGAAAACAGCTACTTTCGCAAACTCTGGGCAGAGTGGAGATTTCTGAAAACTCCATCTTCAGACGCGTGTAAATCGGGAAAATGAAGCAACAGTGGGCGAGAGGGCGCGCGCGAATATAATGAGTCATAGGTGTGAATCTTTCACCGAATGCCAATTGTCCTGGTTCTTCATGAAATCGCACGCACAAATTCATTAGGTTAACTTTCAAATAACTGTTCTTGTGCACTTGCGACACCAGAGCCACTTTCCTGAATTTTGAGCTTCGGAGTATTGGCTTCTTTATCTATTTAATCAATGAATTTATTTGTCACATACATTAAATTACTAATGTAAAACATTAGTAGCCTGTTTTCTCCACTGTTTTCTGACCTTCTGTGCTTAGTGAATGAGACACTTCATTACACTCCACTGACTTCCAATTCCGGACTTTTTTTGAAAATGTAAAATATAGGCCTACGAGATGTTTTTTTGGGACTTAATTCGCGTTTTGCTCCTTCACTATTAATTTCTGAGACTGACGAGGCACTAAATACTGTGGAATTATTTTCTCCTTACTATGAAGTTTGGCATTTTAAACAAGTGTCGGGAAATCTTGCAGCCCGACTCTACAGCCTCCAATGTTTAAGCGAACTGCTGAAACCATAATGTTTAAAGATTAAATCGTAGGCTAATCAAACCAAAGAAAAACACAGCCTTTCCAGGATGTTGTCTGCCGAAGCCTACAAAAGGCTTAATAGCAAAGGTCTTGCTGCGGCTTCAACTTTTTCACCTGATCACCTTTCAATACCTAGTTGCCTAGTAGTAGGACAGCCAAATAATTTCATCAGTGGCCTACGCCGAGCCTCCCGGGGACTAGACAGTAGCACAGGCTGTATTTATTTATTTATGCATGCCTATCTAGCGCAACAACTTATTCCTTTACATATACTCAAACATAGCACAAGAAAGGGTTCAACAACAGGCAATCACAGCAGCTTGGTGAAGTTCTAAATCCCCCCCTCCCCCCCTTTTTTTCCTCGGATCTGCATCACTCTCATTATTGACCTTTAGCGCTCCCAGTTGACGGAAATCCGTCGTAGCGACGGAAAACTATAATCTATGCTTTTTTGTGTCAAGGATCAAGAGAAGACTTCATATCTGCTTGTTCAAATACGTTGAAAAAGCCAACCAACGGTTTACTGATATTTGCACAAATCAGATACAGCAATAGAAGCATTAGAACTTGTCAAATGATTTATGGGTTGTCTTACAATCAGGGTACACAAGCTAAAAATCACATTTAACACTTATCTTCAATATCAAAAGGCTTGACTAAATAAACTTGGTTGTTTATTGTAGCCCTGTGATAGCTCTATTTACCATGCAAAAAAAAATTTGGTGATAACGTTATTTTTGGTGAATGTATGGCAATGTCATATTTAGCAAAATTACTCGTGTCATTTAGAAAAAGTGCTTTTTGACCACAGGTAGCTCCAAAAGGGATGCACTTAAATCATTCTTTATACCATAAAATAAATATTTGGTTCCATATCATTGGAAACAGTCAAGTTTTAACGTTGAATGCCAGTAAGTTTTCAGACTATTTTGATCAAATTAGTATGTAATTGTGTCAAAAAAACGTCCTCTCTGAGACAGCTAATTTTTCAATATAAAATAACATATCTAAAATGGTTATTTTCATCCTAAAATGTGGTCAAGATATTGGGACATAAATATTAGAGACAACTAACACAAAGCTTACAGCCTTATATTTAAAAGCACTATGGAAGTAGTGGATTCTGAATTGTCAAAAAAAAAAGTCCTCTCCAAGAATCACTTCATTTGTTTCTCCCAGCCCTGCTTAAAGCTACACTTAATCTTGTTATAATACAAACTATTACACATGCCTATCTGTTCTTTAACTTGTCCTTCACTTAAAAACTGGTACAAGAACCAGTTTGAATCAATTTGAATTTTGGACCCCTGTGACACAAATTTTGTACCCTGATTGTAAAACAACCCTTATTATAGTGCGCTGCCATCGCTCAGTATGTTTTACACATAATTTCACACATGACGGACACTTCTCCCAGATATGAAAGACCCAATTACTTGTAATATCAAATGGGCAGGTGACTTTAGAATCTTAAAATATTTTCTACAAGTCATGGTACATCTGAGTGGAAAAAGCAGTTAAACTGACTTACCACGTACTCCCGAATTAGATTTCCATCTTCCTCACCTATGTAGACGCAAAGTGCCTTGAGGACTGCTGCCCTTTTGTGATTAACATCACTCGTAGCCTGTGTAAAGGAATTCCACTGATTAAAACATGCCTAAACACATAAATGACTTCAATTTTTTTCGTACTTTCCAACCTGTGAAAACCTAAAAAAAGTATACATTGACTTCCAATCAATTTTGTCAAGTCAATTTTTATTTATATAGCCCAATATCAAGTCAAACTTAATGTAAGTGGCCTTCCTTCTTTGAGTAGAAAATACTCGTAAAGTGTGGCTTAATTTTTAGGAAAAGTGAGAAGTATGAATGTGTAGGACAAAAGCACGATTTTAACTTTATTTATTCAGGGACTTTCACTGACAACAATGCTGTCGTCTTTACAGGTATGTGCTGAGCACATCCAGTTTGATCTGCTGACCACTGACCTAGGGATTGTCAAACACATTGTACAAGGCAGGAGTTGCACTTTCACTCTCTGCACTTGAGAAAACATAACTGATCTGGCACCTTTCTGATCAGAAGTCGGCTTCTGTAGCCCATGTGCCACTATTGCCTCAACAAGACCATATTTCCTTCGTTCGGCTTAGGTGCAACATGCTTATGTCATTCTAAAACTTACAGTGGTAAACTTGGTTGTCATCCCAGTCCCGTCGAACTCATGACCCTCTCAGAAAGCAAGCTGCTGCAAATCTGCCATGAACCGATAGCTGACACCTGTCCACTTGAAAGGAGGGGACCGTTACACATTGGTACCAGGAACCGAGTACACTACCTGAAAGCCCCCCGACATGCTTTCTCATATTTAGTTTTGTGCTAAAATCACCACAATGACAAAAAAAAAAAAAAAAAAACCCAGAAAAGCCATACTTACAGCCAGTCAGTGCAAGGCGAGACAGCAATAAATGGGAAGCTACAAGGGATTAAATAATTAATTAAAACCGGTCGACTTACATCTGGTGTCAGCAAACTAATCAAATAAAGACAGTCTAACAAAATACTGAACAGTGATTTGCTTTTAATCTATAAGAAACGTCAAGTTAACTTGCTTGTTAGCTAGCTAACAGTACATCTACACTTGGCTAGCTAAAGTTTAACAGTCAGAATAAACAACCCATAGCTGTAACTACTTTTTTTCTCCATCAAAACATGTTTTAATGTGTACACACATCCCAGCTAAAGTTTAAAACAAACAAACAAACAAACAAACCCAGAACACAGTAACGACAATGAAATGCTTACTTACCGAAATCAGCCAGCCTTGGTACAGCATTTAAGAAGGCGCATAGCAGGTCGTTCGGAGTTGGAGAGAGAAGAGAAGCAGGATGGAGGGAGACAAAACAAAACAAACAAACAACCCAGCGCCTCTTGGACGATAATGGCGGCCGTGTGTGGACATGCGCACTGAGTGTAAACAGGACAGTTGCCTATTAAAATATACACAACTTTTTCAAGCTCCATTTACCTGAATACATTTTACTTGTTTTAAACGTGGGCAGTACATTTTGCAATTTCTTAATTATATTAGTAAATAACACATTATAATCCATGAAATAAGCTTATATAAACTATATAATATTTAAAAGAGGCCAGAATGGCCAAGAAGAAGGGCGACAAAAAGTCTTTTTTATCCAATTAGCTGTGGCCATTCTCAGTAAGGGACTGATCAAATAAGTCCCACATCTGTTCACTCGCACACACACACACACACACACACCTTTAACTTTTATCTCTTTAATTCCTATTTTATTTATTCATTCATTTTTATATATTATTTTTTAGAATATCCTGGAAATGCCATTTTCTTATTTTACAGTATTTTTTTATTGTAATGTATTGTTCTTAATGTCTATTGTTTTGTACGATGTATTTGTCTTTTTTGTCCTCCATGCCACTGCCAAAGACAATTTTCCATTTTGGGTTTTGAAAGGCCGAGCAATCTAAACAATTACATTTTTAGGAATTTTTCAGGAAATTACATTTCCTGATTCAACAACATTTTGACAGTGTGTTTATAAATGTTGAAGCAGATAGACAAAATTTCACAAGTTTAACACGGCAGTTTTCATACAGTGGGTGTTTTGATATGAAAACAGATGTGAACTGGGGGGGAATTCTGATTCTGATTCCAGAACAGTGTTACATGACAATTAAGGATTCTGATTCTGATTCCAGAATTTTACAGTGTCACTATTTAAGAGACTAAGAGTGGCTGTGTGCTGTAGTAGAGACGTGAAGCGCTAACAACATGTTGTTCCTCATCATCATCTTGTGTGTATTGGGTACAAATGTACTGACTGCTGGCCGGGTTTGGCCTTTGGACAGCACACCACGGAAAACAATTTCTTTGAGCAGTAAGTGAACTGTCTGGTTTTGGGGGTTTTTTTGTTGGTTTTTTGTTTGTTTTTGTTTAAAAAAACAGGTGTAGTTTGGGACTTGGCTGTAAAACACTGCTGGATAATGTTAATGTAATAAGCCTTACAATAATTTTAAAGCATGTTGATGAGTTGTTGAAGTCATGTGGTTAAAAATTGTTGATTTTAAATATTTAATTTTGTTAAGGGTTGTTTCACAATCGGGGTGTACTTTTCGGGCCCACAGTGGTCCAAAATCAAACCAGATTTTTGTGTTTCTTTGCTGCCAAAAATGACCTTTTGAGATGGAAATGAACTGCGCATAATTAAACTCCATGTTACCTGTGGTGAAAAGACAGCATATAGTGTATTTCTAAAACTGACTCACTTTCTTATTGTCCACAAAATTAGGGATACGAGATGAAAAAACTGTTGAAATGTATGTGATTTTAAGTACGCATTTCCAAGTACTGTGCAGCAATGTTTGTACATTGTTGTAACCAGGGTGCGATTTGTCAAAAAACTAGAAGGGGGGATGTTTTTTTTTTAATCATGAAACGTCACAAAATTAAGGTAACAGTAGGTTAACAGCTCAATAACATCCGATGATATCAAATGAATAACAGTAAATGAAAACGAACACTAAACCAGAGATAGCAAATTCATCTTCCTATCTCTCTGACTAGATACACGAACACTAACACACAACAAAGTTCGCATTGCTTGTCGCGTTGCTGTGATGTTCTCTTCCTCCGGATTAAATGGACAGTGACTCGAAAATCACTGAAATACATGAATACTAAATGAACAGTTTGCTCTGATGGCGCAGTTCATGTGACCTTTTCTGCTTTCCCGTCGGTGCGCTATCCGCCACGTTTCGCCCTTCTTTAATCCACATTTCTGCGAATTTCTCAGCAGGGAAGGAACGCACGTCTGGCCCATTGACAGCGAGGAAAAGAAGGCTGTTCAGTGTGGATCCATTCATTCTGTTGCGCTCATCAGTAAGGATGTGATTCATGGCGCTAAATCCACGTTCACACTCTGATTATCTACAATGTATCTATTTGCTGGGGATGTTCGTAGGGTTGCCAACTTTCTCATATCCAAATGAGGGACACTTTGTTCCGGGTGCGGACAAGTACCGGTACAGGCCCTGTACACGCACCCCAGCGCCCCAAAATAGTTACAGTACCGAATCGCCTTTAGGTGAGTGTTTCAAATGTAGGCCACTACAAATTCATTTCTAAAATAGAGCTTTTAAAAATTAATAGACCAATTAATGGATATTTTTAAGTAACAATGCAAAATAACAAACAATTCTAATATTATTGTCTCATTTTTCTCTTTTAAACTTTGGCCAAATAATTCATCAGGCCATATTTATGAAGGCAATGTCATTAACTGAAAAATGATTTGCTGTAGCTGTAAAACCCTGATATTTGCTTAATTGTCCATTTGAAAACCCTAAGAACCTTTTGCAATGCTTCATAGCAGAAGAAGAAGAGAGAAAGACATCACAAAGGCAGAAAAGCTCCCCTACTATAGGCTGAGGTCTATCCTGTTTCAGAAGGGGTTTTTTTAAGCTATCTGCTATCCTTATCGAACAGTTAGGCTGTATCCACTGGCTGCACCATCTGCTCTAGTTTAATTTGATGCCTATTTTGTCAGTATAGCTTAAAAATTCAGGATATGGCAACAGTGAATGGTTTTAAATCGCAGATGACCGCGACTCGCGGTAATAGCGCTTCTCACGGCAATTACGCGATTTACACCACAGCATTGGAGTGAGGGGCAGGATCTGTCCCTGACGGGACAAATTAAAATTACCCAAAATACGGGATGTCCCGCCCAATACGGGACGGTTGGCAACCATAGACGTTCGTGAACATCAAAGCTGCCACTTCGAGTCATTTTGAAAGTGAGTGCAATGTAGACCATAGAAAACTGTGTCACAACATGCCTGTCATGTGAACTTTTTTTGTTTGTTTGTTTTATTGACGGGGTTGTCCCCGAGGATTTTTTTTCAGCAGAGATAAAAACCAGAGGGGGGGGGATGATCCCCACCATCCCCCCCAGCAAATCGCACCCAGGTTGTAACTGTAATAACAACTGAACTGGTGACGATCCTTGTAGTTTTCCAGAGAGGACACTTTTGACAGACAAAGGATACACTGAGAGGAACTAGTTTACCGAAAAATGTAACTTCCACTTAAACATCTTTCTATTGTGAATGAAAAATGCAGTTCTGAATTTAACCAGTAAAATTTAAATGAAATAATTAAAGTAGAATTAAATGAAATGAACATAAGGTTGAAACTGAGCCTGCATTTGACTCTTACAGACATATTTATAAGAAGTTATAAGAGACAGCGCTGCTGTTGATAGGGCTGCTGTGTCCCTGTAAAATAAGGTATAAGAAACTCTAGCATGTACATACTGAACCTAGTTGCAGGAGTTAGTTGGTGTTATTCAAAAAGACAACCATGATTGTGAAACAGCACATTGCACATTGAAGCTCTTCCTAAAAATATGTAAAATCCTCACAATATATAATTTAAAAAATTAAAGAATTTGGGGCATTTGAATGCTGCAGCCTTCAGAAGATCAGTATTGCAAATCCAAATAATGCAAAGCATTATTGGGTTACTGATTAACTAATGATACAGTATCTTTTGCTAATTTATCACCAAGTCTTACATCTACTGCACTTCTTTGGACTCTTCTTTATTAGAGCAGCACGAGTCTTCTCTCTCAATAGCTACTCCACAACGCTAAGCCCTAAAAGTCTGTTCTGCTGTTGCTAGGTGACAGAGGACATGTTTTTCAAGAGGAAGGAGTGTGGAATTACTCCACCATGCTCCTGAGAGAAGACACTGGTGTGCTCATCCTGGGAGCTCGAGAGACCATCTTTGCCCTGGACCTCACAAACATCACCCACAAGAAGGCTATGGTCAGGAAAATTATTATTATTATTATTATTATTATTACTATAAATTTAGGCACTTCCTAAAAGTGGATCTCCCATCTGTTTCTGGGTGGTATAATTTTGTTGTTTTATTTCTTTACTGGCTAACACTGGCCACTGGGTGGTGTGTATGACTGGTAATTACTAACAATGGCCACTAGGCGGTGTGTATGACTGGTAATTGCTAACACTGGCCACTAGGCGGTGTGTATGACTGGTAATTGCTAACACTGGCCACTAGGTGGTGTGTATGACTGGTAATTGCTAACACTGGCCACTAGGCGGTGTGTATGACTGATAATTACTAACACTGGCCACTAGGCGGTGTGTATGAATGGTAATTGCTAACACTGGCCACTAGGCGGTGTGTATGACTGGTAATTGCTAACACTGGCCACTAGGCGGTGTGTCTCATCTCATTATCTCTAGCCGCTTTATCCTTCTACAGGGTCGCAGGCAAGCGGTGTGTATGAATGGTAATTGCTAACACTGGCCACTAGGCGGTGTGTATGAATGGTAATTACTAACACTGGCCACTAGGCGGTGTGTATGACTGGTAATTGCTAACACTGGCCACTAGGCGGTGTGTATGACTGGTAATTACTAACACTGGCCACTAGGCGGTGTGTATGAATGGTAATTACTAACACTGGCCACTAGGCGGTGTGTATGACTGGTCATTCCTAACACCGGTATGGTGGCAGGCACGCACAGGACCGAAACCATCAGAAAACAACTCGACGGGTTTCTTTATGTATCCACACTCTATGCCTATGGGGCTCCGCTCGCGTGGGCCGAGCTCCGCTATTCTTCTTCTTCTTCTTATTAGGGCCCGAGCCCTATGGGCGAAGGCCCTATTGTTCTTGTAAGAGTTCACTATTATTATTCTTCCGTCTTCTTCTTCTTCTTCTTCCGTCTTCTTCTTCTTTATTTTTCTCCGCTGTTGGGCCATTTTCGGGGCGCTTGCCATGGGCGAAAACGCACGAAATTTGGCACCAGTTCCGAGAATTGCCACCGCTACTCAGAACCAGAAGCCCAAACTTGCCCGGGGCTCAGGGCCTCCATAGCGCCCCCTAAGTCGTTGTGATTTTGGCCTCCCGCATTAAGGTGCCTGGTTGCCATATAGTTTGTAGTAGTGGCATGCAATTTGGTACGCATATGTATCTCACTAAGCCGGACAAAAATGTAATGCCAATGCATTAGCCACGCCCAACAGGAAGTGAGGTAATTTCACTTTTGTGCGAAATGCATGGCCACGAAGACGGCGCAACTCCTCCTAGACCGTTCATAGGAATGTCACCAAAATTGATACACATCATCTACAGACATGGCTGACAAAAGTTACTAAATACGTTTCACGTAGGATTAACCGTTCAGAAGTTATACGTCAATCAATTTTCGATGCAAAATTTTACATGCTTAAAAATTCATAACAAATCTTCTGATTGCTCAAAACTGCTCATACTTCACAAGCAAATCACTCCTTGGGCTTCTGACATGTTACCCAATTTCTGTGATATTTCGCCACTGGGGGCGCTATTTTTGGGCAAAAATTCCAATCTTTCCTCAATTTTGGTCAAACTTCACGGCCTCCCTCTTACTACCTCCAATGTCATGTATACCACGTTTTGGAAATTTTCGTCCATGGGGGGCGCTGTTTTTGGCCGACGCAATTGCTCCAAAACGGGTTTTTGGTAAATAATTCCATAATGCTTTTCCTTCACCCCACTTCCTTGTGATAGTACGTTGCTGTTGTAGACACTTATTTTTCCAACTCATAATCGCTCATGTACAGCATAGCGCCACCTACTGACATGGGAAAAACCAAAAAATTTATTCTTCAAAAATCTATATCTCATCTTCTATTTACTCAATTGTCATCAAACTTCATTCGCAAACTCTTCATAGCTCACCTGACGTCTACGCCAGATTTTGTGCACTTTCGCCCCTGGGGGTGCTGGTTATGGCACAAATGATATTGCAGCTTCTGATTTGTCAAACTTGCCAAGCAAACTCTTTACAAGACCCTTATTCGGGCGCTTGCCATGGTCGACAACGCACGAAATTTGGCTCCTTTTTCTTAGACTGCCACCGCTACTGAGAACCAGAAGCCCAGATCCAGGCGGGCCTCAGGGCCTCTATAGCGCCCCCTAACTCGTTGTGATTTTGGCCTCCCGCATTAAGGTGCCTGGTTGCCATGTAGTTTGTAGTAGTGGCATGCCATTTGGTACGCATATGTATCAAACTAAGCCGGACAAAAATGTAATGCCAATGCATTAGCCACGCCCAACAGGAAGTGAGGTAATTTCACTTTTGTGCGAAATGCATGGCCACGAAGACGGCGCAACTCCTCCTAGACCGTTCATAGGAATGTCACCAAAATTGATAGACATCATCTACAGACATGGCTGACAAAAGTTACTAAATAGGTTTCACGTAGCATAAACCGTTCAGAAGTTATACGTCAATCAATTTTCAATGCAACATTTTACATGCTTAAAAATTCATAACAAATCTTCTACTTGCTCAAAACTGCTCATACTTCACACGCAGATCACTCATTGGGCTTCTGACATGTTACCCACTTTCTGTGATATTTCGCCACTGGGGGCACTATTTTTGGGCAAAAATTCCAGTCTTTCCTCAAATTTGGTCAAACTTCACGGCCACCCTCTTCCTACCTCCCATGTCATGTATACCACATTTTGGGAATTTTCGTCCATGGGGGGCGCTGTTTTTGGCCGACGCAATTGCTCCAAAACGGGTTTTTGGTAAATAATTCCATAATGCTTTTCCTTCACACCACTACCTTGTGATAGTGCGTTGCTGTTGTAGACACTTATTTTTCCAACTCATAATCGCTCATGTACAGCATAGCGCCACCTACTGACATGGGAAAAACCAAAAATTTTATTCTTCAAAAATCTATATCTCATCTTCTATTTACTCAATTGTCATCAAACTTCATACGCAAACTCTTCATAGCTCAGCTGACATGTACGCCTAATTTTGTGCACTTTCACCCCTGGGGGTGCTGGTTATGGCAAAAATGATTTTGCAGCTTCTGATTTGTCAAACTTGGCAAGCAAACTCTTTACAAGACCCTTATTAGGGCGCTATTATTATTAGGGCCCGAGCACCGTACAGTGCGAGACCCTATCGTTGCCATGTGTCCAATTCTGTTCTTTGTCGCCATTGCGGGAGTAATGTCTCTTGCCGAAGAAGCTGTGGAAGGTATTTCGCGGGGACGCATGCCCCCGCCCCCCTTGGCCGCTGGCGCGAGGGCCCGTCGAGGCCGCTTGCGGCTTTAATTATTATTATTATTATTTTCCACGAACTGACTGTAGTTTTTAGATTTTAAATTTCTTGGTAGTTCAGGACCTACATCTCAAAATGCCTTCCAGCTTGTGTTTAAAACCTTCTTCACATTCAACATATGAAAGTCATGAAGCAGAATTTTGTTTTTGATACCAAACACGTTACCTTTAAATATTATCAGCCTTCAAAACTTTTTTCAGTTTAACTATTAAAAGGTGTTTATTATTTGCCTTAATCTTATGTTACTATTTACACTGCTTGTTATTTTAATTATTGTACTTTTTTTCTAGTTTCACACATTTGTTATATTCTTATTTATTATTAGGGCCCAAGCACTGGAGGTGCAAGGCCCTATTGTTTTCCCAAGGATTTTATTTTTTCTTCAAGACTTGGCCATTTTTGAGGTGATTTCCCATGGGCGAAAATTCATAATATTTGGTACACACATCAGTCCTGGCCACTGCTACTCAGGGATAGAGGCTTGGCCCCAGTTGTGTTCGGGGGAGTCTATAGCACCCCCACGTCATTGAAACTTTTGCCCGGTATATAGTTTCACCTATCTGTGTGAAATTGTATGAGGTGCCCCAAGACAAACAAAATTGTAAAGTACATTATATTAGCCATACTCAACAGGAAGTGAGTTATTTTTCGTTTTGTGCGTTTTGACAAGTGTTACATTTTGATGTTCTCTTTCAAGGCAGTTTGTTGGATTCATGCCAGATTTGGTATACATGATGTGAAGATGTTGCTGAATTTGAATTGTGAAGGGATTTGCGATATCTTGCGATATCTTGCATTTATATGTTAATCCATGCAAACAGGTAATGTGTTATAAATTTGCCATGCATTGCCTGATATGGCTCAAAGTTCACAGGTGATAGGATATGATGGTTCTGATGATATCCACATGCCCAAAATGACCCTTTGGTTTAGTGCCACCATTTGGCAACAAACGGTGGCTTTTTCATGAATATCCGCTTTACCCCTCCTCGACGGTTCATCAGATTCATTCCAGATTTGGTGTACATTAATTCATGCGTGTCTTGATTTTGTATTGTGAAGTAAGTTTTGATATGTTAGACAGTGTAGTCATAGGGAAAGGATGAATTTGGGCACCTCCAAACAGATGTTTTGGCTCCTTGACTAGTCTGGTGAGTGACAGCATGTGTAACCAATCAAGAGAATGACTGACTTCTAGCGTGCGGTATGTGTAACCAATGAAAATGAATTACTTCTAGCGCGGGGTTGGTCTAGAGGTATCTACGTCATGGCAATTTGTAGACACATCCGGATTAGGGGCGGCCATGTTTGAGTTTGGTCAGCAGTGTTGCTAATGCACTGATATTTTGCATGCTTAGTAAATAAAAAAAAAAATCACACTCATTTAATTGTGTTGGTGTGTGTTAATTTGGTGTTTCAGTCAGGGATAATGGTTGATGTGCTGGCCCAATATGAAAATAGTGGATTAGGAGTAATGTTAATAAAACTCAGCTTTGAATCGCATTATTGTTTATCAGTACTCACCAATGTCGAGAGATGGGCTAATTCGCATGTCTAACAAACAGGATCCTTTTAAGAGATGTAGACATCAGATTTTTATTATCTTGGTTAATTGTGGTGTTTGTCCTGGAATAAACATTGCAATGGATAGAAGGAAAATTCCCTCGCGGGCGACTATAATTGAGTCTCATTTGCTTTCAGAGGCTAAACTAACCTCAGTTCTACGGCTAGGATGAAGACCATGGGATCAAAATAAACTAGACGATGTAACGCGTCCATTGGTATCACTTGACATGCTCGCAAGAGGGGAAGAGGGCTGCAGTGCTGTGAAAAAGTATTTATCCCTGCTGATTTCTTCCATTTTTGCTTATTTGTCACATTTAAATGTTTTAGGTCCTCCAACAAAGTCTAATATAAGATAAAGACGATGTAAGTAAACACAAAATGCAGCTTTTAAATGATCACTCCATTTATTAACAGGTAAGAGTTAATCAAAACCTGTATCACCCATGTGAAAAAGTAATTGCTCCCTTAAACCGAATAACTGGTTGGACCACACTTGGCAGCAACAACTGCAATTAAATGTTTGCAATAACTTGCAATGAATCTTTTACATCACTGTGCAGGAATTCTTGCCCACTCTTCTTTGCAGAATTGTTTCAATTCAGCCACATTGGAGGGTTTTCGAGCGTGAACTAACTGCACGTTGAAGGTCTTGCCACAGCATCTCAATTGGATTCATTCAGGACTTTGACGAGGCTACATCAAAACCTTAATTTTATTTCTTTTGAGCCATTCCAAGGTGGACTTGCTTGTGTGCTTCAGATCATTGTCCTGCTGCATAATCCAGCTGTGCTTGAGCTTTAGGTCACGAACTGATAGGCGGACATTCTGCTTCATGATTTTCTGGTAGAGAGCAGAATTCATGGTTCCATCAATTATGGCATGTCCTCCAGGTCCTGAAACAGAAAAGCAGCCCCAGACCATCACACAACCATGTTTGACTGTTGGTATGATGTTCTTATTAATGCTGTGTTAGACTTACGGCAGATGGACTGGGAACCATGTCTTCCAAAAAGTTATATTTTTGACTGATAGTCCACAGAATATTATCCCAAAAGTCTTGGGGGTCATCAAGATGCTTTTTGGCAAATGTGAGATGAGCCTTTCTGTTCTTTTTGGTCAGCAGTGGTTTGTGCCTTGCAACTCTCCATTGGATGCCATTTTTGCCCAGTGCCTTCCTTATTGTAGAATCATGAGCACTGATGTTAACTGAGGCCTGCAGTTCTTTAGATTTTTGTCAGGAGGTTATTTTGTGACCTCCTGGATGAATTGTTAAAAGCACTCTTGGTTGAATTTTGGAAGGCTGGCCACTCCTGGGAAAGTTCGCCACTATTCCAAGGTGTCCCCATTTGTAGAGGTCTCTCACTGTGGTTTGCTGGAGTCCCAGAGCCTTGGCAAAAGCTTTGTAACCCTTTCCAGACTGATAGATTACAATTCTTTTGTTGCGCATCTGTTCTTACAACTCTTTACTTCGCGTCATCTTTTTAAGATCTATTAGTCCCCCTCACTTAGGTGACCCAGCCGGGGTTGATCAGATCCCGGCTTGCATCCCAGCAGCAACAAGCCATGGATCTCCCCTCTTCATTCAGAGCCATCTTGTGGCTCTTTTTGTGGCTTTCAGTGATGGAGCGTAGGGGGGCCATACGCTCCCCTAAGGTGTCACTGTGGCAATACATGTCTGTGTCTCATTCCTGTGTTTCATGCTATGATACACCAAAGTGCTCCTTTTGATGTAGTTTATCTATAGAATCATGAACCTCATGAAATTTGAACTGGATAAAATATTTACAACTTGAGTATAATTTTCAAATACAAACACCACCTTGTTAAAGGAATTTTATACACAAAAACAGTACATCCAATATTTGAAACCATAGCTTTTAACAGACACATGTAAAGTAAATGCCTAAAGCCTCATCACTGGTGGTGCACACATCACATACGCAGGCTTTTGTCACACATCTCAGATGCATGTGCACTGCACGATGACCACGTGTGATGGGTCACAGAACCGGAAGTGCTCGGAGCCTTCATCACCGCTTGTGGCAACATTAATTTAAATATTTTCTCTTTTTGTCAATTCTATTTTTTATTATACATTTGTTTCACTATTCTATTTGGCTAGGTTTTGTTTCATTATGTCTGTATGCATTTTAAATGAATGAAAGGTGCTTTATTATTATTATAATTGTTGGGTGTAGTAATACATTTTAACCTGTACTGTATTTAAGACTATATCAGTGGACAATTATACTGATTATCTCTCTTGTAGGTAAAGTGGGAGGTGACTCCAGATATGCGGAAGACATGTTCATACAAAGGGAAAAGTTTGGAGGTGAGATCTTTTTTTGCTGTAAAAATTATAGTTATATTATCCAGATCAAACCTGTGGGAGTTCCATCAGGGGCTTTTGTTAGATTGGATGTTGACATGATGCATTTCCTCTCACATACATTTGCATTCAGAAGTTTACATACACTCATTATAGACATGAATGTCATGGCAATATTGGGCTTTTAATTATTTCTTTGAACTGTTCTTTTTCTGAGGAAGAATGATTGTACAACATATATTTTTAATTAAAAATACAAATTTGGTGTACAATTTTTTAATTTATTTTGGGTTTTCTGAAATCAACAGGGTTATACATACAGGGTCAAAAATATACATACAGCACAACTAATAATTGGTCAACAGAACAGTTGTTGAATGAATCGTTGATTATTTCCACAGTGGTGTTAGCAGAGCTCAGGGGAGTGACGAGACAAGGATAAGAACTTTTTTTTTTAACATAAGTAACTTTTCCTTCAGGAGGGTGACACAGAGACTGATATGAATGATGTTTATAATCAGTGATAACTCATTTCCTATTGTAAACTTGTTATAAAATTTAGATTTTGACAGTGATGTTTTTACATAAGTAAATTAGGTTATAAATCTATATGAAGGCAGGATATATTTGCATGGAATTAAAATTCATCTTATCTCATTATCTGTAGCCGCTTTATCCTGTTCTACAGGGTCGCAGGCAAGCTGGAGCCTATCCCAGCTGACTATGGGCAAAAGGCGGGGTACATCCTGGACAAGTCGCCAGGTCATCACAGGGCTGATACATAGACAACCATTCACACCTACGGTCAATTTAGAGTCACCAGTTAACCTAACCTGCATGTCTTTGGACTGTGGGGGAAACCGGAGCACCCGGAGGAAACCCATGCGGACACGGGTAGAACAAACTCCGCACAGAAAGGCCCTCGCCGGCCATGGGGCTCAAACCCGGATCTTCTTGCTGTGAGGCGACAGCACTAACCACTACACCACCGTGCCACCCGGAATTAAAATTAAATATTTAAATGTGATTTCATTCTTTCCTTTTTCACTTATTCACAGTAACCAGGCTTTTAAAATGCTGATAAGTGGAAGACTTTACTGATGCTTGATATATATGCAAATAAGACACCAATTTCAATACAGGAAAGTATATATATTGAAAATATCAAACTTTTACTGTATGAAGGGTTTTACAAGGCCAGCACAGATATATTACATTACATTAATGGCATTTAGCAGACGCTCTTATCCAGAGCGATGTACAACATACCCAGAGCAGCTTGGTGAGCAGTTGGGGGTTCGGTGCCTTGCTCAAGGGCACTTCAGCCTTTCCTGCTGGTCCAGGGAATCGAACCTGCAAACTTTTGGCCCCAAAGCTGCTTCTCTAACCATTAGGCCATGGCTTCCCCATAAATATACATAAAGACTCAAATATGTGGAACAAATCATACATTTCCGAATACAGTAAAGAACCCAAGGCCATGTTTCTTTTGAACCCTGTTTAGCCTCAACACTTTTGTGCAGTAAATATAAAATGCCCTCTGGAAAGAGTCTCCTAGTGCGGACTGTTTGTAAAACAAACATCATTACTGACAGATCTTCTGCATTAGGAACAGGTATGCTATCATACAAAGCCCTCATCTGCATTTCATCTTCAGTGAATCCTTAAACTAGCCCATGAAATTCATCTCATCTCATTATCTCGAGCTGCTGTATCCTGTTCTACAGGGCCGCAGGCAAGCTGGAGCCTATCCCAGCTGACTACAGGCGAAAGGCGGGGTACACCCTGGACAAGTCGCCAGGTCATCACAGGGCTGACACATAGACACAGACAACCATTCACACCTACGGTCAATTTAGAGTCACCCAGTTAACCTAACCTGCATGTCTTTGGATTGTGGGGGAAACTGGAGCACCCGGAGGAAACCCACGCGGACACAGAGAGAGCATTTAAACTCCACACAGAAAGGCCCTCATCGGCCACGGGGCTCGAACCCGGACCTTCTTGTTGTGAGGCGACAGCACTAACCACTACACCACCGTGCCGCCGCCCATGAAAATATTCTACGTTATTCTTCTGTCTTGTGGTGTTCTGTGACCTGGGCCCTGTACTACGAACGGAGGTTAACCTACCCAGAAGTAACCCAGGGTTCCCCCGCTAAACCGGGGTTGACAAAACCTGGTTATCTTGTTTGGGGTTAAATGGTACTACAACGCCAGTTATGAAGTTGATTTGTTGAACCTGGTTTAACCTAATCAGGGTTAATGTGCGTTCACGTTAAAGGGGAGGTTATCAGCGCAAATCACCACTGTTCACAATGGCACGGTCGCCGTACTTCATGGAGGAAGAATGCGCTGTCATAATGCAAAGCTACGAGGAGTTCAAAACAACATTAAGAGCAAAATCTAACACAGCGGCTGCCAATAAGGAGCGGCAAGCATGTTGGCAACGAATTGCCGATCGGGTAAATGCATAAGTACATTCTCCCCTCTACATGTTCCAGAACAGAAGTATAGGATGAGAGAGAGCTTCATGATCAATCACAAGTTACAGAAAATGGTCCTTCAACGTGGCCCCAGTCATATATAGCTTGTTCAATGTCCGAAAAATCCTGAATAAAATTTGGTATGGTAAATTCATGGAGTAGCCTACTTAAGCTGATATGTGCACAGAGTCACATGAATTAGGACACCTGACTGTTCAGTCCCTTTGACCAAGTTGGTGTATGTCCTGTGAACATTTCAGAGGCAACAGCAGTGCCAAACGCACCTGGGAACAGGTGAAAATGAAATATAAAAACATCATTCATAATGGTGTGTCTGTGTGTGCGCGTGCAAGCAAGCATTTATTTGCCTTTTATTTATTCAATTTTTATCTGTTTGCCTAATAGTTCAAATTGTTTTGTATATAGTTTATAATGTTGTGTGATATTAATGATAATATTGTGGGAAAACTACTTTGCACGGACGTTCATTTAATTTATTCTATCGTCATTTTGTTTGTTCTATTTTTGTGTATTTTATTTATTTATCTGTTTGTCTAGTTGTATCTATTTTTCTAATAATATATTTTTTTGCATTAATAGTTTGTTTTTTCCTATTAAAATAATCTTGTGTTCTTGTTATAACTTTATCTATTTATCTGACTGTTTAGTTGTATCTATTTTTGTTACAATTTCAATATTTTTAATATAGAAAGTTTGTTTTTTTCTATTAAAATGTTCTTGTGTGATAACTAGTTCTTGTGTTATATTTATTGTAGTTGTATCTATTTTGTATCTCAGCCTTAAATATTTTTGTAAAACAAGTGTTTTTCTATAAAATATTCTTGCGTTCTTGATAACTATGTTCTTGAGTGGGTGTTTTTTTTTAAACAGAAAAGCCGTTCTGCATGGACATTCATTGAAGCCCTCATTGTTTTTTAATGGTTATTTATGAGCGTTTAGGGGTTACAATAATGTAAGTCTAGGTTGCTTTATATAAAAGGTATGTCCAGAAATATTGATGTCACTGTCTAAGCAGAGGGATCTGGCTTCTTTAGACGCTGTTTTCTTAAAACTGAATAAATATTTAAAAAGAGCCAAATGAGCCAGCCTTTTGAACGGCTCTTTTCAAAGAACTGATCACAAAGATGCGGATCCCATCAAAGAGCCATAAATCCCATCTCTAATCTGCGCTCCGATATCGCACGGGTCATCCAGGTACGCTGGCATTGTCTCTAGAGGAAATGTCGGTGGAGAGGTGGTGTTTAAAAAGGGTGTGGTTAATCAGAAACCTCGGGTTAACCAAGAACATAACCTGAGACGAGCAGGTTTGAGATGCAGTGTAAGTTGCCATGGCAACATACCTCGGTTTGAACATAGCCAACTTTCGTAGTATGGGTTAATCGGGAAGTTATGCTGCGCGTGATCAAGTTACTCTCGAAGTTACCCTGGTAAGCCAGAAAACCCGCTTCGTAGTACAGGGCCCTGGTCTGGAATGAACTGAATCTCTGTTTTCTGACAGTCCAAACTGTGATAATTCACTGGACCCTGTTATTTCTGTTCCAGACCGAGTGTCATAATTACATCCGGATCCTTCATAAAATGCCAGACGGCAGGATGTATGTGTGTGGTACCAATGCTTTCAATCCAACCTGTGATTTAATGGTGAGTAATATCTCACGTTATTTCACTGCAAAATGTCATTTTCTTGTTATTGTAGACATTAGTAAAGTTTCAATCTTTGTGAATACTTTCCTGCATTGTAACACACCATGTAGATGCTTCATGTAGCCTGTGCTGTGTTCTGTCTTCCAGTCTTATACAGACGGCAACCTGACTCTGGAAAATAGACAACATAATGGGAGGGGAAAGTGCCCATTTGATCCTTTCCAGAGATACGCCTCTGAACTTGTTGGTAGGTGCTTCATCTCTCTTAATGCGTAACTGCTCCATGACGTAACAAATTAAAGAACGCAATGTTCAGTTAGGGAGTTATTTAAAGTGTAACGTCACTCCAGCTCTGAACCTAACCAAGTGCATAATTTTGAAAAATGTCTTAATTTAATTAAAAAAAAAAAGACATAGAGAAGTACCAAAAGGTTGACTCTACATCAGCATCAGCCTTGCAAGGTTAAGGATTATTTTAACCAATAGCATGGCATTTTGAGACATTTTCAAACCATAAAATACCTATGATAAAAATGGTAATTTTGTCAGTAACAACAGCATTGATGTGCTTCATCACAGTACCATCACCTCATTTAGTTTACAGCTCAAAAAACACATTTAATATCTCTTTATTGTTTTTAGTTCTTTACTTTTTTTAAAATTCCTTTTGCAGTTTAGTAAATGCATTACAACCCCAATTCCAAAAAAGTTGGGACAAAGTACAAATTGTCAATAAAAACGGAATGCAATAATTTACAAATCTCTAAAACTGATATTGTATTCACAGTAGAACATAGACAACATATCAAATGTCGAAAGTGAGACATTTTGAAATTTCATGCCAAATATTGGCTCATTTGAAATTTCATGACAGCAACACATTTCAAAGTTGGGACAGGGGCAATAAGAGGCTGGAAAAGTTAAAGGTACAAAAAAGGAACAGCTGGAGGACCAAATTGCAACTCATTAGGTCAATTGGCAATAGGTCATTAACATGACTGGGTATAAAAAGAGCATCTTGGAGGGGCAGCGGCTCTCAGAAGTAAAGATGGGAAGAGGATCACCAATCCCCATAATTCTGCGCTGACAAATAGTGGAGCAATATCACAAAGGAGTTCGACAGTGTAAAATTGCAAAGAGTTTGAACATATCATCATCTACAGTGCATAATATCATCAAAAGATTCAGAGAATCTGGAAGAATCTCTGTGCGTAAGGGTCAAGGTCAGAAAACCATACTGGGTGCCTGTGATCTTCGGGCCCTTAGACGGCACTGCCTCACATACAGGCGTGCTTCTGTATTGGAAATCACAAAATGGGCTCAGGAATATTTCCAGAGAACATTATCTGTGAACACAATTCACCGTGCCATCCGCCGTTGCCAGCTAAAACTCTATAGTTCAAAGAAGAAGCCGTATCTAAACATGCTCCAGAAGCGCAGACGTCTTCTCTGGGCCAAGGCTCATTTAAAATGGACTGTGGCAAAGTGGAAAACTGTTCTGTGGTCAGACGAATCAAAATTTGAAGTTCTTTATGGAAATCAGGGACGCCGTGTCATTCGAACTAAAGAGGAGAAGGATGACCCAAGTTGTTATCAGCGCTCAGTTCAGAAGCCTGCATCTCTGATGGTATGGGGTTGCATTAGTGCGTGTGGCATGGGCAGCTTACACATCTGGAAAGACACCATCAATGCTGAAAGGTATATCCAGGTTCTAGAGCAACATATGCTCCCATCCAGACGACGTGTCTTTCAGGGAAGAACTTGCATTTTCCAACATGACAATGCCAAACCACATACTGCATCAATTACAGCATCATGGCTGCGTAGAAGAAGGGTCCGGGTACTGAACTGGCCAGCCTGCAGTCCAGATCTTTCACCCATAGAAAACTTTTGGCGCATCATAAAATGGAAGATACGACAAAAAAGACCTAAGACAGTTGAACAACTGGAATCCTACATTAGACAAGAATGGGTTAACATTCCTATCCCTAAACTTGAGCAACTTGTCTCCTCAGTCCCCAGACGTTTACAGACTGTTGTAAAGAGAAAAGGTTATGTCTCACAGTGGTAAACATGGCCTTGTCCCAACTTTTTTGAGATGTGTTGTTGTCATGAAATTTAAAATCACCTAATTTTTCCTCTTTAAATGATACATTTTATCAGTTTCAACATCTGATATGTCATCTACCGTCTGTTCCATTCTGAATAAAATATGGAATTTTGAAACGTCCACATCATTGCATTCTGTTTTTATTTACAATTTATACTTTGTCCCAACTTTTTTGGAATCGGTGTTGTATATTCATTATGAATACCCAGCCACTTTAATACAGATGCTGCTCATCGTAGCTAAAATTATATTTTTGATGGCTTTATAGGAACATAGCTGAATGGTATCATCCGAATGTTATAACAATATTACAATTTTGCTTGGCATTTAGATGGAGAGCTGTACTCTGCTACATCTGTGAATTTCCTGGGCTCAGACATGGCTGTGATGCGAAGCTTAAATTACACTGTACGATCTGATTACTCGTCTGCTTGTGTCAAAGGTGAGCGTGTGCGTACAGGCGTACACGCACACACAAAATCAAGTTGGTCAGTGTACAGATAAATGACACCAACATCAACTTTTATGTAAATCTTATTGCACTTAGAAAGGCATAAAGACTTTGGAACTAGAATATTTTGCTGCTGAAATTGAAAATTTCTGGAATTGTATAAAATTGACACTTCTAGTTTACATCTAGTTTAGTTGTGATATTCTTTAATTCTTTGAACTTGAGATTCCTCTATTCAGTTTAAGATTATCACTGACTTGCTGTGATTTCAGACCCCATTTTCATTGGCATGAAGCATGTTGCTGAGGGAAAGGAAAACCCAGAGGGGGATGATGACAAGATTTACATCTTCTTTAGCGAAACAGCTGTTGAGTATGACTCCTACAGTAAGATCCAAGTGTCAAGGGTGGCCCGCATCTGTAAGGTATTCTTTCCTGCAACAAAATGTTGCTCAGCTAACATTACAGTGCTTTTCCCAAATTCAGTCATCCATCCATCCATCCATCCATCCATTATCTGCAGCCACTTTTCCTGTGTAGGGTTGCTCGAACCCGGACCTTCTTGCTGTGAGGCGACAGAGTTAACCACTACACCACCGTGCCACCCCAATCTAGAACTAGTTTTAATAATCTCAGAGTTGGTGTCTTGTATCCTTCTACACTGCAAGAATATCTTAACAAATTAGAATATCTTGAATATAGTTGAAATGATCCAGCATTTCCTATTAGAAGTATACAAGACACCAAGTCTGAGATTATTAAAACTAGTTCTAGATTGTAACCAACTTATTCCAAGATGTCTTGTCAAATAAAATTATCTGTCCATGCAGCAAGATAATTTCACTAGTATTAAGGAATTTTCTCCTCAAATTCAGTTTTCAGTTTTTGCAGTGTACATGAGTGAACAGACACCCACAAGTGGCTTTTGGATAGCCATACACGTCACAAATTGAGTCATTTATGTTTTGAACTCATGTTTTTCGAGTTCTTTTGAGAAGCACTCTTTGCTTCTTTTGAGAAATAAATGCGAAAATTCGAAACATTATCTGCCCAAAGAAGAATACTTTTACAATAAATATTTGGTTACATTTATAATGTGTAATACATTTCATAATGTGCATAATACATTTTACATTTTATAGTGTATAATTTATAATGTTTATTTCATATTTACTAAATAAATATGACTTAATATTTATCACTTGCTAAAATGTCTTTTTTTTGCAGCATTGCAGCAATTATTCTCATTCCCTCTGATCTGTCTTTTCTAGGGGGATAGAGGAGGAAAGTGACTACTGTATAAGAAGTGGACTTCATTTCTAAAGGCTCTTCTGGACTGTCCTGTCCCTCAGAGCAAATTGCCTTTAATTATACAGGATGTTTTCCTCTTCTGCCCAGGCCCCTGGAGAACCTGTATGTTCTATGGAGTCTTCACTCCTCAGACGTGAGTATAGTTCAGGTCAAACATGACAAAAGAGTAGGTTTGAATAACTGTAATGAAGACCCTGCAAAAAAAAAAATCACCATTATAAGACAATTATTGATATTATATGTCAATTTCAATCACGATTGTGGTTATATACCAGTCTGACAATGCACATAGCAATCAAGCCCTAAAATGGAGGACTTAAACATTACCACTTGTATTAGATCAGCCTAAGGTCGAGGGATGCCCAAGGTGATTAGGGCACATGGATAAGCTAATAAGCTTTTAAAATTCGCAAATATTTCTAGGTGTTTTATGGTTTGCCATTAACTACAGAACTGCACAGTGTATTTCTAACTTGCATCGTGTTTTCTTTTAAATTGCAGTAGCCTTTTGTTTCTGATTCATAAACTGCCTTTAATTTGTTGAATGTAATAGTAGATATGTAATAACCTATATGTGTACTACGTACCCATTATGTTCCCATACAACAATGGGCACCATACACATTCACACACTCATTCACATCTATGGGCAATTTAGTGCAGCCACTCCATGTTACTGGCATGGTTTTTGGGAGCTGGGAGGAAACTGGAGGAAATGATATAAAAGTAATATAAATACTGATCCTCATAATATGCAGTGCATGAGACTTATTTGGTTTACAACACAGTCAAATGAAATTCTGTCAGTCAAATTAAATCATGGATACAGTTGCCTTAGATACTGCTTTATTTTTGTGTAAAGTATTTTCAGTACAGTGTTGTACTATAATATGAAATGTATTCACTTTTGGAGGTTACATGATGCAGTGAGGTGAAGAGAAAATTATTTAGGGGATTCGAAACCTCCCTTAATTTCAAATTAGACTGCGATGTAAATCTAGAAATTGCTTAAATATTTTTTTATCTACTAAGATGTCACAGCCTAGCGCGAGTTGGCCTAGTGGTTAGCGTGTCCGCCTCTCAATCGGGAGATCGTGAGTTCTACTCAGGATCGGGTCATGCCAAAGACCATCATAAAAAATGGTACCTACTACCATCTGGCAAGGCATGCTGCAATACAGATGCGAGTGGGGAGTCAAACTCTCACGGTTACCAGAGGACTAGCCCCCCACTGTAACCCTTGCTATGTGAGAGGCCGAGGGAAACGGACATTGGCGGCGCCACATGGCGTGGGAAGGACTTTGATTTGACTTTTGAAGATGTCACAGCCAGTTAAAACCTAAAGAACTTGGGTAAAAAGTAATCATAACTCTAGCAGAAACCCAACGCTTAATTAGAAGTAGCTTTTTAAGTTCCATCCTAACGCAGTCATTTCATTGCTGTGATTTGATCGACAGGAGCACATCACAGTTCTCTGCAGTGTGTGCCTTTCGGATACAAGACATCAGGGAAGTGTTCTCTGAAGGCAAATTCAAAACGCTGTACGATAACTATCCTGTTAGACAATGGGTGACGTACAACGGAGAAGTGCCTGACCCCCGTCCTGGAGCTGTAAGTTCAGCACTTATCAACTAATTTTGCAACAGTCATTTTCACGTTAGCTGTGGTGAAGGAAAAAGGGTTTTAAATGGGCCGATTCCCCTTTCCCAGAACCTTGTTTTTTGTCTTTTGTTTTGAATGCACATGACCCATTTAAATAACCATGGGAAAATGGAATGGCTCGCCAAAAGAATAAAAAAATAGAGATACTTTGATAAAATATCTTCAATTTCATGTTAAAATTTAAGATCTATGGCCTAAGATGTTGCTGAATTGTTACAGATTGTTTTAGGAAAATCATTAGCATAGAAAATAGCTACTTGCTACTTGACGCAGAGGATTCTGGGAAGGGTGAGCCAGTCTCTTTAATTAGGTCAGAATATAATAGAGAATTATACCACAGTTGAACGTTCGCTTTTGGTATCACAGTGTGGCTCGGACAGTAGTTCCAGTTGCAAGGGTTAAATTAATGCTCATGTTAACATTTCCTTAGAAATAACTTATACATGGGCTTACGTGGACTGTGTCATTGGAATTGGAATATTTTATGTCCAAAAGTAACCTAATACAACTTGTATTTGTACTGCCTTTCTTCACACAAAGTGTGACACAAAAGTCTAGGTATGCCAAAGTAGCAAGCTGGATAATGTTAGCTGGTGCGCTCTCTCTCTCTCTCTCTCTCTCTCTCTCTCTCTCTCTCTCTCTCTCTCTGTGTGTAGTGTATCAACAATAATGCAAGACAGAAAGGATTTTCCAAGTATGCGGATTTGCCGTATAAAACCCTTCAGTTTGTCAGAGACAGCCCTCTGATGGATCAGGCAGTGACTCCGTCCTCTCACCGGCCCCTACTGGTGAAGAAAGGAGCTGCATTTACACGTATAGTGGTGGCCAGCACTACTGCCCTGGATGGGAGCAGCCATCAGGTCATGTTTGTTGGCACAGGTAATCATTTAGTGTACGGTTTACATCATTTATAAAAAAAAAGATCAATTATATGGGTTACATAAGTCTAAGCAAAACACATTTAAATACATCCAGGACAGCGAATTGTAGTGCTTGCTCACACAAATAAAACATGTGTTTGTAACAGCAAGCGGTTCAGTGCTGAAAGCAGTCGACTATAATGGAGAGATGGTGATCATAGAGGAGATGCAGCTCTTTAATCATTCTGAGCCAGTGAAGATACTGCGCCTCTCCACCACCACGGTAAGCCTCAGAATATTTACATTTGATTTTCTCCTCCCTGAAGCTACACCAAAAGTTTATAGGTGGTATAAGCTGGTTTTTAAACTGAGTGCAGTTCCAGGAACTGATCCCTGGTCAACCTGAAAATGGTGGCTGAGATTTGTTTCAGGACTAGATGTTGGTTAAAGTGGTTTAGTTGCCATGCTGCGTCCTGTTTTAATGTTCATTCTGGCAGGGATGGGGATATTGTGTGATATATTGCCCAAGTGCACGGTGGTGTAGTGGTTAGCGCTGTCGCCTCACAGCAAGAAGGTCCTGGGTTCGAGCCCCGGGGCCGGCGAGGGCCTTTCTGTGCGGAGTTTGCATGTTCTCCCCGTGTCCGCGTGGGTTTCCTCCGGGTGCTCCGGTTTCCCCCACAGTCCAAAGACATGCAGGTTAGGTTAACTGGTGACTCTAAATTGACCGTAGGTGTGAATGTGAGTGTGAATGGTTGTCTGTGTCTATGTGTCAGCCCTGTGATGACCTGGCGACTTGTCCAGGGTGTACCCCGCCTTTCGCCCGTAGTCAGCTGGGATAGGCTCCAGCTTGCCTGCGACCCTGTAGAAGGATAAAGCGGCTAGAGATAATGAGATGAGATGAGATATTGCCCAAGTGCCTTCTGGTTGTATTGAATAAAGAAAGAGGCTCATATTGTTTTTGCATATAAGTGAGCAACTTTAACTCGCCTTGTCTCAGTTCTGTAAAACACATCATTAACTAGCTACATTTACTGTGAATTTTCTCTGTGACTTTTGTCAAACATTTTACACCTATTGCCATTGTGGGATATTTTATGATCCTTATGAATTATGTTTCAGAATAAATCTGAACTTTTGTTTGCCCAGTGTGATAGCCACACTGTAAATAAAAAGGGTTTACACATGTCTTATTTAAATACTCCTAAATGTAAGACTTAGAAGACATGTCTTGGGTATTTAGCAATGCCTGGAAGACATGTCTTGTGTATACTGATAGACACTGGTGTCTTTATAATAGACACGTGTGTTTTCTTGCATACTCCATATGCACCCATGTCTTCCTAGAAAACACTGCAGTATTATTTAAATACCCCAGTGTTTCATGTAAATATCCTGGACATGTCTGAAATTTTTTTTTTTTACAGTACACCAGCTTTTCACATCATTCTTTCACACAGACTTCACTGTTTGCACTAACCTTTCCTGCTAGCAACTATGAATGATCAGCAAGGCTTATTAGATGCATACATGCACAACTTGGGGCTATATATATCTCCAACGGAAAAGCCATTTAAGGCTCATAGCAAGCTTTATTGAAACTTACCTAATTTGGGATTTATCTCAATTCGGTTCACAAATGTTTATCTTAGCTGAAGTCTAAGCTAAAGTGAACAATGCTATTAGCAAGTTTTAAGCCAGACTGTTAGTAACTCTGTGCTGAGGAACGTATGGTGACTTATTATAATTTTTATTTTTTACAGACACATCCACGTAGATAATTCTCAATAAATTGTATCTCCTCTGTATTATAGTATGTAGTATATCATGTCGACCTTCATGCTCAGCTCTGAGTCTGTCTCTACCCACTGAGAATTTTGAAAAATGCTAAAAAGTGGGGGCGCCACGGTGGTGTAGTGGTTAGCGCTGTAACCTCACAGCAAGAAGGTCCGGGTTCGAGCCCCGTGGCCGACGAGGGCCTTTCTGTGCGGAGTTTGCATGCTCTCCCTGTGTCCGCGTGGGTTTCCTCTGGGTGCTCTGGTTTCCCCCACAGTCCAAAGACATGCAGGTTAGGTTAACTGGTGACTCTAAATTGACCATAGGTGTGAATGTGAGTGTGAATGGTTGTCTGTGTCTATGTGTCAGCCCTGTGATGACCTGGCGACTTGTCCAGGGTGTACCCCGCCTTTCGCCCATAGTCAGCTGAGATAGGCTCCAGCTTGCCTGCGACCCTGTAGAAGGATAAAGCGGCTAGAGATAATGAGATGAGAATGAATAAATATGAACTTTTGTTTGCCCAATGTGATAGCCACACTGTAAATAAAAAGGGTTTAGACATGTCTTATTTAAATACCCCTAAATGTAAGACTTAGAAGACATGTCTTGGGTCTTTAGCAATGCCTGGAAGACATGTCTTGTGTATACTGATAGACACTGGTGTCTTTATAATAGACACGTGTGTTTTCTTGCATACTCCATATGCACCCATGTCTTCCTAGAAAACACTGCAGTATTATTTAAATACCCCAGTGTTTCATGTAAATATCCTGGACATGTCTTAATTTTTTTTTTTTTACAGTACACCAGCTTTTCACATCATTCTTTCACACAGACTTCACTGTTTGCACTAACCTTTCCTGCTAGCAACTATGAATGATCAGCAAGGCTTATTAGATGCATACATGCACAACTTGGGGCTATATATATCTCCAATGGAAAAGCCATTTAAGGCTCATAGCAAGCTTTATTGAAACTTACCTAATTTGGGATTTATCTCAATTCGGTTCACAAATGTTTATCTTAGCTGAAGTCTAAGCTAAAGTGAACAATGCTATGAGCAAGTTTTAAGCCAGACTGTTAGTAACTCTGTGCTGAGGAACGTATGGTGACTTATTATAATTTTTATTTTTTACAGACACATCCACGTAGATAATTCTCAATAAATTGTATCTCCTCTGTATTATAGTATGTAGTATATCATGTCGACCTTCATGCTCAGCTCTGAGTCTGTCTCTACCCACTGAGAATTTTGAAAAATGCTAAAAAGTGGGGGCGCCACGGTGGTGTAGTGGTTAGCGCTGTAACCTCACAGCAAGAAGGTCCGGGTTCGAGCCCCGTGGCCGACGAGGGCCTTTCTGTGCGGAGTTTGCATGCTCTCCCTGTGTCCGCGTGGGTTTCCTCTGGGTGCTCTGGTTTCCCCCACAGTCCAAAGACATGCAGGTTAGGTTAACTGGTGACTCTAAATTGACTGTAGTTGTGAATGTGAGTGTGAATGGTTGTCTGTGTCTGTGTCAGCCCTGTGATGACCTGGCGACTTGTCCAGGGTGTACCCCGCCTTTCGCCCGTAGCAGTGGCGGCTCCAGAATTTTTTTTCGGGGGGGCAATTTCCCCCCCGTTATGTCTACACGGACCATAAATGTCCACAGGACTGAAGTAAATTGACCTAGGTAGCAAATCAATTGGCCGAACTTGTTTTTGCCTGGTAAATTCAGATATCAATTTAGACAATATCTCTTCTCTCCACTAGGTGGCAACACTGAACAAGTTAAAGGTGGCAAACTAAGGTAGCCTAGTAAACTAGACCCACCTGCCTAGCGGCCAAAAATATTTTTGCCTACGAGTGGCAAATATTCACATTTAGTCTGGCTTGCCAGGCTAAAACTAAGGAAGATTCATTGTGAAGCCTTCAAAGCAAAACATTTGGCATCACAGTCAATTAATATTACATTACTCATTTTATTTTCTCATATTTTTCCAGTATTCTATAATAAGTAGACACATTCTTAATTATAAACATATTCTAATTTCTTCATTCTAAAGAATGCAATTAAAGTGGCAGGATATAAATCCAAAACAAGTGTTTATTTAAGTTTTGCAAAAGATGAAGAAAAGCATAACCATCAAACAAACGTGCAGCTTAATTATGTGTTTTTTTTTATATGGAATTGCACCATTTTAACAACAAATAATTCTAAATAAATTCTGCAGTTTTTTTCCCAAGAATTCTCCAGAAGGCCATGCCTTAAAAGGAAATTTAAAGTATTACAAGCATGTCAATGAACACAAAAGGCTTTAGTTATTTAGTTATATACACACAAGGTTACACAAGGTTTTGTAGTCAGTGCAACTTGGCTTAACAAGTTGGAAAAAAGGTAAGGTGCTGCTGGCTCCAATGAACACATATACTGTACAATATATAAAAACTGAAAATATGCTTAATTTACACCAAGTCAGAGAGAACTTGAGGCTACTGAAATATTCCAAGCATGGCAATGTTAAACTGCCATTGGTAAAACAACTGCCATTGGTAACACACACACACACACACACACACACACACACACAAAAAAAAAAAACCTTTTGCCTAGTAAATTCAAATATCAGATATCACTGTACCGTCTGCTGTGCTACTTCCAGGGTGGAAGAGAATGCAAGGGTAGCAAAAAAGAGCATTGACTACATCACAGCCAGCTAGCCAAGTTTTCCGGTGGTACCAGTTCTTCTTAAAACTTCTTGAGTAGGTCTTCTCCCCCTTCGTAGACGCTTGATGTTTAAATTCGGTCTAGGAGGTCCTAGCTGTTTGATTGCCGTTTTCTCCTCATTGGTACGACGACTAAAGGGAACTTCTTTCAGAGACGCTATCGTATTGTTGCACTCAACACTCGCCATCTTCTTCATAGAATGTTCACACATTTCCCGCGCAAGTTGCGTTTTCCAGCCCAAAATTATGTTCAAAACCCGCTAAAATGCACTTAAAACCGCCCAATTTGGCAACACTTGCGCGGCGCAACAGGCGTATTACGTAAGCATGCTGCTTGTGCTCGCACATAAAGCCCAATAGAAAATGCATTGGGACAGGGGCGAAATTTTCAGCGCCCCAAACCCATTTAATTTAGCAATGCTGATAGGCCAAATATTTATTATTTTCCCCTAGCAACCGTCCACAATTGGCTATTTCGTTGCACTTCGAAGGCGCTTTCATGAGCGCCCAAGAAGAGAAACACATCGGTAGAAATTCACTGTTTAATGAGAGTCAGTTGGTAGAAATGTTGTTAAAACAATTTAGATTGCATGTAGACACACTTAAAAAAAAAAAACTAACACTTATATGTGAAATATTTTTTTCTTATTTTTATATGTTATATTTTTCCCCCTCAACATCTGGGAGGGCGGCGCCCGAGCGCCCCCTATGGGCCAGCCGCCACTGGCCCGTAGTCAGCTGGGATAGGCTCCAGCTTGCCTGCGACCCTGTAGAACAGGATAAAGCGGCTAGAGATAATGAGATGAGATGAGCTAAAAAGTGGGCAAAGAGCTGAGAGGGGACGGGGGCGTGGTTGAGGAGGGATGTGGGGTGGGGAAACAGCATAAACTCTTGTGAATGAGTCTTGATCAGCATATTATTTGAAAATGATTGCAATTTCTTCCATTCAAGGACGGGGTCTGGGGGAGATGGGCTGCCCACCTCTGATTACAGTGCATTAATATTCATCTCATCTCATCTCATTATCTCTAGCCACTTTATCCTTCTACAGGGTCGCAGGCAAGCTGGAGCCTATCCCAGCTGACTACGGGCAAAAGGCGGGGTACACCCTGGACAAGTCGCCAGGTCATCACAGGGCTGACACATAGACACAGACAACCATTCACACTCACACCTACGGTCAATTTAGAGTCACCAGTTAACCTAACCTGCATGTCTTTGGACTGTGGGGGAAACCGGAGCACCCGGAGGAAACCCACGCGGACAACATGCAAACTCCGCACAGAAAGGCCCTCGCCGGCCCCGGGGCTCGAACCCAGGACCTTCTTGCTGTGAGGCGACAGCGCTAACCACTACACCACCGTGCCGCCCTTGCATTAATATTCCTTTTTTAAATATACATTTCATGATGTAGACAAGTCTAAAATGGGTGACTCTATCAGAATCGACTGTGCAAGGTTCATGATGATTTAAACAGCTGATCATGTTTTGAACTATTTTCAGCCCACAAAACGTCAATTACAGCTCAAAAAACTCATTTCAAGTTTGCAGGAACTCTTATGGACTTGAGCTGCTTTTGAGTTGAATATAAAACTAAAGCCAGTTAAAGACTGTCATGCCCTGTGAATCCATCGATGTAAGAATCTTATAGACAAGGCTTTTTTTTTCTCACTTTCAAAAAAAAAAAAATCACACTTTTACACTGATGAAGTGATTTAGTAATAGGAATAATATTTATAGAAACTTGTTTAGTTTGGGAGAATATTTTTATAAAATGCATTTCTTGAATGGATTTATCTTGTCTTTTTGTTAGTTTTCCAAAACAATATAGAAATACAATTTTCCTCCCATTTTAACAATTTTGTAATGCACTTTAGGGAACATCTCATCTCATTATCTCTAGCCGCTTTATCCTGTTCTACAGGGTCGCAGGCAAGCTGGAGCCTATCCCAGCTGACTACGGGCGAAAGGCGGGGTACACCCTGGACAAGTCGCCAGGTCATCACAGGGCTGACACATAGAGTAGACACAGACAACCATTCACACTCACATCTACGGTCAATTTAGAGTCACCAGTTAACCT
Organism: Neoarius graeffei; assembly: GCF_027579695.1. Taxonomy (NCBI): domain Eukaryota; kingdom Metazoa; phylum Chordata; class Actinopteri; order Siluriformes; family Ariidae; genus Neoarius; species Neoarius graeffei. The sequence continues at coordinate 39,689,757 of NC_083591.1, read as the reverse complement.
AACCTGCATGTCTTTGGACTGTGGGGGAAACCGGAGCACCTGGAGGAAATCCACGCGGACACGGGGAGAACATGCAAACTCCGCACAGAAAGGCCCTCGCCGGTCACGGGGCTCGAACCCGGACCTTCTTGCTGTGAGGCGACAGCGCTAACCACTACACCACCGGGCCGCCCACTTTAGGGAACATGCACACCTTAAATTTTGATTTTGTGCCATCATCAATCACACTAGAATAGCATAACATTATTATATCGTTACTTAATCATGATTAAGTAATTGTATGATTATCCCAATACTCATCCAATTCATTTTATGATTACTTTAATTGTATCTACTTGAACTTGAGATTCAGTTTCAGCTTGACCCACATTTCAATAACTGGTGCACATATTTTGTCAGGGTCAGCTGTATGCAGGCTCCGAGGCGGCAGTGGTGCAGGTGCCGCTGAGTGCATGTGGCCATTACATCTCCTGTATGGACTGTGTGCTGGCCAGAGACCCGTACTGTGGCTGGGACTTCTCCTCCGACAGCTGCATTGCTATAAACAACACTCACCAAGAGACACACAGGTACCTAACGTACACCACTCGTGTTCTGTAACGTCATTGTGGAAGGAATAAAACATGTGCTATCAAAGGAAAACAGGAATAGGAACAATGGGGTGGTGCGATGCAACCTGAAGTTAATCCTACGAAAGGATGCCCTTAATCGTCTTATTCCTCCTACATATACCACAGCGATTTGCAGATGATTGCAAATTTTTTTTATTTGAGAATGATTTCATAGTTTTATCCAATTATACAGTAGTTACATTCAATGTTGTGTAGTGTCCACTAAACAAGCTAGTTCTTATGTTGTTACAGAAGCTATAGACAGCTGTTCCTTGTTTAAGAAAAAAAACCTGTTACTGTTACTGGGGACACCTTGCATTAATGTTAAATAATCAAATAAATAATCACCTCAAGAAAAGCATCACCATATCAATTATTAGTTTTTTAAATTACATTTCCTTATTCTTTTATGAAATAGATTATGTGGTGCACCCACCATGCAAGTCCCTGTGAATGAGCCGTTGCTCTAGAAATAGTAGCGTGTTAGAATGTAGACATTAATATAAACCTCTGATGTGTCTTGCAGCTAGCACTACTCTCAGTTACTCTTATAGAAAACCAATCACCTTCTGATTTTTGATCCAATCAGAATCAAGAATTGAACAGCACTGTGGTCTAAAAGATTATATTGACTTCAATGTTAGATATACTGAATTTTCTCTCATCTCTGTATTTTTCCTGTATTTCTCCCAAAGTGAGGTGATTCAGAGTCTGAGAGATGGAAATCCTACACGTTGTCCTCCATTCGGTATGTTAACAGATTTATTTCTTTATATCCAGGATTACAGCTCATACAGTATTTACACTAAAAAGATTTACTAAACTTCACTGAATGTAAGGGTGAATATACATGCAGCAGAAGTGTTTTAAGTTCATTGTAACTGTCATTAAAAGTCAATCTTTATCTTAAGGAGAAAACTAAAAATATAAACTGAGAAAGATTAAGATAGCTGAATTACGATGTCATTTGTGTGTTACAGAGAGCACGAAGACCATTAAAAACTTCCAGCCGGGTAGTACGGTAGAGTTGCAGTGCCAACCTGGATCAAACTGGGCTCAAGTGAAGTGGCTTGTGAACAATCATCCAGTTAAAAACTCCAACATGCACCGCATTCAACACAACAGCCTGTTGATCCTCAATGCCACAGGCAGCGACATGGACCATTACACCTGCACCTCTGAAGAGACCTTCAATGGCAAAACATATGCCACCCAAATTATTAAATATGAGCTGAGGCCGGAGGACTTCACGGGGCCTGAGCTGAGGCCGGAGGACTTCACGGGGCCTGAGCTGAGGCCGGAGGACTTCACGGGGCCTGAGCTGAGGCCGGAGGACTTCACGGGGCCTGAGCTGAGGCCGGAGGACTTCACGGGGCCTGAGCTGAGGCCGGAGGACTTCACAGGGCCTCCAATCCAGCCAGTGGTTCAGAAACAGCAGAACACCCCTCTGTACTCCCGAAGTTCTAGTCATCATCCCAATATTTATGTTTTTGTTTTTTTACTTTTTTTTTTAATTGAAATTCAATCTCAATAAAAAGCATGTGTACACTTAAGATTATAACCCAGTACATGTTACATGCTCATATAAGAGTATTTTAAAGAACTTAACATTACATCTCACATGTAGTCAAAAAACATGAAATAAACAAGACAAACACAAAACAAAGAAAGAGAAAGAACAAAGAAAGAAAAAAAACCACTGCCATCTACATAGCCAAGTCTCTTTGTACTAACACAACTACCACAGACAATAAAAATAGGACAGTAATTTCATTTCTACATGTACAAGGGCTGTTAGATAAAATTGCAGATAATATTTTTAAGGACAATTGCTTTCTTACTTGTCATTTTATTAACTGAATTCCAGTATGTATTAAATTCTGTTTTAAATACTATAAAGTGAGGGAACATTTTTAGATATCTGGTTTTATGAATAAAGAATTTACCTAAAATTATAACAACCTTTATCATCCAAAATATCCAATATGGACCAAATATTCTTCTCTTTCCATTCTTTTATATACAAGGATTTACGACTCAATGTAACATATCTATTGTTCCAAATAGGGGAAGAATGGGGTGTGAAATTGTGCTTGTAGATAAGTTTCCAGTACATTAGAACTTGCTGGTAAAAGTCTGACAATTTGATTGGTAATTTTGAAGTGGCAAAGTCACATGACAGGAGATAAGGCAAGCCACCAACTCTACTAAAGATCAGTCTGGGTATACAGTACCAAAAGGCTTCACTCTTCTTCAAGTACTCCTTAATCCAGTTAATTTTAATCATGCCATTTAAACAGTTAAAGTCAATAACTTTTAACCCCCCCCCCCCCCCCCCCCCCCCCCCCCTCTTTAAAGTCCTTGACAATGTATGCTTTCTGTAAATAGTAAGTTTTATTCCTCCATATAAAGCTGAAATTAGCTTGATTAACAGCTTTAATTTCATCTTTTGGGATGGCTAAGGAGTGTGAAGGATAGATGCACCTAGATAAAAATTCCATTTTTGTTAGGTACACCCTGCCAAAAACAGACAAGTCTCTTTGCTGCCATATATCCAGCCTTGTTTTCCCTTTTTGAATGGTGTCTGTTATATTAAGCTTGATTCTTCTCTGTTTGTCATTAGTTATGTGAATGCCCAAGTATTTTATTTCCCTTTTAACTGGTATACTATTAATGACCAACTCTTCACATTGTTTGATAGGCATGAGCTCACATTTGGTGATATTAAGGCGTAAACCTGAGGCTTTGGAGAACATTTCAATCCCTTTAATCGCCACTGGGATTTGATGTTTATCCTTCAGAAAAATTGTTGTGTCATCCGCTAATTGACTTATGACTATATCTGTATCAAGCACACGGAGTGCTGTTAGTTCTGTGTAATTTTTAATATGAATAGCCAACATTTCTACTGCCAAGATAAATAGGTATGGGCTAATAGGACAGCCTTGTCTTACCCCTACTTGAATTGGAAAACATGTGGTTGTTCCGCTGGGTAGAGCAACCACACTATTTATGTCCTTGTAACATGTCTTGACAAAATTACAGAATCCATTCCCAAAACCAAAGTATTCAAGAGACTGAAAGAGGAAGTTATGTTCTAAAGTATCAAATGCTTTGAAAAAATCTAGAAACAGTATAAAACCTTCATCTTCTATCATATCACTGTAATCTATAATGTCCAGAATTAACCTGATGTTATTATGAATAGATCTATTCTTCATAAAGCCTGACTGAGACTCACTAACACATTGTTTAATACCTGTTTTAAGACGGTTTGCAAAAACATAAGTTAAAATCTTGTAGTCTGTTGTGAGAAGTGTAATAGGTCTTCTATTATCTAAGTGAATTTTTCCCTGGTTTGGGAATTAGTATTATAATATCTTGTTTCATGGATGGGGAAAGTGTGTGGTTGTTTAATATTTCAAGGAATGTATGGAAAAGAAAATGGTGCACATCTGGCCAAAAATGTTTGTAGAAATTGGCAGTTAAGCCATCAACCCCCGGGGATATTTTAATTTTACTGATAACTGCAGTACCAGAGAGATAACTGAATGATCTGTTAACGGAGCTGCCGACATTCTTACATCAGACACCAGTCCTAAAAGAGGGTCTGATAGCAACCAGTAATCCAACCTAGACCGATGACTCCCATTTGGTTGAAACCAAGAAAATTGTACTTTGTTACCATTGTAGTGCCTCCAGGCATCTTGTAGCACATTTGAATGGCAGAATTCTTGAAATGTCTTATTCGGTGAATAAGTATGGCCTCTTGGGGGAGACCTATCCAACCATTCATCGTTTACCAAATTAAGATCCCCTCCTATTAATACATTTTCACATTGGTAAGATAGTTTGCATCTCTCTATTTCGTTTGTCATGTCTTTTAACAAGTCCAAATTCTCCTGTCTGTTGTTGTACCCCTACACATTCAGCAAAATGAGCCTTGAGTCATTTAAGTCTATCACTGCAATCAACCAATGTCCATGTTCGTCTGCCTTCACATACAAGTGTTTCCCAGAACAGTTAGGGTGTATTCACACCTACGTTGTTTGGTCCGGACCAAACGACCAAACGAACCAAATTTCCCTCGGTCTGGACCTTTTGGGTTGGTCTGAATACAAACCACCGAACTCTGGTCTGGACCAAACAAGCGGACCGAGCTGCAAGGTCGGACTCGGTCCGGACCAAAGGAACCCTGGTGCGGACCTTTTGGAGGTGTGAAAGCAGACCGGACCTAATCTGACAGTTTTGCTTTTTTGTACCTCGGGAGCTTCGTCGTTTGTCGAGCATTATGGGAAACAGAGTCTTGACACTCCACCGCAAAGTGCAAACACTGTTTCGGTTGTCAAGGGAACGTTACGACAGTCGTTCAGTCACCAGTGGTAGGCGAGTACAAAAAATGAGTAGGGGGCAAACGTGGGCCGAGGAAGAAACGCGTACCCTTGTGGATATATGGCAGATGTCCACATATCTCAGCTTTTGGAGAGAACACACAAAAATGCCGATGTGTTTGCTGCATTCAGTGAGAAAATGAAGGAGAAGGGGTTCACACCCTCCCCAGAACAATGTCGGCTAAAAGTGAAGAAACTCCGTCAGACCTACATTAAAATCAGGGGCATTCTTTTAAAAAGTGGTGGTACTAGCGACTGGCATGAAGAGCCAGAACTGTCACAACATGATGTGCGCTCATCAGCGCTATCCTCCGTGACTACTGTAATGGAAATTTCTAATAAACACTTCAGAACGCTTAACAGTTGTCTTTTCAGTCATTTATTATAGTAGATCATATAAAGATATATAAAATAGGAAAGGAAAGAGAAGAATAGAAGAAGACATCACTTCTGATGATGCCGAGAGTACGCGCACTCTGAGTTGTGTTTTAGGAATGTTATCTATTATACTCTGAAAGCATTCGCTCACTGCTTGTGTCTTCACGTGATTGGCTCAAGATTTTCTATGAAGCTTTGTTAAAGCGTGCACCTGGCGTGCTCTGGTATGTGCAGGCGGATGCGAGTTAGGGAGAGCTCAAGCTCCCTCCTTATTACCACCAAGGTCACAGAAAAGCGATTACAACATGTGGAAAAACATCTCTTCTTAGTAACTAAGCCACTTTAGTTCAACATACAGAAACACAGAGAATAATAATGTTCATCCATTAAAATTCCCTCACATTCCCCCCTTTTTATCCTATAGGATAAATTGCTAAAAGGAAAGAAAAGAACTGTACACAGTTTCAGTGATAAGAGTTCTCAGAGAGATTCGACTTAACACGTCATTGAGTGTACAGGGATAATGCTAAGGCTGTTTTTTACAAGACATAGACATCTTAAATGAATGCTAGCAAGCCATATACATAGATCAGGAATAATAGAACAGGAAACAATCATAATGAAAGTGTTTTAAGTTAGGGCTAGTTTCATGTCAACTGTGCTGATCTCATCGAATGGTGGATTATAGTCTTCGTGTGGGTTTGGAGGCCAGTCAGGTAAGTCGTCTGAGTCTATTTTCACCATCTGGTAACCAATATTTGTCAGCTGCCTCTGAAACACAGACATACAACATTGACAGAAAACAGGGAGCAAACATAGCATCAGAATCACTAAGCCCAGGACCAGTATGGTGGATAGAATCAGAGTCTTCCATCCACTGAACCAATGCCACCAGCTGTCTTTGTCTCCTCCATGTTCGTCTGCTCGTAATTGTTCAGCAACCTTGCGCATCTTGTTCAGTGCCTCAGTAATGTTACCAAGTTAACCCTTGCCCTTCTTGACGTGTATTGGTGCTCAGAGGGCGGGCTGGTTTGTCTGGTATTGGGTGTGCTGCTTGAGTTAGTTTGATACCTTGATCTGCATTATATTGTGCACATATCAAGCATTGCTTGCAAAATTTTGCAGCATAATTTGAAAACCCCTTTGTGAATCATCTCTTTGTTACTTCTGCTACCATCCCCCCTTTTTGACACATGGCTGAGCCCATGTGCCAATTTTGCATAGAAAGGGAACATGTATTTTGGTAGACAGGGACGGCCCGAGGGACAAACCCAGACCGAGTTTGCAAGGATACAGCCTGCCTGTTTCCAGACTCGTCTCTCGTCCTGGGTGGCAGTGCTCTGAAGGTCCGCTAGCTGTAAACAAGGGGTAGAAACCTGAGGAAAGGCAAGGTTAGAGGGTGAACTGGAAGCCGAGGCTGCACACTTAGCTGCCGCGTCCGCCCTGGCATTCCCTTGAGACACAAGATCAGTATTGTTAGTATGGGCAGCACACTTACACACAGCAATGGCTCTAGGGAGTAGAACAGCATCCAACAACTCAGAGACCAGTTTATGATGTGCAATGGGAGATCCTGTGCTAGTGAGAAAATTTCTGTTTCCAAATAGTGCCAAAATCGTGCACAACGCCAAACGTGTACCCACTGTCCGTAAAAATATTGACAGATCACCCTGCAGCCAATTTGCATGTCTCAATACGGGCACAGAGTTCTGCGGCCTGTGCCGACAGGTTTGAGGGCAGACACGACGCCTTGAGGACCTCGTGATCTGAGACTATGGCAAAACCTACTTTGTTCTTTCCCGTCTCTGGGTCTCTGGAGGCTGAACCATCCACATAGAGGATCATGTCTGGATTTTCCAAAGGGTCGCTCTTTAAGTCTGCCCTGGGGGAACAAAAATCGTTAGTGAGAGCTACACAGTCATGTGGCTCTCCATCGTCCTCTGTAGGGAGAAGAGAGGCAGAATTCAGAACAGAACAACGTTTCACAGTGATGTTAGGCATATCAAGTATGACAGTGTTATACTTCAACCATCTCAGTGCTGACAAATGCGACGTCTTTTTTTTTTTTTCCAACAGAAGCAGGGAGACAGCATGTGGGACCAAAGGGTGAGGTTAGAATACCCCACAAAATTTCTGGAGGCAGTTACCGCCTTTTCAGCTGCAGCAACTGCACGCAGGCAAACAGGAAGTCCAGCCGCCACTGGATCCAGCCTGCTCTAGAAGTAAGCTACAGGTCTCAATCTATCCCCGTGTTTCTGCAAAAGAACAGAGGTCATAAAACCCTTCTTTTCATCGACAGTTTGAACAAATGGTTTATTGGGGTCAGGCAGTCCCAGAGTGGGTGTGGTCTGCAGAGCGCTCTTTAGGGACGTCAGGCGCGCGCGGGACAGCCGCAGCATTGACTGCTTGCAGATCTTGGACAAACCTCCACTCATCGGGCTGGGACGGTTTTCTTGCCTTCTTAACTGGAAAAATAGGAGTGTGCACTGGAGAGTCCTGGCAAGGGACAATTACATCTGCCTTCAGCAACGAATCAAAGACCGGTCTTATACCTGCGATTGCTTCTGGTTTGAGTGGATACTGGGTCTGTTTAGGACTGAAATCTGATTTGGGGGTGATCACCACTGGTTCAGCATTCTTTATTAGGCCCACATCATGTTTACCCTTTGCCCAAACGGAATTTGGAACTCCCGCCAATTTGGGGTGCACCTCTGCTGGAGTTATGCCTGTGGAAACAGAGACAAACAGGCCACTATGGCCGGGGTCCCCAGGACCCTGGTCATCACTGGCTAATATTACGCTGCGCTTAACATACACACACATAGCATGACTTTGTTTGTAGACCCCAAGCCTTTGACAAAACAACACACTAGGGTCCTCTGTTTGGGACCATTCATTGCCATCGACTGCACACTTCCTGACCCACTTCCCCACGTCTTTCCAATGGGTGGCTCGTGGCCTTGGTAATGAGACATGGGATATAGAATTAATGATGTCAAAGAAATCATGTTGGCAGCAGCCGACCTCAAAGTCCTCTGACACAAGGCTGCGTATAACATGTTTGAGAACACTGCGATGAACATTGATGCAGCTGTTTGGACAACGAGTAAAATGGACCTGCACAGCGCAATAATGTTTAGACCAATACATAGTTTGAGGGTCAATCTTTCACGTGCATGGGGGTCTGCAAACCAAGTCTTTTCAAACTCTACATCTTGCCCTTGGTGAACATGTGCTGTGCAATGCAAATCTTCCTCTTTCATATAATCTGTGTCAACTGATGAGGTGTTCAAGTGTGCGAGCTGTACAAGGTGTTTTGGAGTTTGTGTGAGCTGATCTGAGCAGAGCTGCCAGACATACACATACAGGGGGCTTCCAAACCCATACTGCACACCGCACATTTCACTTACTTCAATAGTTAGTCCATCTGGAGTGGATGTGAGATTTACTTCTAATTTGCACATTAAATCATGTGCTAACAAATTTACTGGACATGTATGTGAGATGAGGAATGAGTGGGACATAACTATTCCTCCCTCGTTTTTACACGGGAGGTTGACTGAGAAAGTTTCGGTTACAGGTCGTCCTGAGATGCCCATCGTCTGAATAGAATTTGAGCTGAGCGGTGGGTCTACTGGAAGTACCCCATGTTGTATCACTGAATGTGCTGCTCCAGAATCTACTAAAAAGGCTAACAAATGCCCACACACAGTGAGGGGCATACAAGGGAGTTTAGAAAAGGGAGTAGTTGTGTATTTTAACAAACTTAATGCAACTTCAGGTGTATTTATTTGGACTGGTGTATCGGGCGTTTCCGTGTAGTCTTGCTGTTGCATGCAGGTGCTGCTACTAATGTGTTTAATGTTATGTGAATGCTCCTGTCTATGTGTATGTGTATCATCAGGTGTGTGCGTGTTACCTCCCCTGTTCTCTGTGTGGGGCCCATTCCCGGAGTCCGCCCATCAGTCTGCTTTGCTGTACTCCTCACGGGGCTTCTGCCTGTTACTGTGGAGACAATTTCGAGCAATGTGTCCCTTCTGATTGCAGTTGTAGCAGGTTGCACCTTTTATCCAGGACGAGTCACTCCAGGTTGTCCTGTCTCGGCCCCTACTTCGACCTCTTCCTCCTCTTGTTCCTTTTTCTCCATGCTGAAAAGTCTGGAAAAGAGTGAGAGTGGCGGCGTGTAGATCTTGGTCTCTTTGTGTCGACTTTGTCTTCTCCTTCTCTTTCTGCAGCTTTTCTGCATGCACAGCGTACTGCTCGATCTTGGTGAGACTCAGGAGTGCCCTCCACTGCAGCCAGGTTCACGGGTCTGGTCAGGCCACTGTGTTGTTGTTTTTTTTTCTCTCATGCACGGCGGTGAGACGGGCAAAAAACGCTGACACCACTTCACATCTTCTTGCTTACACATACTGATCTTAGTAATGTCTATGTTCAAGGGAAAAGTACTGTCCAGACGAGCACAGAGAGCAGTGATGGTATCTCTATACTCACCATTGCCAGCCACGCTCCAGTCTGGTGGAGTCATTCGCTGGTCAGCTTCTGGCCACTCTTTGGAAACTTTGTTCCAATCTATACCCATCTTGGTCATGATTAGGCAGCGAAGTTCATGGGTGGTCGGTCGGAATTCTCTACAAAATATCAACAGTTCGTTACCAAATCTCTTTCCTCCTACCTCTCTCACATTAGGAAGAGAAGCCATGCTTTCCTTGATATCAGCTGTCATCCAGGGTCTGTGGACTAAAAGCACGCCGTCAGCTCCAGCCACTTCCATCATTGGAAGATGAAGGACTTCAGACTTTAGATTATGGCCTTGTGGACCCACTGGTGAGCACGTGGTCAGGTCCAGGAGGGTGTCTTTTCTATCACCATATGCAAGACCGGATCTTGTGTGTGACGGAGAAGCGCTGAGAGGCGCTGATGCTGGAGGCAGCTGGTAGGCTGGGAGAGATTCCAGAGGCTCAGTTTTTTTTTCTTCTTTGTCTTGACTTCTCCCCCTTTCTGTGGGTGAAGCGCTTGTGGGAATGATGTTCCGCCTCGCTGAGGAGGCAGTGTGTGTTGGGGTGGTGGGGCAGACTCCAGGTCAGGGTCCATCTGAAATTTCAAACACTGAGAAGAGGGTGAGAGCCCTGCCTGTCGTTTCTCTCTTTTGTACTCTCTCTTAAGTGTTTCTTCTTTCCATGCAGAAAACGCTCTCCAGTCCCCTAAGAACTTAACATTATCTGCAGACTCTTCTTTTTCCTTCTGTTTCAAGTTTTCTTCTAACTGTCCTATCTGCCTGGGACTAAAACTGCCCTTTCCAGGGAATCCTAAGTCCTTTACCCATATATCAAACTGTGCCAAATAATCCTCGCCATACGAGGTTTTCATAAACTGGATGTTTGGGCTGTCATAGGAACAGCCAATTCTTATTATAGCACATGTAGCTTCACACTTACTTGCTTTTTCTTTTCTTTCCCTAACTTACTGTTTCTGTTCCTCATTATACACTGTTATATCAATAGGTTATGACAACAATGGCTGAGTTTTTATTAGGATCACAAGAAGAGCAGGTTGGACTATGTCCAAAAATGCGACACAATAATCTTTTAGGTGTGTTCTTATTAGTAAACAATTTATCTGACATTTGCCTTAAACCAAAGTAGGTATCATTTAACACAACAACCTCAAAGACAACTAGCGCATGTGTACAAAATCTGTTTCTCTGTTTCAGAATTTGGAGGAGGACAGTACTCTGTTAATTCATCAATATTTTGCGTGCAAACCGGTGTGTCTTTGCGTTTTCGCGATCGAACCTCTCTATCCCGTTCCCCAGACGGGCCAGTTGTTCACACAGTACAAAGGGAGCAAGATTCAATTCCCACGAATCGTTGAACGTGAATCTGTCGAAACACGCACCCGTACTTCCCCTCCTCAAGTAGGCAAGCGATTACCCAGTCGTCACTTAGGCGGATAATTCTCTTACACAACCCAATAAACTACTCGTGGTTTATTGTCTCAAAATTGTGTTTTATCCATTGTCTGCAAACATATTGATGGTATCACAGCTTAGCAGTCCTCCTGGGCTCGGACAAACTTCTGTCCGTCTCTTATATCAGTCTTCCTTGACTGGGACAATCTCTGTCCATCTCTTATATCATTCTTTAAATACTAAGACAAATCTCTCTCCATTTCTTGTATCATTCTTTAAATACTGTTTCCACTAATTTCTTAACACAAGAATGCAAAGTTATCACTTACTGGTTCGGTGAGCCCTGATGGCCTGGTCTCTCATCCGAGTTCTCAGCTCCGCACCGTAGCCTTGGGAGTGTTCCGTCGTCCGAGGATCAGACGCATAGGGCCCACCCAGGGGACGCCAAATTGTAATGGAAATTTCTAATAAACACTTCAGAACGCTTAACAGTTGTCTTTTCAGTCATTTATTATAGTAGATCATATAAAGATATATAAAATAGGAAAGGAAAGAGAAGAATAGAAGACATCACTTCTGATGATGCCGAGAGTACGCGCACTCTGAGTTGTGTTTTAGGAATGTTATCTATTATACTCTGAAAGCATTCGCTCACTGCTTGTGTCTTCATGTGATTGGCTCAAGATTTTCTATGAAGCTTTGTTAAAGCGTGCACCTGGCGTGCTCTGGTATGTGCAGGCGGATGCGAGTTAGGGAGAGCTCAAGCTCCCTGCTTATTACCACCAAGGTCACAGAAAAGCGATTACAACATGTGGAAAAACATCTCTTCTTAGTAACTAAGCCACTTTAGTTCAACATACAGAAACACAGAGAATAATAATGTTCATCCATTAAAATTCCCTCACACTACTTTTGAACTTAACGCTTTGTGCGCGTGTCGTCTCTGACCAATAGCTGAACGACCTCAGGGTGCGTGGCTTTGTTGACAGATTTTGGTCCGCTTACTAAAATGTACAGTGTGAAAGCGAACCACACCAAAATGAAAAAATAAAAAAAACATTTGGTTCGGACCAAAGCAAGTGAACTATCGAACTATCCTGGTCTGAATACACCCTTATTTAGCAAAATTGCCACTCCTCCTGATTGTTTTGTGCCATGACTGAAAAAAATCTTTTCTCCCCATTGTTGTCTGTGAAGATTCTCAATCATCCAGGTCATAGTAAACTGTGGGTGGTAGGAATGGGCAACTGGACTTCCTTGAAGATTCTTGAAAACGTTTCACCTCTCGTCCAAAAGGCTTCCTCAGTTCTGTCTGACTAATAGGGAGTATCAGATATTTATCCTCTCCTGGATCAGAATCAGAATTCTGATGACCAGCTCATCTAAGGTATCATTGAGGCATCATGTTGGTGTGGGTCACTGGAGGCTGGGTGTGAACGGCAAGTCATTAGGGTGATCAAAGGATTGCCCGTTAGGGTGATCAATGGCAATCTGACTCTCTCTGTCCTCCTGTGAGTCACCGAAAACAGCTGGGTCCTGACGTACACCCAGCCGTCTGGGAAGAGTGTCCAAGACCGCCTTGTAGATGGTTGACAAATGATGTCTTAGACCCCCACCTCTGTTCAGTGATGGCCGTTCCAGGTTGACAAAAATGGCTTCTTTAACTCCTCACTCATACAAACGATCCTCTCTGGCTAAAATGCGTACGTTACAATCCTGAAATGAGTGTCCTTTGTTGTTAAGATGAATGTAGACAGCCGAGTCCTGGCCTGAGGAGCTGTCTCTCCTGTGTTGGGCCAAGCGCCTGTATAGCGATTGTTTTGTCTCTCCAATATACGAATCCGTGCAATCCTCACTGCACTGAATTGCATACACGACGTTGTCCTGTTGGTGTCTGGGTGTTCTGTCCTTAGGGTGGACCAGTTTCTGCTTCAGGGTGTTACTGGGTCTGAAATGTACCGGAATGTTGTGTTTGGAGAATATCCTCCTGAGTTTCTCAGATAGACCAGAAATGTAGGGAATGACAATGTTCTTGCATTTGTTCCTGTTATCATCCTTGTCAGTTATGTTCCTTTTTATGCTCTTTAGGAAAGCCCAGTTGGGATAACCGCAATTCTGAAGTGCTTTCTTGATATGATTCTGCTCCTTCTCTTTTCCCTCTAATGTTGTAGGAATGTTCTGAGCCCTGTGTTGCAAGGTCCTAATGACCCCCAATTTATGTTCCAGTGGGTGGTGAGAGTCGAAAAGTAGGTACTGGTCTGTGTGTGTGGGTTTCCGGTAGACCTCGATACTAAGGCTTCTGTCTTGTCTAATGTGTACATCACAATCCAAGAAGGCTAGATTATTCCCACTGACATCCTCCCGAGTGAAGTTGATGTTGCTATCCGCTGCATTGATGTGTTTCGAGGAGTTAAAGAAGCCATTTTTGTCAACCTGGAACGGCCATCACTGAACAGAGGTGGGGGTCTAAGACATCATTTGTCAACCATCTACAAGGCGGTCTTGGACACTCTTCCCAGACAGCTGGGTGTACGTCAGGACCCAGCTGTTTTCGGTGACTCACAGGAGGACAGAGAGAGTCAGATTGCCATTGATCACCCTAACGGGCAATCCTTTGATCACCCTAATGACTTGCCGTTCACACCCAGCCTCCAGTGACCCACACCAACATGATGCCTCAATGATACCTTAGATGAGCTGGTCATCAGAATTCTGATTCTGATCCAGGAGAGGATAAATATCTGATACTCCCTATTAGTCAGACAGAACTGAGGAAGCCTTTTGGACGAGAGGTGAAACGTTTTCAAGAATCTTCAGTCCAGTTGCCCATTTCTACCACCCACAACTCCCCATTGTTGTGTCCAAAACGTTTCATCCTCCCTCATAGAATGTGTCTCCTGCATAAACGTGAAAGTACTTTTCTGCCCTTTGCAAAACAAAAACAAAGCTTTCCTTTTCGTGTTGTCTTTAAGACCCCTTACATTTAGAGATGTAACTGAAACTTCTGTGGTAAACAACGAAATAAATAAAAGAACGATGGAAAAAAAAATAAAATAAATAAATAAATAAAAGAAAAGAGCCAAACAGGCTACTCTAGTGGCTTTAAATCAAGCACCTGCCGTCAAAAGTAAAGGTAAGTTTTTAACTTCAGCAACGCCCCTAATAAACATTTTCCTCACTTTACATTTTATCGTAGTCAGCTGGTATACCCGATCACCTTTCCTATTCCTGAATGCATTGTCCATTGATGAATCCGAAGGGTCCTCTGAAGAATGCCTTCATTCCCTGCTGTCTCGCTCTTTCAATCTTTGGCCAGAGCGCGTTGCGAGCATTTCGTCCCGCTTTGGTGAGGTCCTCTTTGAAGCGTACCTTCCTCTCGGCGCATACCCTGTCGTCCTTCGCTTGTTTCCAAAGTGCGTCGTGGTGGGTTCTTGAGGTGAATTGTAAGATGATCTGATGAGTCTTTCCTGGTTTCGGTTTCCCCAGTCTGTGAACAGTGTCCAGAATTATGTCCATTTTGTGTGACCATTCTGGTATCATCCTTGCTATTAGCTCTGCTACCTCCTGCCGGGTATTCTCGCCCTCAGTTTCGGGGAGCCCATTTAGACGGAGGTTCCATCTTCTTTGATATCGCTCCAATTCCTCAGTTTTTTCTTTCAGCTCCAAATTCTCCTTCTGAAGCTCCCGCACCGCATTTTCAAGCACTTTAGTCTTTTCTTGTCCCTCTTTGATGTTCGCAGCATTAAACTCCGCTGCCTTTGCGACGTTAGCTATCATGATGTTGTTCTGTTTTAGCTGTGCACCGAAGTCCTCTACTAATGCCGTTAAGTTCTGGATAGCAGCTAGGACGTCCACATTAGACACGAATTCCGGCTGTAGTTTCGGCATTCCCTTCTGTTTCTTAGCAGAGACAGTGACATTAGATGGAGAGCTGTGTTGTCTTCTTCTTACCACAGAGCAAGTTGCCTCCATATCCTCTGTTTCTTCTTGGCGAACGTTAACGTTAGCTTCGTTAGCCGATGCTAGGCTCACCTCGGCCCCTATTTCCAGCGTCGAATTTATTTCACTTCCCGAGGCTTTAACTTCTTCGAACATCATTTTTCCGGCTTCGGCTGACTAAAAATGAGGTAAACGTTGGGAGAATATTTTAATTTTGTTGCAATTTGGAACTAGGCTTGCAGAGCATACCAAAGGCGCGACTGCTCAGCACGCCATCTTGCCGGAAGTCATCAATATTTATGTTATTTGCGCCTGTGTCATGGTACTTCTACAAAAGGTATTTTCCCATCCAGAGACGTTTCAATAAAGCTGAGGAAAGACCACAGAGCACATCTGGATGTCAGGAGCCACTGCAAATAGTAAACAGCAATAAGGCAGCATCAGCAGGGTACAATTAGTGTTACAATGTGCCTTGAGGACTACTTAAAATTCCCTAATGCATTGGAATGGTTTTAAGCACAGCATGTTTTATTGCCAATTTTAAATAAATAAATAATTCCAAGCTGCCAAATGCATTTGAATATGTATTGAAGATTATGTATAAAAATTGACAGGATTATACAAACAATGTCCATAAGAACGAGCCATAAGGTCTTACCTTTTTCCATTTAAAAAAAAACTATTAAAATATTATGAGGGAACCTAGTGGTAGTGACAGGCATGTAACAGCAGAGGTAAGGTGCAAAACAGGTGGTATTTTTATTCACATTTGTGGCTGGAGAGGTGGTGCAGTAGGGAGAACTTGCAGTGGATTTGGCAGTTTGAAGCAGGGGGTGACCAAAGGTGCAGGGTGAAGGGCTGGAGCCTAACGTGGCTGGCTGGTGGCTTTTCTTCCATCCCAGCATGAGAAGAGTCATCTGTTGAGGGGAAAACACACAGAGCATTAGATGAGCATGGTGAAGACATGCTCACTCTCTGCAGCGTGCGCAGCCCTTACATACCCTGCTGTGAACTCTGGGAGGGTGAATTAGTGCCTGCCAGCCGTGTTGTGTTAAACTGCTCCTCCTCTCATGTGTGTGGCACTGTCTTCAGCTGGTGGTGCTGAACCACTTGTCTGCTTTCAGTGCACTGACTGGGGGCGCTGTCTTCTTCAACACAATGATGGAGCGAGGAGCGCTTCCAAAGGAGGAGACAGCTCTTAACTCACCATCGTTATAATATATTCAGGTCTAGACAGTGCATGAGAATAATACCACCATTAAATGATGTTTTGTGAAAATATCAGTGCACACCTGGAGCCCAGACATGTCTTTTCATATAAGATACAACAATATTTCTCTCAAAATCCATGACAAAAAACATATTTGGCACATCCAGACCTCTAGGTTGTGCTTTTAAAATGTGTCCTGTTGAAACTTGCAGCTGCTGGAGCCTCGAGGTTTGACACTCTGCTGCCAATACAGTAACTCACTGAAGCTTGCAGAATTTTACACCTCTCTTATTGCTCATTGTGTATAACTTTTTTTTTATTCTAACATTCAGTGCATAATTGTTTTCACATTAAAATAAACTGTGAATTTATGATTGTTATATCTTTGGTGTACAGAACCATGATTCTCAGTGTATATGATGTGACCTGTAAGAAAATTCAAAGTGCAAAACTTTATATTCTGATGAGGTTTCATTAAAAGGATGCTGCTCTTTCATGTGTCATTAACTGATCATTGGATATGGAATACGATGTCAATTGTAAATGCGAGATGTAGCATAACCAATAAATTACACAAGGGAAAGCAACATCTTTTTAACCAAACCTCTTCAATTATAATCTGTCTTACAGGTGTAGGTGCAATATGCTTATCGAATCAGTCTCATGTAAAAAGGGATCAGTCTCATAAATTCATGAATTCAAGTGTCTAATAGTTTATAGCTAAACTATTAAAATCAATGGAATAACTTAGTGGTGATGCTGCTATAGTTTTAGTGAGTATTGTAGCTCTAATGTAATACGTTTACTCTAGATCTATAACATTCCTATAACAACCAAATAGGTGAAAGCAATTAGAATACTTGTTGGCAGAGGTTGGCGCTCAATGAATATTGTAGCAATAGACAGGAAAAGGTACTATTTATTGAAATACCTGACACGAATTAGCAAACTAATACTGATCAGAGCCCTGTGATGACCTGGTGACTTGTCCAGGGTGTACCCCGCCTTTCGCCCTTAGTCAGCTGGGATAGGCTCCAGCTTGCCTGCGACCCCGTAGAACATGATAAAGTGGCTAGAGATAATGAGATGAGATACTGATCAGATATAGCAACAATAGCAGCCAAGGAATAATTCAATATAAATGATGATGCAATGTATACAAGTAATAATCAGTAGTGTATAAAGCAATAGTCAGTAGTAAGTAGAATAATAACCAGCAGAAATCACGTGTGTGTGTGTGTGTGTGTGTGTGTGTGTGTGTGTGTGTGTGTGTGAGAGAGAGAGAGAGAGAGAGAGAGAGAAGGTGCGTATGCGCAGCTGCGCACTAACGAGATGAGGAGGAGCTAGGGAGAGAGCGCGTGTGAGGAGGGGAGTGAGGGAGCAAGGCTGTGCGCGGGCGAGAGATAGGTGTGGTATGTCAATGTAGTGCACGAGCCTTTGTGCTAGGCTCCGCCTAAAGGGGGGTGGACAACAAGGAGAGCGCACAAGGGAGAGTAACAAAGGATCTGTAACTTAAGAGCTAGTCTCAACTAGGCCTTAAACCCAAACTTCTATCCAACAAATCCCAATGTTGAGGGGTATAGTGTGACGGAGGGAGTTAAAGAGAGAGAGAGCGCGCACGAGCGAGCATGCACGATCTAACTAATACGAATAGTAAACAAAGCAAATCAAACAACACGTGGTCTAAGACCAGCTTTCGTGTGAATTAAAATGTGTACATTTAAACCATGAATTCATTCAAATAAGCAACACTCTTCGCATTAACTAGCCACAGCTGACTAACGATTGCCCAGATGCCAGCCTTACTTGAGATCACTCTTGCTTGGCGACCGAAGGTGCGTCGTCTGTTATCCGAAGACAGCGCGGAGCGCAGGTCCAGCGAGAAAAACAGTTCTGTTCCTTTTGCTTTTACAGCTCGTCAGCTGAAGATCTTTGGTGTCCTGTCGGTCGTCCGATGATCTGGAAGGAATCTTGTTTGTAGTTTGTTGACGTTGCGAAAGGGAAAAGGGACACGTGGGGATCCACCACCAGAGAGAAAGAATTTCGATTCCGACATGGGTTTTAAAGCCCAGTCGTGATGCCACTGTATTTGGTATCATCTCTGTATCCAATACCATTACAGGGAGTCAGAAGAATGGGCAGAGATGGAACATGGCATCGAGTACAGGGATTGTTGTGTTCAATGCTGTAACAGTGGAAGGGGAGAAGATGGGCCATAAAGTGAAGCAGGGAATTGTGGGTACTATGGCTATGGCATGGCAGCCCCCCTACACAGGGGCAGCAAGAACAATTTAAGAATTTAATTTCCTTTATTGTTAAATTACAGAAACAAACACTGGAATATGATAAATTTGAGAATAGTTAAAAACCAGTTATAACTAAAATAACCGATGGCCAGACCAAGGTCACGATCAGTTCTGATCGAGGGAGTCAAGGTGGAGGCTGTGGATTCCTACAAGTACCTCGGGCTGTGGCTCGACAGCAAGCTCGACTGGACTTGCAACACCAATCACTTATACAGGAAGGGACAGAGCAGGCTATACTTCCTTCGGAGGCTGCGGTCCTTTAACATCTACAGAAAACTCCTGTGGATGTTCGATCAGTCTGTGGTCGCTAGTGTCCTGTTTTACACCGTGGTGTGCTGGGGGGGCAGCACATCCAAGGAGGACACATCCAGGCTAGACAAACTGATCAGGCGGGCCGGCTCTGTGGTCGGCATGAAGCTGGACTCTCTGGTGACGGTGGCAGAGAAGAAGACTATGGACAAACTATTGAACATCACGGACGATGCCAGTCACCCTCTGCACACGGTCATCAGCAACCAGAGGAGCCTGTTCAGTGACAGAATGCTCCTTCCCAAGTGCAGGATGAACAGACTTAAAAACTCCTTTGTCCCTCACACCATCAGACTGTACAACTCCTCTCTGAGGGGGAGGAGGGGTAACAGGAGGACAGAGGACAGGAAGGAGCAGTAGCCTAGCCTAACAATAAGCAATACTGGACAATGTACAATATAATGTGCAATATAAAGTGCAATATCTCTCCTGCTGACCCCCCCTTCCTCTCTTCCTCATATCTTATTCTTTTTATATTTGTATATGTAAATACTTAATGTACCGTAATTTATCTAGAAGTTTTTTCTCTATTTTCTATTCTCTGTTTATCCTGTAATGATGCTGCTGGAATCTTAATTTCCCTGAGGGAACCCTCCCAAAGGGATCAATAAAGTTCTATCTAATCTAATCTAATCTAATCTAATCTAAGGCCACAACAATTCGATTAGTTGGTTCTTGGAATCGCCGCTTGAAGAAAATGAAAAATGAAAAAAAAATATCGAAATCGACTGCAGGTTGAGGTCACGTGACGTCGAAAACCAATCAAATCGCCCCTTTCACTTTAGATAAAGACTTGTGGAAGAAACATGGCTGTGGAGGGGAATCCTGCAAAGCCTGTTTGTGATTGTTAGGATATTCAGCAAACAGAAGCGTAAAATCTTTGACAGGTGTGTCGAAATTCAAGAGGGGGAAACTTTGCACAGTTGTACTCAAGATGCCGCGAGCTTGTTACCCTGCGATGTGCCAACTTGGACTACAACTCTGTGGAGGTGGGTTTGATTTATATATTTCATTGATGTGAGGGGCAAACAAAAAAAATCATTCGAAGTATTTAGCCATCAGAAGTAGCCTACTCCTGGTCAAATCTTTTTTTCTGTGCATTGTAGATGTTCAATTGACTGTAATTCAATCGTTTATTTAGCCTGTCTGTTTACTGGTTTGCCTGATAAAAGACGTGCAGCCAGAGCTAGCCCTTAATGCATATGGGTGGAAATAAGAAAAGCTATTAAAAGAGCCATATGAAATGTGTAACAATAATGTATTGTCTTTGTTTTGTTTTTTCCATTATGAAAGCCCTCTATTTCCACCGCTAATTTTACCATCAGAGCATTTTTTTATTTTTATTCCGCGCGCTCGCTTCATATTTTTCCTGAAAAAATCCGAGAACCAACTAATTAAATTGGTGTGGCCTAAATATCAGAAAACACAGAATTTGCTTTTCCATCACTTCCAGTACAAGGGCCGATATTCTCATTCGTTTGCCCATAACTTTCAGAATACTTTCATTCTCATGAGGCTTGGTGTAAAGTTGATGATTACATGGTTACAAACACCATGGTTTTGCATCCATGGCTCAAGACACAAGACGACTTTAGAAACCACATAGCAATTTATACTTAAATACAACATTTGTCATCTAACCGTTTATCTTCAAACTAGAGCCTCAAAAGAAAAACCATGGAATTAGATGGGGTGTCCAAACTCTTGCCTGGTACTGTTAGTAACGGATAAGATACAGCAAGCTGGTCATTATTGCAAAATAAACTCCGGCAAAGTGATGCAGGACCACAACACAAAGGTGAAAGGTCTTGAATCACCCTGAAGGGGTTATTTAGCAATAGTAACTGGATCTGTATATTATCCCGCTCATTATACGGCTACTTACGAAAGAAATCAACAAGTTGACACAAAATATTATGTCACCACACACAAGAAGTACTTGCACGAATTAAAATGTTTTGGCAAAAAACTAGGACTCTGTAAGACTATTAGAAGATGCCCGTAAGCCTGACAAAAACTGAAAAATCCACAAGTTTACAGCTATTCTTTATGGGTTGACAGGTATGCTCATGGCCCCTTTTGCCATCATTTAACCTGGAAACAAGACATCTGCGAGGCAGCTGAGTGCAAAGATCTTTTCTGTGATCATCAAGAGGTAGACACGAGACGACTTCTGCATGCAAAGCATGCTAGTACATTACATTCCAGCATCATAATCATCAGATGCAGATGTTGCCATCACTGGCCCGAGCATTCTGGAAATCTTCAGTGGCCATATCTTCTTCTGGACACTTTTTGTAGAAATTATCAATCCAATCCAATCCCCGCCCCTCTCCCTGACCCCCTCCACCCTGTTAACTTGGCGGGAAAAGGGCCTATGTTGGCTGACCGCTATCCCATCATGCTTTGCGGCTCCGGATCGCGTCGGTCTTTCAAAACCCGTTGGAGCGACTTCTGACCTCCCAGTTATTTTTATTGGTGCGAAGGGAAGGTGTTTGGTTATAATTGGAGAGCTTTGATCGACAGAATCTTTCAAGGTAAGAATGTTACCCTTGCTATCGTTGTCACTATGTGAATGTAAGGTGATTAAGTCTGACGATATATTATTTGCAAATGTTATCGTTAAATGTTTATTTTAATGAATGTTAGTGTGTGAGTCTCCACTGCAGGAAAGCGCGCGCAGCGCCATGTTGTTTGTGGGGGATGATGCGCACGTGGTAGAGATCATTTTATTAAAAGATAGAAACACTACTTGAATAAATTACTTACATTTGTGATCTGTCAGTCTGAATATTTGTGTAGTGACATCCAGTACAAATAATATTACTTGTGTGGTATTTTATCATAAAATCCAACCATTTTTTAAATGCATGTCTTTAATTCATAAATGCATAATGCTCACTCATTTTTATGTGGCCCATGACACTAACCATTTCCTTTTTATGTGTTTTTATAGATTATCAGAGAAAGGTTCCGATGCGCCTAGATGAAATTGTGCAGAAATATCTGTAGGTACTTACCTCTTGCAAATATTTCATGTGTACATACATCAGTTAATCTGACCATATCATGGTAAACAAGGATTTCCCAATTTATCATTGACCATAATTATATTTGCAGGCTCGTGCTGCTGTGGCTGCAACAACTAAGAAGAGAACTAATGTACCAACCCACCATTCATCTGATTCGGAAACCAGAGACAGCTGTTAGCTCTTTCACTGCTAGAATTTCTATTATTGAATACTGGTTCGCCATTAAATATTTTCTAGAGCCAGAACAAAAATAATGGTTGGCATGTGTGTAAAGATTGCAGTCAGTCTCTGTAGGTTTTTATGCCATTTTAGTGCAATGTAATATCTGACCAGCAGCCATCATAAAAGTGCAGAATAATACCTTTAAGTTCCTTTGCATATTCATGATTACATTTGATTCAGGTAATGCATGTATTAATCTTCTATTTCATCCTGTGAAACTACAACACATGACCTGTTATGTTTGTCAGTTGTACTAGTACACGCGGTTTTATATTGTTCACATTTCTAACCTAACCTGGCTGATGCAGCTATTTTTTTTGTTGAAATAAATGCACCGACTATGCAAAATATTGTTGCTTCTTCCATGTTTTCTGCATAATATTACTCAGGTTTTGTAAGGTAGTAGAAAGGATGTGAAAATGTAAGGTGGTGAGAACGTGCCCATATGAGTGTGAAAGTATCCATAGTATAGTGGGAAGGTCCCCATAGGGTACTGGGAAGGTGGTAGGTACGTAATTTCTCTACGAACTTTACTACGTAGTAAAAACGTTGCTGGTAGTCCAGAATTTTACGTAGTAACTACGTAAAAAACACTAGGTAACATCTACCAAACCACTACGTTGTAAGTATGTAGTTACTACGTAAAATTGTTAGCTGGGAAGCTAATAATACCGTTGGTTTCAAATAATACTTTTCTTCCCTTAGCAGCTGTTGCCATCGGTAAACAAAAGTAACTAATCCAATATCAATGATCTAGCTCATATTTGGCTGATAAAAATGGTGATTTAACTGCATAGTAACGTTCACAAAGCCAATGTCTATCTTAATAGCATTAAAACAATGTGTTTCTGTCTTTGTTATGCCTTAAAGTAGCGCTAAATTGTGTCATTTTGCTATGTTTTGATGGCAGCACTCATCTCATTATCTCTAGCCGCTTTATCCTGTTCTACAGGGTCGCAGGCAAGCTGGAGCCTATCCCAGCTGACTATGGGTGAAAGGCATGGTACACCCTGGACAAGTCGCCAGGTCATCACAGGGCTGACACATAGACACAGACAACCATTCACACTCACATTCATACCTACGGTCAGTTTAGAGTCACCAGTTAACCTAACCTGCATGTCTTTGGACTGTGGGGGAAACCGGAGCACCCGGAGGAAACCCACGCGGACACGGGGAGAACATGCAAACTCCACACAGAAAGGCCCTCGCCGGCCACAGGGCTCGAACCCGGACCTTCTTATTGTGAGGCGACAGCGCTAACCACTACACCACCGGATGGCAGCACTGTGAATGGAAATATCAGAACGTTAGATTCCATAGCTGCTATCTGAAGCGCTGTGTCCAGTGGGCGCCAGCCTTTATGGGCGGGAGATGCAGTCTCTTACGTGTGGCCTGCATGCACATGAGACAGAGCAAGGAAGAGATGGGGAGAACATTTTCTCACACACCAATGAACTGATACATAACTTGAATAGGTAAAATGATAGATTTTAACCCAACCCGACCGCGACTCACGTTTTCCTCCTAAAAAACAGCCCGACCTGCGGTTCGACCCGCGGAACACTACTGGCTATGATATAAGAAGATTCTACAATCCAGAAACAGATGGGAGCTCCGCTTTTAGGCAGTGCCTAAAGCTATATATTAGGCCTAGTGGAATATGCAATGCAATACCTTGAAGCAGTCCCGCTGTGTAACATTTCCATATGCAATGTGGCAGAGGCACTATTTAAAATTATTTCCCCGAGTCTGGATTCCCAAAGAAATCCTGACTGATCAGGGCACTACATGTATGTCTCACACACATGTCGCAAACTCTACAAATTACTAGGGGTTAAATCCATTCCGCATCAGCGTTTACCACCTACAGACAGACGGCTGGGTCAAACGGTTTAACAAAACTCTTCAAAACTTGATAAGCAAGTTTGGAAACGAACACACATGGAATTGGGATAAATTCCTTGAGTCCCTGTTATTCACAGTATGAGAGGTCCCACAAGCCTCCACAGGGTTTTCCGCATCCAAATTATTATATAGGCGTAAGCCTCACGGAATCTTGGACATGCTGTGGGAAAATTGGGATGAGGGAAAAATGAAATTCAATACTTTCTCGACCTGCGTGCAAAGTTCCACATACACATGGAAACTGCTGGCTTTTTTTGGTCAATACCGGAAGTATTCACCATCTGGTATGCTGCTGCCTCCGCCAGGGACGAGGGTAGACTGCAGGGTATCATTCCCTCGGTAGAGAATGTGATCGGCTGCAGCCTGCCTTCACTTGAGGACCTGTGCGCCTCTAGGACACTGAGGCGGGCAGGTAAGATTGTGGCTGATCCCTCCCACCCTGGATATAAACTCTTTGAGACACTCCCCTCTGGCAGGAGGCTGCGATTCATCAAGACCAAAACCTCACACCACAGAAACAGTTTCTTTCTTACCGCTGCGAGCCTCATAAACATGACTAGTGCCCCCACACACACCCCACCCCACCCGCCAGTACCGTACCATACCTCAGACTCCTGACCCACTCTGCCCCCCCACCTCAATAAACAAGTCCAGCATATACAATTTGAAATAAAACCATGCATACTACATAAAAGCGCAGTCTCAACTTTAATTTGAGCAGGTTTACATCAATATATGTCAGTTCATGCACAAAAGAGCTCATACGTAACTCAGAGTTGACTGAGAGTTACCATTTAAGTTTAGTCCTCATCAGTATGAGGAGTCATGAGGTGACCATGCAGGTAAAGAAGATAATAATGAGGCTCAAAAAAAGCAAAAATCTTTCAGAGATATCAAAGGTAGTTGGTTTGGCAAAATCAACAGTTAGATGCATTCTTGTGGATGAGCAGAAAATCATTTGCATTGTGAAGAAAACCCTTACAGTATACGACTGCACAGCAAGTCAAGAATGCTCTCCATGATGTCGGCGGGCATTTTTTTGTGTCAAGGATCAAGAGAAGACTTCATATATGTTTGTTCAAATACGTTGAAAAAGCCAACCAACAATTTACTTATATTTGCACAAATCAGATACAGCAATAGAAGCATTAGAACTTGTCAAATGATTTATGGGTTGTTTTACAATCAGAGTATGCAAGCTAAAAATCACATTTAACACTTATCTTCAATATCAAAAGGCTTGACTAAATAAACTTGGTTGTTTATTGTAGCCCTGTGATAGCTCTATTTACCATGCAAAAAAAATTTGGTGATAACGTTATTTTTGGTGAATGTATGGCAATATATGTCATATTTAGCAAAATTACTCGTGTCATTTAGAAAAAGTGCTTTTTTGACCACAGGTAGCTCCAGAAGGGATGCACTTAAATCATTCTTTATACCATAAAACAAATATTTGGTTCCATATCATTGGAAACATAGTTATGTTTTAATGTTGAATGCCAGTAAGTTTTCAGACTATTTTGATCAAATTAGTATGTAATTGTGTCAAAAAAATGTTCTCTCCGAGACAGCTAATTTTTCAATATAAAATAACATATCTAAAATGGGGCGTCACGGTGGTGTAGTGGTTAGCGCTGTCGCCTCACAGCAAGAAGGTCCTGGGTTCGAGCCCCGGGGCCGGCGAGGGCCTTTCTGTGTGGAGTTTGCATGTTCTCCCCGTGTCCGCGTGGGTTTCCTCCGGGTGCTCCGGTTTCCCCCACAGTCCAAAGACATGCAGGTTAGGTTAACTGGTGACTCTAAATTGACCGTAGGTGTGAATGTGAGTGTGAATGGATGTCTGTGTCTATGTGTCAGCCCTGTGATGACCTGGCGACTTGTCCAGGGTGTACCCCGCCTTTCGCCCGTAGTCAGCTGGGATAGGCTCCAGCTTGCCTGCGACCCTGTAGAAGGATAAAGCGGCTAGAGATAATGAGATGAGATATCTAAAATGATTATTTTCATCCTAAAATGTGGTCAAGATATTGGAACATAAATATTAGAGACAACTAACACAAAGCTTACAGCCTTATATTTAAAAGCACTATGGAAGTAGTGGATTCTGAACTGTCAAAAAAAATGTCCTCTCCGAGAATCACTTCATTCGTTTCTCCCAGCCCTGCTTAAAACTGCACTTAATCTTGTTATAATACAAACTATTACACATGCCTATCTGTTCTTTAACTTGCCCTTCACTTAAAAACTGGTACAAGAACCAGTTTGAATCAATTTGAATTGTGGACCCCTGTGACACAAACTTTGTACCCTGATTGTAAAACAACCCTTATTATAGTGCGCTGCCATCGCTCAGTATGTTTTACACATAATTTCACACATGACGGACACTTCTCCCAGATATGAAAGACCCACTTACTTGTAATATCAAATGGGCAGGTGACTTTAGAATCTTAAAATATTTTCTACAAGTCATGGTACATCTGAGTGGAAAAAGCAGTTAAACTGACTTACCACATACTCCCGAATTAGATTTCCATCTTCCTCACCTATCCAGACGCAAAGTGCCTTGAGGACTGCTGCCCTTTTGTGATTAACATCACTCGTAGCCTGTGTAAAGGAATTCCACTGATTAAAACATGCCTAAACACATAGTAAATGACTTCAATTTTTTTTTGTACTTTCCAACCTGTGAAAACCTAAAAAAAAGTATATATTGACTTCCAATCAATTTTGTCAAGTCAATTTTTATTTATATAGCCCAATATCAAGTCAAACTTAATGCAAGTGGCCTTCCTTTTTTAAGTTGAAAATACTCAAAGTGTGGCCTAATTTTTAGGAAAAGTGAGAATTATGAATGTGTAGGATGAAAGCACGATTTAAACTTTATTTATTCAGGGACTTTCACTGACAACAATGCTGTCGTCTTTACAGGTATGTGCTGAGCACATCCAGTTTGATCTACTGACCACTGACCTAGGGATTGTCAAACACATTGTACAAGGCAGGAGTTGCACTTTCACTCTCTGCACTTGAGAAAACATAACTGATCTGGCACCTTTCTGATCAGAAGTCGGCTTCTGTAGCCCATGTGCCACTATTGCCTCAACAAGACCATATTTCCTTCGTTCCCCCCTTCGTTCCGCTTAGGTGCAACATGCTTATGTCATTCTAAAACTTACAGTGGTAAACTTGGTTGTCATCCCAGTCCCGTCGAACTCATGACCCTCTCAGAAAGCAAGCGGCTGCAAATCTGCCATGAACAGATAGCTGATACCTGTCCACTTGAAAGGAGGGGACCGTTACACATTGGTACCAGGAACCGAGTACACTACCTGAAAGCCCCCCGACATGCTTTCTCATATTTAGTTTTGTGCTAAAATCACCACAATGACAAAAAACAGAAAAGCCATACTTACAGCCAGTCAGTGCAAGGCGAGACAGCAATAAATGGGAAACTACAAGGGATTAAATAATTAATTAAAACCGGTCGACTTACATCTGGTGTCAGCAAACTAATCAAATAAAGACAGTCTAACAAAAATACTGAACAGTGATTTGCTTTTAATCTATAAGAAACGTCAAGTTAACTTGCTTGTTAGCTAGCTAACAGTACATCTACACTTGGCTAGCTAAAGTTTAACAGTCAGAATAAACAACCCATAGCTGAAACTACTTTTTTTCTCCATCAAAACATGTTTTAATGTGTACACACATCCCAGTTAGAGTTTAAAACAAACAAACAAACCCAGAACACAGTAACGACAATGAAATGCTTACTTACCGAAATCAGCCAGTCTTGGTACAGCATTTAAGAAGGCGCATAGCAGGTCGTTCGGAGCTGGAGAGAGAAGAGAAGCAGGATGGAGGGAGACAAAAACAAAACAAACAAACAACCCAGCGCCTCTTGGACGATAATGGCGGCCGTGTGTGGACATGCGCACTGAGTGTAAACAGGACAGTTGCCTATTAAAATATACACAACTTTTTCAAGCTCCATTTACCTGACTACATTTTACTTGTTTTAAACGTGGGCAGTACATTTTGCAATTTCTTAATTATATTATTAAATAACACATTATAATCCATGAAATAAGCTTATATAAACTATATAACATTTAAAAGGGGCCAGAATGGCCAAGAAGAAGGGTGACAAAAAGTCTTTTTTATCCCATTAGCTGTGGCCATTCTCAGTAAGGGACTGATCAAATAAGTCCCACATCTGTTCAATCAGCACACACACACACACACACACCTTTAACTTTTATCTCTTTAATTCCTATTTTATTTATTCATTCATTTTTATATATTATTTTTTAGAATATCCTGGAAATGCCATTTTCTTATTTTACAGTATTTTTTTATTGTAATGTATTGTTCTTAATGTCTATTGTTTTGTATGATGTATTTGTCTTTTTTGTCCTCCATGCCACTGCCAAAGACAATTTTCCATTTTGGGTTTTGAAAGGCCGAGCAATCTAAAAAATTACATTTTTAGGAATTTTTCAGGAAATTGCATTTCCTGATTCAACAACATTTTGACAGTGTGTTTATAAATGTTGAAGCAGATAGACAAAATTTCACAAGTTTAACACGGCAGTTTTCATACAGTGGGTGTTTTGATATGAAAACAGATGTGAACTCGGGGGGGGGGGGGGGGGGGGGAATTCTGATTCTGATTCCAGAACAGTGTCACCATGACAATTAAGTATTCTGATTCCAGAACAGTGTTACCATGACAAGTATTCTGATTCTGATTCCAGAACAGTGCTACCATGACAATTAAGGATTCTGATTCTGATTCCAGAATTTTACAGCGTCACTATTTAAGAAACTAAGAGTGGCTGTGTGCTGTAGTAGAGACGTGAAGCGCTAACAACATGTTGTTCCTCATCATCATCTTGTGTGTATTGGGTACAAATGTACTGACTGCTGGCCGGGTTTGGCCTTTGGACAGCACACCACGGAAAACAATTTCTTTGAGCAGTAAGTGAACTGTCTGGTTTTGGGGTTTTTTTGTTGGTTTTTTGTTTGTTTTTGTTTAAAAAAAAACAGGTGTAGTTTGGGACTTGGCTGTAAAACACTGCTGAATAATGTTAATGTGATAAGCCTTACAATAATTTTAAAGTATGTTGATGAGTTGTTGAAGTCATGTGGTTAAAAATTGTTGATTTTAAATATTTAATTTTGTTAAGGGCTGTTTCACAATCGGGGTGTACTTTTCGGGCCCACAGTGGTCCAAAATCAAACCAGATTTTTGTGTTTCTTTGCTGCCAAAAATGACCTTTTGAGATGGAAATGAACTGCGCATAATTAAACTCCATGTTACCTGTGGTGAAAAGACAGCATATAGTGTATTTCTAAAACTGACTCACTTTCTTATTGTCCACAAAATTAGGGATACGAGATGAAAAAACTGTTGAAATGTATGTGATTTTAAGTACGCATTTCCAAGTACTGTGCAGCAATGTTTGTACATTGTTGTAACTGTAATAACAACTGAACTGGTGACGATCCTTGTGGTTTTCCAGAGAGGACACTTTTGACAGACAAAGGATACACTGAGAGGAACTTAGTTTACCTAAAAATGTAACTTCCACTTAAACATCTTTCTATTGTGAATGAAAAATGCAGTTCTGAATTTAACCAGTAAAATTTAAATGAAATAATTAAAGTAGAATTAAATGAAATGAACATAAGGTTGAAACTGAGCCTGCATTTGACTCTTACAGACTATTTGTAAGAAGTTATAAGAGACAGCGCTGCTGTTGATAGGGCTGCTGTGTCCCTGTAAAATAAGAAACTCCAGCATGTACAGACTGAAGCTAGTTGCAGGAGTTAGTTGGTGTTATTCAAAAAGACAACCATGATTGTGAAACAGCCCTTACATTGCACATAGAAGCTCTTCTTGGAAACATGAAAAATCCTCAAAATACGTAATTTAAAAAATTAAAGAATTTGGGGCATTTGAATGCTGCAGCCTTCAGAAGATCAGTATTGCAAATCCAAATAATGCAAAGCATTATTGGGTTACTGATTAACTAATGATACAGTATCTTCTGCTAATTTATCACCGTCTTACATCTACTTCACTTCTTTGGACTCTTCTTTATTAGAGCAGCACGAGTCTTCCCTCTCAATAGCTACTCCACAACGCTAAGCCCTAAAAGTCTGTTCTGCTGTTGCTAGGTGACAGAGGACATGTTTTTCAAGAGGAAGGAGTGTGGAATTACTCCACCATGCTCCTGAGAGAAGACACTGGTGTGCTCATCCTGGGAGCTCGAGAGACCATCTTTGCCCTGGACCTCACAAACATCACCCACAAGAAGGCTATGGTGAGGAAAATTATTATTATTATTATTATTATTATTATTATAAATTTAGGCACTGCCTAAAAGTGGATCTCCCATCTGTTTCTGGGTGGTATAATTTTGTTGTTTTATTTCTTTACTGGCTAACACTGGCCACTGGGTGGTGTGTATGACTGGTAATTACTAAGAATGGCCACTAGGGGGAGTATGACTGGTAATTACTAACAATGGCCACTAGGCGGTGTGTATGACTGGTAATTGCTAACACTGGCCACTGGGTGGTGTGTATGACTGGTAATTACTAACAATGGCCACTAGGCGGTGTGTATGAATGGTAATTACTAACACTGGCCACTAGGTGGTGTGTCTCATCTCATCTCATCTCATTATCTCTAGCCGCTTTATCCTTTTACAGGGTCGCAGGCAAGCTTTTCGCCTATGGGCGAAAGGCGGGGTACACCCTGGACAAGTCGCCAGGTCATCACAGGGCTGACACATAGACACAGACAACCATTCACACTCACATTCACACCTACGGTCAATTTACCTGTTAATTTACAATTAACAGTCACCAGTTAACCTAACCTGCATGTCTTTGGACTGTGGGGGAAACCGGAGCACCCGGAGGAAACCCACGCGCACACGGGGAGAGCATGCAAACTCCGCACAGAAAGGCCCTCGCCGGCCACGGGGCTCGAACCCCCGTGGCAGTGTGTATGACTGGTAATTACTAACACTGGCCACTAGGCGGTGTTTATGAATGGTAATTACTAACACTGGCCACTAGGCGGTGTGTATGACTGGTCATTCCTAACACCGGTATGGTGGCAGGCACGCACAGGACCGAAACCATCAGAAAACAACTCGACGGGTTTCTTTATGTATCCACACTCTATGCCTATGGGGCTCCGCTCGCGCGGGCCGAGCTCCGCTATTCTTGTCCTTCTTATTATTATTATTAAAGCTTTTCCACGAACTGACTGTCGTTTTTAGATTTTAAATTTCTTGGTAGTTCAGGACCTACATCTCAAAATGCCTTCCAGCTTGTGTTTAAAACCTTCTTCACATTCAACCTATGAAAGTCATGAAGCAGAATTTTGTTTTTGATACCAAACACGTTACCTTTAAATATTATCAACCTTCAAAACTTTTTTCAGTTTAACTATTAAAAGGTGTTTATTATTTGCCTTAATCTTATGTTACTATTTACACTGCTTGTTATTTTAATTATTGTACTTTTTTTCTAGTTTCACACATTTCTTATATTCTTATTTATTATTAGGGCCCAAGCACTGGAGGTGCAAGGCCCTATTGTTTTCCTAAGGATTTTATTTTCTTCAAGACTTGGCCATTTTTGAGGTGATTTCCCATGGGCGAAAATTCATAATATTTGGTACACGCATAAGTCCTGGCCACTGCTACTCAGGGATAGAGGCTTGGCCCCAGTTGTGTTCGGGGGAGTCTATAGCGCCCCCACGTCATTGAAACTTTTGCCCGGTATATAGTTTCACCTATCTGTGTGAAATTGTATGAGGTGCCCCAAGACAAACAAAATTGTAAAGTACATTATATTAGCCATACTCAACAGGAAGTGAGTTATTTTTTGTTTTGTGCGTTTTGACAGGTGTTACATTTTGATGTTCTCTTTCAAGGAAGTTTGTTGGATTCATGCCAGATTTGGTATACATGATGTGAAGATGTTGTTGAATTTGAATTGTGAAGGGATTTGCGATATCTTGCGATATCTTGCATTTATATGTTAATCCATGCAAACAGGTAATGTGTTATAAATTTGCCATGCATTGCCTGATATGGCTCAAAGTTCACAGGTGATAGGATATGATGGTTCTGATGATATCCACATGCCCAAAATGACCCTTTGGTTTAGTGCCACCATTTGGCAACAAACGGTGGCTTTTTCATCAATATCCGCTTTACCCCTCCTCGACGGTTCATCAGATTCATTCCAGATTTGGTGTACATTAATTCATGCGTGTCTTGATTTTGTATTGTGAAGGAAGTTTTGATATGTTAGACAGTGTAGTCATAGGGAAAGGATGAATTTGGGCACCTCCAAACAGATAGATGTTTTGGCTCCTTGACTAGTCTGGTGAGTGACAGCATGTGTAACCAATCAAGAGAATGACTGACTTCTAGCGTGCGGTATGTGTAACCAATGAAAATGAATTACTTCTAGCGCGGGGTTGGTCTAGAGGTATCTACGTCATGGCAATTTGTAGACACGTCCGGATTAGGGGCGGCCATGTTTGATTTTGGTCAGCAGTGTTGCTAATGCACTGATATTTCGCATGCTTAGTAAATAAAAAAAAAATCACACTCATTTAATTGTGTTGGTGTGTGTTAATTTGGTGTTTCAGTCAGGGATAATGGTTGATGTGCTGGCCCAATATGAAAATAGTGGATTAGGAGTAACGTTAATAAAACTCAGCTTTGAATCGCCTTATTGTTTATCAGTACTCACCAATGTTGAGAGATGGGCTAATTCGCATGTCTAACAAACAGGATCCTTTTAAGAGATGTAGACATCAGATTTTTATTATCTTGGTTAATTGTGGTGTTTGTCCTGGAATAAACATTGCAATGGATAGAAGGAAAATTCCCTCGCGTGCGACTATAATTGAGTCTCATTTGCTTTCAGAGGCTAAACTAACCTCAGTTCTACGGCTAGGATGAAGACCGTGGGATCAAAATAAACTAGACGATGTAATGCGTCCATTGGTATCACTTGACATGCTCGCAAGAGGGGAAGAGGGCTGCAGTGCTGTGAAAAAGTATTTATCCCTGCTGATTTCTTCCATTTTTGCTTATTTGTCACATTTAAATGTTTTAGGTCCTCCAACAAAGTCTAATATAAGATAAAGACAATGTAAGTAAACACAAAATGCAGCTTTTAAATGATCACTCCATTTATTAACAGGTAAGAGTTAATCAAAACCTGTATCACCCATGTGAAAAAGTAATTGCTCCCTTAAACCGAATAACTGGTTGGACCACACTTGGCAGCAACAACTGCAATTAAATGTTTGCAATAACTTGCAATGAATCTTTTACATCACTGTGCAGGAATTCTTGCCCACTCTTCTTTGCAGAATTGTTTCAATTCAGCCACATTGGAGGGTTTTCGAGCGTGAACTAACTGCACATTGAAGGTCTTGCCACAGCATCTCAATTGGATTCATTCAGGACTTTGACGAGGCTACACCAAAACCTTAATTTTATTTCTTTTGAGCCATTCCAAGGTGGACTTGCTTGTGTGCTTCAGATCATTGTCCTGCTGCATAATCCAGCTGTGCTTGAGCTTTAGGTCACGAACTGATAGGCGGACATTCTGCTTCATGATTTTCTGGTAGAGAGCAGAATTCATGGTTCCATCAATTATGGCATGTCCTCCAGGTCCTGAAGCAGAAAAGCAGCCCCAGACCATCACACCACCATGTTTGACTGTTGGTATGATGTTCTTATTAATGCTGTGTTAGACTTACGGCAGCTGGACTGGGACCCATGTCTTCCAAAAAGTTATATTTTTGACTGATCAGTCCACAGAATATTATCCCAAAAGTCTTGGGGGTCATCAAGATGCTTTTTGGCAAATGTGAGATGAGCCTTTCTGTTCTTTTTGGTCAGCAGTGGTTTGTGCCTTGCAACTCTCCATTGGATGCCATTTTTGCCCAGTGCCTTCCTTATTGTAGAATCATGAGCACTGATGTTAAATGAGGCCTGCAGTTCTTTAGATTTTTGTCAGGAGGTTATTTTGTGACCTCTTGGATGAATTGTTAAAAGCACTCTTGGTTGAATTTTGGAAGGCTGGCCACTCCTGGGAAAGTTCGCCACTATTCCAAGGTGTCCCCATTTGTAGAGGTCTCTCACTGTGGTTTGCTGGAGTCCCAGAGCCTTGGCAAAAGCTTTGTAACCCTTTCCAGACTGATAGATTACAATTCTTTTGTTGCGCATCTGTTCTTATAACTCTTTACTTCGCGTCATCTTTTTAAGATCTATTAGTCCCCCTCACTTAGGTGACCCAGCCGGGGTTGATCAGATCCCGGCTTGCATCCCAGCAGCAACAAGCCATGGGTCTCCCCTCTTCATTCAGAGCCATCTTGTGGCTCTTTTTGTGGCTTTTAGTGATGGAGCGTAGGGGGGCCATACGCTCCCCTAAGGTGTCACTGTGGCAATACATGTCTGTGTCTCATTCCTGTGTTTCATGCTATGATACACCAAAGTGCTCCTTTTGATGTAGTTTATCTATAGAATCATGAACCTCATGAAATTTGAACTGGATAAAATATTTACAACTTGAGTATAATTTTCAAATACAAACACCGCCTTGTTAAAGGAATTTTATACACAAAAACAGTACATCCAATATTTGAAACCATAGCTTTTAACAGACACATGTAAAGTAAATGCCTAAAGCCTCATCACTGGTGGTGCACACATCACATACGCAGGCTTTTGTCACACATCTCAGATGCATGTGCACTGTATGATGACCACGTGTGATGGGTCACAGAACCGGAAGTGCTCGGAGCCTTCATCACCGCTTGTGGCAACATTAATTGAAATATTTTCTCTTTTTGTCAATTCTATTTTTTATTGTATATTTGTTTCACTATTCTATTTGGCTAGGTTTTGTTTCATTATGTCTGTATGCATTTTAAATGAATGAAAGGTGCTTTATTATTATTATAATTGTTGGGTGTAGTAATACATTTTAACCTGTACTGTATTTAAGACTATATCAGTGGACAATTATACTGAGTATCTCTCTTGTAGGTAAAGTGGGAGGTGACTCCAGATATGCGGAAGACATGTTCATACAAAGGGAAAAGTTTGGAGGTGAGATCTCTTTTTGCTGTAAAAATTATAGTTAAATTATCCAGATCAAACCTGTGGGAGTTCCATCAGGGGCTTTTGTTAGATTGGATGTTGACATGATGCATTTCCTCTCACATACATTTGCATTCAGAAGTTTACATACACTCATTATAGACATGAATGTCATGGCAATATTGGGCTTTTAATTATTTCTTTGAACTGTTCTTTTTCTGAGGAAGAATGATTGTACAACATATATTTTTAATTAAAAATACAAATTTGGTGTACAATTTTTTTAATTTATTTTGGGTTTTCTGAAATCAACACGGTTATACATACAGGGTCAAAAATATACATCCAGCACAACTAATAATTGGTCAACAGAACAGTTGTTGAATGAATCGTTGATTATTTCCACAGTGGTGTTAGCAGAGCTCAGGGGAGTGACGAGACAAGGATGAGAACTTTTTTTTTTAACATAAGTAACTTTTCCTTCAGGATGGTGACACAGAGACTGATATGAATGATGTTCATAATCAGTGATAACTCATTTCCTATTGTAAACTTGCTTTAAAATTTAGATTTTGACAGTGATGTTTTTACATAAGTAAATTAGGTTATAAATCTATATGAAGGCAGGATATATTTGCATGGAATTAAAATTCATCTTATCTCATTATCTGTAGCCGCTTTATCCTGTTCTACAGGGTCGCAGGCAAGCTGGAGCCTATCCCAGCTGACTATGGGCAAAAGGCGGGGTACACCCTGGACAAGTCGCCATGTCATCACATTGCTGATACATAGACAACCATTCACACTTACGGTCAATTTAGAGTCACCAGTTAACCTAACCTGCATGTCTTTGGACTGTGGGGGAAACCGGAGCACCCGGAGGAAACCCATGCGGACACGGGTAGAACATGCAAACTCCGCACAGAAAGGCCCTCGCCGGCCATGGGGCTCGAACCCGGATCTTCTTGCTGTGAGGCGACAGCGCTAACCACTACACCACCGTGCCACCCGGAATTAAAATTAAATATTTAAATGTGATTTCATTCTTTCCTTTTTCACTTACTCACAGTAACCAGGCTTTTAAAATGCTGATAAGTGGAAGACTTTACTGATGCTTGATATATATGCAAATAAGACACCAATTTCAATACAGGAAAGTATATATATTGAAAATATCAAACTTTTACTGTATGAAGGGTTTTACAAGGCCAGCACAGATATATTACATTATATTAATGGCATTTAGCAGACGCTCTTATCCAGAGCGATGTTCAACATACCCAGAGCAGCTTGGGGAGCAGTTGGGGGTTCGGTGCCTTGCTCAAGGGCACTTCAGCCTTTCCTGCTGGTCCAGGGAATCAAACCTGCAAACTTTTGGCCCCAAAGCTGCTTCTCTAACCATTAGGCCATGGCTTCCCCATAAATATACATAAAGACTCAAATATGTGTAACAAATCATACATTTCCGAATACAGTAAAGAACCCAAGGCCATGTTTCTTTTAAACCCTGTTTAGCCTCAACACTTTTGTGCAGTAAATATAAAATGCCCTCTGGAAAGAGTCTCCTAGTGCGGACTGTTTGTAAAACAAACATCATTACTGACAGATCTTCTGCATTAGGAACAGGTATGCTATCATACAAAGCCCTCATCTGCATCTCATCTTCAGTGAATCCTTAAACTAGCCCATGAAATTCATCTCATCTCATTATCTCGAGCTGCTGTATCCTGTTCTACAGGGTCGCAGGCAAGCTGGAGCCTATCCCAGCTGACTACAGGCGAAAGGCGGGGTACACCCTGGACAAGTCGCCAGGTCATCACAGGGCTGACACATAGACACAGACAACCATTCACACCTACGGTCAATTTAGAGTCACCCAGTTAACCTAACCTGCATGTCTTTGGATTGTGGGGGAAACCGGAGCACCCGGAGGAAACCCACGCGGACACAGAGAGAGCATTTAAACTCCACACAGAAAGGCCCTCGTCGGCCACGTGGCTCGAACCCAGACCTTCTTGTTGTGAGGCGACAGCACTAACCACTACACCACCGTGCCGCCGCCCATGAAAATATTCTACGTTATTCTTCTGTCTTGTGGTGTTCTGTGACCTGGGCCCTGTACTACGAACGGAGGTTAACCTACCCAGAAGTAACCCAGGGTTCCCCCGCTAAACCGGGGTTGACAAAACCTGGTTATCTTGTTTTGGGTTAAATGGTACTACGACGCCAGTTATGAAGTTGATTTGTTGAACCTGGTTTAACCTAATCAGGGTTAATGTGCGTTCACGTTAAAGGGGAGGTTATCAGCGCAAATCACCACTGTTCACAATGGCACGGTCGCCGTACTTCACGGAGGAAGAATGCGCTGTCATAATGCAAAGCTACGAGGAGTTCAAAACAACATTAAGAGCAAAATCTAACACAGCGGCTGCCAATAAGGAGCGGCAAGCATGTTGGCAACGAATTGCCGATCGGGTAAATGCGTAAGTACATTCTCCCCTCTACATGTTCCAGAACAGAAGTATAGGATGAGAGAGAGCTTCATGATCAATCACAAGTCACAGAAAATGGTCCTTCAACGTGGCCCCAGTCATATATAGCTTGTTTAATGTCCGAAAAATCCTGAATAAAATTTGGTATGGTAAATTCATGGAGTAGCCTACTTAAGCTGATATGTGCACAGAGTCACATGAATTAGGACTACTGACTGTTCAGTCCCTTTGACTAAGTTGGTGTATGTCCTGTGAACATTTCAGAGGCAACAGCAGTGCCAAACGCACCTGGCAACAGGTGAAAATGAAATATAAAAACATCATTCATAATGGTGTGTGCGCGCGCGTGCAAGCAAGCATTCATTTGCCTTTTATTTATTCAAGTTTTATCTGTTTGCCTAATAGTTCAAATTGTTTTGTATATAGTTTATAATGTTGTGTGATATTAATGATAATATTGTGGGAAAACTACTTTGCACGGACGTTCATTTAATTTATTCTATCGTCATTTTGTTTGTTCTATTTTTGTGTATTTTATTTATTTATCTGTTTGTCTAGTTGTATCTATTTTTCTAATAATATATTTTTTTGCATTAATAGTTTGTTTTTTCCTATTAAAATAATCTTGTGTTCTTGTTATAACTTTATCTATTTATCTGACTGTTTAGTTGTATCTATTTTTGTTACAATTTCAATATTTTTAATATAGAAAGTTTGTTTTTTTTCTATTAAAATGTTCTTGTGTGATAACGAGTTCTTGTGTTATATTTATTGTAGTTGTATCTATTTTGTATCTCAGACTTAAATATTTTTGTAAAACAAGTGTTTTTCTATAAAATATTCTTGCGTTCTTGATAACTATGTTCTTGAGTGGGTGTT
This sequence comes from Neoarius graeffei, assembly GCF_027579695.1. Classification (NCBI taxonomy): domain Eukaryota; kingdom Metazoa; phylum Chordata; class Actinopteri; order Siluriformes; family Ariidae; genus Neoarius; species Neoarius graeffei. The sequence goes on along the minus strand of NC_083591.1, from coordinate 39,651,016 downwards.
TTTTTTTAAACAGATAAGCCGTTCTGCATGGACATTCATTGAAGCCCTCATTGTTTTTTAATGGTTATTTATGAGCGTTTAGGGGTTACAATAATGTAAGTCTAGGTTGCTTTATATAAAAGGTATGTCCAGAAATATTGATGTCACTGTCTAAGCAGAGGGATCTGGCTTCTTTAGACGCTGTCTTCTTAAAACTGAATAAATATTTAAAAAGAGCCAAATGAGCCAGCCTTTTGAACGGCTCTTTTCAGAACGAATCACAAAGATGCGGATCCCATCAAAGAGCCATAAATCCCATCTCTAATCTGCGCTCCGATATCGCACGGGTCATCCAGGTACGCTGGTATTGTCTCTAGAGGAAATGTCGGTGGAGAGGTGGTGTTTAAAAAGGGTGTGGTTAATCGGAAACCTCAGGTTAACCAAGAACATAACCTGAGACGAGCAGGTTTGAGATGCAGCGTAAGTTGCCATGGCAGCATACCTCGGTTTGAACATAGCCAACTTTCGTAGTATGGGTTAATCGGGAAGTTACGCTGCACGTGATCAAGTTACTCTCGAAGTTACCCTGGTATGCCAGAAAACCCGCTTCGTAGTACAGGGCCCTGGTCTGGAATGAACTGAATCTCTGTTTTCTGACAGTCCAAACTGTGATAATTCACTGGACCCTGTTATTTCTGTTCCAGACCGAGTGTCATAATTACATCCGGATCCTTCATAAAATGCCAGACGGCAGGATGTATGTGTGTGGTACCAATGCTTTCAATCCAACCTGTGATTTAATGGTGAGTAATATCTCACGTTATTTCACTGCAAAATGTCATTTTCTTGTTATTGTAGACATTAGTAAAGTTTCAATCTTTGTGAATACTTTCCTGCATTGTAACACACCATGTAGATGCCTCATGTAGCCTGTGCTGTGTTCTGTCTTCCAGTCTTATACAGACGGCAACCTGACTCTGGAAAATAGACAACATAATGGGAGGGGAAAGTGCCCATTTGATCCTTTCCAGAGATACGCCTCTGAACTTGTTGGTAGGTGCTTCATCTCTCTTAACTGCTCCATGACGTAACAAATTAAAGAACGCAATGTTCAGTTAGGGAGTTATTTAAAGTGTAACGTCACTCCAGCTCTGAACCTAACCAAGTGCATAATTTTGAAAAATGTCTTAATTTAATTTTTAAAAAAAAATGACATAGAGAAGTACCAAAAGGTTGACTCTACATCAGCATCAGCCTTGCAAGGTTAAGGATTATTTTAACCAATAGCATGGCATTTTGAGACATTTTCAAACCATAAAATACCTATGATAAAAATGGTAATTTTGTCAGTAACAACAGCATTGATGTGCTTCATCACAGTACCATCACCTCATTTAGTTTACAGCTCAAAAAACACATTTAATATCTCTTTATTGTTTTTAGTTCTTTACTCTTTTTAAAATTCCTTTTGCAGTTTAGTAAATGCATTACAACCCCAATTCCAAAAAAGTTGGGACAAAGTACAAATTGTCAATAAAAACGGAATGCAATAATTTACAAATCTCAAAAACTGATATTGTATTCACAATAGAACATAGACAACATATCAAATGTCGAAAGTGAGACATTTTGAAATTTCATGCCAAACATTGGCTCATTTGAAATTTCATGACAGCAACACATCTCAAAGTTGGGACAGGGGCAATAAGAGTCTGGAAAAGTTAAAGGTACAAAAAAGGAACAGCTGGAGGACCAAATTGCAACTCATTAGGTCAATTGGCAATAGGTCATTAACATGACTGGGTATAAAAAGAGCATCTTGGAGGGGCAGCGGCTCTCAGAAGTAAAGATGGGAAGAGGATCACCAATCCCCATAATTCTGCGCTGACAAATAGTGGAGCAATATCACAAAGGAGTTCGACAGTGTAAAATTGCAAAGAGTTTGAACATATCATCATCTACAGTGCATAATATCATCAAAAGATTCAGAGAATCTGGAAGAATCTCTGTGCGTAAGGGTCAAGGTTAGAAAACCATACTGGGTGCCTGTGATCTTCGGGCCCTTAGACGGCACTGCATCACATACAGGCGTGCTTCTGTATTGGAAATCACAAAATGGGCTCAGGAATATTTCCAGAGAACATTATCTGTGAACACAATTCACCGTGCCATCCGCCGTCGCCAGCTAAAACTCTATAGTTCAAAGAAGAAGCCGTATCTAAACACGATCCAGAAGCGCAGACGTTTAAAATGGACTGTGGCAAAGTGGAAAACTGTTCTGTGGTCAGACGAATCAAAATTTGAAGTTCTTTATGGAAATCAGGGACACTGTGTCATTCGGACTAAAGAGGAGAAGGACGACCCAAGTTGTTATCAGCGCTCAGTTCAGAAGCCTGCATCTCTGATGGTATGGGGTTGCATTAGTGCATGTGGCATGGGCAGCTTACACATCTGGAAAGACACCATCAATGCTGAAAGGTATATCCAGGTTCTAGAGCAACATATGCTCCCATCCAGACGACGTGTCTTTCAGGGAAGAACTTGCATTTTCCAACATGACAATGCCAAACCACATACTGCATCAATTACAGCATCATGGCTGCGTAGAAGAAGGGTCCGGGTACTGAACTGGCCAGCCTGCAGTCCAGATCTTTCACCCATAGAAAACATTTGGCACATCATAAAATGGAAGATACGACAAAAAAGACCTAAGACAGTTGAACAACTGGAATCCTACATTAGACAAGAATGGGTTAACATTCCTATCCCTAAACTTGAGCAACTTGTCTCCTCAGTCCCCAGACGTTTACAGACTGTTGTAAAGAGAAAAGGGGATGTCTCACAGTGGTACACATGGCCTTGTCCCAACTTTTTTGAGATGTGTTGTTGTCATGAAATTTAAAATCACCTAATTTTTCCTCTTTAAATGATACATTTTCTCAGTTTCAACATCTGATATGTCATCTACCGTATGTTCTATTCTGAATAAAATATGGAATTTTGAAACTTCCACATCATTGCATTCTGTTTTTATTTACAATTTATACTTTGTCCCAACTTTTTTGGAATCGGTGTTGTATATTCATTATGAATACCCAGCCACTTTAATACAGATGCTGCTCATCATAGCTAAAATTATATTTTTGATGGTTTTATAGGAACATAGCTGAATGGTATCATCCGAATGTTATAACAATATTACAATTTTGCTTGGCATTTAGATGGAGAGCTGTACTCTGCTACATCTGTGAATTTCCTGGGCTCAGACATGGCTGTGATGCGAAGCTTAAATTACACTGTACGATCTGATTACTCGTCTGCTTGTGTCAAAGGTGAGAGTGTGCGTACGGGCGTACACACACACACACACACACACAAAATCAAGTTGGTCAGTGTACAGATAAATGACACCAACATCAACTTTTATGTAAATCTTATTGCACTTAGAAAGGGATAAAGACTTTGGAACTAGAATATTTTGCTGCTGAAATTGAAAATTTCTGGAATTGTATAAAATTGACACTTCTAGTTTACATCTAGTTTAGTTGTGATATTCTTTAATTCTTTGAACTTGAGATTCCTCTATTCAGTTTAAGATTATCACTGACTATTGCTGTGATTTCAGACCCCATTTTCATTGGCATGAAGCATGTTGCTGAGGGAAAGGAAAACCCAGAGGGGGATGATGACAAGATTTACATCTTCTTTAGCGAAACAGCTGTTGAGTATGACTCCTACAGTAAGATCCAAGTGTCAAGGGTGGCCCGCATCTGTAAGGTATTCTTTCCTGCAACAACATGTTGCTCAGCTAACATTACAGTGCTTTTCCCAAATTCAGTCATCCATCCATCCATTATCTGCAGCCACTTTTCCTGTGTAGGGTTGCTCGAACCCAGACCTTGCTGTGAGGCGACAGAGTTAATCACTACACCACCGTGCCACCCCAATCTAGAACTAGCTTTAATAATCTCAGAGTTGGTGTCTTGTATCCTTCTACACTGCAAGAATATCTTAACAAATTAGAATATCTTGAATATAGTTGAAATGATCCAGCATTTCCTATTAGAAGTATACAAGACACCAAGTCTGAGATTATTAAAACTAGTTCTAGATTGTAACCAACTTATTCCAAGATGTCTTGTCAAATAAAATTACCTGTCCATGCAGCAAGATAATTTCACTAGTATTAAGGGATTTTCTCCTCAAATTCAGTTTTCAGTTTTTGCAGTGTACATGAGTTAACAGACACCACAAGTGGCTTTTGGATAGCCATACACGTCACAAATTGAGTCATTTATGTTTTGAACTCACGTTTTTTGAGTTCTTTTGAGAAGCACTCTTTGCTTCTTTTGAGAAATAAATGCGAAAATTCGAAACATTATCTGCCCAAAGAAGAATACTTTTACAATAAATATTTGGTTACATTTATAATGTGTAATACATTTCATAATGTGCATAATACATTTTACATTTTATAGTGTATAATTTATAATGTTTATTTCATATTTACTAAATAAATATGACTTAATATTTATCACTTGCTAAAATGTCTTTTTTTTGCAGCATTGCAGCAATTATTCTCATTCCCTCTGATCTGTCTTTTCTAGGGGGATAGAGGAGGAAAGTGGCTACTGTATAAGAAGTGGACTTCATTTCTAAAGGCTCGTCTGGACTGTCCTGTCCCTCAAAGCAAATTGCCTTTAATTATACAGGATGTTTTCCTCTTCTGCCCAGGCCCCTGGAGAACCTGTATGTTCTATGGAGTCTTCACTCCTCAGACGTGAGTATAGTTCAGTTCAAACATGACAAAAGAGTAGGTTTGAATAACTGTAATGAAGACCCTGCAAAAAAAATCAACATTATAAGACAATTATTGATATTATATGTCAATTTCAATCACGATTGTGGTTATATACCAGTCTGACAATGCACATAGCAATCAAGCCCTAAAATGGAGGACTTAAACATTACCACTTGTATTAGATCAGCCTAAGGTCGAGGGATGCCCAAGGTGATTAGGGCACATGGATAAGCTAATAAGCTTTTAAAATTCGCAAATATTTCTAGGTGTTTTATGGTTTGCCATTAACTACAGAACTGCACAGTGTATTTCTAATTTGCATCGTGTTTTCTTTTAAATTGCAGTAGCCTTTTGTTTCTGATTCATAAACTGCCTTTAATTTGTTGAATGTAATAGTAGATATGTAATAACCTATATGTGTACTACATACCCATTATGTTCCCATACAACAATGGGCACCATACACATTCACACACTCATTCACATCTATGGGCAATTTAGTGCAGCAACTCCATGTTACTGGCATGGTTTTTGGGAGCTGGGAGGAAACTGGAGGAAATGATATAAAAGTAATATAAATACTGATCCTCATAATATGCAGTGCGTGAGACTTATTTGGTTTACAACACAGTCAAATGAAATTCTGTCAGTCAAATTAAATCATGGATACAGTTGCCTTAGATACTGCTTTATTTTTGTGTAAAGTATTTTCAGTACAGTGTTGTACTATAATATGAAATGTATTCACTTTTGGAGGTTACATGATGCAGTGAGGTGAAGAGAAAATTATTTAGGGGATTCGAAACCTGCCTTAATTTCAAATTAGACTGCGATGTAAATCTAGAAATTGCTTAAATATTTTTTTATCTACTAAGATGTCACAGCCTAGCGCGAGTTGGCCTAGTGGTTAGCGTGTCCGCCTCTCAATCGGGAGATCGCGAGTTCTACTCAGGATCGGGTCATGCCAAAGACCATCATAAAAAATGGTACCTACTACCATCTGGCAAGGCACGCTGCAATACAGATGCGAGTGGGGAGTCAAACTCTCACGGTTACCAGAGGACTAGCCCCCCACTGTAACCCTTGCTATGTGAGAGGCCGAGGGAAACGGACATTGGCGGCGCCACATGGCGTGGGAAGGACTTTGATTTGACTTTTGAAGATGTCACAGCCAGTTAAAACCTAAAGAACTTGGGTAAAAAGTAATCATAACTCTAGCAGAAACCCAACGCTTAATTAGAAGTAGCTTTTTAAGTTCCATCCTAACGCAGTCATTTCATTGCTGTGATTTGATCGACAGGAGCACATCACAGTTCTCTGCAGTGTGTGCCTTTCGGATACAAGACATCAGGGAAGTGTTCTCTGAAGGCAAATTCAAAACTCTGTACAATAACTATCCTGTTAGACAATGGGTGACGTACAACGGAGAAGTGCCTGACCCCCGTCCTGGAGCTGTAAGTTCAGCACTTATCAACTAATTTTGCAACAGTCATTTTCACGTTAGCTGTGGTGAAGGAAAAAGCGTTTTAAAAGGGTCGATTCCCCTTTCCCAGAACCTTGTTTTTTGTCTTTGTTTTGAATGCACATGACCCATTTAAATAACCATGGGAAAATGGAATGGCTTGCCAAAAGAATAAAAAAATAGAGATACTTTGATAAAATATCTTCAATTTCATGTTCAAATTTAAGATCTATGGCCTAAGATGTTGCCAAATTGTTACAGATTGTTTTAGGAAAATCATTATCATGGAAAATAGCTACTTGCTACTTGACGCAGAGGATTCTGGGAAGGGTGAGCCAGTCTCTTTAATTAGGTCAGAATATAATAAAGAGACTTATACCACAGTTGAACGTTCGCTTTTGATTCATCAGAAAGCATTGATTAATTTTGTATCACAGTGTGGCTCGGACAGTAGTTTCAGTTGCAAGGGTTAAATTAATGCTCATGTTAACATTTCCTTAGAAATAACTTATACATGGGCTTACGTGGACTGTGTCATTGGAATTGGAATATTTTATGTCCAAAAGTAACCTAATACAATTTGCATTTGTACTGCCTTTCTTCACACAACGTGTGACACAAAAGTCTAGGTATGCCAAAGTAGCAAGCTGGATAATGTTAGCTGTTGCTCTCTCTCTCTCTCTCTCTCTCTCTCTCTGTGCAGTGTATCAACAATAACGCAAGACAGAAAGGGTTTTCCAAGTCTGCGGATTTGCCGTATAAAACCCTTCAGTTTGCCAGAGACAGCCCCCTGATGGATCAGGCAGTGACTCCGTCCTCTCACCGGCCCCTACTGGTGAAGAAAGGAGCTGCATTTACACGTATAGTGGTGGCCAGCACTACTGCCCTGGATGGGAGCAGCCATCAGGTCATGTTTATTGGCACAGGTAATCATTTAGTGTACGGTTTACATCATTTATAAAAAAAAAAATAGATCAATTTTATGGGTTACATAAGTCTAAGCAAAACACATTTAAATACATCCAGGACAGCAAATTGTAGTGCTTGCTCACATAAGCATTCACAAATAAAACATGTGTTTGTAACAGCAAGCGGTTCAGTGCTGAAAGCAGTCGACTATAATGGAGAGATGGTGATCATAGAGGAGATGCAGCTCTTTAAACATTCTGAGCCAGTGAAGATACTGCGCCTCTCCACCACCACGGTAAGCCTCAGAATATTTACATTTGATTTTCTCCTCCCTGAAGCTACACCAAAAGTTTATAGGTGGTATAAGCTGGTTTTGAAACTGGGTGCAGTTCCAGGAACTGATCCCTGGTCAACCTGAAAATGGTGGCTGAGATTTGTTTCAGGACTAGATGTTGGTTAAAGTGGTTTAGTTGCCATGCTGCGTCCTGTTTTAATGTTCGTTCTGGCAGGGATGGGGATATTGTGTGATATATTGCCCAAGTGCCTTCTGGTTGTATTGAATAAAGAAAGAGGCTCATATTGTTTTTGCATATAAGTGAGCAACTTTAACTCGCCTTGCCTCAGTTCTGTAAAACACATCATTAACTAGCTACATTTATTGTGAATTTTCTCTGTGACTTTTGTCAAACATTTTACACCTATTGCCATTGTGGGATATTTTATGATCCTTATGAATTATGTTTCAGAATAAATCTGAACTTTTGTTTGCCCAGTGTGATAGCCACACTGTAAATAAAAAGGGTTTAGACATGTCTTATTTAAATACCCCTAAATGTAAGACTTAGAAGACATGTCTTGGGTATTTAGCAATGCCTGGAAGACATGTCTTGTGTCTACTGATAGACACTGGTGTCTTTATAATAGACACGTGTGTTTTCTTGCATCTTCCATATGCACCCATGTCTTCCTAGAAGACACTGCAGTATTATTTAAATACCCCAGTGTTTCATGTAAATATCCTGGACATGTCTGAAAATTTTTTTTTTTTACAGTACACCAGCTTTTCACATCATTCTTTCATGCAGACTTCACTTTTTGCACTAACCTTTCCTGCCAGCAACTATGAATGATCAGCAAGGTTTATTAGATGCATACATGTACAACTTGGGGCTATATATATCTCCAACGGAAAAGCCATTTAAGGCTCATAGCAAGCTTTATTGAAACTTACCTAATTTGGGATTTATCTCAATTCGGTTCACAAATGTTTATCTTAGCTGAAGTCTAAGCTAAAGTGAACAATGCTTTTAGCCAGACTGTTAGTAACTCTGTGCTGAGGAACGTATGGTGATTTATTATAAATTTTATTTTTTACAGACACATCCACGTAGATAATTCTCAATAAATTGTATCTCCTCTGTATTATAGTATGTAGTATATCATGTTGACCTTCATGCTCAGCTCTGAGTCTGTCTCTACCCACTGAGAATTTTGAAAAATGCTATAAAGTGGGCAAAGGGCTGAGAGGGGACGGGGGCGTGGTTGAGGAGGGATGTGGGGTGGGGAAACAGCATAAACTCTTGTGAATGAGTCTTGATCAGCATATTATTTGAAAATGATTGCAATTTCTTCCATTCAAGGTTGGGGTCTGGGGGAGATGGGCTGCCCACCTCTGATTACAGTGCATTAATATTCCTTTTGTTATACATTTCATGATGTAGATAAGTCTAAAATGGGTGACTCTATCAGAATCGACTGTGCAAGGTTCATGATGATTTAAACAGCTGATCATGTTTTGAACTGTTTTCAGCCCACAAAACGTCAATTACAGCTCAAAAAACTCATTTCAAGTTTGCAGGAACTCTTATGGACTTGAGCTGCTTTTGAGTTGAATATAAAACTAAAGCCAGTTAAAGACTGTCATGCCCTGTGAATCCATCGATGTAAGAATCTTATAGGCAAGGGTTTTTTTTCTCACTTTCAAAAAAAAAAATCACACTTTTACACTGATGAAGTGATTTAGTAATCGGAATAATATTTATAGAAACTTACTTGTTTAGTTTGGGAGAATATTTTTATAAAATGCATTTCTTGAATGGATTTATCTTGTCTTTTTGTTAGTTTTCCAAAACAATATAGAAATACAATTTTCCTCCCATTTTAACAATTTTAAATGGGAACATGCACACCTTAAATTTTGATTTTGTGCCATCATCAATCACACTAGAATAGCATAACATTATTATATCGTTACTTAATCATGATTAAGTATACTCATCCAATTCATTTTATGATTACTTTAATTGTATCTACTTGAACTTGAGATTCAGTTTCAGCTTGACCCACATTTCAATAACTGGTGCACATATTTTGTCAGGGTCAGCTGTATGCAGGCTCCGAGGCGGCAGTGGTGCAGGTGCCGCTGAGTGCATGTGGCCATTACATCTCCTGTATGGACTGTGTGCTGGCCAGAGACCCGTACTGTGGCTGGGACTTCTCCTCCGACAGCTGCATTGCTATAAACAACACTCACCAAGAGACACACAGGTACCTAACGTACACCACTCGTGTTCTGTAACGTCATTATGGAAGGAATAAAACATGTGCTATCAAAGGAAAACAGGAATAGGAACAATGGGGTGGTGCGATGCAACCTGAAGTTAATCCTACAAAAGGATGCCCTTAATCGTCTTATTCCTCCTACATATACCACAGCGATTTGCAGATGATTGCAATTTTTTTTTTATTTGAGAATGATGTCATAGTTTTATCCAATTATACAGTAGTTACATTCAATGTTGTGTAGTGTCCACTAAACAAGCTAGTTCTTATGTTGTTACAGAAGCTATAGACAGCTGTTCCTTGTTTAAGAAAAAAAAAACTGTTACTGTTACTGGGGACACCTTGCATTAATGTTAAATAATCAAATAAATAATCACCTCAAGAAAAGCATCACCATATCAATTATTAGTTTTTTTTTTTTAAATTACATTTCCTTATTCTTTTATGAAATAGATTATGTGGTGCACCCACCATGCAAGTCCCTGTGAATGAGCCGTTGCTCTAGAAATAGTAGCGTGTTAGAATGTAGACATTAATATAAACCTCTGATGTGTCTTGCAGCTAGCACTACTCTCAGTTACTCTTATAGAAAACCAGTCACCTTCTGATTTTTGATCCAATCAGAATCAAGAATTGAACAGCACTGTGGTCTAAAAGATTATATTGACTTCAATGTTAGATATACTGAATTTTCTCTCATGTCTGTATTTTTCCTGTATTTCTCCCAAAGTGAGGTGATTCAGAGTCTGAGAGATGGAAATGCTACACGTTGTCCTCCATTCGGTATGTTAACAGATTTATTTCTTTATATCCAGGATTACAGCTCATACAGTATTTACACTAAAAAGGTTTAATGAACTTCACTGACTGTAAGGGTGAATATACATGCAGCAGAAGTGTTTTAAGTTCATTGTAACTGTCATGGCTGAATTACGATGTCATTTGTGTGTTACAGAGAGCACAAAGACCATTAAAAACTTCCAGCCGGGTAGTACGGTAGAGTTGCAGTGCCAACCTGGATCAAACTGGGCTCAAGTGAAGTGGCTTGTCAACAATCATCCAGTTAAAAACTCCAACATGCACCGCATTCAACACAACAGCCTGTTGATCCTCACTGCCACAGGCAGCGACATGGACCATTACACCTGCACCTCTGAAGAGACCTTCAATGGCAAAACGTATACCACCCAAATTATTAAATATGAACTGAGGCTGGAGGACTTCACGGGGCCTCCTTCAATCCAGCCAGTGGTTGAGAAACAGCAGAACACCCCTCTGTACTCCCAAAGTTCTAGTCATCATCCCAATATTTATGTTATTTGCGCCTGTGTCATGGTACTTCTACAAAAGGTATTTTCCCATCCCGAGACGTTTCAATAAAGCTGAGGAAAGACCACAGACAGGGTGTCTACAGGTTTGTCCAAGTTAAATTTAAGACTTTTTAAGACCATGCTCCAAAAAAAATTAAGACCAAATCTAAAGTCACGCAAAAACGTACTCTTTTGAAAAAAAAAAAAAAACTATATAATTTAATGTAACTTATTGTTCTTGTAAACATTCACCAGAAAACACTATTCTAGTCGAAGTACTTCATTTCTTTTCCTTGACAGGCATTCACACACTCAGAACACAATATAAGGATAGGATAAACTTGTAACTATGTGACAATCAGAATGCAGTCACAATGTTTGATTCCAAGGCCATCCTTAAAAAAAAATCCGTTTCCTGTCCACCGGGTGAGCAAAAAAATTTTCAGTAGGGAGGTGAGGGATTTTTTTTTTTTAATGGATGGATAAGAAGTCGCAATGCTGTGTTTGCTTTTTCTTTCAGTACTTTTTTATTACAAAAGCAGACACATTTAATAAAATGACAGTTTAATCAACTGAAACTTGTACAAAAACTTTAAGTTAGCATTTTAAATGCTGACTGCAACATTTGCAAAACTTTTACAAAGGTACTTAAAATGTCCGACACACGGACTTTTTGTAGTTCTAAATCGAGCGTTAGGCCTAGTTCGGATGAAATTACACTATTAAAATGATCACTGAATGATTTGTTTTTCTGAATCTTTACTATTTTGTTGTTCGCTAGAATACCATTTTGCGATTTCACACTTAAGTAAATGTTTGAAAACTCCGGATCTCCTTCCTTCATGGTGGCTGCTATTTTTTTGTGCCGCACGGCGCATGCGCAGAGCTGATTCGACAGGGCTTTCCACAAGCGCCGGCTGCCGGCCATACAGCCGACTACACAATTAAGTCCAGCCGACTACTTTAATGACTATTATTTTTGTAGCCCACAGGCTCTAAATATTAATTTTCGATTTTAATAAAATTAAATGTTTATCTAACGGACTGACAATAATGTCAAACTGAACCGCACTCATTTAAGTTGTGATTCGCGCTGTTTGTACTGATAATAACCACAAATTCCCCGCTGACTTCGTTGATCAAGGGAGAGTAACTCATCCGCGGCCCCGACATGCGGTGTGTTCGCGCGCACTCGGTGGAGGCAGCAGTGTGTCAGGGCCGTCGGAGGCGACATCAGGGGGAACAGAAGCAGAGATGACACTTATTTTGTCTCCGGTAAACCAGACTTCTCTCGTTCAATTACGTGCTGGCATCAAAAGACACCGTTGGTTGTAAATTAAACCAAACTGAGTCGTTGGAGTGTATTTGCATACACAAATGATTATATACAATACACTGAGTGTTTAATTGTGTAGCCACCACTGCAGACCATTGTCGTTGTTAATTCATAGCATGCTCAGTTGTGTGAATGTGTCATGCACCGAAAATAAGAGATTTACAAGCCAGGAACGCCTTATGATGCAATATGCAAGAAAAGAAAGATGATTTACTGCCATTTTACTTTGTATTTGAGTAAAGTGAATAAATAAATGGTCTGTGGAAAATACATTTAATCCTGGGAACTGCGTGCACAGGAGTTTATTATTAGTGATGCAGTGCTATGCATTGCAAACTACTGACTCCCATATAGGGAGCAAAGCACAGCAAACTCTTGTTCTTCCGTTTTTCATCTTCTGTACAAATTTCGATTTCGAATAACCCAATAACCGTACATCGCACACAGACAAACAATACATCAAAACGTGCGGCTCGATCGGACTCGCTATGCTATTACTTTGTTCAGCACACAAAATTTCCCATTCACTTTCTATGGAATTAATTGAAAAAAATTGCACATTTTCAATGTTTTTCAAACATCCGCTGCTCTGGCATGCTTTCACCTAGAGACAAACTTTAAAACGGAGACAAAATTCTCCTGTGTGGATCTGGCATTCAACTTTTTTGCTAGGCTCTAGACTTTTTGATCAGTCACAGATCAAACACCATGAGCAAATCTGGAGAAATTCAGACTTTATAATGGGTGTCTATTGCGTTACACACCAGCGGAGCTCAGGAGTTTAGAGTGTAGGCAGCTTGAAAAAAAAAGCTCTAACTTTCTCATTTAAACTGTGTTTTCAGCCACAATTTTCACTCTACACACAGTTTTCTCAAAAGTAGTAGCCACACTTGTCTTGATTCACACAATGTGTCTACCTGAGCAATAGGATTTACAGTTTTTGAATGAGAAGCCTGATGCGCCGTTTACACATACCCGGGTATTTTTAAAAACGCATATTTTCTAAACTCCGTTTTCCAAAATAACTTCGTGCACACAGCTGCGTTTTTTTAAAATTACGTTTATATTGATCCGCATAAATACGCTGTCAAGAGCTGTTAAACTCTCTCTCTCTCATATATATACATACACACACACACTCTCTCTCTCTCTCCCTCCTTCTCACACACACACACTCTTTCTCTCCCTCTCTCACACTGCTCTCCCTCACACACACACACTGTCTCTCACCCCCTCTCTCCGGCCAGGTCCCGGAAGTGACCGTGCTGCCCTAAACTGTGTTAAATGGAACAGGGGGCCGGGCCTTTCCTCCTCGTTTGTCGTTTTTGTTTGATATTTCAAAAGTATTGTATGAACATTTTGGCACAAAATTGATTCCATAGTTAACCGGAATAATCTAACGAGGAGGAAAGGCCCGACCCCCTGTTCCATTTAACACAGTTTAGGGCAGCACTGTCACTTCCGGGACCTGGCCAGAGAGAGGGGGTGAGAGACAGAGAGAAAGTGTGTGTGTGAGGGAGAGGAGTGTGAGAGAGGGAGAGAAAGAGTGTGTGTGTGTGTGTGTGTGTGTGTGAGAGAGGAGTGTGAGAGAGGGAGAGAAAGTGTGTGTGTGTGTGAGAGAGAGAGGGTGTGTGTATGAAGGAGGGAGGGAGAGAGAGAGTGTGTGTGTGTGTGTGTGTGTGTATGAGAGAGAAAGCAAACAGGCGAATATAGCTCTTAATAACAGAAATGCTGCTACTCTGAGTGTTTCCATGCTTGTCATATGTACAATGGTCGCTCTTTTGTGGCACGAAGATTGCCTAAAACTCCGTTTTGGTCTCTTTACACACAAATGCAAAACGGAGTTTTCAAAAAATCTCCACTTTTGCCGGGGTTTTTAGAAAGAATCGTTTTCAGAGGAAAAAAACTCCGTTTGTGTATAAACGAAAGGCACAAACGAAGGCAAAGGTCTGCGTTTTTAAAAATACCCGGGTATGTGTAAACGGCACCTGAAAGTAAGGAGAGGACAAATCAGAAATGTCGCTTGTTTTTAACTCGCTCTATTGTCCACATTTTTTACACTAGGGACAAAAAACTTACATCAATGTGTTCATGGGAGCCTTGTAGCACTCAATGTGCAAGAATTTTGTGAATAGCTCCTTTCGTTTCCGTGTAAATCAGCGTTGTTCGAGGAGAGGGAACTCTGAGAAAAAGCGCTCTTTGCTTGTCATAGTGTCTTTTCCCTGCACCTGAGCACCGTTACCAAGGCGACGAGCTCCACTCAGGGAGCAGAGAGGGGAGGGGCTGCTCTCTCTCTCACACCATAGGACTTACACAACAGGTCAGGCACTGAGTGGTTGTCAAGTACGCGTGTGTCTAGCAACCCGTGGATTCAGAGCCTGTGCGGTATAATTGTGAGCATCAAAAACGATTAAACTTTTTCCCCATCCAAAGTGTACCACATTTTAACGATATGACTGAGTAAAATCTCCATAAATTTAAGATTGAAAATTTAAGACCACAGGGTTTGAAATTTAAGACTTTTTAATGGCCTTATTTGAGGAAAATTAAATTTAAGACTTTTTAAGACTTTTTAAGGACCCGCGGCCACCCTGACAGAGCACATCTGGATGTCAGGAGCCACTGCAAATAGTAAACAGCAATAAGGCAGCATCAGCAGGGTACAATTAGTGTTACAATGTGCCTTGAGGACTACTTAAAATTCCCTAATGCACTGGAATGGTTTTAAGCACAGCATGTTTTATTGCCAGTTTTAAATAAATAAATAATTCCAAGCTGCCAAATGCATTTGAATATGTATTGAAGATTATGTATAAAAATTGACAGGATTATACAAACAATATCCATAAGAACGAGCCATAAGGTCTGACCTTTTTCCATTTAAAAAAAAAACTATTAAAATATTATGAGGGAACCTAGTGGTAGTGACAGGCATGTAACAGCAGAGGTAAGGTGCAAAACAGGTGGTATTTTTATTCACATCTGTGGCTGGAGAGGTGGTGCAGTAGGGAGAACTTGCAGTGGATTTGGCAGTTTGAAGCAGGGGGTGACCAAAGGTGCAAGGTGAAGGGCTGGAGCCTAACGTGGCTGGCTGGTGGCTTTTCTTCCATCCCAGCATGAGAAGAGTCATCTGTTGAGGGGAAAACACACAGAGCATTAGATGAGCATGGTGAAGACATGCTCACTCTCTGCAGCGTGCGCAGCCCTTACATACCCTGCTGTGAACTCTGGGAGGGTGAATTAGTGCCTGCCAGCCGTGTTGTGTTAAACTGCTCCTCCTCTCGTGTGTGTGGCACTGTCTTCAGCTGGTGGTGCTGAACCACTGTTGTCTGCTTTCAGTGCACTGACTGGGGGCGCCGTCTTCTTCAACACAATGATGGAGCGAGGAGCGCTTCCAAAGGAGGAGACAGCTCTTAACCCACCATCGTTATAATATATTCAGGTCTAGACAGTGCATGAGAATAATACCACCATTAAATGATGTTTTGTGAAAATATCAGTGCACACCTGGAGCCCAGACATGTCTTTTCATATAAGATACAACAATATTTCTCTCAAAATCCATGACAAAAAACATATTTGGCACATCCAGACCTCTAGGTTGTGCTTTTAAAATGTGTCCTGTTGAAACTTGCAGCTGCTGGAGCCTCGAGGTTTGACACTCTGCTGCCAATACAGTAACTCACTGAAGCTTGCAGAATTTTACACCTCTCTTATTGCTCATTGTGTATAACTTTTTTTTTATTCTAACATTCAGTGCATAATTGTTTTCACATTGAAATAAACTGTGAATTTATGATTGTTATATCTTTGGTGTACGGAACCATGATTCTCAGTGTATATGATGTGACCTGTAAGAAAATTCAAAGTGCAAAACTTTTTATATTCTGATGAGGTTTCATTAAAAGGATGCTGCTCTTTCATGTGTCATTAACTGATCATTGGATATGGAATACGATGTCAATTGTAAATGCGAGATGTAGCATAAGAATAAATTACACAAGGGAAGCAACATCTTTTTAACCAAACCTCTTCAATTATAATCTGTCTTACAGGTGTAGGTGCAATAAGCTTATCGAATCAGTCTCATGTAAAAAGGGATCAGTCTCATAAATTCATTAATTCAAGTGTCTAATAGTTTATAGCTAAACTATTAAAATCAACGGAATAACTTAGTGGTGATGCTGCTATAGTTTTAGTGAGTATTGTAGCTCTAATGTAATACGTTTACTCTAGATCTATAACATTCGTATAACAACCAAATAGGTGAAAGCAATTAGAATACTTGTTGGCAGAGGTTGGCACTCAGTGAATATTGTAGCAATAGACAGGAAAAGGTACCATTTATTGAAATACCTGACACGAATTAGCAAACTAATACTGATCAGAGCCCTGTGATGACCTGGCAACTTGTCCAGGGTGTACCCCGCCTTTCACCCGTAGTCAGCTGGGATAGGCTCCAGCTTGCCTGCGACCCTGTAGAACAGGATAAAGCGGCTAGAGATAATGAGATGAGATACTGATCAGATATAGCAACAATAGCAGCCAAGGAATAATTCAATATAAATGATGATGCAATGTATACAAGTAATAATCAGTAGTGTATAAAGCAATAGTCAGTAGTAAGTAGAATAATAACCAGCAGTAAACAGGATGAGAAATCAGCAGTGAATATGATGATAACCAAGGCACTAATGGTGATCAGAAGTAATGGGCTATATGCAAGTGTGACAGTGTAGGGGCGAGTGAATGTTAAAATGTGAGAGAGAAATCACGTGTGTGTGTGTGTGTGTGTGTGTGTGTGTGTGTGTGTGTGTGTGTGTGTGTGTGTGAGAGAGAGAGAGAGAGAGAGAGAGAGAGAGAAGGTGCATATGCACAGCTGCACACTAACGAGATGAGGAGGAGCTAGGAAGAGAGAGCGTGCGAGGATGCAGGCCCGTTTCAAGCTATTTGGGGGCCCTAGGCAAAGGGGGATCTGGGGCCCATAATTATCCCCCCCTCGACGAAAGGCCTTATGGCCGCCTACCCACTGAAGACTTAATAAATAAACATCACACATATTGTAATCATTCTTACAATTTTTACTTAATAAATGAACTCTTTACATTATTATAAATAATTATCAAACCCAATTAAACACAATAATAGACAAAATATATATATACACACACACATATATATATATATATATATATATATATCATCTCATTATCTCTAGCCGCTTTATCCTTCTACAGGGTCGCAGGCAAGCTGGAGCCTA
This sequence comes from Neoarius graeffei, assembly GCF_027579695.1. Lineage (NCBI taxonomy): Eukaryota > Metazoa > Chordata > Actinopteri > Siluriformes > Ariidae > Neoarius > Neoarius graeffei. Next base: position 39,633,397 of record NC_083591.1, on the reverse strand, counting down.
TCCCAGCTGACTACGGGCGAAAGGCGGGGTACACCCTGGACAAGTCGCCAGGTCATCACAGGGCTGACACACAGACAACCATTCACACTCACATTCACACCTACGGTCAATTTAGAGTCACCAGTTAACCTAACCTGCATGTCTTTGGACTGTGGGGGAAACCGGAGCACCCGGAGGAAACCCACGCGGACACGGGGAGAACATGCAAACTCCACACAGAAAGACCCTCGCCGGCCCCGGGGCTCGAACCCAGGACCTTCTTGCTGTGAGGCGACAGCGCTAACCACTACACCACCGTGCCGCCCTATATATATATATATATATATATATATATATATATATATATAAAAATATGAAAATAAGACAAAGTAATATAAAATGTGCAAATAACACAACACTAAATATTTACAGTATATACACAAGTAGAAATAACTTCAAATGGTGATTAAATGATTACAAACATGAATAAGAATCTTAATAAGAACCAGCACACACAGAAAAGTGCAAAAGGTATAGAAAAAGACTGTGCAGATCCGGACAAAACTGAGTTTAATTCCCACTGAAAGAAGTACCGTTTTCTCGCTTATCATGTCCAAAATCTGACTTGAGCTGCGGCGATATTACACCAATATGCCCCATTCCCAACGTTATAGTCCCAAACTAACTCTGACTATGACATTTTGATAAACACAATAAGTTAATCTGGGAGAAGTTGACAGTCTTTCACCTATTTGTGTGGCACATATTAGAATTTTTAGCCAGTCCTTGCAAGTTTGTAAGCCTGTTGTGCATGACAACGTTTACATCACTGTTATAAACACTGTCTACAAGATAACTACCATTAACGTAAACTAGCTACCAAATTTGCTTGTCGACCCGCTTGGTATTAATGAGTGTGTACATTCTCACTTACCAGTGTCTTGTTTTTTTCTGTCTTCCTCTTCCCTTTTCTTCTTTCTCTTCTGGCTCCCTGAGGGGTAATTTCGCTTCATATTTGATTTTGTTTTTGTTTTTTTTTGCCGCGGAGCTCTGCAACCACTTGACTGGACGGAGATGGGCATTGAGGGGTTGACAACAGACCGTCATTGCACTTTTCGGCCAAAGCATGTAGGGAGGCGCTGTTGTACATTAGGGGGCCCCCTTGGAACTAGGGTATTTCAACAAGTGTCATTCGGCGCTGCGCTGCCGCGCTCAAAAAGTTGTCATTGCTATAGACCCCTTTCACATGACGTCACCGCGCCGCGAGATTTTGTTAGGCACCATATTGGAAGACCAAGTACATGCACTCACAATATAAAACAAAGTACGAGCGAGAGTAAAGTGACACGATGGATGATAATTCGGGTTATGTGAGTACCAGTTGCAGAAAGGGCACGGTATGTGGAGAAACTGGCTGTGATTGATGGGTTTGACCCATATGATAAGACTCGGGGCAAGGGAGAATGGAAACATAAGGAGGACCGGACACCAATTCTGCCATCTGTTTGCTACCCAGACATTGTAAACTATTTGTTGTTTACACCCAGTGCCTACACTCAGTGTTCGAACTATGCCGATATTTTCGGGGGGCCCCTTTTTTTCCCTTGGGGGTGTGTGTGCTTGCGCTTGTCTTGGAGCGCGGATCTCCAAACACATGAGAAGCCTTGCGCTTGTCTCAGAGCGCGGATCTCCAAACACATGAGAAGCCTATCTTACGCACATATCACACGGCCTCCACACCTCCACACACGCATCGCGTCTGAAGTCATAACTCATCAGGGGAAATCGTGTCCGCATTGGTCCGCATTGGCATGTTCAAAAAACAACCTCGCGTCAACAATGATACCACACGCAAGAAAAAAAAAACAGTCAGGCTACTCAACAACCAACCTGGCAGCAGTGAGCAAGCCCCAAACCATCCTAAATTATTATTATTATTAAATTGTAGAAGTCTGGGAGGCTTGCTCCTCATACAGTTATCAACTTGGGGCCACTTTAGCATGTTTTAAATCTGAATTTCTTGCGTTTGCTTACCTCAAAGTGTTCGCAGATCATGCACAGACTTATCCATTATATCCACAGTTTTTTGCCAAGTCTCACACAGGTTTCTTTCAAGTCTACTGTTGGGCCAATAAATCATAAATAAAACAGCTCAGATTTGTTTGTTTAAGTCGTTTGCCACTCCACTTCATTCTCGTGGGTTCACATACCGCTGCCGTTATTATCCCCTTATCACGAGTTTGTTGGTCTTCCAAAATGGCGCAGGGTCTGTTTACTTCCGGTTTCGGGTGACGTCAGTGAAAGGGGTCTATTGAATACATAACCAGTCGTTCGGCAGCGGGGGCCCTTTGAGGGCTGGGGCCCTAGGCAATTGCCAAGTCTGCCTACCTTGTTGCAACGGGTCTGCGAGGAGGGGAGTGAGGGAACAAGGCTGTGCGCGGGCAAGAGATAGGATTTTAGAGATTTTTTACCCTAAAAGCCATTTATTTTATCATCAAAATTTTACAAATGTTGTTGAAATACCATACCCTGTTTGCTTACAAAATTGACACTTATACAAAAGTAGAACTCTCTTTCAAGTACATACATTACTTAAACTTTCATTTGATAAAGATCAACTACACCTATGTAAAGGAAACATTGACATAGGCCTTTTGTGATAAATTTTGCATATATACATTCCAGGTGAGCACCAACATGATACTTCAAATTTGCTGCTCTAAATCCAAACTAAGGTAACACATTCACTGCTATATTAAATAATGGTTTATCACTAGTATTTATATAAAATGTGCAAATTTGATAGAAGCTGTAGATTCTTACCTCATACATGTACAAGTCCCAAACTGTTTATATGATTTATGAATACATTTTTCCTTTGGTTCTATAAAGTGTTTGTCTATTTACAATATACACAACTATTTACAGTTTTATGGTGCAGAAAATGTATTTCTTCTTTATTTTGAGCTTTTTAGCAAGAGCTAAAAGCTTGTTGGTCCTCTCCCTCTTTTTAGCCAACTCCTCTTGATTTTTCACGTTCCAGCCTTGCTTTCTTTTGCTCCCTGTCTAACTCCTCCTTGGCCTTTCTCTTACTCTGCATGCTTCCATCGAAACTTGTTTTTCAGATCCGCATCTATCTCACACACTTTAGCTTCGTCGCGAGTCTCGATAACATTCGGCATTTTGATTGATACAAAACTGCATACACGAGTATTGCTGCAGTACTCCACACGTGCAAAGAACCAATCATGTAGCTGTCTGATCCATCAGGGGGCTGTCTCTGACAAACTGAAGGGTTTTATACGGCAAATCCGCAGACTTGGAAAATCCTTTCTGTCTTGCGTTATTGTTGATACACTACACACAGAGAGAATGCACACAGAGAGAATGCAACAGCTAGCATTATTCAGCTTGTTACTTTGGCGTATCTAGACTTTTATATGGAACACTTTCTGTGTGAAGAAAGGCAGTACAAATGCAAGTTGTATTAGTGTATTTTTGGACAGAAAATAAACCAATTCAAATGTCATACTCCATGCAAGCCCATGTATTTATAAGGAAATGTTAACAGGAGCATTAATATAACTCTTGCAACTACAGTAGATCTATTGTCCGAGCCACACTGTTATAGAAAATTAATCAACACCTTCTGATGAATCAAAAGCGAGCGTTCAGCTGTGGTATAATTCTCTTTATTATATTCTGACCTAATTAAAGAGACTGGCTCACCCTTCCCAGAATCCTCTGCACTGAGTAGCAAGTAGCCATTTTCCATGCTAATGATCTTCCAAAAACAATCTGCAACAATTCAGCAACATCTTAGGCCATAGGTCTTAAATTTGAACATGAAACTGAAGATATTTCATCAAAGTATCTATATTTTTATTCTTTTGGCAATCCATTCCATTTTTGTATGGTTATTTAAACGGGTCATGTGCATTCAAAATAAAAACAACAAACAAGATTCTGGGAAAGGGGAATCGGCCCTTTGAAAACCCTTTTTCCTTCATCACAGCTAACGTGTGAAAACAGGGCTGCTGACAGCTTTGGCTGGGCCCGGGACAAAATGCTCTGAATGGGCCCCCCCCCCCCGGGCCAACCCACACACACACCCACCTCTCTTATCCCAGTCTCTACTCACGCGATTGGGGTGCTCTTGAAGAAGCAGCGATGGACGGGGGATTTCGGGCAGGGCTGGGGGCGAACATAGTATACTGTGCGTGCGTACCAGGGCCGGATCTGCCCTAATCTGGACCCGGGTGCAACATTGCGCAACACCCCCCCCCCCCCCCCAAAAAAAAAAACAAAAACCACACACACCAGTCTAAATCAGGACAACCATCACATAACTATAACTATAAACATTTTACATCAACTATTTTAACTAAATGGGCTATAATAAATAAGCCTGCAGCCACGGCGGGCTGCCTTAAAAAGTAACCATTCAATGACACAACTGAAAGCCTGCAGCCACGGCGGGCTGCCTTAAAAAGTAACCATTTGTCCTACCTTAAAACTGTATGCATCGTGTCTTGGCTAAGCCAAGAAGTATATACTCGTTTTGCATTTTCTGCCTCCTTTTTTGTATTTTCGACCCTGCGTTTATTTTCTTTCCTTTTCTGAAAACCCGATTTGTGTCCAGACATTTTGTTCTGCTACCAACGAACTAACTCGTCAGGTCCCGGTTCTCAAGCCCGCGATGATTCCCGTGGGAAGGGCAACAATTGATACATTTTTACAAACAACCAATAAACAGCCAATAGGGAGGTTGCAACGTTCAGGTTCTCCTTTGCTCAGAGACACTCAGTAATGCACTAGGAACAGAGAGAACTCTTTATTTTTTATTTTATCTTATTTTTTGGGCCCCTCTCCACACCAGTCCCAGGTGCAAATCCGTTGCTACCCCTCCAGAACCGGCCCTGCTCCTGACTTGTGCATGTTGGCAAATGGCACGCACGCTGATTGTCGAAGTGCTATGATCGAACGATGTCGTTTTTTTCCCCTTAATCAAAGAGTCAGACCAAACCATTTTTGCATTAGGGGTGGTAGGGGGTTCTTGACGCCTTTTTCAAAGACAATAAAGGCAAAAGATCTAGAAATCATTTATTGAATGCAAATATAGCACATTTCTCCCCCAAATCAACACATTTTGAAATGAAATAAAATAATCGCAACTTCATGAGAGCCCAGTTCTGGGCCCCCCCCATTCCTGGGCCTGGGACAACATACCCGTTTGTCCCCCCCTGTCGGCGGGCCTGTGTGAAAATGACTGTTGCAGAATTAGTTGATAAGTGCTGAACTTACAGCTCCAGGACGGGGGTCAGGCACTTCTCCATTGTACGTCACCCATTTTCTAACAGGATAGTTATCGTACAGCATTTTGAATTCGCCTTCAGAGAACACTTCCCTGATGTCTTGTATCCCATAGGCACACACTGTAGAGTACTGTGATGTGCTCCTGTCGATCAAATCACAGCAATGAAATGAGTGTGTTAGGATGGAACTTAAAAAAGCTACTTCTAATTAAGCGTTGGGTTTCTGCTAGAGTTATGATTATTTTCTGCACAAGTTCTTTAGGTTGTAACTGCCTGTGACATCTTAGTAGATAAATATTTAAGCAATTTCTGAATTTACATCATAGTCTAAGTTGAAATTAAGGCAGGTTTTGAATCCCCTGAATAATTTTGTCTTCACCTCATTGCATCATGTAACCTCCAAAAGTGAATACATTTCATATTATAGTACAACAGTGTAGGGAAAACACTTTACACAAAAATAAAGAAGAATCTAAGGCAATTGTATCCATGATTGAATTTGACTGACAGAATTTCATTTGACTGTGTTGTAAACCAAATAATAAGTCTCACATACTGCATATTATGAGGATCAGTATTTATATTACATACAGTGCTCAGCATAAATGAGTCCACCCCCTTTGAAAAGTAACATTTTAAACAGTATCTCAATGAACACAAACAATTTCCAAAATGTTGAAAAGACAAAGTTTAATATAACATCTGTTTAACTTATAACGTGAAAGTAAGGTTAATAATATAAACTTAGATTATATGTTTTTCAGTTTTACTCAAATTAGGGTGGTGCAAAAAGGAGTATACCCCACAACAAAAACTACTACATCTAGTACTTTGTATGGCCTCAATGATTTTTAATGACAGCACCAAGTCTTCTAGGCATGGAATGAACAAGTTGGAGACATTTTGCAACATCAATCTTTTTCCATTCTTCAACAATGACCTCTTTTAGTGACTGGATGCTGGATGGAGAGTGATGCTCAACTTGTCTCTTCAGAATTCCCCAAAGAAAATAATTTATTTAAACCACAAAGGTGAAGGCGACAAGATGATCAGCAAAGCTTTACTTGTCAGTCAGAATACTGTAGTAAAAGTGGTACAAAAAATTTAAGAGAGATGGAACTGCAACCATCTCACAAAGACGTCCAGGTCGTCCACGGAAGTTAACACCTCGACAGGAGCGTCTTCTGATGAGAAGGGTTGAAGAAAATCGCCATGCAAGTTCACTGCAGTTATCTAAAGAAATAGAAAGCCAAACTGGGGTGACTATTTCCCGTGACACAATATGGCGTACACTGCAGAGGAATGGCATGCATGGATGCCGTCCACGAAAGAAGCCTCTCCTAAAGCCCAGGCACAAAAAAAGCCCGCCTAGAGTTTGCCAGGGCCCATGCTGACAAAGATGAAGACTACTGGGACTCTATACTCTGGAGTGATGAGACCAAGATAAATGTTTTTGGAACTGATGGCTTCAAAACTGTATGGCGTTGCCAAGGTGAGGAATACAAAGAAAAATGCATGGTGCCTACAGTGAAACATGGTGGTGGCAGTGTCCTTATGTGGGGCTGCATGAGTGCTGCTGGTGTCAGGGAGCTGCATTTCATTGATGGCATCATGAATTTATAGACGTATTGCTCTATACTGAAAGAGAAGATGCTACAATCACTCTGTGCCCTTGGTCATCGTGCACTTTTCCAACATGACTAAACACACATCTAAGGCCACTGTTGGATTTCTGAAGAAAAACAGGGTGAAAGTGATTCAGTGGTCAAGTATGTCTCCTGATCTGAACCCAATCGAACACTCCGGGGAATTCTGACAAGTTGAGCATCACTCTCCATCCAGCATCCAGTCACTAAAAGAGGTCATTGTTGAAGAATGGAAAAAGATTGATGTTGCAAAATGTCTCCAACTTGTTCATTCCATGCCTAGAAGACTTGGGGCTGTCATTAAAAATCATGGCGGCCATACAAAGTACTAGTAGTAGTTTTTGTTGTGGGGTGTACTCCTTTTTGCACCACCCTAATTTGAGTAAAACTGAATGTGTAATCTAAGTTATATTATTAACCTTACTTTCATGTTATAAGTTAAACAGATGTTATATTAAACTTTGTCTTTTCAACATTTTGGAAATTGTTTGTGTTCATTGAGATATTGTTTAAAATGTTACTTTTCAAAGGGGGTGTACTCATTTACGCTGAGCACTGTACACCAGTACATACTAAAGACAACAAGGTGGTGCAGCATGGCTGTCTCAAGGAACAGGGTCTGTGGTTTGATCCTGTGCTCGGGTTATAGTTTGTGTGGAGATTTCCTTTCCTTTTCTGTTTCCTCCAGTTTCCTCCCAGCTCCCAAAAACATGCCAGTACATGGAGTGGCTGCACTAAATTGCCCATAGATGTGAATGAGTGTGTGAATGTGTATGGTGCCCATTGTTGTATGGGACCAAAATGAGTATGTCGTACACATATAGGTTATTACATATCTACTATTACATTTAATAAATCAAATGCAGTTTATGAATCAGAAATAAAAGGCTACTGCAGTTTAAAAGAGAACACATTGCAAATTAGGAATACACTGTGCAGTTCTGTAGTTAATGGCAAACCATAAAACACCTAGAAATACTGGCAAATTATAAAAGCTTATTAGCTTATCCATGTGTCCTAGTCACCTTGGGTATCCCTCGACCTTAGGCTGATCTAATACAAGTGGTAATGTTTAAGTTCTCCATTTTAGGGTTTGATTGCTATGTGCATTGTTGGACTGGTATAAAACCACAATCGCGATTACATATAATATCAATAATTGTCTTATAATGGTGATTTTTTTTTGCAGGGTCTTCATTACAGTTATTCAAACCTACTCTTTTGTCATGTTTGAACTGAACTATACTCACGTCTGAGGAGTGAAGACTCCATAGAACATACAGGTTCTCCAGGGGCCTGGGCAGAAGAGGAAAACATCCTGTATAATTAAAGGCAATTTGCTTTGAGGGACAGGACAGTCCAGAAGAGCCTTTAGAAATGAAGTCCACTTCTTATGCAGTAGCCACAGTCCTCCCCATCCCCCTAGAAAGGAGAGATCAGAGGGAATGAGAATAATTGCTGCAATGCTGCAAAAAGAGACATCTTAACAAGTGACTATAGTCATACTTATTTAGTAAATACTCAATAAACATTATAAATTATACACTATAAAATGTAAAATGTCTTATGCACATTATAAAATGTATTACACATTATAAATGTAACCAAATATTTATTGGAAAAATATTCTTCTATGGGCAGATAATGTTTCAAATTTTAAGCATTTATTTCTCAAAAGAAGCAAAAATATCTGCAGTGGAATAAGAAAAATATATTCCATTGATGCATGAAAGTATCAAAAGCAGGGTGAATCTTGTATCCATCCATCCATCCATCCATCCATCCATCCATCCATCCATCCATCCATCCATCATCTGTAGCCGCTTATCCTGTTCTACAGGGTCGCAGGCAAGCTGGAGCCTATCCTAGCTGACTATGGGCGAGAGGCGGGGTACACCCTGGACAAGTTGCCAGGTTATTGCAGGGCTCTGAATCTTATAATATTTGATTTATGATGATTTCAAAATCAAAACATTAGATACATTTTCACATATTCAAGATATTTTCACTTGTTAAGATATCTTTTTTCAGTGAAGACAAGTTGGAAGTGGTCTGGTTGGTTGAAATAAACATACATTGTGCTCTTATGTAGAGCAAAGTGTAAAATGTTCATTCAATCATTAGGAGATTATGATTTCAAAACATAAATGACTCAATATGTGACGTGTATGGTGATCCAAAAGCAAATTGTGGGTGTCTGTTAACTCTTTTGGGTAAAAACAAGTACACTCTCCTTCAAATCCTTCAAGTCTATGTTTTTATTGATCAGGGCTGAAAAAACAAACAATCGTGAGGTCCTCACCAATCACTATAAACAAACAAATAACCTCAAGTGACAAAAAAAATACACAACAGATTTCAATATGTTGTCATTTTTTCCAAAATGTAAACCAACATTCAAAAACCAGGTCAGAAAAATAAAGTACACCCTATAATTTAGTAACACATACAACTGTTCCTGTACAACATCTTATAACACGTATTATTGCCTTTAGCAATAATAATTTAAAGTACATGTTTTCTGCAGGAATTTATCAGTCTCTCACATTGTTTTGGAGAATTGTTTTGCCCCACTATTGTTGACAACATTGTTTCAGTTCGTTGATGTTTGAGGGCGTTTGTTTCTGCATGGCTATCTTAAGATCCCACCACAGCATCTCAATGGGGTTGTCAATGGACTTTGACTTCGCCATCCCAAAACCTTGATGTTTTCTTCTTTAGCCATTCAGATGTTGATTTACTGGTGTCCTTGGGATTTTTAGTAAATTTTTGGCCCAGCTTTACCTGCTGGACAGATGGCTTTACATTTGTCTCAAGAATATTCTGGTATAATATCAGCCTCTACTACCATGCTTGACAGTAGGTACAGTAGGAGCTTTTTGTGGCGATATGCTGTGCTTGATTTTCAAAGAACATGGTGCTATGCATGATTATCAAAGAGCTCCACTTTGGGCTCATCAGTCCAAAGTATATTGTTCTAGAAAGTTTTTTAAATGCAATTCTGCAAAACTGAGTAATGTTACCACATTCTTTTTGGAGAGAAGTGACCTTTTCCGAGTTACCCTTCTATGAAAGCCATACTGTACTTGTTCAGTCTTTCTGATTGTGCTGTCATGAACATTTAATGTGCTTACAGAGACCTGTACGGTAGGTCATATGATGTCGCTCTTGGATTTTTTTTTTAATATCTTTGAGCATTAATCGGTCTGAAATTGATGGGATGATGTCCACTCCCTCAAAAGACTGAAGGCTCTCATTATGTAAACAATCCTTCTTACTGTCAGTAGCAGCGTTAAAAACCCGAGTTCAAAGCAGCCTTCAAACATGGCCACTCCGGACTACACTTACGAAGAGCCACAGCACCCCCAGTCACTGGAATTCTAAATCACTTAACCTGCATTAAATTACCTCACAATCACCAACCCGACTTAAGCTCATCATTCACAAACACACCTCGCAAAGTATTGTTCTGTGTCCTGTACCTGAGTATACTGAGCCATTTGTTTTCTTGACTGACTTCCTGATAAAGACCACTGTTTTGTTACCTTCCGACCTCGTTTCCTCATTCTCCTGCATTGCCCTGTTTACCGATCCATTGACCTATGCCTGTTTCCTGACCACGATTTCTGCCTTACAATTTGGCTACAGCTGCAGTTTGCACCGCACCCACTCTCCCCTGCATCCGTAAATGCCTGCGTTCTTATGGGGTGCCATGTGTCACAAGGCCCATTTCGTGGACGAAATGCATTTCGTCCATCACAGAATGCATTTCGTCATCACAAAATGCATTTCGTCAGACGAAATGCATTTCATCCATCACAGAATGCATTTCATCATCACGAAATGCATTTCGTCCCACGAAATGCATTTCGTCCCACAAAATGCATTTCGTCCATCACAGAATGCATTTCGTCATCACGAAATGCATTTCGTCCCACGAAATGCATTTCGTCATCACGAAATGCATTTCGTCATCACGAAATGCATTTCATCCATCACGGAATGCATTTCGTCCATCACGGAATGCATTTCGTCCATCACGGAATGCATTTCGTCCATCACGGAATGCATTTCGTCCATCACGGAATGCATTTCGTCCCACGAAATGCATTTCGTCCCACGAAATGCATTTCGTCATCACGAAATGCATTTCATCCATCACGGAATGCATTTCGTCCATCACGGAATGCATTTCGTCCATCACGGAATGCATTTTGTCCATCACGGAATGCATTTCGTCCCACGAAATGCATTTCGTCCATCACAGAATGCATTTCGTCCATCACGTAATGCATTTCGTCCACCACGTAATGCATTTCGTCCATCACGGAATGCATTTCGTCCATCACGGAATGCATTTTGTCCATCACGGAATGCATTTCGTCCCACGAAATGCATTTTGTCCATCACGTAATGCATTTCGTCCATCACGTAATGCATTTCGTCCCACGAAATGCATTTCCTCCATCACGTAATGCATTTCGTCCCACGAAATGCATTTCGTCCATCACGTAATGCATTTCGTCCCACGAAATGCATTTCGTCCATCACGGAATGCATTTCGTCCCACGGAATGCATTTCGTCCCACGGAATGCATTTCGTCCATCACGGAATGCATTTCGTCCATCACGGAATGCATTTCGTCCATCACGGAATGCATTTCGTCCCACGAAATGCATTTTGTCCCACGAAATGCATTTCGTCCATCACGGAATGCATTTCATCCCACGAAATGCATTTCGTCCCACGAAATGCATTTCGTCCATCACGGAATGCATTTCGTCCATCACAGAATGCATTTCGTCATCACGAAATGCATTTCATCAGACAAAATGCATTTCGTCCATCACGAAATGCATTTCATCCCACGGAATGCATTTCGTCCATCACGGAATGCATTTTGTCCATCACGAAATGCATTTCCTCCATCACAGAATGCATTTCGTCCCACAAAATGCATTTCGTCCATCACAGAACGCATTTCGTCATCACAAAATGCATTTCGTTGGATGAAATGCATTTCGTTCATCACGAAATGCATTTCGTCCCACGGAATGCATTTCGTCCATCACGAAATGCATTTCGTCCATCACGAAATGCATTTCGTCCATCACGAAAGGCATTTCGTCCATCACGAAATGCATTTCGTCCATCACGAAATGCATTTCGTCCACAGAATGCAGTATGGTAGATCACGAAATGAATTTCGTCAATCACAGAATGCCTTTCGTACATCACGTAATGCATTTCGTCCCATGAAATGCATTTCGTCCATCACGAAATGCATTTCGTCCACAGAATGCAGTATGGTAGATCACGAAATGAATTTCGTCAATCACAGAATGCCTTTTGTCCATCACAAAATGCATTCCGTCCACACAAGACCTTTGATTGTGCCATTTTTCCAAATTTCAAATCAAGTTTATTTGTACAGCGCTTTTAACAATAAACATTGTTGCAAAGCAGCTTTACAGAATTTGAACGACTTAAAACATGAGCTAATTTTATCCCTAATCTATCCCTATCTATTCGTCCATCATGAAATGCATTTCGTCCATCACGAAATGCATTTCGTCCATCACGAAATGCATTTCGTCCACAGAATGCAGTATGGTAGATCACAAAATGAATTTCGTCAATCACAGAATGCCTTTCGTACATCACGTAATGCATTTCGTCCCATGAAATGCATTTCGTCCATCACGAAATGCATTTCGTCCACAAAATTATCTTTTATGACCTGTTTGCACATTTTGCGTGACCATTAGGCTACACAAGGTGGTAGTGTTGTACAAGGTTTATACATGTCTATGGGCCTACCCCATCCCCGTTTATGTGGCTCGGGCACACGCGTTGCATTCTGGGATATGGCCGCCACGTGGCCAGTGCACCGAATGTAAACAAACCATTCATTGAGCATAGTAAAAGACACAGGAGCAGAGGACAAGAATCAGAGTTTGAGAAAGAAATAAATAAAGACAAGTTATGTTAAAATCAAGGAAAGGATGTGGGATTTACCGGGACACGCTGAAGAAGGAGGCCAGGGACCAATATGGATTTGTTCAGGAGATGCAGGTCATTAAACCCACAAACAACACCGTCATCAGGTCAAAGGTAAGCCAGACTGTGGTCTACTGTCTCAAAACATGTGCTTTCAAGTGTTTTAAAAGTGTACTTAAGCTATACAAATTAACATGCAGATTGTATACGCTCCTATCCTTTATATATGGGTCAGGAAGTATTTAGTCAACCACTAACTGTGCAAGTTCTCCCACTTAAAAAGAACAGAGAGGCCTGTAATTTTTATCACAGGTATACCATGAAAGACAAACTAGGGGAAAAAAATCAGAAAATCACACTGTCTGATTTTTAAAGAATTTATTTGCAAACTATGGTGGTCAATAAGTATTTTGTCAAAAACAAAAGTTTATCTTAATACTTTGTTATATACCCATTGTTGATAATGACAGCGGTCAAACATTTTCTGTAAGTCTTCACAAGGTTTTCACACACTTTTGCTGGTATTTTGGCCCATTCCTCCATGCAGATCTCCTCAAGAGCAGTGATGTTTTGGGGCTGTTGCTGGGCAACATGGATCTTCAACTTCCTCCAAAGATTTTCGATGGTGTTGAGATCTGAAGACTGGCTAGGCCACTGCAGGACCTTCAAATGCTTCTTACGAAGCCACTACAGCATTGCCCGGGCGGTGTGTTTGGAATCATTGTCATATTAAAAGTCCCATCCACATTTCATATTCAATGCCCTTGCTGATGTAAGGAGGTTTTTACTCAAAATCTCTTGATACATGCCCCCATTCATTCTTTACTTTACACGGATCAGTCGTCCTGGTCCCTTTGCAGAAAAACAGCCCCAAAGCATGATGTTTCCTCCCCCATCCTTCACATTAGGTATGGTGTTCTTTGGATGCAACTCAGCATTCTTTCTCCTCCAAACACAATGCATTCCGTGATGGACGAAATGCATTCCGTGATGGACGAAATGCATTCCGTGATGGACGAAATGCATTCCGTGATGGATGAAATGCATTCCGTGATGGACGAAATGCATTCCGTGATGGACGAAATGCATTCCGTGATGGACAAAATGCATTTCGTCAGACGAAATGCATTCCGTGATGGACGAAATGCATTTTGTCTGACGAAATGCATTTCGTGATGACGAAATGCATTCTGTGATGGACGAAATGCATTTCGTCCACGAAATGGGCCCTGTGACACATGGCACCCCATACGTTCTGACAGGATACTTTGCCATCATGTATGCAGCAGAGGAGGCTAAGCAGACTGCAATCCATGCACAGGGACGACTGTTAGGAGAGCACCAGCAGATGATAAGCGATCTCAACACCAGGATGACAACTCACTGCTGTGGTGTCACAGGCCATCCTCACATGCCCCTCCTCTCCTTCCGGTGCTTCCCAAAGTATTCCTCTGCTGGAAAAATTTTCCAGGGAAGCCTCCCATTATAAATAATTTCTTTTTCAGTATTCCTTGTACTTTGCTTCTCTCCCAGAAGCAACTGATGAGCACAAGATCTCCCACTTTATCAGTCTTCTCACTGGTAAGGCTGTCCAATGGGCAAGCACGGTATGGAAGCAGGGGGGTGAACACACCACATCATATGACCATTTTCTGGAACTTTTCATGAGAGTGTTCGACCATGAGCCAGAGGGGATCGAAGTTGGAGAGAGCCTGTTAACTATCCGTCAAGGAGAAATGAGTGTGGCTGAATATGCACTGGACTTCCGCACATTAGCCGCCGGCAGTGGCTGGAACGAGCCATGATGAACATCTTTCTCTTGACTTGCTTATTGATCTGGTCATACGTTCATCTCCTCTGCAAACTATCCTCACTCAAATCAATTCCTACTCCTTCTCCTAACACTAGCTCAGTGACCCCGATGGACGTCTTCTGCACTTGACTTCAGTGGTCTGAAAGAGAGAGAAGGCAGCGAGAGGGCCTTTGCTTTTACTGTGAAGAAGCCAGCCACCTGATCTCCCAATGCCTTACTCAACCCCCATGAGACCACCAGCCAAGCAGGACTACCGACTCTACTAACCTGGTGAGTTATGAGTCGTGTCAGAACTGTCATTCCAAGTGGCAGTATTATTAAAGCTACCAGACGCGACCCATGTGCTCTCTGGTTTCATAGACTCAGGGGTGGAGGGAAACTTCATAAATAGCGCGATAGTTAAAAAATGCCATCTGATCACCCACGCACTTCTGAGACCTATCAAGCTCAAAGCCATCAACAGGGGACCCATAGGAGAAGGATTGGTCTCATGCACAACGCCCATCGAGATTCAAGTAGGAGCAATTCACACAGAATGCATCTCTCTTCTCCTCACTGCTACTTCACATCATGACCCAATATTGAGTTATCCATGGCTTCAGCTGCATGATCCTCTGATTTCTTGGCAACAACATGATATTCTACAGTGGTCTCCTTCCTGTCTTCAGAACTACATGAAACTGCCCCAACTCTCTCTCTCTTCTACTTCTCTGGAGAGCCCTCAGCCTGATTCCCTCAACAACAGCCCAGCTTGCTACATCGACCTCAAGGAGGTCTTCAGCAAAGGGAGGGCCTGTGGTCTGCCTTTTCACTGTCCCTATGACTGCACTATTGACCTCCTCCCAGGTACTCCTCCTCCTCGAAATCGTATTTACCTATTGTCCCTGACTGAACAAACAGCCATGGAGGAGTACGTTGCAGTATGTAGCACAGGGGTGTCCAAACTGATCCATAAAGGGCCGTGTGGCTGCAGGTTTTCATTCCAGCCATGCAGCAGCACACCTGATTTGGCTTATTCAATCAACTGACACACCCACCCTTTAATCAAGGGTGGGTGTGGCTGCAAGTATTTGACTGTGTGAAGACAGTTCATTTGATTGAATGAGCCAAGTCAGGTGTGCTGCTGCATGGCTGGAATGAAAACCTGCAGCCACATGGCCCTTTATGGATCAGTTTGGACACCCCTGATGTAGCACCACTGTGGGCCATTTCGAATACCTCGCCATGCCTTATGGCCCTTCTTGTGCTCCCAGTGTCTTCCAATGCCATATCAATGACGTGCTCAGGGACATGTTCAGGAGGTTTGTTATCGCCTACATTGACGACATCCTGATTTACTCCCCAGATGACAACACCCACCGTGAGCATGTCAGGTCAGTGCTTTCTCGCCTGCTCCAGCACCACCTGTATGTTAAAGCAGAGAAGTGTGAGTTTCACATCTGCCAGATCTCATTCCTGGGCTACATTATCAGTTTGGAGGGGGTGAGCATGTATCAAGCCAAGGTCACTGCCATGACATCATGGATCACTCCTGTGTCATTTAAGGAATTGCAACGCTTTCTGGGGTTGACCAATTTCTACCGCCAATTCATCCACGGTTTCAGTACCATTGCAGTTCCTCTCACCGCTCTCCTGAAAAAAGGATCTTGATGCCTCCACTGGAATCCTTCTACCGATCAATCTTTCAACCAGTTAAAACCCATGTTCACCACAGCTCCCATACTGCAGCACCCAGACCCATTCAAACCCTTCATCGTGGAGGTGGACATGTCTGAAACAGGAGTAGGAGGGGTATTGTCACAGTGCCTTGGTGAGCGACCCAAACTGCACCCTATAGCATTCTACTCAAAGAAGCTCACCCCCGCCAAGAGAAACTATGACATCGGTAACCGAGAGCTCCTGATAGTTAAATTAGCTATCGAAGAGTGGAGGCACTGGTTGTAGGGTGTAGCACACCCTTTCATGATCCAGACAGATCATACGAACCTTGAGTACTTGAAAAACAGCAAAATGTCTGAACCCCCATCAGGTCAGGTGGGCCCTGTTCTTCACACAATTCCAGTTTACCATCTCCTATTGTCCCAATTCCCGAAATACCAAGGCTGATGCTCTATCCCAAATCCACTCATCCTCACTACACTCATCAGAACCTACTACCATCCTGCCCCCTGAATGCTTCCTACAAACTATAACCGGTTACGTAGACAGAGAGATCAGACTGGCACAATCCACAAACCCTTCTGAAAATTGCCCACTTGGACTGTTACATGTTCCACCCAGACATCGAGGCAAACTCATCACCTGGGCGCACTCATTTCCTGCCACTGGACACCCCAGCAGCCATCGCACCTACCAACTCCTACAAAACAAGTACTGGTGGGTAAACATGATTTCTGACATTAATCATTACGTCTCCTCATACTCTGTCTGTGCCCAAGCCAAAGTTCCCAGAGCTCCTCCCGCTGGCAAGCTACGTCCTCTCCCGATACCCCAGTGGTCCTGGTCACACATTGCCCTTGACTTCATTACTGACTTACCCCACTCACAAGGCAACACCATCATCCTGGTCATCATTGATAGGTTCTCAAAGACACTCAGGCTCATCACACTATCAGGTTTACCCACTGCACTGGAAACAGCTGAACTGCTATTCACTCACCTCTTCTGTTACTATGGTATCCCTGAGGACACAGTCAGTGACCGGGGCCCCCAGTTCACCTCAAGGTTATGATCATGATTCATGGACAAGCTGGGAGTATCGGTTAGTCTCACATCTGGATGTCACAACAGCCAAGCCAAACAAGCTAATCAAGAAATGGGCTGCTTCCTCCATATATACTGCATGAGAAACCAGAAGGATTGTGGAAATTCCTTCCCTGCGCTGAGTATGCACAAAACTCTCTTAAACATTCAGATACTCAGCTAACCCTGTTCCAGTGCGTACTTCGATACCAACCTCCATTCTTTCTGTGGGATGACACCCCTATGCAAATTCCAGCCACTGACTCCTGGTTCCAGAGGAGCCAAAAGATATGTGAGGAGGTACATCAAAGACTGGAGAATGTCAATGTCAAATACAAACACTATGCTGACAAACACAGAAGTGCCACTCCCAAGTATACTCCGAGTGATAGACTGGGTTTCCACAAAGGACTTCAGAAGTCCCAACTCCTGTAAGAAGCAACAAGCCAAGTTCATTGGTCCGTTCAAGATAACACGGAGAATTAACGGGGTCTCATACAGGCTCAAGCTTTCTCCTCACAGCAAGATGGCACCCATATTTCATGTCTCATGCCTCAAACCTGCCATCCAAGGTCCCCTAGCCTCAGACACACCCACCCAAAAAAAAACCCTCCCCAGACATCGAAGGCAAACTGATCTACCAAGTCAAGGAGATCCTCAATTCCCACCACAGATGGGAACAATTCAAGAATCACTCAAGAATTCCACAACCAGCACCCTGAAAAACCTGCACCGAGAAAGAGAGGTCAACTAAGGAAGGAAGTTGCTCCCAGAGCGAGCTCCTCGGAGGGTGTCTGTCAGTAACAGCATTGTAAACCCGAGTTTGGAGCAGCCTACACTTCCCAAGAGCCACAGCACAGTAACTGGAATTCTAATCACTTCACCTGTAGTCAATTATCCCGCAATCAGCAACCCTACTTAAGCTCAGCATTAACAAACACAGCTCATGAGGTATCGTTCTGTGTCCTGTACCTGACTATACAATGTTGTTTATTTTCCTGACTGACTTCCTGATAGGGCGGCACGGTGGTGTAGTGGTTAGTGCTGTCGCCTCACAGCAAGAAGGTCCGGGTTCGAGCCCTGTGGCCGGCAAGGGCCTTTCTGTGCGGAGTTTGCATGTTCTCCCCGTGTCTGCGTGGGTTTCCTCTGGGTGCTCCGGTTTCCCCCACAGTCCAAAGACATGCAGGTTAGGTTAACTGGTGACTCTAAATTGACCGTAGGTGTGAATGTGAGTGTGAATGGTTGTCTGTGTCTATGTGTCAGCCCTGTGATGACCTGGCGACTTGTCCAGGGTGTACCCCACCTTTCGCCCGTAGTCAGCTGGGATAGGCTCCAGCTTGCCTGCGACCCTGTAGAACAGGATAAAGCGGCCAGAGATAATGAGATGAGAATGAGATGAGACTTCCTGATAAAGGCCACTGTTTTGTTACCTTCCAACCTCGTTTCCTCATCTCTCCTGCATTGCCCTGTTTACCGATCCATTGACCTACGCCTGCTTAGTGACCACGATTTCTGCCTCATGATTTGGCTACAGCTGCAGTTTCCGCTGCATCTGCGTTCCCCTGCATCTGTAAGTGCCTGCATTCTGAAACTTACTTTGGAATGGTGAATATCAAATTGTTTGGAGATGGCCTTATATCCTTTCCCAGATTGATAAGCAGAAACATTTGTTTCTCTGAGGTCATGTCCTTTCTTTTTTTGAATGATGTAGAGACACATCTGAGTGCTCCAAAACACCAAACTGCCAAAATTTCTGCATTTATAGAGGTAGTTACACTTCTTGATGATTAACAAACCTTATGCATTTCTACGTATAGTAAGACCTGGCTTACTTACTCTTTTAATAATTGTGGAAGTAGGAAGGAATTTTCCCACCTGGTTTATGAATGTTGGCTTACTTTATGGGAAAAATGACTACATATTGAAATCTGTTTATTTTTAAATTGTGGGGGGCTTTTTTGAGTTTATTTTTGTCATCACCTGAGGTTATTTGTTTTGTTTCTAGAAATTGGTAAGGACCACATAATTGTTATTTAGGCCCCAATGAATAAAAACATATAGATTTGAAGAAGGGTGTACTTTCTTTTTCCCATGACTATGTATGAAATAGGGCAGTCAGTGCTGTCCTCCAATTATGTTTAGCTGCCCTAAGATGTTGAACGGCATCAGAATGCTGATGTCTATGACATCTATCAGCCACCTACAATGCAGCCATCAGCATTCTGATTCGGATTCTATGATGATCATGAGAGGATAAATACTTGATACTCCCTATTAGACAGACAGAACTGAGGATGCCTTTCGGACGAGAGGCGAAACGTCTTCAAGACTTTTCAAGCAAGTCCAGTTGCTCTCTTCTACCAATCACAGAGTGTAATTTAAGCTTCGCATCACAGCCATGTCTGAGCCCAGGAAATTAATAGATGTAGCAGAGTACAGCTCTCCATCTAAATGCCAAGCAAAATTGTAATATTGTTATAACATTCGGATGATACCATTCAGCTACTTTCCTAGAAAACCATCAAAAATATAATTTTAGCTACGATGAGCTGCATCTGTATTAAATTGGCTGGGCATTCATAATGAATATAATGCTTTACTACTAAACTGCAAAAGGAATTTTAAAGAGTAACGAACTAAACACAATAAAGAGATACTAAACATGTTTTTGAGCTGTAAACTAAATGAGGTGATGGTACTGTGATGAATAGGGTGACCAGACGTCCCGGTTTTACTGGGACAGTCCCGATTTGGGGTTGTGTGTCCCGAGTTCCGACAAAAGCCTGTCGGGACACGGATATGTCCCGGTTTTCGCCACTCGCGACGTTTGCGACTGAGCAACGTGGGAATCATTAGCGGAGAAATGTCTGCATTTACTATTTTGATGAATTGACAGGAATCGCAAACTTTCCTGGTTACTGCCCCCCGGCCCTGTGGCATGGGTGTTTATTTAGCCACAACACAGAACGTGTTGCCATGCAACAATAAAATAAACATTAACTGGCGCGAATGTTCTTTGTCTAGCAGCCAGCAGCAGTAATATAGATAATGAGATGAGATGAGATGAGATGGATGGTTAGTAAGGTTGATTCTGACCGAGGCTATGTTGAGGTCACATATCTACTTTTTAAGTTCATGCTATAGTGCATACAATTTTAGAGATATAGCCTACATGTGCATATGCATTCTTCTTGGTGTTCTCACAAACAGGTGAAATAAATCAGTTTAAATTTGGCCTATGGACATAGCCTGGCCTATTCTCAGCCATTACAAAATCTGTTGTCTGACCATAATTTAACTGATCTGTATACCACTATGCTACTAGATAACAAAATGCCTGTTTGTTTTATTTCATGTGAGATGTTGATAAATGTGAGCTTCAACAAAATGATAAGAGCACCTCTCTGAGTGCCATGTTTACGTAAAAAAAAAGGTGTGCGTGCACGAGCATGGTAGCGTGCAAAAGTGTCCCGGTTTCAGACTAGGGAAATCTGGTCACCCTAGTGATGAAGCACATCAACGCTGTTGTTAATACTGACAAAATTACCATTTTTATTTTATGGGTTGAAAATGGCTCAAAATACCATTCTATTGATTAAAATAATCCTTAACCTTGCAAGGTTGATGCTGATGTAGAGTCAACCTTTTGGTACTTCTCTACGTCATTATTTTTTTTTTTAAATAAAAAACCCCAACCCTAACAGCTTCTAATTAGAAGTGGGCAGCCCACCGCCCCAGTCCCTGCCCTTGAGTGGAAGTCTGTGAAACCGCCCTAATTTTCAAATATATGCTGATCGAGACTCATCATTCAGAAGAGTTTACACTCCCCTCTTCAGATGCTCCCCACCTTCCTCCTTTCAGCCCCCCCTCCCCACCTCCCTTTTCTCCTACCCCCCTCCCCTACCCCACACACTTTTTGAAAAGCCATTTTTCAAAATTATGCACTTGGTTAGGTTCAGAGCTGGAGTGACGTTGCACTTTAAATAACTCCATAACTGAACATTGTGTTCTTTAATTTGTTACGTCATGGAGCAGTTACGCATTAAGAGAGATGAAGCACCTACCAACAAGTTCAGAGGCGTATCTCTGGAAAGGATCAAATGGACACTTTCCCCTTCCCATCATGTTGTTTATTTTCCAGAGTCAGGTTGCCGTCTGTATAAGACTGGAAGACAGAACACAGCACAGGCTACATGAAGCATCTACATGGTGTGCTACAATGCAACAAAGTATTCAAAAAGACTGAAACTTTACTAATGTCTACAATAACATGATAATGACCTTTTGCAGTGAAATAACATGAGATATTACTCACCATTAAATCACAGGTTGGATTGAAAGCATTGGTACCACACACATACATCCTGCCGTCTGGCATTTTATGAAGGATCCGGATGTAATTATGACACTCGGTCAGGAATGGAAATAACAGGGTCCAGTGAATTATCACAGTCTGGACTGTCAGAGAACAGAGATTCAGTTAATTCCAGACCAGGTCACAGAACACCACAAGACAGACGAATAACATGGAATAATTTCATGAGCTAGTTTAAGGATTCACTGAAGATGAGATGCAGATGAGGGCTTTATATGATAGCATACCTGTTCTTAATCAGATGATCTGTCAGTAATGATGTTTGTTTTACACACAGTCCTCACTAGTACACTCTTTCCAGAGAACATTTACTTACTGCACAAAAGTGTTGAGGCTGAACAGGGTTTGAAAGAAACATGGCCTTGGGTTCTTTACTGTATCAGGAAATGTATGATTTGTTACACACATTTGAGTCTTATATATACACAGTAGAGTTATGGGGAAGCCATGGTCTAATGGTTAGAGAAGCAGCTTTGGGGCCAAAAGTTTACAGGTTCGATTCCCTGGACGAGCAGGAATGGCTGAAGTGCCCTTGAGCAAGGCACTGAACCCCCAACTGCTCCCCAAGCTGCTCTGGGTATGTTGCACATTGCTCTGGATAAGAGTGTCTGCTAAATGCCAGTTCAGTTCAATTTATTTCTTTGTCCCAAATGGGCAATTTGGTTGCAAACAGGGTCACACACATCACACACACACCACCACCACCACCACATAACACTATAAAAATAAAATCAGTAAAAAATAAAATATTCAATAAATAAATGAGGATATATAAAAACATACAGAATACAGGTGAGGACAAAGGCTACAATGGAAAAAGCTATCTTTTCCTGGTTTGTGTATTCAGTATTTGAATAGACAAGGGAATAAAAGAATTTCTATACCTCTGCTTGAAGGCCATTGGAGTTTTAAGGCGTAAGCCAGATGGCAAAAAAATGTATTCATTATACAATGGATGGCCTGGGTCTTCATATATTTGAATGGCTTTGTTAAACACCTGCTTATTAAAATACTCAGATAGACTATCAAACTTCACACCCACTATCTTACTAGCTACATTCACAATTTTTAAAAGTGCATTTTTCTCTCTGATGGTAACATTTCCGTACCAACAGATAATGGGGAATGTAAGAATTGACTCGATAAAAGCTTTATAAAACAGCGTCATCAGTGTTTTGTCAACCTGAAACTTAGCTAGCTTTCGAAGTGCAGAAAGTCTCTGCTGCCCTTTCTTGCACAGGGCAGTGGTATTCAGATCAAACTTAAGTCGGTCATCAATCAAGGTACCTAGATACTTGTAAGATGACACAACTTCAACGGCTTGGCCATTTATGACACTGTGCTTAAAAACAGGGGTATGACGTCTAACGTCTATAGACATATCTTTAGTTTTACTAATATTCAGGTGCAAAAAAGCATCATTACACCAGGACACAAAGTTGTCAATAACCGGCCCATGTTAATCCTCAAGGGAATTCAGGAGACTAACAATTACAGAATCATCTGCAAATTTTAAAATATGCCTATTGTCATGCTGGCTACGACAATCATTGGTGTACAATATGTACAACAAAAGGGAGAGGACACAACCCTGCAGTGAGCCTGTGGATGATGTTAGGCCACTGGACAACGCTTTATTTACCCTCACTCTCTGGACTCTCTGGGTGAGGAAATCAAGTAGCCAACCAGTCAAACTTGGGTCAAGACTGAAGTTGTTCAGTAATTTCTCAATTAACAGGTGGGGTTGGATGGTGTTAAATGCTGAAGAAAAGTCTACAAAAAGCAGCCTTGCATGGTTCCCACTTGTCTCAAGATGTTTATAGAGAAAGTTTAGTAGAGTAATTGTAGCGTCTTGCACTCCCCTCTTGACCCTATAAGCAAACTGATAAGGGTCCAGGAGAGGTTCCACCATGACCAAGAGCTCAGCTTTAATCAGCCTCTCCAGGGATTTTACTACAAGAGATGTAAGGGCCACTGGCCTAAAATCATTTAGGGTCTGAGGCCGGCTAACCTTAGCCACAGGAACCACAACAGACTGCTTCCATAGAGATGGCACCCTCTGTAGGGACAGTGACAAAGTAAATATATACCGGTATATAAAAAAATAGGGCCTAACTGTTCAGCACACACTTTTAACATACGTCCACTGATATTATCTGGGCCTGGGCTTTTCTTCAAATTACAATATTTAAAACATTTAACAACACTCTGCTCATTAAAGCTGGTGAATGGCTGGGATGTCAGAAGGCTCTGCTTAAGTTCAGAATGCCTGTTACTGAAGTCGTGTGTGTTGAATCTGACATAGAACCTGTTAAGATCCTCTGCCAGCTCTGGATCAGGTATGTTGTTAAATTCTATCTTCCTCCTTCCCCTTTCCTTAAGCCCCACCATAGTCTTCATGCTATCCCAGGCCGAGCCCAGGTTGTTCCTTTTTAATTGTGTTTCTAATTTATCTCTATACTTCATTTTGTCCACCCTAATTTCTTGTTTTAACTCTTTCTGTATTTTATGCAACGCTAGTATGTTACCCTCTTTAAAGGCTCTATTTTTCTCACGCAATAGACATTTAATAGACTTAGTAACCCATGGTTTACTGTTGGGATAAATTTTAACTGCCTTAGTTGGAATGACAATATCCTTACAATAAGACACCCAACTACTGATCACATCTGTCAGTTCATCAATGTCAATTCATCAATCCTTAAACATGTCCAGATCTGTACATTCCAGGCATCCCTGGAGAGCAAGGCAAAAGCCCTCTGACCAATCCTCAATCTGAACAATCTGTCTTTTGAGTCTCTTAAGAGCCGTTTGATATATGGGGATTAGATGAACACAATTATGATCCGATGAGCCAAGAGGTGGAAGGGGGATGGACTTGAATGCATTTTTTACTGAACAGTAACACAAGTCCAACGTTTTGTTTTGTCTAGTGGGGCATGTGACATACTGATGAAAATCTCTGAGTATTTTAGACAGAGAGCAGTTATTCATGTCGCCAAGAATAATGATTGGAGCATCAGGGGATCGCATTTGCAGAGAGTGGGTTACTTGGGAAATAATTTCACAGGCATTGTTATTGTTCGCTTTGGGATGAATGTACACCAGAGTAACAAACAGCTGGGGAAACTCACGCGGGAGATGAAAGGGGCGCAGTGCCACCGTGAGCAATTCAACATCAACAGTGCAGATTCTCTCTCTAACAATAACTGATCTGCACCAACGCTCATTCACATATAGACACACGCCCCCACCAGTGCACTTGCCTGTAGCCGTCTCGTCTCTATCCAGCCAAACCGGTGAACCAAAGCCAGGCAGTTCCAAATCGCTATCCATATCGCGATCGGACAGCCATGTCTCTGTGAGCGCCAGGATACAAGAGTCTCTAAACTCGTGGAAGTACCTGACCTGTGTTTGTAATTCCTCAGACTTGTTCCGAAGTGACTGCACATTCGAAAGGAGGATTGTCAGCAGAGGGATGCGTGAGAGTGGCTGTATTTTCACCCTCTGCCGGACCCCTCCTCTACGTCCTCGCTTCCTGGTCCTAGTTCCCCGAGCGGTACCCGATTCCTGATGATATTTTCCGAACGACATTGTTCTTAATAAATTCCAGTCAAGTGGCAAGTTTGGTGGCCCATGTGAAACATGACTCCAACTTAGGAGAAACTCCCTAGAGTACTGGATCCTTGTTACCGGGGGTGGAGATGAGTTGCCACAACCCCAAACCAGCACAAATACAATCCACAACAATATCAGTGTCCAAAGTTCCATTTTAGTTAGCCAAACCACCACGCTGTCTGTAAACGCTAAACTTCTACTTGTCCAAGTGAAAAGTTACAAGTTATTAACACAGACGAGCGATATTAAAATGAAACAAACGAACATCACAACACACAGACATAACCTGCTGCCGGTCGCTGCAATGTAATATATCTGTGTTGGCCTTGTAAAACCCTTCATACAGTATAAGTTTGATATTTTCAATATGCTTTCCTATATTGAAATTATATTTTGAACATCATGGACGATGCCAGTCACCCTCTGCACACAGTCATCAGCAACCAGAGGAGCCTGTTCAGTGACAGAATGCTCCTTCCCAAGTGCAGGATGAACAGACTCAAAAACTCCTTTGTCCCTCATGCCATCGGACTGTACAACTCCTCTCTGGGAGGGAAGGAGGGGTAACAGGAGGACAGAGGACGGGAAGGAGCAGTAGCCTAGCCTAACAATAAGCAATATCGGACAATGTGCAATATAATGTGCAATATAAAGTGCAATATCTCTCCTGCTGCCCCCCTTCTCCCCCCCTTCCCCATATCTTATTCTTTTTATATTTGTATATGTAAATACTTAATTTATTTTAATTTATCTAGAAGTTTTTCTCTATTTCTTTTTTCTGTTTATCTGTAATGATGCTGCTGGAATCTTAATTTCCCTGAGGGAACCCTCCCAAAGGGATCAATAAAGTTTTATCTAATCTAATCTAATCTAATCTAATCTAATCTAATCTAATCTAATCTAATCTAATCTAATCTAATCTAATCTAATCTAATCTAATCTAATCTAATCGGTGTCTTATTTGCATATATATCAAGCATAAGTTAAGTCTTCCACTTATCAGCATTTTAAAAGCCTGGTTACTGTGAGTAAGTGAAAAAGGAAAGAATGAAATCACATTTAAGTATTTAATTTTAATCCCATGGAAATATATCCTGCCTTCATCTAGATTTATAACCTAATTTAAAAACATCACTGTCAAAATCTAAATTTTAAAGCAAGTTTACAATTGAAAATGAGTCATCACTGATTATCAACATCATTCATATCGGTCTCTGTGTCGCCATCCTGAAGGAAAAGTTACTTATGTTAAAAAAAAGAAGTTCTCATCCTTGTCTCGTCACTCCCCTGGGCTCTGCTAACACCACTGCGGAAGTAATCAGTGATTCTCTCGTCTCGTCTTCTTCCGCTTATCCAGGACCGGGTCGCGGAGGCAGCAGTCTAAGCATGGAAGCCCAAACTTCCCTTTCCCCAGACACCTCGGCCAGCTCCTCGGGAAGAACACCGAGGCGTTCCCAGGCCAGCCAAGAGACATAGTCCCTCCAGCATGTCCTGGGTCTTCCCCGGGGCCTCCTCCCGGGGGGACATGCCTGGAACACCTCCCCAGGGAGGCGTCCAGGAGGCATCCGAAAAAGATGCCCGAGCCACCTCAGCTGATTCCTCTCGATGTGGAGGAGCAGCAGCTCTACTCCGAGCTCCTCCCGAGTGACTGTGCTTCTCACCCTATCTCTAAGAGAGCGCCCAGCCACCCTGCGAAGGAAGCTCATTTTGGCTGCTTGTATCTGCGATCTTGTTCTTTCGGTCATTACCTAAAGCTCATGACCATAGGTGAGAGTCGGAACGTAGATCGACCGGTAAATTGAGAGCTTCGCCTTTTGGCTCAGCTCCTTCTTCACCACGACGGACCGGTAAAGCGACCGCATCACTGCGGAGGCTGCACCGATCCGCCTGTCGATCTCATGCTCCATCCTTCCCTCACTCGTGAACAAGATCCCGAGATACTTAAACTCCTCCACTTGAGGCAGGACTTCTCCACCAACCTGGAGAGGGCAAGCCACCCTTTTCCGGTCGAGAACCATGGCCTCAGACTTGGAGGTGCTGATTCTCATCCCAGCCGCTTCACACTCGACTGCAAACTGCCTCAGTGCATGCTGAAGGTCCTGGTTTGAAGAAGCCAACAGGACAACATCATCAGCAAAAAGCAGAGATGAAATCCTGTGGTTCCCAAACAGGATTCCTTCTGGCCCCTGGCTGCGCCTAGAAATTCTGTCCATAAAAATTATGAACAGAACCGATGACAAAGGGCAGCCCTGCCGGAGTCCAACATGCACTGGGAACAGGTCTGACTTACTGCCGGCAATGCGAACCAGACTCCTGCTCCGTTCGTACAGGGACCGGACAGCCCTTAGCAAAGAGCCCCGAACCCCATACTCCCGAAGCACCCCCCACAGAATACCACGGGGGACACGGTCGAATGCCTTCTCCAGATCCAAAAAGCACATGTGGACTGGTTGGGCAAACTCCCATGAATCCTCGAGCACCCTATGAAGGGTATAGAGCTGGTCCAGTGTTCCGCGACCAGGACGAAAACCGCATTGTTCCTCCTGGATCTGAGGTTTGACTATTGGTTGAATTCTCCTCTCCAGTACCCTGGAGTAAACCTTCCCTGGGAGGCTGAGAAGTGTGATTCCCCTATAATTGGAGCACACTCTCCGGTCCCCTTTCTTAAAAAGAGGGACCACCACCCCAGTCTGCCACTCCAGAGGCACTGTCCCCGACCGCCACGCGATGTTGCAGAGGCATGCCAACCAAGACAGCCCCACAACATCCAGAGACTTGAGATACTCAGGGCGGATCTCATCCACCCCCGGTGCCTTGCCACCGAGGAGCTTGCAAACCACCTCAGTGACTTTGGCTTGGGTAATGGACGAGTCCACCTCTGAGTCATCAGCCTCAGTCTCCTCAGTGGAAGACATGACGGTGGGATTGAGGAGATCCTCAAAGTATTCCTTCCACCGCCCGACAATGTCCCCAGTCGAGGTCAACAGCTCCCCACCCGCACTGTAAACAGTGTTGGCAGAGTACTGCTTCCCCATCCTGAGGCGCCGGACGGTTTGCCAGAATTTCTTCGAGGCCGACCTATAGTCCTTCTCCATGGCCTCCCCGAACTCCTCCACAGAGGTAGCAGTAGGGGATTGGTGCAGTGTGGATTGGGTGGCAGTCGAAGGCAGGGGCCTCGATGACCTGATCCCCGGACACAGTGGCTGGCTGTTGGGACATGGGAATAATCACTGATTCATTCAACAACAACTGTTCTGTTGATCAATTATTAGTTGTGCTGGATGTATATTTTTGACCCTGTATGTATAACTTTGACCGTGTTGATTTCAGAAAACCCAAAATAAATTAAATTGTGTATCAAATTTGTATTTTTAATGAAAAAACATTGTACAGTCATTCTTCCTCATTAAAGAATAGTTCAAAGAAATCATTAAAAGCCCAATATTGCCATGACATTCATGTCTATAATGAGTGTATGTAAACTTCTGAATGCAAATGTATGTGAGAGGAAATGCATCATGTCAACATCCAAGCTAACAAAAGCCCCTGATGGAACTCCCACAGGTTTGATCTGGATAATTTAACTATAATTTTTACAGAAAAAAAAGACTTCACCTCCAAACTTTTCCCTTTGTATGAACATGTCTTCCACATATCTGGAATCACCTCCCACTTTACCTACAAGAGAGATCATCAGTATAATTGTCCACTGATATAGTCTTAAATACAGTACAGGTTAAAATGTATTACTACACCCAACAATTATAATAATAATAAAGCACCTTTCATTCATTTAAAATGCATACAGACATAATGAAACAAAACCTAGCCAAATAGAATAGTGAAACAAATATATAATAAAAAAATAGAATTGACAAAAAGAGAAAATATTTCAATTAATATTGCCACAAGCGGTGATGAAGGCTCCGAGCACTTCCGGTTCTGTGATCCATCACATGTGGTCATCATACAGTGCACATGCATCTGAGATGTGTGATAAAAGCCTGGGTATGTGATGTGTGCACCACCAGTGATGAGGCTTTAGGCATTTACTTTACATGTGTGTGCTAAACGCTATGGATTCAAATCTTGGATGTACTGTTTTTTGGATATAAAATTCATTTAACAAGGCGGTGTTTGTGTTTGAAAGTTATACTCAATTTGTAAGTATTTTATATGCAGTTCAAAGTTCATGAGGTTCATGATTCTATAGATAAACTACATCAAAAGGAGCACTTTGGTATATCATGGGGTGAAACACAGGAATTAGACACAGACATATATTACCACAGTGACACCTTAGGAGAGCGTATGGCTCCCCTACACTCCATCACTGAAGCCACAGAAAGCCACAAGGTGGCTCTGGATGAAGAGGGGAGACCCATGGCTTGTTGCTGCTGGGATGCAAGCTGGGACCTGATCAACCCCGGCTGGGTCACCTGGGTGAGGGGGACTAATAGATCTTAAAAAGATGCCGTGAAGTAAAGTTACAAGAACAGATGCGCAACAAAAGAATTGAAATCTATCAGTCTGGAAAGGGTTACAAAGCTATTGCCAAGGCTCTGGGACTCCAGCAAACCACAGTGAGAGCCATTATCTACAAATGGAAAAAAAAAACCTTGGAACAGTGGTGAACCTTCCCAGGAGTGGCCAGCCTTCCAAAATTCAACCAAGTACAACCTTTGACAATTGATCCAGGAGGTCACAAAATAACCCTGACAAAAATTGAAAGAACTGCAGGCCTCACTTGGCTCTGTTAACATCAGTGTTCATTATTCTACAATAAGGAAGGCACCAGGCAAAAATGGCATCCAAGGGAGGAGTTGCAAGGCGCAAAACACTGCTGACCAACCAAAAAGAACAGAAAGGCTCATCTCACATTTGCCAAAAAGCATCTTGATGACCCCCAAGACTTTGGGGATAATATTCTGTGGACAGATCAGTCAAAAATAGAACTTTTTGGAAGACATGGGTCCCGGTACATCTGGTGTAAGGCTAACACAGCATTCCAAAATAAGAACATCATACCAACAGTCAAACATGGTGGTGTGATGGTCTGGGGCTGCTTTTCTGCTTCAGGACCTGGATGACATGCCATAATTGATGGAACCATGAATTCTGCTCTCTACCAGAAAATCATGAAGCAGAATGTCCACCCATCAGTTCGTGACCTAAAGCTCAAGCACAGCTGGATTATGCGGCAGGACAATGATCTGAAGCACACAAGCAAGTCCACCTCTGAATGGCTCAAAAGAAATAAAATTAAGGTTTTGGTGTGGCCTAGTCAAAGTTCTGACTTGAATTCAATTGAGATGCTGTGGCAAGACCTTCAACGGGCAGTTCATGCTCAAAAACCCTCCAATGTGGCTGAATTGAAACAATTCTGCAAAGAAGAGTGGGCAAAAATTCCTGCACAGGAATTTTTATGGCCGCCCTTATCCGGATGTGTCTACAGATTGCCATGACATAGGTACCTCTAGACCAACCCCTCGCTAGAAGTAATTCATTTTCATTGGTTACACGTACCTCACGCCAGAAGTCATTCACTTGATTGGTTACATATGCTGTCACTCACCAGACTAGTCAAGGAGCCAAAAAAATCTGTTTGGAGGTGCCCAAATTCATCCTTTCCCTATGACCACACTGTAACATATCAAAACTTCCTTCACAATACAAAATCAAGACACCCATGAGTTAATGTTCACCAAACCTGGAATGAATCTGATGAACTGTCGAGGAGGGGTAAAGTGAATATTGATGAAAAAGCCACCAAAAGGCCAAAGGTGGCACTAAACCAGAGAGTCATTCTGGACATGTGGATATCATCAGAACCATCATGTCCTATAACATGTCAAGTTTAAGCCATATCAGGCAATACATGGCGAATTTATGACACATAACCTGTTTGCGTGGATTAACATATAAATTTATTGTTTTGCCTTTTCAAAATCTTGCAAGATATCGCAAATCCCTTCGCAATTCAAAATCAGTAACATCTTGACATCACGTATCCCAAATCTGGCATGAATCCAGCAAACTAAGTTGAAGGAGAACGTCAAAATGTAACACCTGTCAAAATGTACAAAATGAAAAATAACTAACTTCCTGTTGAGTATGGCTAATACAATGTATATTACAAATTTTTTGTCTTGGGGCACCTCACACACCTTCCAATTTGACACAGATAGGTGAAACTATATACCAGGCAAAAGTTTCAATGACGTGGGGGCGCTATGGACTCTCCCAGACACAACTGGGGCCAAGCCTCTATCCCTGAGTAGCAGTGGCCAGGACTGATATGTGTACCAAATTTCATGAGTTTTTGCCCATGGGAATCACCTCAAAAATGGCCAAGACCTGAAGAAGAAAAATCCTTAGGAAAACAATAGGGCCTTGCACCTCCGGTGCTTGGGCCCTAATGATAAATAAAAATATAAGAAATGTGTGAAACTAGAATAAAAGTACAATCATTCAAATAACAGTGTAAAAAGTAACATAAGATTAAGGCAAATAAACACCATTTAATAGTTAAACTGAAATTTTTGAAGGTTGATAATATTTAGGGCGGCACGGTG
Source organism: Neoarius graeffei (assembly GCF_027579695.1). NCBI lineage: Eukaryota > Metazoa > Chordata > Actinopteri > Siluriformes > Ariidae > Neoarius > Neoarius graeffei. Next base: position 39,601,333 of record NC_083591.1, on the reverse strand, counting down.
GTGTAGTGGTTAGCGCTGTCGCCTCACAGCAAGAAGGTCCGGGTTCGAGCCCCGTGGCCGGCGAGGGCCTTTCTGTGCGGAGGTTGCATGTTCTCCCCGTGTCCGCGTGGGTTTCCTCCGGGTGCTCCGGTTTCCCCCACAGTCCAAAGACATGCAGGTTAGGTTAACTGGTGACTCTAAATTGACCGTAGGTGTGAATGTGAGTGTGAATGGTTGTCTGTGTCTATGTTTCAGCCCTGTGATGACCTGGCGACTTGTCCAGGGTGTACCCCCCCTTTCATAAATTAGCAGAAGATACTGTATCGTTGGTTAATCAGTAACCCAATAATGCTTTGCATTATTTGGATTTGCAATACTGATCTTCTGAAGGCTGCAGCATTCAAATGCCCCAAATTCTTTAATTTTTTAAATTACATATTGTGAGGATTTTCCATATTTCCAGGAAGAGCTTCTATGTGCGATTTAAGGGCTGTTTCCCAACCATGGTTGTCTTTTTGAATAACACCAACTAACCTGTTTTTTTTTTTTTTTAAATCCCAGATAGTTCACTTACTGCTCAGAGAAATTTTTTCTGTGGTGTGCTGTACAAAGGACAAACCTGGCCAGCAGTCAATACATTTGTCCCCAGTACAGACACAATGAGGAGTGACAACATGTTAGCTCTTCAAGTCTCTACTACAACACAAGGCCACTCAGTCTCTTAAATAGTGACACTGTGCAATTCTGGAATTACAGTGGTGATTGATAGTTTGTGAACCCTTTCGAATTTTCTATATTTCTGCATAAATATGACCTAAAACATCATCAGATTGTCACACAAGTCCTAAAAGTAGATAAAGAGAACTCAGTTAAACAAATGAAACAAAAATATTATACTTGGTCATTTACTTATTGAGGAAAATCCAATATTACAATCCAATATTACATATCTGTGAGTGGCAAAAGTATGTGAACCTCTAGGATTAGCAGTTAATTTGCAGGTGAAATTAGAGTCAGGTGTTTTCAATCAATGGGATGACAATCAGGTGGGAGTGGACACCCTGTTTTATTTAAAGAACTGATCTTCACAACACATGTTTGTGGAAGTGTATGATGGCACGAACAAAGGAGATTTCTGAGCACCTCAGAAAAAGCATTATTGATGCTCATCAGGCTGGAAAAGGTTACAAAACCATCTCTAAAGAGTTTGGACTCCACCAATCCACAGTCAGACAGATTGTGTACAAATGGAGGAAATTCAAGCCCATTGTTACCTTCCACAGGAGTGGTCGACCAACAAAGATCACTCCAAGAGCAAGGCGTGTAATAGTTGGCGAGGACACAAAGGACCCCAGGGTAACTTCTAAGCAACTGAAGGCAACTGATTGGCTAATGTTAATGTTTGTGAGTCCACCATCAGGAGAACACTGAGCAACAATGGTGTGCATGGCACAATGGGTTGCAAGGAGAAAGCCACTGCCCTCCAAAAAGAACATTGCTGCTTGTCTGCAATTTGCTAAAGACCACGTGGACAAGCCAGAAGGCTATTGTAAAAATGTTTTGTGGACAAATGAGACCAAAATAGAATTTTTGGTTTAAATGAGAAGTGTTATGTTTGGAGAAAGGAAAACACTACATTCCAGCAGAAGAACTTTATCCCATCTGTGAAACATGGTGGTGGTAGTATCATGGTTTGGGCCTCTTTTGCTGCATCTGGGCCAGGACGGCTTGCCATCATTGATGGAACAATGAATTCTGAATTATACCAGCGAATTCTAATGGAAAATGTCAGGACATCTGTCCATGAACTAAATCTCAAGAGAAGGTGGGTCATGCAGCAAGACAACGACCCTAAGCACACAAGTCATTCTACCAAAGAATGGTTAAAGAAGAATAAAGTTCATGTTTTGGAATGGCCAAGTCAATGTCCTGACCTTAATCCAATTGAAATGTTGTGGAAGGACCTGAAGCGAGCAGTTCATGTGAGGAAACCCACCAACATCCCAGAGTTGAAGCTGTTCTGTACGAAGGAATGGGCTAAAATTCCTCCAAGCCAGTGTGCAGGACTGATCAACAGTTACCGGAAACGTTTAGTTGCAGTTATTGCTGCACAAGGGGGTTACACCAGATACTGAAAGCAAAGGTTCACATACTTTTGCCACTCACAGATATGTAATATTGGATCATTTTCCTCAATAAATAAATTACCAAGTATAATATTTTTGTCTCATTTTTTAAACTGGGTTCTATTTATCTACTTTTAGGACTTGTGTGAAAATCTGATGATGTTTTAGGTCATATTTATGCAGAAATATAGAAAATTCTAAAGCGTTCACAAACTTTCAAGCACCACTATAGAATCAGAATACTTAACTGTCATGCAGAAACACCCTCTAGTGGGCTTGATGCTGATCCCAGAAGGTGGCACTCTCATTTTCTTTAATCCAACAACAAAATTACATAACATGTAACAATAAAAAAGGCACCAATTTCATAAGCACTAATACTGCTACAACCCAAGTAATGCCATACAGCTTTGTCCTACCATTCACGAGAAAACAAGCAAAGACAATTTCTCAGTGCAGTATCAACAATTAAATAAAACTACAAGAAAAGGAAAGTATTTATTTCATTTTATTTTTTTAAAGGAAATGAGTTTAGTTGCACTTGTCCAGGGTGTACCTCGCCTTTCGCCCGTAGTCAGCTGGGATAGGCTCCAGCTTGCCTGCGACCCTGTAGAACAGGATAAAGCGGCTAGAGATGATGAGATGAGTTTTCTTGCGGCGGCACGGTGGTGTAGTGGTTAGTGCTGTCGCCTCACAGCAAGAAGGTCTGGGTTCGAGCCCCGTGGCTGGTGAGGGCCTTTCTGTGCGGAGTTTGCATGTTCTCCCCGTGTCCGCGTGGGTTTCCTCCGGCTGCTCCAGTTTCCCCCACAGTCCAAAGACATGCAGGTTAGGTTAACTGGTGACTCTAAATTGACCGTAGGTGTGAGTGTGAATGGTTGTCTGTGTCTATGTGTCGGCCCTGTGATGACCTGGTGACTTGTCCAGGGTGTACCCCCCCCTTTCACCCGTAGTCAGCTGGGATAGGCTCCAGCTTGCCTGTGACCCTGTAGAACAGGATAAAGTGGCTAGAGATGATGGGATGAGACATTTTATCAGTGAAAATGCATGCATGTACATGTATGTTGTATAAGTTATAACACCTATCCTGTTTTCATGAGAGTCAACCCACAATCAATGAAGTCAAATCAGTCTTAGTTGAGCAAGTCAGTAACGGTATTTCTTACTTTCACCATAAATTTTTATTTATATGACTTTGGTCAATAGCTGTCAAAGACGTCGGCCTTAAAACTGGTTACCGCTGTGACATCACGCGCTCAGGGCTGGCTGGCTCAGTGGGGCAGCTCAAATGCCAACTTTGTGGTTGATTTTAACTCTCAAAAATATATATTTTTTAAATTCCCATTTATGCAGCATGCAAGAGTCAAGGATGGAGATACTATCCACTCAGAAATTTATTTAAAAATAAAGGTTCTGCGTATATCCTTTAAGAACAATATATTACAATAAAAAATACTGTAAAATAAGCAAATGGCATTGTCAGTTCCAGGATAGTCTAAAAAAAATAAATATATATAAATGAATGAATAAAATAGCAATTAAAGAGATTAAAGTTAAAGGTGTGTGTGTGCTGAGTGAACAGATGTGGGACTTATTTGATCAGTCCCTTACTGAGAATGGCCACAGCTAATGGGATAAAAAAGACTTTTTGTTGCCCTTCTTCTTGGCCATTCTGGCCCCTTTTAAATGTTATATAGTTTAAATAAGCTTATTTCATGGATTATAATGTATTTAATAATGTAATTAAGAAATTGCAAAATATACTGCCCATGTTTAAAAGAATGAAAATTTATTCAGGTAAATGTAGCTCTAAAAAGTTGTGTAGATTTTAATCGTCAACTGTCTTGTTTGCACTCAGTGCGCATGTTCACACCCATGGCCACCATTTTCTTCCAAGAGGCACTTTTTTTTGGGGGGGGGGTCAAACATGCGCCCCCATTGCTGTCTTTCTGGGTTTTTTTTTTTTAAACTTTAACTGAGATCTGTGTACACATTAAAACATGTTTTAATAGATAAAAAAAGTAGTTACAGCTATGGGTTGTTTATTCTGACTGTTAAACTTTAGCTAGCCAAGTGTAGATGTACTGTTAGCTAGCTAACAAGCAAGTTAACTTGACGTTTCTTATAGATTAAAAGCAAATCACTGTTCAGTATTTTGTTAGACTATCTTTATTTGATTAGTTTGCTGACACCAGACGTAAGTCGACGGGTTTTAATTAATTATTTAATCCCTTGTAGTTTCCCATTTATTGCTGTCTCGCCTTGCACTGACTGGCTGTAAGTATGGTTTTTCTGTTTTTTGCCATTGTGGTGATTTTAGCACAAAACTAAATATGAGAAAGCATGTCGGGGGGCTTTCAGGTAGTGTACTCGGTTCCTGGTACCAATGTGTAATGGTCCCCTCCTTTCAAGTGGACAGGTATCAGCTATCTGTTCATGGCAGATTTGCAGCAGCTTGCTTTCTGAGAGGGTCATGAGTTCGACGGGACTGGGATGACAACCAAGTTTACCACTGTAAGTTTTAGAATGGCATAAGCATGTTGCACCTAAGCCGAATAAAGGGGGGGGGGGACTAAGGACATATAGATTGTTTGTACATGATGTCACATGTCCTATGACCCTCTCTGATTTAGCTGTCCACCATCTTTGTGGAATAACACATGCGTAGCAACAAGTACCTTGTGGCAACAGGGGCGTGGCCAAGTGGTCGTTTGTGAATGGAGGGTGAGGTCAGGGAAGGAAAGTGGCTAAGTCATTACACCTGGTATCAATTAATGTGTGTGTTTGTTGCAGGGATGAAGCATAAAAGGAGAGGGAGAGCAGAGAAGAGTCTCTCCCGACCAGAACACGTGTGTATGGGTGAATGAGAAAAGCTGATCAAAATAACAAAAATAAAGTGTCTGTGTGAATATCAACTCTCGCCTGCCATCGGAACCGCTTCCAGATGGCCCTCCTCCAACTCGATGGCTCGTTCTAGTGACGCTGGGCAATGACACTGGACCCATTCCGCTGTTCCTTCCTGAAGTCGAGTGACAAACTGTTCTAGTGCCACCAGATTGATGATCTCCTTGGCGTCGCGATCTTCTGCCCTCAGCCACTGCCGGCAGGTGTCCCGGAGTTGCTTCCTGAATGCAAACAGCCGGCCGGCCGACCTCCTCCAATGCCAGTGTCCGGAAGCGCTGGCGATGTTACGGGGAGCGGCCGACCCACTGCAGGATTGCTTTCTTCAAGTCGGCATACATCAGTTGGCTGTCAGCAGGGAGCTACTGCGCTGTGAGCTGCGCCTCGCCAGTCAGGAGCAGGAGGAGGCACGCAACACACTGCTCAAACGGCCACCACCATGTCTCGGCTGCCTCTTCGAAGAAGGCGAGGAATGCTTCCGGATCGTCCTGAGGGCCCATCTTCATGAGGGTGCCTGCTGTGGTGATGGTCGATGCCCCTGCTGACGCGAGCAGATGCCGGAACGCCTGGCGATTTTTCCTGCTGGGCCAGCATCAAGGCTTCAAAGTGTTGCTCTTGTTCCTTTCGGGGGGCGATCAGCGCTTGATGCTGGTTCTGCTGGGCGGTAGCAAGGGCAAGGATGAGCTCTTCAAATGGAGAGGACTCCATAGGGTGGTTCCCTTCTGTACTCCCGGGTTTTGGCACCACTGTAACAGACCTTGATGTGGGTGGAGCACAGAAGCACGGTAGGCGAGAGTTAATGTTCACACAGACACTTTTTTTTTATTTTGGCTATTTTGTTCAGCTTTACTCATTCACCCAAACACACACACGTGTTCTGGTCGGGAGAGTCTATTCTCTTCTCTCCCCCTCCTTTTATGCTCCATCCCTGCAACAAACACACATACACATATTAATTGACACCAGGTGTAATGACTTAGCCACTTACCTTCCCCGACCCTGCCCTCCATTCACAAACTGCTGCTTGGCCACGCTCCCGTTGCCACATACCTTAATACGAAATGCCACAAATTTGCGCGGTTATCGGCTGCTCAAACAATTCTGCTAAGGCTGGAGTCAGATTGCAGAGACTCAGATTGTTTTGCAGGTCAAAGGGCCCACAGGGCCCCTCCTGGGAAAAAACAGGGGCCCATTTCTACAATGGGGGGGCCAGTGATTATCCTTCAGTTGAAGTGAACCTAGTGAGTGAAGCGAGCCCAATGAACAGCTGGAGCAGCCCAGGGGCTGGTTTTTTCTTCTCAATTCTGTTTTTTTTTTTGTATTAGAAGCCATATGAAGCAATGTAGATGACTGTGACAGCGGGGGTGTGGTCAAGCGCCGGTCTGTGACAGGAGGGTGGAGTCAGGGAAGGTAAGTGGCAGAATCACTACACCTGAGAGCAATTAACCTGTGTTTGTGTGTCTTCCCAGTGACTGCGCCCGATTTAAGAGGGAGAGCTGAGAGCAGAGGAGAGCTGATCCCTGAACGAGACGCTAGTGCGTGTGTGTCTCTGTGTGTGTTAAAAGTATTGTTAGACTGAAAAGTTGGCAATAAAGCCGTTATTTACCCCGATCTCTGTCCTGCCATCCTCTGTGCTCCACCCACACGTAGGGAACCTTTACAATGACAAAAATCAATGCTTCAACCAAATATATTGAGATATCGTTTAATCAGTGGCAATATTTTGGAATTCAATCACAGGCCACTATATATCACATCTATATTATCTCCTCCTTGTAAATTATAATTTATTTTATTAACTTGTTTTCAGTTTGGTGTAGGTCTATAGTAGTAGTAGTAGTAGTCACCAGTGGTAGTGGTGGTAGTAGTAGTAGTGGTTGCTGTTGTAGTAGTTGATGTTGCAGTAGTAGTTGTTGTAAATCTAGTATGACTAATTACCTTGGGTATCGGGGGTATCAGGTTTTTCAGGTGAATGTACTCTCTTTCTGCCGAAGAATGACAAAATAGATGTATTTTTCTTTTTTTTCTTATCCATGTTTTCTTGTCTCTTTCGAATATTCATACATGGACCGTAAGACGCCACCTAGTGAAAGACTTGGATCAGGTTTTACTCGCTTGGGACACTACAAACGGGGCGGCGTAAATACATGAACAGGTCCGACATATATTCAATATGGCGGCGGTCAAAACAAATTCATCCGATGCTGAAATCTGTTGAATATCCAGATAATTATGCTGGAAGTTGCATATTTGTGCAAGATTTTCGATATTGAGACCATGAAGTCAAGTCATACCAGTCCCCCCAGGATTTCGCAGGCCTTTTTTATGATTGTTGCGGGCTAAAATGTCTGATGTTGTGGGGGGGGGTTCCAAAAAATTGCGATGAAACTTGCGGTGTTTTTTAGGTTTTTGTTGCGATTACATTGCGGGAGGAAGTGAAAGTTGTGAGAAATTGTTGCGATTTTCTCTTTTTGTGATTAAAATTGAGTGATATGTTAACTATTAAGTTATTACTGAAAAACTATTGATTAAAAAAACAGACACTGAGAAATGGTCCTATAAACAACTTTACCAATATAAAAGATTACCAGGACTACAAAAATGCAGAAAAATAGGCTTTACTTATCCAAATGCACCTGTTGGTTCAAAAGTTAAAGTGCATAGAACCTCACAGCACAACATGAAGTTACCTTAAAATATAATATAAATGCCTCAGCTTTCATGTAAGGGAAAAAAAAAACTATTAATACTAGTACTGTGTGCAGGCAGTCTCTCCTGAAGACTAAATTAACCAATAATTATAAACTAATAAAATAAATGGCTCAGGCTTCATAGAAGAAAAAAAAACAATTTGAACAGAATCTCACAGTATGATGCTGAAGCTGCCTAAACAATAGAAAATCAAATACCATTTTGGCAAAAATGTTGGCATCCATTAATTTCTTGTATTAAGTAAAAAAATAAGGTAAAGTGCGCACAGTCCTTCACTGTAAACAACACACTTTCAGTAACAGAATTTAAGCCTACATAAACACTGACTCGCACATGCTGCTTCTCTTGAACGGAAACACGGAAAGGCGGAAGGTAGTTTGTCGACGTCACCTCAAGATGACGCCAACGATTGGTCAAATTTGCGGGAAAGTTGCGGTGATTGGATATAATTGCAACACCGCCCCGAATTCGCGGGGATTGGTTGAATTTGCGTTGAAGTTGCAAATCGCAACACCGCGAAATCCTGGAGGGTCTGTAATACGCCACATAGACATATAAACATAGACGCCGCTTTGAGCTGGTGGCCCATTGCTGGGATACGTCAGAGTGTCCGCCATATTGGATGTGGCGAATCTTCCCCGTAAACCAATGCAAGTAAATGGACTGAACTTCATAAAGCCCCTTTCTACAATAATATTTAACTTGATGCCTTTTATTCACCCATTAAGACACACACGTATATATTTGGGAAACAAACAGGCATCAAAACAACACGTATAACTTTTAATGTGATGGTTAAAACAAAATACATCACTGGTTCCTTCACATTCAGAAAGGTTAAAAACATTCATCATACGTTCAAAAACGTTCATCATAGTGTGGCACTGTATTATCTAATTCTCACTGCTTATAACTCTACACCTACCCGGTGGAAATGAGCTGGGAAACTGAAGACTGAAGGAACAGCTCCCTCTCTGATCCTGACTGTCTGACCTGTTCTGTCAAAATCCTCCGTTCTGAAGTGTTCACTGCAGAGCATGGATGACGGAGTAGCAGAAAACCCTTCCCGTCGCACAGCTGTCTCCCACTGCTTTTTCATGGCTTTATTTTTGGAAAACCTACATAGTATGTGAAAAGTTAGCTAAGCAACTAACAACAATCAGCGTAGTTACGAAGGAAATACTTCGTTGTTTGGAGACAGGTTTCACCGAGCGGCTATTATGCGCGAGACTTCATATTAGCCACAAAGTCAGAAAAATCTGTTCGTAAAATTACGTTATAATGACCAGATACAATGAAAAGTATTTTTCCAGTCTCACCTGTGAAAGGTAATCCCATGTGATCTTGTTTGGACGGTAAACCTGTTGGTACAGTTAAAACGCAGCACATGAATGAGGCATCTTTATTCTCGGCTACTGTCTAGACGCTATACCAGAGACGGTTGAAGAATCTCCACTTTGCCACATCCAATATGGCGGCGAGGATGACATATGATTCTACGCAGAAGGCGGCGTCTATGTTTATATGTCTATGATACGCCACGAAACGTTCCAAATAGGGTATAAAATGCTCGCGTCCATATTGGCCCCTGCCCCTCTCGACAATGCGTTCATTATTCGAAATAGTGCGTCTTAGACGCGGGCGCGCCAACAATCTGAGTCTCTGAGATTTAGTTTACCCACTGTTAAAATGTGGGAAAGACCCCAAATGGAAGATCTAACCCATAGATGACAGACGGTGGCTTGCAAATCTGAACAGATTGTACATCAAAGAGACCAGCTACAAATATGTACGAGTATGTGCAGATCATTTCATAAAAGGCAAGTTTATATTTCTACCATTTATGTGAACCATAGACAAAATTTATATAAAGATGTGATATATATGTAAGCACTACTCCAATTTATATTAGTTACAAATGTATAGCACAAAGCCCCAGTAAAATGTAGCTGGTAGAGTTCAGTAAAATGTTGCTTGAGAAGACCTCAATACAGGTAGTCGTTGACTTACGACCTATGCGACTTACGACCGATCGACTTTACGACCATCTGGTTATGACTGGCAAGTGTTTCCCAGCTGAGCGTACGACAGTTTCCGCCCCAGCTCCCAGCAGCGCCTCTCGCCGCGTACAACAGTTTCCGCCCCAGCTCCAGGCACATGAGCAGTCTCTCTCGTGCTCCCTTGCACACTCCGTCATACAGTTTCCGCCCCAGCTCCTGGTTTATGAAACGAGCAAATGCTCCCACCAGCCCGAGCGCTGCAACAGCTGATGATGACGTAGACGACCCACAGCCAAGCACCAGTGATGCCAGCGGTCACTAAATTTTGTATTTTGCTATATTTTACATTTGTATTTTGGTATGTTTCAAACTAAAATGCTTTCTACTTTTCACACCTGTATTTCGTATTTTTTGTTTTGCACATATTAAACGAATTGTACTGTATGCAGTGTAGTATGCAGTGTTTGACTTAAACCAAATAATGAGCCAAGGTAATGAAATAAGAAAATGTTGATAAAATAAGACTTTAAGATGATTACAATATCATTACACATCACAATATACTTACGTTCATTTAACATAGGCCGACTTACGACCAGCTTGGTTTACAACTGGTCAGTCGTAACCAAACGCAGTCGTAAGTCGACGACTACCTGTAATGAGGTTGGGTTTTTTGGTTTGTGTTTTGTGTAAAATTTGCCCACATCAGGAACCTACTAGATCCTTACAGGAAACTTGCGCTAAACTTTTGTATGCTTTCATCTGCTTCCCAGTGACGAGGCTAATAGTTAACACCAGGTAATTCACGATGTCTGTGTAATTCACAATCGGCCACATCCGTACATCGTTTTCATACTCTACAACATTGCTGTACGGATCCACCCCTGAGCATTCTTTTATCTTGCCCTGTATCTGACCTTGCCACTATTGCTCAATTCAGGGGCGGCATGGTCGCCTCACAGCAAGAAGGTTCTGGGTTCGAACCCAGCGGCTGGCAAGGGCCTTTCTGTGTGGAGTTTGCATGTTCTCCCCGTGTCTGTGAGTTTCCTCCGGGTGTTCCGGTTTCCCCCACAGTCCAAAGACATGCAGTTGGGTTAACGTGGGGCGGCCTTGGGCTGAAGTGCCCTTGAGCAAGGTACCTAACCCCTGACTGCTCCCCGGGTGCTGTGTATGGCTGCCCACTGCTCTGGGTGTGTGCGCGTGTGTGTTCACTGCTTCAGATGGGTTAAATGCAGAGGATGAATTTCACTGTGCTTGAAGTGTGTATGTGACAAATAAAGGTTTCTTCTTCTATATTTGTGAAAAATTACAGCTCTCCAATGTACTCTCCTCAGTCACCGTGGATGCTACACCACAAAGATGGCAGACACAACAAAATTGGAGAGCATCATGGGAGATGCATGACATAAGTGCAAATGGTCTTGTTGAGGCAATAGTGGCACATGGGCTACAGAAGCCGACTTCTGATCAGAAAGGTGCCAGATCAGTTATGTTTTCTCAAGTGCGGAGAGTGAAAGTGCAACTCCTGCCTTGTACAATGTGTTTGACAATCCCTAGGTCAGTGGTCAGCAGATCAAACTGGGTGTGCTCAGCACATACCTGTAAAGACGACAGCATTGTTGTCAGTGAAAGTCCCTGAATAAATAAAGTTAAAATCGTGCTTTCATCCTACACATTCATACTTCTCATTTTTTCTAAAAATTAAGCCACACTTAGGCCTGTCGCGATATTTGATATACCGACTTATCGTACGCTAAATGAAAATTAACTTGGTAATTTTTTACCGCGATTTTGGCATTTACACGCTATACATTTACATATGGGTTGTTTTACAATCAGGGTACAAAGTTTGTGTCACAGGGGTCCAAAATTCAAATTGATTCAAACTGGTTCTTGTACCAGTTTTTAAGTGGACAAGTTAAAGAACAGATTTCAGGTAATTTTTTGACATATGTGTATGGTAGTTTTGTGTAATCTGCTATAAGATGGGAGAAACAAATGAAGTGATTCTTGGAGAGGACATTTTTTTTGACAATTCAGAATCCACTACTTCCATAGTGCTTTTAAATATAAGGCTGTAAGCTTTGTGTTAGTTGTCTCTAATATTTATGTCCCAATATCTTGACCACATTTTAGGATGAAAATAATCATTTTAGATATGTTATTTTATATTGAAAAATTAGCTGTCTCGGAGAGGACATTTTTTTGACACAATTACATACTAATTTGATCAAAATAGTCTGAAAACTTACTGGCATTCAACATTAAAACTTAACTGTTTCCAATGATATGGAACCAAATATTTGTTTTATGGTATAAAGAATGATTTAAGTGCATCCCTTCTGGAGCTACCTGTGGTCAAAAAAGCACTTTTTCTAAATGACACGAGTAATTTTGCTAAATACGACATATATTGCCATACATTCATCAAAAATAACGTTATCACCAAAATTTTTTTTGCATGGTAAATAGAGCCATCACAGGTCTACAATAAACAACCAAGTTTATTTAGTCAAGCCTTTTGACATTGAAGATAATAAGTGTTAAATGTGATTTTTAGCTTGCGGACCCTGATTGTAAAACAAGCCATAGGGAAGTCGCCAGATCCGCTCCCTGGCGAGCGATAGTCTGTTTCTATGAGTCCAATCTCTCCAATGTCACAGCCAATCGCTATGCTTCTCTCCAATCTCACAAGCCAATCGCTACGCTTCTCTCCAATCTCACATTGGATTGTGCGTACCTTGCAACGGAGAATCTTCGCTCAGTTCACTTTTTTCAGCGGCTGTCGTCATCAATCCAGCAATACTAAAAGTAAGCCCATATTATGAATAAAAGTTTTCTGTAAAAACTTTGTAAATTCAGCAATGAACAAACGATTGTCAGATAAGTTTACTGTCTTGCTAACGTTTAATACCTGTGGAAAATGATCATCTCATCTCATCATCTCTAGCCGCTTTATCCTACAGGGTCGCAGGCAAGCTGGAGCCTATCCCAGCTGACTACGGGCGAAAGGCGGGGTACACCCTGGACAAGTCACCAGGTCATCACAGGGCTGACACATAGACACAGACAACCATTCACACTCACATTCACACCTACGGTCAATTTAGAGTCACCAGTTAACCTAACCTGCATGTCTTTGGACTGTGGGGGAAACCAGAGCACCCAGAGGAAACCCACACGGACAGAACATGCAAACTCCACACAGAAAGGCCCTCGCCAGCCCCGGGACTCGAACCCAGGACCTTCTTGCTGTGAGGCGACAGCGCTAACCACTACACCACCGTGCCGCCCTGGAAAATGATCATATATCAATTCAATGGCATGTCAGCGTTTGCGAAATTACTGGTATTGACGTAAAGAAAGCAAATATGATGATCAAAAGGCATAGATTTACATATGAATGATGTTAGCATAATATTAACGTAAGGATGGACATTATATTTAACCTATGCTACGATGGTAATTTTGTGGTTGGACATTAACTTCTGCCACGATGATGGTTGATTATAAACGTGCGCTATTTATCTTGACTCAGTGTTGATATTCAATGATAAACCAACAATAGTTTGAATTTGTTTAGCATTTTGTTTGTTAGCATTCTCTTGTAATGTTACCTCAATATGGCTTGTTTACAGTAAGTGTGCACCAGTCCCAGCATTAGTGTAAGAATATGGCTTGTTTACAGTGAGTGTGCACCAGTCCCAGCATTAGTGTAAGAGTAAAGGGTGTTAATGTGTGTATCCAAGCTATTTATCTATCGTTATATAAATGGAAATTGTGATCACTGTCTTTATTTTTACGTTTTCTTCATTCAGATGAGTAAGAGCCATAAAGGCATGGGGGAGGGGAAGTGGATGGCGAGATTGAGAACTTTTGCCTCCAGTGGAGTTTGGCCCTCTGGCTCTGGTAAGAGACCAGCACCAAGGCAAAAAAAATGGCACGACCTCTATCAAAAGGTAAAGTACGAAGACAGTACTGACTGCTTAACAGAGATTAGTATGTTGAACACTGAGTAACTCATTCTTGACTGAGCGATAATGATGTCATTGTAGATAGAGAAATGCCCCCTCCAGACACGTGGGCAGACAACACTTTTTGGTGGGCCCACAGGCTGCACTTGTGGTTTCCATACCACAAAGGTGAGCTATGTGATGTGCTGACTGATTCTTCAAGCTTTTGTGGTACTAAAACATGCTCATCTGCTGTTAACTATCTCTTCCCATTCTGTAATTCCATTTTAGCAGCCTGCCACACAGTCACCAGCGGCAGGAGAGCCAGCGCCAGCCAGTCAGGGATCTGTGGCCCCTGCAGCTGCTCAGAAGACTTTCTTGCGGCCTCCTCCAAGCCTGTCAGTGGTGAATATGATTTATACTGATTGCTTTGAATGATGCCGTCCCACTTGAGCTTTAAGTGTTCTGTGTCTGTTTTCATTGAAGTCTTACTGAATGTTAACTGCTTTCAGTTCACCAAGCAACGTTTTGGCGGGGTGCAGTCAGCCTCTTTGAAGCCACATCTAGTGGCCAGAAGGACCCCAAGCCCCACTCCTCTTCCTCCCTCTGCTACATCCTCCATGAGGACCCCAAGCCCTGCTCCCTCTGCTGCATCCTCCGTGAGGACCCCAAGCCCTGCTCCCTCTGCTGCATCCTCTGTGAGGACCCCAAGCCCTGCTCCCTCTGCTGCATCCTCCGTGAGGACCCCAAGCCCTGCTCCCTCTGCTGCATCCTCCGTGAGGACCCCAAGCCCTGCTCCCTCTGCTGCATCCTCCATGAGGACCCCAAGCCCTGCTCCCTCTGCTGCATCCTCTGTGAGGACCCCAAGCCCTGCTCCTCTTCCTCCTCCTGCATGTCCACATGGTGATACCCACACCAGCAGCCTGGTAGGAATAACACACTACAGAAGTCACACAGATTACTTGAGTGTGTCTGTGTGTGTGTGTGTGTTTATGTGTGCGTGCATATGTGTGTGTCTGCATTTTATTTGCTGAGTTTTAACTTGTATTCATGCATAAAACTAATTCTTATTTTATCTTCAACCTATCAGGATGAAGCAGGAGATGGAGCTTCATTTTGGTTGCCAGGGGAGCTGAGGAAGACGATCCCCACACAGGACCAGCGCTGGATTGCCAACACCATATTCCAGTCTGGCAGACTACGAGCGGATCTGAAGTTGTGGTATGAGCCCCCAGTCCCAGCACTCATTTACCACCAGACCCCGACTCCAGACCGCTTTTTCACACACAGGCTGATGGTGTGGATGCCCTACCACCTGTGGAAAGTGAGTTTTCTGCCCCTCCTGTGGAAAGCAGCTGACTGGATATGGTGTCCATAAAAGGGCCCGTAAAGTCCTGGACATTGACAGGTATTACCTGATGCTGACCGAAACCCTCAGGTGCACGGTCTGTTCCCTGAATTACTTGTCGACCAGTCAAGCTGTTCGGGAGCAGCTGGACCTGCCGCACACCCAGATGTTCAGGCTTATCCTGACCCGCAAGTGAGTAAAGCTGAAGCAAGCTGGTGAATGCTGTTCATTAATTGTGAATAATACAGTGCCATTAATTCACTGTTTAATTATATGAATTTCAGGTATGCCTGTGACAGCTGCGTCATTCGGCTGCTGCGGGACAGGACTCTGGGCAACAGTCCAGCACGGCTGGCTAAGCAGCTGAGGGAGAACCACGGAGAGGAGTGGCTGGCCCGGTTGGCACATTATCTGGGAGAATGTGCCCATTTTGTTGATCGGCCAAGCGTCTTCCCCGTGGTGTGCCACGAGCCTCCAGAGCCCATCGAGGTGCCAACCAGCCACTGGCTGTTGTCCGTGTATGGTCGGGACATTCTCACCCGCCTGGATCATATCAAGGCCAGCATAACATCCACTTTCGGCTCCATCCTGAAGTTGGATTCCACCAAAAAGGTAACGTATACTTCATATGATACCACATTTACACTCTGTATTATAAGGGCCACTGTGTAGAGCTTTATGTTGCCATAATACAAATGAAGAGCTCTTTTGCAAAACACTATATATCCATTTTCAAAAATATTAAAAAATAATTTTTATTGTGCTTCTCAGTTAATTTCAGTAAAATCACTGTTTCTCTGTTTGAATTTAAATGACTTTTATAGTGTTTTGGAAAAGAGCTCTTCAAATAATCATAGTAATGTGTCATTTAAGATCACCAAGAAGCTGGCGGGCCATGGCAAAGGGACGGCACTATGGGTGAGCTCCATCGGCAATGAGGTCGGCCAGATCCTCATGAGCGTCCTGGCAGTGCAGGAGGGCCTGGGATTGGACAGGATGGCTCGTGGGGTCATGGAGCGTTACCACCGTGCAGGTGTGCCTCCCCCCGTGTTGCTCTATGTGGACTGTGGCTGCTGCGTGAGTGAGGGAACCAGCAAGCTGCTTTGCAGGTTTGGGGAGTGGCCAGATCTCCATGTGCGGCTTGACATCTGGCACTTCATGAGGAGGCTGGCCTCTGGCTGCACCACCGATGCCCACCCCCTCTACCCCACCTTCATGGCCTGCCTTTCGGCCTGTATTTTTGAGTGGGATGCCAGTGACCTTGCTTTGCTGCGGCAGGCAAAGAGGGAGCAGCTCCTTCAGGAGGGTGTGCCAACCATCACACACCAGCTGGTGGACAGCAAAATTTCCAAGCAAGAGCTGGCCCAGTTCTGTCGCAGGAGGACGAGGGGTGAGGAGGCCACCATCCACCTTATTGAGCACCTGCTGACGGAGCTGGGGGGTCAGAATGGAAATGACCTGATGGGTGTGCCACTGTTGGATGAGGTGCGCATGAAGAACATCTGGCGTGTGCAGAAACGACACGTCAGATGCATTCAAGATGTGCCGGGGGTTCAGCTGTACACGGTGATGGGAACCACCACCAAGGGGGGCGTTGTCCTGCAACGCTACCGCTGTGCCCGAGGGTCGACATCTTTGGAATCATTCCACTGTCACCTTAACAGATTCATTCCAGGTTTGTCGTGTGTAGATTATATGCAGTGGTTATCTTTGCTAATGGAAGTTGTATATAAGTCAGTTTACAGTACATTACAAGCGATATTTTGTTTCATTGCAGGAACCAGTGCTAATGCACTGAACTTCCAGCTCTACCTCCTGGAGGGTCTGAACAGGTGGAACCAGGACCGGGCAACAGCAGCAGTGAGGGAGACGGTATCGCCCCTCCTCACCTATGCTGGGGATTTGGCACACTGTGTCAACACCACCAGTTTGAAGGTGTTTGGCAGGGCCTTTTTTCCAACCTTTAGGCCACCTTCCAAATACACTGGTATGTTGAATGTCTGTCCAGCTACATAATACTTTGGGTTTACTAATCTTTAATGTCGCAACACAATACTTACCTTATGCTGTAATTGGATCTGTGCAGCTCTCTAACAGAAAAGTACCATATGTGTGTGCTTCTGTGCGTTTGTCTTTTGTGTAGGAGAGCTGTTAGGTGTTGATTATCTGCTAGAGCAGACAGGCAAGCCCCTCAACATCCAGCCAGACACAGAGGAGATGGATGACATGCTGGAGGATGTCAATGAGGGCACAGAACAGGACGAGGGCTTTGAGGAGGATGAAGAAGATGACCCCAGCATCTTTTCCTCATCCCTGGCTGCCTCCTCTTCCACCCTGGCTGCCACCTTCTCCACACTGGCTGCCTCCTCCACCTTGGCTGTCTCCTCCACTGTGGCTGCCCCCTCCTCCACCGTGGCTGCCCCCTCCTCCACCGTGGCTGCCCCCTCCTCCACCCTGGCCGCTGCCTCCTCCACACTGGCTGCCCCCTTCTCCACACTGGCTGCCCCCTTCTCCACACTGGCCGCTGCCTCCTCCACACTGGCTGCCCCCTTCACACTGGCTGCCCCCTCCACACTGGCTGCCCCCTCCACACTGGCTGCCCCCTCCACCATGGCCGCTGCCTCCTCCACCCTGGCTGCTGCCTCCTCCACACTGGCTGCCCCCTTCTCCACACTGGCTCACACCTCATCTCCTGATGAGTCAGGGGTATGTAAAAACAAAATTCTGTGTGTGTATGTGTGTGCATAGTCACTGCCTGCATTTTGTTCCAGTTCACTCACACTCACTCACTCACTCATATCACCTGTGACTTCTTTGCAGGCTGTTGATGATGTTGGTGTGCAAGGCATGGACAGGGTGGATCGCTTAGCAGGGTATTTGGTGGAGCTGAGAAAGGACGAGTCATTAACACTCAGCAACCAGCAGGTCAGTAACATTTATGTTACTCAGTACAGCCTGTTCTCCGTCACATGTTCATGTTCATGCATGTATACTCATGTGGTCTTGTGTCGTGTCTCTTTGTGTTGTGTCTCTGTTTAGGTGAGCAACATCATTGCTCTTTGGGACAACCTCCTTGATTATGACAAGCAGAGGGTGGTGTTTGCAGCTCAAAACTGGAAGGTTTAGGTCACCAAAGAAGCGGCAGGACTTCACCCCAGGAGTGGAGAGTGTGAAGAGGCATGCACTCACTACCTCTGGCCCAATTGCCCAATGGCCAAGTTGTTGCCGCCTGATAGAGGCCATTTTCATCAGCCTCTGCACCATTCACCGGAGTCCCAAAAAGACCAAGGGTGGTGCAGTGTCCCGCTGGGATCTAGTCCTGCAGGACTGTCAGAATATCAGGCGGCACATTTTAGGCAATGCAACAGTGATGCAGCAGACCAACCTGCAGCTGGTTGATGTCAGCTACACCACTCTGGTGCAGTGGCATAACAGCAGGGTGAAGAGGCAGGACACCGCTGTAGTGATGCAGGGTCTGGACCTGCCCTCCCGCATGTCTGTAGCTGCTGACCCTCTTCCACCCACTAACATTCGCCCTCAGTCAGCCCCACCCCCTCCAGGCCCCCCACATGAGTATGTGATGCCCAGCTGTACAGTGGGCCAAGCAAGGCTAAAGAGGAAGGCCCATGGAGCAGTCACCACACCGCCACCAGCACGTCCCCTACGTCCCATTTTGCCAGCCTGGCCCTCTGTTCCCTGCACCATGGTCCTGCCAAACTACATCCCCTCTGCCGCCGCTGGCCCCACTGGCTATCCTGCTGCTGGCCCCACTGGCTATCCTGCCGCTGGCCCCACTGGCTATCCTGCCGCCGCTGGCCCCACTGGCTATCCTGCCGCCGCTGGCCCCACTGGCTATCCTGCCGCCGCTGGCCCCACTGGCTATCCTGCCGCCGCTGGCCCCACTGGCTATCCTGCTGCCGCCGCTGGCCCCACTGGCTATCCTGCCGCCGCTGGCCCCACTGGCTATCCTGCCGCCGCTGGCCCCACTGGCTATCCTGCTGCCGCCGCTGGCCCCACTGGCTATTGCGCCGCTGCTGCTGGCCCCACTGGCTATCCTGCCGCTGGCCCCACTGGCTATCCTGCCGCCGCTGGCCCCACTGGCTATCCTGCCGCCGCTGGCCCCACTGGCTATCCTGCCGCCGCTGGCCCCACTGGCTATCCTGCCGCCGCTGGCCCCACTGGCTATCCTGCCGCCGCTGGCCCCACTGGCTATCCTGCCGCCGCTTGCCCCACTGGCTATCCTGCCGCCGCTGGCCCCACTGGCTATCCTGCCGCTGGCCCCACTGGCTATCCTGCTGCCACCGCTGGCTATCCTGCTGGCCCCACTGGCTATCCTGCCGCTGCTGCTGGCCCTGCAAATTCTCCTGTTCCTCCTCCTGCCAGGAAACTGACCCGCAGAGTTTTACATAATACATGTAAAAAGTGTGGGAAGTTTAGAACAGCAGAGACAGGCCACAGTCAATATAAAGGGGTGGTGTACTGCCCTGCTGTAGAAACACTGGCTTGAGCAGATTAAGAACAGTGGCTTGAGCAGATTAAAAAAGTGTAGGACTCCTCCTTAAAGGTACAGTCTGTGATTTGTTGTTCTTGTTTGGGGGCAGGCTGCAGATTGTTTGTTTGCACTAGAGAGGAGCTGTTGTTGTTTTGAATGTGTAAATATGTTCTGTTATTTTTTTGGGGACACGCTGCCCCAACTCTTTGTGTGATCTTGAATAAATGTGAAATATGTTTCTATGAATAAATGTGAAATACATTTTTTTTAAATATATCAAAATTGGTCTTTTTGTGACTTAAGCACTTTCATATATATATATATATATATATATATATATATATATATATTTTTTTTTTTTTTAATTAAGGTTTTTATAATAAGGATTCTACAAAAGCTCCATCCAGTGGGAATAATTGTGGCAATATACAATCTTTGAAGAATATACCTTTAACACCACATGGATAGCAAAAACGCTTTGGATGAAAATATGAGGCAAATGTCTATTTTAATCAGTGTTAACATGTTATATAACGTAATCTGATGTGATTCAAAAGACACTTGTCAGTCTTTACACTAGCTGTCACTCAATCAAAAACCTTTAACAACCAAAAACCTTTAAAAAAAAGCCAACAGTACTTGATGGAACATGTTTAATATCAATATTAATAAAAGTTGATGAAATATTACAATTGTACTGAATGTCAAATTGTTTCGCCGGAGGTGGGATTCGAACCGGCGATGCCAAAGTCAAATATATTAATGGGAAAATAGAAAAATTATTTTTTAAAAATTATTCACAACTAATGTTTACCATGGCTCAATACTTAAAAATCATAAGCTAAGCCCTTAATAATCTTTTCTCTTCCCTTTCCCTCTTTTTTTTCCTTCTTCCCCCTTCCCTCCTTTCTTCCCCCCCTTAACAGACTATTGTTCCCCAGGATCAGGATGATCAGCCAGGGGAGCCACAATAGGATGTCTATGAGGGGAGCCACTGAATGGGAAAAGGACAACAACACAGTGCTCTGTTGTACAGATCATAGGTGTAGAATTGGGTATGGACGTGTCCCTACCAATATTTCTGATTGAAGAAGGGCAGAAATCCCACTCCGTGCGCAGTAGACAAAGGGTTACTGTAGGTTTCCACTGGGCGAAACCACGCAAAATTCACTCATGAATATTCGCTCTGGAGGCGTGGTCTCGAAAACAGCATGCAAATTTGGCTACCATGTCCATTAGCAAGTGCGGTTGCAGTGCAGTGACCGGCTGCTAGCTAGCAAACTGTCCTTGAGGAATGTAACAGATTAGCTCATAAAATGAATCCGTTAACAACAGTTCGTATTCAGTGTGTAAAAATGACAACATACGAATATGACTGTTTTCTAAGTTTGCGTGGCATGTAAATAACAATCCGACTTGATACCGACAACAACTGGTGTTCATTAAGGTCACAAAGACATTATTAAATCATAATATTGTACTAATGTTGGCTAATATTGCTTGTGAAGTGCCTGCAAACTTTAGCAACCCTTAATTTGAAGTGCTCCAGTTAAGACCTGCAGAGAGTCCTGACCAAGTTCGTGTAACATGACACATGTAAACAACAACCCGATGGTGATGTGGACATTGTTTGTGGCTCAGACACCTTTTAATCAAATAAAACACTTTCACGTAATAAGCAAAAAACCTTCTTGATCAGAAATTTTTGGTTACTCCCGCCTCTCTTGAAAATGTCACATACTGAGTACACACATCCGCTGATCTGATTGGTTTTCGATGGGATTCATTTGAAAGCGATAGGCTAAAAACTTTTCTCTGTAGAACCCTGTCCCTCCCTCCCGGCTCGAGAAGACAACAAAAGGGTAATAATAACAACCAATCAGAATTCAGATACATTCTGTTGCCAAGTAAAATTGTAACCTTAGATCAATCACATACACTACCGTTCAAATGTTTGGGGTCACTTTGAAATGTCCTTATTTTTGAAAGAAAAGCACTGTTCTTTTCAATGAAGATCACTTTAAACTAATCAGAAATACACTCTATACATTGTTAATGTGGTAAATGACTATTCTAGCTGCAAATGTCTGGTTTTTGGTGCAATATCTCCATAGGTGTATAGAGGCCCATTTCCAGCAACTATCACTCCAGTGTTCTAATGGTACAATGTGTTTGCTCATTGCCTCAGAAGGCTAATGGATGATTAGAAAACCCTTGTACAATCATGTTAGCACAGCTGAAAACAGTTTAGCGCTTTAGAGAAGCTATAAAACTGACCTTCCTTTGAGCAGATTGAGTTTCTGGAGCATCACATTTGTGGGGTCGATTAAATGCTCAAAATGGCCAGAAAAATGTCTTGACTATATTTTCTATTCATTTTACAACTTATGGTGGTAAATAAAAGTGTGACTTTTCATGGAAAACACAAAATTGTCTGGGTGACCCCAAAGTTTTGAACGGTAGTGTATCAGCTTAAACTAGCATTCTAAAACTAGTTGCAGATCCCACAGAAGAGAGCCGACTCCCCCTGCCAGCCTCATGGAACGCAGTGTTTAAGGCTCTGGATGTGTTTTACTTCCATTTATGAGGGAAAGGAACATACGGTACACCCTCCCGACAGTCAATGCGTTATTCGCTTGTAAAACACATTTGCAAATTGATAGAATGAGTTCATCATCGCATGCAAGATTTGCAGTTAATCAAATGGATTGCTTATTATTATTATTATTATTATTATTATTATTCATGAATTACTACAGTTCTGAACTTCAAATTTTAAAGGTCTGGACTTTGGAGAGATGATGGATACTCTTTTGGTGGAACACAACAGAGCAAAATATTGTGACCCTCTAATGTTGACCTGAAGTTGGCACTGGGTTTTTGTCCCCACCAGTGTTAATACCAAACCTACACCCTTGCCTACATGTTATCTCATTCTAATTGTTACTTTTATCCAAATGACAGCTGGCAATACGTTGTTACTTTGCACTTTTTGTTTACCTGGGTACTAATCTTTGAGAAACTGGATTGGCAGAATGTTGCCTGTGAAGAAAATGTCTTTATTACCCTGTGCCAAGTTAATATTTACTTAAGTGCAATTTTTAAGGCAAGGCTAGTTTATTTATATAGCGCATTTCATACACAGTGGTAGTTCAATGTGCTTTACAGAGGTAAAGGCAAAACAGTAAACAATAGAAAATAAAATTACATAAAATAAAGGGGGAAGAAGAGAGAAAAATAAAAATAATATGAGAATTAAACAATAGTAGAAATAAAGTAATAAAATGAAGTAAAAGTTCAGTAAAAAAAAAGCAGAATAAAATGGAATAAAAGTTAAGTAAAGTTTAAAACATGTAAAGATGATTATATTTATCAGTTAGCAGAAAGCATCTGAAAACAGCTTGGTCTTTAGTCTAGATTTGAAGCTGCCAACAGCAGGAGCATTTTTAATGTCCTCTGGGAGTTGGTTCCATAGCTGTACTGCATAGTAGCTAAAAGCTGCTTCACCACACTTTGTTTTAACAACAGGTTTTACCAGTAAATTTTGCTGCTGCGATCTGGTAGATCTGATTGGGTTAGGCCGCTGCAACATATCAGAGAGGTAATTGGGCCCTGTACCATTTAGAGATTTGTACACCAGCAGCAATACTTTAGTCAATTCTGTAGCTTACTGGAAGCCAGTGAAGGGACCTTAGAATTGGAGTAATGTGCTCTGTTCTTTTTGTTCGTGTGAGAACCCTAGCCGCTACATTTTGAATCACCTGAAGTCGTTTGATGGTCTTTTTTGGCAGGCCTGTGAAAAGGCCATTGCAGTAATCAACCCTACTAGAGATGAAGGCATGTATTAGTTTTTCCAGATCATTTTTTGACATAAGCCCTCTTAGTTTGGAAATGTTTTTTAGGTGATAAAATGCCGATTTAGTGATTGCTTTCATGTGACTGTCAAAGTTTAGTTCGCTGTCAATGAAAACACCAAGATTTTTAACCATATCTTTTGTTTTAATCCCCTTTGTGTCAAGAATAGTGGTAATCCTGAGTCTTTCATCTTTTTTCCCCAAATAGAATTACTTCTGTTTTATCTGTGTTCAGCTGAAGAAAATTTTGTGACATCCAGTTGTTGATTTGGTCGATACACTGGTAGAGACATTCAAGGGGGGCATAATCATTAGGTGATAGAGCAAAATAAATTTGGGTGTCATCTGCATAGCAGTGATACAAAATTGAGTTGTTCTTGATTATTTATCCAAGTGGGAGCATATAAAGGTTGAATAGTAATGGTCCAAGGATTGACCCCTGGGGGACACCACAGGTCAAGGACATTGAGGTACAATTTCCCAAAGAAGCTTCTATCTTTTAAGTATGATTTTAACCAATTGATAACTTTACCAGTCAGCCCAACCCAGTGTTCAAGTCGATATAGCAGTATGTTGTGATCAACAGTATCAAAAGCTGCACTGTGGTCCAGTAACACCAGGACCGATGTTTTGCCTGCATCAGTATTACAATGGCTTTTTTCAGGGACACAGGAACAATGCCAGTCTCTAGGGATGTATTTATGATCTGAAGCACATCTGTGATTATGAGGTGAAGAACAGACTTAAAAAAGTTGGTGGGCAGAACGTCCAATTCAGATGTTGAGGAACTGAGATTTTGTACAGTTTTTTCAAGAGTCTCGTAATCGATCAAACAAAATTCTGACATTGTGTTCAGTGGTGTAGTGGAGATTTTTAAAGTGGGGGTACGTGATTCGTGACGTCATCGATTTGATATCATGTCAGAAGCGGCAGCCTTTGTTTGGTCGCCTATGTTTGGTATGAATGATTTGTATAAATGTTACGTTCTTTTAACAACACAAGAGGGCACAAGAAGACACTTTTTTCCAGACATTTTTATGTGTGCAGTTTTCATTCGTGTTTGTCAGTACAGCCCAACTGTTATGGCGAAAAGCCGCGGTTTATTTTGTCTCCAATAAATATGCCGAAATGGCTAAAGAGGAACAAATTCGCCTTCTCCTTCCGAATGCATCGTCGCAGACAGCACCACTCTGCTGCTGGAACTCAACATAAACCTTGCATAGGTTTAACATGGACTATCAGGCGTGAAGCCAAAATATTGGAAATTATGATACACAAACACCTTTGTTCATGTTCGATTCATGTTCATTTGAGCCAAGCTGCATTCGGAATTCGATATTTTTACTAGCCTACTTACTACCGTGGCAACAGTTACAGCATGTGTCCAGAAGTTCAAAAAAAGTCACGTCACTCACATCGCATACAAACCAGCAATGGGCTGAAATTTATTATAAAAGGCACCAATCGAATAAATCAAGCATTTAGTCTGGCGCGATTGAGGCACCTGCGTATACAAAACACATGTAGCCATTGGGTTAAGCCCTACCATGCACTCCTTTTTAAAGACTTGAGTATTTCTTTAAATTTATTGTCATTTCACATTTTTGGATGTACAACAAAACACTAAACAGGAAGGCCACAAAGATTATGAATTTCAAATCATATATATAATACAGTATGTGGTGAAATTATCCGCGTAAGGATGACCAGGCAGGCGATTATATCAGTTCTGTTGCCCTCTCGGTGCTGCTACCATGAACGCCCGGAAATCACACACACACACACACACACACAGAGAGAGAGACCCTACTGTTATTATTAGGCTATTCAAAATCATAGGCCTATACTGAGCAAAAATCGCATTAGAACTTCAAAGATCATAAAGCTTTAAACCGACAGATCATGCTGCCTCGAAAGTGAAAAAATAAAATCCGTATAACTTACATTTGACGTTGGCTGTCAAGAGCGTATAAACTCAGGCCATTGAATGACAGTTTTTTTTTTTTTTTGAATCTCACCTCGGGAGAAGTGGGTGGACGGCATACCCCCGCGTACCACGCCCACTACACCCCTGATTGTGTTGAAATTGTCTGTCTGTGTCAGTGGTGATTGCAGCTTTTGTTATTTGCAACTGAGATATATTATGAGCAATATTCTGCCATCTCATCTCATCTCATCTCATCTCATTATCTGTAGCCGCTTTATCCTGTTCTACAGGGTCGCAGGCAAGCTGGAGCCTATCCCAGCTGACTACGGGCGAAAGGCGGGGTACACCCTGGACAAGTCACCAGGTCATCACAGGGCTGACACATAGACACAGACAACCATTCACACTCATATTCACACCTACGGTCAATTTAGAGTCACCAGTTAACCTAACCTGCATGTCTTTGGACTGTGGGGGAAACCGGAGCACCCGGAGGAAACCCACGTGGACACGGGGAGAACATGCAAACTCCACACAGAAAGGCCCTCGGACCTTCTTGCTGTGAGGCGACAGCGCTAACCACTACACCACCGTGCCACCCAATATTCTGCCATAGTTTATCAATTTTATCTTTGAAGAAGGATGCAAACTCATTGCATTTATTAACTGAGAGAAGTTCAGGTGCTAATTGTGGTGGGGGATTAGTTAGCTTCTCTACTGTTGAAAATAGCACACGGGCATTGTTCATATTCCTGTTGATGTTGGAGAAGAAAGACATAAGAGCCATAGATTGTATTTTATTTATTGTTGTGAGTGGTTTTGTTTGATTTATTTCTTTAGGTTATTTATTTTATATATGTATATTTTTATGTTCCACTTTTGAATAAGTTGACTTAATTAAAAAGTTTTCTGTTCTTTGAAAGGTTGTATTTGCATGATCATTATTTTACTAGTGGCATAAAATTGTCTTCAAAAGACGTCAACAAGAATATCGTTTATCGCAATAATTTCTGAGACAATAGATCGTCCAACAAAATTTATCGTGACAGGCCTAGCCACACTGAGTATTTTCTACTTAAAGAAGGAAGGCCACTTGCATTATGTTTGACTTGACATTGAGCTATATAAATAAAAATTGACTTGACAAACTTGATTTGAAGTCAGTGTATACTTTTTAAGGTTTTCACCGGTTGGAAAGTTCAGTTTTTTGGAGTCATTTATGTATTTAGGCATGTTTTAATCAGTAGAATTACTTTACACAGGCTAGGAGTGATGTTTATCACAAACAGGCAGCAGTCCTCAAGGCACTTTGTGTCTACCTAGGTGAGGAAGATGGGAATCTAATTCGGGAGTATGTGGTAAGTCAGTTTAACTGCTTTTTCCAGTCAGATGTACCATGACTTGTAGAAAATATTTTAAGATTTTAAAGTCACCTGCCCATTTGTTATTACAAATCATTGGGTCTTTCATATCTGGAAGAGGTGTCCGTCGTGTGTAAAACATACTGAGTGATGACAGCGCACTATAATAAATCATTTGACAAGTTCTAATGTTTCTATTGCTGTAGCTGACTTGTGCAAAAATAAGTAAATTGTTGGTTGGCTTTTTCAACATATTTGAACAAGTAAACATGAAATCTTCTCTTGATCCTTGACAAAAAAAAAAGTCCACCTACATCATGGAGAGCATTCTTGACTTGCTGTGCAGTCGTATAGGGTTTTTCTTCACCATGCAAATGATTTTCTGCTCATCCACAAGTATGCATCTAACTGTTGATTTTGCCAAGCCAACTATCTTTGATATCTCTGAAAGATTTTTGCTTTTTTGAGCTTCATTATTATCTTTTTAACCTGCATGGTCACCTTATGACATCTCATACTGACGAGAACTAAACTTAAATGGTAACTCTCAGTCAACTCTGAGTTCCGTGTGAGCTCTTTTGCGCATGAACTGACATATATTGATGTAAACCTGCTCAAATTAAAGTTGAGACTGTGTGCTTTTATGTAGTATGCATGGTTTTATTTCAAACTGAACATACTGAAGTACAGAGCCTGAAGAACAAAAACTGTAACTGTTCAAATGAGTTTTCTTGCCAAGTAATTGTTGCAACTACAAGGAATTTGGCTTGGAGTCAAGGTGCTAAATAAATAAATACTAAATACAGTCTATTCTAATAAAGGAGCTACATAGAAACTGGGCAGCATGGTGGTGTAGTGGTTAGTACAGTCGCCTGACAGCAAGAAGGTTTTGGGTTCGAACCCAGAGGCTGGCGAAGGCCTTTCTGTGTGGAGTTTGCATGTTCTCCCCGTGTCTGCATGGGTTTCCTCCGGGTGCTCTGGTTTCCCCCACAGTTTAAAGACATGCGGTTGGGTTAGGTTAATATGGGACTGCCTTGGGCTAAGGTGCCCTTGAGCGAGGTACCTAACTCCCAGCTGTTCCCCGGGCACTGTTAGCATGCCCACTGCTCTGGGTATGTGTGTGCTCATTGCTCACGTGTGTGCATGTGTGTGTTCACTGCTTCAGATGGGTTAAATGCAGAGAGGAAATTTCACAAGTGTGTGATGAATAAAGTTGTGCTTTCTTTCTTTTTCTTTACTGTTTATTACAAGATATTAAGAAATAAGAACTAAATAAACAAGAGAAAAATAAGATAAAACAAAAACAACTGTGCAAATCAGGTAAACAACAGAATAAAATAAACAAATGTGCAAATCGGGTAAGCAACTGGGGGCAGAGTGAATGGGGTCACTGGACTTGTTTATTGAGGTGGGGGGCAGAGTGGGTCAGGAATCTGAGGTATGATACTGGCAGGGGAGCAGAGTAAGTGGGAGTCACTAGTCATGTTCATGAGGCTAGCAGCGGTAGGAAAGAAACTGTTTCTGCGGTGTGAGCAGAGCCGGCCCGTGGCATAGGCAATATACAGTAGGCAAATGCTAAGGGCGCTGCGTCCATCCAGGGGCGCAGAAACGGGGGGAGAAAAATTATGACTTCCACTATTCTGAAAACGAGTCAGCATTATAATGTCTTAGCCTAATTTAATTGTACAGCAAAGCATGTAGTCAGGGTGCGATTTGTCAAAAAAAGCGGGGTGGGGTGGTGGTTGTTAATCATGAAACAATAAGGGCGCGCAAGTGCGCATCCGCGGCTATTCTCTGTTTTGGCCATGTAATAGCCTAAGTGTTGTTGGCTAAAGAGTGTTTTTGCATAATGTAGATAACTGACATAGATCTGTTGCTTGTTTTGAATATGGCTGCACTTGGAGCAGTCTGTCGGTGTCGTTGAGCAGTCTGGGCTGAAGTGAAGGTCTTTTATGCACCGAACATGTTTCGCAGCGAGATATTCCAATGGTGCCTGGCACATTTTTTTTTTTTAATAAAACAAAGTTGCTTTGTTGATCTGTGTTCTCATTAAAATGACAGTTTAGCAGCTCATTCAAGCAACCATGTTGCGAAGAGCTTCCTGGAGGAAAATATATAATAAACGCGTTGAAAACAAGAAACAATCTCAGTGCGTCAAGACTGCAGGGAAACGAAACAAGCACTCAGATGTGTTCTCTTTACAAATAGCATAAATGGCACACTTTCTCTCCTGTAAAGGAAGAAGACACAAAAGCAACTCACCGAGCGGGTGGTGAGGAATTCAGTAAATAATAATAATAATAATAATTATTATTGGCGGCACGGTGGTGTAGTGGTTAGCGCTGTCGCCTCACAGCAAGAAGGTCCTGGGTTCGAGCCCCGGGGCCGGCGAGGGCCTTTCTGTGTGGAGTTTGCATGTTCTCCCCGTGTCCGCGTGGGTTTCCTCCGGGTGCTCCGGTTTCCCCCACAGTCCAAAGACATGCAGGTTAGGTTAACCAGTGACTCTAAATTGACCGTAGGTGTGAATGGTTGTCTGTGTCTATGTGTCAGCCCTGTGATGACCTGGCGACTTGTCCAGGGTGTACCCCGCCTTTCGCCCGTAGTCAGCTGGGATAGGCTCCAGCTTGCCTGCGACCCTGTAGAAGGATAAAGCGGCTAGAGATAATGAGATGAGATGAGATTATTAATAGACTTGTTACTTTCCCAAGGCGCCCCCTCTCGTCCGACCAGGCTTTACATATGCTAGACTACTACTTGGGGAGGATGGTCGTGCTATAATGCAAGCTGAAAAAATGTCAAAACGTCCAAAATTGTCAGGAGCCCAGGGGAGAAAGAAAAGGAAAGAAGAGGAGGAAAAACGCGACAAAGACAGAAGTAATGTCAGAAGTAATGTAAGATGATGTCGATATTATTTTTCTGTTGCAAAACCATGATTGATAACGTCATTAACCACTTGTTTTCTAGGCTATGCAGCAAAGCAATGGATAACATTATATCAGTGTACATAATTAATGTTAGAGCATAACTTGGCATTCTCACATGCTATATTATACTGCAGTTAACTAATTCTTTGCCTTCTGCTAATTTGCATTTCACTGTAATAAACAATACAATTGATAGCCTACCATTACTAACATACAGTATGAATTACTAATATAATTTGCATAATAAAGAGTGCACCGCCTCAGTGGACTTGCCATTATAAGCATCAACCATGTGGTCTCAAATCAGTTATCATATGATGATGCTGTAGATGACTTTGCTGCAAGAAAGACTAGGAGGGTAAAGCTGTAGCAGGTTATGTGAGATTGAGGACGCGCTGGTGTTGTTCAAGTTCAACTTTTATTGTCAATTTCCTCACATGCACCAGTCATACAAAGGAGCTGAAATTACGTTTTCACTCTCCCCTACGTGGACAGAGACAGGACAGACATCAAAGTGCTGAGAAAAAAAAATAGGAAAGCAGCACAACATATCAACATATAGTAAACTAGTATTTCCCTTGTACTATATTCAATATCAACCTATACACATATAGTTACATATCAACAGTTTTTCCCCCTTTAGTTTTTCAATAGTTGAAGTTGAAGGCAGTACCAAAAAACACCACTAGAGGTCTTTTTAATATCACAATTTTATATATTTTTTTTATTTTTATTTAAATCCTTGTATTTTTCATGCACACTGTTTTCTTTAATATCTTATTTTGTGCAATGCCTTATTTATATTGCATTTACGAATTACAACACTTGTTTACATTTTTTATTTTGGGAGTACTGTAAATGTAATACTTTATGTAAGCCATTTATATTATGTTTCATATATTCAGTTCATATTCTGTATTTGTTTCTTTAATTCAGTATTAAATATTTTGAATGTGCAATTTCTTTATTTAATGCCTTTAAGTATTTTGAACGTGCAATTTTTTTGTTTAAATAAAAGAATGTTTTAAAGGATATGGGACATGAAACATAAATGCACGCTATATCAGTTTCTTTCCATTAAAAATATGAATTAATTGCATCAACAAATACAAAATCATCTATTAAATTCAGAAAAATCGTTATATTCGTGATGATTATATGGCATTTCTGCTCGACTTCCGATATGCATTTTTTGCAACCGGAAGAGGCGCTGTCACGTGATCATACGTAACAAAAACTTTCGGGCACAGCACAAGCGGGTAGATGAATGGAGAAGTGGATGACAAGAAAATTGTTTTTATAGTCTTTAAAGTACATTGGACATCATACATTGGACATCATGGTGCATTGTGCTGCTTATGGTTGCAATAATTCCAATGAGAAATGCCCTGGAGTAAGTTTTTTTTGCATTCCCCAAGGACCCGAAGCTGAAGAAAGTGTGGGCTCACCTGCGCATGCGCAGTAGGCTTGGTAGGACAAATCCAAGAGGTAGGATAACTTTACAGAACACCTGTTGAAAAAACTTTGCACCTACTGTTTCCCACAAACTGTGTTCGGACCATTTCACTGAGGATTCTTTCAACATTAATACTCAGGTACTGAGCGATATTAATTCAAGAAACATGAAATAGGAAGTATAAGGATGAGAAAAAAAAAACAGTTTAAATCGGGAAGCTGCGCACATTTGCGCCAGGCTGCACAAATGTGCGCAGCTTCCCGATTTAAACTGTTTTTTCTCATCCTTATACTTCATGTTTCATGAATTAATATCGCTATTTTTTATTTTTTTTTAAATCGGATCTGCACGATTCAGCCGTGAAAAAGGCGGCATCCGCCGAAAGGCACACTGTTTGCATCCCTGCACGGAGGCCAGGGGACAGGGCAGGAATATTTTTGTTGATATGAGTGATCCGGTGCGATTTCACGACCCCCCTGTTGAAGACCTCTGCGCTAAGCAACTGAAAGCCGAGGTAAGGATTAGTATTATAATTTTGGGTGTATCAATTATTGATTATCATAATTCTGACTCATTTCGCCATTTTGAATGTTTTCATCTCGGACTCTGGAAGCATTGTATCTCAATCTCGAAAAATATCAGCAAAAAAAAAAAACTAGCTTGCAACGGACTTTAGCTAGATCTATGATGAACTTTCAGTGTATGATACAAAAATAATACTTCTTTCAACAGATCATTAGCCTTTGAGCAGAATTGTTTTTAACTTACCAGGATGTGTTATCAAGCCTACCGCTTTACCCGTCAGAGTAAAGACAAGATCTATGTTCATGTGAATTTCCAGCTATCGGTTCGAATTGATAGGGTCTAACTTCACATCTCTGTGAAACATCCGGAATGTCACTGTCGATGATGTCCATTTCGGTAACTTGTTTACATTAGATTCCCAAGCGCTGGCTCCTTGGAAAGTTTTTGTTGCGTCACGGGCCACGTGACCACCTAGCTCATTAACGAATCCTTGTTTTACGCTGATGTATAAAAAAACTTGAATAATGTGATGATTTTCACATTTTTGACGCCCTACAGTGATTTAGATGGCATTTCTTATGTCCTTTATACATAATTATGCCCAGGTAAAAATCCATGTCCCATATCCTTTAAGACAAAGCTATTCCATTTCTTGTTAGTATAGATACACTATCAGTGGCTTTAACTGGTGTTGGGGAGGGGGCGCCACCTAAAATCTTGCCTAGGGTGTCAAATTGGTAAGGGCCGGGCCTGGGTGTGAGGTTTTGGTCTTGATGGACCGCAGCCTCCTGCCAGAGGGGAGTGTCTCAAAGAGTTTATGTCCAGGGTGGGAGGGATTAGTCACAATCTTACCTGGCCACCTCAGTGTCCTGGAGGTGAACAGGTCCTCAAGTGAAGGCAGGCTGCAGCAGATCACATTCTCTGCCGAGGGAATGATACCCTGCAGTCTACCCTTGGCCCTGGCAGAGACAGCAGTGTACCAGATGGTGAATACTTCCGGTATTAGCCAAAAAAGCCAGCAATTTCCATGTGTGGGTGGAACTCTGCGTGCAGGTCGAGAAAGTATTGAATTCCATTTTTCCTACTTGAAGGTCCCTCATCCCATTTTTCCCACAGCATGTCCAAGATGCCATGAGGCTTACACCCAATAATTTGGATGGGGAAAATCCTGTGGAGGCTTGTCGGACCATACTGTGAATAACAGGGGCTCAAGTAGTTTATCCCAATTCCATGTGTGTTCATTTCCAAACTTGCATATCAAGTTTTGAAGAGTTTCGTTAAACCGTTCGACCAAGTCTGGAGGTGGTAAACGCGAAATGGATTTAATCCCTAATAATTTGTAGACTTCATGAAGTGTGTGACACATACATGTAGTGCCCTGGTCAGTCAGGATTTCTTTGGGACTCCAGACTCAGCAGATAATTTTAAACAGTGCCTCTGCCACATTGCATATGGAAATGTTACACAGTGGGACTGCTTCAAGGTATTGCATTGCATATTCCACTAGACCTAAAAGTGATACCCTCGTGCAGATCAGTCTAATGGCCCAACAAAATCCGTACCAGTTTTTTGAAGGAGGTCTTCATGAGGGAAAGAGGGTGCATTGGCGCTTTTGGTGTGGTCACTGGATACACCAGCTAGC
The DNA here is from genome assembly GCF_027579695.1 of Neoarius graeffei. Lineage (NCBI taxonomy): Eukaryota > Metazoa > Chordata > Actinopteri > Siluriformes > Ariidae > Neoarius > Neoarius graeffei. Next base: position 39,568,136 of record NC_083591.1, on the reverse strand, counting down.
ATTCATGGCATGCCGCACACCACCTATGGACATCCCTGCGAATCCCTGGCCAATAAAATTGGGGCATTATTCGGGCTAGTGTCTTATCCCAACCTAGGTGTCTGGCCATAGGGTTAAAATGAGCCACATGGAATATGAGCTCCCTACAGCTCTTTGGGATTACCAACTGGGTTACTTTTTTTCATTGGTTTGATTGTCCTGTGCCACTCGGTATAAGCTATCTTTGATTGTGAAGTATGGGTAGGATAGTGTTGTGTTTGGCTGGAGAGTCTGACCATCAATGACTCCCACTTGGTCAAAAGCAAGACGTAGTCTCATCTCATATTTGTTCTAAAGGGAAATCCTTGAAGGAATCCCCAAAAGAGAGAGAAAGGGCAGGCCACTCCCCTCTCTCCATGTCGCTCTGGTGTGGTGCTGATGTGAACAGCACCGAGATGGCTTCCCCAGACAATGCTACACTGGGATCCCCCCCCATAATGCGTTACTGCAGAACCTGCCCACTACTACATGCTCCGTTAGAAACTTAAACCCTGGCCAATCTGTCCCCAGAATCAGTGGGTGGGTGAGGCGCTGCCACCTCTACACGATGGTTTATTCCCCGGAAATAGATGTGAACGGACACAAGCCGAACACCCCCATGCACACACAATACCTTCACCAATCGTGCTCTCCCCAGTGCCACACCTTGAATTCGGCTTTGGTGAATGGAGGTCTGATTACAGCCTGCATCTGCCAATGTGTGATGTGTCCTGTTGAATACTCACTGGTATGCGCTACACTCCAGCTTGATCAAGATTGGTCTTTGGTGCGTCAGGGTTCTGGACCACTCCCCTGACCTCCATTGCATGGTACTGGTCCTGGAAGTGCCCAGGCTCCTCACAATGCCAGCATACTGGCCAAGACTTCAGTTGTCCACTGGCGATTCAGGGATCACTCATCTGAGGGAGAGAAAACAGACATATAAGGGAAGGTAGGAGGACACCATGGGCTCAGTGAGCAGGCTACAGGGGGGTTGGCTCCCACTTCTGTGGTGCAGTGATGGGGTGGGGATGGGAAGAGGGGGCAGTGGGGGGGGAGAGAGAGAAAGAAAGAAAAGAGGCAGGATGTCTGCCTGCTGCTGGAACAGCTGCCAGATGGTCCTCTACCAACTTGATTGCTCGATCCAGTGACGCCGGGTGGTGGCACTGGACCCACTCCACTGTCCCTTCTGGCAGCCACATGATGAACTGCTCCATCGCCACTGCATTGATGATCCCCCTCTGCATTGCGATCTTTTGCCCTCAGCCACCACGGGCAGGTGTTCTGGAGCTGCTGGCCAAAAGCGGAAGGCCAGCTGACCTCCAGAGTCAGTGTGCGCAAGCACGGTCTGTTATGCTAGGGTGTGGCTGACGTGCGGCAGGATGGCTCACCTCAGTTCAGCATAGTGGAGCCAGTTGTTGGCATGGACTGTTTGGGTGGCGAGCTGTGCCTCCCTGGTCAGGAGCAGCAGTAGGCGAGCAGCTCGTTGTTCGACTGGCCACCTCTGCGGCTTGCTTGAACAGTGTGAGAAGGCCTCTGGGTCATCATGAGGCCCCGTCTTCACTAGGGTGATGTGGGGGAGGTCTGCAGACACAGTGGCCGAAGGCCCTGCTGATACAAGCAGGTGCCAGAAGGCCTGTCTATCCTCCTGCTGAGCCTGCAGCAAAGAATTCAAAGTGCTGTTCCTATTCCTTGTGCAGGACGATCAGCGCTTGGTGCTGGCTTTGTTGGGAGTTGGCGAGGGCATGGATGAGGCCCTCGAAGGGGGAGGACTCCAGGAAAGTGATTCCGCTCAGTGTCCTGGGTTTCGGCACCAGTGTAAAACATCTGTGAGAGAAGGTGGAACACTAAAGCACAGATAGGTGGGTAGTGATGGTAAATTCTGTTTGTGGTTTGTTGTGTTTTTTTTTTTTTTATATTTTTAATTTAAAATTTTATTTTTGGTCACAGTAGCTTATCAGCTCAGTGTTTTACTTTGTGCATACACAGGCATGCATGCATGCACGGACACACGCACGCTCACTCCAGTCAGGAGACAAACGCCACACCTCCGCTCTCTCCCTCCTTATCAACCCTTGGCCACTGCAAAACATGCACGCACAGCATCAATTAACTACAGGTGTGATCACTTTGCCACTCACCTTCCCCGACCTTGTCCTCCATTCACAAACCAACGCTTGACCACACCCCTGCTGCTACAGCTAGTTTTCAACAATAATGCATAAGTTACATGCACAAGTTACAACCCAAGTTTTGTAGTAACTAAAAACATATTTCCATTTTTGTAAATAAATTCCCTTTAAAGCCCATTGAGAATGTTATTCACTCGTATTAAGTGACTATACAATATGAACTGCCTTTCCTGCTCAAATCTTTTCTTACAAGAGCATGTGAACACTGAATAAGCCTTCCATCCAACTGTGTCCTCTAGACCTATAGTACAGTACCTGCTCTACATCGTTTCATTGCCATGAGACAAGTTTTCTGGATAATCAGGGATGAAGATGATGTCCTCTTCATCTGCCTGGGAATTCTCTCAGTTCATACATTTGTGTATATATCTTATATGGCAAACTAGCATTTAGGCAAGAGCATTGACCTTCTGCACATTTCCTGGGCTGCAGCTCACACATTGCACAAGAGGTTCTGGAGCTGGTGGTTGGGTTGTCCATATAACTGTCAGCTTTCCCTTGTCCACTTCCCAACCATGTCCAGTAGGTGATAGCACGAGTATCTGCTTCTATAAAGCCCTCTTGTGCACTGTAGCCTGGTAATTTCACTGCTTGCAACATTGGGTCAGTGAATCTTTACAGGGGATGAGCTTTGTTCCCTTGCTGAAGAGCAAAAGTCATGTCTTGGATTTTGTGGGCTTTATGACCATACAGGAGGCAAACAAATTTCTCCATTGAATTCAAGATGTCATCAACGCAAAACTGATTCCCCAGATTTGTGAAACATTCTGGAATTTGGGATTCATCTCATCTCATTATCTCTAGCCGCTTTATCCTTCTACAGGGTCGCAGGCAAGCTGGAGCCTATCCCAGCTGACTACGGGCGAAAGGCGGGGTACACCCTGGACAAGTCGCCAGGTCATCACAGGGCTGACACATAGACACAAACAACCATTCACACTCACATTCACACCTACGGTCAATTTAGAGTCACCAGTTAACCTAACCTGCATGTCTTTGGACTGTGGGGGAAACCGGAGCACCCGGAGGAAACCCACGTGGACACGGGGAGAACATGCAAACTCCGCACAGAAAGGCCCTCGCCGGCCCCGGGGCTCGAACCCAGGACCTTCTTGCTGTGAGGCGACAGCGCTAACCACTACACCACCGTGCCGCCCGGAATTTGGGATTATCTTAAAGAATTTGCAGTGCTCTGTGCTTTTCTTTCCCATAAAAGCCACTTGTTGAGTTGCATCCTGTGAAGGCGTGCAGTCCAACAAGGCATTTACTGAAGCCTGCACCCAACTTACTTTGCATCTGTGTGAGGTCAATGCTTCTACTTGTACTCTTCTTCTCAGTCAAGAAAATACGGCCACTGAAGCTTTCCAGAATGCTCAGGTCAATGATGGCAACATCTGTATCTGGTGATTATGATGCTGGAATGTGATGTACTAGCATGCTTTGCATGCAGAAGTTGTCTCGTGTCTGCCTCTTCATGGTCACAGAAAAGATCTTTGCACTCAGCTGCCTCGCAGATGTCTTGTTTCCAAGTTAAATGACAGCAAAAGAGGCTATGAGCATAGCTGTAAATCTTGTGGATTTTTCAGTTTTTGTCAGGCTTACGGGCATATTCTAATAGTCTTACAAAGTCCTAGTTTTTTGCCAAAACATTTTAATTCTGCAAGTACTTCTTGTGTGTGGTCACCGTGCGCATTATGTATGAAACAAGCAATAGACAATCGAACCAGAGACCATCATGTTACACAGGGTAGAGGGTCTCTTATACAACATCTCAGCTATTATCTTGTGATGAGGTTTGCTAAATGCTTGAAAGTTCAGACTTCAACATCATACTCAAAAGTCAAGCGTCTGCGTGAAACCAAATACCATTTCATGCCATCATAAGCTGAACAAAAGGGCCCGAAGCCATTCTATTTTTTTCCAGTCGAGTAGATTTGAAAAAGTATTCAACACCAAGAGAAAATAAATGGCAACCCTGGTGAAAAGAATGTGGTACAGCGGGAGGTTTCTTCTTGAATGGGTTGACCTATTTAAAAGGCAGATTATTGAACTTGAACTTCATGAAGTGAATTATGTGATGGACATGATCATAAACTTCATATAACAAATTATGATGTGGAAAAAATGCTCTTGAAGTTTTTCCTTGAATGCATAACCGCTTGTCCTGTGCAGGGTCGGGGGCAAGCTGAAGCCTATCCCAGCTGACTATGCGCGAGAGGCGGGGTACACCCTGCGAGGTGACAGTGCTAACTACTACACCACCATGCCGCCCTCATGTTGCTTTTTCCCATACCGAATATCTTAACATACATGATTTGAAGCTAATAATAATAATAATAGTAACTAGACAGGGACACTCTAACGAGTGCAAACCCCGCCTTTTCCCTATTAAAATACATTGGGCGAAAATTTCGAAGTTCTGCCATGACCTTGACCTTTGACCTCCAAAATTTAATGGTTTCCTTCCTGGGTGATTGGCAACACATGTACAAAATTTGGTCCAAATCGATCCATTGGTTCTTGAGATATCTTGCAGACACACAGACAGACAGACAGACAGACAGACAGACAGATATACACACACACACACACACAGACTGACGCAGGTGAAAATAATAACCCCTCCGACTACTGTCGGCGGGGTTAATAATAATGGGGCAGCACGGTGGTGTAGTGGTTAGCACTGTCGCCTCACAGCAAGAAGGTCCAGGTTCGAGCCCCGTGGCTGGCGTGGCCCTTTCTGTGTGGAGTTTGCATGTTCTCCCCATGTCCGCGTGGGTTTCCTCCGGGTGCTCCGGTTTCCCCCACAGTCCAAAGACATGCAGGTTAGGTTAACTGGCGACTCTAAATTGACCGTAGGTGTGAATGGTTGTCTGTGTCTATGTGTCAGCCCTGTGATGACCTGGCGACTTGTCCAGGGTGTACCCCGCCTTTCGCCTGTAGTCAGCTGGGATAGGCTCCAGCTTGCCTGCGACCCTGTAGAACAGGATAAAGCGGCTAGAGATAATGAGATGAGATGAGATCTGGGGAAAATAATACAATGAAACATGATGTTAAATAATTTTTTCATTCTGGTCTAAGGGTGTGCAAAATATTGTAGTCAACTGAAAGGAAAATTTATTCTTTATACCACAGCACTGCTGAATTTCCCCACTCATTGGTCACACAGTGTTTGATTAATTTACTGTTTTCCAGCAGCAGCTCTGATAGTAGTTCTGGTCAAAAAGCAAATCACAGTTTTATATTAATACGCTCGTTCTAATACATTGAGCTGTTACAACAGAAACATTCATTGGGATTTGTATGGCAGATGCTCCACACAAACAAGTAAACATGTAATTGTTGATATGGTGAAATTTTCTCTTGGGACACACATTTTGAATTTTGGAAGGAGTCTCCATTATCAGCACTTTGTAGCAGTCAGAGCCAAAGTCATTTCTTTAGATAGCCACAGGAAAGTCTGCAGGATGGAGGAGTTTAACCTCCATAACGTCGTCTTTAAAGAGAGGGAGAAAAGGGGAGCAGTGAGGGAATTAATGTATCATATCTAATGTAAGTGACACGTTATATTACATTACAGGCATTTAGCAGATGCTCTTGTCCAGAGTGATGCACAACATACCCAGAGCAGCCTGGGCTGCTGTTGGAGGTTCAGTACTTTGCTCAAGGCACTTCAGCCATTCCTGCTGGTCCAGGGAATCAAACCGGTGACCTTTTTTGTCCCAAAGCTGCTTCCCTAACTGTTAGGCTGTTGTTACCAGAAAGTAACTTGTTTCATGAACATTCTATAACATTACTTTTAATACCAAATGCCCAAAAAATGCAAGCCTAATAACAATTTTAAAAAGTTAAAAAATGTCAGTCTTAATGCCATCAAATCCATACATGTATACAAACATATTACAATATCCAGATTTTTACTATGTGGCTTGGTAGAGGTCTACACTCTACCCAGTGCCCTTTTAGTTCTATGATGAACTAATATCTTTAGAACAGAGGAGGAAAGTGTTAGACATAGCATGAATTAACTGAATTGAAAAATCATCTGTTTTTAATTCCAATAAATTTGAGAAAAATGAATAGTGATGTGCATAAACTCTGCGTGCATGGTGCTATTGTTTGTACATTCATTACACAAATCAGTAATGATGACCAGTCTAGTATTCAACCTGGAGCACCAACACAAAACCCCTCACTACAGAAACACCGTACACACTGTTCTGAGCAGTAACTTTTACACTTCTTCGTTGCCATTATTCTGTAACCTAACAGGAAATGATCTTACCTGCTGCTGATGCATCAAATGAAATTAGAAAATGTAACGGCTGTCTTTAGAACACGCAAGAATTCTGTAACTTTCATGGCAGGTGAATGAGAAGAACATCAGCATTTTTTACTGTACAACTGCAGCTCGTGCTTTTCTGTTGATCAGAAATCCACCATGAGACATTATCATCTCTCTGCATAATCCACCTGTCTACCAGGAAGCACCATTAGTCTGGAGAAACACTGATTCTTGGCTCAGATGGATGTCTCTGTGGTCAATCCTCATTGTCCTCCTTGAAGAATCATCTCCAAAGGCAGAAGACCTTCCTGGATCTTTTCACTCAGCTTTTTATATTTAATTAGAAAATTAATACACAATAAAAAAATATGTCCTGAGACATTTACTGCCTTTTTCTTGCATGACGTCTCCAACATTTAGGAAATGTTTCAGTGCATTTCATCAAATATCATTAAAATGTATCGGCTCATTTGAATACTCAATTCTAATTGCCATAATAGACCATTCTACAGTCTGTAATTTCTGTATAACATACTATTGCTATGGACCACGTCAACAGCAGGAAAAATAAGATTTTACATATTTTTTTTGTGTCAACTTATTGATTTCTTTCATAAGTAGCCATATAATGAGCGGGATATTATACGGAGCCGGTTACTATTGCTAAATAAACCCCTTCAGGGTGATTCAAGACCTTTCACCTTTGTGTTGTGGTCCTGCATCACTTTGCCGGAGATTATTTCTCAACAATGACCAGCTTGCTGTATCTTATCCGTTACTTACAGTACCAGGCAAGAGTTTGGACACCCCTTCTAATTCCATGTTTTTTCTTTTGAGGCTCAAGTTTGAAGATAAACGGTTAGATGACAAATGTTGTATTTAAGTATAAATTGCTATGTGGATTCTTAAGTCTTCTTATGTCTTGAGCCATGGATGCAGAACCATGGTGTTTGTAACCATGTAATCATTAACTTTACACCAAGCCTCATGAGAACAAAAGTATTTTGAAAGGACTGGGCAAACGAATGAGAATATCAGACCTTGTACTGGAAGTGATGGAAAAGCAAATTCTGTGTTTTCTGGTATTTTAGTTCTAATTGGTTTACCTATTCTCAAATTATCATATTCCAGTGTTTCTTTCTATAATTTAACAATAAAGGAAATTGTTAAATTCTTAAATTGTTCTTGCTGCCTTTGTAAGACGGATTATAATTGAAGAGGTTTGGTTAAATAGATGTTGCTTTTCCTTGTGTAATTTATAGATTATGCTACATGTCACATTTTACAATTGACATCGTATTCCATATCCAATGATCAGTTAATGACACATGAAAGAGCAGCATCCTTTTAATGAAACCTCATCAGAATATAAAGCTTTGCACTTTGAATTTTCTTACAGGTCACATCATATACACTGAGAATCATGGTTCTGCACACCAAAGATATAACAGAATCACACACAAGACAGTTTATTTTAATGTGAAAACAATTCTGCACAGAATGTTAGAATTAAAAAAAAACAGTTATACACAATGAGCAATAAGAGAGGTGTAAAGTTCTGCAAGCTTCAGTGAGTTACTGTGTTGGCAGCAGAGTGTCAAACCTCAAGGCAGCTGCAAGTTTGAACAGGACACATTTTAAAAGCACAACGTAGAGGTCTGGATGTGCCAAATATGCTTTTTGGCATGAATTTTGAGATAAATATTGTTGTATCCTATCTGAAAAGACATGCGTGGGCTCCAGGTGTGCACTGAGATCTTCACAAAACATCATTTATTGGTGGTATTATTCTCATGCACTGTCTAGACCTGAATATATTATAACGATGGTGGGTTAAGAGCTGTCTCCTCCTTTGGAAGCGCTCCTCGCGCCATCATTGTGCTGAAGAAGACAGCGCCCCCAGTCGGTGCACCGAAAGCAGACAACAGTGGTTCAGCACCACCGGCTGAAGACAGTGCCGCACACACCAGAGGAGGAGCAGTTTAACACAACACGGCTGGCAGGCACTAATTACAGCGTAGGTATTCACCCTCCCAGAGTTCACAGCAGGGTATGTAAGGGCTGTGCACGCTGCAGAGAGTGAGCATGTCTTCACCATGCTCATCTAATGCTCTGTGTGTTTCTCCTCAACACATTCAAGCTTAGATGACTCACTCTTATGCGGGGATGGAGGAAAAGCCGCCAGCCAGCCAAATTAGACTCCAACTCTTCACCCTGCACCTTTGGTCACCCCCTGCTTCAAACTGCCAAATCCACTGCAAGTTCTCCCTACTGCACCACCTCTCCAGCCACAGATGTGAATAAAAATACCACCTGTTTTGCACCTTACCTCTGCTGTTGCATGTCTGTCACCATCACTAGGTTCCCTCAATATTTTAGTCATTTTTGTTTATTTTTAATGGAATCTGGATTATGGTCGGATCTTACGGTTCTTGGTTGTTCTTATAGATATGTTTGATTGTATAATCCTGTCCATTTTTATATCTAATCTTCCATACATATTCAAATGAATTTGGCAGCTTGGCATTTTTTTGAATTGGCAACAAAACCTGCTGTGCTTAAAACCGTTACAGTGCATTAGGGCATTTTAAATAGTACTGAAGGCACATCATAACACTAAGTTCCAGCAAAACAATTTCTGAAATACACTCTTGCAAAAGGTGCACAGTCTCACAGTCTGTTTTAAAACCCCAACCAATCCAGAGTGTGTGGTTTGAACTAAGGAACTGTACTCTACTGGGTTTGTCCATGAGGATCTGCAGAATAAGACATATAAATACAGTAACAAACTTCACAACAACACTTTGTCTCCATTATGCTGGTTTCCAGTATTATGGAATTCAATTATACTGTTATGATTATTATTACTGTTGCTGCTGTACCCTGCTGATGCTGCCTTATTGCTGTTTACTACTTGCAGTGGCTCCTGACATCCAGATGTGCTCTGTGGTCTTTCCTCAGCTTTACTGAAGTATCTCAGGATGGGAAAATACCCTTTGTAGACGTTCCATGACACAAGCGTAAATAACATCAATGTTGAGATGACCACTAGAACTTTGAGAGCCAAGAGGGTGTTCTGCTGTTCCTTGACCAGTGGCTGGATTGAAGGAGGCCCCGTGAAGTCCTCCAGCCTCAGCTCATACATAATAATTTGGGTGACATACGTTTTGCCATTGGAGGTCTCTTCAGAGGTGCAGGTGTAATGGCCCATGTCGCTGTCTGTGGCATTGAGGATCAACAGGCTGTTTTGTTGAATGTGGTGCATGTTGGAGTTTTTAACTGGATGATTGTTGACAAGCCACTTCACTTGGGCCCGGTTTGATCCAGGTTGGCACTGCAGCTCTACCATACTACCCGGGTAGAAGTTTTTAATGGTCTTTGTGCTCTCTGTAACACGAAAATGACATCATAATTCAGTCATCTTAATTTTTCTCCATTTATATTTTTAGTTTTCTCCTTGAGATTAAGATTGAATTTTAATGACAAAGTAAGAATGGACTTAAAACACTTCTGCTGCATGTATATTCACCCTTTCAGTCAATGAAGTTCATTAAAACATTTTAGTGTAAATACACAGACACAGGAAGAATCACGCCCACCACGATTGCGGTGAGAGGGCTGTTGTTAGCTTTAAACATAATTCACTGCCGACCCACAAGGATTATAGTTCAAAGTTAAATTGTACACAGTGTTTTTGTGGTAGTTTTTGCAGTCCCAGGCGTCAGTTTGGTCAAGAAATCCTGAACAAGCTTACTGGTGTTGAAGATGTACAGTCGAAGCCAAGTTTATTTAGGCTTCGAAGAAGTTCTCTTGACTATGGCACAGTCTCTGTATACAAGTATTTGTTGTCAACTATGCTGTCATTGTCTGGTGATATTCATTTGAACCCTGGACCTAAAGTTAGACAACCTGTATATGGAGCTTGTAATTCGACTATTATGAGAACTCAATGCCATATTGCTTGTTCTGGTTGCGTGCATGAATTTCATTGAAAGTACATATCTGAATTTCAAACTCAGGACAGCGACTGGTTCTGCATCAAATGCCTGTTTTCTCCAGTGAGTGATTCATCGTTATTTGTATCTGCAGATCACGGGCGATTGCTCTAAGACAACGAGGGAGGCTCAGCCTCCTCTAAAAATGACGAACATCGTGCAGGATGAATTGCGCTAGGCTTATGTTACTGTATAGCCGATCTTATAACATTGCTATTTCAGATCCAGAATCATAGAAATATATGTGCTCAACCCAACTACAGTGCGAAATCATTCCGTTATAACTTTCCCCAGTTCGCCTAATGTGTGCGTGAGTTTTTCCCCCTCGTGACAGCACGATGCAGCCCAGCCTCAGTGGACTTCAATGGCATTTGGGAGCTATGAGCTTTTCAATATCAAAATGCAAGACAGTTATTGGACAAATACTGCGAAAACGCCCACCCACGGACTCCCAGCCTCAGTGGACTTCAATGGCATTTGGGAGCTATGCGCTTTCAATATCAAAATGCAAGACGGTTATTGGACAAATACTGCGAAAACGCCCGCCCACGGACTCCCAACCTCAGTAGACTTCAATGGCATTTGGGAGCTATGCAGTTTTCAATATCAAAATGCAAGACGGTTATTGGACAAATACTGCGAAAACGCCCGCCCACCAGACTCCCAGCCTCACAGTGGGAGGGACATGGCAAAGCTTTCCGCGAGACTGGTGATTGGTGAAAGCGGCCGGATATTTTCTTTGATTGACAACTCGTTTCAAATCTAGACAGGCAGCGGTGAATTTCAGTTTAGTCCCATGCGGATTCGCAAGTGGTGTGGTGTATTGTAAGAGATCAGCTTACATTTCGATTTCATTCATTACATACGGTTTCTACCAGCTTTTTTAGTTTGTATATATTTTCATTGTAAATAAAGTATAGTGTTGTCAAGTTTGCTATCTTAGTTCCAGAAATTTCGTTTATTTGAGTGACTGAACTTGAACTTGAGGGGGCTAGTCAGCTAGCAAGAAAGCTGCGCACGGAGGCCAAGCATTGCTGATTTAATTTTGGCGAAGCCATTTGCCAGTCTTCCTTTCGAGGAAAAAATTAAAATTAAAGAGCAGGGTAGACCAACGCCTCAAATTGACTTGGTGAAAAAGGTAGGGAATAATATGTGACCCACATCAACAACAGTAAATAGGCTACTTTAGTAATATGTCATGGATGGACCAAAAATATAGAATCCATTTAAAATGTTTATGCTGAGTATATTATATTGGAATATATATTTCTCTGGATATGAATTAAACACAGCTACAATTTGGAAAACATTTTTAAACAAAAACACAGCCGAGAACATTTCACACTACAGACCTGGATTAAAAGTGAAGGGTTATCAAAATTGTCAATAAAACATTTCTCAGTCAAAATAAGTAAAATATAGGGAAAGTGTCATTGAATGAAATGTGTGGCACCCAGCTCTATGTTTGGCTCCCCAAGGTCAGTGCTTGTGCCTATTCCAGAACACTCTGCTGTTACTGCTGAGGTTCCTGACAAAGAGCTGCTTTCAATAATGATCAATTTTTAAACAACATGCCACAATTTTAAAATATAAAATGTTAAAATATACCCCCCCCCAAACACCACCATCATGTATATTGGACAGTAGGCTAATGGGCCAAAAGAACCTGTTATTTCACAGTTTGTGACCCTGCCAACAATCAGCCAGATGAGAGGCAAGAGTATGGGCAAAATTGATGTGTTTTTTCTTTTTTCTTTTACGATCTGGAAATATCGTAACCGACCAGCCTTCCGTTTGAAAGACTACCAGCCGCCACTGCTGCAGATGCAAATAATTTAATTTCTGATAATATGAACTCATTAAACTCTGAATTGAATTTTCTCGTCATGGTTGACCGATTTAGTTTTAAACATATAAAGGGACTTACAATGGTTCATTTGAATATTCATAGTCTCCTAAGAAATATTGAAGAATTACATCTTTTTGCCCTTCTTGACACACGTCCTGATGTCATAGCCTTATCAGAGACTTGGCTGGATGACTCTGTATCAAATGAAGAAATCCTTATTGACTGTTATCAACTGGAGCGTCGCGATAGAAGCAGACATGGTAGTGGAACAGCCATCTATTTACATGAACGCTTTGTTTACAATTGCCTTTCATTGCCTGTTAATTTCAATGACTTGGAAATAGTTCTTTGTAACATCAAGCTTCCTCAATCTAAGCCTCTACTCATTGGATGTGTTTATCGCCCTCCTAACGCTGCTACCTTCTATTCTAGTCTACTTAATTATCTTAATGGTGTTGATTTTGAAACCTCAGAATTCTTTCTGTTCGGTGACTTCAACTGCAACACCGCTTCAAAGCAGGGGAAGGATTTTATCAAAAAGATGAAGGATACTGGCCTAAAACAACTCATAAAAGAGCCAACTCGTGTCACACCACATTCTTTCACTACGATTGACTTGATTTTTACCAACGCTAGTCGTGTATCCAACTCTGGTGCCCTTGATCTCTCCCTCAGTGATCATTATTTGATTTATTATAACAGGACCTGCAAAGTCCCAAGACCTAAGGCTAAGGTGATCAATGCTCATAGTTTTAAGACCTTCGATCCCATTGCCTTTATAAATGATCTTGAGAGTGTTTCTTGGGATACCATTAGTCTTTTTGATAACCCTGACGATGCCTGGTTCTGTATGGAAACCTTCCTTGAAGATCTTTGCAACAAGCATGCTCCTCTACGTAGGCTTCAAGTACGTGGTAGCCAGCTTCCTTGGATGTCTGAAGAAATCAGAACCGCTATCAAAAGTCATGATATACTAAAGCGTAAAGCTGTAAGATCAAAGTCTTATGATGACTGGATTTGCTACAAAACGCTAAGAAACAAGGTTACCCAATTTATCAACGAGGCTAAGCGTGATCATTAGAACACCTTACTTTCTGACAATGCTGATGACACTTCTAAGGTCTGGTCCATAATCAGAAAATTGATTCTGAAGAAAAACAGTCATTGCATGAACTTGTTTATGAAGCTCTGAGATACACTGATGACTCAAGTATTGCTCGCTGCTTTAATGAATTTTTTTACAACCATTGGATCTTGACTGCGTGGTACTCTTGGTTCTCTTAGTGGCAGTCCATCCGTAGTTTGCAGCAGTTTGTCTGATGTCCCAGCCTTTGCCTTCAAGAATATATCACCTGACTTTGTATGGAAAGAACTTTCTTCTCTTTGAGTCAAAAAGTCCTCAGGTCTTAAAAATGTCCCTATACACATCATCTAAAGCTTAGTGCTGACATATTGGCCATACCTCTCACCTCCATATACAATTCTGTCCCTGAAGATCGGCCAGCTTCCTCAGTTCTGGAAATCAGCTATTGTTACTCCATTGCACAAATCTGGAGATCTGACTTATGCAAATAATTACAGGCCCATTTCTGTTCTTCCGGTTGTGATGAAAATTTTAGAACATGCTGTACATCAACAGGTTTATGATCACTTGGTATCCAATAAGATTCTTTCTGTACATCAGTCTGCTTTTAGGCGTGACCACTCTACGTGTACTGCCTCCTTGGACGTCTCAGATTATATTTTGAAGAACTTTGACAATGGTAAAGCCATTGGTGCAGTCTTCTTGGACCTTAGTAAAGCGTTCAATATGGTAAGTCATTCTCTTTTCAAATGTAAACTAGAGAATATTGGTATATATGGTGTGGTATGTGGCTTGACAACTATCTGAGCCAGAAAACACAATCTGTCTGTGTCAACGGAACTTTGTCTGATCAATTCGATCTTACATTGAGAGTTCCACAGGGATCAGTACTTGGTCTTTTATTGTTTATTATCTATATAAAATGACTTGCCGAGTGTTGTCCAGCATAGTAAAGTTGTAATTTACGCCGACGACACAGCACTATTCCTCACTGGCAATGATGTTGGTACCATCCAGTCTTCTCTCCAGCATGATTTAAATTGTCTGAATGAATGGTTCAATGACAATGAACTTATAGTTAACTGCAAGAAGACAAAAGTAATGCTGTTTGGTAGTAGACAGGGGCTTGCTAGATGTACCCAACCTGTTCTGTTGTTTGCTGCTTCTACACTGGACTTCACTGACACCATAAAATACCTTGGTTTGACATTTGACTCTGTTATGAACTGGCATTCACATATAGACACTGTTGCATCTAAGGTTTCATGCCGGCTAAGTCTGCTGAGTAGAATCAGAAAATATCTGAATGAGGATACTTGTCGACAGCTGCATACATCCTTGGTCCAGCCTCTATATGAGTATTGTGATGTAGTGTGGACTAATGCAGATCTTACTAGTCTTGAAAGACTGCATCGGCTACAGAAAAGAGGGGCTCGTATTATCTTAAGAAAGTCAGAGATGAACATACAGAAATATTATTTAGAAGTCTTGGTTGGGTTAGTTTAACCGCCAGGTGGAATTTTCATGTGTTTGATTGTATTTAAATGCTTATATGGCTTTTGCCCGTCATATTTGTCAAATATTTTTTGCTTGAATTCAGAAGTACATAATTATAACACTAGATCTAGAAATAGTATTCATATGTCAAAAGTTTCTTCTAAGTCTGGCCTTCGTTCTTTTTCCTTTTCTGCTGCCAAATTGTTTAATAGTCTTGACAGTATCAAGAAATCTTTTTCTGTGAGGGCTTTTACTAATAATTATTGATCTAAAGTTTATTATTAGTCTGCATATTTTGTACATATTTAAGTATTGCACTAATCTGACCTTCGATATAATTTCATCTGATGTTATGTAGAATTGTTAATGTACCGTATTTATCCTAATAAACGCGCCCGGGCACGATGCAAAACATGAAGGGGGAGCGCCGATTTCGACCCTTAAATGACAAAAATCGAACATGACAAAATCATCGGAATTTAAAACATTTATTTTGAAACACATGAAAATACAGTTATATGCCCAAAAAGTCAATTAAACAATGTCCAGCTCGCTTATAAGGATAACATTGGTAAGTAAACTATCTGTAGTGACGTCACAATTCACGTCATCGTCGATGTTTATGAGCTCACAAAACAAAATGTCGTCCTCAAAACGATCCTTCACTGCTAGTTTTAAGTTAAAGGTTGTAGAACTGGCAGAGCAGAAAGGCAAACACTTGGCTGCAAAAACATTTAATGTTCACCATAAACGTGTACAAGAGTGGTGCAAACAAAAGGTACGTCTCCACCCGTATTGATATCCGCAGCAGAGTGAATGTCCGTATTTTATACTGTCCATGTTTACTAACGCGATTTCCGGTAAAAAAAAATCAGCGGTGAAATTGAACGTCTCTGTTGTGGTTTGTTGGATCTAAAGTTTGTTAAATGAAGAAAATGGTTGGTAAATACTATTCTAGCTCTGAAAATCGTGGAGGCACGTCAAATAGGGAGGGCGCTTCTATAAGGATAAATACAGTAGTTTCTTATTTTTGTTTTATTATTATTAATTCTTGTTAATTTTTATTTGTGTGTGTGTGTGTGTGTGTGTATATATATATATATTTTTTTATGTACATATACATAATTCCTTTAACTAAACACAGCTCCAATGTAAATAAGGTTTATCTTTTTGTATTCTATGTATAATAAAGTTTAAACTAAACTGTATGAGCTGTAATCCTGGATATAAAAAATAAATAAATCTGTTAACATACCGACTGGAGGACAATGTGTGGCATTTCCATCTCTCAGACTCTGAATCACCTCACTTTGGGAGAAATACAGGAAAAATACAGAGATATGAGAGAAAATCCAGTATATCTAACATTCCCATTTCAGATATATGCTCTAGTAAAGTCAATATAATCTTTTATACCACAGTGCTGTTCAATTCTTGATCCAGAAGGTGATTAATTGATCAATTTTTCTATAAGAGTAACTGAGAGTAGTGCTAGCTGCAAGACACATCACCGGTTTATATTAATGTCTACATTCTAATACGCTACTGTTTCTATAGTAACAGCTCATTCACAGGCACTTGTATGGTGGGCGCACCACGTAATCTATTTCATAAAAGAATAAAGAAATGTAATTTAAAAAACCCTAATAATTGATATAGTGATGCTTTTCTTAAGGTGATTGTTTATTTGATTATTCAACATTAATGGAAGGTGTCCCCAGTGCCAGTGCACTCTAACAGTTTTTTTTTTTAAACAAGGAACAGCTGCCTATAGCTTCTGTAACCATAACAAGAACTAGCTTGTTTAGTGGACATTAAACAACATTAAATGTAATTACTGTATAATTGGATAAAACTATGATGTCATTCTCTAATGAATAAAAAAATTGCAATCATTTGCAAATCGCTGTGGTATATGTAGGAGGAATAAGACTCTTAAGGAAATGCTTTTGTAGGATTAACTTCAGGTTGCATCACACCACCCCATTGTTCCTATTCCTGTTTTCCTATGACAGCATTCTACATCATGTTTTATTCCTTCCACCATGACATTACAGAACACGAGTGGTGTATGTTAGGTACCTGTTTGTCTCTTGGTGAGTGTTGTTTATGGCAATGCAGCTGTTGGAGGAGAAGTCCCAGCCACAGTACGGGTCTCTGGCCAGCACACAGTCCATACAGGAGATGTAATGGCCACATGCACTCAGCGGCACCTGCACCACTGCCGCCTCGGAGCCTGCATACAGCTGACCCTGACAAAATATGTGCACCAGAATGTGGGTCAAACTAAAACAGAATCAAACTGAAACCAAATCTCAAGCTGAAATAGGAACAGTTAAATTAACTGTAACACGAATTGGATAAGTATTGGGATAATCATATAATTACTGAATCATGATTAAGCAACAACATAACAGCTTTATGCGATGCAAGTGTGATTGATGATAGCACAAAATTAATATTTTAGGTGTGCATGTTCCTTAAACTACACTACAGAATTGTTAAAATGTGAGGAAAATTGTATTTCTATATTGTTTTGGAAAACTAACAAAAGGATAAGAGAAATATATATAAAAATATATTTTGGAAAGTGAGGGGGAAAAAAAGCCTTGCCTATCAGATTCTCACACCAATAGATGCACAGCGCATGGCAGTCTCTAACTGGCTTTAGTTTTATATTCAACTCAAAAGCAGCTCAAGTCCATAAGAGTTACTACAAACTTTAAATGAGTTTTTTGAGCTGTACTCGGCATTTTGAGGGTTGAAAATGGCTCAAAACATCATCTTCTGGTTTAAATCATCCTGAACCATGCAAAGCTGATGCCGATAAAGTCAGCCATTTTGGACTTATCTATCGTGAAATATACATTTACAACCCCGATTCTAAAAAAGTTGGGACAAAGTACAAATTGTAAATAAAAACGGAATGTAATGATGTGGAAGTTTCAAAATTCCATATTTTATTCAGAATAGAACATGCAGTAGATGACATATCAGATGTTTAAACTGAGAAAATGTATCATTTAAAGAGAAAAATTAGGTGATTTTAAATTTCATGACAACAACACATCTTAAAAAAGTTGGGACAAGGCCATGTTTACCACTGTGAGACATCCCCTTTTCTCTTTGCAACAGTCTGTAAACGTCTGGGGACTGAGGAGACAAGTTACTCAAGTTTAGGGATAGGAATGTTAACCCATTCTTGTCCAATGTAGGATTCTAGTTGCTCAACTGTCTTAGGTCTTTTTTGTCGTATCTTCCATTTTATGATGCGCCAAATGTTTTCTATGGGTGAAAGATCTGGACTGCAGGCTGGCCAGTTCAGTACCCGGACCCTTCTTCTACGCAGCCATGATGCTGTAATTGATGCAGTATGTGGTTTGGCATTGTCATGTTGGAAAATGCAAGGTCTTCCCTGAAAGAGACGTCGTCTGGATGGGAGCATATGTTGCTCTAGAACCTGGATATACCTTTCAGCATTGATGGTGTCTTTCCAGATGTGTAAGCTGCCCATGCCACACGCACTAATGCAACCCCATACCATCAGAGATGCAGGCTTCTGAACTGAGCGCTGATAACAACTTGGGTCGTCCTTCTCCTCTTTAGTCCAAATGACACGGCGTCCCTGATTTCCATAAAGAACTTCAAATTTTGATTCGTCTGACCACAGAACAGTTTTCCACTTTGCCACAGTCCATTTTAAATGAGCCTTGGCCCAGAGAAGACATCTGTGCTTTTGGATCATGTTTGGATACGGCTTCTTCTTTGAACTATAGAGTTTTAGCTGGCAATGGCAGATGGCACGGTGAATTGTGTTCACAGATAATGTCTCATCTCATCTCATTATCTCTAGCCGCTTTATCCTTCTACAGGGTCGCAGGCAAGCTGGAGCCTATCCCAGCTGACTACGGGCGAAAGGCGGGGTACACCCTGGACAAGTCGCCAGGTCATCACAGGGCTGACACATAGACACAGACAACCATTCACACTCACATTCACACCTACAGTCAATTTAGAGTCACCAGTTAACCTAACCTGCATGTCTTTGGACTGTGGGGGAAACCGGAGCACCCGGAGGAAACCCACGCGGACACGGGGAGAACATGCAAACTCCACACAGAAAGGCCCTCGCCAGCCCCGGGGCTCGAACCCAGGACCTTCTTGCTGTGAGGCTAACCACTACACCACCGTGCCGCCCACAGATAATGTTCTCTGGAAATTTTCCTGAGCCCATTTTGTGATTTCCAATACAGAAGCATGCCTGTATGTGATGCAGTGCTGTCTAAGGGCCCGAAGATCACGGGCACCCAGTATGGTTTTCCGGCCTTGACCCTTACGCACAGAGATTCTTCCAGATTCTCTGAATCTTTTGATGATATTATGCACTGTAGATGATATGTTCAAACTCTTTGCAATTTTACACTGTCGAACTCCTTTCTGATATTGCTCCACTATTTGTCGGCGCAGAATTAGGGGGATTGGTGATCCTCTTCCCATCTTCTGAGAGCCGCTGCCACTCCAAGATGCTCTTTTTATACCCAGTTATGTTAATGACCTATTGCCTATGGAGCACTTGCATGTGACGTCACAGCCGATCCAGATTGACAGACGCCATCGTGTCGGTCAAACGCCATATTCCGCCTTCTACTTCTGGTTCTACTTCTGCTTTCACTTCTACCTTTTCTTCTGGAAAACCCTACTATATACAATTCTACTACAACGGCTGCGGCTACAAGCTCTCCCTACCTGTGCACGTTTTTTATGTTTTTTTGTGTGTATTTTTGCGTGTTGTTCGTCTGTACCGGACTTCAATATCCACTACAACCGTATGGACTTACTGGACATTGGTTTCCAGCAGAAAATGACGGTTTGTAGCGATTTCCATCGCATGCACAACATTCCGGACAAGAAAAAAAAAAAACATTCCGGACGAGATAGCGAGACCAGCGGGGTCTCCATGGATTGTTATCGGAAGCAAAGTGAAGGAGGCGGCGCCGGGAGCGGAAGCAAGGCTGCAGAGCCAGCCTGTTGACTAAGCTCAGAAAACAGCCACTCAAATCTCCACTGCCAAGCCTCTACCTCTCCAACGCCAGATCCATGTAAACAAGACGGACGATTTGGAATTACCTTATTCTATTCTATAATCGGCTGGTCAGTGCTGTACTCAATACTTAAGTGACTTACCCATCCAATGAGGATTCTTGTTTACAAGATGCCACATCTGAGTCGCTGACAAATCCTGAATTTCTGTAAAGATAACTGTCCAGAGATTTATAAGCACGCAGTGCTTCACCACTGAACAGCGAGGGAAAGTTGATAAGGTAATTATACACGTCCGGGTATTCCGCTGGCAGTTCAAAATCCGGTCGTGAAAACTCCGTCCGGAAAGCCATAAGGGTCACAAATCTTTAGATCGTTTATTTTAGACATATATCTAGTTATCTGTTCATTAGAAAAATGAGCCGTGTAGTCCGTCGGTTGAAATTGATCCATTCTGTACACGAGTGCAGCAGTATTCAGCTGTGTTTTTGACCGACAAGATGGCGGTTGTGTACTTTCCGGTCACGTGACTGCAAGATCTCTATTGACCTAATGAGTTGCAATTTGGTCCTCCAGCTGTTCCTTTTTTGTACCTTTAACTTTTCCAGCCTCTTATTGCCCCTGTCCCAACTTTTTTGAGATGTGTTGCTGTCATGAAATTTCAAATGAGCCAATATTTGGCATGAAATTTCAAAATGTCTCACTTTCGACATTTGATATGTTGTCTATGTTCTATTGTGAATACAATATCAGTTTTTGAGATTTGTAAATTATTGCATTCCGTTTTTATTTGCAATTTGTACTTTGTCCCAACTTTTTTGGAATCGGGGTTGTAAAAAAAAGAATGTTAATGCCCTGCAGTTAGAGGTGGGCAGCCCACCTCCCCAAGCCCAGCCTTTGAGTGTGCTCATTTTCAAACATGTGCTGATCGAGACTGATTCACAAGAGTTTATGCTATATCCCCACCCCACATCCCTCCTCAGCCACTCCCAGACCCTTGCTGACTTTTTAGCATTTTTCTAAATTTTACAGTGGGTGGAGACAGACTCAGAGCTGGGCATGAAGTTACACTTTAACCTGTTTAGTCAATATACTACATACTGTAATACAGAGGCGATACAGTTTATTGAGAATTATCTATGTGGCTGTGTCTAAAAAAAGGGGGGGGCAGCTACATATGTTTCTTAGCATTGAGTTATTAGCAGCCTGGCTAATAACTTGCGAATAGCACTGTTCACTTTGGCTTAGAGCTCAGCTAAGACAAATATTTGTGAATGGAGTTGAAATAAATTCCAAATTTCGAAATTAGCCAAGCTTCAAGAAAGTTTGCTCTAAGCCTTCAATGGCTTTCCACTGGATATATATATAACCACCCTAAGTTGGGCATGTATGCATCTAATATGACTTGTTGATCATTCACAGCTGCTAGCAAGAAAGGTTAGCGTCAAAAGTGAAGTCTGAGTGAAAGAATGATGTGAAAAGCTGGTGGCTAAGTCATAATCTTACATTTCTTAGGGGTCATAAACATCCGACATCGGTAATAGGTGTAAAATGTTTGACAAAACTAACTTAAAGAAAATTCACAACAAATGTAACTAGTTTTTATTTTTAATTATTATTATTATTTTTAGGGCGGCACGGTGGTGTAGTGGTTAGCGCTGTCGCCTCACAGCAAGAAGGTCCTGGGTTCGAGCCCCGGGGCCGGCGAGGGCCTTTCTGTGCGGAGTTTGCACGTTCTCCCTGTGTCCGCGTGGGTTTCCTCCGGGTGCTCCGGTTTCCCCCACAGTCCAAAGACATGCAGGTTAGGTTAACTGGTGACTCTAAATTGACCGTAGGTGTGAATGTGAGTGTGAATGGTTGTCTGTGTCTATGTGTCAGCCCTGTGATGACCTGGCGACTTGTCCAGGGTGTACCCCGCCTCTCGCCCGTAGTCAGCTGGGATAGGCTCCAGCTTGCCTGCGACCCTGTAGAAGGATAAAGCGGCTAGAGATAATGAGATGAGATTATTATTTTTTTTTACAAGATTGAGGCAAGGTGAAGTTGCTCACTTATATACCAAAAAAATAGCCTCTTTCTTTGCCCTGTACAACCAGAAGGCACTGGGGGAATTTCCCCATCCCCACTGTATGAACATTAAAACAGGAACGTAGCATGACAACTGAACCACTTTAACCAACATCTACGGTAGTCCTGAAATGAGTCACCTTATTTAGGTTGACCAGGGATCAGTTACTGGAACTGCACCCAGTTTCACAGACCGCTTATATATAGTCATGTGGGGAGAAAAAAAAGTACCTCCCATGGAAACTGTTGACTTTTCTCAACATATTTAAACAAGCAAACATTTCACTCGCTTTGGTACAACGCCTATAGATAAAGGTGATAGCTTTAAAAAAAAAAAACAATCCAGGCCTTTTGGAATAATGTGCTCTGGACAAATGAATCAAAGGTAGAGATGTTTGGCCACAGTAAGCATACACATGTGTGGTGCAGACAAATGACACATAAAATGAACATTTTGTAGTCATTTTCAGAATTTAAATAAAAAAAAAGTAAAAAAAAAATAAGGGCACACTGGAAAAAGTAAGTACACCCCTACATTTATCACACCTTCATGTCCATAAAGTTAGACTCCAGTGTTCCAGTTTAGGTGCCACTGATTGGAACGTGCTGCAGATGGAGATGCAGGTGGAACCTGTCTTATTTATACATGATATGTAGGGTCTGGCGTTCTCTTTGCTATTAAAGTGTGTGATGTCATCATGCCACCATCTAAAGTTATCTAAGAACCTCAGAAAAAAGGGTTGTGGATGCCTATGAATCTGGCAAGGGATTTAAAAAGATCTCTAAATTATTAGAAATAAATCATTTCACGGGCGGCACGGTGGTGTAGTGGTTAGCGCTGTCGCCTCACAGCAAGAAGGTCCGGGTTCAAGCCCCGGGGCCGGCGAGGGCCTTTCTGTGCGGAGTTTGCATGTTCTCCCCGTGTCCGCGTGGGTTTCCTCTGGGTGCTCCGGTTTCCCCCACAGTCCAAAGACATGCAGGTTAGGTTAAGTGACTAAGTTGACCGTAGGTGTGAATGTGAGTGTGAATGGTTGTCTGTGCCTATGTGTCAGCCCTGTGATGACCTGGCAACTTGTCCAGGGTGTACCCCGCCTTTCGCCCGTAGTCAGCTGGGATAGGCTCCAGCTTGCCTGCGACCCTGTAGAACAGGATAAAACGGCTAGAGATAATGAGATGAGATGAGAGGAGAAATCATTCCACTGTGAGGAAAATCATCTCTGAGTGGCGTAGATTTCAAACAACTGACAATTTGTCCAGGGCTGGCTACACCAGCAAATTCAGCTCAAGAGCAAACTGTTCAATGCTAAACGAAGTCTCCAAGAACCCCAATATTTCATCACTAGATCTGCAAGTAACTCTTGCAACTGTTGATGTGAAAGTGCATACATCTACAATCAGAAATAGCTTAGACAAATTTGACCTTAAAGGAATGTTAAACAAAGACTATAGTTTGCCAGTGAACATATAGGCAAAGCCCAGGCCTTTTGGAATAATATGCTCTGGACAAATGAATCAAAGGTAGAGATGTTTGGCCACATTAAAAGTACACGTGTGGTACAGACCAAAGAGGGCTTTTCAGGACAAGAACCTCATACCAACTGTGAAGCATGGTGATGGAAATGTTATGATTTAGGGTTGCTTCACTGCCTGAGGGACTTGGAAGCTTGCATTCATTGATTCAACTATAAATTCTGAATCATATCAAAGAGTGCCTGAAAATAATACGAGATCATCTGTTCAAAAGTTGAACCAGAGGTGGACCTTTCAACATGATGGTGATCCTCAGCACACGAGCAAGTCCCACTAAGGAATGTTTCAAAAAGAAGAAATGGAGGGTTATGAAATGGCCTAGTCAAAGCCCAGATTTGAACCCCAATGAAATGTGTGGAGATTTGAAAATAGAAGTACATGTGAGAAAACCCTCAAACATCTTGCAACTGAAGGCATTTTGCATGGAAGAATGGTCAAAAAAATTTCAGCAAGCCAATGTCAGATGTCAATGGTGGACAAGTATGCAAAATGCCTACGAGACATTATTTCTGTTAAAGGGGCAATAGAAGCTTCTGAAACCAAGGGTGTACTTACTTTCTCCACAGAAGAATATTACATCTATTGATATTCTTGTTGAATAAATGATGGAAAGAGCTGATTTTCCTTGTTGTTTTGTTCAAGTATACTACTTTTATCTGTAGTCACTGTCTCAAAAGGGTGAAATATTTGCTTGTTTAAATATGTTGAGAAAAGTCGACAATTTCCATGTGATGTACTTATTTTTTCATGTGACTGTATAACCAATAAACTTTTGGCGTAGCTTCAGGGAGGAGAAAATCGAATGTAAATATTCTGAGGCTTACCGTGGTGGTGGAGAGGCGCAGTATCTTCACTGGGTCAGAATGATTAAAGAGCTGCATCTCCTCTATGATCACCATCTCTCCATTATAGTCGACTGCTTTCAGCACTGAACCGCTTGCTGTTACAAACACGTTTTATTTGTGAATGCTTATGTGAGCAAGCACTACAATTCGCTGTCCTGGATGTATTTAAATGTGTTTTGCTTAGACTTATGTAACCCATAAAATTGATCTATTTATTTTTTTTTTTATAAATGATGTAAACCGTACACTAAATGATTACCTGTGCCAATAAACATGACCTGATGGCTGCTCCCATCCAGGGCAGTAGTGCTGGCCACCACTATACGTGTAAATGCAGCTCCTTTCTTCACCAGTAGGGGCCGGTGAGAGGACGGAGTCACTGCCTGATCCATCAGAGGCTTGTCTCTGACAAACTGAAGGGTTTTATCAGGCAAATGCACGGACTTGGAAAACCCTTTCTGCCTTGCGTTATTGTTAATACACTACACACACACACACACACACACACACACACAGACAGTGCAACAGCTAGCATTATTCAGCTTGTTACTTTGGCGTATCTAGACTTTTATATGGAACACTTTCTGTGTGAAGAAAGGCAGTACAAATGCAAGTTGTATTAGTGTATTTTTGGACAGAAAATAAACCAATTCAAATGTCATACTCCATGCAAGCCCCATGTATTTATAAGGAAATGTTAACAGGAGCATTAATATAACTCTTGCAACTAGAACTATTGTCCGAGCCACACTGTTATAGAAAATTAATCAACACCTTCTGATGAATCAAAAGCGAGCGTTCAGCTGTGGTATAATTCTCTTTATTATATTCTGACATAATTAAAGAGACTGGCTCACCCTTCCCAGAATCCTCTGTACCGAGTAGCGAGTATCCATTTTCCATGCTAATGATATTCAAAAAATAATCTGTAACAATCCGCAACAATTTGGTGACATCTTAGGCCATAGGTCTTAAGTTTGAATGTGAAACCGAAGATATTTTATCAAAGTATCTATGTTTTTAATTCTTTTAAGCGATCCATTCCGTTTTTGTATGGTTATTTAAATGGGTCACGTGCATTCAAAACAAAAACACCAAACAAGATTCTGGGAAAGGGGAATCGGCCCCTTTAAAATCCTTTTTCCTTCATCACGGTTAACGTAAAAATGACTGCTGCAGAATTACTTGATAAGTGTTGAACTTACAGCTCCAGGACGGGGGTCAGGCACTTCTCCATTGTACGTCACCCATTTTGAAATGGAATTAACATTATACAGTGTTTTGAATTTGCCTTCAGAGAACACTTTCCTGGTGTCTTGTATCCCATAGGCACACACTGCAGAGTACTGCGATGTGCTCCTGTCAATCAAATCACAGCAATGAAATGAGTGTGTTAGGATGGAGCTTAATAAAACTACTTCTAATTAAGTGTTGGGTTTCTGCTAGAGTTATGATTATTTTCTACACAAGTTCATAGTACAACACTGTAGTGAAAATACTTTACACAAAAATAAAGCAGTATCTAAGGCAATTATATCCATGACTGAATTTGACTGACAGGATTTCATTTGACTGTGTTGTAAACCAAATAATAAATTTCACATACTGCATATTATGAGGATCAGTATTTAATATATACTGGTGTACACAATATAAAGACAGCAAAGTGGTGCGGCATGCCCATTTCACAGCACCAGGGTACTGTACACGGGTTACAGTTTGTGTGGAGATTTCGTTTGCTTTTCTGTTTCCTCCCAGTTCCCAAAAACATGACAGTACACAGAGTGGCTACACTAAATTGCCCATAGATGTGAATGAGTGTGTGAATGTGTACCCCAATTATAAAAAAAAGTTGGGATGCTGAATCAGTCGCACGTACACTCAAGCACAGACTTAAGCACACAGTAAAATTTAACCTCTGCATTTAACCCATCTGAAGCAGTGAACACACACACACATCCAAGTGAGCAATGAGCGCGCACACATACCCAGAGCAGTGGGCAGCTATGCTACAGTGCCTGGGGAACAGTTGTGGGTTAGGTGCCCTTGCTCAAGGGCACTTCAACCCAACCTCAGGCCATGGCTGCCCCATGTTAACCTAACCGCATGTCTTTGAACTCTAAACTGTAAATAAAAACAATGTGATAATTTGCAAACCCTATGTTTCACTGGAAATGGTACAAAGACAACATATCAAATGTTGAAACTGATAAATTTTATGTTTTTTTTTTAAAATATATGCTCGTTTTGAATTTGATGTCAGCAACACATTTCAAAAAAGTTGGGACAGGGGCATGTTTACCACTGTATACTGTTTACACTCTGTAAATGTTTTGGGAACTGAGGAGACCAATTGCTGTAGTTTTGAAAGAGAAATGTTGTCCCATTCTTGCCCGATATACAATTTCAGTTGCTCAACAGTTCGGGGTCTCCTTTGTCATATTTTGCACTTTATAATGCACCAAACATTTTAAATGGGAGACAGGTCTGGACTGCAAGCAGGCCAGTTTAGCACCCGGATTGCTTTACTACAGAGCCATGCAGTTTTAATATGTGTAGAAAGCGGTTTGGCATTGTAATACTGAAAGAAGGAAGGCCTTCCCTGAAAAAGATTTTGTCCGGATGGCAGCATATTGCTCTGAAACGTGTATATATCATTCAGCATTAATGATGCCTTCCCAGATGTACAAGCTACCCATGTCATCTGCACTAATGCACCCTCATACCATCACAGATGCTGGCTTTTGAACTGTGCACTGATAACAAGCTGGATGGTCGCTCTCCTCTTTAGCCTGGAGGATGCAGTGTCCATGATTTCTAAAAAGAATTTCTAATTTTGATTCATCAGGCCTCAGGACAATTTTCCACTTCACCTCAGTCCATCGTAAAAGAGCTCGGGCACAGAAAAGGTGGCGGTGTTTCTGGATATTGTTTATATCTGATTTTAACTTGCATTTGTGGATGCAGTAATGAACTGTTTTCACAGATGATGGTTTTCTGAAGTGTTCCTGAGCCCATACAGTGATTCCCACTACAGACACGTGTCTGCTTTTAATGCAGTGTCGCCTGAGGGCCTGAAGATCACAGGCATCCAATGCCAGTTTTCAGCCTTGTCTCTTGCATACAGAGATTTCTTCGGATTCTCTGAATCTTTTAATGATATGATGTACCATTGATGGTGTGATCCCCAAATTCTTTGCAATTTTATACTGAGGAACACTATTCTTAAATTGTTGCACTGTTTGCCCATGCAGTCTTTCACAGAGCGGTGAACCCCTCCCCATCTTTACTTCTGAGAGACTCAGCCTTGCTGGGATGCTCTTTTTATACCCAGTCATGTTACTGACCCCCTGCGATGATCTGGCAACTTGTCCAGGGTGTACCCTGCCTCTCGCCCATAGTCAGCTGGGATAGGCTCCAGCTTGCCCACTACCCTGCACAGGATAAGCAGTTATGGATAATGGATGGATGGATGGATGGATGGATGGATGGATGGATGGATGGATAGATGGATGTTATTGACCTGTTGCCAATTAAACAAATTATTTTTTTAGCATGACAACTTTTTTAGTCTTTTGTTGCCCCCTCCCAACTTTTCTGAAATGTGTTGCTGACATCAAATTCAAAATGTGTTTGTGTGTGTGTAAACAATAACATTTCTCAGTTTCAACATTTAATATGCTGTCTTTGTTCTGTCTTCAATGACATACAGGGTTTCCATGATTTGCAAATCTTCACATTCTGTTTTTATTGATGTTTTACACAGTGTCCAAACTTTTTTGGAATTGGAGTTGTATATGTATGGTACCCTTTGGTGTACGGGTACATTATGGGTATATGGTACACATATAAGCTATTACATATCTACTATTACATTTAACAAATCAAATGTAGTTATTAAATTAGAAATGAAAGGCTACTGCAATTTAAAAGAGAACACATTGCAAATTAGGAATACAGTGTGCAATTCTGAAGTTAATGGCAAACCATAAATCACTAGAAATAACAGTTAAAAGCTTATTAGCTTATCCATGTGTCCTAATCACCTTGGCCCTACATCAAGCTTAGGCTGATCTAATACAAGTGGTAATGTTCAAGTCCTCCATTTTAGGGTTTGAGTGCTATGTGCATTGTTGGACTGGTATAAAACCATAATCGTGATTGAAATTTACATATATCACCAATAATTGTCTTATAATGGTGATTTGTTTGCAGGGTCTTCATTGCAGTTATTCAAACCTACTCTTTTGTCATGTTTGAACTGAACTATACTCACGTCTGAGGAGTGAAGACTCCATAGAACACACAGGTTCTCCAGGGGCCTGAACAGAAGAGGAAAACATCCTGTATAATTAAAGGCAATTTGCTTTGAGGGACAGGACAGTCCAGACGAGCCTTTAG
Source organism: Neoarius graeffei (assembly GCF_027579695.1). Lineage (NCBI taxonomy): Eukaryota > Metazoa > Chordata > Actinopteri > Siluriformes > Ariidae > Neoarius > Neoarius graeffei. Next base: position 39,539,336 of record NC_083591.1, on the reverse strand, counting down.
GAATGAAGTCCACTTCTTCTGCAATGTCCGCTCTCCTCCCATATCCCCCTAGAAAGGAGAGATCAGAGAGAATGAGAATAATTGCTACAATGCTGCAAAAAAAAAAAAAAAAACTTCGCAAGTGACTCTGGTCATATTTATTTAGTATTTCCAATGATAAAATGTAACCAAATATTTATTGGAAAAGTATTGTTCTATGGGCAGATAATACTTAACATTTTAGGCATTTATTTTTCAAAATAAGCAAAATTATCTGCCAAGAGAATAAGAAAAACATATTCCAGTGATCTATGAAAATATCAAAGGCAGGCTGAATCTTATTATATTTGATTTATAATGATCTCAAAGTAGAAATATTTTATCAATTTTCCCATATTCAAGATATTTTCACTTGCCAAGATGTGGGTTTTTTTCAGTGAAGGCAAGTTGGAAGTGGTCTTGCTGATTGAAATGAACATAGATGGTGCTCTTATGTGGAGCGAAGTGTAGAATTCAATCATCAGGAGATCATGAGTTCAAAACATAAATGACTCAATTTGTGACATGTATGGCTATCCAAAAGCCAACTGTGGGTGTCTGTTAGCTCATGTACCGAGTCTACGTTTTTATTAATCAGGGCTGAAATAACAATTGTGAGGTCCTCACCAATCATATAAACAAACAAATAACCTCAGGTGACAACAAAAATACACAACAGATTTCAATATGTTGTCATTTTTTTTTCAAAACATAAACCAACATTCAGAAACCAGGTACAAAAAATAAAGTACACCCCATAATTTAGTAACATGTACAACTGTTCTTGGACAACATGTTGTGACATGTACTATTGTTGATTTGCTGGTGTGCTTGGGATTTTGAGTAAATTTTTGGCCCAGCTTTACCTGCTGAGATGGCTTCACATTCATCTCAAGAATATTCTGGTATAACATGCAACCCCTACCACCATGTTTGACAGTAGGTAGGAGGTTTTTGTGGCCATATGCTGTGCTTGGTTTTCACCGAACATGGCGCTGTCCATGATGACCAAACATCTCTACATTGGGCTCATCAGTCCAAAGTATACTGTTCCAGAAGTTTTTAAAATTATTTTTTTAAATATGTAATTCTGTAAAACTAAGTCATGCTACCACATTCTTTTTGGAGAGAAGTGACTTTTTCTGATTCACCCTTCAATGAAAGCCATACTTGTTATTTCTGATTGTGCTGTCATGAACATGAATGATTAATGTGCTTACAAAGGCCTGTAGGTCATATGATGTAGCTCTTGGATTTTTGTTATACCTCAAAAAAAAAAAAAGTATCTCAGCATTATTCAGTCTGAAATTGATGGGATGTCCACTCCTGGAAAAATTGAAGCTCTCATTATGTAAACAATTTTTCTTACTGGAGAATGGTGAATTTCAAATTGTTTGGAGATGGCCTTATAACCCTTCCCAGATTGATAAGCAGAAACAATTGCTTCGCTGAAGTCAAGGCTGATGATCTTTCTTCTTGGCATGACACAGACACACATCTGAGTGCTCCAGAACTCCAAACTGTCAAAATTTCTGCATTTATAGAGGTAGATACATTTCTTGATGATTAACAAAACTTGTGCATTTCTTTAGAAACACCTGGCTGCTACTTACTCTCTTAAGCAAAGCATTTGTGGAGCACGATCAGGGAACAGGGCACCACGTAGAACACTGTTGGCCAGCCGCTGTATCCCAACCTAGCTCCAGCCATCTTGATTCTGTCTTGCTCCTGGACCCAGTCAGGTTGGGACAAGAGAACAAAGCTGATGGCTGCACAACTCTCCCTCACGCTAATCCAAGTCATGACCAAGTCTGAACTTCAAATTCAAATTCAAGTCCTGTGACAATGGGCAAGTGGCGAAGCAGCAGGTGCAGAAACACTGGAAGCTGTAGTCATGAACCTGCACGTAGATGGCCCAGGGCATAGGGTCGCTCTCTGCTGGAACGAAGCAGCAGCGGAGTTCGGCAGCCCCGTGTGTCTGAGCAGCCCTGTTTAGGATTCGCTCTGCTCACCTTCATGGAGGAAGGGGTTAGAAAAAGTGCCCCAAATATAGCCTGCTTCACCTCACCCTGGCCAGCACACCATGGCTGGCGGGGATCCCACTCAGCGGTCAACAAATACAATAAATAAGAAAATAAATAAGATAGTGAAGGTGACAATCTCAAAGTGTCCCTCAAAACCCAAGAAATTGACCTCAACTCCTGTGAGTTGCTTGCTCAGGATCATCCACCATGGCAAGCAAAACTCACCAGTGGCGCATGTGCAACAGAGGTGAAACTCATCACAGAAGCCCAGAAGAAATTAGCTGTGTGGAAAGCTTGAACTATCGCCACCCCCACTACAGCACCTACCCACGCGTGCCCAACATGTGGGCGTATCTTCAAAGCCTGGATTGGCCTCATCAGTCACCTCTGGACCCACAACCGCCACCCACCAAATTGAAGTCATGGTCATCTTCAACCCTGAAGGACAAACATCATCACTCTCTTAATAATTGTGGAAGTAGGAAGGAATTTTTCCACTTGGTTTCAGAATCTTGGTTTACTTTTGGAGAAAAATGACTACATATTGAAATCTGTTTTTTTGAAATTGCATTTTTCAAAGTTTTTTCGTCATCACCTGAGGTTGGTTGGTTGTTTCTAGAAGAAGTTGGAGAGGACTGCACAATTGTTATTTAGGCCCCGATGAATAAAAACATAGACTTGAAGAAGGGTATAGATAGTTTTCACATGACATCACAGAGTCGGGGATTCCCTAGTGGCGGCCATCTTGCGGGTCAAGCTTACCGTACGGGTGACTGAGCACACATTGTAACGCGCGAGTACAAAGTCTTCAAAAGAACCCAAGCAGGCTATTTAAAGCTAGCAATGGTGCACACCTGTTGTATTCACGGCTGTCGTAATAGGTCAGGTGATGAAGTCAAGTGGAGCTTTTATGGAATTCCCACTGTACGGGAGCACGAAGGCGAGCAAACAAAGAAACTCAGCATACAAAGGAGAAATCTATGGCTTGCGAGAATCAACTGCAAGGATTATCAGCCTTCCAAACACAGCATAGTCTGCTCCGATCATTTTATAAGTGCTAAGTTGTTTAAATAAACAATCAATTGTGTTTAAGTTTGTTTTTGGAAACCAAAACATCATGTGAACAATCTCTGGAGAATGCCTAACTGGAGCCGCTGAGTGTACGTTTACATTGTAATGTACACTTAATATCGCTCGTTTGTCATGTTTCTATTTGAAACTTGTCACTTCACTCACGCAAGGGTCATTTTTGAAAAACATTTTAGGTCTATTCTGTATGATTTGATTTGTGTTTGGGATGCAAACAGCGCGCCTTTTGGCGGATGCTGCCTGAATCGCGCAGATCCGATTTTTTTTTTTTTTGGGGGGGGGGGGGGGCGTTGGAGTGTCTGATTATAATTTCAAAGTAAATTCTGTATTAAAATTACTAAATAAGCAAATCCGTTACAGTCCATGAAACAGGAAGTATAAGGATGAGAAAAAAAAACAGTAATCGGAAAGCTGCGCACATTTGCGCAGTCCTGCACACCGCTCGGGCTGCGCAAATGTGCACAGCTTTCCAATTTAAACTGTTTTTTTCTCATCCTTATACTTCCTGTTTCATGGACTGTAATGGATTTGCTTATTTAGTAATTTTAATACAGAATTTACTTATTATAATCAGACACTCCAACGCCCCCCCCTAAAAAAAAAAATCGGATCTGCGCGATTCAGGCGGCATCCGCCAAAAGGCACGCTGTAGAATATATAAAGTTGTATATATCAGACAGCCTTTAAAGTTTGATGAAGTCAGTTGCAGGTTTTGGAGCAGGCTTTGGTAGTTTCAGGCTTTGGCAGCCCTGCATAGTCACTTGAAAATGCATCTTTGTCCACTTCGTAGGGGTCAATTCCCCCAATCAAGGCCAGTTTGGCTGCATACCGTTGTGGTGAGATGTCGTCTAATGTATCTATATACTTCTGTTTGCTTAATTTTGCCGACATTGATCTTTATTTTAGAAAACTGACTATATAACTTCATAAATTCGTCCGAGATAACATAGCCGGTAGTGGCAATGGTCCGTTTTGTTTGCCCCGCAAGATGGCGGCTGGGGGGGCGTTCCCCGGAATGCCGTGATGTCAGTGAAAACTATCTATACTTTCTTTTTCCCATGATGATGTATGAAATAGGACAGTTAGTGCTCTCCTCCAATCATGTTTAGCTGCTCTAAGATGTTGAACGAGCTGTTAGAAAATCTGTTGTGTGTGATAGGGAAACTAATTGTTTGCATGCAAATGACTAAATTTGGGAAAAGTGCTGTAATGTTGGCCAAGGAACATCCTGTTGCAGGGAAGAGTACCTTACAGACACGAGCCACCCTTGACACTTCCAGCTTATTGTAGGAGTCGTATTCCACAGCTGTTTCACTAAAGAAGAGGTAAATCTTGTCATCGTCCCCCTCTGGGTTTTCCTTTCCTTCAGCAACGTGCTTCATGCCAATGAAATTGGGCTCTGAAATCACAGAACTAATCAGTGATAATCTTAAGCTGAGTAGAAGAATCTCATGTTCAAAGATTGTCACAACTAAACTAGATATAAACTAGAAGTTTCAATTTTATACAATACCAGAAATGGTTCAATTTCAATACTAAAATCTTCTAGTTATCCCTTTCCAAGTGCAATAAGATTTATGTAAAAATTGATACTGGCGTCATGTTTGATTTTCACACTGACCAACTTGACTTTTTGTGTGTGCACGCGTGCACATGCACACAAATTCTTACCACTGAGCCAGGAGGTTATGAATTCAGTTCGTACAGTGTCATCTGAGCTTCGCATCATAGCCAGTTCTGAGCCCAGGAAATTCACAGATGTAGCAGAGTACAGCTCTCCATCTAAATGCCAAGAAGAACTGTAATATTATTATAACATTAGGATGATATCATTCGGTTACTTTCCTATAAAACTATCAAAAGTATCATATCAGCTATCATGAGCAGCATCTGTATTAAAGTGGATGTGCATTCACAAAAAAAATAATGCATTTACTAATTAAAAAGAGTAAAGAATGAAACATATTAAAGAGGTCCACTTACATGTGTTTTTTGAGCTGTAAACTAAACGAGGTGATTGTACTGTGATGAAACACATCAATGCTGCTGTTAATACTGACAAACTGACAATTGTATCGTTGTTTTTTTTTTGTGTGTGGGGGATGAAAATGGCTCAAAACGCCATCTGTTGCTGAAAATAATCCTTATTCTTGCAAGACCGATGCTGACGTAGAGTCAACCTTTTGGTATGTCTCTACGTCATTAAATTTTTCGAGAGGAAAAAAAAAAGAATGTTAACACCCTCTTATCAGAAGTGGGAAGTCCACGTCCCCCAGTTCCCACGCTTGAGTGGGAGTCTGTGAAACTGTGCTCATTTTCAAATACAACCCCAATTCCAAAAAAGTTGGGACAAAGTACAAATTGTAAATAAAAACGGAATGCAATGATGTGGAAGTTTCAAAATTCCATATTTTATTCAGAATAGAACATAGATGACATATCAAATGTTTAAACTGAGAAAATGTATCATTTAAAGAGAAAAATTAGGTGATTTTAAATTTCATGACAACACCACATCTCAAAAAAGTTGGGACAAGGCCATGTTTACCACTGTGAGACATCCCCTTTTCTCTTTACAACAGTCTGTAAACGTCTGGGGACTGAGGAGACAAGTTGCTCAAGTTTAGGGATAGGAATGTTAACCCATTCTTGTCTAATGTAGGATTCTAGTTGCCCAACTGTCTTAGGTCTTTTTTGTTGTATCTTGCGTTTTATGATGCGCCAAATGTTTTCTATGGGTGAAAGGCTGCAGGCTGGCCAGTTCAGTACCCGGACCCTTCTTCTACGCAGCCATGATGCTGTAATTGATGCAGTATGTGGTTTGGCATTGTCATGTTGGAAAATGCAAGGTCTTCCACGAAAGAGACGTCGTCTGGATGGGAGCATATGTTGCTCTAGAACCTGGATATACCTTTCAGCATTGATGGTGTCTTTCCAGATGTGTAAGCTACCCATGCCACACGCACTAATGCAACCCCATACCATCAGAGATGCAGGCTTCTGAACTGAGCGCTGATAACAACTTGGGTCGTCCTTCTCCTCTTTAGTCCGAATGACACGCGTCCCTGATTCCCATAAAGAACTTCAAATTTTGATTCGTCTGACCACAGAACAGTTTTCCACTTTGCCACAGTCCATTTTAAATGAGCCTTGGCCCAGAGAAGTTGTCTGCGCTTTTGGATCATGTTTAGATACGGCTTCTTCTTTGAACTATAGAGTTTTAGCTGGCAACGGCGGATGGCACGGTGAATTGTGTTCACAGATAATGTTCTCTGTAAATATTCCTGAGCCCATTTTGTGATTTCCAATACAGAAGCATGCCTGTATGTGATGCAGTGCCGTCTAAGGGCCCCAAGATCACGGGCACCCAGTATGGTTTTCTGGCCTTGACCCTTACGCACAGAGATTCTTCCAGATTCTCTGAATCTTTTGATGATATTATGCACTGTAGATGATGATATGTTCAAACTCTTTGCAATTTTACACTGTCAAACTCCTTTCTGATATTGCTCCACTATTTGTCGGTGCAGAATTAGGGGGATTGGTGATCCTCTTCCCATCTTTACTTCTGAGAGCCGCTGCCACTCCAAGATGCTCTTTTTATACCCAGTCATGTTAATGACCTATTGCCAATTGACCTAATGAGTTGCAATTTGGTCCTCCAGCTGTTCCTTTTTTGTACCTTTAACTTTTCCAGCCTCTTATTGCCCCGTCCCAACTTTTTTGAGATGTGTTGCTGTCATGAAATTTCAAATGAGCCAATATTTGGCATGAAATTTCAAAATGTCTCACTTTCGACATTTGATATGTTGTCTATGTTCTATTGTGAATACAATATCAGTTTTTGAGATTTGTAAATTATTGCATTCCGTTTTTATTTACAATTTGTACTTTGTCCCAACTTTTTTGGAATCGGGGTTGTACATGTTGATTGAGACTTGTCATTCAAAGGAGTTTACACCCCCTCTTCATCCCCTCCCCACCTCCCTTGTCTCCTGACCCTCTTGCCTACTTTTTGAAAAGCCATTTTTCTAAATTATGCACTGAGTTAAGCTCAGAGCTGGAGTGAAGTTAAACTTTAAATAACTCCCTAACTGAACATTGTGTCCTTTAATTTGTTACGTCATGGAGCAGTTATGCATTAAGAGTGATGAAGCACCTACCGACAAGTTCAGAGGCGTATCTCTGGAAAGGATCAAATGGACACTTCCCCTTCCCATCATTTTGTTTATTTTCCAGAGCCAGGTTGCCGTCTGTATAAGACTGGAAGACAGAACACAGCACAGGCTACATGAAACATCTACATGGTGTGTTACAATGCAGCAAAATATTCACAACGACTGAAAGTTTACTAATGACTACAATAACATGATAATGACATTTTGCAGTGAAATAATGTGAGATATTACTCACCATTAAATCACAGGTTGGATTGAAAGCATTGGTACCACACACATACATCCTGCCGTCTGGCATTTTATGAAGGATCCGGATGTAATTACGACATTCGGTCTGGAACGGAAATAACAGGGTCCAGTGAATTATCTCAGTCTGGACTGTCAGAAAACAGAGATTCAGTTCATTCCAGACCAGGTCACAGAACAACACAAGACAGACGAATAACGTGGAATAATTACATGAGCTAGTTTAAGGACTCACTGAAGATGAGATGCAGATGAGGGCTTTATATGATAGCATACCTGTTCTTAATCAGATGATCTGTCAGTAATGATGTTTGTTTTACACACAGTCCTCACTAGTACACTTTCCAGAGGACATTTTATATTTACTGCACAAAAGTGTTGAAGCTAACCAGGGTTTGAAAGAAACATGGCCTTGGGTTCTTTACTGTATTAGGAAATGTATGATTTGTTACACACATTTGAGACTTTATATATATATATATATATATATATATATATATATATATATATATATATCTGTGGTGGCCTTGGAAAACCTTTCATACAGTAAAAGTTTGATATTTTCTGATTTTATATATATATATATATATATATATATATATATATATATATATATATATATATATATGCTTTCCTGTCTTTAAATTGGTGTCTTATTTGGATATATATATCAAGCATAAGTAAAGTCTTCTACTTTTCAACATTTTGAAAGCCTGATTACTGTGAGTAAGTGAAAAAGGAAAGAATGAGATTACATTTAAGTATTTAATTTTAATTCCATGGAAATATATCTTGCCTTCATCTAGATTTATAACCTAATTTACTTATGTAAAGACATCACTGTCAAAATCGAAATTTTAAAGTAAGTTTACAATAGGAAATGAGTTATCACTGATTATCAACATCATTCATATGTGTCACCATCCTGAAGGAAAAGTTATTTACATTGCTTAAAAAAAGTTCTCATCCTTGTTTCGTCACTCCCCTGAGCTCTGCTAACACCGCTGCGGAAATAATCACTGATTCATTCAACAACTGTTCTGTTGACTAATTATTAGGTGTGCTGTATGTATATTTTTGACGCTGTTGATTTGAGAAAATCCAAAATTAATTAAAAATTGTGCACTGAATTTGTATTTTTTTTTAATTAAAAATATATATGTTGTACAATCATTCTTGTACAATACATTATGAGGAAATACATCCTGTCAACATCCAATCTAACAAAAGCCCCTGATGGAACTCCCACAGGTTTGATCTGGATAATTTAACTATAATTTTTACAGCAAAAAAAAATTCACCTCCAAACTTTTCCCTTTGTATGAACATGTCTTCTGCATATCTGGAGTCACCGCCCACTTTACCTACAAGAGAGATACTCAGTATAATTGTCCACTGATATAGTCTTAAATACAGTACAGGTTAAAATGTATTACTACACCCAACAATTATAATAATAATAATCATCATCATCATCATCATCATCATCATTATTGCACCTTTCATTCATTTAAAATGCATACAGACATAATGAAACAAAATGTAGCCAAATAAAATAGTGAAACAAATATGCAATAAAAATAGAACTGACAAAAAGGAAAAAAATATTTAAATGATGTATAAAATATAATAAATATGTGAAACTAGAATAAATGTACAGTAATTAAAATAAACAATGTAAAAATAATGTAAGGCTAAGGCAAATAATAAAACACCAGTTAAAAGTTACACTGAAAAAAGTTTTGAAGGTTGATAATATTTAAAGGTAACATGTTTGGTATCAAAAACCAAAATCTGCTTCATGAGTTTAATATGTTGAATGTGAAGGTTTTAGACACAAGCTGGAAGACATTTTGAGATGTAGGTCCTGAAGTACCAAGAGATTTAAAAACTAGGAATAACATTTTATAGTCAGTTCTAAATTAAAATAATGCTACCTGAGGATTGTGAACAAGCTTTAATAACAATAATAATAATAATAATAATAATTTTCCTGACCATAGCCTTCTTGTGGGTGATGTTTGTGAGGTCCAGGGCAAAGATGGCCTCTCGAGCTCCCAGGATGAGCACACCAGTGTCTTCTCTCAGGAGCATGGTGGAGTAATTCCACACTCCCTCCTCTTGAAAAACATGTCCTCTGTCACCTAGCAACAGCAGAACAGACTTTTAGGGCTTAGCGTTGTGGAGTAGCTATTGAGAGGGAAGACTCGTGCTGCTCTAATAAAGAAGAGTCCAAAGAAGTGAAGTAGATGTAAGACTTGGTGATAAATTAGCAGAAGATACTTTATCGTTGGTTAATCAGTAACCCAATAATGCTTTGTGTTATTTGGATTTGCAATACTGACCTTCTGAATGCTGCAGCATTCAAATGCCCCAAATGCTCAGTTGTTTTTTTTTTTAATTATATATTGTGAGGATTTTCCATATTTCCTGTAAGAGCTTCTATGTGCAATGTAAGGGCTGTTTCACAATCATGGTTGTCTTTTTGAATAACACCAACTAACTCCTGCAGCTAGGTTCAGTATGTACATGCTGGAGTTTCTTATACCTTATTTTACAGGGACACAGCAGCCCTATCAACAGCAGTACTGTCTCTTATAACTTCTTGTGGGTGGTAGAAATGGGCAACTGGACTTGCTTGAAGATTCTTGAAAATGTTTCACCTCTCGTCCAAAAGGCTTCCTCAGTTCTGTCTGACTAATAGGGAGTATCAGATATTTATCCTCTCCTGGTTCAGAATCAGAATTCTGATGACCAGCTCATCTAAGGTGTCATTGAGGCATCATGTTGGTGTGGGTCGCTGGAGGCTGGGTGTGAACGGCGAGTCATTAGGGTGATCAAAGGATTGCCCGTTAGGGTGATCAATGGCAATCTGACTCTCTCTGTCCTCCTGTGAGTCCCCGAAAACAGCTGGGTCCTGGCGTACACCCAGCCGTCTGGGAAGAGTGTCCAAGACCACCTTGTAGATGGTTGACAAATGATGTCTTAGACCCCCACCTCTGTTCAGTGATGGCTGTTCCAGGTTGACAAAAATGGCTTCTTTGACTCCTCGCTCATACCAACAATCCTCTCTGGCTAAAATGCGTATGTCACAATCCCGAAATGAGTGTCCTTCATTGTTAAGATGAATGTAGACAGCCGAGTCCTGGCCTGAGGAGCTGGCTCTCCTGTGTTGGGCCAAGTGCCTGTATAGCGGTTGTTTCGTCTCCCCAATATACAAATTTGTGCAATTCTCACTGCACTGAATTGCATACACTACGTTGTCCTGTTTGTGTCTGGGTATTCTGTCCTTAGGGTGGACCAGTTTCTGTTTCAGGGTGTTATTGGGTCTGAAATGTACCAGAATGTTGTGTTTGTAGAAGATCCTCCTGAGTTTCTCAGATAGACCAGAAATGTAGGGAATGACAATGTTCTTGCGTTTGTTCCTGTTATCATCCTTGTCAGTTATGTTCCTTTTTATGCTCTTTAGGAAAGCCCAGTTGGGATAACCGCAATTCTGAAGTGCTTTCTTGATATGATTCTGCTCTTTCTCTTTTCCCTCTAATGTTGTAGGAATGTTCTGAGCCCTGTGTTGCAAGGTCCTAATGACAGAAGCATGGATGCGCCATGGGATCACCAGTGTCCCCTATTGTGGCCAATTTATACATGGAGGAAGTGGAACATATAGATTTGACCACTTTTGCAGGAGTTGCTCCCAGCCATTGGTTTAGATATGTGGATGATACTTGGGTTAAAATCAAAATCCAGGAGGTGGAAGCTTTCTTGAAACACATCAATGCAGTGGATAGCAACATCAACTTCACTCGGGAGGATGTCAGTGGGAATAATCTAGCCTTCTTGGATTGTGATGTACACATTAGACAAGACAGAAGCCTTAGTATCGAGGTCTACCGGAAACCCACACACACAGACCAGTACCTACTTTTCGACTCTCACCACCCACTGGAACATAAATTACCCCCAATTTATGTTCCAGTGGGTGGTGAGAGTCGAAAAGTAGGTACTGGTCTGTGTGTGTGGGTTTCCGGTAGACCTCGATACTAAGGCTTCTGTCTTGTCTAATGTGTACATCACAATCCAAGAAGGCTAGATTATTCCCACTGACATCCTCCCGAGTGAAGTTGATGTTGCTATCCACGGCATTGATGTGTTTCAAGAAAGCTTCCACCTCCTGGATTTTGATTTTAACCCAAGTATCATCCACATATCTAAACCAATGGCTGGGAGCAACTCCTGCAAAAGTGGTCAAATCTATATGTTCCACTTCCTCCATGTATAAATTGGCCACAATAGGGGACACTGGTGATCCCATGGCGCATCCATGCTTCTGTCTGTAGAAACTTTCATTAAACTGGAAATAAGTGGTAGTCAGGCAGAGGTCAAGCAGGGTGCAAATCTGATCCGTGGTGAGTTTCGTTCTATCCAGTAAGGAGCTATCCTGAAGGAGTCGTTTTCTTACAGATTCGACTGCTTCTGTGGTGGGAATGCAGGTGAACAGAGAAGTGACATCGTAGGAAACCATGGTTTCATCTGAATCTAGTTTGAGGTCTGCAACTTTAGAAGCAAAATCTTGGGAATTTTTGACATGATATGGTGTATTCCCAACCAGAGGAGCCAAGATGGTGGCTAGGTGTTTAGCAATGTTATATGTGACTGAGTTTATACTGCTGATAATAGGTCTGAGAGGAGCTCCTTCTTTGTGAATCTTGGGGAGTCCGTATATGAGAGGCACGGCTTCCCCAGGGTACAATCTGTAGTAAACAGATCGGTTGATGGCTTGGTCCTTTTCTAGTTGTTGCAAGCAGCTAACAACTTTCTTTTTGTTACCACTTGTGGGGTCCCTCCTCAATGTTTCATAAGTGGTTGTATCACAGTTTACTATGACCTGGATGATTGAGAATCTTCACAGACATCTTATAACTTCTTATAAATATATTTGTAAAAGTCAAATGCAGGCTCAGTTTCAACCTTGTGGTTATTTCATTTAATTCTACTTTAATCATTACATTTAGATTTTACATTACATTACATGGCATTTAGCAGATGCTCTTATCCAGAGCGATGTACAACGAGTGCAAAAGTCAGGTACACGAAGTGCTGAACTTCTAGACAACTGGTTTACTGGTTAAATTCAGAATGGCATTTTTAGCACTGACTAAGTTTTATTTTGGAGCATAAACTTTCATCCACAATAGAAAAATACTTAAGTGGAAGTTACATTTTTATGTAAACTGTGTTTCTTCGAGTGTATCCTTCATCCATCAGAAACGTCCTCTCTGGAAAACACTCGCCATATGATGAGGTTGTACATGTAAATTATTTTTAAAAAAACAAAGAAAATACAGGATGTATCTCTTTTGAAACAGAATACTCAGTTCTTGCACAATAGGGGGAACATTTTTTAAACAGGAATTAAAACAGATGTGGGACACATTTGCAGCAGAACTTCATATGCAGTTGAAATGCGTGAGAAAACCACAAGAATTCTCACTATTTCAGTTGTTACAAAAATGAGCACCATGTACAAACACTGCTGTTTGTAGACTATAAGAAAGTGGGTTAATTTTAGAAATACACTATATGCTGTCTTCTCACACAATTAACATGCCCAGTATATGACCTGTAGGTCTGAAATTCTGTGCAGTTCATTTCCACCTCAAAAGGTCATTTTTGGCAGCAGGACAACAGAAAAATCTTTCATTTGATTCTGGACTACTGTGGACCCAAAAAGTATACCCCGATTGTGAAACAACCCTTCACAAAATTAAGTATTGAAATGAACAGTTTTTAACCATATGACTTCAACAACTCATTAACATGCTTTTAATTTATTGCAAGGCTTATCACAGTAACATTATGCAGCAATGTCTTGCAGCCAAGTCCCAATCTGCACCTGGGTTTTTTTTTTTGAAAAGACAGAGAAAAAAAAAAACAGTTCACTTACTGCTCAGAGAAACCGTTTTCCGTGGTGTGCTGTACAAAGGCCAACCCTGGCCAGAAGTCAATACAGCTGGCCCCCAAACAGACAAGATGAGGAGGAACAACATGTCGTTAGCGCTTCAAGTCTCTGCTACAGCACAAGGCCACTCTTAGTCTCTCAAACAATGACACTGTAAAATACTGGACTTCTGCCCGCGCTTTTTAACCTCAGCCTCACCACGTTACTTCTCTTTTGCAGTCAACACCACCTTCATACTGAGATATATAGCTTGGTTTTATTCATGTAGGCTGCCGCTTCAAAGATCCAGGAACCATGTGAGGCCATCTGGGAAAGCAAGGAGAGAGAGACAGAGATTTGGAGGGGAAAAAAGCATAAGAAGCGGCAATAATTCTGTTATACTGCTATAGTGATGTAAATGTGGCTTCAAAAGTTCTTTCTGCTCTGGTAACATTTTGTAAATGCTGGTACAGGATGTAGCAAAACCACAGATGCCAAGAGCCACTTCTTTGAACTTTGTCAGTTTAAGCCAAGCATCAGATCAGCACGCATATCACTTCAACTTCAGACTCAAAATGACTCATTTTAATTTTTTACTCAATGTGAAACAATTCTATTTTTTCCAACATGAAGTATTAAGCGTGTGGATTTATAAACATTTATTATAATCGAACAGATTATAATCAAATTGTTGTCCTGCACATGATATGGATTTAAAAATGACATTTGAGACAAGGAATTAAATCTCTTACTGTAAATTCTCATATATGCACTCACTTGTCTTTAAGAGAAATCTCAGGAATGTGTATGGCATGTAAGAAACAAGTATTTTTATGTGACTAATATTTGTATTTAAAAAAAACATTAAAATGTTTTGAAGTGTAAATACCTTTTACAATTGTAATTCTATACAATTACATTCTACAAAGTTGAGTTGAGGGACTTTTGTCATTCACACAGCACTCAGTTGTTTTCAATCAGGACAGTATAGCTCACTCTTAATTTCTTTCTGTCTAGTTTATACATGAGTTACAGTTTCCTGTCCTAACATTATAGTCGAACAAGCACGAATGATTCTGATACTATAATTATGCACATATCGATGACAAAAAAAAACCTCAGACATCCGAAACTGAGAGCTGAAGAGCTCATTTTAAAGGCCATACTTTAGCTCAAAATTAGCCAACAACCCTGTTCACAGTTTGTACAGTGTCTTGCAAAACTATTCATCCCCCTTGGTGTTTGTCCTGTTTTGTCGCATTACAAGCTGGAATTAAAATGGATTTTTGGAGGGTTAGCACCATTTGATTTACACAACATGCCTACCACTTTAAATGTGAAAATTGTTGTTTTATTGTGACACAAACAATAATTAAGATGAAAAAGCAGAAATCTGAAGTGTGCATAGGTATTAAACCCCCCCCCAAGTTAATACTTTGTAGATCCACCTTTTGCTCCATTCCATTCTGCCATCAACTGATTGTGTTAAATAATGTTGTGGAGAAATCATTGAACTTGATTTCATCCAGTCTATGGATGTGATGTGACCCTAGTGATTACTGATAGGCTGTCTCAGTGTCACCTGCGAAAAAATCAATCACGTTTTAGAAAAGAAAAAAAACATCCACTTTCAAAGCCACTTCATAGTAACGAGCAACAAGGACCTTGATAGAAATGTAGTGGAGCAAAAAGCATGATATTTGTCTTTCAAATGTAGTGAAGTTAAAGTCATAAGTTGCCGAAAAAATTAATACTCAAGTAAAGTACAGATACTCAAACAGTGTACTTAAGTACAGTACTCGAGTAAATGTGCTTTGTTACTGTCCACCTCTGCCTGCTGGAAGCTAAACTTCTGTCTGAGTCTTGAATCTCTGGCAGACTAAAACAGGTTTTCCTCAATAATTGCACTGTATTTTGTGCCATCCATCTTCCCTTCAATCCTGAGCAGTTTTTATTCCCTGCTGATGAACAGTATCCCCACAGAATGATGCTGCCACCATCATGCTTCACTGTGTGAGGGAAATTTAGTGGATGAACATTCCTATTCTCTGTTTCTCTGTGTGTTGAACTCAAGTGGCCTAATATACTGAGAAAGATGTTTTTTCCAATGTTGTAATCGCTTTTCTGTGGCCTTGGTGGTAATGAGCAGGGTGCTTGAGTTCGTCCTAACTACGCATCTTCTCATGATGTAACCACCTTTCCTGACCTCGGTGGTGATAAGCAGGGAGCTTGAGCTCTCCCTAACTCCCATGCGCCTGCACATACCAGAGCACGCCAGGTGCACGCTTTAACAAAGCTTCATAGAAAATCTTGAGCCAATCACGTGAAGATGCAAGCAGTGAGCGAATGCCTTTAGAGTATAATGGATAACAGCCACTAAAACACAACTCAGAGTGCGCGTACTCTCGGCATCAGAAGTGGTGTCTTCTCTTCTTTTCTTCTTTCCCTTCCTATTTTATATATCTGTTTATATGATCTACTATAATAAATAACTGAAAAGACGACTGCTAAGCGTTTTGAAGTGTTTATTAGAAATTTCCATTACAATTTGGCGTCCCCTGGGTGGGCCCTATGCGTCTGATCCTCGGACGACGGAACACTCCCAAGGCTACGGTGCAGAGCTGAGAACTCGGACGAGAGACCAGGCCATCAGGGCTCACCAAACCAGTAAGTGATGACTTTGCATTCTTGTGTAAAGAAATTAGTGGAAACAGCATTTAAAGAATGATACAAGAAATGGACAGAGATTTGTCCTAATATTTAAAAAATGATATAAGAGACGGACAGAGATTTGTCCTAGTCAATGAAGACTGATATAAGAAATGGACAGAGATTGTCCCAGTCAAGGAAGACTGATATAAGAGACGGACAGAAGTTTGTCCGAGCCCAGGAGGACTGCTAAGCTGTGGTACCATCAATATGTTTGCAGACAACGGATAAAACACGATTTTGAGACAATAAACTGCGAGTAGTTTATTGGGTTGTGTAAGAGAATTATCCGCCTAAGTGACGACTGGGTAATCGCTCGCCTACTTGAGGAGGGGAAGTACGGGTGCGTGTTTCGACGGATTCACGTTCAGCGATTCGTGGGAATTGAATCTTGCTCCCTTTGTTCTGTGTGAACAACTGGCCCATCGGGGGAATGGGATAGAGAGGTTCGATCGCGAAAACGCAAAGACACACCGATGTGCACGCAAAATATTGATGAATTAACAGAGTACTGTCCTCCTCCAAATTCTAAAACAGAGAAATAGATTTTGTGCACAAGCGCGAGTTGTCTTTGAGGTTGTTGTGCTAAATGATACCTACTTTAGTTTAAGGCAAATGTCAGATAAATTGTTTACTAATAAGAACACACCTAAAAGATTATTGTGTTGCATTTTTGGACATAGTCCAACTTGTTCTTCTTGTGATCCAAATAAAAACTCATCCATTGTTGTCATAACCTATTGATATAACAGTGTATAATGAGGAACAGAAACAGTAAGTTAGGGAAAGAAAAGAAAAAGCAAGTAAGTGTGAAGCTACATGTGCTATAATAAGAATTGGCTGTTCCTATGACAGCCCAAACATCCAGTTTCTGAAAACCTCGTATGGTGAGGATTATTTGGCACAGTTTGATATATGGGTAATGGACTTAGAATTCCCTGAGAAGGACAGTTTTAGTCCCAGGCAGATAGGACAGTTAGAAGAAAAGTTGAAACAGAAGGGAAAAGAAGAGTCTGCAGATAATGTTAAGTTTTTAGGGGACTGGAGGGCGTTTTCTGCATGGAAAGAAGAAACACTTAAGAGAGAGTACAAAAGAGAGAAACGACAGGCAGGGCTCTCACCCTCTTCTCAGTGTTTGAAATTTCAGATGGACCCTGACCTGGAGTCTGCCCCACCACCCCGACACACACTGCCTCCTCAGCAAGGCGGAGCATCACTCCCACAAGCGCTTCACCCACAGAAAGGGGGAGAAGTCGAGACAAAAAAAAAAACTGAGCCTCTGGAATCTCTCCCAGCCTACCAGCCGCCTCCAGCATCAGCGCCTCTCAGCGCTTCTCTGTCACACATGAGATCCGGTCTTGCATATGGTGATGGAAAAGACACCCTCCTGGACCTGACCACGTGCTCACCAGTGGGTCCACAAGGCCATAATCTAAAGTCTGAAGTTCTTCATCTTCCAATGGTGGAAGTGGCTGGAGCTGACAGCGTGCTTCTAGTCTGCAGACCCTGGATGACAGCTGACATGAAGGAAAGCATGGCTTCTCTTCCCAATGTGAGAGAGGTAGGAGGAAAGAGATTTGGTAATGAACTGTTGATGTTTTGCAGAGAATTCTGACCGACCACCCATGAACTTCGCCGCCTAATCATGACCAAGATGGGTACAGATTGGAACAAAGTTTCCAAAGAGCAGCCGGAAGCTGACCAGCGAATGACTCCACCAGACTGGAGCGTGGCTGGCAATGGTGAGTACAGAGATACCATCATTGCTCTCTGTGCTCGTCTGGACAGTGCTTTTCCCTTGAACATAGACATTACTAAGATCAGTATGTGTAAGCAAGAAGATGTGAAGTGGTGTCAGTGTTTCTCGCCCGTCTCACCGCCGCGCATGAGAAAAAAACACAGTGGCCTGACCAGGCCCGTGACCCTGGCTGCAGTGGAGGGCACTCCTGAGCCTCACCAAGATTGAGCAGTACACTGTGCATGCAGAAAAGCTGCTGAAAGAGAAGGAGAAGACAAAGTCGGCACAAAGAGACCAAGACCTACACGCCGCCACTCTAACTCTTCTCCAGACTGCTCAGCCTGGACCTAGAGGAAGAGGTCGAAGTAGGGGCCGAGACAGGACGACCTGGAGTTACTCGTCCTGGATAAAAGGCTCAACCTGCTACAACTGCAATCAGAAGGGACACATTGCTCGAAATTGTCTCCACAGTAGCAGCCAGAGGCCCTGTGAGGAGTACAGAAAAGCAGACTGATGGGTGGACTCCGGGAACGGGCCCCGCACAGAGAACAGGGGAGGTAACAAACACACACACACACCTGATGATACACATACACATAGACAGGAGCATTCACATAACATTAAACACATTAGTGGCAGCACCTGCATGCAACAGCAAGACTACACGGAAACGCCCGATACACCAGTCCATATAAATACACCTGAAGTTGCATTAAGTTTGTTAAAATACACAACTACTCCCTTCTCTAAACTCCCTTGCATGCCCCTCACTGTGTGTGGGCATGTGTTAACCTTTTTAGTAGATTCTGGAGCAGCACATTCAGTGATACAACATGGGGTACTTCCAGTAGACCCACCGCTCAGCTCAAATTCTATTCAGACAATGGGCATCTCAGGACGACCTGTAACCGAAACTTTCTCAGTCAACCTCCCATGTGAAAGCGAGGGAGGAAAAGTTACATCCCACTCATTTCTCATCTCACATACATGTCCAGTAAATTTGTTAGCATGTGATTTAATGTGCAAATTAGGAGTAAATCTCACGTCCACTCCAGATGGACTAACTATTGAAGTAAGTGAAATGTGCGGTGTGTATAGGTTTGGAAGCCCTCTGTATGTGTATGTCTGGTGGCTCTGCTCAGATCAACTCGCACAAACTCCCAAACACCTTGTACAGCTCGCACACTTGAACACCTCATCAGTTGACACAGATTATATGAAAGAGGAAGATTTACACTGCACAGCACATGTTCACCAAGGGCAAGATGTAGAGTTTGAAAAGACTTGGTTTGCAGACCCCCATGCATGTGAAAGATTGACCCTCAAACTATGTATTGATCTAAACATTATTCCGCTGTGCAGGTCCACTTTACTTTTTGTCCAAACAGCTGCATCAATGTTCATTGCAGTGTTCTCAAACATGTTATATGCGGCCTCATGTCCAAGGACTCTGAGGTCGACTGCTGCCAACATGATTTCTTAGACATCATTAGTTCTATATCCCATGTCTCATTAGCAAGGCCACGAGCCGCCCATTGGAAAGACGTGGGGAGTGGGTCAAGAAGTGCGCAGCCAATGGCAATGAATGGTCCCAAACAGAGGACCCTAGTGTGTTGTTTTGCCAAAAGCTTGAGGTCTACAAACAAAGTCATGCTAAGTTAAGTGCAGCGTAATATTAGCCACTGATGACCAGGGTCCTGGGGACCCCGGCCATAGTGGCCTGTTTGTCTCTGTTTCCACAGGCATAACTCCAGCAGAGGTGCACCCCAAATTGGTGGGAGTTCCAAATTCCGTTTGGGCAAAGGGTAAACATGATGTGGGCCTAATAAAGAATGCTGAACCAGTGGTGATCACCCCCAAATCAGATTTCAGGCCTAAACAGACCCAGTACCCACTCAAACCAGAAGCAATCGCAGGTATAAGACCGGTCTTTGATTCGTTGCTGAAGGCAGATGTAATTGTCCCTTTCCAGGGCTCTCCAGTGCGCACTCCTATTTTTCCAGTTAAGAAGGCAAGAAAACTGTCCCAGCCCGATGAGTGGAGGTTTGTCCAAGATCTGCACGCAGTCAATGCTGCGGCTGTCCCGCACGCGCCTGACGTCCCTAAAGAGCGCTCTGCAGACCACACCCACTCTGGGACTGCCTGACCCCAATAAACCATTTGTTCAAACTGTCGATGAAAAAAAGGGTTTTATGACCTCTGTTCTTTTGCAGAAACACGGGGATAGATTGAGACCTGTAGCTTACTTCTCCAACAGGCTGGATCCAGTGGCGGCTGGACTCCCTGTTTGCCTGCGTGCAGTTGCTGCAGCTGAAAAGGCGGCAACTGCCTCCAGAAATATTGTGGGGTATTCTAACCTCACCCTTTTGGTCCCACATGCTGTCTCCCTGCTTCTGTTGGAGAAAAAGACGTCACATTTGTCAGCACAGAGATGGTTGAAGTATAACACGGTCATGCTTGATATGCCTAACATCATTGTGAAACGTTGTTCTGTTGTGAATTCTGCCTCTCTTCTCCCTACAGAGGACGATGGAGAGCCACATGACTGTGTTGCTCTCACTAACGATTTTTGTTCCCCCAGGGCAGACTTAAAGAGTGACCCTTTGGAAAATCCAGTCATGGTCCTCTATGTGGATGGTTCAGCCTCCAGAGACGGGAAAGAACAAAGTAGGTTTTGCCGTAGTCTCAGATCACAAGGTCCTCAAGGCATCGTGTCTGCCCTCAAACCTATCGACGCAGGCCGCAGAGCTCTGTGCCTTTATTGAGGCATGCAAATTGGCTGCAGGGCAATCTGTCAATATTTTTACAGACAGCAGGTACACATTTGGCATTGTGCACGATTTTGGCACCATTTGGAAACACAGAAATTTTCTCACTAGCACAGGATCTCCCATTGCACATCATAAACTGGTCTCTGAGTTGTTGGATGCTATTCTACTCCCTAGAGCCATTGCTGTGTGTAAGTGTGCTGCCCATACTAACAATACTGATCTTGTGTCTCAAGGGAATGCCAGGGCGGATGTGGCAGCTAAGTGTGCAGCCTCAGCTTCCAGTTCACCCTCTAACCTTGTTTTTTCCTCAGGTTTCTACCCCCTGTTTACAGCTAGCGGACCTTCAGAGCACTGCCACCCAGGACAAGAGACGAGTCTGGAAACAGGCCGGCTGTATCTTTGCAAACTTGGTCTGGGTTTGTCCCTCGGGCCGTCCCTGTTTACCAAAATACATGTTCCCTTTCTATGCAAAATTGGCACATGGACTCACCCATGTGTCAAAAGGGGGGATGGTAGCAGAAGTAACAAAGAGATGGTTCACAAATGGGTTTTCAAATTATGCTGCAAAATTTTGCAAGCAATGCTTGATATGTGCACAACATAATGCAGGTCAAGGTATCAAACTAACTCAAGCAGCACACCCAATACCAGACAAACCATTTGATCATCTCCAAATGGACTTCATTGAACTGACACTTAGAGAGGGAAAATGGGTCCCTTAAAATAAACTAAGCAAAGCTTGTGCAGAAACAGGGCTAGGATGGACAAAGGTCCTCCCTGTAGTACTCACACAAATGAGGATGCAAACTAGACCTAAACATGGGTTAAGCCCATTTTGAAATTCTGTTTGGACGAGTACCCAACATGGGGATAGGGCCAGTTCAAGGAACACTGCCGGACACCACACTGTGTGATGATGCAATGTTGAATTACTGTGCAACGTTGTCCTCTGCTTTGAAATCTATCCACAAACAGGTAAAAGAAGCACTTCCCAAACCCACTGAGGGACCTCTGCATGATCTACAACCAGAGGATTGGATCATGGTGAAGGACTTCCAATGAACCAAGTGGAACAAGCCACGGTGGAATGGCCCATTCCAGGTCCTGCTCACGACCCCAATGGCAGTGAAGGTCACAGGCAGTGTGATGTGGATCCACGCTAGCCACTACAGGAGGGTTCCTGAACCGGCTGAGCAGGAGGAAGAGGAAGGCCTAAGTGACCAGACGCTGACTAAAGCTTGTGAGGAAGAAAGGCATCACTGCATGGAACAGTGCAAGTATCACATCAATCACGTACACACCCTCAATAGGGAAGAGCATTTCAGTGTCTAGCCGATAGACAAGTCTTAGGGTTTCGAGTTTCCTCCAAGTCCCGGTGAGGTGGGACGAGGGCTGATAGGGCGTGCCCGCCCTCTGAGCACCAATACACGTCAAGAAGGGCAAGGGTTAACTCGGTAACATTACTGAGGCACTGAACAAGATGTGCAAGGTTGCTGAACAATTATGAGCAGATGAACATGGAGGAGTTGAAGACAGCTGATCATGTTGGTTTAGTGGATGGAAGACTCTAATTCTATCCACCATACCGGTCCTGGGCTTAGTGATTGTGATGCTATGTTTGCTCCCTGTTTTCTGTCAATGTTGTATGTCTGTGTTTCAGAGGCAGCTGACAAATATTGGTTACCAGATGGGAAAATAGACTCAGATGACTTACCTGACTGGCCTCCAAACCCACACAAAGACTATAACCCACCGTTTGATGATATCAGCACAGTTGACATGAATTAGTCCTAACTTAAAGCAATTTCATTTATGATTGTTTCCTGTTGTTACCCAAATGAGGATGGGTTCCCTTTTGAGTCTGGTTCCTCTCGAGGTTTCTTCCTCATGTCGTCTGAGGGAGTTTTTCCTTGCCACCATCGCCACAGGCTTGCTCATTGGGGATAGATTAGGGATAAAATTAGCTCATGTTTTAAGTCGTTCAAATTCTGTAAAGCTGCTTTGCGACAATGTTTATTGTTAAAAGCGCTATACAAATAAACTTGATTTGATTTGATCTGTTCTATTATTCCTGATCTATGTATATAGCTTGCTAGCATTAACTTAAGATGTCTATGTCTTACAAAACAGCCTTAGCATTATCCCTGTACACTCAATGACGTGTTAAGTCGAATCTCTCTGGGAACTCTTATAACTGAAATTGTGTACATTTCTTTTCCTTTAGCAATTATTATCCTGTAGGATAAAAAGGGGGGAGAATGTGACGGAAATTTAGTGGATGAACATTCATATTCTCTATTTCTCTGTGTGTTGAGCTCAAGTGGCCTAATATACTGAGAAAGATGTTTTTTCCAATGTTGTAATCAGGGCCGGTTCTGGAGGGGTAGCAACAGTAGCATTTGCACCCAGGACTGGTGTGGAGAGGGGCCCCCAAAAATAAGATAGAATAAAAAATAAAGAGTTCTCTCTGTTCCTGAATAAGTGCATTACTGAGTGTCTCTGAGCAAAGGAGAGCCTGAACGTTGCAACCTCCCTATTGGCTGTTTATTGGTTGTTTGTAAAAATGTACCAATTGTTGCCCTTCCCACGGGAATCATCGCGGGCTTGAGAGACGAGACCTGACGAGTTAGTTCATTGGTAGCAGAACAAAATGTCTGGACACAAATCGGGTTTTCAGAAAAGGAAAGAAAATAAATGCAGGGTCGAAATTGAATGGTTACTTTTTAAGGCAGTCCGCTGTGGCTGCAGGCTTATTTATTATAGCCCATTTAGTTAAAATAGTTGATGTAAAATGTTTATAGTTATAGTTATGTGATGGTTGTCCTGATTTAGACTGGTGCGTGTGTGATTTTTTTTTTTGGGGGGGTTGCTCGATGTTGCACCCGGGTCCAGATTAGGGCAGAACGGGCCCTGGTTGTAATCACTTTTCTGTGGCCTTGGTGGTAATGAGCAGGGTGCTTGAGTTCGTCCTAACTACGCATCTTCTCATGATGTAACCACCTTTCCTGACCTCGGTGGTGATAAGCAGGGAGCTTGAGCTCTCCCTAACTTGCATCCGCCTGCACATACCAGAGCACGCCAGGTGCACGCTTTAACAAAGCTTCATAGAAAATCTTGAGCCAATCACGTGAAGATGCAAGCAGTAAGCGAATGCCTTTAGAGTATAATAGATAACAGCCACTAAAACACAACTCAGAGTACGCATACTCTCGGCATCAGAAGTGGTGTCTTCTCTTCTTTTCTTCTTTCCCTTCCTATTTTATATATCTGTTTATATGATCTACTATAATAAATAACTGAAAAGACGACTGCTAAGCGTTTTGAAGTGTTTATTAGAAATTTCCATTACAACTGTAGGAATGGTGACCTCAGGGTGATGGGAAGTGTTGGGTTTGCACCACATATAGTGTTTCCTATGGTGGTCAAAAAGTACCATTTTAATCTCATCTGACCAGAGAACTTTCATCCATGTGTTTGGCGAGTCTGCCACATACTTGGCAAACTCCAAACGTGCTTTCTCAGGGTTTTTTTTTTTCTTTGAGCAGTGGCTTTTTTCTGGTCATTCTTCCATAAAACCCCACTCTGTCAAGTGTACAGCTTAAAGTGGTCCTATGGACAGATACTCCCATCTCTGTTGTGGATCTTTGCAGCTCCTTCAGTGTTATCTTTGGTATCTTTGTTGAATCCTTGCCTGGTCTGTGAG
This sequence comes from Neoarius graeffei, assembly GCF_027579695.1. Classification (NCBI taxonomy): domain Eukaryota; kingdom Metazoa; phylum Chordata; class Actinopteri; order Siluriformes; family Ariidae; genus Neoarius; species Neoarius graeffei. The sequence continues at coordinate 39,514,922 of NC_083591.1, read as the reverse complement.
TTTTGATGGGTAGGCTTCTATTGTCAGATTTGTAGTGGTGTGATATTCTTTCTGTTTTGTTATAATGGATTTACTGGTGCTCCATGAGATGATCAAAGTTTGATATTTGTTTTATTACCCAACCCTGATTTATACTTCTCCACAACTTTATCTCTGACCTTTTTGTATAGTTCCTTGGACTTCATATTATTTACTTAGTGGTGTTGCAGACTCAGGGGACTTTCAGCACAGGTGTATTTATACTGACATCATGTAACACTTAGATTGCACACCAGTGGATCTTAATCAACTAATTGTGTGACTTCTGAAGTCACAAGTTGTCAGTGGTTTAGACTGGATTTTATGTAGTGGTTTCACAATAAAGTGGGTGAATACATGTGCACTCACTCACAACTTTTCAGTTTTCTTGTTTTTTTTTCTTTTAAGCAAGGCATTTTTTTCCATCCCTTTTCAACCATGTGAACCATTTTGTTCGCGCTATTACATAAAATCCAAATAAAAATCCATTTTAATTTCAGGTTGTAAAGCAACAAAATAGGAAAAACACCAGGGCAAGGTGAATACTTTTGAAAGGCACTGTAAGCTTTTTCAAGCATCCTCAAATTGAAGAGCCACTTCCTTCTTCTTGTGAAATTGGTTTGATTTCATTACAGGCTTAAAGCAATTTAAATACATTTGAGAGAAACTTAAAGAAATGGACAGACTAATCCCAGATATATGAATAGACCACAATTTGACCACTGCTCATAAAATAGATAGCCCTGAAGACTAGTCCATTTAATCCCAGCTCCTAACACACATGAGACAGTTAATTATAGCCTGTTGCTTACTCAAACCAGGTATTCAGCAAGATGGAAGACAAAAATGCATAGAGGAAGTGAAAACAACCACGACAAAAAAAAAAAAATGTTGTGCACCCTACATGGGTTGGAGGAAGGAAGAATAATTTCAGTCTCTCGACACTGACTAGTAAATAAACTTTAGAACTTAAACTGTAACTTTCGGCCCTTATCATGAAACAAGCCAAACCCTGCAGGGTGTTTTTCAATGGCATTGGAATTGCCATTGAGCAATGCTGCTCGGAGACCAGTGAGCACTATGCTCTGAACATGCCTGCGCCCAGGCTGAGGAGATGAGCCAAAACCTGTCACAATGTCAGAAAATGTTTTTGCAGCTTTACATAGTCCAGGGTCAAGTACCCAGAAATGTGCCCACAACAAATGCATGTACACACAGGTTTAAAAAATAAGTCATTTCCTGATAGGAAACTTAAAAAAAAAACCCAGAGAAAGAGTACACTGCAAAACATTTCAAATTAGTTTAACTTGGAAATGCAAGTTCACCTGCTGCCTTGAAAATGCAAGTTAACTCAATTTGACGATTATCTTCGTTTCAACTCAGAAAAAGTCTCAATTAATCAAGACACCTCAGTAATTCAAGTCTAACCTTTGAAAACTTGCACAGATTAGTTCAAATTAAAACACTTTTCAGAGCTCGTTGAGTTGAAGAGAAAAAGTAAGTGAACACAACTAAACAAGGCTGAAATGTTTTGCAGTGAAGCTTACAGAAATACTCATCAGACCAGTGCGTCTTGGGAAATTTCCATGACTATAAATATTCTTTTATTTAGAATGCATACTATACTACAGAAGGACAGAGTATTGTAATTGAGTCACTTGCTCTGAAATGAAAGTAATCTCACCCTTACCCTCAAGTCAAGTCAATTTACAGGTACTGTATTTCATGCAAAATTTTAAAAAAGGTTGTCAAGATACAAGACATCAATAGTTACCTTAATTCCAAGTCCAGGATTCGAACCCTACAACACTACAGATAGAATTCCTTGTCAGGTTTGAGTTGATGCTCAAAGAAATTTACAATGAACAGGAAAAAAAAGCAATCGATATACAGTATTTAATCCAGAAGTATTTGTTATAACTATGACAAGTGCAAATATAAGCAACTAGACCTTGCAAAAGCTTGTTCATGTATCTGCTGTTAGAACAATGCAAATGGAAGGACACTATGGACAAAGCCACTGATTTTCAATCAATCAATCAATCAATCAATCAATCAATCGACAAATAAATATTGCTGCACAAAGTTTCAAAAGCCCATCTAGATGTTCCATACCATTTCTTAAAGTTCTATGGACAGATCAAACAACAACAACAACAACAAATGCTATGTTTTTGATGGGGAAAGGGAACGAGATACCAACATATCTTGCTAACTGTAAAGCATGGTGGTGGGAGAATCATAATTTCAGTCAGCTTTGTTGCTTTTAGGCCATGAACAGCACTGTATTTGTTAATTCCAAGTCAAGGACTTAAGTACTACATCATTGCATAGGCAGATTCATAAATTCAGTGCAATATTGTCTGGCTCGATCTGATACCAAAATGCATAAAAAAAAAAGGCAATCAATAAATCTCATCAACAACTTGTTCCCATGGTAAGCCAGTTTGATTTCAGTGCAAATTTGACAATCCAGATAAGAGGCTTACCTTTTGTAACCCACTCTCAGTCTCTTTGCAGCTTTGCAGCTTGATCTGACACATGCTCCTCTTGTCTTTTAAGCAAAACAAGCAAATCTTGAAGTGTATAAAGGGGGGGCGGCACAGTGTCACAAGGCAATGTGGATAAGCTGTTGTCGCTCCTCCAGGCCAGTGTGAGTGGAGGTCATGGAATAGGCTGCATTGTTGCTTTGGAAGTCAAACTGCTAGAGTCCTGCAGTGAAGTGTGAAAGAGCTACAGTTAGATTCAACTTTCTGAGGAGCTGAGAAGAAAGGACATGCTGCAACAGGCTACACACACACACACACACACACACACACACACACATATACACATACACGTGACTGTAGGAGGGAGAAAAGAAGGGAAGAAGAGGTATATAGGGGAGCACAAACACTTTACATGCTGACTGCTTGTATAAATGTGAACATTTGTTTCCTGGTCAAAGGGGCTTGAACTTCATCCCCAATCCTAGCACCATATTAAAATAGAGAACTAAGATGAACACAATCTATGTTCGAAGGTCTTATGAAATGTATGAGACTTCTTGTTTTTCAATGTGGTAAATGACTGCATACAAAACACCTGTGGCAAGCCTTGACACGAACAGATGAGTTTCATAGCTTCAGAAGGCGTGTTCTTTTCTTCCTTTTTGTCTCACACAAATTTCAAAACAGTGATGTTCCTTGTTGTGAAACACTTCAATGAAATAAGCCTGCCAGCATGTTAATACTGACTGAACCTTGAGTTTACCCTGAGCAAGCTAAGTACATGACTGTGCAAAACAAAGATCTGGGCTGATAACAAATCATTATCAAATGTCAGCACAAACTTATTTTAACCCAGCCTGACCATGCATGCATTTACACTTTCACTCTTTCAGGCATTCATGTAGTTGTTTTGAACTTGACTGTTTACTTTTAATTTGATCTGCATGTGAAAATGTTCATACAGTGGCACAATAAAACTCACAAACATCACATAATCGACAGATTATACCAAAATTAAATATAATGCACCACAGTTATTAAAGAAATCTGTGTATTGCGAAGGATTTCTGATCTTTCTTATAGGACGCTTTGATGCAGTGGTTAGCACTGTTGCCTTGCAACAAAATGGTTCCGGCTTCAAACCTGCTGGTCAACTGAGGCCTTTCTGCTTGTATGTTCTTCTTGGGCTTGTGTGGATTTCCTTCGAGTGCTCCAGTTTCCTCCCACAGCCCAAAGATATATGAATTAGGTCAACTGGCTACTCTAAATTGCCCATAGGTGTGAATACCTGTCTGTCTCTGTTAGCCCCATGATAGATTGGCAACCTATCCAGGGCAGGGGCGTCACTAGGAATTAAGCTTTACTGGGGCACTGCCCCCCCGACACACACACACAAAATGCCCCCCCGCACAACGCACCTTAATGTTCCTGTCCCCAACCTATGCAAAGTGGATAATTCTCATGCTCTCGTGGATGAAGTTATGCGAGGAATAGGTCAACGAGACGGAAAACACATCCCAGTCCCCAAAAAATTTATTGTTGGCACTTGGGCTTTTAATGCATGCTGATGCTAAACATGTCACCTCAACTCTCACGATTCACGAACTTAGCTGGTTAGTTATGACTGACTAGCACATAGCCTACAACCTTAATCTTACCTCTCTCACCCTCCTCCTCATCTGTCACTGTTTCCCTGCCCCTGTCTCTGCTTCGTGAGAATAATTGTCTGATATCCATCTGGAAAAGTAATTTAATATCGTTTAATTCGATGTAGTTTAATGGGTTTGTTAGAATATGGTTTGCTTAGTTTTGTTGCAAAAACTTCGCACTACCTTAACTCATCCAGAGCCCATTCTCTGACTCATCCAAAGAGTAGACTCATCTCTCCAGTAGGCTAAATGAACTCATGGCACGCCGCACGCACACTATGTTTACAGTGAGAATCTCCCAGACCAATCAGAAAATTAGTTAGAAAGAAGAGGCGATAGAAGTTTGAAACACGCTCTGTCCTACCACTTACAGTAGATAAATGATCTGCCAAAGAAACTAGTTTGTTATGAAAATCTTTCAACATTTTCTTACTGGGACACAGCTGATTTTTACTGGGGCACGTGCCCCAGTAAAAAAGGCCTAGTGACGCCCCTGATCCAGGGTGTAACCTGCCTCTGACCCAATGTACAGTGGTGCTTGAAAGTTTGTGAACCCTTCAGAATTTTCTATATTTTGGCATAAATATGACCTAAAACATCACCAGATTTTCACACAAGTCCTAAAAGTAGATAAAGAGAACCCAGTTAAACAAATGAGACAAAAATATTATACTTGGTCATTTATTTATTGAGGAAAATGATCCAATATTACATATCTGTGAGTGGCAAAAGTATGTGAACCTCTAGGATTAGCAGTTAATTTGAAGGTGAAATTAGAGTCAGGTGTTTTCAATCAATGGGATGACAATCAGGTGTGAGTGGGCACCCTGTTTTATTTAAAGAACAGGGATCTATCAAAGTCTGATCTTCACAACACGTTTGTGGAAGTGTATCATGGCACGAACAAAGGAGATTTCTGAGGACCTCAGAAAAAGTGTTGTTGATGCTCATCAGGCTGGAAAAGGTTACAAAACCATCTCTAAAGAGTTTGGACTCCACCAATCCACAGTCAGATAGATTGTGTACAAATGGAGGAAATTCAAGACCATTGTTACCCTCCCCAGGATTGGTAGACCAACAAAGATCACTCCAAGAGCAAGGCAATGTAATAGTCGGCGAGGTCACAAAGGACCCCAGGGTAACTTCTAAGCAACTGAAGGCCTCTCTCACATTGGCTAATGTTAATGTTCATGAGTCCACCATCAGGAGAACACTGAACAACAATGCTGTGCATGGCAGGGTTGCAAGGAGAAAGCCACTGCTCTCCAAAAAGAACACTGCTGCTCATCTGCAGTTTGCTAAAGATCACGTGGACAAGCCAGAAGGCGACTGGAAAAATGTTTTGTGGACGGATGAGACCAAAATAGAACTTATGGTTTAAATGAGAAGCGTTATGTTTGGAGAAAGGAAAACACTACGTTCCAGCATAAGAACCTTATCCCATCTGTGAAACATGGTGGTGGTAGTATCATGGTTTGGGCCCATTTTGCTGCATCTGGGCCAGGACGGCTTGCCATCGTTGATGGAACAATGAATTCTGAATTGCACCAGTGAATTCTAAAGGAAAATGTCAGGACATCTGTCCATGAACTGAATCTCAAGAGAAGGTGGGTCATGCAGCAAGACAACGACCCTAAGCACACAAGTCGTTCTACCAAAGAATGGTTAAAGAAGAATAAAGTTCATGTTTTGGAATGGCCAAGTCAAAGTCCTGACCTTAATCCAATCGAAATGTTGTGGAAGGACCTGAAGTGAGCAGTTCATGTAAGGAAACCTACCAACATCCCAGAGTTGAAGCTGTTCTGTATGGAGGAATGGGCTAAAATTCCTCCAAGCCGGTGAGCAGGACTGATCAACAGTTACTGGAAACGTTTAGTTGCAGTTATTGCTGCACAAGGGGGTCACACCAGATACTGAAAGCAAAGGCTCACATACTTTTGCCACTCACAGATATGTAATATTGGATCATTTTCCTCAATAAATAAATGACCAAGTATAATATTTTTGTCTCATTTGTTTACCTAGGTTCTCTTTATCTACTTTTAGGACTTGTGTGAAAATCTGATGTTTTAGATCATATTTATGCAGAAATATAGACAATTCTGAAGGGTTCACAAACTTTCAAGCACCACTGTAAACTGAGATTGACTCCAGCTTCATCCGCAATCCTTAGTTGTATAAGCAAAACAATGGATGAGTGGATGGATGCGTCACCGCCGCCATCTAGCGGTCATTTTGCACAAAATGCTATATTTAGACACGACAGATTCAAGTTGCTGACTGAGTCAGAATAAAATGAGGTTATCAACTGACCTGTTTTTTTTTTTAATACAGCATACACAGTTGAGTGCAAAAACTTGCACCTGCTCTTCCTCCACAGTTTCAAATGTGAAAACTATTGGTGCATTCTGCAGTGCAACACACCAAACCAGCAAGGGGGGGATTTGATCAGAAGACGACAGTGTATCAGCACAGGCAGAGTTCTAACAGGTAAATAAAGAAGAATGGTTAAATAGTGGCCTGAAAACATCAAAATAGAGATGATAGGAGTAAATATTATAACTCTGAGAACCCAAAAGTTGCTCAAAGGATACACAAAGAGGACAGAGGCTAAACTTGGACTTATAAGTCCCATCCATCCATTATCTGTAACCGCTTATCCTGTTCTACAGGGTCACAGGCGGGGTATACCCTGGACAAGTCGCCAGGTCATCGCAGGGCTGACACAGAGACAAACAACCATTCACATCTATGGTCAATTTAGAGTCACCAATTAGCCTAGCCTGCATGCCTTTGGACTGTGGGGGAAACCGAAGCACCCGGAGGAAACCCACATAGACACAGGGAGAACATGCGAACTCCACACAGAAAGGCCCTCGCCGGCCGCTGGGCTCAAACCCAGGACCTTCTTGCTGTGAGGCGACAGTGCTAACCACTACACCACCGTGCCACGGACTTAAAAGAACTCGTATCATGTTGCTTTTTCTCACACCTAATACTTTACCATGCACATTCTGTTCTAAGGGTGTGCAAACTTTTGTATTGCTGCCACACCAGGGAAAAAAAAAAATCAGTACCACGTAATAATGTGAAAAGTTTATAACAATATATTTTTCACATTATAACAATATATTTACACATTATTACGTGAAACTTTTCATGTTATAACATAATTTGGTTTCATGTTATAACCTGATAATTTGGTATCACATTATAACATGATGACTTTAAACTCATGTTTGTGGATGGCACTGTGGCCTCATGGCAAGAAGGTTCTAGGTTCGAGCCTAGTGGCCAACAGGGACCTTTCTGTGTGGAGTTTGCATGTTCTTTCCATGTTTGCGTGGGTTTCCTCTGGGTGCTCTGGTTTCCCCTGCAGCTCCCCCATAAATCACTACACACATCAACAGTCTCCTGTTAGTGATTTTGGGGACATGACAGTGTGTAACAGTAAAGTCACTGAATATTTTTCCCAATAAAAATTCCCCACAATTATGCAAAAGCACAATCCCCCCCCCCCCCCCCCCCAAAAAAAAAAAACTTTTGTAGTATAACCAACAGGAGACTGTCGATGTGTGCAGTGATTCTGGTGACACTACAGTGAATGTGAGTGAAGTTACTGAATATTTTTGTAGCATCTCTTTTCAGTCTTGCACTTTTTGGACAGTCCCTGCACACTCGTCTCACAGCCGGCTGTACAGAGAGACCAATGTTATTTGTCTAGCTCAGAGAGTAGCTCATTTTGATGAAAGTTAGTTTATAGCTCGTTGTCTACCTTGGTACAGTAGGAAAGAGGCGTCTATTGTGTTTTAACAACATTTTACTTCAAAGTTATTGAACTGGGAAGTTTTACTCTGTGAATATATTTCCAACTTTACCACAGTTCAACCCAAGCATGAAATATAACTTGATTAAATCATGCAAGTGACCCAAGGCTCAGCAGCGGCTACACTTCCTGAGAGTCCTCAGGAAGTGTAGCCGCTGCTGAGCCTTGGGTCACTTACATGATTGTCATGTAGGTGAGAGTACTCAGGAAGTACAACCTAAACTCCAACCTGCTGCTGACCTTCTACCGCTCATCCATCGAGAGCCTGCTGACGTACTGTATTACAGTATGGTACGGCAGCTGCACTGCTGTAGACAGGGAGAGGCTCCAGAGGGTAGTTAAGGCAGCACAGAAGATCACTGGCTGCCCTCTCCCCTCCCTGATGGACATTTACACCTCCCGCTGCCTTAGCAGAGCTAAGAATATTATCAAGGACAGCTCCCACCCTGGCTTTGATCTGTTCGACCTGTTGCCCTCAGGGAGGCGCTACAGGTGCATCAGGACAAAGACAAATTGATTAAAAAACAGCTTCTTTCCAAAAGCCATAACCACCCTGAACTTGGATATGCTCTGACTTTATAGTCTATTTATTTTACTATTTACTAATTTATAATGTGCAGTACTTTATAAGGTGACTCTCTCTATGCAATACTTTTATAATGTGCAATACCTCACTCCATAATGTGAAACGCAACACATTCACCTCAGGACTGTGCACCTTACACACAGCACATACAACTCAGGACTGTGCACCTTACACACAGCACATACTCCTCAAGTCTGTGCACCTTACCTTGCAATACTTCATAATGTGTAATATTTTATCTTATAATGTGACTCTCTCGTGCAATAATTTATGTGACTGTCTCTGTGCAATACTTTATATGTGCAATACCTCACTCCATAATGTATAACACAACACATACACCTCAGACTGTGCACCTTCCCCCCCTTCCCCTCTCTCTCTCTCTCTCTCTCCACGCTGTTTGCACTGTTATTGGAGATGCTTTAATCTCATTGTACATGTGTATAGTGACAAAAAAGGCATTCTATTCTATTCTATATTACCCAGTTTATTCTCCAGACACCTCATTCAAACCATAGATTGAAACAAGTTTAAAGTCGTCACGTTATAACGTGATACCAAATTATCACATTTGTCACATCATGCTTTCCTTGTCACCTGCTGTTCTGGTATTTTTCCACTCATCTCCACTCTGCCAGTAAGCCACAACCATCTCGTCAGCCAGTTTTGTTCACCTGAAACTCATCTGCATCAAGCCAGTATACGGTATATGCTTCTCCTGCCTGCCAGATTGTTGTTTGTGCTCCCATGCAAGACTCTCCAGCACTCTTCACTGGACTGATCTTCTGTTGCTGACCCTGTCTGTTTCTGACCCTCCTGCCTCATCTCTGTCCTAGTAAATGCCTCAGCCTTCTGTCCCCAACCATGAGTTCTGCCTCAGTACCTCCAGGTTTCTGTCTGCCTGTCCCCATGGCTGTTGAGTGTTCTGCTGCTACTACTTCACAAAGCAAGTTTCCCATCTAACAAATTGAACTTTGCTGTAGTCCTCCTGTTACCCTTCATACTCACCATTATCAGCAATAAAGGTCATTACCAACTCTACCTGTGGTGTTTTGTGCTGCAACTGGATTCAACCTCCACCCCTGACAGTACAATCTGGCCTGACATGGATCCGGTACACACCTCATCACCACAGACCTGCTTTGAAAGGATTGAGGGCATCCTACAGCAATACGAAGCATTAATGGCTGCCATCACTGCAGAAGTAAGACAGTCCACTGATGCCCAAGCACAGGCAATCACAGTGTTAGCAACCCAGATGCAGCAGCTAATGACCACCTTAACCCTGCTAGCTGTCAAGGCTCCTTCCCCAGCACAGCCGGCTCCTGCACCCTCTACCTAGTAATGCTCCCAACCCCTGGGTTGGGACGTCGGAGCATTATTCTGGGGATCCCAAAACTTGTGGTCCCTTTTTGACAAACTGCCCCTTGTTGTTCCACCTGCAACCCCACACATTTGCCTCTGAAGAAACCAAGGTAGCCTTCACCATCAACTGTCTGATGGGGAGAGCTAGCTTACGGGGAACCATCGAGTGGGAGAGATGAACTCCCACCTGTGCCTCCTTCCAGTCATTTTCTGAGGAGCTCCACAAGGTTTTTGGCATGGGGGCTGTCTGTTCCAATGCAGCATGGGGCTTGGTGAGCATGCACCAGGGGAACCAGATCATGGCAAACTTTTCTCCTTAGACTTTTGCACCAAAGCTCGCCAGAGTGACTGGAATCCCTCAGCCCTCCGCGACACTTTTCTCCACAGTCTGGCAGACTACAACAAAGATAAACTGGTGTTGTATGATCTGTACTGTCTGTTTGTGCTAGTTGTTTTTGCACTGTCCTTGTTGTTTGCACTTTATGTTGTATGTAGTTTATTGTCTGCAATGTTTGCACTCACGCACTTTATGATATGTAGATTTGTAGTTTTGTGACATTTAATATAGTACCATGGTCCTGGAGAAATGTTGCTTCATTTTAACTGTGTACTGTACCAACTGTTTATGGTTGAAATGAGACACACAAAAAAACTTGACATAAACGTAGTGCCTTGATCAGTCAGGATTTCTTTTGGAATCCCGACTCAGGAGAAAATGCGGAAGAGTGCCTCTGCAACACTACATGCAGAGATATTGTGAAGAGGCACTACTTCCGGGTATCGCGTTGCATAATCCACTATGGCTAATACAAAATGATCCCCTCATGCAGATTGATCTAATGGCCTGACGAGATCCATGCCAATTCTTTCAAAAGGGATCTTAATTAATGGTAACAGGCGCAGTGGCGCTTTTGGTGTGGTCACAGGATTTACCAGCTGGCATTCGCAACAAGCCACACACCACCTGTAGACATCAGTGCGAATCCGTGGCCAATAGTAATGAACCATGAGAGAATTTAATGTTTTATTCTGACCCAAGTACCCAGCCACAGGATTATGATTGGCCACATGGAATAAAAGTTCCCTACAGCTCTTCGGGACCAACAACTGTCGTCTTTTCCTTAGTTTGAGTGTCTTGTGTCACTCGATATAACCTATACTTAATAACACAAAAATACGGAAAGGAAAGCACAACGTTAGGTTGGAGGGTTTGGCCATCAATTACTTTCACTTGGTCAAAAGCATGTCTCTGAGATTTGTCACGTGTCTGTTCCAATGGAAAATTCCCTAAGGGATTCCCCAGAGAGAGAGAGAGAGAGAGAGAGAGAGAGAGAGAGCACAAGAGTGATCGAGAGAGGGGAGGGCCCTCTCCATGTCCTCAAGATGTGGAGATGATGCAGACGACCCTGGGACTGCCTCCCCAGCTAACGTTGCAACGGGATTCCCATGACGTACTACTGCAGGACCCACCTGCTACTAATTGTTTAACATTTTAAACCCAGGCCAATCTGTTTCCAGGATAAATGGATGGGTGAGGCTTGGACTAACCGCCACCTCCACACTATGCTTTTCTCCCCAGAACTGAACAGTGACCGGCGTTAGCAGATATCTGTGAATGTAAGGTGTATGCATGGTGACCTTCACCAATTATGCATTTCCCAGTGGTTTGATTACAACCAGAATCCACTGTAGGTGCAGTCCCTTTAAGAACTACATTTCCCATCAGCCAACTTCCACGTTGACCTACGTCACGCCTGGGCAGGATTTCCTACGTCACATCCTCCATGAAGCCATAAGTAACTGAGCAACGCTTCCTTCTTCCTCTTTTGGCACCGCGAATTCAACACGGACACAAGGAGGCCCGCTCACCAGAGACATCTGCTTTGCAAGTAAGAATTCAGGGTGTTTTCGTTTGCCACTGGCCATGGTAGAACTCCAGAATTGTGCGATCTCTCTCGGTTGAGTTACAACTGGTTTTTGTTTGTCTATTGTCAGTAATGTTACAAGACTGCCGCCCAAGCAGTTTAATTAAAAGTTAGAAGCGACCAGATCCCTTCTAACTAAAAGTGCTGTGCACATTGTTTGATCAGAGACTTCTTTTCATCACGAACGACCACGCGTTGGACCAAGAAATTCTCTGTGCTTCACGGAGGCCTCCACAAGTCTCGGAACATCTTCTCATAATCTTGTGTAGAGGCGAGATACTGAAGTAAGATTGGCATTTGGGCAAAAAGACTAGTCTTAGGAATTAGTTTTATTAAATAGTGTGAATTTAAACTCAGGAACGGTTTAATTGTTTACACTGTAGACACGCAGTGTGTTGAATTGATGATTGTTCTATTTTGTTTTGATCTCTCAATTGTTTGATAGGTTTTGCATGCTCTCTTTTCCTTTCTAATACTTTAATTTCATCATTACCCATATTTTGACCTCATCAAGATTTCAGTGGATTTAGGAATGTTATAAGCTAGTGAATTAGCAAATCTGAGCTAACCCTTTGTTCTCAAACCCCACGTGGTGACACCCCCCCCCTTTGTTCTCCTCAAATCCCACGTGGTGACCCCCACACCTTAGCTAGCATTCCTTTGTCTTAGCTAGCATCCCAAGCTAGTCCTCTGTTTAGGCCACACACACACACACACCTTTTGTTCTTAACCCCACGAGGTAGAATTCTTTGGCCTTAGCTAGCAACACAAGGCTAATCTTTGTCTCCACACGTGGCCACACACCCACAAACACATCTTAGCTAGCAACCAAAGCTAACTCTCTTCTTTTGTACTACTTAGAAACATGTGGTCACCTCCCCCACACACAAACACACGCTCATCAAGTATATGACCATATCATATTTGAATGTATTTCAATTGCTAATATTTAATTTTTATCACACACACACACACACGCTCAAGTATATGACCATATCATATTTGTATATAATGATCCCAACTGCTATTATTCATTTTTATCTTTGTTATAATAAATTCAATTATTATTGAAACTGTGTGTTTATTCACTGTACCAATATTTTTGAAGCCATCCAATCTCAAAAGAATTCCAAGGTGCATATGAGCTATGTAATACGGTAAGTGATCATAATTTGGAATATACCATAATTTAGCTGTTTGGTAATTTATTATTAAGCACCAAAATTAATGGTATTAATTAATTAGACTGATTTAATGAGACTGATTTAATGAGATTGATCACTTAATTACCAATTGCATCTACACCACCAAAGCCAGATGTGTACCCCCTTGAATACTCTCAGAGATTCTGTACATTCCCACTTGATTAGGGGAAGCCTGTGGTGCATCAGGAATGCGAATCATTAGCCCTGCCTCCTTGCAGAAGTGCTGATTCCGGAAAAGCCCTGGCTTCCCACCGCGCCGACAGCCCTGCCCAGGCTTGTTCCCAGTTTGTCACAGTCCGATCCAGTCCATCCATGCCTTAGACTGTGGGACTTCCATGCCGGCTCCAGGACAGGAATTCAGTCCTGCCTTGCTGAAGGCCATTTCCTGAAGCAGCACTCCCACACCTGCTACCACTCCTCTCCCATCAGCCAGGGCTTTTTAAGAACTGTTTGGAGCTACTCCATTTTCCAGACTGTCTCTTGTAGACTTTCCTCATCTCGCTACAGCTCATTGGTATCGTGTCTTCTTGATTCCCCCTGCCTAACGTGACCAGATGTCCCGGTTTGACCGGGACAGTCCCGATTTTGAGTTGCGTGTCCCCAGTCCCGACAAAGGTCCGTCGGGACGCTGAAATGTTCCGGTTTACACCAAACACTAACAAACTGTCCCGGTTACAGCGATCATATATAGCCAACAAGATGTCAATAAAGCTTCTAGCAATTCAGCATCAATGTACGTGTGTGCACAATCAACCTTACAATGTATCTATTTGTACAATGTTGCAATATAGAGGCCGCGTTATAACATTTTTTTCACTAGCGGCTGCCAACTACTACGCGACAATGCTGAAGAGAAAATGTTCATTTTCAAAAGATTTGCAGGTTGCTTACCCCTTTCTCCAAGAAGTCCAGGGTGCTGAACATGAAGCTTACTGCACACACTGCAAGTGCTCCTTCTCCATTGCTCATGGTGGTAGTGCTGATGTTAAAGATCACCTCAAAACAGCGAAGCACAAGTGGTGGGTAGAGGCAGGGGCTAGCAGTGTGGCCACTTACCTCAGTAAAGTTAGTGCTGGCAGTGCTGAACTCAAACAAGCTGCTGAGGAGGGTACTTTTGCCTATCATTTGGTGAACCACAACCAAAGTTTCAGGTCTATGGACTACACCGTGGGCCTGATAAGGAAGTTTTACGATGAACGCTTCACTTGTGCACGAACCAAGGCCGAAGCAATCATGACAAATATCATCTCACCCCATGCCATGGATCTGTTAAAGGCAGACCTAGAAGTGGTTCATCACGTCTCGGTGGCTATCGATGCATCCAATCACAAAGCGGTGAAGCTTACTCCCATCATGATCCACTACTTCAAGGATACAGAGGGGGTGCAGGTGAAAATCCTGGAATTCACATCAGTTCCAGGTGAGACATCCAACATTCTTGTTGGGGAGGTCAGTCGCAGTCGCCAAGCTTTTAACCTGCTTGACAAAGTTGTTGGGTTCTGTGTTGACAACACCAACATCAACTTTGGTGCGAGAGCTAGGGCTGGCGTGAACAACTTTTTTTTTTTTCAAATTAAACAAGGCCTCCACCAATTAGTTAGTGGGAGTGGGCTGTGCTGCACACATCGCTCACAATGCTCTCCAAACTGCTGCAGATACCCTTCCCTGTGACATCGAGAGCTTTATTGTGAAAGTTTTTGGACATTTCCACATCTTTACTGTCCGAACTGAGCAATTAAAAAAGTTCTACAACTTTGTTGAGCTCGAGTACGCAACAATCCTTGGGACAAGTAAGATGCGGTGGCTGTCCCAAGGTCCGACTGTCGAAAGAGTGCTGAAGGTTTATCCTGCACTGCAGTCCTACTTCGCCTCTCAAGACAGACCACCTGTGGCGATCGCTGAATTCTTACACAACCCGCTTAATGAGGCCTGGATGTGGTTTCTGCACAATCAGCTGTCGTCGTTCAACGATACCGTCAAGGCGCTGGAGAGGCAGAAAAACACAGCCGCGCACTTGGCCCATCACCTGCGTAACCTGCAAGGCAAGGCAAGTTTATTTATATAGCGCATTTCATACACAGTGGCAGTTCAATGTGCTTTACAGAGGTAAGAGCAAAACAGTAAACAATAGAAAATAAAATTACATAAAATAAAGGGGGAAGAAGAGAGAAAATAATAAGAATTAAACAATAGTAGAAATAAAATAATAAAATGAAGTAAAAGTTCAGTAAAAACAGCAGAATAAAATAGAATAAAAGTCAAGTTTAAAACATGCAGAGACTGTAAAAGTTAAGTAAAGTTTAAAACATGTAAAGATGATTATATTTATCAGTTAGCAGAAAGCATCTGAAAACAGCTTGGTCTTTAGTCTAGATTTGAAGCTGCCAACAGCAGGAGCATTTTTAATGTCCTCTGGGAGTTGGTTCCATAGCTGTACTGCATAGTAGCTAAAAGCTGCTTCACCACACTTTGTTTTAACAACAGGCTTTACCAGTAAATTTTGCTGCTGCGATCTGGTAGATCTGATTGGGTTAGGCCGCTGCAACATATCAGAGAGGTAATTGGGCCCTGTACCATTTAGAGATTTGTACACCAGCAACAATGCTTTAAAGTCAATTCTGTAGCTTACTGGAAGCCAGTGAAGGGACCTTAGAATTGGAGTAATGTGCTCTCTTCTTTTTGTTCGTGTGAGAACCCTAGCCGCTGCATTTTGAACCAGCTGAAGTCGTTTGATGGTCTTTTTTTGGCAGGCCTGTGAAAAGGCCATTGCAGTAATCAACCCTACTAGAGATGAAGGCATGTATAAGTTTTCCCAGATCATTTTTTGACATAAGTCCTCTTAGTTTGGAAATGTTTTTTAGGTGATAAAATGCCGATTTAGTGGCAAACTAAATCGTAGGCAAACTGCAGGAGAGAAAGTTGGCTGTGTTCACAGGTCTCAAGGTAAGCGTGAAAGCCCAAAGACACCTGGCCCCCTGCAGGAAAATAGCTTGCCTGCGACCCTGTAGAACAGGATAAAGCGGCAAGAGATGAGATGAGATGAGATGAGATGAGGCCCACACTATACCATCTTTGTACACAATACAGTAATGAAATCAAATTGAAGGCTGAGCAGTTAAAATAAAAGAGGAAAATGATCAGGGAGGGGCGGCACGGTGGTGTAGTGGTTAGCGCTGTCGCCTCACAGCAAGAAGGTCCTGGGTTCGAGCCCCGGGGCCGGCGAGGGCCTTTCTGTGTGGAGTTTGCATGTTCTCCCCGTGTCCGCGTGGGTTTCCTCCGGGTGCTCCGGTTTCCCCCACAGTCCAAAGACATGCAGGTTAGGTTAACTGGTGACTCTAAATTGACCATAGGTGTGAATGGTTGTCTGTGTCTATGTGTCAGCCCTGTGATGACCTGGCGACTTGTCCAGGGTGTACCCCGGCTTTTGCCCGTAGTCAGCTGGGATAGGCTCCAGCTTGCCTGCGACCCTGTAGAAGGATAAAGCGGCTAGAGATAATGAGATGAGATGATCAGGGAGTAAAGGCTAAGGAAAAAAAGATGCTCATTCATGTTTTATTCCTTACTTAATTTAACTTTTTTTGTTACTTGTATAAAGAAACATCTGTGAAACATCACATTTTAATACCAATTACACTAAAACGTAAGCCTAATTAAAAAAAAAAAAGTTTAAAAATGTAATTGTTGTCTTAATTCTGTCATGGCAATCAGTTAAAGGGAATAATTACATGTACTGTATTACCTTCACCAAATTTGTTGAAGGTTCTGTTTTTGCATTCATTTATCTGTTCCCAACATAACTCCAAGTAGTGAATGGATTTTGATGAAATTTTGAGGAAAGGTGAGCCATGGGCCAAAGAACAATTTATCAGATTTTGACGCAAATCTGGATATGTATACAAACATCTGGATATTCTAATATGTGGCTTGGCAGAGGTATGGATTCCATTGAGTGCCCTTCTAGCTCCATGATAAACTAATATCTCAAGAACTGAGGAAGAAAAGTATTAGATATACAGTAAATCAACTTTATTGAAAAATCCCTTTCATTTCAATAAATATGAGAAAAATGAACAGTGATACACAAACTCTTTGTACAAACAGTAGCACCATGCACGTTCATTACACAAACCAGTAATGACAACCAGTCTAGTATTCAACCTGGAGCACCAACACAAAAAATTCACTACAGAAACACCGTACACACTGTTCTGAGCAGTAACTTACACTTCTGACACTTCTTCACTGATATTATTTTGTAACCTAACAGAAAATGATCTTACCTGCTGCAGCTGCTGACAAAATGCATCAAATGAAATTAGAAAATTTAACGGCTGTCTTTAGAACACGCAAGAATTTTATAACATTAATGGCAGTTAAATGAGAAGAATATCAGCACATTTATTACTGTACAGCTGCAGCTCGTGCTTCTCTGTAAATCAGAAATCCACCATGAGACAACATTGTCTCTCTGCATAATCCACCTATCTACCAGGAAGCACCATTAGTCTGGAGAAACACTGATTCTTGGCTCAGTTGATATCCCTGTGGTCAATCCTCATTGTCCTTCTTGAAGAATCATCTCCAAAGGCAGAAGACTTTCCTGGATCTTTTTGCTCAGCTTGATAATGATGCGCCACGGAAATAAGATCAAATGTCTAGGAGCAGTGACTGTCAAAGGCACAAAGGCAGTGGCAGAATCAGACAACCAGGGGATGAGGCCATGCTGCTGATCGGCTGAGGAAAAGCAGGAAGTCAGTCCTGACTGGTGCGTCTCTTCTCCAGCTTCTGTTTGAGCTCCTCTGTGAAAGCTGCTGGAATATGACGAGTGAGTCAGGTTCAAATTCCTTTTGAAAGATTGTATTCAACTTTCAAATACTTAAACCATACTTACAAGTATAAAAATGTAGTCACATAATAATAAGCCTTTATTGTTATCCTACTACAGACAAACATTAGGAGTAGCAGGGAAAACTGTGGCCAGTATAACCAAAAGACAGGATCACAGTTTGATCAAAAATAAATTTACGTTTCAGATTTTTACATTTATTCACCCATAATGCATTCTTGTTGCTAATACAGAAATATTTTCATTCACGTTTCTATTGGGGCTCCATGTAAAAAGCCACCATTTTCAAACTTGTCTTCAGGTATATTTAATTTGATAATTAACCACTCTAACACACAGTAAGGTTGAATCCCAAATTACTCACTAAATAGGATACACTAACATGCTCAGTAAATAGGGTACACTATAATGTCATTATAGAACCTACATGGCATTTTATATAATATGGACATGAATGTTTCACTGGGAAATACGTCACTTTTCAAAACAAGCTACATCCAAGACATGGAGATCTAAATCCGTGACATATATGTCACTCATGAGGAAATCAAATTGTTTTGATAAATTTGGGTACTTTTTGTTTGTGAATGAGTCTATATAATAAAAAGAAAAAAAAAATCACACGTTGGCTTGAAGATATGAAGTTCATCTTCTTGTGTTGAAAAACTTGCATTTTTCATATGAAATACATCGAGGACCTGAGTGACATATTTAAATAATATTGGCTGGCATTGAGTGGTATATCAGATATATTCCATTCAGCTAGCATGATATTAAACTCATCTTCGACTCGTTCAATATCATGCTAGCTGAATGGAATAGATCTGATATACCACTTAACACCAGCCAATATTATTACTGTATACATACACATGCTCTTCACATCAGCATTCTTGAAGGCCAGCGCTAGCTTACCCTCGAGTCGGCACCATCAGTGCAGCAGTGAAGTCACCCTTCTAGCTGGTGTAGTGTTCATCAGTAGTGTTAGTGAATGCTAATAAAGCAGTCAAGCCAGTGCTATCAAGAGCAAGTAGCATAGGCTAACGACCGAGAAACTAAGATTTCTGTCTCCAGACCCTTCTTCCACGCATGCTTATGACAGTATTTTTCACTCATACTTATTAATTTCCCTGAGTAATTTACTTTGTTACTTTTAAAGTCAACATCAACAACCACACACAACGGAGCGACCTGGCAGCCTGCCACTAATCCCTTGCAAAATCCTTTGCCCTGGTTTTTTTTTTTTTTGGTGTGTCTGGCTAAGTTTTGGTTGAACCGAAGTCCCAGCTCTAATAGTAACGGTTCATCACTGCTTGTAAATATGCGTGAAGAATATCTAAGTTTTGGTAGCCTTTTGGGTGTTCAACACAGCTTTCTCTTTTCCAGCAAAGAAATGCTTCTGCGTATGTGCAGCAGGAAACTCTCTCACTGAATATCTGCATCAGCTCAGACGTCTGATGTCATGCTGTCTTGACAACCATGCAATTTTGTAAACCATATTCAATGCTCATTTTCTGCTGGGGAGAGTGACTAATACACGTAGGATAAGCGATATGCTCACAAGATTGCATGCTATCGAACCAAATGAGTGAAACCTACTAGAAGGGAATAGAATACGTTTTTATTCCATGGAAAAACGGTCCTGTATGTATAATAATTTCCGATATTTCACTCCAACGATGTCACTCCCAACGTTTTCCCACTGTCTAGACACATGTCAAAATGGCAAAGTGGTTCAAAATTAAAATTCTTTTGATTAACTTGCGTTTATTGGTGTGGATGTGTCCATGTAAAGAACATTACATGATGGCGCGAAGATATGAAGATTGTCTTCATGCTTCGCTCACTCGTGATGTACAGATTCACCACCTGAAGATAAACTTCATATCATGTGGAAAAAATAAAAATAAAAATAAAAATATATATATATATATATATATATATATATATATATAAATTAAAAACACACACACGCACAGTTATTCCACAAAATCAAGTCGTATAAGAGCAGATAGCCGAGTGGGTTTTAAGCCATGTACAAGATTGAGTGGAATAACTGTTTTATTCTATCCACATTCACTGGATTTTGAGAAACAGAGCATTTTTATTTTTTGCAAATTTGATCAATAAAAACTTTATACAAAACGTCCAACAAAATCATTTCCACTTAGAATGTAAACAAACCGGCTAAATTACCATAGCAATTTGTGAAATATGCTATAATAATAATTCTTGAAAAAAGATCCGTTCTTACAATCAAATACTTTTATTCCATATTTTGTTGTTTTTTTTTTGGTTTGTATTTTTTTGGGTTTTCTTCTTCTTTAGGGTTTTTTGGTGGTTGGCAAACCAACTAGTAAATATGATTAAAATGTATTATTACACGGCTTATTTGAATACTTGATTCTGATTGGTCAATTACGGCATTCTACATTGTGTTGCTATGGGCCACGTCATTAGCGGAAACAAAGTAATTTTGAAATCAATACTTTGCGTCAACTTTTTGATTTCTTTATTAAGAAGCCATGTAATAAGCACAATAATATACATAGAGCCGGTCATTATTGTAAAATAAACACTTTCAGGGTGATTCGAGACCTCTCCACTTTGTGTCGTTGTCCTGCATCAGTAGCCTGGGCCCGCCCATCCTAAGCGTGACGCAACACGAGGGCCTGTTGCGAGCTTAGTTTGGCCAGGCAAGCTATCTACAGCTCTTCCAAGCTCCCGAAAAATCGGGAACCAATCAACTTTGAGCATCTCCAACGGCCCTGGGTAGAGGCGTGTTCAAGGCACTGACGTAGTAGAACTGCGACCGGAAGCCATAGATTGTTTACAGAATCTATGCCGGAAGCGCTTCATTCACGCTTCCGCATCTATTACGCATAGATGCTGTATTGAAAGCATTTAACGGGAAGTTCTCATTGAAAACGGAGCAAAGAGCAGCCCTGGAGGTATTTATTGAAAGGAAGGACGTTTTCGCCTTGCTCCCGACCGGCTGCGGTAAGAGTTTAATCTACCAGTTAGCCCCATCGCGTTGCATACGTCAGAGGAAAGAGTGATGTGATTGGTTTAAGCTTTGTCACAGCCTTTTTTGGCTTCGACCAGTAGCAAACTGAGGCATTTCAGGGAGGCGGGTCAACCACGGGCTCTGGGAAACGGTTGGGCTTAATATCTTGGCCAGACCAATAGCTCGTAGAGCTTTGTCGCGTTAGCCAGACTACTGCATCAGTCTGTCTGGGTTTGTTTTGCAATAATGACCAGCTTGCTGTACATTACCCTTTACTTACAGTACCAGTCAAAAGTTTGGACACACCTTTTAATTCAATGTTTTTTCTTTATTTGTATTAATTAAAAGACACTTCATGTCTTAAAGTAATGATGGTTGTCATTTCTCTTTACTTAGTTAAGCGGTTCTTGACAATATGGATTACTACAGTTGTGGAATAGGGCTATTTACTGTATTTTTATTATTTACTGTTTGATGATAAACACATAAAGGCAAGAAATTACACGAATTAGCTTTTGACGAAGCACACTGGTTAATTGAAAAGTATTCCAGGTGACTACCTCATGAAGCTGGTTAACAGTGGCGTGCACAGACATTTTGGGGGGCAAGTGCTCTGGGGGGAAAAAAGGGCACTTTTTTGCGCATGTGGAACACCTTATTATAAAAGTCTGAGATTTAACCCTCCTCTTGTGTTCATAATCATATCAAAGTTTTGGGTATTTTCCTGTAGTTCCATCTTTAAAAAGTCTGAAAGTCTGATCTTCCCGTCACTGACTTGAGTCTCAAGACTGTGTTTATTCACAGATTTCCGTGAGATCATCTTAAAATTTGTAACGAAATATACACACTCAATGGGCTCAACGGAGCTCTCCTTTATTTGCATAACGGCGTGCATACTAGCATAACGTGATATTCTTAATCATGTTATAAAAACAGGTCGGAATTGATGGAGAGTGGGGTTGCCTCAATGGTTTAGGCTACATTTAAAATGTTGTTCAGTTTGTTTCTCCATATGGAAAGGGAGCAAATAAGCTGGCAAAGGCTGCCATGTGCAGTTGTTTCTGTATGCGACGGGCTACTTCACGACAAAATAATTACAGCTTGGGCTTAGAGGGCAAACAATACATTTTCACTCGATTCATGTGTTACCTGGCTGGTGGGGCAGGGGAAGAGCTGACTGACTGCCCGATGTGTTGTCTGCGCTACGACAAGGCCGTGGCTTCCAGGACGCTATGCTGCTGCAACCTCACATTGAATGCACTGCACGCTTGTTCACGTGACAGAGCAAGAGAGACAGAGGTCCGGTGTGTGCGCGGAGGGGGCACACATCGGGACATTATTTTCACACACGCTTTTAATGCCGCGGCTTTTCTAAAAGATCATGTCGACACTTGGCCTCAGTAAACTGTAAAAAAAAAAAATTCAAAAGGGCACTTTTTTGGACAGAGGGCAGAGGGGCAAGTGCTTGAGCACCACCTCGTGTCTATCTGTGCACGCCACTGCTGGTTAAGATAATGCCAGTAGTGTGCAAAGTGTCATCAAGATAAACGCTGGATAGTTTGAAGAATCCAAAATATGAAAACACTGGGTTTTTTTTTTAACACTTTTTTCCTTTACCACATAATTCCATATCTGCTCCGTATATTATTTAATAGTTTTGATGTCTTCAGTATTGTTCTACAATTTAGAAAATAGTCAAATACAGAAAAAACTATGAATGGGTAGGGGTGTACAAACTTTTGACTGGTACTGTATAACAGTGAAATTTGTTCTGACAGCTCTAAATGTGTACATGCATACATATGCAGTAAAGCTGATTGTGTAAGGGGTCTGTGTGTTCTTGTATGCAGGGCCGGATTAACATGGCCAGGGGCCCCTAGGCTACAAGTTGCTGTAGCGTAGCCCCCCCCCCCGGCCACCACCATCTTATCCCATCTACCTGTAAAGAACTGTCTATTTTCTACATTTTAAAGTTTTTTTTTCATTATTAAACTTTGTACAGCTGGGCCAGCAAAACAGAACACC
This sequence comes from Neoarius graeffei, assembly GCF_027579695.1. Taxonomy (NCBI): domain Eukaryota; kingdom Metazoa; phylum Chordata; class Actinopteri; order Siluriformes; family Ariidae; genus Neoarius; species Neoarius graeffei. The sequence goes on along the minus strand of NC_083591.1, from coordinate 39,491,981 downwards.
AAAAACTATAAAGGTTTAGATTGACAACAACTTATCACAACTTATGCAACTGTCAACTGAATGTGCCTGTAGGCCTTTTAGGCAACTGAACCTCTCAAGTACACGATGAAGAGGCTATAATGAAAGGCAATAAAGACAAAGTAAACAAACTAATGATCAACAACCAGTATCATTCTTAAAAGTTTGTCCTCCTAGCTTTTCTTGTAGAAAAGTCATCAATTAGACTTGAAAAATCCAATGAACGGAGAATGTCACTTTCAAGAGACATTAGAGACAGGTGATTCAATCTGCATTGGCCCATGGTGGATCTCAGTCTACTTTTAACCAATCCCAGTTTAGAAAAAGACCGCTCTCCACTGGCATTAGTCACAGGCAAAGTCAGAAAGAGTCGTAGGGCAATGTCAACATTTGGGAACACCAGCAGCAAGTTCCTCGTTCTCAAAACTTGCAGAAGAGATCTAGCAGAGGTGCTAGATCTGAGGAACTGAAATGACCAACCTCCACGACAAACTGTTTACAACAGGAAAATCAACAAAGGACTACATTTTGTTCCCCAAGGCAAGATCTACCCACAACATCGATCAGAACTGAATTTGCATGATAAATGAGAGAGGAGATGCAATTCTAATCAGAAGAAAATTTAAGTTGACCTAATTATTAATTTGTTAGCAAAAAATTGACAATACAATGACCAAGTTTTGTGCAGAAGATCTAGTTCTTTCAAATAAAACAATCAGAACCGAAATTCATTGAGAACTGAGGGCGGAGACACGATTTAACTGAAAATAAACAAAGTTGTAAACAAATGGTTGACAACAAGAAAATCAAAAAACAACCAAGTTTTGTTCCCCGAGGGAAGATCTACCCAAAACATCGATCAGAACTGAAATCAGGTGAGAACTGCAAGAGGAGATACAATTCTAATGAGAAGTCAAAAATTCGTCAAGTTGACCTCATTAGCAGTTCGTTAGCAAAAATTTGACGATACAATGACCAAGTGTTGTGCAGAAGGACCAGAATCAGATGAGAAATGAGAGAGGGGAGATAAAATTCTAGTGAGAGGCCTGGAAAATTTGTTAATTTGGCCTAATTACTAAGTCATTAGCAAAAAAATTGATAAAACAAAGACCGAGTTTTGTGCGGAGTTATGAGTTCTTTCAAACAAAACAGTCAGAACAGAACTGTTGGAGGAGATACGATTTAACTGAATTGTGGACGACTGACGGATGATGGACGCCACGCCATGGCAATAACTCCTTGGCCTTATGGCCAGGTGAGCTAATAAATGGATTAAAAAAAACAAAAACAAAAAACAAACAAACAAACAAACAAAAAACATGATGCATTATGAGTGAATAAATTTAAAAAAATAATTATTGGCTTGGGCGGCACGGTGGTGTAGTGGTTAGCGCTGTCGCCTCATAGCAAGAAGGTCCGGGTTCAAGCCCCGGGGCCGACGAGGCCTTTTCTGTGTGGAGTTTGCATGTTCTCCCCATGTCCGCGTGGGTTTCCTCCGGGTGCTCCGGTTTCCCCCACAGTCCAAAGACATGCAGGTTAGGTTAACTGGTGACTCTAAATTGACCGTAGGTGTGAATGTGAGTGTGAATGGTTGTCTGTGTCTATGGCCGAATCACATTTCACCCCTTGGACCAACCCCTTGGCCCTTCCCCTCCATTTTGCGCGTTCACGTGAAGGGGTAGGGGTATCCCAATCCCAGTTAACGCGGAGGGGTAGGGGAAGGGGGAGGGCTTCTGTACCCCTCCAAACGGAGATTTTCCTGGAGCTGACTCCGAACGAAGGGGTTTGAGTGATTTCCCACAATGCCATGCGGATTTCAGCGAGATTTCATGTGGATTTCAGAAAGATGGCGGTTCCCGCGGCGAAAGATTGTCATAAATGTATTTTCTCCATTATTTACGTGTTTTAAGTTGTTATCCAGAGGAAACACGCCGCTTGATTCGCTTTCGAGCTGAGAATGAGCAGCGATTTCTGAAATCCAAGCTGCTGCTAAAAAGCTTTGGGAGTGAGTATTGTTTTCGGTTGCTTTACTGCGTACGTTTTGTTCTGTTATTCTCGCTTTTATTGTTTACATGAGTGTTCTGACACCTCATTCTGTCGGATGTGGTGCACGAAGCGCCAAAGATATCCCATTCAGTGGTGTTAGTTAACAAAACACACCCTGCCAGCAGAGATTTCTGCCTCTGGCTCTGACTGTAGCGGCTGGTCGCAGCCAATGACGCGTCGCGTTTTGCTAACGTAAACGCTGACGGAGGTACGCGATGACGTATGCAATCGTTGAAGGGCTATCCCAATACGTAAGGGTTGAATTTCAAGCCCTATCCCTTGTAGCTCAGTTTCAAGGGGAAGGGCCAAGGGGAAGGCGGAGGGGAAGGCGGAGGGGAAGGGGTAGAAATTAGAATTGGGATTGGGCCTATGTGTCAGCCCTGTGATGACCTGGCGACTTGTCCAGGGTGTACCCCGCCTTTCGCCCGTAGTCAGCTGGGATAGGCTCCAGCTTGCCTGCGACCCTGTAGAAGGATAAAGCGGCTAGAGATAATGAGATGAGATGAATTATTGGCTTTGGAATAGAAGAAATAACACACTTTGGACGAGCTGTTATAGGAAAACTGTGTCATACACCAACTGGCCAAACTCTGTACACAAACATGAGAAATTCTGTGAATGCCAGTTACAAATGAGTTTCTGCTGTTGGCACCTTGCAGTGGGCAACCCTCTTCCTGTAGCTGTGCTCAATACAAAACCACAGGGAGTATATGAGCTTGTAAACTCGCAAAAGTTTCCACACTGTATACTGAGGCCTTATATATGCTTACGTCTACACACTGAATCACACCTCTCTGTCGATGATTATTTTCCTATAACAGAATGCCCCATCATGTTTTATTCCATACTCGGCCATCAGTGTGTATTCTATGTGCACACACTCACTTTGTGTTAGTGGTGAGGGCGAAGGTGAGAGCACCAGTCGTCTCATAGGGCTGGACGGCGAACCTGGAGGGCTTAGCGACCTGTGAGATGGGCTGGGAGATTTAGAGTGAGATCTCAACGTCCATCTCTCTGATCCTGCTCAAAACACACATCACAGAAAAATGGTATAAATAGATCTCCAACACCGACTCTTTGAGAATAGAGAGGTGAGGTGTTCTTGTACCTTTTGGGGGCAGGGAGGGTCCTCTGGGGAAAGTGCTTGTGGGCGCACAGTGTAGTGTTCGCTCTCCGTTTTCATCGTTGGATGAAATGTACGCTAGACAAGGAATGAGGAGTTAATGACCAAGGCTTATTCATTAAATGTGCATGTGTGTTGTGTTAATATACAGTAGTTCCTATAAGGATTCTGCTCCAGCATGGTCATGTTTGTGCATGTTTGCTACTTGGCATACTGATGTAATCTTGGAACAATTCTTTGTGCGTGTGTTAGACATACTGATATTCTCTTCATAAGGCTCCTCTAGTAGAAAAGGCTGAAGCGTCCCGGCAGTTTTATCCACTAGTGCGTTAATAACATCATGAAGGGTAGGACATGGGATCTGCGTGCACGCACACACACACACACACACACACACACACACACACACACACACACACGTTGTTTTCTTCCCTCCAGTCTCAACACTGATCCTTACTTTATTATCTTATCTATCCATTTCTACACCCGTACATACCGGGTTTTCCACATCAATGATGTAACCTCCCTGAGGCTTCTGGGTAACCCGATAGTGTCTGAACACGGAGCTGTTGAACATTCAAATAGCAGAAAGCAGTATGTGAGTGTAACTGACAAGGTAACGGAGTAAAGGACAGTAAGACAGAAAAAAAAAACATGAAAGAGTAACATGGTAAAGGAGACCCTATGAGGAAAAGTATCGGCGTAAAAATAGGAATGCTGTCTAAAATATATTCCGAGATACAGATAGGGATAAAGGTGTTTTAATCCCAGATCATACCCATTAAGGTCTTGTCGCGTGGTCACTGCAAGTGATGTGCCATCTCTGCCTGGTCTCAGCAGCATGTTTCCACAGTCCGGGTGACGCTCTAGCAGAACCTCGGCTTCTGTACGAGAGACAGGCCTGAAACAGCTGCTCCAGAGAGAATACACACAAACAATTAATACATAACATACATAGGCCACACCAATTTAATTAGTCGGTTCTTGGAATCGCCGCTTGAAAAAAATGCAAAATGAAAAAAAAAATAAAATCGAAATCAAACTCCCGCCAACAGAAAAGGTCACGTGACACCAAAAAACCAATCAAATCGCCCCTTTCACTTTAGATAAAGACTTGTGGAAGAAACATGCCTGTGGAGGGGAATCCTACAAAGCCTGTGTTTGTGATTGTTAGGATATTCAGCGAACAGAAGCGTAAAATCTTTGACAGGTATGCTGAAATTCTGTTTACTGGTTTGCCTGTATTGTTTGGTCTATTTCCACCGCTAATTTTACCAGAGCATTTTTTTTTAATTTTATTTTTATTTCGCCCGCTCGCTTCATATTTTTCCTGAAAAAATCCGAGAACCAACTAATTAAATTGGTGTGGCCATAAGTTAAATAGACTGACTGACAAGTGAATATGATAAGAAGTAATAAAACAGAACAGGCTTATTATTCCACTAATTCACTTATTACAGTGGATTATTTTCCTATAGCAGCACATCTGTGGTTGGTTGAAGAGAGCAACTGGACTTGCTTGACGATTCTTGAAAACGTTTCGCCTCTCCTCCGAAAGGCATCCTCAGTTCTGTCTGACTACTAGGGAGTATCCAGTATTTATCCTCTCATGGATCATCATAGAATCTGAATCAGAATGCTGATGGCTGCATTGTGGTGCGGGAGTATGAGAGGACTTCCAGAAAATTGGCAGACATCTTAGCCAGAGTGGATCGTTCATTTTTGTCAGCCTGGAACGACCATCATTGAACAGAGGTGGGTGTCTATGACATCTTATCAGCCGCCCACAATGCAGCCATCAGCATTCTGATTCGGATTCTATGATGATCCATGAGAGGATAAATACTGGATACTCCCTAGTAGTCAGACAGAACTGAGGATGCCTTTCGGAGGAGAGGCGAAACGTTTTCAAGAATCGTCAAGCAAGTCCAGTTGCTCTCTTCAACCAACCACAGATTACTATGTACCTGGACGACTGAGTTTCTTCACAGATATAGCAGCACATCCAAACATCAAGTGTTTTATTATTCATATACAGCGCCCTCTACAATTATTGGCACTTCTCATTAAGATGTGTTCTTAGGCTTCTAATAAATTCATTTTTTAAAAATATTAGGACAACAATGCAAAAAAAGAGTAAAAATCCAACTTTTAATTCAAGTGCATTTATTCAGTGGAAAAAAAAATCCCACATTAAGAAATAATTCTTTTCCATGAAATCATGTCTGCCACAATTACTGGCACCCCTGATGTTAATACTTTGTACAACTCCCTTTTCCCAACAAGACAGCACTTAATATTCTCCTATAACATTTCACAAGATGGGAGAATACAGAGAGGGATATTCGACCATTCCTCTTTGCACAATCTCTCTAATGCCCCTTTTCCACCAAAGCAGTTCCAGGGCTGGTTCGGGGCCAGTGCTTAGTTTGGAACCGGGTTTTCTTTTTCCATTGACAAAGAACTGGTTCTGGGGCCAGAAAAACCGGTTCCAGGCTAGCGCCAACTCTCTGCTGGGCCAGAGGAAAGAACCGCTTACGTCGGGGGGGGAGTTGTTAAGACCAACAACAATAACAAGACCAGGAAAGATCGCCATTTTTAAGCGACGAGAAGAAGCAGCAGCTGTACAAACGCGAAGTCATCCATTATTATTATTGTTGTTGTTGTTGCTGCTTCTTCCGTGTTGTTTTTGCTTCGATATTCGCGCCAAGGTTTATGCAAACGTAGCGACGTAACTGACGTATACAGCGACGTAACTGACGTATACAGCAACGTACAGTAACTGACGTGGCTTCCCTTAGCACCGTGAGCTATGGAAAAGCAAACTGGCTCTCAGCTGGCTCGCAAGTTGAATGAGTTGTGAACCAGCACCAGCTCCGAACCAGCCCTGGAACTGATTTGGTGGAAAAGGGGTATAAATCATCCAGAGTCCTGGGTCCTCTCCTATGCACTCTCCTCTTCAGCTCACCCCACAGGTTTTCAATTGGGTTGAGGTCTGGGGACTGAGATGGCCATGGGAGGAACTTGATTTTGTGTCTGGTGAACCATTTTTGTGTAGATTTGGTCACATGTTTAGGGTCATTATCTTGCTGAAAGACCCAGTGACGACCCATCTTCAGCTTTCGGGCAGAGGCCACCAGATTTTGATTTAAAATGTCCTGGTATTTCAAAGAGTTCATGATGCCATACACCCTAACAAGGTTCCCGGGGCCTTTGGAAGAGAAACAGGCCCATAGCATCACCGATCCTCCCCCATACTTCACAGTGGGCATGAGGTGCTTTTCCGCATACTATCTTTTGTGATGTATTAGAGTGTTTGTTGCCAAAAAGCTCTATCTTGGTCTCATCTGACCAAAGCACATGGTCCCAGTTGAAGTCCCAGTACCGCTTAGTGAACTCCAGACATTTACGTTTATGCTTGCAAGTGAGAAAAGGCTTTTTCCGTGCATGCCTCCCAAACAGCTTGTTGGCATGTAGATAGCGCCTGACGGTTGTTATGGAGACTTTGTGACCCCAAGATGCTACTCTTTGATGCAATTCTCCAACAGTGACCTTTGGAGAACTTTTTACTTCTCTTACCATCCTCTTCACTGTGCGTGATGGCAAGATAAACTTGCATCCTCGTCCAGGCTTGTTTGCCACTGCTCCAGGTGTTTTAAACTTCTTGATGATTCCTCTGACTGTAGATATGGGCAGGTGTAGGCGAGTGGCTATTTTCTTGTAGCCATTGTCTGACTTATGAAGGTTGACACATCTGCCTTACTTGAATGGTGTGTTCTCTTGTCTTTCCCATGTCGAAGAGTGGATAAGAGAAATAGGCCTCTGTGTCACATCATATTTATACCCCAGGGAAACAGGATGTGATGAATTACTAATTAAAAGGTTCCTAGATACTCTAATCAACTTTATAAACTACAGTAAAAATGACAAATGCTTCAATTACATTTATTTTCTAGGAATTATGGGTGCCAATAATTGTAGAACAGGTGATTTTATGAAAAATAATTATTTCTTGGTCAGGGATTTTTTTTTTAAATTCACTTGAGTTAAGGGTTAAAATTTTCTACAATTTTCAGTTGATTATGCTTCTGCAATAAAAATTGAATTTATTTTAAGGCTTTTAACACATCTTAACCAGAGGTGCCAATGGATATACAGTGGAGGGCACTGTATATTTCACATTCTCTTTATCTTGCCACGGCTAAGGTCTCTTCACTTCCTGTTAGTGATCATGATTGACTACAGCTGGTAGCTTCTATGTGCCTTCATAAAAAGGGTTTGTTTACAGCACTCATTGGATTGACCAACACACAATAAAATGGGAAAGTCCAAGGAGCTCAGTGCAGATCTGAGAAAGAGAATCGCAGATGTACACAACTCCAGAATGTCTCTTGGAACCATTTCTAAACAACTGCAAATTCCAAGATCAGTTCAAACAACTGTATCCAAGTTACTGTGAGGTGTAGTCACTTTGCCAAGCCACTTTGCTTCAAGAAAACTCAGAACAGTCACCCTCAGCTGAAAGGAAATTAGTTTGGATGGTCAGGAACAACCTGGGAACCACCATGGCACAGTCCTGCCATGAACTGCAAGCTGATAGATCACTGTCTACAGTTCAGTGAGTTTTACATCACCATGGACTAAGAGGCTGCTATCCATGAAATAACCCCCTGCTCCAAAATTGACACCTTCAAGTTTAACTAAAGTTTGAAGCTGACCACACGGACAAAGAAAAAAGCCTTCTGGAGGAAAGCTGTATGGTCAGGGGAAACACAAATTGAGTTGTTTGGCCACAATGACCACCATGTACAGAGGGACACTGTACCAGGTGGTGGTAGGACCATCATGCTCTGGGGCTGCTGCCAATGGAACTGGTTCATTGCACAAAGTGGATGGAATAATGAAGAAGGAGGACTACCTCAGAATTCTTCAGCATAAACCATCAGAAACTTGAACACGACTTGGGACTTACAACAGGACAATGAACCCAAACACGCATCAGAGTTGGTTGTGGAGAATAAAGCAGGCTAACATTAAGCTTAAAACAAGTCCTGACTTCAACCCGATTGAAAATATATGGACTGTGCTTGTAAGTCAAGTCCATGCCAAGAACAAAAAACAAATTTAGTTGAACTCTACCAATTCTACCATGAAGAGTCATGAAATATCCAACCAGAATTCTGCCAGAAGCTTGTTCATAGTAAACAAAAATGTTTGGTCAAGGTGAATCTTGCAAAGAGACATTTTACCCATATATTAGGTGTGCCATATGTATAATTTTGACCGTGTGTTGATTTCAGAAAACCCAAAGAAAATTCAAACTTGCGCACCAAATTCTAGTGGTTTTTTTTTTAATTCAAAGATGTATGCTGTACATTCTGCCACAGAAAAAGAACAGTTCAAAGAAATTACTGAAAGCCCAAATATTGCCATGACATTCCTGTGACAAATCTCAGTCATCCAGGTACATAGTAATCTGTGGTTGGTTGAAGAGAGTAACTGGACTTGCTTGAAGATTCTTGAAAACGTTTCGCCTCTCATCCTAAAGACATCCTCAGTTCTGTCTGACTAAAGGGAGTATCCAGTATTTATCCTCTCATGGATCATCATAGAATCCGAATCAGAATGCTGATGGCTGCATTGTAGGTGGCTGATAAAAGATGTCATAGACACCCACCTCTGTCCAATGATGGTCGTTCCAGGTTGACAAAAATGAACGATCCTCTCTGGCCAAGATGTCTGCCAGTTTTCTGGAAGTCCTCTCATACTCCCGCACCAGTCGAAGGGATCTCATCCCAAAGTGCGTAGATCTGCCTTGGCGTTGGCACTATTGTCAGAGCTGCCGTTATAGAAAATGAATCAACACCTTCTAACCAATCAGAATCAAGAATTCAACAGTACTGCGATATAAGAACAAATAAACTCACTAGTGAATAAACTGAACCCAGACATTATAAAGAAAATTCATAACTATGTTAACTAGGTTTCATTTTTGTCAACCTGGAACGACCATCATTGGACAGAAGTGGGTGTCTATGACATCTTTTATCAGCCACCTACAATGCAGCCATCAGCATTCTGATTCGGATTCTATGATGATCCATGAGAGGATAAATACTGGATACTCCCTTTAGTCAGACAGAACTGAGGATGCCTTTAGGATGAGAGGCGAAACGTTTTCAAGAATCTTCAAGCAAGTCCAGTTGCTCTCTTCAACCAACCACAGATTGCCATGACATTCATATCCAAGATGACATTCATGTCACTGTATGGAAACTTCTGACCACAACTGTATGAACATGTACCATACAAGTCCCTGAGAGTTACAGGTTATTATAGAATTGATAATGTATTAGAATGAGCGCATTAATATAAACTTGTGATCTGCCTTGGCGTTGGCACTATTGTCAGAGCTGCTGTTATAGAAAATGAATCAACACCTTCTAACCAATCAGAATCAAGAATTCAACAGTACTGCGATATAAGAACAAATAAACTCACTAGTGAATAAACTGACCGCAGACATTATAAAGAAAATTCATAACTATGTTAATTTATACCTACAACCAAGCAAACATAAAAAAACCAACCATTTAACTAGAATAATTATGTTATTATTTTAATTCCTTCTTTGAACCATGAAAATACAAAAAACACCTTAATACAGACAAACTGTGGAAGGCGAAATACTTACGCAGGGATCTCTCCTACCAAAGGGAGCGAGAGGGGGGATGCGGGAGCTCTGGAGAGCGATCGCGCTCTTCTTCTCTGTCTCTCTTTCTCCACCACCTCCTTTAGCATGTGCAGTTGCCCAGGCAGCAGGGTTAGAGTCGTGGGCACTGCCAGCTGAGGGCAAGATGAAGAAACGCTCTTATTGAGATGTTAATACACAGACATAAATGTTGTTCATTTAAGTTAATTAAGTCCTTCATTCCTGTCTCAGCACCCTGATGATGTTGGTGTGGCAGCGGGAGCGTGGTCAAGTGTCAGTCTGTGAAGGGAGGGCAGAGTCAGGGAAGGTAAGTGGCAGAATCATTGCACCTGACGGGAATTAACCTGTGTTTGTGTGTCTTCCCCAGTGACCTCGCCCTATAAGAAGAGAGGGAGCGCAGAGGAAGGGAGCTCTCCCGACCAGAACACGTGTGTGTGTGTGTGTGTGTGTGTGTATAGGAGTGAATATAAAAGCTGAAAAGCTAAAATAGAGAGTTATTGAGAACTCAGTTCTGGCCTGCCGTGCTTCTGTGCTCCACCCACCTGGTATAATTCTACAGTGGTGTCGAAACCCGGGGATAGTGCAGAAGGGAACCGCCACATGGAGTCCTCCCCTTTCAGGACCTGGTCCATGCCCTTGCCACGGCCCAACAGAGCCAGCACCAGGCGCTGATTGCCCTCCGGAAGGAACAAGAACAGCGCTTCGAAGCCCTGGTGCTGGCGCAACAGGAAGATCACCAGGCGTTCCGGCACCTGCACGCGTCAGCGGGGGCCCCAATCACCACTGCCGCAGACCCGCCCCACCTCACCTTAACGAAGATGGGTCCGCAGGACAACCCCGAAGCCTTCCTCGCTCTTTTCGAGCAGGCAGCCGAGGCATGGGGTTGGCCAGTGGAACAACGCGCGGCGCGCCTCCTCCCCCTGCTAACGGGCGAGGCGCAGCTGGCCGCGCTACAGCTCCCTGCTGACAGCTGGCTGATCTATGTGGACCTCCGCAGGGCCATCCTCCAGCGCGTGGGTCACACCCTGGAGCAGCAGCGGCAGCGCTTCCGCGCGCTGCGCCTGGAGGAGGTCGGCCGGCCGTTCGCATTTGGCCAGCAACTCCGGGACGCCTGCCGGCAGTGGCTGAGGGCCGACAACCGCGACGCCGAGAGAATCATCGATCTGGTGGCGCTGGAGCAATTCGTCGCTCGACTTCTGGAAGGAACCGCGGAGTGGGTCCAGTGCCATCGCCCGGCGTCGCTGGATCAGGCCATCGAGCTGACGGAGGACCATATGGCGGCCGTTCCGAAGGCAGGACAGCATGTCTCCCCTTCTCCCCTCTCTCTCTCCCCCCTGCTTCTGTTCCTCATCCTCGCCCCATTCCCCCACTGCGGAGACGGGGGCCAGCTCCACCCCAGCCAGCCCACCACACCCGCAGTGTCCTACTATTTCCTACTTCCGGGTCTGTGTCTTTCCCCCCTCAGGGTGAGTGATCTCCGGAACACCGGTGCAGAGAGAGAGCCTGGGCTGGTTTGCTGGTGCTACGGGGAGCCAGGGCACCTCCAGCATCAGTGCTTGGTGATGGAGGTGGGCGCAGTGGTCTGGATCCCCGATGCACCAGGGATGGCCCTCAATCGGGCCGGAGCGTATCGCATACCGGTGAGTATCCAAGGGGATATGTATCAGGCTTTGGTGGACTCCGGCTGTAATCAGACCTCAATCCACCAAAGCCTGGTGCAAGACGAGGCATTGGGGAGAGCACAATTGGTGAAGGTGTTGTGTGTGTACGGGGATGTTCACAACTACCCTTTAGTGTCAGTCCACATTCTATTTCGAGGGGAGAAATTTAGAGTACAGGCGGCGGTTAATCCTTGCCTCACCCACTCAATAATTTTGGGGACTGATTGGCTGGGATTCGGGGAATTAATGACACATAAGTGAAGAGTGGGGCCTGGCATAATTTAGTGGGGGGAGGTCCCGGTGTAGCTTTGGCGGGAGCAGCTGTCACAGAGCCATCCACGTCACCACCGCGTCAGAGTGAGGAGCAGCAGGCTCCTCCTCACTCTCTCGGGGACTCCCTCGCGGATTTCCCGTTAGAGCAGTCGCGAGATGAGACCCTGCGGCACGCGTTTGACCAAGTGAGAGTAATCGATGGTCAAACACTCCAGCCAAACGCCATCCCGTCCTTCCCCTATTTCTCCATTTTTAAGGATAGATTATACCGAGTGACGCAGGACACTCAGACGAAGGAGCAGATCACACAGCTTTTAATCCCAAAGAGCTGCCAGGAATCTATATTCCAGGTGGCTCACTTTAATCCCATGGCCGGACACTTAGGGCAGGATAAGACACTAGCCCGAATAATGGCCAGGTTCTATTGGCCAGGGATTCGCGGCGATGTCTGTAGGTGGTGTACGGCATGCCGCGAATGCCAGTTAGTAAATCCAACGGCCATTCCAAAAGTGCCTTTGCCATTAATCGAGACCCCATTTGAAAGAATTGGGATGGATCTCGTCGGGCCATTAGATCGGTCAACACGAGGGTATCGCTTTATTTTAGTTCTGGTGGACTATGCAACGCGATATCCGGAAGCAGTGCCGCTTCGCAATATCTCAGCATGTAGTATTGCGGAAGCACTCTTCCATGTCATCTCCCGAGTTGGAATCCCCAAAGAGATTCTGACTGATCAAGGCACTTCGTTTATGTCACGCACACTGCACGAACTGTATGGGTTACTGGGAATTAAGCCTATCCGCACCAGCATTTATCACCCACAAATGGATGGCTTAGTCGAACGGTTCAACCGCACCCTCAAAACCAAAATTAAAAAATTTGTAAGCGAGGACGCACACAACTGGGATAAATGGCTCGAGCCCCTGTTATTCGCAGTGCGAGAGGTCCCACAAGCCTCCACGGGGTTCTCCCCGTTCGAATTATTATATGGGCGTAAGCCGCGTGGCATTCTAGATGTGCTGCGGGAAAATTGGGAGGAGGGACCTTCAACAAGTAAAAATGAAATTCAGTACGTTATCGACCTGCGCGCCAAACTCCACACCCTCACGCACTTAACCCAGGAGAATTTGCGGCAGGCCCAAGAACGTCAAGTCCGTCTGTACGACAGGGGCACGCGCCTTAGGGAGTTCACACCGGGAGATAAAGTACTCGTGCTGTTGCCCACGTCGAGCTCCAAATTAATCGCCAGGTGGCAAGGACCCTTTGAGGTCACACGGCGAGTCGGGGACTTCGACTATGAGGGGAGGTGAACGGACAGGGGTGGGGCGTTACAGATTTACCACCTCAATCTGTTAAAACTTTGGAATGAGGAGGTCCCTGTGGTGTTGGTGTCAGTGGTTCCAGAGAAGGCAGAGCTGGGGCTGGAGGTTCAAAAGGGAAAATTGACATCGCCCATCGCCCTGTGGAGACCACCTCTCCCCGACCCAGCTCACGGAGGTAGCCCAGTTGCAAACAGAATTTTCTGATGTGTTCTCGCCCCTGCCCGGCCGCAGCCACCTCATAGAACACCACATTGAGACGCCCCCCGGGGTAGTAATGCGCAGCCGCCCTTACAGACTGCCCGAACACAAGAAAAAGGTGGTTCAGGAAGAACTTGAGGCCATGCTCGAAATGGACATCATCGAGGAGTCCCACAGTGACTGGAGCAGCCCAGTGGTCTTGGTTCCCAAGGCTGACGGGTCGGTCCGGTTCTGTGTGGACTATAGAAAAGTCAATGTGGTGTCTAAATTTGATGCGTACCCAATGCCTCGTATTGACGAGTTACTCGATCAACTAGGCACGGCTCGCTTTTATTCGACACTGGATTTGACAAAGGGATATTGGCAGATCCCCTTGACTCCGCTATCCCGAGAGAAAATGGCTTTTTCCACACCGTTTGACTTACGCCAGTTCGTCACACTTTCTTTTGGGCTGTTTAGGGCGCCCACTACGTTCCAGCGGCTTATGGATAGGGTCCTCCACCCCCACGCCACCCATGCGGCTGCATACCTGGACGACATTATTTATAGTAATGACTGGCCGCGGCACCTAGAACACCTGAGGGCCGTCCTTAGGTTGCTGAGGCGAGCAGGGCTCACAGCCAACCCGAAGAAGTGTGCGATTGAGTGGGTGGAAGTATGGTATCTGGGCTTCCACTTGGGCAATGGGCAGGTGCATACCCAAATCAATAAGACAGCAGCGATTGCGGCCTGCCCGAGGCCCAAGACCAAAAAGGGGGTGAGACAGTTCCTGGGGCTGGCTGGCTACTATCGTAGGTTTATACCTAATTATTCGGACGTCACCAGCCCACTGAGTGATCTCACTAAAAAGGGGGCACCAGATCCGGTCCAGTGGACGGAGCAATGCCAGCAGGCTTTCTCTAAGGTAAAGGCTGCACTGTGTGGGGGGGCCACTATTACACTCCCCTGACTTTTCTCTCCCCTTTGTTTTGCAGACAGACACATCGGACAGAGGGCTGGGGGCTGTTCTGTCCCAGGAGGTGGAGGGGGAGGACCGTCCAGTGCTGTACATCAGCCGCAAGCTGTCGGTGCGTGAGGGCAGGTACAGCACCATAGAGAAGGAATGCCTTGCCATCAAGTGGGCGGTCCTCACCCTCCGCTACTACCTGCTGGGGCGCCCTTTCACCCTCTGGTCGGACCACGCGCCCTTGCAGTGGCTCCACCGCATGAAGGATGCCAACACGCGGATCACCCGTTAGTATCTGGTGCTCCAGCTGTTTAAGTTCGAGGTGGTCCACAGGCCGGGGGCGCAGATGGTCGTGGCAGACTTTCTTTCCCGTCGGGGGGGGGGGAATTGGCTGCAGGGCGGACGGCTGCCCGGCCTGAGTTGGGCAGTGGGGGTATGTGGCAGCGGGGGTGTGGTCAAGCATCAGTCTGTGAAGGGAGGGCAGAGTCAGGGAAGGTAAGTGGCAGAATCACTGCACCTGACGGAAATTAACCTGTGTTTGTGTGTCTTCCCCAGTGACCGCGCCCTATAAGAGGAGAGGGAGCGCAGAGGAAGGGAGCTCTCCTGACCAGAACACGTGTGTGTGTATACATGAGTGAATATAAAAGCTAAAATAAAAAGAGTTATTGAGAACTCAGTTCTGGACTGCCGTGCTTCTGAGCTCCCCCACCTGGTATAATTTTACAGTTGGGCTTGTGTACTTCAGCACTGAAACAAAGGCAGTAAGGCCAAAATGCAGATGATCAGCTTTAATTCAAGGCTACTCTCATCTCATCTCATTATCTCTAGCCGCTTTATCCTTCTACAGGGTCGCAGGCAAGCTGGAGCCTATCCCAGCTGACTATGGGCGAAAGGCGGGGTACACCCTGGACAAGTCGCCAGGTCATCACAGGGCTGACACATAGACACAGACAACCATTCACACCTACGGTCAATTTAGAGTCACCAGTTAACCTAACCTGCATGTCTTTGGACTGTGGGGGAAACCGGAGCACCCGGAGGAAACCCACGCGGACACGGGGAGAACATGCAAACTCCACACAGAAAGGCCCTCGCCGGCCCCGGGGCTCGAACCCAGGACCTTCTTGCTGTGAGGCGACAGCGCTAACCACTACACCACCGTGCCGCCCTAATTCAAGGCTACTGTGATCCATATTGTTGAGCTATATAGAAAATCACAAACTTTTTTTTTTCTAAAGGTGTCATTGCATCGTTTTTTCATTAATTGTGTGGTGGTCTCTAGTATGAATGAATGCCCTGTGAGCCGGTTTTGGTGAAAAAAATGCTGTGGTGCTCCTGTTTCAGGCTGTTCTAGTTTGGTGGAGGAGTGGGTGGTGAGAGAATGACAGGATTTCAGCTCTTACTCATGAATATTCATGACATGTAAACATATCGCTTCTGATTGGCTAACAGCACTGAGATGCTCCCTCCAGTGGGTTATGGGCGAGGCCATGACTACTAATTTTTGAAGTGACTTAAGTTCGTAGGGCTTTTTCTGATTCACTCGTATTTCCATCTATTTTCTTTCATAGGCTAATACAGGGAATGGGGGTAGAAGAACATTTTCACGTGCAGCATGCATATGCAACTCGGAGTGACCTAAGGTATTTCAAAAAGAGCAAGTATTAAACAGTTTGTCGTGGAATGACACCTTTAAGGAAAGTTTTTGAGCCTTCATTTGAATGGCATTGGTGGTGGCATATGGTGCACTAAGATAACCTGAATCATTTTTACCACATTTTTTTTTTTTTAAGAGACACTGCTTTTTGCTTTGGAAAAAGATTTTTGACTTCTGTGCTCACACTGCATTTAGTCTCTGCTTATACATCTTTGTGCAAACTTATAGTTTTAGGGGTCCTGACTGGCATAGCTGAAAAATGTTTGCTCCGTCATTAGACAATCGCAAGTTTGAATCCTGCCACAGCTATTTGTAATGAATGTCAAGGGCCGTGTGAATGAACATTGGCCATACTCTCTGGGCAGGACGGATGGCATGATCTCTTTCCTCTATCAATCGCATGACACTAGCCAATCATGGCCACCTATAAGCTCATGTATGTGGAAGACGGCGGATAGCACTCTCATCCGATTGTGTTATACTGCCCTTTAATGCAGCATGTGAGTGACAGGCTTCATGTGTCTCTGAGAAAGCATGTATTAGACTTCACCCTCCCTAACCGGAAGCTGTCATAGGTGTGATGGGGAGAGCAGGGGCTGGTGGGTGGGAACTGGCGCGATAAAATTAAGGGCAAAAAGCTTTTCATTTAGTTTCATTTATACATTCATCTTTTTATCGTGTTCAAATAAGAATCAATCATTAGAAGGGCAAAGACACGCAATCAATCAGTCTGACTAAATCAGCTATTATGAAAGATACAACCAACATAAACCCATGATTTATATTTACATGTGCCACTTTATCATAATAATAGCATTCTATACATCAACCAAGATTATATTTTCCGATGACACAAACATCTAGAAATCATATGGCGAGTGTCTTGCTGGAAAGAGTAGCTTGTTCAAAGTTGGATCATTTTAATACAGACAACACACTGAGAACTAATACCATCCGTTCGCTTCTCAGGTGAATTGTGGCCAGGTGAGTGCTGTCACTTCATTAGTTAATGCACAACAGAACACATTTACAGCTAAATTGTAGACGTGGAATTCACATTATCTTATAAATCAGAGATATTACCAAAGCAACTGGCACTGATGCTTGTTATTCTCCACAAGCCACTGAAAATGCACTCAGAATCACTTTTTTCCAAGTACTCAGCAGATTACAAACACTTAAAGTTTAGCCGAAATCGAATATTAAAAAGAGATGCGAGAAACACAATTGAGTTTTTAAACATGCATTAATTAATTAATTAATTAATTAATTAATTAATTAAACAAACTGAAAAAGGTTAGAATTTGATGCAATACCTCTCCTGCTAGACTTTTTTCATATTTTATTTTTTAATATTTGTACATGTTAATACTTAATTTATCTACAAGTTTTCTCTTTTTTCTATTCTCCGTTTATCCTGTAATGATGCTGCTGGAATTTTAATTTCCCTGAGGGAACCCTCCCAAAGGGATTGATAAAGATCGATCGATCTATTGATCGAGCTATCTATCGATCTATCTATGTATCTATCTATTGAGTTCTGAACAAAGTATAACCTGGATAAAATTAGCCTGGATCATGCTAACAGAAAGATGAAATTGTAGTGAAAACCTGTGAAATATGGTGGCATGGGTATCTGTTGTTGCTAGCTGAAGTGAGTTATACGTCTTTTTTATGGCATATTGGCACACGAGCGCCAAAAGGAGCAAGAATAGCATGTGATCTAATGAAACTGCTCAGATCGAACCAAAAAGTCTCAAAGCTCAGTGAAGCTGTGCAATGAATGTGGAATTTCCCAGGACAAAAACAGGATTGTTCTTCACTGGGTAAGTTAATCAGCTGACTGGAATGCAACCGAGGATCCCGATGATTTCATTCCAAGTAAAACTGAAAGCCCTCAAAAACAAGCAGGAACTTTAATTTAAAAAAAAAAACCCAAAACAAACAAATTTAAAAAAAAAAACATAATTCCATATTTCTCGCAGTTATCTTGTACTAAGAAAAAGTGTGGTGCAGAACAGAATCAATAAACGTACTAATGTTCAAACTGTACTGTGTGTGGTGCATGAGAGAACCCAAAGCACCCACAAGTCAAAATAAAGACTATCACACACAAATCTGGAAAGGCTACAGACTGAGGCTGTAAACTGATACTCAAATGGCGTCTAAAAGTGTCAACACACAGAACAATGACACAAAAGAATGAATATGATCATGTTGTTCCGCTATAATAAGTTTCTGTGTTTCCGCTTTGTTGTACTTCATTCTGTTAGGTAACAAAAACTGGTATATTTCACTATCGAGTTGTTCCGTGTTTGAAAAGTGGAGGTTCTGGACCATCTGGATTATGCCTGATGTTCTTCTTGATTAATACATTTACTCTAATACGCACATGATAAAGATAAATTCAAATCACATGTCAGGGAGGTTCTGCAGTATTTTTGCTCCCCAGAACTCATTTGAATGTTTTGTCATACGTTTTATAACGTTGCACTCACATCTACTACAGAGTAGAGGAAGCCTTTCCACAACTCTCGTGCCTCCAAGTTAGGAGCCTGGGAAAAGAAGCAAAGACAGTGAGAGGGAAAAATCACCTGAATGATTCATCTGAGGAATTCATCGTAATGCAAGAAACATCTCACACAAATCCGTGCAAATCTGTGACTTCTGTGTGACTGATTTAATCAAACATCTGCCTTGCTGTCATGTGACTTAGTCGGGACAAAGACAGCATTCATATGACCAAGATGTGGCATACAGAACTCAGTGTCATGAAAAACCTTAAAAAAAAACCATCAAGACTAATTTTAAGATCAATTTCCAGTTGCAAAAGTGTCACATAATTTGCAGTTAAACAACACCAGGAGGTTGTTGGATTAACTCCTCCAAATTTGTCACATACGAAGGTCATTTATAGCACAGCACAGTTGAATTCTCAAATCTGATTGACTCAGATGATGTTTATTAATTTGCTTTATTACATGGCTCATTTGAATACTGGATTCTGATTGGTGATTTATGGCATTTTACAATTGGTTATTTCTGTATAACATGTCATTGATATTAGGGATGTAACGGTACAATGGGCCCACGGTACGATACGCATCACAGTTCTTGGGCCACGATAACAGTATAGTTTTGGCATCTTAATATTTCAGCGGGGGGGGCGCTAAACACCACCCTTTAAACAATGCACTCTTTATTTTGCCTAGAGAAGAATAAGCCTTTCCATTCAGAAAAATAGCAGCATCACTGGTTTCTGACTCTACTGTATTATATCAATGGAAGAAATTAAAAGTGCTTCGTAACTTTGACAACCTGTACCCTTTGCCTTCTCCATTTTAAATAAACAGGGTACATACTTGTATAAGCACTATTAAATGTAAAAACAAAGTGCAACATCAAATTGGTACCCCATATGAGATATCTAGTCCTTTATGTTGAGGTTCTTCTGTAAAAAGATAAGCATGTCCACATTCTCTGAATCAAGACGAGAACAGCATGCACTGACAACGTCTGGAGAGAACTAGATAGGATGTCAATTGATTTTCAAGTTTCTCTGAGATGTTTCATAGAGTTCAGGTATTACTTTGCATAGGTTTTACACCGGATTCCCTTCCTGATGCAACCCTCCCCCATCTTTCAGGGCTTGGGACTGGCACTAAGCACACACTGGCTTGTGCAACCCCAGCAGCTGGGTATTTTTACCTAATCTGTATGTCTTAGAAGTGTCGGAGGAAACCAGAGCACCCAGAGAAAACCACCGCAGACATGGGGAGAACATGCAAACTCCACACAGAAAGGCCCCTGTTGGCCGGAAGGTTCAAATCTGGAACCTTCTTTCTGCGAAGCGACAGTGCTAACCAGTGACTTGTATGGTGGACAGATTAAAAAAAAAATTGTGTAACTGTTGCGATGATGAAGCTTTCAGTTTGAAGATATTTGGGAAAGAGTCAGGACTTTCTAAATAGTCTTCTTTCAACTCTTGTTACAAGTCACTCGCATCACTTGTAGTTTGAGACAAACTGTGGGTGTCTCGTGATCATTACTGTAGCCACCTGTGTGTGTGCACTGTCTAGCATTTTTCCTTTTGGTTTTTTTGTAAGTTCCCCTGAGAAAAAGTAATAGCTCCATATAGCTTCTAATGCTAACTAGTTAAACACACGTTAAACTAGAAGGGCACTCGGTAGAGTGCATACCTCGACCAAGCCATATATTTGGATTTGCATCAAAATCTAATCAATTGTTCCTGGGCCCATGGCTCACCTTTCCTCAAAATTTCATCAAAATCTGTTCACTACTTTTTGAGTTACATTGGAAACAGAGAAACAAACAAACGAAGGTGAAAACATAACCTCCTCCAACAAAGTTGATGGAGGTAATAGTGCACTAATGGTTATGAAATTTAATTTGATTTACCTGGTGCATACTAGGTTTGTACTAACTTAACTGGCACATTTGCAACGCAAACTATTTGTAGTAGCTACGTACCCTCAGCAGAGACTCGGCTACTTCCTTTAAACCTTTGTTTTTCTTTGTAATGTATAACGCTATATGACAGTATAAGATAAACTCGCTGTTGTAAGTTTACAACAGTGAGTGCTTACAACTACTTTTTTTTTTTTCATTTCCCCATTCACAGCTTTAAGTTCCTATCTGCAGTTATTTCCTGTGTAAACTATCTGTGGTTTCAGATTTTATCATCATAGACAAATTCTCAATAAATATGCACAGACAAGAAAAGTAGACCTTGGAAGGAAGTAGCAGAGATCATTAATACCTATGGAGGACGTTTGTAGCTAGTATAGTTAGCTTGTGTTGCTAATCTGCTAACAAAGCTAAAACAAAGCCTGGCACATAACATTTAAATCAAATTACCAATGTTCACACTGATTAGAGCATTATTTAATTTGTGTTTAACTAGTTAGAAGATATATAAAAATATATAGGCCTTTGGTGGTGCCTCTCATGAGTGTCTGTAGCTAGTACAGTTAGCTTGCACTGCTCATTGGCTAATATGAAGCCTATCATATCATGTAATAACCATCAATCTAACAAATTTTCACACTGTTGAAAAAAAAATTAGAAATACATTTGACATGCATTTTAATGGCATGCAAAAACATCATACATCACCAAGACTTATGAACCAACTATGACTGATGATTAGAAGCAGGAGTTCTTTTCTAGTTACATACAGAATGTACATCCAAATATTATAATGTGTATTATTTATTTTGTGTATTTAGCTTCATGTGAACTCACAGTTAGTTTGATTTCTCCATCCTTCAGGCGTAAATTCATTCTAGCTGCCTCCAGATTTCTGTCCCGACTGCAGTCATCGATCAGAGACACAAACCCACTCAGGTCCAATTTCTCTACATACTGCATGGAGACACACAGTTTTAGTGAGACTGAAGACTATGTTTGCGTGCAAAAGTTTGCACCCCCACGGTTTCTGAGTGAAAAGGTGCCTCTCTAGTTTAAAAAAAAAAAAAATCACCCAAAAATAACTGATAATGAAGATAAATCTGTAAAACACACGTATTTTGTTGTTTACCATAAATATCTGCCCTTTTTTAAACAATTTTCTTTCCACGGAAATGTACATTGTTTGACAAAATCAAAGAAAAGATTTGGACATTTGAATGTGTTCTCTTTCCCTAATTTGTTTTCAGAAAAGAATTGTTCAGATTCACTGTATTACTTACGTGTGTGTCCTTTGCATTGTTGAAAAAATATAAGGTGTTGCCACACAAGCATGTCCATAGTCGCCGGGACACCTGCGTAATAAGAGAAAGAAATGTAGTTCTGTATGAAAAATACTCAATATTTTACAAAGATTCCCAACAAGACATAGTGCT
Source organism: Neoarius graeffei (assembly GCF_027579695.1). Classification (NCBI taxonomy): domain Eukaryota; kingdom Metazoa; phylum Chordata; class Actinopteri; order Siluriformes; family Ariidae; genus Neoarius; species Neoarius graeffei. The sequence continues at coordinate 39,470,161 of NC_083591.1, read as the reverse complement.
TAATATTTTCTTTGAATTTGAAGGTGCATTCGGCAAAACTGATCAAAATTTCTCAAGACCAAGTCTCTAATAATTAAACGGGTCAAGTTAAATAAGATTTCAATGATTGTTTTACTCTTTGAGCCCGCCCCCATGTTCTTACAAAACTCTGCTTCCAGAACATACAGTAGTTAAGCTAGAATTAATACGCTAACTAGAGTAAACATTAGCAAGGACTGTCACGACATGACTTTCAAGGACACTCAGCCATTCAGGTGCTTGAAAGCACAAGTTATAACTTTATAAACACAAAATTCATTTCATGCTGATGTTTGAAAATGGTCAAGAGTGCCTTTTTCAATTTAGAGTCACCAGTTAACCTAATCTGCATGTCTTTGGACTGTGGGGGAAACCGGAGCACCCGGAGGAAACCCACGCAGACACAGGGAGAACATGCAAACTCTACCCTTGCCGGCCGCTGGGTTCGAACCCAGAACCTTCTTGCTGTGAGGTGACCGTGCTAACCACTACACCACCGTGCCGCCCAAGCTGTTTGAAAGCCGAGTTTTAACTGTACAAATATGCAAAATTCCAGTCAGACTGATTTATAAGCATGGTCAAGAGTTTTGTTAGGTAAAACAGGCTATTCCAACAATTCAAACCTTTCTAGGATCAATGTCACTAATTCTGGATCCAGTTTCAAAAAGAAATTACTCCATCCTGGATCAGTGTTTATTCTGGTTTTACTATGTTATTTCTCATAAAGTTTTTTGATCCATTGTGTGTGTTTTTTTGTTTTTTTTTGCTCACTATAAATGTATCTGGCTGTACTGGGTGTTTTGCGCCATGTTTTTATTTTCTTTCTGAACAAACGCATTGCAGCAGGTCTATAAAGAATTAGCCATATAAACACAAACAAGCAGACCGTCCCAACCTACAGTTCCAAAACAAGTTCTCAGCCACATAATGCACTTTTTTTTCTTCTTCTTCTCCCCCCTCCCCATATCTTATTCTTTTTATATATTTGTATATGTAAATACTTAATTTATTTTAATTTATCTAGAAGTTCTCGCTATTTCTTTTCTCTGTTTATCTGTAATGATGCTGCTGGAATCTTAATTTCCCTGAGGGAACCCTCCCAAAGGGATCAATAAAGTTTTATCTAATCTAATCTAACTTGTGCTGAAGTCATGGCTTAAACCATTATTTTTTTCTTATCATGTTTTACATTATTTATGTCGCACTAGTAAGAAAAAAAAAAGTGGCTACTGCACCTCTAAGAAACGCAAGCGTATAACAATAGCTTAAATCCTCGAGGCAAAAACACTTAATATTATATTGATGAAGTTTTGTGTTTTTTCCACTTAACATTCATTGGATTCTACACTCACCAGCCATTTTAATAGGAACTTGTTCTTGATTCTAAGATTCCTGTTCTTGGCTGGCAGGACTGGAACCCAATGTGTTGTTCTGCTGTTGCATGCTGAGATGCTTTTCTGCTCACCACGGTTGGAAAGAGTGATTACATGAGTTACCATATCCTTCCTGGCAACTCGAACCAATCTGGCCACTTCCCTCTGACCTCTCTTATCAATAAGACATTTCCACCTACAGAACTGTCGCTCACTCAATGTTTTTCGTTTTTCCACACCATTCTGTGTAAACTCGACAGACTATTGTGTGTAAAAACCCCAGGAGATCAGCAGTTTCTGAAATACTCGAACCTTGGCACCAACACCCATGACACAGTGACAATTTTTCCCATTCTGATGTTTGAAGTGAACATTAACTGAAACTCTTGATTTATATCGGCATGATTTTATGCATTGTGCTGCTGTCAAAGAGCTGCCTGCATAAAGCAGCAGGTGTATGGGTTTTCCTAATAAAGTGGCCAGTGAGTATGTTTTAATAAATTGCTTACATCTATACTGCATCAATGTCTTTGTGTCCTGTACAGTAGCCATTTGCACTCTCTAAATTCATATGACAAACACGGCCACGTTCTTGTTGTTCTTACAAACACATTGATGGAAAATGCTGATCATGCATACTGTCCATAATCATAAATCAGTTTCTTAAAAATAAATAAATAAACCCCACCAGACTCTAGAAATAATCTCTCTAATCTGTTCAGTGTCATCTTTAAAAATATTGGGTGTGGCACTAATTTGTAATTATCACAACTTTCTGTATTTATTAGTCTCATCATCATCACCAGCAGCAGCCAAGCTCCTAACACAAATGGTGAAGCAGTACATGGTCATTTCTGCATAGATTACAGATTCACTCTCTCTTAATTCTCTCGGGCTTGTTTTGCAAAACCCAAAGCTCAGAGGCTGCTTAAAGCCCTCAAGGGCAACATGGAGCACATCTGTCCCTCATACGCGCGCGTGCACACACACAATCTATACATTCAACCCCCACAACAACCCCCTTCACACACCCACTGCACCTGAACCCCCCGAATATTTATTGTCCAATCTGTCTCGCTTTCTTTGTCTTCGAATTTCCTCTATTACATTTTACTTAAGAGCCAGCTGATGCCTAAAACATTAACACTTAGTCATAAATCACATTATACACACCATGAAGCAGGCAGCAAATGATACAGCCAGCAATCTGCAGTGTGTGTGAAAGAGAGAGAGACAGACTAATGACAGTCCTCAGTAGAGACTGAATTACAACATATACCAAAATCACATTATACAGCAGTGATCAGATTTAAAATGGACAGCAGTACAAGTTGTTCATTGTGTACATTACAATGCTGCATTTGTTATGGCACTGCAATCACACATGAAAACTTTGGTAAAAGTATATCTGGCCTTATTTCGAGACGTTTCAATGAATTCGAACTGCATGTAGAATGCGTGTTAACTGGGTTTACTAATTTAATATGAGATCTGGGAAATTAACATTTAATTTCAGATGTTATGACAATTTTACGAATAAAGTGCAAGGTTTGTGTAGAGGTGCAATTTTACAAGGTTTGACCATTTTTTTTCTCTTAAAAAAATGTGGAAGGTTATATGCAAACACACATTACCTCATACACCAAGAAATTTATTAAAACATGGTATCTGTCTTCCAAATTGACCATTTTTGTTTAAGGTCTTGTAGTTTCACCAGACTATATGATGTGCTTCAGGTTTTTATTTATTTATTTACTTACATAATTTTTTATATTTCTTTATTTTTGTACATTAGTCTGTCTTTAGCCCCTCACGCAATGATTTGTTCATATTTACATTGCTGTCTATATGTAAAGTATGATTTACATGTCATACTTTACATGCATATACAGAAATCAAACATTTTGTAGATTATACCTGTATACAGTACCAGTGAAAAGTTTGAACACACATTCATATGTTTTTCTACAGTCGAGAACAATACTGAAGACATCAAAACTATGAAATAGCATATAGGAATTTGTGGTAAACAAAAAAAAAAGTTTTATGTTTTAGATTATTCAAAATAGCCAGCGTTTACCTTGATAATGCTTTGGACACTATTGGCATGATCTTAACCAGCTTCATGAGGTAGTCACCTGGAATGCTTTTCAATTAACAGGTGCCTCATCAAAAGTTAGTGTTTGAGACCTAAATAGTAAATAATAAAAATACAGTAACTAGCTCTATTCCACAACTGTAGTAATCCATATTACATCAAGAACCGCGCAACTAAGTAAAGAGAAATGACATTCATCATTACTTTAAGACATGATGTGTATAATCAATAAAAATAAAGAAAAAACAGGCAGCACAGTGGTGCTAACCACTACACTGTCGCCTCACATCAAGAAGGTTCTGGGTTCAAGCCCAGCAGCTGACGGGGGCCTTTCTACATGGAGTTTGCATGTTCTCCGTGTCTGCGTGGGTTTCCTCCAAATGCTCCAGTTTCTCCCACAGTCCAAAGACATGCAGGTTAGGCTAATTTATGGCTCTACATTGATCATAGGTGTGAATGCGAGTGTGAATAGTTGTTTGTCTCTACGTGTCAGCCCGGCGATGATTTGGCGACTTGTCCAGGGTGTACCCCACCTCTCGCCCATAGTCAGCTGGGATAGGCTCCAGCTTGCCCGTGACCCTGCACAGGATAAGCGGATGGATGGAAAGAAAAAACATTGAATCTGAAGGTGCGTCCAGATTTTTGACTGGTCCTGGATATACACACAGTACTGTGCAAAAGTCTTAGGTACCTTTTTTATTTAGTACAAAGCTTGTTATAGACTGCTATATATTTTAGATTTCTAAATATTTGTTCTCCAACACAAAAATGTCTGGTATGTCAGTAAAGAAAGTAGGATATTTTAAGAGACACTTTTCAAACCAAAAACAGGGTGTGCAAGCTAAAAATCACATTTAACACTTATCTTCAATATCAAAAGGCTTGACTAAATAAACTTGGTTGTTTATTGTAGCCCTGTGATAGCTCTATTTACCATGCAAAAAAAAAAAAAAAATTGGTGATAACGTTATTTTTGGTGAATGTATGGCAATATGTCATATTTAGCAAAATTACTCGTGTCATTTAGAAAAAGTGCTTTTTTGACCACAGGTAGCTCCAAAAGGGATGCACTTAAATCATTCTTTATACCATAAAACACATATTTGATTTCATATCATTGGAAACATAGTTAAGTTTTAATGTTGAATGCCAGTAAGTTTTCAGACTATTTTGATCAAATTAGTATGTAATTGTGTCAAAAAAAAAAAAATGTCCTCTCTGAGACAGCTAATTTTTCAATATAAAATAACATATCTAAAATGATTATTTTCATCCTAAAATGTGGTCAAGATATTGGGACATAAATATTAGAGACAACTAACACAAAGTTTACAGCCTTATATTTAAAAGCACTATGGAAGTAGTGGATTCTGAATTGTCAAAAAAAATGTCCTCTCCGAGAATCACTTCATTTGTTTCTCCCAGCCCTGCTTAAAGCTACACTTAATTTACTTAGGAAAAAAAAACCCTAAATAGTTCACGAACATGCTATAACATTAGGTGAATGTTATGGACCACTAACAATTTCTTTTTGATTGATTGATTGATTGATTGATTACTTTATTCTGAACAATAAAGAAGATATAAAAATAAAAATTTAAATAAAAAATACAATAATCAAAACATCATCATAAACAAACAGAATAGCGTAGCCACAAGGCAATAACATAACAATGTTCAGAAAGGATTAGGAAGAAGTAATAACTTATCCAATCCTAACCCTCTATACCACCGCTAATCAAATGTCACTTTCCACCATAATAAACTATATACAAAAGAAAACAAAAGCAATAAACAAAAAAGAAAACATACCAACATACCGACATGGTATAATATCGACCAAATCAAATCATTTATACAGATACTTATGTTATGCATATATACATACATACATACATATATACAGTACATACATATACACATACCTATAACTATACACTAAATACAAGAAGACCAGTCACAGACTTACTCTCAATTTCATCATCACCTATATAGTCTGCCTGTCCTCATTCTCATATATTTTTATTAACATGTTTTTATATAATTTTTTAAACAGTTTTATGTTGGTGCTATTTTTGAGTTCATTTTCCAGACCATTCCACAATTTCACCCCACAGACTGTTATGCACATACCTTTCAGAGTTGTTCTAACATTTAATCTCTTAAAATTCATTTCCCCTCTCAGGTTATACCCACCCTGCCTTTCCATAAACGTATTTTGTACCTCACCCGGAAGAAGGTTATGTCTTGCTTGATACATAATTTGTGCAGTCTTGTGTTTAACCAGATCCGTGAATTTCAGAGTGTGTGCTTTTACGAATAATGCGTTTGTATGCTCAAGATATCCCGTATTATTGACTATTCTTATTGCTCTTTTTTGTAATGTGCATAACGGCTGCAGGTTAGATTTGTAGGTATTACCCCATATCTCCACACAGTAGCTCAGATAATAATTTCTTAACTGTTGGAATTTTATTTCTATCAGCCATTTTTTGACAAGGAGTCTTTGATAACATTTTTGCTACTTTTATTTATCTTATAGCAGATTACACAAAACTACCATACACATATGTCAAAAAATTCCCTGAAATCTGTTCTTTAACTTGTCCTTCACTTAAAAACTGGTACAAGAACCAGTTTGAATCAATTTGAATTTTGGACCACTGTGACACAAACTTTGTACCCTGATTGTAAAACAACCCATAATGAAGGCTGCTGGGTTTTGCTGCAAAATTAAGAAGTGTGACAGTCAAAGTCTCCAGAAGAACTGAGGCTGGTTCTGTAGGGTGCTCAGTGAGGTGAGGGGCGGGGCGGGGCGGGGCGGAGTGAAGTGAAGGGGCGGGGCTCGTTTATTATAGCGCAAGTGTAAGATTAATAGGCCTATTAGGCGCATTTAATTAACACTGGGTTCATCACTGAAATGTGTGTGTGATGTACACGCACCACATTTAATGCTTAGTATCAAACACACACACTAATAATAATAATAATAATAATAATAATAATAATGCAATTTAAATATCAATGTGTTAAAAAAAAAAAACCTGGCACCAAAATACCTTTTGTTTTTCTTGGTAAGCACAAAATTAGGCTTCTTACATCTGATCAATCTGAGCAGGCAGCCTGTCACTTTGCCTCGCCCACACACACACACACACAGCAGAGACATGTGTGCAATAAAGCCGGTGGGTGCGACTTTCACTGCAGCCTGGAAAAGCAGCCTTTAACCCGACATGATATAACAAGAAAAACAAACAAACACTCTCATACCTTCTCTTTAGGTCCCCTTTTCTCAAGATATCCCTCATAATAGCAGGCAGGAAGCTGAGCTCGGCTCGCCCCGGTCCGCTGCTTCACCGGCGCCGCCGCCATGGCCGTAGCCAGCTCGGGATGTGACTGGACCGGCAGCACGGGGACAAAGCGCAGATCCCTGATATGGAAAGCCGAAAAGATCAGAACGCATAAACAGAGTGGCTTAACAGGCGTGTCCACCCTCTACTGCAGAACCACAAGTCCACTGAGAGGAGTCGGATCTGATCCAGATCCAGGTCCAGCTCCACCCACCAGAGGTGGAGTCAAGCAAACGTCCAGAGGTGGAGATACACAACTCCATGCATCAGTGTGTTTCAGGCTGGATAAGCAAGGACGCGTTATCCTAATGGGCAGGGGCGGATCTCGAAAAATATTTATGGGGTGGCAAGAGGGGGGCAGGAATTTCTGAGGGGCGGCAACGTATTACATGCCCCTTTTCCACCAAAGCAGTTCCAGGGCTGGTTCGGGGCCAGTGCTTAGTTTGGAACCGGGTTTTCTGTTTCCACTGACAAAGAACTGGCTCTGGGGCCAGAAAAAACGGTTCCAGGCTAGCACCAACTCTCTGCTGGGCCAGAGGAAAGAACCGCTTACGTCGGGGGGGAGTTGTTAAGACCAACAACAATAACAAGACCGCAAAAGATCGCCATTTTTAAGCGACGAGAAGCAGCAGCTGTACAAACGCGAAGTCATCCATTATTATTATTGTTGTTGTTGTTGCTGCTTCTTCCATGTTGTTTTTGCTTCGATATTCGCGCCAAGGTTTATGCAAACGTAATGACATAACTGACGTATACAACGACGTAATGACGTGGCTTCCCTTAGCACCGCGAGCTATGGAAAAGCAAACTGGTTCTCAGCTGGCTCGCAAGTTGAATGAGTTGTGAACCAGCACCTGCACTGGCCCCGAACCAGCCTTGGAACTGATTTGGTGGAAAAGGGGTAACAGACGTATACTGAATTTAATCACAGTTATCACAGTTTGATGACAAATAGTATGTACACACTACAAAAGGGCACAGGCTGCCATTTACAAACTCATACAGACAAACTTAATCTCGTGCTTTTATTGTTCACGAAGAACACACATTCTCAGATGAGGTCTATACCGTTTCTGGACAGTTTTATACCGTATATGCAAAAGAACAGACACTAAAAAACAACAACAATAACAACACTGCTTCAAGTTCAGCATGATTTAAACCATTTACACCAGTGTCACATTTTATAGCTTTTTTTTCTCACACTTTGTAAAGGCTCACCAGTGAGCATAACATGAACTTGTCATGCCTACAACAGCTGAATGCGGCGATTTCCATGTTGCTCAGCAAAACGCTTCACAAATTTATCAAGATCTAATTCTTTTGTGCGCTTTAATTCAATGTTGAGTACAGCCAAACTTGATAGTCTCTTTTCTGTCATAGTCGACCGCAAATAAGTCTTTATGAGCCAAAATCAGCATCACAACTATGCTAGCACTGTTCATTCATTATAATTTAATTTCTTGATAGATAGTTAATCAGCTTTTACCTCTTTCCTCCCGTGTCTCCTTTCCTCGCGACTCCTGGCTCCCTCGCTTCGCGCATCTCAATTTTCCAAAACAACCAATCTCTGGCGTTATCTCGTGCTGCATTCGCCGCAGTTGGACATTGGAAATTCGCGCACATAAATGTCAAATTGGCCATAATTTTTCTTTGAATTCGTCGCTGCCAACTGGGGTGGCAGCAGGGGTGGCAAGGCTTTCTTTTAGGGTGGCATTTGCCACCCTATGCCACCCCGGTAGATCCGCCCGTGCTAATGGGCTTCATGGGCAGCTGCCCAGGGCCTCGGCCACTAGGGGGCCTCGGAGGTAGCGAGATCGGAAAATATGAAACGATATTTTCAGAAGTTATCATATTGATAACATTTTTGATGCATTTTGCCACCCGTAAGGAAGCCCACCTTGTCCCGTCGCATAAATCACCCGTCATTGTCAATATGATCACTGTCCACCATGTCTTCACATGCTACGCCAGCTTGAGTTCAATGATTTAATTAATGACTTCGCTTTCCAGAAAAGTAGGAAAGTGCCCTTGTAAGTTGACCCATGGCTGTCAAACTGAATGCGCAAAGCTGTGTGCCACTGCTGTTTGGGACATTACGTGTGTGAAAGGATGAAATGCTTCACATAGCCTAACATTTTGAGATTTATTTCTGAGAAGCAAGATATTTTTCTTTCTTTGTTATCGCTCTTTGTTTTCACAAGTTAAAAGTCGCCTGGATTCCAAAATGAAAACGAACAGTTATATACCAAATGAATGTTCTTGTTCTGAATACTAAAGAAACTTGTAGGCCTAGGTTATGTTCTTGACATGTTTTTCATTGACTCACTCATTCAAAGGCTTCTTGAGGCTAAACTGTAGTTAACCAGACTTGTTAACCGTGATGTCTGATGGATTTTTTCACCATGCAATTGCCTATTTCACCATTGCTTTTTCTCGATTAAATAGGTGATGATGGATATAAAGTTTTATCGTTCAATAGTATTTCTAATTGTGCCACTGTCATTATTTAAGTTTCTGTGTCTAGTTAGACAGGCACGTCTGAGGGGGTGAATTTGCTGAGCGCAGTTGACAACAGGCGGGGGTGGGGCCTCGGGGGTGTGTCTGCCCAGGGCCTCGGCAAGGGTTAACGCGGCCCTGTGGATAAGTACATCTTATGAGTTAGGGTTAGTCTTATATTGCCCCTTTTCCACCAAAGCAGTTCCAGGGCTGGTTCGGGGCCAGTGCTTAGTTTGGAACCGGGTTTTCTGTTTCCACTGACAAAGAACTGGCTCTGGGGCCAGAAAAACCGGTTCCACGCTAGCACCAACTCTTTGCTGGGCCAGAGGAAAGAACCACTTACATCAGCAGGGGGGTGGAGTTGTTAAGACCAACAACAATAGCAAGATCGCGAAAAGTCGCCATTTTTAAGCGGAGAAAAGCAGCAGCTGTACAAACGCGAAGTCATCCATTATTGTTGCTGCTGCTGCTGCTTCTTCTCCATGTTGTTGTTGCTACGATGTTCGCGCCAAGGTTTATACAAACGCAGCGACGTAACTGACGTATACAGCGACGTAATGACGTGGCTCCGCTTAGCACCCCGAGCTATGGAAAAGCAAACTGGTTCTCAGCTGGCTCGCAAGTTGAACAAGTTGTGAACCAGCACCAGCACTGGCCCCGAACCAGCCCTGGAACTGATTTGGTGGAAAAGGGGTATATGAGGAGTTGGATTAGGTCCGTCTGTGTCTATTGGCGCCTTCAAATAGCCATATTTTCAAGAAGAGTCCATATGAACGTGTCTCTCTTGGGGTATTCACAACTTTGGAAGTGGAAATTTTCTGAAAGCTTAGAGTTCACGAGATGTGACATGTTTGGTGAAGTTTTTCCACAAATCCTGATGCCATGGAAATACATTTGTGGTGGATGACAAGTTAACATATTGGAATTTTAGTCCATCCATCCATTATCTGTAGCTGCTTATCCTGTTCTACAGGGTTGCAGGCAAGCTGGAACCTATCCCAGCTGACTGTGGGTGACAGGTGGGGTACATCCTGGACAAGTCACCAGGTCATTGCAGGGCTGACACAGAGACAACCAACCATTCACACTCACATTCACACCTACGGTCAATTTAGAGCAACCAATTAATCTAATCTGCATGTCTTTGGACTGTGGAGGAAACCCGGAGGAAACCCACACAGACACGGGGAGAATATGCAAACTCCACACAGAAAGGCCCTCGCCAGCCGCTGGGCTCGAACCCAGGACTTTCTTGCTGTGAGGCAACAGTGCTAACCACTACACCACTGTGCCGCCCTGCAATTTTAGTCATATAGATAAAACTGTTTATATTACCAACACCCTCATCTTTTCATTATGCCTTTGAATTTTCTACATTATATCTGTCCTTCTTGCCCTTCATCTTCCTGCACCTGTATCTCTTCATTCTCTGACCCTTCTAGGGGCACCACATCTGGTTTAGGGCACGTTATGTCCTTGTAAGTCTCAGGAACAAAGTATCAGATGTGTTTGTGGAGATACTGTTGTCTAGCTAGCAGACATCCAGGTGAGGGAAGTGTGACTGGACAACCACCTGGATCATTTCTTTGGGTCCAAAAAGGTGAAAGCATGGTGTTCTATCAGGCTGGGTCTGGCATGTGCAGCTGGAAAAAAGAGGAGTTCACCGAGCTTTAGGAAACCAATACAACAAAAGATATTAGGCCTATTTCATTAAATTTAGTCTAGTCTGTCATGTGCAGCCACTGTAGGCACTCAGCATGACAACCCATGCTCGTCAATTTAAAAATAAAAGGGCATGAAAAAGAAAGGCTTGTCTGTGTCTGTACACATTAATTACATCTCAGTTCTTTGTCAAAATCTTGGAATTAAATGTGACTGAAACTTCTTGTCCTGGTTTATGGTTGCTTACTTTATGTGTGTCTTCAGTGCTATGCATTGTTCACACAGTGTACATAAATGTAATGATGTAATGTTAGGCTTCTGTAAAACTTTTAAATGAATACTCATACTCATGAAATTTATTGTGATTCCCATTGTGTTTATGATGCACACCCCCACCCCCAATAACAACTTCCACAACATAATACAGAAAGATCATCGTAACCACCCATCAGATATAAAAACATGACTCACCTAAATTCTGAAGCTTTCTCCCACTGGCATCGGTGACATATTCACCACAAGCAACACTTTCCATGACAAACTCACAATCAGTCTTTTTCAGGTCAAAATCATCCTTGAATTCATCTTCGTGGTTATTGATATCAGTTAAAATATCCTCATCCCAGGGTTGTGCAAAGAAATCTGCACCTAAATCTCTCAACTTTTAACTATTGTTGCGATTTCTCCCGCTATAGTTCATACAGGAAACAGGCTGTGTTGTGAACTAAACATGCGAAGGAGCAGTGCCGCCAATCAGAAGCCTTCTTATAGATCATGCATAGCAACAAGGAGATTAAATCCCATAATACAAATGTTGTTTACACAAAGATGAATTTGTTTTGTACAGTTGTATTAGCTACTCACTGAAATTACTTCAGATTGAACAGTCAATCTAGTGAGTGGGAAATTTCACTGTATTTTGATACCAGACATGAAGGGTTATCCTCAGAAATACACAGTCTGAAGGTACAAAGTCTGAAGGGCATTTTTAACTTTTTTTTTTCTTTAACATATTTCTACTAGAATTTGAATATCACATATCAATAAAACATGTTTTAATGGCCATAGTGTATGAATTTTTGCAAGAACTTCATTCACAAAAGAAAGTGTAGATATTATACTCTGATGATATACAAAATCCGATACCAAAATCAGACTATTTTAGCCCATACAATGCATTTCCCCCTCCTAGAACTGCCACCTTATTGTGGTGGAGGGGTTTGTGTGCTTGAATGATCCTAGGAGCTATGTTGTCGGGGGCATTATGCCCCTGTTAGGGTTTCCCAAGGCAGACAGGTCCTAGGTGACAGGCCAGACCAAGAGCAGTTCACCAAAAAACCCCTATGGAGAAAAAATCCAGGACCGTGACGTCGCCCGGTAGGACGCAGCCGGGGCCCCACCCTGGAGCCAGGCCCGGGGTTGGGGCTCGTATGCGAGCGCTTGGTGGCCGGGCCTTTGCCCATGGGGCCCGGCCGGGCTCAGCCCGAAGAGGTGACGTGGGCCCGACCTCCTGTGGGTTCACCACCCACAGAGGTAGCAGTAGGGGTTTGGTGCAGTGTGGATTGGGTGGCAGTCGAAGGCAGGGGCCTCGACGACCTGATCCCCGGACACAGCGGCTGGCTGTTGGGACATGGAATGTCACTTCGCTGGGGGGGAAGGAGCCTGAGCTTGTGCGGGAGGTTGAGAGGTACCGGCTAGAGATAGTCGGGCTCACCTCCACGCACAGCTTGGGCTCTGGAACCCAGCTCCTCGAGAGGGGCTGGACTTTCCACTTCTCTGGAGTCGCCCGTGGTGAGCGGCGGCGGGCTGGTGTGGGCTTCCTTATAGCTCCCCAGCTCAGCCGCCATGTGTTGGAGTTTACCCCAGTGAACGAGAGGGTCGCCTCTCTGCGCCTTCGGATTGGGGAGAAGGCTCTTGCTGTTGTTTGTGCCTACGGGCCAAATAGCAGTATAGAGTATCCGGCCTTCTTGGAGTCCCTGGGAGAGGTACTGAGGGGTGCTCAGACTGGGGACTCCATTGTGCTACTGGGGGACTTCAATGCTCACGTGGGCGATGACAGTGACACCTGGAGGGGCGTGGTTGGGAGGAACGGCCTCCCCGATCTGAACCCGAGTGGTGTTTTGTTATTGGACTTCTGTGCTAGTCACAGTTTGTCCATAACGAACACCATGTTCGAGCATAGGGGTGTCCATAAGTGCACGTGGCACCAGGACACCTTAGGTCGGAGGTCGATGATCGACTTTGTAGTCGTGTCATCTGATCTCCGACCCTATGTCTTGGACACTCGGGTGAAGAGAGGGGCTGAGTTGTCAACTGATCACCACCTGGTGGTGAGTTGGATCCGCTGGCGGAGGAGGAAGCTGAACAGACCTGGCAGGCCCAAACGTATGGTGAGGGTCTGCTGGGAATGTCTGGCCGAGCACTCTGTTGGGGAGGTCTTTAACTCCCACCTCCGGGAGAGCTTTTCCCAGCTTCCGAGGGAGGCGGGGGACATTGAGTCTGAGTGGACCATGTTCTCTACCTCCATTGTGGATGCAGCTGTTCGGAGCTGTGGCCGCAAGGTCTCCGGTGCCTGTCGTGGCGGCAATCCCCGAACCCGGTGGTGGACACCGGAAGTAAGGGATGCCGTCAAGCTGAAGAAGGAGTCCTATCGGGCCATGTTGACCTCCGGGACTCCTGAGGCAGCCGACGGGTATCGGCAGGCCAGGTGTGCTGCAGCTCGGGCAGTTGCGGAGGCAAAAACTCGGAACTGGGAGGAGTTCGGGGAGGCCATGGAGAAGGACTATCGGTCGGCCTCGAAGAAATTCTGGCAAACCGTCCGGCGCCTCAGGAGGGGGAAGCAGTACTCTGCCAACACTGTTTACAGTGCGGGTGGGGAGCTGTTGACCTCGACTGGGGACATTGTCGGGCGGTGGAAGGAATACTTTGAGGATCTCCTCAATCCCACCGTCATGTCTTCCACTGAGGAGACTGAGGCTGATGACTCAGAGGTGGACTCGTCCATTACCCAAGCTGAAGTCACTGAGGTGGTTTGCAAGCTCCTCGGTGGCAAGGCACCGGGGGTGGATGAGATCCGCCCTGAGTATCTCAAGTCTCTGGATGTTGTGGGGCTGTCTTGGTTGACACGCCTCTGCAACATCGCGTGGTGGTTGGGGACAGTGCCTCTGGAGTGGCAGACTGGGGTGGTGGTCCCTCTTTTTAAGAAAGGGGACCGGAGAGTGTGCTCCAATTATAGGGGAATCACACTTCTCAGCCTCCCAGGGAAAGTTTACTCCAGGGTACTGGAGAGGAGAATTCGACCAATAGTCGAACCTCGGATCCAGGAGGAACAATGCGGTTTTCGTCCTGGTCGCGGAACACTGGACCAGCTCTATACCCTTCATAGGGTGCTCGAGGGTTCATGGGAGTTTGCCCAACCAGTCCACATGTGCTTTGTGGATCTGGAGAAGGCATTCGACCGTGTCCCCCGTGGTATTCTGTGGGGGGTGCTTCGGGAGTATGGGGTTCGGGGCTCTTTGCTAAGGGCTGTCCGGTCCCTGTACGAACGGAGCAGGAGTCTGGTTCGCATTGCCGGCAGTAAGTCAGACCTGTTCCCAGTGCATGTTGGACTCCGTCAGGGCTGCCCTTTGTCACCGGTTCTGTTCATAATTTTTATGGACAGAATTTCTAGGCGCAGCCAGGGGCCGGAAGGAATCCTGTTTGGGAACCACAGGATTTCATCTCTGCTTTTTGCGGATGATGTTGTCCTGTTGGCTTCTTCAAACCAGGACCTTCAGCATGCACTGGGACGGTTTGCAGTCGAGTGTGAAGCGGCTGGGATGAGAATCAGCACCTCCAAGTCCGAGGCCATGGTTCTCGACCGGAAAAGGGTGGCTTGCCCTCTCCAGGTTGGTGGAGAAGTCCTGCCTCAAGTGGAGGAGTTTAAGTATCTCGGGATCTTGTTCACGAGTGAGGGAAGGATGGAGCGTGAGATCGACAGGTGGATTGGTGCAGCCTCCGCAGTGATGCGGTCGCTTTACCGGTCCGTCGTGGTGAAGAAGGAGCTGAGCCAAAAGGCGAAGCTCTCAATTTACCGGTCGATCTACGTTCCGACTCTCACCTATGGTCATGAGCTTTGGGTAATGACAGAAAGAACAAGATCGTGGATACAAGCGGCTGAAATGAGTTTCCTTCGCAGGGTGGCTGGGCGCTCCCTTAGAGATAGGGTGAGAAGCACAGTCACTCGGGAGGAGCTCGGAGTAGAGCCGCTGCTCCTCCACATCGAGAGGAACCAGCTGAGGTGGCTCGGGCATCTTTTTCAGATGCCTCCTGGACGCCTCCCTGGGGAGGTGTTCCAGGCATGTCCCCCCGGGAGGAGGCCCCGGGGAAGACCCAGGACACGCTGGAGGGACTATGTCTCTCGGCTGGCCTGGGAACGCCTCGGTGTTCTTCCCGAGGAGCTGGCCGAGGTGTCTGGGGAAAGGGAAGTTTGGGCTTCCATGCTTAGACTGCTGCCTCCGCGACCCGGTCCTGGATAAGCGGAAGAAGACGAGACAATGCATTTCCCCATTTATTTCAAAATCATGACTTGCGACTTCCAACTGGTTTTGTAATGGAGGGTCACATATAAAAGTGGAGAAAGCGCAGAGGACTGTTAGCTAGGTTAAAC
This sequence comes from Neoarius graeffei, assembly GCF_027579695.1. NCBI lineage: Eukaryota > Metazoa > Chordata > Actinopteri > Siluriformes > Ariidae > Neoarius > Neoarius graeffei. The sequence continues at coordinate 39,454,513 of NC_083591.1, read as the reverse complement.
GCTAGCCCACAGAGAACATAGAGCATCTTCTCGGCTAATGTTCAGTTTTTGACAAACAAAATGGATGAGATCCGACTTTGGATCGCTTCCCCACTGAGTAAAGACTGCAGTATCACCATTTTTATCACCTTCCGGCCTGCAGCTAACTCCTCCCTGGCAGGAGAGATAATCCGCCACCACCATCTGTGCCTGTGGACCACCTTGAATTTAAAAGGCTGAAGGGCCAGATACCAACAAGTGATCTGTGCATTGGCATCCTTCATATGGTGGAGCCACTGGAGCAGGTCATGGTCAGAACAGAGGATGAATGGGTGTCCTAACAGATAGTACCAGAGAGTGAGGCCCACCACTTGATGGCCAAACACTCCTTTTCTATCATGCCTTACTTTGACTCTTGCATGGAGAGCTTGCAGCTGATATACAGCACTGGACGCTCCTCCCCCTCCACCACCTGGGACAAAATGGCCCCCAACCTTCTGTCCGATGCATCAGTCTATAAAACAAAAGGGAGAGAAAAGTTAGAAGAATGCAACAGCGGGCCCCCACACAAAACCGCCTTTACTTGAGCAAAAGCCTGTTCGCATGGCTCCGTCCACTGGACTGGATCTGGTGCCCCTTTTTTTAGTGAGGTCAGTCAGTGGGCTGGTGACGTCCAAAAAGTTAGGCATGAACCGCCTATAATAGCCAGTCCCAGGAACTGCCTCACCCCCTTTTTAGTCTTAGGTCTCGGGCAGGCTACAATTGCTGCAGTCTCATCAATTTGTGGACGTACCTGCCCATGAAACCAAGTGGAAGCTCAGATACCGTACTTCCACCCATCCAATTGCACTCTTCTTTGGGTTTGCTGTGAGCTTAGTGCACCTCAGCAACCTCAGGACTGCCCTAAGATGCTGTAAATGCTGCTCCCAATCATTACTATAAATGATTATGTCATCTAAGTAGGCCGCTGCATACGCATTGTGGGGATGGAGAATTCAGACCATGAGACGCTGAAACCCCAAACAACCCAAAAGGAAGGGTGGCAAACTGGTGTAAGCCAAACGGAGTTGTTAGGTTTTCTTCACCTCTGGCCCTCACCATCTCGAGATCAGTCCCCTCGTGTCACCCAGACATCTGGGGGTGAGTCGCGAAAGAAAGACAGGAACCCCATGAGTTCGCAATCTTTATTCACAAGTCCCCCCAGACGTCTGGGTGACACGAGGGGACTGATCTCGAGATGGTGAGGGCCAGAGGTGAAGAAAACCTAACAGTTTGGGGGCTTGTCCGGGATGAACATGGGCCAGTTACATATGATTAATAAAAAAATACCACTACACGATCAGTTTTAAAATGTTTTAGATCAACATTAGGTCGTTGTTAAACTTTTCGGCATTTCCATTCACAAGTAGGGTAAATATATTTGATACCTTTTATTATGCCTTTGAACAGGAAGTGGTGTACTACTCAATATTTTAAAAATGATTCCTGATAAATATCTTCAAATCTGAAAGTGATAGTTGATTTGGCTGAATTAATCAAACTCTAAGCCTTAAATATATTTCTTCTGTTTTTACCATGTCTGTTTAATTTAAGTGAATGTTTTAAAATGTTTTTTTTTTTCATATCTGTTCTATTCTAGGTGATGAACAGATAAGGCGTGTTGAATAAACTTGTGCTTTATTACACGTTACTGCAGCAGCGTGTCCAGGCATACAAAACATTTCCTGTCTTTCTTTCGTGACTCACCCCCAGACGTCTGGGTGACACGGGGGGACTGATCTCGAGATGGTGAGGGCCAGAGGTGAAGAAACCTAACAGTTGTAGTAAAAGGCTGTTTTCCTGCAGGATAATAGAGTCAAGGGGATCTGCTAATATCCCTTTGTTAAATCCAGTGTTGAGTAAAAGTGAGCCATAGGTGCTAAAGAAGGCAACTGGACTTGCTTGAAATTCTTGAAGATGTTTCACCTCTCACCCAAAAGACTTCTTTAGTTCCAGATGAGAGGTGAAACATCTTCAAGAATTTCAAGCAAGTCCAGTTGCCTTCTTTAGCACCTACAGTTTACTATGACCTGGATGACTGAGAACCTTCACAGACCAGTAAAAACGAGCTGCGTCTAACCGATCGAGCAGTTCATCAATGCGAGGCATCAGTTGTGCATCAAATTTAGACACTGCATTAACTTTTCTATAGTCCACACAGAACTGGACCGACCCATCGGTCTTGGGAACTAAGACCACCATTCTGCTCCAGTCACTGTGTGACTCCTCAATTACTCCCATCTTAAGCATAGCCTGGAGTTCGTCCTGAACCACATTTTTCTTGTGCTTGGGGAGCTGATATGGTTGGCTGTGCACCACCACCCCTGGGGGGAGTTTCAAGGGGGGGAGGGGCGAGAACACATCGGAGAATTCCTCCCGCAAACTAATCACCTGTGCTCTCTGGGATCGTGAGAGGTGGTCTCCACAGGGGACCGGGGTGAATTTGGGCCACACTTTTTAGAGGTCCCAGCTCTGCCCTCTCTGGAACTACCATCACCAGAGCTACAGGAACCTCCTCTCTCCATGGTTTCAGGAGATTGAGGTGGTAAATTTGACATGTGTCACCCCTATCTGGATGTTTGACCTCAAAGTCAACCTCCCGAATTCACCGTGTGACCTCAAAGGGCCCTTGCCACTTGGCGAGCAATTCTGAGCTTGAAGTGGGCAGTAAAATGAGGACTTTATCTCCCAGTGCAAATTGCCTTAGCCATGTCCCTCTGTTGTACAGGTGAGCTTGATGTTCTTGGGCCTGTAGCAAAATCTCCTGGGTTATGTGACTCAGTGTGTGGAGTTTTGCTCTCAGGTCAAGAATGTATTGAATTTAATTTTTGCTTTGAGAAGGCCCCTCCTCCCAGTTTTCTCTAATGATGTCTAAGACACCTCAGGGCTTGTGCCCATACAGTAATTCAAACGGGGAAAACCCGGTGGAGGCTTGTGGGATCTTGTGCACTACAAACAACAAAGGGTCTAGCCATCTGTTCCAGTTTTTAGCATTCGCATGAATGAACTTACAAATCATGTTCTTAAGTGTTTGGTTAAATCGTTTGACCAGCCTGTGCGTTTGCAGATGATAAACATGAGTACGAATCGATTTAATCCCCAATAATTTGTACAATTCACACAGTGTGTGTGACATAAAAGTAGTGCCTTGATCAGTCAGGATTGCTTATAGAAACCCGACTTAGGAAATAACATGGAAGAGTGCCTCTGCAACACTACATGCTGAGATGTTGCGGAGAGGCACTGCTTCCAGATATCGGGTTGCATAATCCAGTATGACTAACATAAAGTGATACCCGCATGCAGATCGATCTAATGGCCTGAAGAGATCCATGCCAATTCTTTTGAAGGGGCTCTCCATCAATGGCAATGGGCGCAATGGTGCTTTCAGTGTGGCCGCTGGATTTACCAGCTGACATTCGCGACATGCCACACAGCACCTGCGGACATCGATATGAATCCTTGGCCAACAGAAATGGGCCATGAGATGATTTAGCATTTTATCCTGTCCTAAATGTCCAGCCATAAGATTATGATGAGCTGCACAGAATAAAAGTTCCCTATGGCTCTCTGGGACCAATAACTGCATCAACTTTTCTTTCATTTGAGTGTCCTGCGTCACTCGATATAGCCTGTCCTTAACAATACAAAAGTATGGGAAGGAAAGTGCAACGTTAAGCTGGAGGGTTTGGCCATCAATTACTTTCACTTGGTCAAAAGCGTGTCTCAGAGACTTGTCACACACCTGCTCCAATGGGAAGTCCCCTAAGGCATTCCCCAGAGAGGGAGAAGGACTCTCCCCACTCTCTGTGACATCATAATGCGGAGCTGAAGCGGATGACCCTAGGACTGCCTCCCCAGCTAATGTTGCAGCAGGATTACCCCATGATGTATTACTGCAGGACCCACCCATTACTATATGTTTCATTAACATTTTAAACCCTGGCCAATCGGTTCCCAGGATCAGAAGGGGGATGAGGCTCAGACTAACCGCTGTCTCCACACTATGCTTTTCTCCTTGAAAATGAATAATGATGGGCATTAGCAGATATTTGTGTATATCACCATGCACACACTTAACCTTCACCAAACGTACATTTCCCAGTTTGAATCAGGCTTTGATGTATGGCGGTCTGATTACAACCTGAATCCATCAAAGCCTGATGTATACCCCCTTGAATACTCAAAACTATCATATACAACCCAGCTTGATCGGGGAAGCCTGTGGTGCATTGGAGATGTGAATCAGTAGCCCCGCCTCCTTGCAGAAGCACTGATTCTCCACCTTCCCTCCATGCCTACAGACCTGCCCGGGCTCGCTTTCAATTCTGGTGAACATGGATGAGTTCACCTGTAGAGAACGAGAGGAGGTCAATGGCAGCACGGGCACAGAAGGAGACAGGAGAGCAGAAACACAAAGACAGACGTGAGTGCAGGGAGCGGGTTTGGGGGGAATTGGCCCCCGTTTCTGCAGGGCTGGGGTAGGGGAGGGACAAGGAGAGGGAGGGGGAGAAGGAGAAAGCAAAAATGAGTGAGAGAGAGAGAGAGGAGAAGTTGTAACAGCGCCTGCTCCCAGAAATGCAGCAAGGTGGTCCTCAGTCAGCCGGACTGCCTCCTCCAGTGATGCCATTCGATGACATCGGATCCATGCTGACATCTTGCTCGGCAGCTGGGCAACAAACTGCTCCAGTATCACTCACTCGATGATGGACTCAACGTCGCTCTCGCCGGCCAGCAGCTACTGTCGGCAGGCATCTTGGAGCTGTTGTGTGAACATAAACGGCCGGCTCATTTCACCATATGCCAGCGAGCAGAAGTGCTGTTGCTGCTTTTCTGGGCCGCGGCCGACCTGTTGTAGGATGGCTCGCTTCAGGTGGGGGTACTCCAACATGTTGGTGGCCGGGAGCTGCCGAGCTTCTCCCGATAGGAATGGCATTAGACGAGCTGCCCACTGTGAGGTTGGCCATGAGCTCCCCTCCGCGACATGCTTGAACAGCTCAAGGAAGGCGTCAGGGTCGTCCTGCAGCCCCATCTTGACCAGCTGGACGGGCACACTGGCTGTAGGGACAACTGCTGGAGCACCCTGTGTACTGGATCCAGCTCTGGATCACCTGCCGGTCTTCTGCTTGGGCTTCAAGCAGAGCCTGGAAGAGCTGCCCCTGGTCTACTGACAGCGCAATGAGGGCGTGCTGCTGGTGCTGGAGGTCAGTGGCGAGCATTTGGAGGAGCTCTCTGACTGGTTTGGACTCCATGGCAGCGTTTGTTCCTCAGTCCTGGGTTTTGGCACCAATGTAACAACTCTCTAACTTGTGGGAAACAGAGGAACTGGAAGCAGGCTTCAGAACAGGTGTGTTCTTTTTATTTTTCACTCTTCAGTGACAACTAACATGCATACGTAAATACACATGTGGGATGATGCAGCTCTCTCCCTCATTCCTGGCTGTCTGAAAGACACACAGAGACACAGGTTAATAGACAGCCAGTAATTCGACACAGGTGCACCTCATCATGTGTTACCTGCTGGTTCAACCTGCCTCCTCACTGTTCACAGCCAATGCTCGACCACACCCCCGCTGCCACAAGTACATAATGAATCAATGATATATTGTAGGTCTACAAAGTTATGATGAAGTCATGATAATACCTGTGCATTACATGCATTTACTGTGTTGCACTCACATTTAAAAAAAAAAAAAAAAAGAGTACAATCAAATAAGATCAGTTGATAATCAGCCTTGGGGTCAATTCTGAACCCAACTCTTGACTTTATTCTTCAGCCCAGCAGATTGTTGCCACCTTTAAGTGTTCAAAGTACTTGAAACATAGCACACTCATACTAATGGAGTTGAAATAGGCTCATGTAGCTTAAACAAAATGTGTCCATTTTCATGCTTGATCACTGTTTTTTCGGCCATTCAAACAACTGTTGTGCTGAATGTGAACAACGCATCATGACACAATGACATGCCATTTTTTAATGTGAAAATAATGCGAGATGAACAGGACAATAGCAACGATCGGCTTCGATAAGTACACATAATGGCTTTTGTTTACAAAGATAGTTCTTGAAATGATGTCTCTACCAAAGATGATCAAATCTCAGAATTCACTTTCAGATTTGTAACCTCACACTACCCCTGTAACCGTGGCATGGTTGTTGGTGCCAGAAGGGCTGGTTTGAGTATTTCAGAAACTGCTGATCTCCTGGGGTTTTCACACACAACAATCTCGAGTTTACAGAGAATGGTGCAAAAAAAAAATTGAGTGACAGTTCTGTGGGTGGAAATGTGTTGTCAATAAGAGAGGTCAGAAGAAAATAGCGAGATTGGTTTGAGCTGCCAGGAAGAACATATTACCTCAAATAATCACTCTTTACAACTATGGTGAGCAGAAAAGCATGTCAGCACCCACAAAACATCAAGCCTTGAGGTGGATGGGCTACAACTGCAGAAGACCATATTGAGTTCCAGTCCTGTCAGTCAAAAACAGGAGTCTGAGGCTATCATGGGGACAGACTCACCCAAACTGTTGACAGTTGAAGATTAGAAGAAAAAAAGTGACCTGGTCTTTTTTCAGTCTTTAACTGTACAGTTCTAGTTTTTAACTAACCTTACCAAGTTATTTTGAGTGTTCATGAAGGTCATACAGTCAGTAAAATATTATGAAATGTAGCCAGAAATTTAACTGCTTTGGTTTATTCCATCACTTTGTTCTCTCACGTTGGCTAGTTATAATATCAGGACATGGATTTAGCTTAAACATCAAAATGAGCAACGCACCAGAAAAACCGCAAATAACTTACCACCAAGGGTCTGTGAGATCAGTTTGCATCAGAAAAAAACAAAGCTTTGCTACAGAACCATCAAAGCTGTCAATACTGTAAATCAGCAAAGTTTTAAAGATGCTAAATAAAGTTTTCTGGGATGTCAGTAGCAGCTTCAGGTCAGTGTTGGAAAGTGCATGTGTGTTCAAGATGCTCACTGAATTTACTTATTTCAAATGCATACATTGGTTCCATGTGATTGAATCAAGTTACCTTAATACAATTTGTTTTCGTGCATTCAACATGATTTGATCATGTATTTTCAAAGCCTTGAATTTAAACAAACCAACCAACCAACAAACAAACCCTCCATGCTTTCATCCAAACTGAGGATCAAACCAGGTCACAGCTATAGGGGCAATTTTAGTTTAGACAATTCACCTACCAACATGTTTTTTGTGTGAGAGGAAACCGGAGAAGGGCGGCATGGTGGTGTAGTGGTTAGCGCTGTTGCCTCACAGCAAGAAGGTCCGGGTTCGAGCCCCGTGGCTGGCGAGGGCCTTTCTGTGTGGAGTTTGCATGTTCTCCCCGTGTTCGCGTGGGTTTCCTCTGGGTGCTCTGGTTTCCCCCACAGTCCAAAGACATGCAGGTTAGATTAACTGGCGACTCTAAATTGACCGTAGGTGTGAATGTGAGTGTGAATGGTTGTCTGTGTCTATGTGTCAGCCCTGTGATGACCTGGTGACTTGTCCAGGGTGTACCCCGCCTTTCGCTGGGATAGGCTCCAGCTTGCCTGCAACCCTGTAGAACAGGATAAAGCGGCTAGAGATAACGAGATGAGATGAGGAAACCAATGCAGACATGGGGAGAAGATGCAAATATCAACAGACAGTAACCCAACCTCAGGATCAACACATAGACCCTGGAGCTGTGAAGCAGCAACATTACTAGTTGCATCACTATTTATTTCAATTAAGTAGCAATGGTGTAGGTTTTCTGTGGTTAGTGGTGCTACCACAGATTTTGAAAATGTGGATGATGTAAATCTCATCCATGTGTACAATCCAGTTAAAGTATCTCCTCAGATGGTTCTATATAACCTAGATAGCTGGGTCACTTTGCATTAAAATTACACTAAACTGAGCTAAATGCTATACCCTGACCATGATATTTATGAGAAACACACATTCTCCTGTACCTCTCGACCTGTCTATCTTATCAGGATGAACTGAAAACTCTCTCACTGACTAAGCTCCAAGACAGATGAAACAAACTGTGGAGGGACTTGGCTTTCAGTCTACTCAATTCCCCTTAGAGATTGCCTGTCTCTGATAAAGGCCCAGATGTCATTCTGGCAAACCAGGAAGTGTAATCAATTACAGATGCCTAAAATGATGGCCAAGAGATAACAAAAACCACGTATCCCATCTACAATAAGAACTTTAAATTAACCTAAAAAGAAAAAATACTGTAATGAGAAAGTGAATTTTTATGCTAAAATAATGTTCATGTCTTGCAGGGTAGGGATGCTACGGTGGTCATACCTACCATGATTTTAAGATGAATTCAAGTGTGGATGGTCTTACAAATGGTTTGACAGAAAGAGGAATTAACAACACCTGTTCATAGTTGATACATATCCTCGGAATATTTATTTACTATTTTACTAGCAAAGAAATTTCAAGTGTACAGAATACAACATATTGAATAACATGCTCTAGTGTTTCAGTTAACACGTTAGCTGGCTGGCTAAAAAATAAACAAGGTAGAAAACACAAATATTGAACATGAACACCAATGACTTCCTTCTTTCTGCTTGTACAATACATCCACATGTATCATGGATGCATAGCCAGGAATTTCATTTCAGTGGGATGAGGAAATATGTTAAATAAGATTACCATATGATTTGTATGATTACAGTGATTAGTACAATCCATTCATGAATTCTGGGTGGATGACAGACAGTAGTAGCATTCAGGCTTTCAGAGTTTTCATTTATTTATGTAAAGTATGATCTATCCTGGGGCGGCATGGTGGTGTAGTGGTTAGTGCTGTCGCCTCACAGCAAGAAGGTCCTGGGTTCGAGCCCCATGGCCGGTGAGGGCCTTTCTGTGTGGAGTTTGCATGTTCTCCCCGTGTCCGCGTGGGTTTCCTCCGGGTGCTCCGGTTTCCCCCACAGTCCAAAGACATGCAGGTTAGGTTAGTGGTGACTCTAAATTGACCGTAGGTGTGAATGTGAGTGTGAATGGTTGTCTGTGTCTATGTGTCAGCCCTGTGATGACCTGGCGACTTGTCCAGGGTGTACCCCGCCTTTCGCCCGTAGTCAGCTGGGATAGGCTCCAGCTTGCCTGCGACCCTGTAGAAGGATAAAGCGGCTAGAGATAATGAGATGAGATGAGATGATCTATCCTGAGTGGCAGAATGGGTAGCACTGCCACATTATAGCTCTAGGGGTCCTGGTTTGATCCTGACCAGGTTAAAGCTGTGACTAAAGATGAATGATGATCTACCATTAATGAATATTGGCATACTAATAATGTTATAATAGGTGCAGAAAGTAGTATAACTTTACTTTCTTACATCATTACAATTTCACTGAAAATGATTGAAATAAAATGATAACATAGGCAGTAAACAACACCTTATAAAACCAGATCTGCACTTCCTTTAATTCAGATACCAAGGGACCACACTTAGGGTAGTTAATTACTGAGCAATGTTATGCCCAGATCATTCAATGCATAACAAAGAAGGGAGATCCATACAGTAACAATTTAATTAAATTAACTATTTATTAATGATAACTCAAAATCAGCCAAACTGAAGTTGAACTGGGCTAACCTAAAACTACATGTGGCTAAACAAAGGATAAACCCAACACAATGACACCAAACCAAATGAAACCAAGCTGGGAGCCTGAAAAGCACCAACCTTCCAGGGGAGAGGGAGCCATTTTGGGAGGAAACCAGCTTATAAAGTCTCCCAAGCAGTTGAAGCCAATTCCCCAATGAGGTAGGAGGAGCCAAGGATTAGGACCTGAAAAGGGAAACAGAAGGCAGGCCACAACAACTAATACTGATACATGGCCCAAGGCCATCATAGCAATGATAATGATGACTTCACTGACCTTTGAAGAAGCTTATTACTGTGCAAAGGCAATGTTATTTAACATGTAGTGCATACAGTAATCGACGCAGTATGTGTGTTAAGCACTGGGAACGGTCATAAAGTATTTCAGGGTGGGGTTCACGAAAGTAGTTACATTTCAAGTTTGGAGGAGAGAAGACACACGTTGCTTGTGATGGCCAACGTGTTACATAATTAAAAAGTGTTATTTAAACATATTATGTAACCTTATCCTCAATTCAAACACCATGTTCCGACTATGATATTTTGTCCTGTAGTCATAAGTCTTGCTGGACTTCAGCACATGTCTATGTTTCATTGCTCATCTTATAGGCTTCTTCCGTTCACCACGTAAATGCTGGGGAATCCTTGCTATTTAAGCAATGTCTGTGAGGCATGACATCATGACATAAACATTATATCAGGGTGTGGTATTGTAAACAGATGTCTCATGACAAGAGACCAGATTCCTCAGGAGCAGAATCATCATTCAGAACTCTACCTCCCCTTAAAGTTTCAAAGAAAACACATTTGAGAGGAGGAATGTATACACTCTGGCCAGAGAAAACAAATTGCTTGAAAAAAAAGGAGAAAAGAGAAGCATGTAGTGTTTCAAAACTGAAATAAATGTCTCTGAATAGACAGGGAAGCTTGCAAGACCATCTGTCATCTACTATTAGTTTGGTACTGACTTGGTTTCAGGCTCATAAACATTTCCAGATTATCTCATGATGTCACAGATGTGAATAATAAACAGTGTATAAATGGCAGGGATTCATGAGCAATAAGTAGAACTGATGAAGAACTTTGTCATCAGAGGTGGACAAAGTACCCAACTTCATTATTTAAGTCAAAGTACAGATCCCACTGGTCAAATGTTACTCCGATACAAGCGAAAATTCTCATCTCATCTCATTATCTCTAGCCGCTTTATCCTTCTACAGGGTCGCAGGCAAGCTGGAGCCTATCCCAGCTGACTACGGGCGAAAGGCGGGGTACACCCTGGACAAGTCGCCAGGTCATCACAGGGCTGACACATAGACACAGACAACCATTCACACTCACATTCACACCTACGGTCAATTTAGAGTCACCAGTTAACCTAACCTGCATGTCTTTGGACTGTGGGGGAAACCGGAGCACCCGGAGGAAACCCACGCGGACACGGGGAGAACATGCAAACTCCACACAGAAAGGCCCTCGCCGGCCCCGGGGCTCGAACCCAGGACCTTCTTGCTGTGAGGCGACAGCGCTAACCACTACACCACCGTGCCGCCCACAAGTGAAAATTGTCCAGTCAAATTTTTACTTAAGTTAAAGTACTGAAGTACTTGCTTTTAAAAATACTTAAGTATTAAAAGTACATTTTCTGTCAACACGTATTATTGACAACACTTATAATACCTCATGCCTCTGAAGCAACCTACTGGATTATTTTGTGAATTCACAAAATTAATGCATGCTGTGCCATCATGGTGGTTTAATGTTAAGCTAGCTAGTCAGTGAAGCGCCATCTGACATGCTAGCAAACACTTTTCAAACTCAAAATCATATTGGGTAGCTAACATTACTAGAAAAGAAGGATTTCTACATTGTTTATTTGGCAAGATTATGCTAAAACATATTTCTGAAAGGACTTCAGATAAGTTAACGTTATTCATGTTAGCGTAACTCCGTTTTTACATGCTAACTAACAGTGTCCAAGTTAACTAGCTATGTGTTAACGTTAGCCGTGGACAAGGCTACAGCAACTTGGCAGGCAAATCCATAGAAAGTCATTTGACTAATCAGACTGCATAGCTATTGCAACATTATCGCTAGTTCTAAAAGCACAGACAACTTCATTGCAAGCTTTCTCTTGGAATAAAACGTTTACATACCTCAAAATGTTTCCGCAGGTCGGATGGCGAGTTTTTGTAGGCCGTGATGTGGTTCGTTTTAGGTAAACAAAGCAAACATTTAAAACGAAATGAATCTTTAATCCTTTCAGAAAACTGAAACATGGGTTCATGGGCTATGGGTGCGTGCATTCCCCAAAAGAACTGCCTCCTTCCATTCTGCCATCAACTGATTGTGTTCAAATAATACTGCTGAGAAATCACTGAACTTGATTTTATACAGTCTATGGACATGATGTGACCCTAGTGATTACTGATCAGCTGTCTCAGTGTCACCTGCAAAAAAAAAAAAAACAATCAAATTTTAGGAAAGAAAAGAAAAAACACCCACTTTCAAAGCTGCTTCATAGTAATGAGGACCTTGATAGAAATATATTGGAGTAAAAAGTACGACATTTGTCTTTCAAAAGTAGTGAAGTTAAAGTGCATATTATGGACCAATTTTGTTTTGTTTTGTTTTTATATGAAAGTATGTCCCTTTACACACTCATCCAGAAGGGTAATTTTGCACAAGGCCATCTGTCTACAGCAGAAAAAAATAAAATAACAAAACGCATCTGGAAAAATCCCAAGGGAGTCTGGAGCCAGATTTGTGACATTACCTATGGAAGCGCCAGCAGGCTGTGCGAGCTTGCACAGTTTCAGTGCACAGCCTGTGTAGACCAAGCGCTCCCATTTCTCTCTCATTGTCCGGTCTTTTGGGAAACGATGAGTACTAATCCCATCAAGATTGGTGTTGCTACACCCTCCTATGATATGTCTGTTAACCATTTTAATAATTAAGCGATAACGTTGAAGAAATTTGCAGAAAACCACCAGGTCGTTTTCTCATAAACAAACCAGCGCTGACGTAGGATTCAGAAGGAGGCGTCCCGCACATGACATCACGAAAATCAATGTTTGCCGGGAAATCCAAATGCCAAATTTTTTCAGAGGCGGACCAATTCACCTCAAATGGCTCGATTTCACCTGAATTTTTCTGGCATTGCGCAAGGTAAAAAAAAAAATTGCACAAAATGCAAAATGTGACACACATTTGACCAAAGTTTAATATAAAATAGTTGAATTACATTGATCTTGCTCCTGAATTTACCTGTGATATGCACTTTAAAGTCATAAGTTTCCAAAAAAAAATACTTAAGTAAAGTACAGACACTCAAAAAGTGTACTTAAGTACAGTCAGGCGTGGTTTTAAGGCGTGGCAAAAGGTGGCAGTTGCCACTGTAAAAATATGTCTTGCCACTACAGTTGCCCCCCTATTTTAAAAAGAATTATTTATTAAAACACATTTTTGAAATTCAATTATCTATCTACAGAGATACTAAGCCCTCATCTCATCTCTACCTACCGTTATTTACGTTATTTCACACTCCACCCCCGGAATTTTGAAATGGTTTCACCCAGAGAGAGACGTTCTTCTGTTATGATTCTTCTGAATGCCCGACTTCTGATGAGGGAACGTGCTGGAGCAAAGAGGTTGGTCAAATTGTTTTCACCTGATAGAACACAGTCTTGTCCTTTCTATGTTAAATACATTTTGGTACTCAATTATTCTTTTAGCCCAGCTATCTTTATTATCAATATTTTTATTACAATCAGAGACATTAGTTTTTCTAAAATGTTAGTTTTTTTGTTGGATGCAGTAGGCTATACGGTCATTGGTTGGATGTATGGAGTGCTGTCTCGCTAGGTTCCGGTAGTAGCTATACCTGTAAGTTATATTTTACTTTCTGTGTATGCTACTGTAGGCAACGAAATGAAAGCTAATAGTTTTGTAAAGTGATAGGCTTTAGAAAGTAAACAGCTTGTGTGTTAGCATTACTAGCAGGTCAGCCTAGCTCGCGTTTTCGCCTGTGTGCTATTCAGTTTAGCGATATACTTAATTTGTTTCTTTTAGTTTTATGGAAATCAAGGATGAACATATCTGTATAAGTTTGAAGTCTTCAGTAAAGATCCCCAATCTAAACCGTTCGCTATCTGTCTATTTTTTGATACATCGCTAGGGCAGAATAGTTCCATTCATTGCTTGGGAATATACTTTCAGAAAAGATGGTTTAGACGGTTGAATCCGTTTTCCTTGATGGTACAATAACTCAATACATATTTGACAAGATGACTTGATTGTGAGTCTTTCTTGAGCGTAAGTAAAAATGATTTCTACGATTTACATAAACTGCTGCATCGACAACCTATGCCCCCCTCCTGGAACCTATGCCCTTCTTTTGCCACCCTAAGGAAAAATCTCTGGCGCTGCCATGGAGTACAGTACTCAAGTAAATGTACTTTGTTACTGTCCACCTCTGTTTGTCATTGTAGACTATTTAAACGTGACACATCATGACAACAAATCCTGAACAATGACCCCCCTCCCCAAAAAAAAGAAAGAAAGAAAATTGAATGAGAATTAAGCTTCTAGCAAAAGTAGGCCATTTTGAAGCATTTGGCTTTCCATATACTGTATAGCCTGCCAGGGGGGGAATGGCACGCCTTCTCTGGGTGAAAGCTGGCAGAACACATCCATCTGCAAATAGATGAATCCTCACAGACACACAATAGTCTGCTCACAGCTCATATCCAGGATAGTCAATATGGCAGGCTCTGATTAGATTGTTCCCTCAAGGCATTTAGAGGATAAAGCAATCTTTTAAATGATGTCGAGGTAAACAAACACAAACAAAAATCTGGAGTTTGTGCTTGTGTACAAGCCTATTACCAATGCTTTTTTAAAAAATAATATATTTATCATACATTTTTAAAGGAGTGGAAAATTTCATATAAACACTTGACACTGTGATAGTCATCAACATTCATTGTTCAGTTAGCCATAATTTAATGTAATATAACATATAAAACTGGGCTGTTATTGGAAAATCATCACTGCTGGGATGGTGACTGCTCTGAGGTTGATTATTTTCCAATAACAGCATGCTTAGAAGTGTTTTATCTCTGTTATACCACAATTTATTAATGAAGTACACATTTATTATTACATTTAATGTTGTGCAATGCTCACATGACAAGTTTGTCCATGTTATCATATGGGGCATTCCACCAAATGGGTGCCATTTGCTTGTTGTACCACTCACAAATTAAACTTAATTTGTTATATCTTTTCAACACTGATTATAATAACACACATATTTAACTATTCAAAATGTGTATTGGTCAACCTCAGGCTACGTTACAAGGTTTGGAAGTCAAAGATGGCTGCATTTTTTTCAGTCCTGTTACCAAAACTCTGAAAGTAACAGGACTGAGTTTTTAGCCTAGGATTAGCTAATACATGGAATTAAGCCACATGGCGTCATTGCTAATAGCATGACCACACTTGGCGCATTCTAGTGATTTACCAAAAATCTGTATTTTTAAAATAAACAAATATCATCTAAGAAATAATTTAAGTAACAGGACAGTATGTTGACATTGACCTTATCAGTCAAAGTTAAAAAATCGTCAAATATACAGAAAAGTAAATGAGAGAACTAACTTTTGGTCTTCCCATGGCCTTTAGAAGACACAACTGATGTAACTTCCTGTTGAGCATGTGATTTATGGAATGTTCCAAATTTGTCAGATGGGGTAATATGTTTGGGTAATAGTACTGAGTGAAAACCCAGGGACACGACTAAAATGTGTATTTTAACTAAGATATTGTGGATTTCTTATGAAAAAAATATATTTAAACCATGGATAGGATATGGAGTCACACAACAGTGCAAAAGAAATACTGTTTCTGAAGGATTTTAATCATAATATTTCATAGTTAAGTATAAAGTTAGAGTGCGGGGACAGGTAACACATGCTATTTTTCAGTGTTTTAGGTAGTTTTTATTAATCCTTACAATTATATATCTTAAATTTGAAATCAGATCAATGTGCAGGACATTCTGCGTAATAAGGAAATGTATTTTAAAGTACATTTTTATGTCCATTTATACATATAATTTTCTAGGGACGGAAATGGCACCGATTCGGTGGAATGGCTCATAAACATTCATTTCCTCACCAGACTCTTTCTTTAAGGTAATAAATGCGCGCGCACACACACAAAATGCAGCTTGTCATGTTACAGAGACACTGAAAGACTCGGCTGTGGTGGAAAACTTACTGTTATGAAACACTGACACTGGAGACACCTTCTGTAAATGTTGACAGAGCTGTTGTATAATAATGTATATCCTATTCACTGGATTTAGTTTCATTAATATGGATCAAAGGAATCCTCAAACTACAGCACCACCTTAAAGTAGACATGTTTAATACACTATAAAAATGATAAACAAGTAGTATAGCTTGGTTATAGTTTAAGACTAACCCTATAGTTTTAAAAGAAGAAAATTTTCATTTTCAGTAACTGCTTTATCCTGGTCAGAGTTGCAGTGGATACGGAGTCAATCCCAGGAATGCTGGGCGTGAGGCCAGAATACACCCCGGGTGTGTCTGTCTGTCTCTTTCTCTCACACATACACACAAAAACAAACAAACAAACAAACTAAGGACAATTTCTTGTAGCCAATTCCCCTTCTGCAGGGATGTTCAGGTTTTTTTTTTCTTCTTCAAAGGGGGCCAGATTACACCACATCAAATACTAGTGAGCCTTACATTTAAATAATATTGGCTGGCTTTGAGTGGTATATCAGATATATTCCATTTATCTAGCATGATATCGGACAAGTCATGCTTTCTGAATGGAATATATCTGATATACCATGAAAAAAAGCCAGCCAATATTATCAGTGTTGTAGTCGAGTCACTAAACCTTGAGTCCGAGTCCAGTTTTGAGTCCCCAGTGTTCAAGTCCGAGTCAAGTCCAAGTCATTAAAAAAAAAAAATTGAGTTGAGTCCGAGAACAAGACTCCAACCGCACCATTTGACGGTGGCTGTTTTAGCGCCATTGATATTAGTTTGTTCTTGACCATGACGCATGAACAGGTGAATGTGGATTCTCTTTATCAGGGAGTGTGAAGTATTCTGTCAGAGATGGTTGGGAGACGGATGGAAGTGCAGAAGGTGTGTTTATTAATACAAGTGAAGACAAGTAAACCATCCAGAATGGCAGGCAAAATCATAAAACAGACAATAGGTCAAACGAGGCACAAGCAGGCTATCGTAGACTCTGCAGAAATCAAAGACGAGAAATAGGAAATCAGGGATCAGGAAACCAAACAAGGAAATAAGGCTCAGTAATGTGTCAGCAACACAACTCAATACTTCACAAAGTGCCTGCGTTTTCACAGTTTTTATATTGGTGCGCTAATTGTGCCTTAATCCTGTGCAGGTGCGAGTTGTTTATGGCGTGTGCGCTGTCCGGAGTGCGCTGGAGAGTCTATCTGATGCACGTGTCAAGGTGCGCAGGTGTGACACTCTTGCACGAAATTAGTACAAAAATTAATGTAGATATAAATATCTTATGCCAAATTATTATGGCATATTACAAAAAATAAAGAAAAAAAATCCAAGTCCTCGTCTCCAATTTACGAGTCTGAGTCCAAGCCCGAGTCATCAGTGCTCAAGTCCGACTTGAGTCCGAGTCCTGGACTCAAGTACTACGAGCCTGATTATTATTATTATTCATTATTATACATACACATTCCTTTCTCGTGTTCAACACGTCTTTCTCTTCCAAAATTCTCTCAAAATCTTCCGTGCCTAATGAAGCAAACCTGGTGGCCATGTTTGTTTACAAGTTGTCACAGTCGCTCGCTAGCGCAGAAGTTTTATATCTCTGACATGTGACGTCATGTTGTCTTGACAACCATGCAATATCGTAAACCATATTCAATGCTCATTCTCCATTGGGTAGAGTGACGTAATACACATAGGATAAGCAAAACGTGAACAATATTGCATGCTATCAAACCAAATGAATGAAACCTGTGAGAAGGGAATAGAATGTTTTTATTCCATTGAAAAAGTGTCCTATATGTATAATAATTTCCGATATTTCACTCCAATGACATCACTCCCAGTGTTTTCCCGCTGACTAGACATGCGTTGTCAAAATGGTGAACCAGTTCAAAATGAAAATGAATTTGATTAACTTGCATTTTTTTTGTGGATGTGTCCATATAATATAAAGAACATTACACGGTGGCACGAAGATACGAAGCTTATCATGTTGAAAAATATATCACTCACTGGCTTCGCTGACTCATAAATATGCTCACCACTCAAAGATAAACTTCATATCTTTGCACAACCATGTAATATCCTCTAATAGCTATATAAAATATAAACATAGCAGTTTGTTCTGGTCCACTAATTTGATTATTCGAACAGTGCTACAAGAAAAAAGAGTGCTGATATTTCATAACAAAGGCTCTGGGACATTTCACTGTGTGCATCACTCTGCTCATCACGTAAAATTCCATTTCCTAGTTCTAATCGGTTACTACGGTAGTGTAGGCGACATCAGCAGACATGGCAAATAATTCTTTTCAGGTATATAACTTTTTACTTAAAATAAGAAAGTCCGTCAGCTGAAGATGAAAAAGAAGAATCGATGACGATTTTACAGGAAGTATCTTTAAAAGGAATATACAAAATCAGTGTGAGCTAGTGAGCCTAGAAAGTGAGTGTGGCTTCTTCAGGATCTACAATTCCAGTCAAAGGTTTGGACACTCCTATGCATTCATAGGTTTTTCCTGTAATTTTGAGCATTTTCTACATTATAGAAAAATACTGAACACATCAAAACTATGAAATAACATATATGGAACGTGCATAGAATTGTGGTTAAACCCCCCACCCCACCACCACATTTCAGGATTCTTCAAAGTAGCCAGCATTTACCCTGATGACGCTTTGCACACTATTGGCATTATCTACCTCATGAAGCTGGTTAAGTCACCTGGAATGCTTTTCAATTAACAGGTGCCTCGTCAAAAGTTAAATTAGTGTAATTTCTTGCCTTCTTAATGCATTTGAGAGCAAAACGGTGAATAAAAATACAGCAAATAGCCCTATTCCACAGCTGTGGTAATTCATGTTATGTCAAGAACCGCTCAACTAAGCAAAGAGAAATGACATCCATCATGACTAAGACATGAAGTGACTTTTAATGAATAAAAATAAAAGGTGGTGGTGGGGGGGGGGACACACCAAACAAACTGCAATTGAATTAGGAAACGTGTCCCCAAACTTTTGACTGGTACTGCATGTCCATTCGCAGAACAAAAATGAACAAAACGTTTGGCCATATTGTGTCCAGAATGTCACTTGCCTCACTATTAAAATTTCTTGCTTATGTATAGAACCGTTTTAGTACTTGGTTGCAAATCCACTTTAGTTAAGTACTCTTTCAAGTATTCACAAAAGGTTTTTCCATACTTTGTGGTTTCCAGTTCTTTTTAATTTGGCATGACCATCACTGGGTAAATTAATTTGCACGTGTAGTTGGGGGGCGGCTTTTAAACCGTAGCTAACCATGTTAACACAGTCTGCTACCACCGTGAGCTGAAAGGCCACTTATACATTTTAAGAGCAAGAGAAGCCACAGACTGCATTTGGTCCTGGGGTGGGATTTGGGTCACTCCTCCCATAGAGGCACATTTTTGGACAGTTTGAGGAAACTTGTATGGACACAGAGCAGATGTGTGAAACTCTACACAGACAGTAACCCGAGTTCAGGATTGAACCTATATTAGTGCATCTCAAAAAATTAGAATATTGTGAAAAAGTTCAATATTTTCCATCAGTTATTAACCCTCATCCTACCATGCTATTTTACACCTTAATCTTACCATGTGGGGTCCGTTTGGACCCCAATACTTTTCTTTAAAATTAAAGCTTATAAAGACAAAATCACCAGATAAGTTTTGTTCAGAACATCTTGTATTAATAACAGCAATACACTAAAGGGCCCAAGGCATAAAGAACACACTTAACCTTCATCCTACCAGCCAATTTTACATACACAAACTACCAGGCGGGGTCCATATGGACCCCAGGAGGGAATACCTTGAAATCAATGCAGTAAGAACCAATTCAATGCAGCAAACAGACATAACTTTATTGAAGAACAAAATCCACTATGGCTGAATATCAATGATGTATTATAAATGCAATAACATTGCAATAATATTGCAATAACTAGCATACACGTAGCAAATTATAGCGCCCCCCAAAAAATTGGCATTATATACATGATTTTTGCAGCTCATGCAGCTGTAAAACATTCTGGATTACAACTTGGGTCTTTTCTTACAGAATTTAAAACAAAAAAGTAATTGTAAAATAATTTAAGAAGTTAACTTTCAGTGTGCTATTCAATTATAAAATGAAAGACAGATAAACTTTACTCTGGGGTCCGGTTGGACCCCAGTAACAAATTAATTATACCTTCACAATGCAAAAAGCTGATCTTCCGGTGCTTTAGTGTTTTAATTAAGACATAAATTCCGACAAATTCATAAAACGGTGAGGCAGTATGTCACATATTTTTAAAATGGCAAACAAACATAGGTGCGGGGTCCAGATGGACTCCACTTGGTAGGATGAAGGTTATGAAAGTGAACATGTTATAGACTCATTACACATAAACTAAAATGTTTCAAGCATTTTTCTATTTTAATCAGTATGGCATACAGTACAAAAAAAAAAAACAACATCTCAAAATATTAGAATATTTCATTTCGAGTTTGAGTAAAACAGTATGAACACAGTGTATCTCTCGGTCTAGTTCAGTACACACAACCACAATCATGGGGAAGACTGCTGACTTGACTGTTGTCCAGAAGATGATCACTGATGCCCTCCACAAGGAGGGTAAGCCACAAAAGGTCATTGCTGAAAAGGGTGGCTGGAAAAGGTGCACAAGCAACAGGGATGGCCGCAGTCTTGAGAGGATTGTCAAGAAAAGTTGATTCAAGAACTTGGGAGAGCTTCACAAGGAGTGGACTGAGGCTGGTGTCAGTGTATCAAGACCCATCACGAACAGACATCTTCAAGAAAGGGGATACAACTTTCGCATTCCTAATATCAAGCTACTCCTGAGCCAGAGACAATGTTAGAAGTGTCTTATCTGGGCTAAGGAGAGAAAGAAATGGACTGTTGCTCAGTGGTACAAAGTCCTCTTTTCAGATGAAAGTACATTTTGCATTTAATTTGGAAATCACGGTTCTAGAGTCTGGAGGAAGAGTGGAGAGGCACAGAATCCAAGGTGTTTGAAGCCCAGTGTGAAGTTTCCACAGTCTGTGATGATTTGGGGTGCCATGTCATCTGCTGGTGTTGGTCCACTGTATTTTATCAAGTCCAAAGTCAACACAGCCATCTACCAGGAGATTTTAGAGCACTTCATGCTTCCATCTGCTGGCGAGCTTTTTGGAGATGCTGATTTCCTTTTCCAGCAGGACTTAGCACCTACCCACAGTGCCAAAACTACTACCAAATGGTTTGCTGACCATGATATTACTGTGTTTGATTGGCCAGCCAACTTGCCTGACCTGAACCCCATAGAGAATCTATGGGGTATTGTCAAGAGGAAGATGAGAAACACCCGACCCAAAAATACAGATACGCTGAAGGCCACTATCAAAGCAACCTGGGCTTCAATAACACCTCAGCAGTGCCACAGACTGATCACCTCCATGCCACACCGCATTGATACAGTAATTCATGGTAAAGGAGCCCCAGCCAAGTAGAGTGTATAAATGAATATACTTTTCAGAAGTTGGACATTTCTGTATTGTAAATCCTTTTTTGATTGATCTTAGGGAATATTCTAATAATTTGAGATACTGGATTTCTGATTTTCATGAGCTATAAGCCATAATCAAAATTAAAACAAAAAAGGCTTTAAATATTTCACTTTACATGTAATGAATATAGAATATATGAAAGTTTACCTTTTTGAATTAAATTATGAAAAAAATGAACTTTTTCATGGTATTCTAATTTTTTGAGATGCACTAGTATACCCATGAGATGGCAACACTACCTACTATGCCACTGTACTGCCCAAGAATAACATCAACCCACAAATCACAAACAGAACACAGACTTTCATTTTTCCGTTTATTTAAGATGAAAATATATCTTTTTAGGTCATATTTCACTGGAACATCAGGGAAACATTTCAAACAATAACGGAAGAGAGACAGACACAAACATTTTAGGCTTTAAAACCCATCACAAATATAAACCTTATTTCAAAATGGAGCCCTTACAAGACAAGACGCTAAAGCTATACGATAGTCAGCATGAAATTCATATCACCTACTATGTAAAATGTTCTCCATTAGGCCTAGTTGCTGGTCTTTGCAACGTATTAAAATAAATGCTTTCGGTTTTTGGTAGTTAATATTTCACATATGAAAAATAATAGAAAAAAATCATCTGGTGACATTTGGATTTGCAGTTTAATACCTCATTATAAATACCATACGGAGTGTGAGACCATCTGTTCCTCCCCAGATTGTCCTCAGAAGCATTAAAGCAAAAAGACAGAAAAAAAACTGCACATGCTATGACAATGTAATTCATTACAAAAAGACAGACACCCTCATTTCACTGTGCTGATTAAACCCCCATTAAAAATGTGCATGTGGTAGAGTGAACTCTGAAGAGAAAGGGCACTGGAATGTTTCCATTATAGAAATACGGTAGACCAGTTTTAATTAAGCAAAATAAGATAGCAGCTAATGAGAAAAATCAGGGGAAAAAATAAATAAAAGGGCTTCCTACAGAAGTTTGATCCTGATATGAGGTGAGTTCTGTAGTGTCACTTATAAAACGCAGTCTGAAAAGTCCAAGTAGAGATGATACTTGTTAAACCCAGACATGGAAGATGAATGAAAACTCTTGATATAAATCCAGCTTCTTGCTTTGGCTTTTAATTCCAGGCTTCGTGTTAAACAGTTTACAAGTTTAAAAAAAAGAAAACGGAGGTGAAAAACCGTGAAAAAAAACTCTGTGCACCCTTTGACACATTGCTGTGCAATCAGACACGCACACTATATAAAAAACATACACAAACCATTAAAAATAGATAATAGGATCAAAGTTGTGTCTTCAGTTAAAGCTTAAAACTCATACAGAAAGCAGCTAGGCTTCATCCAGACAGGAAGAACCGGAGAGGATCGCATTACACCATAAAGCACAGTACTCGCGTACACAATGTAGATCAAAATCAAAGAGGATGTTCCAATAGCTTGGTTTCCCTTTATGGAAAATGTTACATACAAGTTTCATATTACAGAGGCGGACAAAACAGTCACCTGGAAGCAAAAGCTATTTATAGTTGCTCAACGGACAAGTCGGAAAACGTAAAAAGCAGGACAAAAAACACCCTAACCCTCTACTCATTTACCGAAGTCTGCAAAACAAACGTTTTCATTTGAAACAATCATTTTCGTTCCAATTTGGTCAGAGACACCAACCAACCTCATCTATTCAAACTGCTGTTCATGCTCTGTCGCAGGACAGCGTAATATGCTCATCAGAGAAGCGCTATCTGCCTTCTTCCACATCCATGAGCTCACAGAGACCCACGATTGGCTAGCGTCACGGTGATTGACGCTTGAGGAGTATAGCATTCAATACAGGGATTTGAACACACTAGATAATAGTGAACAGTTTTCTGTTGCAATCCTCAGGAGTCTGACTGACTGGTTTACGAACAAAAAAAAAAAAAGAAAATCTTACTCCCTTCTTGGCTTTCTCAAAATTTTTCTTCATTTGGAATGTAGATACCAAAATACTCTTATGATGCACAGGCAGAAGCTCATCTCAGAACTAAAACTTCGGGCAGCGACTTGTAGATTTTTTTTTGTGTGTGCTGAAGGCAGAAATACGATGTTCTAGAAGAGGATAACCATCATATACATGTTTGCTTGACTAGGATGTATTAAATGCACTTATTCTATAGCTACCAATTTTATCCAGCATTTCAGTTTCTGGGAGACCAAAACATGAGACTGGGCGGCACATTAGCGCTTTAGTCAGCCCACTAGCCAAGTAAATGTATTTATGACATGTCCACCTCTGTATCAGATCATTTTTCCTAAGGTACAGAGCAATACAGGAGTTTCTTGACCTCGATCAACAAAGACCGCCCGAGAGAAGAGAAGCGACTGAAAGAGAGGTTACGTAGCACACAAGGGCGAGAGGGGGAAAAAAAAAGCCCTAATTTTTGGTCAAATTGCGACTGTCACATTAACACTCCCAGTACTTCTTCCAAACAAGTGCTGTAAACATCAAGAGGTTGAGTCCTAATTTATGGATCAAGTCTAAAGAATCTTTCCTTATCATTTCTCCTAACCAGCTAGAGAAATGGTTGAGCATCATTCATCAGTGTTGCAGAACTGGACTATAAAACTACAGGGACGTCTGAGCAACACTTATCAAATAAACACGAGTTATAGGCGGATTATGGTCCGACTTTCAGATTCGTTGGCAAAAAGATCTGGACATAAGTAACTCCTATCAAAGATCAAACCATTTGGTACAAAAAAAGTGGATGAAATCAGAAGCAGAACACTGATGAAAAGCTGATGTAGATACTCCGACTGGTTTGTGGTGCTGTATCATGGCATGGCCACTAGGGGGAAGAGAGTCAACACGCACAAACAAAATGAGGTCCAGTTGATTAAAAATGCAAAGACAAGCCTGTTTACATAATTGTCAAAGTAAGACGGAAGAGGGACTGAATCAACAGTTGTACGGCATGATTTAAAAAAAAAAAAAAAAAAACATTTGTGAAGAACCCCCCCCCCCCTTTTTTTTTTTTTAGATATAGGGAAAATACAGAATATAATCTCTTGGCTCAGTCAGTCCATCAAGAGGGCCGGGTAAGAATTCGGGATATGATAGTGTTTGAGACCCACCTCCCATGGCAATCTGACTGAAGAGACATACTGGAGAAAACTGCACAGGAAAGAACAGTATTTTGTGTCTCATGATGTAGTTCATATTCAAACACTATTCCAAGTCTCCAGCCTTTGCTGTTTTTTTTTTTTAAACCTCCATCTCATCACCACTGCAATCTCTCTTCCCCTCCATCCCTCATTTCTCCAGTCAGTGGGCTTCAGTGAAGTAGTGGTATCACCACCTCCACATAGTTGCAGGGGAAATAGCCGGTCTGGCCACGCAGCGTGCCCTCGTACCAGTTCTCATCGATCTGGTTGGTCAGGGTGATGACATCACCTTCACGGAAACCCAGCTCTCCCTCGTTCTCGGCCTCGAAGTCATACAGGGCCTTACAGCAAGGCTGTTCCATTGCTACAGGACAGAGAGAGAGCGAGAAAATTCAGGATCACTAAATTATTAGCAGGTGATGCAGCATGACTGTCCATTTCCTTATTTTCCCAATTAAAGTTTAAAGGACTCGATCAAATTCGATGGGGGAAAA
Source organism: Neoarius graeffei (assembly GCF_027579695.1). NCBI lineage: Eukaryota > Metazoa > Chordata > Actinopteri > Siluriformes > Ariidae > Neoarius > Neoarius graeffei. The sequence goes on along the minus strand of NC_083591.1, from coordinate 39,429,357 downwards.
AAATCAAATACACTCAATTTCCATTTGTGTAGTTGATCACGTAGTCTTTTGCTATCTGATGTTCATTTTTGAGGCGAATGCATGTTTCTTTAAACTAAAATCTCACATGTGTGCAGTCAAGTCCGTAAGTATTTGGACAGAGATAGTTTTCATTTCATTTCGTCTCTCTACCCCACCACAATGGATTTGAAATGAAGCCGTAAAGATGTGTTAAGTGTAGACTTTCGGCTTGAATCCAAGGCGTTGAATTAAAAAAAAAAAAATTGCATCAGCCGTTTAGGAATTACAGCCATTTTTTACCTGACAAAAGTAATTGGAAAATTACAGTAGTGCTTGAAAGTTTGTGAACCCTTTAGAATTTTCTACATTTCTGCATAAATATGACCTAAAACATGATCAGATTTTCACACCAGTCCTAAAAGTAGATAAAGAGAACCCAGTTAAACAAATGAGACAAAAAATATTATACTTGGTAATTTGTTTATTGAGGAAAATGATCCAATATGACATATCTGTGAGTGGCAAAAGTATGTGAACCTTTGCTTTCAGTATCTGGTGTGACCCCCTTGTGCAGCAATAACTGCAACTAAACGTTTGCGGTAACTGTTGATCAGTCCTGCACACCGGCTTGGAGGAAATTTAGCCCATTCCTCCGTACAGAACAGCTTCAACTCTGGGATGTTGGTGGGTTTCCGCACATGAACTGCTCGCTTCAGGTCCTTCCACAACATTTCGATTGGATTAAGGTCAGGACTTTCACTTGGCCATTCCAAAACATTAACTTTATTCTTCTTTAACCATTCTTTGGTAGAACGACTTGTGTGCTTAGGGTCATTGTCTTGCTACATGACCCAACTTCTCTTGAGATTCAGTTCATGGACAGATGTCCTGACATTTTCCTTCAGAATTCGCTGGCATAATTCAGAATTAATAGTTCCATCAATGATGGCAAGCCATCCTGGCCCAGATGCAGCAAAACGGGCCCAAACCATGATACTACCACCACCACGTTTCACAGATGGGATAAGGTTCTTATGCTGGAATGCAATATTTTCCTTTCTCCAAACATAATGCTTCTCATTTAAACCAAAAAGTTCTATTTTGGTCTCATCCATTCACAAAAAAACATTTTTCCAATAGCCTTCTGGCTTGTCCACGTGATCTTTAGCAAACTGCAGACGAACAGCAATGTTCTTTTTGTAGAGCAGTGGCTTTCTCCTTGCAACCCTGCCATGCACACCATTGTTGTTCAGTGTCCTCCTGATGGTGGACTCATGAACATTAGCCAAATGTGAGAGAGGCCTTCAGTTGCTTAGAAGTTACCCTGGGGTCCTTTGTGACCTCGCCGACTATTACACGCCTTGCTCTTGGAGTGATCTTTGTTGGTCGACCACTCCTGGGGAGGGTAACAATGGCCTTGAATTTCCTCCATTTGTACACAATGTGACTGTGGATTGGTGGAGTCCAAACTCTTTAGAGATGGTTTTGTAACCTTTTCCAGCCTGATGAGCATCAACAACGCTTTTTCTGAGCTCCTCAGAAATCTCCTTTGTTCGTGCCATGATGCACTTCCACAAACATATTGTGAAGATCAGACTTTGATAGATCCCTGCTCTTTAAATAAAACAGGGTGCCCACTCACACCTGATTGTCATCCCATTGATTGAAAACACCTGACTCTAATTTCACTTTCAAATTAACTGCTAATCCTAGAGATTCACATACTTTTGCCACTCTCAGATATGTAATATTGGATCATTTTCCTCAATAAATAAATGACCAAGTATAATATTTTTGTCTCATTTGTTTAACTGGGTTCTCTTTATCTACTTTTCAGACTTGTGTGAAAATCTGATGATGTTTTAGGTCATATTTATGCAGAAATATACAAAATTTTAAAGGGTTCACAAACTTTCAAGCACCACTGTAACTGATGAGCATTTTCATGGCCGGATATGGCATCTTTCCTTGTTATAACAAATTAAGGAGATAAAAGGTTTGGAGTTGATTAAAAGGTGTTGAGTTTGAATCTGGCAACTGTTCGTTCGTTCGTTCGTTCGTTCGTTCGTTCAATCAATCAATCAATCAATCAATCAATCAATCAATCAATCAATCAATCAATCAATCATCGATGCAAGTAAAGGAGGCCATCATTAGATCATCATTAAAAATCCCCACATCTATCAAAGAGATGGCAGAAGCTTTAAGAATACCTAAATCAACAATTTGGTAGATTCTTAAAAAGACAGAACGCACTGGCAAGCTTAGCAACACCAAAAGACCTGGAAGACCATAGAAGGCAACTAAAGTGAAAGATTGTAAAATTTCCTTAGTGAAGGGAAAGGAAAAAAAAATGAATGGAAAGGGTTTACAGAGGGTTTACCTCAAGATGCCAACCACTGGTAACACTCAAGAACAGAAAGACCAGATTAGACTTTGCTAGAAAGAAAGCCTAGTTCTTGAACAAGATTCTTTGGACAGATGAAACCAAGATGAACTTGTGCCAGAATGATGGGAAGAGTATGGAGAAGGAAAGAAAGGACTCATTAATCCAAAACATACCACATCATCTGTCAAACATGGTGGACATGGGCATCCATGGCTGCCAGTGGAACGGAGTCACTGGTGTTTACTAATAGCAGGATGAATTCTGAATTATACAGCTATATTTTCTGCTCAGATTCAGTCAAATGCTGCCAAAAGGAACGGTGCTCCACAGGACAGATGGATAATGACCCAAAACATACTGCGAAAGCAACCCAAGAGCTTCTTATGGCAAATAAATTTTCTTAAATGACTGAGTCAGTCAGTCAACCCAATTGTATGTCAAGGAAGGAAACTCAGCATTTGTTTGATGTCCATGTGTTCCAAACATCAGGCAGTCAGGATTTTCTTCCAAGTATTAAAAATTATGCTTACAGTTATGTTTGTTGTTCCAGTTACTTCTGAGCCTGTGAAAATGAAGGGACTATGTACAAAATGGCTGTAAATCCTAAAGGGTTAATGTGATATTTTTGTTAAAACCTCACTGAATTAAAACAGAACATCTATACCTCAATCGCATCTTGAGGTCATCATATCAAATCCATTGTGGTGATGGACAGAGATAAAATGTGTGTCGCTGTCCAAATACTTATGGACCTGACTGGCTATGTCTCAACCTGCACATACTGGTATTCCTCAAAATGTTTAAAGGTGGTACTGTTTCAGACAGCTGGAGGTTATGCAGATAATAATAAAATTACACTAATTTAAAAAAAATATAAAAAAGGTATAAAGTTTATCTGGGTAAATATTGTTCAAATATTCTTGTAACAGAGACTGTTGAATATACACGAACTGTGCTGTACATTTTTGACTGTACAGTAGGTGGTGTGTGGGTGTACATGTGACTATAGGAGGAGGGGTGTGTGTGTGTGTGAGTGAGTGAGTGAGAGAGAGAGAGAGACCGTAGAGTACAGAAGTGTGTGTCAGACTCACATTGCCGTTTCTGGCGTACAGAGGTTCGGGTGGGTAGAGCAGGTGCTGCAGAAATTAAAAAAAAAAAAAATGAAATCAGTGCACTGTATAAATAGCTGTTCCTTCACCAGACTCTTTTTCTCTCTCCAAGTTAATCAGACCCAAAAAAAAATATGCAGTTCAACATGTACCAGAAAAACAAATCCACAGCTTGTGATTGGAAGCTCAACAGTGCTGTAATATAAAAGGTAATATAGTTATTATGACTCAGGCTTGTGGCAACTTTTACCAGAACAGGGGAACAGAGGCAGGATGTGAGGTGAAGCTCACCTGCGTTAAAGCTCGGGGAAGCAGGTGTTGGACTGAAGCCCCCATTAGAATCTGGGTCTAAGTCAAAGCTGGGCATTGACTTGGGCATTCGCTTCTGACGCGGCTGAGCTTGGGCATGGTCAACTCTGAGACACATACGTACACACAAACACGAAGTTAGAGAGAAAGAGAGTGGGGGTCAGGAAGAAAAAGAAAGGGTGGGGGGTCAGGAAGGAGGGGGTGGGGGTCAAGACGGAAGGAAGGAAGGAAGGGGGTGGGGGTCAAGAAGAAAGAAAAAGAGAAAGAGAGAAAGGGTGGGGGTCAGGAAGAAAAAGGGTGGGGGTCAGGAAGAAAAAGGGTGGGGGTCAGGAAGAAAAAGGGTGGGGGTCAGGAAGAAAAAGGGTGGGGGTCAGGAAGAAAAAGGGTGGGGGTCAAGAAAGAAAGAAAGGGTGGAGTCAGGAAGGAAGGGGGTGGGGTCAAGAAGAAAGAGAGAAAGAAAGAAAGAAAGAAAGAAAGAAAGAAAGAAAGAAAGAAAGAAAGAAAGAAAGGGTGGAGTCAGGAAGGAAGGGGGTGGGGTCAAGAAGAAAGAAAAAGAGAAAGAAAGAAAGAAAGAAAGAAAGAAAGAAAGAAAGAAAGAAAGAAAGAAAGAAAGAAAGAAAGAAAGAAAGGGTGGAGTCAGGAAGGAAGGGGGTGGGGTCAAGAAGAAAGAAAAAGAGAAAGAAAGAAAGAAAGAAAGAAAGGGTGGAGTCAGGAAGGAAGGGGGTGGGGTCAAGAAGAAAGAAAAAGAGAAAGAAAGAAAGGGTGGAGTCAGGAAGGAAGGGGGTGGGGGTCAAGAAGAAAGAAAAAGAGAAAGAGAGAGAGAAAGAGTGGGGGTCAGGAAGAAAAAGGGTGGGGGTCAGGAAAGAAAGAAAGAAAGAAAGAAAGAAAGAAAGAAAGGGTGGAGTCAGGAAGGAAGGGGGTGGGGTCAAGAAGAAAGAAAAAGAGAAAGAAAGAAAGAAAGGGTGGAGTCAGGAAGGAAGGGGGTGGGGTCAAGAAGAAAGAAAAAGAGAAAGAAAGAAAGAAAGAAAGAAAGAAAGAAAGAAAGAAAGGGTGGAGTCAGGAAGGAAGGGGGTGGGGTCAAGAAGAAAGAAAAAGAGAAAGAAAGAAAGAAAGAAAGAAAGGGTGGAGTCAGGAAGGAAGGGGGTGGGGTCAAGAAGAAAGAAAAAGAGAAAGAAAGAAAGAAAGAAAGAAAGAAAGAAAGGGTGGAGTCAGGAAGGAAGGGGGTGGGGTCAAGAAGAAAGAAAAAGAGAAAGAAAGAAAGAAAGAAAGAAAGAAAGAAAGAAAAAGAAAGAAAGAAAGAAAGGGTGGAGTCAGGAAGGAAGGGGGTGGGGTCAAGAAGAAAGAAAAAGAGAAAGAAAGAAAGAAAGAAAGAAAGGGTGGAGTCAGGAAGGAAGGGGGTGGGGTCAAGAAGAAAAAAAGAAAGAAAGAAAGAAAGAAAGAAAGAAAGAAAGAGTGGAGTCAGGAAGGAAGGGGGTGGGGTCAAGAAGAAAGAAAAAGAGAAAGAAAGAAAGAAAGAAAGAAAGAAAGAAAGGGTGGAGTCAGGAAGGAAGGGGGTGGGGTCAAGAAGAAAGAAAAAGAGAAAGCAAGAAAGAAAGAAAGAAAGAAAGAAAGAGTGGAGTCAGGAAGGAAGGGGGTGGGGGTCAAGAAGAAAGAAAAAGAGAAAGAGAGAAAGAGTGGGGGTCAGGAAGAAAAAGGGTGGGGGTCAGGAAAGAAAGAAAGAAAGGGTGGAGTCAGGAAGGAAGGGGGTGGGGTCAAGAAGAAAGAAAAAGAGAAAGAAAGAAAGAAAGAAAGAAAGAAGTCAGGAAGGAAGGGGGTGGGGGTCAAGAAGAAAGAAAAAGAGAAAGAAAGAAAGAAAGAAAGAAAGAAAGGGTGGAGTCAGGAAGGAAGGGGGTGGGGTCAAGAAGAAAGAAAAAGAGAAAGAAAGAAAGAAGTCAGGAAGGAAGGGGGTGGGGGTCAAGAAGAAAGAAAAAGAGAAAGAAAGAAAGAAAGAAAGAAAGAAAGAAAGAAAGAGAAAGAGTGGAGTCAGGAAGGAAGGGGGTGGGGGTCAAGAAGAAAGAAAAAAAGAGAAAGAAAGAAAGAAAGAAAGGGTGGAGTCAGGAAGGAGGGGGTGGGGGTCAAGACGGAAGGAAGGAAGGAAGGAAGGGGGTGGGGGTCAAGAAGAAAGAAAAAGAGAAAGAAAGAAAGAAAGAAAGAAAGAAAGAAAGAAAGGGTGGAGTCAGGAAGGAGGGGGCGGGGGTCAAGACGGAAGTAAGGAAGGAAGGAAGGAAGGGGGTCAAGAAGAAAGAAAAAGAGAAAGAGAGAAAGAAAGAGTGGGGGTCAGGAAGAAAAAGGGTGGGGGTCAGGAAAGAAAGAAAAAGAAAAAGAAAGGGTGGAGTCAGGAAGGAGGGGGCGGGGGTCAAGATGGAAGGAAGGAAGGAAGGAAGGAAGGGGGTGGGGGTCAAGAAGAAAAAGAGAAAGAGAGAAAGAAAGAAAGAGTGGGGGTCAGGAAGAAAAAGGGTGGGGGTCAGGAAAGAAAGAAAGAAAGAAAGAAAGAAAGAAAGGGTGGAGTCAGGAAGGAGGGGGGGGGTCAAGACGGAAGGAAGGGGGTGGGGGTCAAGACGGAAGGAAGGAAAGAAGGAAGGGAGGGGGTGGGGGTCAAGAAGAAAGAAAGAAAGAAAGAAAGAAAGAAAGAAAGAAAGAAAGGGGTGGGGTCAGAAAGAAAGAAAGAAAGAAAGAAGGGGTGGGGTCAGAAAGAAAAAGAAGAGTGGGGGTCAGGAAGAAAAAGAAAGGGTGGGGGTCAGGAAGGAAGGGGGTCAGGAAAGAAGGAAGGAAGGAAGGGGTGGGGGTCAGGAAGAAAGAAAAAGAAAGAAAGAAAGAAAGAAAGAAAGAAAGAAAGAAAGGGTGGGGTCAGGAAGGAAGGGGTGGGGGTCAAGAAGAAAGAAGAGAAAGAAAAAGAGAAAGAAAGAAAGGTGGGGGTCAGGAAGAAAAAGAAAGGGTGGGGGTCAGGAAGGAAGGGGGTCAGGAAAGAAGGAAGGAAGGGGTGGGGGTCAGGAAGAAAAAGAAAGAAGGGGTGGGGTCAGGAAGGAGGGGGTGGGGGTCAAGAAGAAAGAAAGAAAGAAAGAAAGAAAGAAAGAAAGAAAGAAGGGGTGGGGGTCAGGAAGAAAGAAAAAGAAAGAAAGAAAGGGGTGGGGGTTAGGAAGGAAGGAAGCAAAACAAGAAAAAAAGAAGGAAAAGCAAGAAACAAAAAAGACGGTAATGTAACTGCAGAGAGGAGGAGAAAACCGAAGAGGAGTGAGAGCTTCATACCTCTCCCTCATTCTCTCGGACAGTTCTTCCAGCACCTGCACCGCCTGCCTGTGATACTGCAGCTGAGACTCCACCAGCGCGGAGAGTTGGCTCACCTGTTCCACCTACACACACACACACACACACACACACACACTTGTGATCAAAGGGAAACGAACCACCCTTTTACTCTTCACCCCTTTGCTCTTCACATAGTTCTTAAGATCCAAGTAAAGCTTTCCACTGGTTCTGCCAATTTTTGTAAAATGTATTATTTTCCACATGGTTACCTGAATAAGCTGACTCTCAACAATCCAGAACTTATTTCACCCCAAAGAGATGCATCACATAAAACTGCCAAATTAACCAATGTGTCGGAAGGAAATCGCTCTGTGTGAAAAACGTGAACATGATGCACCCTCTAAACAAGCCGAGAATCAATCCTGCGGAGGGACAGAAGCAACTTCGTGCGTTTTCACACCTGACCTGTTTGGTGCTTGACCTACTGAACTTTTACTTCAGTTCCAGATGTGACATGTCAACACTCCGCCTCTATACTCAGGTGTGTAATATGTAACTGAATCCTGTTCTTCCAAAAAAACAAAACAAACCAGGAGTCACTGTTGTTCAGTTCATTATTGCGGAGAACAATTTTATGATGATCTGCACCAAAATCATAATGCTCATCCCTGTGGTGTAGCTTCATTTTTGTCATTCTTAATTTAACCTACTGCACAAGCAGTTACACCTTCTGCCAGATTTGCAAGAAAGCAAGCAGAGAGAAAATGAAGCATGACAGCACACATTTTTAATGAAAAAAAAACCAACAACAAACACTTCTCCCTGCTGCATTTCATTTCAGAGCACAGTTACACGAATGCACATGAATTTGTTTCCCCTTAAATGGCTTTTAAGGAATATTTTAACAGCTCGGTGAACAATAGAGTGCAGAAAACGCCAGAAATATTCAATTATAAGCACTGTCATTTTCTAAAAGGGTTCAAGAATAGCTCTACGAGTGCAGTTTGAACTATGGATTTAATAAAAGCATGCTATTAACTTGTTGCTCTATTAGTTTAGAGTTTCTCTCGTCAAAACGCACTTTCATGACCTGCAGAGGAGAAAAACGAACAAGGAATCAAATTCGCATGGAAGCAGTTTGCGGTGCTTGAAAAAGACACAAGGTCACAAATATCTAGTATCAAAATATCCTCAACCTATGCCCACATTACAAACTTTGTTTTTGTTCAGATCTAATCTTCCTGGCTTGACGGTTCACATTCTTGTTTCTAAGTGACCCGTATTATCCGAGGCCTCTTCCCGGAGTCATGTCAAGAAAAATGGAAATGGCAAACATCACGGCATTAGTGCTAAAATGATCATGTACAAATCGAGGCTTTTGCTTCGAGTGTCAGGTAGCAGGTCATTAGTTGCTCATGATCACGGAGAGACGGTGGGAGAAAAGCAAGCTGTATAGGTGGAACACACATTTTGCAATATTTGCAGCCATTATTGGCACATCTGCACAGAAAGAAAAGTGGTGATATGTAAATGACCGTCATTAGGCCACCCATTTTTTATCTTTAGGTTCACGGATTTTTTCAACATATTTTTGATGTCGTCGGTCGAAAAAAAAAAAAAAAGTCCTTGTCCAATTTTTTTTTTTTTTGCATGGCAAAATTTCAATGTCGGATTAAGACATACATACATACAGTGGGGCAATAAAGTATTTAGTTAGACACCAATTGTGCAAGTTCTCCCACTTAAAAAGATGAGAGAGGCCTGTAATTTTCATCATAGGTATACCTCAACTAAGAGATAAAATGAGAAAAAAAAAATCCAGAAAATCACATTGTTTGATTTTTAAAGAATTTATTTGCAAATTATGGTGGAAAATAAGTATTTGGTCAATAACAAAAGTTCATCTCAATACTTTGTTATATACCCTTTGTTGGCAATGACAGAGGTCAAACGTTTTCTGTAAGTCTTCACAAGGTTTTCACACACTGTTGCTGGTATTTTGGCCCATTCCTCCATGCAGATCTCCTCTAGAGCAGCGATGTTTTGGGGCTGTCGCTGGGCAACACGGACTTTCAACTCCCTCCAAAGATTTTCTATGGGGTTGAGATCTGGAGACTGGCTAGGCCACTCCAGGACCTTGAAATGCTTCTTACGAGGCCACTCCTTCGTTGCCCGGGCGGTGTGTTTGGGATCATTGTCATGCTGAAAGACCCAGCCACGTTTCATCTTCAATGCCCTTGCTGATGGAAGGAGGTTTTCACTCAATCTCACGATACATGGCCCCATTCATTCTTTCCCTTACACGGATCAGTCGTCCTGGTCCCTTTGCAGAAAAATAGCCCCAAAGCATGATGTTTCCACCCCCATGCTTCACAGTAGGTATGGTGTTCTTTGGATGCAATTCAGCATTCTTTCTCCTCCAAACACAAGTTGAGTTTTTACCAAAAAGTTCTATTTTGGTTTCATCTGACCATATGACATTCTCCCAATCCTCTTCTGGATCATCCAAATGCTCTCTAGCAAACTTCAGACGGGCCTGGACATGTACTGGCTTAAGCAGGGGGACACGTCTGGCACTGCAGGATTTGAGTCCCTGGCGGCGTAGTGTGTTACTGATGGTAGCCTTTGTTACTTTGGTCCCAGCTCTCTGCAGGTCATTCACTAGGTCCCCCCTGTGTGGTTCTGGGATTTTTGCTCACCGTTCTTGTGATCATTTTGACCCCACGGGGTGAGATCTTGCGTGGAGCCCCAGATCGAGGGAGATTATCAGTGGTCTTGTATGTCTTCCATTTTCTAATAATTGCTCCCACAGTTGATTTCTTCACACCAAGCTGCTTACCTATTGCAGATTCAGTCTTCCCAGCCTGGTGCAGGTCTACAATTTTGTTTCTGGTGTCCTTTGACAGCTCTTTGGTCTTGGCCATAGTGGAGTTTGGAGTGTGACTGTTTGAGGTTGTGGACAGGTGTCTTTTATACTGATAACGAGTTCAAACAGGTGCCATTAATACAGGTAACGAGTGGAGGACAGAGGAGCCTCTTAAAGAAGTTGTTACAGGTCTGAGAGAGCCAGAAATCTTGCTTGTTTGTAGGTGACCAAATACTTATTTTACCGAGGAATTTACCAATTAATTCATTAAAAATCCTACAATGTGATTTCCTGGATTCTTTCCCCCCATTCTGTCTCTCATAGTTGAAGTGTACCTATGATGAAAATTACAGGCCTCTCATCTTTTTAAGTGGGAGAACTTGCACAATTGGTGGCTCACTAAATACTTTTTTGCCCCACTGTACATACATACGTGTGTGTGTGTTATCTTGTGTACAAGTTTATAACATGGACTATCATTCCAGTACTTACTTCTCTGAAGGTATGTAGTCATATGACCGTTGAGCTCTCATGAGCACATCGAAGGCTGATACGTTCGTGCTACTTGATTCGATAGGACCCTCTGCGGCACCATCCTCTTCTAATTCAATAGTCAGATACTTGCAGCCAAAATCGCGAACTAACGTTATGGCAGGCATATTCGGCATCGCGCTCGTTACATCACCACCTTCTTTCTGAGAACCAAAGATCATTTTGATCTTTTCATTGTTTACTTTCAACGCTTGAGAGACGAAATCGCCCACATTTTGGTTAGTGAGACAGTGAAAAGACTTTTCTATACCACACTTTATGCTTACGTACAGTTGAGGCGATAGCTCGGAATCCATGCTGTCAGCGTCAGCCATGGTCAGCACGAGGTTGACACTGTCGTAAAGCGGTCGTAAATACCATAAAAACATTCAAGTGAATACTCAACGTCGTAAATAGTTTTGTTTTCGGACTCGGCTGAAGTGGATATATACAACACACATTGTCATTTGTATTTGCGATTCTAATACTTTTTTCTTGTAACAGCACTGTAAAATGTGTGACTTTTTTTTTTACATTTCTTTTTGTACGTTTCGGCGGTTAAAATAAAAATACGCACAGGAAATTATTTTTCTAGTGGTAGTATTTAACTGCCGTCGGCAGATCCGTGATCCGAAAAATCTAAAATGAGTCGCCTTATGGGTCACAGATATACATCTGATCTAAAGGCCTCTGCATGCTCTTGCGACAAGGCTTTCGCAGATAGCTTTTCGCAGACAGTTGTAATTTATCGTTGAGCGGGGAGTAATAGGCGTGCGCGATGTTATTCACCGCCACAACGCAAGGGGGCGCGAAGTCGCGAAATCGCTAGGAGTAGTTGGTGGGTGTGGTTAGTGGAGTGTTTATCCTCCGGTTACTTATAATGACTAGAACTGGAGTCGTATAGATGTCCGTACTTCCTCGATCAACCGCTCTTCGTGCTGCTCCATCTTCGCTCGTGTTTTTAAAAATGGCGGTCGTGAAAACAAACCAAACCGGGAAAGTAGGGAAGCGGAAGTGCGTGTACAGCGGATGTAAAGTGGACCAATCAGAGCCCTCTTGTCTGCGACGCTGTCTGTCAGGCTTCTGCGGTGGTCACAATTTTTGGGAGGTGCGCGCAGAGCGTCTGCGAAGGTGGGGGGGCTACGCAGACACTATCTGCGACGCTATCTGCGAGGACTGGGTTGTCAGCATAAATTGGCCTTAACACGTATGAAAGTGGCTCAAATTGGATTTGAAAGGAAAAAAAAAAAAATCGGGGGGGGGGGGGAGCAATGTAAATGTAGCCATTATATTCCAATTAATGAAATTTCCCAAGTGATCGTGTTATTAAAAAGTCATCTAGGGAGTAAAAATAATATTTAAAAAAAAAAGTATTTGAGACTTTAGGAAATAATTCAAAGCAATGCTTACTTTAAGTCAATAAAACCTTACATTACTCTTTCATTCATCATTTCTTGTCTGTTTTCCTAACTTGTCGCTTTCCTCATCTTTTTGTTACGTGTTTCCTACAGTATTTCAGTCTATACATTACAGGCATTTATCAGATGCTCTTATACAGAGCGACGTACAACAAGTTCAACAAGTTTTGCAGAATCTGCAAGTCTATTTGAAATGGGAGGAAACCCATGCAAACACGGTAAGAACATGCAAACTAGACACAGAAAGGCCCCGTCGGCTGTGAGGCTCGAACTGAGAACCTTCGAGCTATGAGGCGACTTGTGCAACATTTCCTAAAGTCCCTCACTGCTTGGACCCGACTTCACTCTTTTACTCAATGTTTTCTGTTTCCTTTTATGCTTTTGTCTCACACAAACGTTATTAAGCAATGATTAATAATGCACCGAAATGCTTCAGATGTTGTCTTTAGACTCTGAGTCACTGCTCAATAATCCTTTTAAGCACGAGAGAGTCATAAGGATACACATGGGTACTGGCTCGGTGTTAACAGTGCAGTGGGAAATCTGCTCCTCTTCTGATCAACAGCAATTAATAATCCCCTGTAATACTTGTACTTATTTATTTGTCCTGTAATACTTCAAATATACGAAATATGGTTTTCTGCATGATGACATGGCTAGAAATTTTACAGCATTAATAAAGCAATACACCAAGTGTCCATACATGTTGTATTAGGCCCAGTAATTTTCCGTTTGTGTGCGAACGTGTTTTTTTCCATTGCCAAAAATAGAAAAAAAAAATGCATCTTAGCTAGTAATATGTGCTTACCAACCGAGTAGGAGGGCTGGAAGGGACAATATTTGGCCCGAGGTCATGCCATACGGACCGTACAAATGACCAAGACCCAAACATTTTCCTGTCCGTCTTGACCTAACTCGGTCAATAAGCATTTTATCATATGACCTTTTTAAACTAACATACACGGTGAAAAACAATGAACGTTTGTGTGCGAAAAACAAACCCATCAATTTTTAATTTGACTGACAGCAAACCATTTATATGCCGAACCACCTTTGCACAAGTTTGAAATAACCGTCCGAATTCTATAAAATACAACTGACTTGACTGTTCTCTCGAAATGAAAACGATTTTAAGATCACATCATTAGTAAGTCAGTTCAAACTTGGGTCAGTTCATGGAGACATCAATATAAACCTACACAAAAGAACTTCGATTTGAAAACGAGAGGGGCGAGTCGGCAGTTGAGTCAGTTCAACCTTCATCTGACGATGACGACTACTCGATGATAAAACGTCATTTTTTTCAGAATAATGGATGCGACATGAGCACCTGGAAGGACAAGACTTTGTAGAATGTATTAAAGCGAGGGAAACGGGTCCGGGGCCGCCTACAACTTTTTCCGGACCGGATTCAAAAATCCATATCTGCCCAGTCAGTCATGTGACTTTTCCCAATGGTTTTATTAAGAGCGCACGCTGGTCCGTACGGGTCATATGATAAACTGACATTCCTAAAGCACAGATGCTTCCTCCACTGAAGTCTGTTTTATTGTACTGCGTCATGTAAGCAAGCTCCACCTGTTCCAATCCACATACTCCAATACAACATAAGAAAACATTAATACAAAACCAACTAAACTATTTAAATAAACAATGGATAGAAATAAAAACCTTTAGAAATGTAAACTAAACACACGGCTGCTAGATACTACGTGGATAAATAACGCACCTCATCGCAGTGAGGAAATGAAGAAATGTTGTACAAGTAAAATAGTGATCAATGTGCTAAAACCAATAAAATGTTGAACAGTAAATGATAAATGGTGTGATATAAAAGCAATTTTTTAAAATCTGTTTTATCACAGTGGCTTATAGGTATACATTAAAACAGAAAATGCTGTGGTGATGTTGCATTTTTTTGATTTACTAATAAAACACTCATGTTTTTGGTTTTGCTGTCATGTTTTTGGTCTGGATGTGGCTTGCTTGCTTTTTTTTGTGCTGTAGGTGGTTTGGTTTTGCTGATGCTTTTTAGTTTTGTTTAAGTGTTTTTGGTTTCGTTACTGCATAATCCACTGTTTCTCTGAAGCAGCATCAAGTGGGCTGGGAATTTTTCTTCAAGTTTGAAGCCAAATACTAAACAGTTCAGGATGTCGTAGGGTCCCAAATCGGGGAGCTGGTTTGCCATATGCTTTTCAATTGGAATAAATACATTTGTGGGTAAATTAAGAAGAACAAGCCTTTATTTTGTCACTTTCCTCCTCTACGGTTAACCTGTGCATGCACGCACGCACGCACAGTGCAGTGGGCTGAATAGATAAATATATATGTTTGTGGGTAAATTATAGGGGTGTAACGATTCGTTGTAACAACGATTCGATTCACGATTCGTGGTTGCCGATACGATTCAAGGACGATCTTAGTTCATTTAGAACGATACGATCCGATACAATTCAGTGACTTGAAATCGATTCAGTAACTTTTTAGCCAAAAATTAAACCAGTGTGACTGAAATAAATACCTGGATACTGGACAGTGCAGGTGAAGTTTTCTAGATTCCTGTTGTTTCTTGTAAGGGAATCAGGTATAATTATGGATATACTGACGATCGCGGGATTTTTGTCAGAGATTTTCCACTTTGTGCAGACTTTACACAGTAACGCACCAATATTTTTACCAGTATGAGCTTCATTTAAAACTCTGGTTTGCAGAACAAATGTCTTCATTTTCCACTACGGATCAATGTGATGAGAGGTAACTGTCACATACCCTTGATTTGAGCATGACGTCCAGCCATCCGTCGTTATCGCTACTCGTTCAGCTTGAGAAAGCGATAGCTTCACATTTTTTTTGTACTTTCGTACAACGCAGGAATAACCTTTTCTGAAAAAAGTGTGGTCGGTTCGGTATCTTATACCTTGGCTCCAATGTTTGAATCATTTCACAGAACCCCTGGTTTTCAACCACACTGTAGGGTTGCATGTCTTTGCAGATAAACTTGGCAATTGTTGCCGTGATGTTTTTCGCCCGAGCTGAGTTTCTGACTAAACATGCTGGCGAGGCCTGAGGCTTCTGCAGAGCTTGCACCTCGCGCTGCTGCTGCAGTAGGAACGCTGCGAGAGGTGCCTGGACTGTCGGTGTTAACTGGTGAAATCCCATGGCGCCTCAGTAGGTGGTTGGAAAGATTCGTGGTGTTGCTGTGGTACTTAACTTGAGCTTTACATAGTCTACATACAGCAAGCGACTTATTTAGGACCTCTCCGTCCTTGCAAAATCCGAAGTGTTTCCACACACTGGACCGTAATGCTGGTTTGAAAATTTCCCGCTCGCCGGCTTCTCCTCTGCTATCTGCTATCATGCTATGTTTTGATTTGTGCTGCTGCTGGCGCGTGACGATGACGTCACAGACAGGCAGACTGAATCGGGTAACGTTTAACGCCTTTATCATTAAAAGTGCTAAAAAAACCCACATCAATATAAAGTCTGACGTGCTTAAATCCAATGCGCTATTTCCTAGTATCGATACAATCGATTGATTACCTTTTAAAACAATATTAGATCGATGTATGTCGTCCGGAAGGCCAACTTGCCGAGCACAGATCATTGTAGTTGGATCGTAGGAAAATAAACCGATTCATCGATGTAGTGGATGAATCGTTACACCCCTAGTAAATTATATGGATCGGTGCTGGAAGAGAAGAGCAGAGAGGACTAGGAATCGAGCAGCTGTGGTTTGTTTTCACCCGATACTAAAACTCCAACCATCGCAAAGATGCAGACAAAAAGCCCAGGAATTCCTATTTACCCAGGCAAAAATGGTACAGGATTTATCTTGTAGTGTCCTGATCCCTGGATCTTTAACCCAGCCACATATAAAAAGTTGTACGCCTCCATGATCTTCCAGGTTTTCATCTGTGTGTCCGTGTAGAACAATGTCTGCAGCACCAGGTAGCTTGAGATGTCGGGGAACTCAACGGATGGATAATTTTCCAACTCATAATGAATGAATGATTTTATTTAAACATGATAAGTTGATCATCAAAGCTGGTGGGGTCGTGCATGTACAGATACAAATAAAGACTAAAAATTATACACAAACTTTATTAAAAAAAAAACCACCTTAAATCTGTTGATTATCTTCGCATTAAGTTAATTAATAGTACTGTATGCATAACTATTGTCTTTGTATTTAGTTACAGCTACAAATAGGATAAAAATTTATTCTACTAATGTCAAATTTATCTTTCATAGGAAAAATCCTTCTTTGTTAGCGTGTAAAGATCGAATCCCATTGAGTGGTTTCTATATCCACTTCTTTTGAGTGTACTTCTTGGTTTCAATAACTTGCTTGTTTTCTGAACACAAACATGTCAATAAGTTCTTGTGTTAATCACCCAGACTCCACTTTGGGATCATTAATCCCTTTTGACTGAGAATGCCCTGCATGCATGGTTTGGCTTCTGGCACATCCATACAGTTTTAAATACAATAACTACAATTAAAACAGTTTGTTTTTATAGCATTTATTTAATTCCTGGGCTCCAATCTGTAACAGGGAGTGAGGTTGCATCCCATTAATACAAACCCGATTCCAAAAAAGTTGGGACAAAGTACAAACTGTAAATAAAAACGGAATGCAATAATTTACAAATCTCAAAAACTGATATTGTATTCACAATAGAACATAGACAACATATCAAATGTTGAAAGTGAGACATTTTGAAATTTCATGCCAAATATTGGCTCATTTGAAATTTCATGACAGCAACACATCTCAAAAAAGTTGGGACAGGGGCAATAAGAGGCTGGAAAAGTTAAAGGTACAAAAAAGAAACAGCAGGAGGACCAAATTGCAACTCATTAGGTCAATTGGCAATAGGTCATTAACATGACTGGGTATAAAAAGAGCATCTTGGAGTGGCAGCGGCTCTCAGAAGTAAAGATGGGAAGAGGATCACCAATCCCCCTAATTCTGCGCCGACAAATAGTGGAGCAATATCAGAAAGGAGTTTGACAGTGTAAAATTGCAAAGAGTTTGAACATATCATCATCTACAGTGCATAATATCATCAAAAGATTCAGAGAATCTGGAAGAATCTCTGTGCGTAAGGGTCAAGGCCAGAAAACCATACTGGGTGCCCGTGATCTTCGGGCCCTTAGACGGCACTGCATCATATACAGGCATGCTTCTGTATTGGAAATCACAAAATGGGCTCAGGAATATTTCCAGAGAACATTATCTGTGAACACAATTCACCGTGCCATCCGCCGCTGCCAGCTAAAACTCTATAGTTCAAAGAAGAAGCCATATCTAAACATGATCCAGAAGCGCAGACGTCTTCTCTGGGCCAAGGCTCATTTAAAATGGACTGTGGCAAAGTGGAAAACTGTTCTGTGGTCAGACGAATCAAAATTTGAAGTTCTTTATGGAAATCAGGGACGCCGTGTCATTCGGACTAAAGAGGAGAAGGACGACCCAAGTTGTTATCAGCGCTCAGTTCAGAAGCCTGCATCTCTGATGGTATGGGGTTGCATTAGTGCGTGTGGCATGGGCAGCTTACACATCTGGAAAGACACCATCAGTGCTGAAAGGTATATCCAGGTTCTAGAGCAACATATGCTCCCATCCAGACGACGTCTCTTTCGTGGAAGACCTTGCATTTTCCAACATGACAATGCCAAACCACATACTGCATCAATTACAGCATCATGGCTGCGTAGAAGAAGGGTCCGGGTACTGAACTGGCCAGCCTGCAGTCCAGATCTTTCACCCATAGAAAACATTTGGCGCATCATAAAACGGAAGATACGACAAAAAAGACCTAAGACAGTTGAGCAATTAGAATCCTACAATAGACAAGAATGGGTTAACATTCCTATCCCTAAACTTGAGCAACTTGTCTCCTCAGTCCCCAGACGTTTACAGACTGTTGTAAAGAGAAAAGGGGATGTCTCACAGTGGTAAACATGGCCTTGTCCCAACTTTGAGATGTGCTGTTGTCATGAAATTTAAAAATCATCTAATTTTTCTCTTTAAATGATACATTTTCTCAGTTTAAACATTTGATATGTCATCTGTTCTACTCTGAATAAAATATGGAATTTTGAAACTTCCACATCATTGCATTCCGTTTTTATTTACAATTTGTACTTTGTCCCAACTTTTTTGGAATCAGGGTTGTACACTTTACAGTAGATTATTAGATTCTAATAGAATAGATGAGCCAAAATAATTGGGGATCTTTTTTAATGGACCCGACTCGTTACAAGCATGAATAGGTGGGCCTTAAAGTAGAAAAGGTTGAGAACCCCTGGCATAATCTTTGTATTCAGTTTTTTTTTACTCTCTCCATTGCTAATTAATGAATAATCACTGTCATTTTGGGGATTCTAATGATTCAGCTGAATTTAACTTACCCTTCATTTAAACATGCTGAAAGCATTACATGGGGGGGGGCACATATGCAAAAGTGGAGTATGTCTACCCATATTCCCTCCAGTGTCTGAAACATATGCTAATAGGAGGCAGATGGTGCGGGCTGCTGGGTAATTGGCTGCAAGTGAGAACGTCCCCTGATATTTGCTTGAATCCCCTGAGAGTGTCGTTATATTAGGATAGGAGGCTGGGGAAAAGCCCAGTGAGTCGTGAAGCTGAATCTACAGTACATTACTGCCTTGAACATGGTAAACACATGGAGTTCAGGAATCCAGTCAACCGCAAATGTCTCTGAATCCCAGACATAGTTTATATCTCTATTGGGCTGCTTTGGGGAAATTTTACCCTTAATCAATACTCACGTCAGTTTCTAAGAGATTGTGCATGCTTATCTCTGCAGCCTCTTTGGACTCGTGGAACTTTTCCAGAGAAGTGCGCAGCTCCTCGTCTGGAATCTTTCCTTGCCGTTTCTTCTTGTAGTCGTAATCCAGCCTCCGGCCCTCCAACTTCTTCAGCTGGTGCTGGTGGGGGAGAGACAGACAGAAAACAAAATGAGAGAGAGAGAGAGAGAGAGAGAGAGAGAGAGAGAGATTGTAAATGTTAAATTATAAGCTGTGCTGTACCTAGTACATAACAATAATCATAATCATCTTCTTAAGGTCCTACCTGGAGGTCCCGGAGATCCTTGTCTACGAAGGTCTGGAAAGGGTCAATGAAGTTCTGCTTCACGTCAATATCCAGGGAATCCTTTACTTCAGACAGCCTCCTCATAGACTCCCCCATTTCAACAAGGGCACCACCTGGAGCGCAGGACACACATTTTACGGTCATCCTTCACAGCAGCGTTCTAACACTAAGCGATGTTCAAAGTCTTCTTAAACTTTATACAACAGGTGTATTAAGCTTAAACTCTTTTTTTTTTCCTGGCATTTATTTGCACATGCATATTCGTCAAAGTGCCAAAATGGTTAGAAATTGGGAGAGCAGAATCAGAGTTAATACTGAACATGCAGCGGTCAAGTGTTATTGTATCAGAAAATATATGAGCCAATCAAGTTCCATGAAGCAAATGAAGGCCTGAAGATGAGGTGGAAACATCTAGAGTTGGGGATGTTTCTGACTTCCATCCATTATCCGTAACCGGGGTCACGGGCAAGCTGGAGCCTATCCCAGCTGACTGTGCGAGAGGCGGCGTACACCCTGGACAAGTTGCCAGATCATCACAGGGCTGACAAACAACCATTCACACCTACGGTCAATTTAGAGCCACCGATTAACCTAATCTGCAGGTCTTTGGACTGTAGGGGAAACCAGGGCACCCGGAGGAAACTGACGCAGACACGAGGAGAACAAACCAAATCCACACAAAGACCCCTCGTCAGCCACTGGGCTCGAACCCAGAACCTTCTTGGCGTGAGGCGACAGTGCCTAACCACTACACCACCATGCCGCCCATGTTTCTGACTTGCACACCGTAAATCTGGATTTCTTGATGAGAGTAAAAGTGTAGGGGCCTTGTGTGACTCTAAAAATTGTTTTCTTCATTTATGAGATAAGAAAACCGATAGTTAGGATGTGATGTGTTTACCCATTCTGTGTATTTTTTCAGTTCTCACATATGAAACTTAATCTCGCCATTAGTCCTTAATCCTTGAGACATTTATTTCCATTTCTTCACTTCCTCTTCGCCTCAGTCGCCAATTTTGTGAATTAGTGTCCCTTATTCACAATAGATCAAAATCTTCTAGTACAGACCCATAGTCACATTCCTGTGAGCAGTGTCTTCTGCTTATACACTCATACCAATACAAAACACACGTACCGAAGTTAGTGTCCTCCCCCATATCACGGCCGTATCGGACCATGCATTCCCCCAAAACTCCCTCTGCCTGTGGATACCCGGTACTCTTCACCTGTCCCCGGATCTTCGACACAGAGTTCAGCATGGACAGTTTGGCCCGATGTGCTGACAACAGAATACGGAACACCGATACAGTGAGATCACATGCAAATTTGTGGTTAAAAACTTACTGCAATTTCAATGTGTGTCTAGATATACATAAATTAATCAAAAGTTTATTATAATAAAATACATAATCAGAACCGAATAAGTCATTAGTCTAATTATACACATCCGAGTCCTTCATCTTTTAGCAATACATCTGAAATAAAGCCCTTGCCTTAACTACATGATTTTCTTTCCTTTATCAAGAGCATCAATAATTAATTCGCAATTCCACCATCAGCTCAAACCTAAACGCATTCTGGCTCAGACAGCTTCTCTCTTTGTGCTCATTACCTGGGTTGGGCTGCAGATACTCAGACGTCCTGGACAACACTTCCATTATGGCCTTACCGGTGATATCAGCCTTCTGTAAAACATCAACACAGAAGCACTGTTAGATGACATTTTATCCAAAATGACAGACAACAAGGGGGTACGTGACAGTGCTTCTGGAGCAGACAGGGTTAAAGGCCTTGCTCAAGGGCCCAGCAGTGGCAACTTGTCAGCGCTGGGGCTTGAACCCATGACCTTCAGATCAGTCACCCAGAGCCTTAACCATTGAGCCATCACTGTTGATTTGACCGGTTGCTTGTGCAGTACTGTGTAAATGAACAGAGTAAAAGGTATTAGTCAGCTTACATAAATGTGTTTTATTCTGGCCAGGGTTGATATGGTTTAAATTGCTCATTTGCTTACATTTTGGGAAACGGCATCAACTAGAAAATTTTGTCAGCAGGTACACACAAAAATAACTGCAGGAGCAGGCAAAATGTTGCAGAGAGCAAGCAGTATTGGTAAAACTTTGTGGGAGTGGGTGGATTTTGTTAAGCCCTCCTTCTACAGTGGGGCAAAAAAGTATTTAGTCAGCCACCAATTGTGCAAGTTCTCCCACTTAAAAAGACGAGAGGCCTGTAATTTTCATCATAGGTACACTTCAACTATGAGAGACAGAATGGGGGGGAAAGAATCCAGGAAATCACATTGTAGGATTTTTAATGAATTAATTGGTAAATTCCTCGGTAAAATAAGTATTTGGTCCCCTACAAACAAGCAAGATTTCTGGCTCTCACAGACCTGTAACAACTTCTTTAAGAGGCTCCTCTGTCCTCCACTCGTTACCTGTATTAATGGCACCTGTTTGAACTCGTTATCAGTATAAATGACACCTTTCCACAACCTCAAACAGTCACACTCCAAACTCCACTATGGCCAAGACCAAAGAGCTGTCAAAGGACACCAGAAACAAAATTGTAGACCTGCACCAGGCTGGGAAGACTGAATCTGCAATAGGTAAGCAGCTTGGTGTGAAGAAATCAACTGTGGGAGCAATTATTAGAAAATGGAAGACATACAAGACCACTGATAATCTCCCTCGATCTGGGGCTCCACGCAAGATCTCACCCCGTGGGGTCAAAATGATCACAAGAACGGTGAGCAAAAATCCCAGAACCACACGGGGGGACCTAGTGAATGACCTGCAGAGAGCTGGGACCAAAGTAACAAAGGCTACCATCAGTAACGCACTACGCCGCCAGGGACTCAAATCCTACAGTGCCAGACGTGTCCCCCTGCTTAAGCCAGTACATGTCCAGGCCCGTCTGAAGTTTGCTAGAGAGCATTTGGATGATCCAGAAGAGGATTGGGAGAATGTCATATGGTCAGATGAAACCAAAATAGAACTTTTTGGTAAAAACTCAACTTGTCGTGTTTGGAGGAGAAAGAATGCTGAGCTGCATCCAAAGAACACCATACCTACTGTGAAGCATGGGGGTGGAAACATCATGCTTTGGGGCTGTTTTTCTGCAAAGGGACCAGGACGACTGATCCGTGTAAAGGAAAGAATGAATGGGGCCATGTATCGTGAGATTTTGAGTGAAAACCTCCTTCCATCAGCAAGGGCATTGAAGATGAAATGTGGCTGGGTCTTTCAGTATGACAATGATCCCAAACGCACCGCCCGGGCAACGAAGGAGTGGCTTCGTAAGAAGCATTTCAAGGTCCTGGAGTGGCCTAGCCAGTCTCCAGATCTCAACCCCATAGAAAATCTTTGGAGGGAGTTGAAAGTCCGTGTTGCCCAGCGACAGCCCCAAAACATCACTGCTCTAGAGGAGATCTGCATGGAGGAATGGGCCAAAATACCAGCAACAGTGTGTGAAAACCTTGTGAAGACTTACAAAAAACGTTTGACCTCTGTCATTGCCAACAAAGGGTATAAAACAAAGTATTGAGATGAACTTTTGTTATTGACCAAATACTTATTTTCCACCATAATTTGCAAATAAATTCTTTAAAAATCAGACAATGTGATTTTCTGGATTTTTTTTTTCTATTTTGCCTCTCATAGTTGAGGCATACCTATGATGAAAATTACAGGCCTCTCTCATCTTTTTAAGTGGGAGAACTTGCACAATTGGTGACTGACTAAATACTTTTTTGCCCCACTGTAGAAGAGCAGGCAAGACTTGACAAAATGTTTATGGTTGGGGTGGGATTGGTGAAGCTTTACGCTGCAGCAGGTAGGATTGGACAAAATGTTTATGGGAGCTATCAGGACTGGGCAAACCCTCTGGAGGAGCAAGCAAGATTGGTCAAAATGTTTGCAGGAATGGGTAGGATGTGTTAAACTTTTTGTAGAAGTGGACATGATTAGCCCAAATGTTTATGGTAGTGGGTGGGATTGGGACAGCTTTATGCAAGAGCATGGAAGATTGGTCAAAAATGTTTGTGGGAATGGGAAAGATTGGTGAAAACTTCTGAAGGAGCGGGAGGAACTGGTCAAAACTTCTACAGGGGCCTGTATGATTGGTCATAATGTTTGCAGTAGTGGGTGGGATTGGTTCCACTAAAGAAATGAAGGCCTGAGGAAGGGGTAGGCAAATAAATCTGGATTTTTTTTTTTGATGAAGGTAAAAAGTGATGTGCTGAAGAGATGCACAATTTCAATTCACATATTACATCTTGACTGGCATTTGGTTCGACCGTTTTACTAAAAATTTTTTTTTTTTTAGCAAATGCTGCTTTGCTGATTGTGTTTCAAGTCAGCGATTTATATGTGGCAGGTTCTGATTATATTTAAGAGCCCTTGGGGTTTGGAAAGGCACATAGATGGCACCTATTATTAAAAATGACAGCTGTTTAGAGCTCCATCTCCTTCTAGAGGAGGTTCTGAGTTGCCTCTCACCCTCTCCAGGTCCCTGAAGTCTTCATCCAGCTTCGTGCCTTCTGCTCCGCCTACTTTCTCACTCACCATCTGGAAAGAGACATACATGTAAGAAAATACATAAATATATAGTACTTAATACACAAATACATAGGCATTTAAAAAAAACAAAAGCAAAGGCTGAAAGAGACAGATGTGCAATGTGAGCCAGGAAACTCTTCCACATAGGAGTCATGTAAAGTTATTTATAAAGACCATCTCCATGACCTTCATTAAGTTCTTTTAGTCAGAAAACAAGTCAAGTTTGTATTGACTACAGTTAGGTCCATAAATATTTGGACAGAGGCAACATTTTTCTAATTTTGGTTCTGTACATTACCACAATGAATTTTGAACAAAACAATTCAGATGCAGTTGAAGTTCAGACTTTCAGCTTTAATTCAGTGGGTTGAACAAAATGATTGCATAAAAATGTGAGGAACTAAAGCATTTTTTAAACACAATCCCTTCATTTCAGGGGCTCAAAAGTAATTGGACAAATTAAATAATTGTAAATAAAATGCTCATTTCTAATACTTGGTTGAAAACTCTTTGTTGGCAATGACTGCCTGAAGTATTGAACTCATGGACATCACCAGACGCTGTGTTTCCTCCTTTTTAATGCTCTGCCAGGCCTTTACTGCAGCGGTTTTCAGTTGCTGTTTGTTTGTGGGCCTCTCTGTCTGAAGTTTAGTCTTTAACAAGTCAAATGCATGCTCAATTGGGTTGAGATCAGGTGACTGACTTGACCATTCAAGAATATTCCACTTCTTTGCTTTAATAAACTCCTGGGTTGCTTTGGCTTTATGTTTTGGGTCATTGTCCATCTGTATTATGAAACGCCGACCAATCAGTTTGGCTGCATTTGAGCACACAGTACGTCTCTGAATACCTCAGAATTCATCCGGCTGCTTCTGTCCTGTGTCACATCAATAAACACTAGTGACCCAGTGCCACTGGCAGCCATGCATGCCCAAGCCATCACACTGCCTCCGCAGTGTTTTACAGATGATGTGGTATGGTTTGGATCATGAGCTGTACCACGCCTTCGCCATACTTTTTTCTTTCCATCATTCTGGTAGAGGTTGATCTTGGTTTCATCTGTCCAAAGAATGTTCTTCCAGAACTGTGCTGGCTTTTTTAGATGTTTTTTAGCAAAGTCCAATCTAGCCTTTTTATTCTTGAGGCTTATGAGTTGCTTGCACCATGCAGTGAACCCTCTGTATTTACTTTCATGCAGTCTTCTCTTTATGGTAGATTTGGATATTGATACGCCTACCTCCTGGAGTGTTGTTCACTTGGTTGGCTGTTGTGAAGGGGTTTCTCTTCACCATGGAAATTATTCTGCGATCATCTACCATTGTTGACTTCTGTTGGTGTCCAGGTCTTTTTGCATTGATGAGTTCACCAGTGCTTTCTTTCTTTCTCAGGATGTACCAAACTGTAGATTTTTGCCACTCCTAATATTGTAGCAATTTCTCAGATGGTTTTTTTTTTCTGTTTTCACAGCTTAAGGATGGCTTGTTTCACCTGCATGGAGAGTTCCTTTGACTGCATGTTTTCTTCACAGCAAAATCTTCCAAATGCAAGCACCACACCTCAAATCAACTCCAGGCCTTTTATCTGCTTAATTGAGAATGACATAACGAAGGAATTTCCCACACCTGCCCATGAAATAGCCTTTGGGTCAACTGTCCAATTACTTTTGGTTCCTTTAAAAACAGGGTGGCACATGTTAAGGAGCTGAAACTCCTAAACCCTTCATCCAATTTTAACGTGGATACCCTCAAATGAAAGCTGAAAGTCTGGACTTTATGTGCATGTCCATTATATAACTATAATGTTTCAGTAAACAGGTTAAAAAAAAATTGTGTCCAAATATACATGGACCTAACTGTATTTATTATACTGTACAACATGAACCAGACACCCTCATTATGTACCCACACTCCTTCCAGGAGCTCCTGGAATGCAGGAATACTGAACCCAACATGAGGGGACTTGTCCACCAAGGTAAACCACAGGAGACATTCACAAATAAACTAAAAACACCTCTACTGCAATGATAAAACCAGAATCATGGACCACATACTACAGTTAAAGCTAGACGGCCTTTCGATTTCATAAAATTGGTGAAATTTAGTCCCCTCTGAAATTTGGTCATTGTGATATGTTTATTTCTGTAATATCTCAAAACACACCCACCAGGCCATTCTGTGGCTGGGAAGTTATTTAATTTGAAGGGATTCCTTCGCAAATAACGTGCATGAAACCGCTCGCTTTGTGCAGTCAAGCAGACAGACGTCGTCCAGTGTGCGCATCCGCAGGTTTACCACCTTCTTTTCGATTTTACAGCAGCTGGCATCCACAATGTTGCATTACTGCCATCTACAGGTTTACCTTTGACCATGCACTGACAGTTACATCATTCTGTCGCTAAACAAACAGCTGATCACACCGAGGTGCTCGCTGACCGCCGATATTTATTAGTTTGGTCCTGCGTTTCCTTTCCTTCGCAACATGACGTCTTTTCTTCTTGCTTTCCGTTACTGTAGTTGGTCTTTCACATTATTTGCACACTCACGTCCTCCACTTTTCTCTCCCGTTTCAAATTTGTATCCTTCAATGCCTTGTGTGAACGGGGAAAGCCCACCACGTGATGCATGATGTAGTACAGGGGTGTCAAACATACGGCCCGCTGGCCGCTAGATGGTTTAATCCGGCCCCAGGCTTGTAGAGAAAAAATTTCTAAAAGATGTCAAAAAATAAAGTAAATCTCTAGCCAATTCCTGTGACGACTTGTGAATTTTTAAAGAAATAACCGAAATGCTCAATTCAGCCGCTAGGGGCAGCCAAAAAAAGCAGTACTGACATAAGAGATCAGGAAATAAACACATTTTAGCAACGTGCCCAGATATGCTGTCTGATTCCATGAATGGCAGTCTTGCCTCACCTCTATTAAGTTGCTATCAAAATTATCAAGAGTGATACCCCCATTACCAAAATGTCTGTGTCAAAAAGAAGAAAAGTTGACGTAGAGTGCAGAGTTTTCCAGGAAAAATGGACTGAGTATTATTTATTCACAGAGGTGAATACAAAACCAGTGTGCTTGGTATGTAATCAACAGGTTGCAGGGCTCAAAGAATATAATACTCAGCGCCTCTATGAGACTCATCATAAAGAAAAATTTCACAATTTGTATGGACAATTAAGAAAAGAGAAGATGAACGAATTGTTAGCTGATCTGAAGAAACAGCAGTCTGCATTTACGCGCAGCCGTGAGGTCAGTGATGGAGCAGTGAAAGCTTTGCAAACAAGTTGGTGCAAGCATCCAAGCCATTTTCTGATCGTGAACTTGTGAAAAAAATGCATGCTGAAGGCTACAGAAGTCGTGTGCCCTGAAAAGCAATCTGCCTTTGCCAACATTCATGTGGGGGGTTGGTTCAGGTTGTCAGATATAAAACGTATTCACTCAACTGTATAAAAATAAACCAGTTGTTTGAGAGTGAAATGCGTTTTATTTCAAATCCACTGGCCTCTCTGAATAAAACGTGTAATAATCTAGATCAGACTTGGGCATTTTACGGCCCGCGGGCCGCATCCGGCCCTTTGGTTCATTCTGATCGGCCCGCGTAAGGTTAATGAGAAGTTACAAAATAAACGTATTTTCTAATTTTACCTCATGCATGGACTGAATGTGCATTGCTTTTATTTTGAAGTTGTGTTCAACAAAAACGCAATGCGCGCGATGTGAACATGACATGAAATCCCACGAAACCTAATCCCGCGATAACTACTTCCGTAATTTGTCCAGATCAACCACAAACTTGTACGTCATTCTTCAAACGGTCCAGCCAATCACATCGTGTGACGTCACCAGCAGGCGCCGGAGCCGATCTCCGGCGAAAAGCAGCAAATGAGGTGATTAGACTACAAATGTGGGCATCATTATTATAATATAATGTATCTTGCTTGATATTTGGAGTAGAAAGACAATATTGTGATGTCTTTATTGTGTTTTGGGGTGAATGTGACTGGGAGGTTAAAAAAAAAAAAAAAAAAAAAAAAAAAAAGGTACAAACGTTCACATTTTGTTAACCATTGTTTTTGGGAAATTTGATTGAATAAATGACATTTTTTGTAAGGTAACCTCGTTTTTTCCAGACTCTTACCAGTCTTAGCAGCTTGTAAAAACAATTTATTGCTTTATATAAAGAAATACAATTAATATTATGCAGAATTTAGTTCAGCCTTTTGGTCCGGCCCTCCACAAAATTTTGTTTCTCTCATGTGGCCCCATGGAAAAAAATAATTGCCCACCCCTGCTCTAGATCCCTTGTGATCAGTGATTGTGTAGGCTACAAATGTAGGCTGAAGCATAAAGCATAGCCTACTGAAAAAACAATGCTAAAGATTTGGAGTTGACAAAGGTTATTTTGCAATTATTTTACTGGTCCAGCCCACTTGAGATCAGATGGGCTGTATGTGGCCCTTGAACCAAAATGAGTTTGGACACCCCTGATGTAGTATCTTGAACTGGGTCACGGTGAAGCAGGGGGAAAAAAAAAAAAAAAAAAAAAAAAAGAGAATTTAGGGCCACATGGCTCGAAATTCATTAACTGTTCTATTTAAAAAAAAAATAAGTCATACTGAGTACGGTAATCGTTGGTTTAGAACATGTAACAATGTCACCATGATGACTGTAAGGTCACTAGCCTGCAGGTCTTCATTTCTTCACTTACATGCTGTTCTTTCTGCATGCCCATATTTTACCAGGATGCTGAACGTGTGTTACGAAACCGTTAGCTCTGAAATCGACTGCATCATTATACGATTTTAACTAAACACAGTTGCAGTGTAGTGAACGGCATCTCTGCTTATCCAGACTGAAATCTGATCATACCTAATCTGCAAATCACCTCATGAAACAGGACAACCAACTTCTTGCCTTGGTCAAGTGGTTTTAAGCGCAAAAAATAAATAACCAACCCACGATTATATAGACGTATACAATTTTCTTTCCTTCCAATTTCAGTTCAGGCAGTGATGCGCCACTGAGATTATGCTGCAATATGTCAAAAGGGGTTTCGGTTGCCAAATGTGACTTGGAGGGATGTATTAGGGCCTCTGCATGCTCTTGCGACAAGGCTTTCGCAGATAGCTTTTCGCAGACAGTTGTAATTTATCGTTGAGCGGGGAGTAATAGGCGTGCGCGATGTTATTCACCGCCACAACGCAAGGGGGCGCGAAGTCGCGAAATCGCGAGGAGTAGTTGGTGGGTGTGGTTAGTGGAGTGTTTATCCTCCGGTTACTTATAATGACAAGAACTGGAGTCGTATAGATGTACGTACTTCCTCACTTCCTCGATCAACCGCTCTTCGTGCTGCTCCATCTTCGCTCGTGTTTTTAAAAATGGAGGTAGTGAAAACAAACCAAACCGGGAAAGTAGGGAAGCGGAAGTGCGTGTACAGCGCATGTAGAGTGGGCCAATCAGAGCTCTCGTCTGCGAGGCTTCTGCGGTGGTCACAATTTTTGGGAGGTGCGCGCAGAGCATCTGCGAAGGTTGGGGGGCTATGCAGACGCCATCTGCGACGTCATCTGTGAGGACTGCGTTGTCAGCATAAATTGGCCTTTAGAACACATTCTTAAAAATGTGACCAACCTCTTGAAGTGGTTTGAGCAATCAGAAGTTGGAAGAGAGAGGCGTATTGATTTGCTCCCCATGCATGTTTGCAGCAAACACTGCCAACAATGGAAGTATTTGCTTTGCTAAGACATCAAGAGCCAAATCACTGCCCATGTGTTCTCTTGCAGAATAAAAGGTTTCAAGTTCTACATTTACAGACCTGGTAGGCCATTACCATTAATTAAAAGCCACATTTAACATTAACAAGTAGGTTTCAATCAAACAAACAAACAAACAGTCACCACATGCACTAGAATCAATGGTGACCTTTCGATGCTGCTATGTGTTCAACGATCTCCGGTTATGTCTCATCTCATCTCATCATCTCTAGCCGCTTTATCCTGTTCTACAGGGTCGCAGGCAAGCTGGAGCCTATCCCAGCTGACTACGGGCGAAAGGCGGGGTACACCCTGGACAAGTCGCCAGGTCATCACAGGGCTGACACAGACAACCATTCACACCTACGGTCAATTTAGAGTCACCAGTTAACCTAACCTGCATGTCTTTGGACTGTGGGGGAAACCAGAGCACCCGGAGGAAACCCACGCGGACACGGGGAGAACATGCAAACTCCGCACAGAAAGGCCCTTGCTGGCCACGGGGCTCGAACCCAGACCTTCTTGCTGTGAGGCAACAGCGCTAACCACTACACCACCGTGCCGCCCCATCTCCGGTTATGTACATCAGGAAATTGTTAACCTGAAAATCTTGCATGGCAGCTTTCCTCATCCTCAAAACAACTCAGTCACAACCTACACGAATAACGTAATAAATAATTAACTATAACTAAATTAATCAGTTTTTAAAAAGGCACTGTTACTATCCATTTTGCCTGCATGAATAGTATCAAAGTACCCAGGACCTATCACACTGTTTACACTTTGAATGATGTGTCAGTAACACCCTGTACTGGGCTTGCACTCTGTCACACACACATGTTGAAGTCAGAAGGAGAGGTCTATCGTGGCACGCTACACTGGCTGTCCAAGCAGAACAGCACGGCACGGCAGACAATCTATAGTTCAAACAAGAGCGCAAAACTCAGACCTTGAAAAGATACAACAGAGTAAAATGTACTGTTGACTTGGCTCCCATACACCCAATCCAACTCCTGACAGGCTTCGTTGAGAAGTTGAATCAATCAGTGCCCATGACCTGGCGCTCTCAATTCCGCGCCCCCACCCGATTAACTTCAACAAAACCCTTGGCCTTACAAATATACTTTATTGCCCTGCAGCAACATTATAACTGCACAGCAACATAAATTCCTCTCTCTACATCTTAGAGATGTACACCATCTTTGCATCTGAAATAGTGCCCTACTTCTTTTTCCCTCTAATAAACTGCAGACTACATTATGGGTTGTTTTACAATCAGGGTACAAAGTTTGTGTCACAGGGGTCCAAAATTCAAATTGATTCAAACTGGTTCTTGTACCAGTTTTTAAGTGAAGGACAAGTTAAAGAACAGATTTCAGGTAATTTTTTGACATGTGTATGGTAGTTTTGTGTAGTCTGGTTAACACCAGACCATATCACAAGTGAAATATGGTCTGGAATCCGCCTATTGAATTTCTCGTAGGGGAGGTGTGGTTTACGATTGTCAACGGCCGTTTATTGGACGTTGCAAATGTCTATCATTTGGCGTATACGTAGCCCATGACCAATCATGGCAGTTGTACCCGGTGACGTAGTTAGAGCGACGAAGAAAGACTAACGCCAAACGCTGTTCTTTTTTTAAAACAAACTTTCGCTCTAAACTATTCAGAACAGTGTCTAAAGCTTGATCGAAAGTTTGGTTCGTATCGCTCGCCGCCATGTTAAATGTGATCCGTAAACAGTCCCAAATAAACTACAAGCTTCCGTTTGTCGAGTAGTACGCGTCACCGTCTTTCCACCCCTCCCCACTCTCTGATTGGCTCCCTAACTCAGGCGAGCCTTTAGACCATAGTTTCCATGCTGTCTTTTCAGATCGGACCGATTGTGCAAAGCGGCATGGGATTTCCCAGGCTAAGTTTTGTGTAATCTGCTATAAGATAAAGAAAAGTAACAAAAATGTTATCAAAGATTCCTTGTCAAAAAATAGCTGATAGAAATAAAATTCCAACAGTTAAGAAATTGTTAGTAGTCCATAACATTCACCTAATGTTATAGCATGTTCATGAACTATTTAGGTTTTTTTTTTCCTAAGTAAATTAAGTGTAGCTTTAAGCAGGGCTGGGAGAAACGAATGAAGTGATTCTCGGAGAGGACATTTTTTTTTGACAATTCAGAATCCACTACTTCCATAGTGCTTTTAAATATAAGGCTGTAAGCTTTGTGCTAGTTGTCTCTAATATTTATGTCCCAATATCTTGACCACATTTTAGGATGAAAATAATCATTTTAGATGTGTTATTTTATATTGAAAAATTAGCTGTCTCGGAGAGGACATTTTTTTTTTGACACAATTACATACTAATTTGATCAAAGTAGTCTGAAAACTTACTGGCATTCAACATTAAAACTTAACTGTTTCCAATGATATGGAACCAAATATTTGTTTTATGGTATAAAGAATGATTTAAGTGCATCCCTTCTGGAGCTACCTGTGGTCAAAAAAGCACTTTTTCTAAATGACACGAGTAATTTTGCTAAATATATGACATATATTGCCATACATTCACCAAAAAATAACGTCATCATTTTTTTTTTGCATGGTAAATAGAGCTATCACAGGGCTACAATAAACAACCAAGTTTATTTATGCCGCTTTTCCACTACCAACGCGGCTGAGTTGGGCTGAGCCGTGCCGTGCTGAGTCGAGCTGAGTGGGGCTGTTGGAGTTGCATTTCGACTACAACCGCACTGAACCGTGCTGGCTGGAAGTGGGTGGACCCATTGGGTGGAGTTAGCGAAAGTGGGTGGACGTCAGGTGATGTCGTTAGGCGACGCAAACAGTGACATCAGTGACCTTAAGCGGTAGTCTCACGACCCGGACAGTAAACAATAAACATGGAGGATACGAAGTCGTTAGTGTTGCTGGTCTTGGTGCTGTGGCTTGTTGTCGCCGACAACGCCAACAGATACTGGCAAGAGCGTATAGATGAGGCGAGGCGCATAAGGCTTCATAATTCTCGTAATTCTCCTTCTTCCGGGTTTACGGTGTTTCCAGATCCCAGCGTGCTCGCGGGGCGTGTGTGGACACTCCTCCTCACCAATCAGTGCACGGAGAGCGTCTGCTCACGCCCCTAGCCTCACTCAGCTCGGTTTGGCTCGCTTCAGCCCTACTCCAAAACCGTGCGAGTTTTGGGGGCTGAGCAGGGCTGAAGCGAGCTGAGTCGTGCTGTTCTTAGATAGTCGAAATGCGAGCCGTGTCGGGCTGAAGCGAGCTGAAAAAGGGTAGTGGAAAAGGGCCATTAGTCAAGCCTTTTGATATTGAAGATACTAAGTGTTAAATGTGATTTTTAGCTTGCGTACCCTGATTGTAAAACAACCCTTATGTCAGTGTTTCCCCTATCGTTATATTGGGGGACCCCAATGGGACTCTGCCGAACACACACACACACAGTTCTACTATAACAAAACTGCTCTGAGAGCACAATATCCCCCGCTGGCAACTATGCCATAACTCTGGTAAAATGCTATTTTGTTCAATTCGGTTGCAATATGCCTATTACCAACAAAGAATCCTGCCAAGTTTCATGAAATTCCTCCAAAAATTATGAGAGGAGTTGATTTCAGAAGGTGAGTAGCTTTCCTGGGACGGACATCACCATGACAATCCCCCTTCGGGCCTTTCAGCCAGAGGGGGATAATAAAAACTGTGAGGGAAGTTGATTTCAGAAAGCAAGCACACCTTAATGAAATTGCCACAGTATGCTGCAAGTTTGTTAATAAATCAAGGGCATAACTGTGGTAAAATCTGCCCAAATTAAACGAAATTTCAATATGCATAAAACTGTCATACCAAAGCCTTTTGCAAAGTTTGGTGAAATTCCTCCACAAATTGAGAGAGGACTTGATTTCAGAAGAACGTACACCCTCATAAAATTGTCAAAAGTACAAGTTATTTAATCAAGGGTCAAAACTCCTGGAAAATTTTCAAAAAAAAAAAATTTAAAAAAAATCGCAATAATGTGTATTACGGTCATATAACAAGGCCTTTTGCCAAGTTTTGGTGAAATTCCTCTACAAATTGCGAGAGGAGCCGATTTCAGAAGGTGAGCACTCTTCCCGGGACGGACGGATGGACATCGCCATGACATAATCCCCCTTCAAGCCTTTCGGCCAGCGGGGGATAAATATTATTCTAATTATTGTTCTAAAATAAATGTGAATACTTAAATTACTCCTTTAACTCTTTTTCCAGGTCCAAATGCTCTGTAATCGGAGATGCGAGGAGGGGTCCAGCAGGTGACCACCCTCATCCAGCACCCCCAAGAAAAGAAAAAACACCACACCCCCACAATAAACTTGGGGGAAACACTGTTCACTCTAAGGCCAGGTGGGCAGCACAACGGTATAGTGGTTAGCACTGTCACCTCACAGCAAGAAGGTTCTGGGTTCAAGCCCAGGGGCCAGCAGCAGCCTTTGTGTCAAGGCTGCATGTCCTCCCCGTGTTTGCGTAGGAACTGGCCACCCTACTGCTGCAATTCTGGCCAAGTCAACCAAGCATGGTTCGCCTCAAGCCCGGATCGGGCTCGGCAGTGATGACAAGGGCTGGCTTCTCAAAAGTTTTGAACAAGAAAACCCTTTGATCATTTATATATTTAAAAAAATTAATTAATTAAAATCCACGGGCTTCCAATTCCTTTATTTTTATGAACATAATCCAACTTCTCAAATATCAGGGACATCCAAGTGTCTACAATTATATTTTGGCTGTTTATTGAAGATTTTTATTCATAGCACACGTCCCATCGGACAGGCAGATCAGGATTTGACTTGTCTGGATCAAACATTTGGTTGTCCCGGACAATCGGGCTACAGTTAATGTTGAGCCCGGTCTTTGATTGTTGGGCATGCTGTCTGACCCCACTTCCCCTTTCTCCCCCCTCCCATACCGCAGGTTTCCACTGGAGCACAAAATAGAAGCGACAATACAATTATGAATGATCTGTGATGTCATGCGATTAAAGCTAGGTTTTCTTCTTGCACGATAATCATCCTAATTAAACATTGCGACAGATGTTCAAGACATAAGCGTTGACATGGTGATTTCTTTTGAACACCGGTGACTTAAATGTGCAAAATATTGCCTCGTCAGATTCTCGGGGGGGGGGGGGACACGACACCCCTCATGCAAGTTTTTACAAAATTTGCGTTTTTTTTTTTTTAAATTCGCATTTCCATTATCAAGTTCATAACATCAAACTCATTGAACTCCTCAAACTCAGGTTCATGGAAACCTGCCGTGAAACATGTGAAGCTAGCAAACTGCGTCTTTTCGAACTGTTCTTCAGAGTGTAGCGTTTTTATTCCTGAGCTTTCCGTTCACAGAACATCTTTTTCCACAAATTCTCACTAGATCAAGATTATTTCTTAGCTCTTGTCCTACAGGCCCACTGGGCTGCAGAGTTACTCCCAAGACACACCTGATCCACTTCAGATAAATCTTCATTATTGAATAATGATCTGAAGGCGGCGCATCTGGGAATAGGAAAAGCTTGAACTTCTGGAGGAAAGTCTCTCTCTAGAACTGGAATTAAGCAGTCCATTGTAAGATTTCATGAGCACTCTGGGTATCAGATCTCTCAAGTATCTGAAATACTATTACATTATTTAGGAGGTTTTTGCGATAATGGCGTTCCCTAACAGTGCTTTCCAAACATACAATGTCGCCTAATGTAGCACAGCCAATTAAAACAAGTGACCGCTCGAATAATTTCACTCCACTCCTTGCCTTTTCTGTTGTACGTCAAATTCTCCATCTTTGCTCATCCGAGTTTGTTTGGTTTACTGCTAAACAGTGGCTCATGGTGTGTAAACTAACTATTTCCATACCTACAGAGACAGGTTCGTTTCTCAGCGTCAGCAACGCTCATACACTCAACTCTCAGCCGCGTTTGTTTCTTGCTGTGCGCCAGAAACCTGAGTGACTAATGCTTACATGTTTACCAAGATTCTCTGGTAAGTGCCTTGTATAAATATCTGTGCACTTGCCCACCAAACATTGACTGGAAAACTTGGAGACTGTCCTAAAATTTTCAATCCAGCTTCATCTAACCAGCTGCTAAAACAAATTCATAATTGTGCCAGCTGTTTTCTAGCTCTCTTATTACTAACGGTTTCAGATGTTTAATTGCTTTACTGTTTCCCCCCCCCTCTCGAAAACCTTAAAAACCTGTCTAGTGTGTAGAAGTAATAGTGGGTTTTCATAAACACTTTCCATCTGCCAGCAGGGGGGGGGGCAGCGGCGAGATTTTTCACTTGTTCGGACCATAACCTTTTTATTACTGTGTATTGACTGTGTTATGATCATGATTATGCTTTCATGATTTATAATTTTTCAACAAAACTCAAACTTTAACTGTAATAATAAACAACGAGAGTGCTCAGAGAGCACAATACCCCCCCACTGGCAACTATGCTCCAACTCTGGTACTGAACTGAATGAAACTGCAATATATATGTGTATGATTGACATATAACAAAGAATCCTGTCAAGTTTCGTGAAATTCCTCCAAAAATTGTGAGAGGAGTTGATTTCAGAAGAACGTACACCCTCATGAAACCGTCAAAGTTATTTAATCAAGGGTCAAAACTTTGGGAAAATTTTCACAAACGAAATTAAATTGCAATACGCCTATTACCGTCATACAACAAGGCCTTTTGCCAAGTTTGGCGAAATTCCTCTACAAATTGTGAGAGGAGCCGATTTCAGAAGGTGAGCACCCTTCCTGGGACGGATGGACATCGCCACGACATAAGTCCTGAAGGGGGATTTCGGCCAGCGGGGGATAAAAATTATTCTAATTATTGTTCTAAAATAAATGTGAATACTTAAATATACATCCAATCCATTCAAAAATTGTGAGGAGTTGTTGATGTGAGAAGGCAAGCACACCTTCGTGAAATTGGGAAAGTACAAGGTTGTTAATCAAGGGCCACAACTCTGGTAAAATGTGACCGAACTGAACAAAATTACAATATGCGTACTACCGACATACAAGGCCTTTTGCAAAGTTTTGTGAAATTCCTCCACAAATTGTGAGAGGAGTTGATTTCAGAAGGAAAACATACTCATAAAATTGTCAAATAATTGTTAAATCAAGGGCTGTAACTCTGGTAAAATGTGACCTAATTTAACAAAATTACAATATGCGTATTACCGACATAAAGAATCCTGCAAAGTTTCATGAAATTCCTCCAAAAATTGTGAGAAGAGTTGATTTCAGAAGGTGAGCACACTTCACGGGATGGGACATCGCCACGACATAATCCCCCTTCGGGCCTTTTGGCCAGTGGGGGAGAAACACGATCCAGTGTCCCATTATGGCGAGTGTGTTGTTATAACCCATGACCTGATCTGCAGTTTTAAAAGTGCCATTCCACCATTGGATGTATTCTTTGGCATAAAATACAATGTATTTTGACAACATATATAAATGGTATCACTAGATAGAGAAATCTTTTAGCTTCAAAATGATAAACATAATTTTTTGACAATGACAAGTATATTACATTTTGCGACCAAAGTCACCTACCCTTTTAATTTCCGTGCGTGATGTCATCGGCAGGTTCCCCTTCTTGTGTACCATGTGACGTGGCACATATCAGCAATGGCGGATAGAACGTGATAAAAATAATACCAATAAATCTAGCTAATACCAATAAATCTAGCTAACTGAAAGATTAACTCAATTTTTCGCAATTTTTTTGGCCCCCATATACGAGGAGAAATGACTCTCTCACTTTGGGGGTTTCCTGGTCTAAAAATAGACCGACACGTGGTACACAAGAAGGGGAACCTGCCGATGACATCACGTTTCACTACCGCGCGGAAATTAAAAGGGTAGGTGACTTTGGTCGCAAAATTAATATACTTGTCGTTGTCAAAAAATTGTTTGATATCTCATTTTGAAGCTAAAAGATTTCTCTGTCTAGTCATGTTGTCATAAAATATGTTGTATTTTATGCCAAAGAATACATCCAATGGTGGAATGGCACTTTAAGAGTTAGACTCACCCAAACTCAAAACCTCTGGAGGAAATAAAAGTTAAATCTTGATTAATCCAGTAAAGCTTGAAGCATAAATTAATTGAAAGAAATGAAACTGAAAGAAAACAAGTTGGACATGATAAGGGTGACAATCATGTTGTGAATGAAAACAAACCATAACTGAGTTCAGCACTGTTGTAAAATTCCCACAAAATATTTTACAACGTTCATGATCGTTAATGTGTACCATACAAAAGAAAAATACAATGAATGTCCAAATGAAATAAACATCTATAAATTAGATATTATGATGTGGTTATTATTATATTTTATTAATTTATTATTATTATTTATTTATTTATTTATTTTACACACATCCCTGCTGTATTCTGCTTCCCTGGAATTTCATAAACAAGAACACTGCCAGATCG
Organism: Neoarius graeffei; assembly: GCF_027579695.1. Classification (NCBI taxonomy): domain Eukaryota; kingdom Metazoa; phylum Chordata; class Actinopteri; order Siluriformes; family Ariidae; genus Neoarius; species Neoarius graeffei. The sequence continues at coordinate 39,391,552 of NC_083591.1, read as the reverse complement.
AGGCGATTGAACTAGTTTTATTGGAACTTTGACGTAACTCTTGAATAATTACTATAAAAATGGGGATTTTCAACAAATATTCAACTTGTCCTGTCGGACAGGCAGATCAGGATTTGACTTGTCCGGATCAAACATTTGGTTGTCCTGGACAGTCGGGCTACCGTTAACGTCTTTGATTGTTGGGTATGCTGTCTGATCCCACTTCCCCTTTCTCCCCCCTCCCGTACCGCAGGTTTCCACTGGAGCACAAAATAGAAGCGACAATACAATTACGAATGATCCGTGATGTCACACGATTAAAGTTAGGTTTTCTCCTCACATGATAGTCATCCTAATTAAACGTTGCAACAGATCTCTAAGACATAAGCGTTGGCATGGTGATTTCTTTTGCACCCATGTGACTTAAATGCACAAAGGGTATTTCCATTTTGCGAAATATTGCTTTGTCGGATTGTCTGGGGAAGAGAAAACAAGCAAACAAAAACCCACACACCTCATGCAAGCGTATACATTTTTGCAAAATTTGAGTATTTTTTTTTTTATTCTTGTTTCCATTACTCAAAGTTCAGAATATCAAACTCGCTGAACTTCTCAAACTCCAGTTCATGGAAACCTGCCTTGAAACATGTGACGCTAGCTAACTGCATCTTGTCAAACCGATTTTCCATTACGCCACTCGGCGCAAAATTTAACATCTGGCTAACAACTGTGGTTGTAAAAGAACCAAAACACATAGGTGGGATTATGATCTTTATACAGTATTTATTCATTCAAGTCACATGGAAGACATTTCTGAACAAAAACAAACAATGACACGGCTGCATGGACCAAAATCTGGATTTGCAAATATTTCTAATTGTTTGTTTATTTTTTAAAATTCCATTATAACTGCCTTGTTATTAAGTAAACATACTGGCGGTCAAGAAGCCAGGGCTACACACAAACCATTAACATAATTGAATAACAGGTTTCATCACAAAGGAAAACACAGAGCCTGTTTTTATATTAAGCTGAGCGAGGCAGATCCATGCACAAGCTGCGGAAGAAGTGTTAACATGTTTTGTACGAGAACAAAAAGCAGTGTTGGACTCAGACATCTGGTTGTAAAATGCCAGAATGTCACATCCTGGTTAAAGGTTAAACCATATACACCATGTGGCTAAACTGAGAGTGACGTGACTAAAGCTTTAGCAAAGCCCGCCGACAAGCACAAAATAAAAATGATTCATCAAGATGATTCACCTGACAAGATTCAGAGAGACTGTGGGTGTGAGAGAGAGCGAGCACACAATAGAGGAAGAAAAAGGAGGTTCTTGACCAGTTTGTTACCTTACAAAACTGGAAGCATGAAATGATTAACGAAATGACTCCGCTCTTTTTAAAGCAGCTATGAAGTACAAAACGCATAGATGTGGAACAAAACTTCAAATGCCACGTGTACTACAGCGTCAGGTGTAATTATGGAGCGCTTGGCAACAACGTTTTCACCAAGTCAACAAACTCGCAGCAGATTTCTGGGCTCGAGGCTGATTAACAACCTGCTTCACAAAAGCTCAGACTGTCTCAGAGAGCAGGATCCTTATTCAAAACATTACAGTGAGTGCGTTTACATGCACATAGAGAAAATCGAATTTCTGCCGTAGCTCGACTGAAATCGAAAGTTCTAAATGCCATGGAAACACCTTAGCTCGTCTGAAATCGAACCGAACTGGATTTCTCGTAATCGAGCTACGTGACCTAGATTATGCGATTGTAGCCGAGCTACTTAGTGCATGTAAACCCTATCGAGCTACGTAGTCGAGCTACTTACTTCCCTTCCGGAAGTGACGAGACCACAAGCGGGAAACACAACAGCCTCGGTCGGCATGACAACAGTAGTAGTAGCGAGCAGCAGAAGAGGTCAGGAGGAACAAGGAGACAAAAAAACAAAAACAATTGAACTTTGTGTGTGTTTATTAAGACACAAGTTAAATTGTAAGCAAAAAAATGGACTTTAGAAAAATATACAATTGTGCAAAATAAGTTGTCTTACAAAACAGTGGTCTGCGCAGGACAGTTTGTAGCCAACAGGTGGCAATGACATGTGGTGTGAATGTAAAGTGGAAAATCACTCCTCCTCTTCATGACGACAACTGGAAGTGTACCAACACGATGGGGTGTGTAGCGCCACCTGTGGCTCGGGTGCACAATGTACCTCACACAATAGCTCGATTTCCTTGTGTGCATGTAGGATTGGATTTCTCTGGCACCCCTGCTGGGACCCTTTGCTCGATTACCGACAGTAGCTCGATTTGGATGTGCATGTAAACGCACTGAGTTTACACAGCTCAGAGGACTCTGATTGTTTTACACTACTGTGGATGGCCACCAAAAGGGTTACACCATCTCTCTCCCTCTCTCACACACACACACACACACACACACACACACACACAATACAAAGCTTGTAATGAAAGCAAGAACAGATTTTGTGGGGAATAAAATCAAACCCGTCTATTTTGTTGAGATGAAATGAAGTTTAAAAGTTGAAGTTTGTGTGACACACACACACACACACACACACACACACACACACACACACACAGGGTTAGTCAAAATTATGTTAACACGAATGGATTATTTTTCTCCTGAATGTGTGGTGCGCCGTGACTGCTGCTGGTGTACTTTTTTGACACCCCAACAGTGACGTCAGACGTCTACTTACAGATGGTGCAGCAGTACACCACTGATAAACTTCCATTACAGATCCGATTGGCGGGGTATTTCCAACAGGATGGTGCACTGCCGCATTTTGGCCGTACTATTCATGCTCATCTCGACCACACATTTCCAGGTCGATGGATAGGTCGCGGTGGACCGCTGCCGTGGCCTCCACACTCCCCTGATTTGACGCCCTGTGATTTCTGGTTATGGGGTATGGTGAAGGAGTACGTGTACAGCAGGAAAGTTCATGACATCAGTGACAGGATGAAGACTGTGGCATCAGCTATTCCCAAGAAATGTGTATCCGGGCTTTAAAAATGGTCCTGTTGCTCGCTGGTTTTTGTGTGCTGAACATGATTGCGAACAAGTTGAGACTGTCCTATAAATCATCTTGCATACGCGCATTATTTATATATATATATATATATATATATATATATATATATATATATATATATATATATATATGCTATGTTTTGTGAATGTGTTTTCTATCATTGAAGTGTTAACATAATTTTGACTAACCCTGTGGGCAAGAGATTTTTTTTCGCGGTGCGGTTTCCATCAAATCCTGTGCTCTGATTGGCTGGCAAGCGGGTCCGTATCCGACAATACAGACCCCAGTTACAGACCTCTGGCGACTCGTTCATTCACAACAACAAACATAGCATTTTTTTGTCAACATTTATCTTTTTTAATAAGATTTATTTATAAGATTACCAAAAATCTTATACATTTTTGCCAGCATTTCTCAGAATAGCATTAATTTTACATCACGGATGGCGACAACAGTCTTCACAGAGAAAGCGAGTTTTACTACCCTGAGGAAGAAAAAATAAAAGAAAACATTTCATGAGAAAGCTAAAAACCTGTAACTAATTGCTAAACGCCGAGCAAAAACATGGCTGAATCCTGAATGACTCAATTTTGTATAAATGGGGGGGGGGGGGGGACACGGGACTACATAGGCGGCAAAATGTAGTTTTTTTTCCTGCCATGGAAGTGCACTTGTATACCGAGGAGGAAGCCATTTGCATAACAACTGTGAATGATTCAAAATGGCGGCTCGGCTTTCCCCTTCGGGCGCTCTCGTTTTCTGTTAGAATTTGGTTAAGAAAAAATATTTACCAGCTTAAGGTCGATCCGTATGGTGAAATACCGTGACCTCGGCCTTGAATACTGACCTCGGCCCAGAGGGCCTCGCTCAGTACTTTCAAGACCTCGATCACGGTATTTCACGATACACACACACACAAAATAAATAAAATTTTTTGAAAACACCCTATATTTATATACATTTCAAAAATTAACATTTCACAAACTAATATTTTTGCCAGTTCTCGTTCAACGGACCTCAAACTTTAACAGCATGTGTGGAAGCAGGTCAAAATTACGTTTTTTTTTTAAAAATCTTTTTAGGCATAGAAATGCCATTCACTGGAAAAGAAAAGGAGTTGTGTGTTAGAGTACGCTCGAACAAGACACTGCAGCGTGCATTTATAAGAGAATTCTCTAAAAACGCACCAACTGCAATGCAGATTTGGACACGGCACAAAAAGTTCAAAGAGGAAGGCTGTCTTGTCTGTGTGCGCGCGTGCCGTGGTCTCAGGCGGCGTGAATACTGAATTTGTGAAATCGTTCATGGAATCCACATACCTTTGAATTTCTCATTCAAATTTTGAGGAATAAATCTTACATTGCTCAACATTAAGCCTGTTCAGTTTCATTTGACTAGACTATGTAGTTTCTGGGATATTTACAGCTCAAATATCACATTTTTTGAAACACCCTAATAGATAAATGTGTATATGTAAAGTGTGTGTAGAATATTGTGACCGATCTCTGATTTTGGGAAACAGGAGAGTTTTTATTTGTACACACTTTTCAGTGACTTTCACCAAACACACCAAAAAAAAAAAAAACCACGCGACTGGGTTATCACCACTCTCTCTCTCCCTCCCTCGTTCCTGACTGTCTATAAGACTCAGAGAGACCCAGGTTAATAGACAGCCAGTAATTTGACACAGGTGCACCTCATCACGTTACCTGCCGGTTCAACCTGCCTCCTCGCCGTTCACAGCCGACGCCCGACCACGCCCCTGCTGCCACAAATATCTATTTCACACACTTTTTTTAAATGACTTCCACATTATCAAGTCAGTTAAAAAAAAAAAAGTTCCAAACATTCGTTTTCCAGCACTCCAGCACCAAATTAAACCGGGGGGGGGGGGGGTATCTGAGCAGCATATTACATAAAGAGACCACTTTTCAGAGTTTACAAAAATAAAACCATAATGAAGGCTACTGGGTTTTTGTGCAAAACTAAGATGCAAGTGTGACAAAGTGTGCAGAAGAACTGGGGCTGGTTCTGTAAAATGCTCAGTAAAATCTACAGCTCATTTCCTTATAAAACTGCACTCATTTTACCGCAGACTACTACTATTATTTTTTTTTTAAACCAAAGGGTTGTCTCACACCAAATACTGACTGTTTCATTTATTATAGCTTACTGATTACAGTAAGTATGTTGAAATATGGGGCGGCACGGTGGTGTAGTGGTTAGCGCTGTCGCCTCACAGCAAGAAGGTCCGGGTTCAAGCCCCGTGGCCGGCGAGGGCCTTTCTGTGCAGAGTTTGCATGTTCTCCCCGTGTCCGTGTGGGTTTCCTCCGGGTGCTCCGGTTTCCCCCACAGTCCAAAGACATGCAGGTTAGGTTAACTGGTGACTCTAAATTGAGCGTAGGTGTGAATGTGAGTGTGAATGGTTGTCTGTGTCTACTGTATGTGTCAGCCCTGTGATGACCTGGCGACTTGTCCAGGGTGTACCCCGCCTTTCGCCCGTAGTCAGCTGGGATAGGCTCCAGCTTGCCTGCGACCCTGTAGAACAGGATAAAGCGGCTACAGATAATGAGATGAGAGGTTGAAACATGGTTCTTTCTATGATGAGGTTACTACTTTGTGACATACTACTCAATTTAAAACAGCAAAGAGCGCTTTAAATATGGATTATAATTAATAGTTATATTCCCCTGGTATATACACATCATAAGGAAGAGATGACTCTCCCGCTGTGGTGTGCAGGAGGCCACACTGAAAACCGTCAAAATCTGGCGTCACACTTGTAACCTGAATACTAATTTTTGAGCCAAGAAATTTACAAAAATAGTCAGCGTCATGATTTCTCATAGGGATATAATATAGGAACTCTTCTTATTCGAGAATAAAAATTTCAAATATCATGCAGGAAAATTTTTTTAAAAATGCATAAATTGGCACCAACTGTTATATATAGGTGATAACACTAAAATGTACCTTGTAAGGTTGTTATTTAACCTGAGAAACACCCAGAGGGGGGGAGGGAAAAAAAGAAAAAAAAAAAACCACGCCCCACCTTTATTCATAAAATATTTATGAACTGAAACTGCAGGGAGTCACTGGTGCGCAACGCCTGTAACATGATCGTAATTTTGTTGGACAGACTACAACTTTTACTTACCTTACCGCCATTATATGCATCCTGGATGTTTCGCACAGTGACCTCACATCACGAGTGTGTCTGAAGATCCCCATGACCTTGTTAGCCCAGTCTTAACACTTCCGAGGAGGAATTAGTGGGCACCTGCTTTGCGTGTAACAGTTGGACGGAGGATCACGACCGCACATTTAAATCCAAATAAAAAGACAAATGTGTCAGAATTTGTTTGCCAAAAAAAAAAAACAAACCACTCGACAGCACTCAGATTTAAAACACGCATACGTACGGTTTTTATTTAATTTTAAAAATACCCTTTTAAAAACACTATCTGAACGATCGTAACTTACAGTGGTGCTTGAAAGTTTGTGAACCCTTTAGAATTTTCTATATTTCTGCATAAATATGACCTAAAACATCATCAGATTTTCACACAAGTCCTAAAAGTAGATAAAGAGAACCCAGTTAAACAAATGAGACAAAAATATTATACTTGGTCATTTATTTATTTATTGAGGAAAATGATCCAATATTACATATCTGAGTGGCAAAAGTATGTGAACCTCTAGGATTAGCAGTTAATTTGAAGGTGAAATTAGAGTCAGGTGTTTTCAATCAATGGGATGATAGTCAGGTGTGAGTGGGCACCCTGTTTTATTTAAAGAACAGGGATCTATCAAAGTCTGATCTTCACAACACGTGTTTGTGGAAGTGTATCATGGCACGAACAAAGGAGATTTCTGAGGACCTCAGAAAAAGCGTTGTTGATGCTCATCAGGCTGGAAAAGGTTACAAAACCATCTCCAGAGAGTTTGGACTCCACCAATCCACAGTCAGACAGATTGTGTACAAATGGAGGAAATTCAAGACCATTGTTACCCTCCCCAGGAGTGGTCGACCAACAAAGATCACTCCAAGAGCAAGGCGTGTAATAGTTGGCGAAGTCACAAAGGACCCCAGGGTAACTTCTAAGCAACTGAAGGCCTCTCTCACATTAGCCAATGTTCATGAGTCCACCATCAGGAGAACACTGTGGACAGATGAAACCAAAATAGAAATTTTTGGTTTCAATGAGAAGCGTTATGTTTGGAGAAAGGAAAACACTGCATTCCAGCATAAGAACCTTATCCCATCTGTGAAACATGGTGGTGGTAGTATCATGGTTTGAGCCTGTTTTCCTGCATCTGGGCCAGGACGGCTTGCCATCATTGATGGAACAATGAATTCTGAATTATACCAGCAAATTCTAAAGGAAAATATCAGGTCATCTGTCCATGAACTGAATCTCAAGAGAAGGTGGGTCATGCAGCAAGACAACGACCCTAAGCACACAAGTTGTTCTACCAAAGAATGGTTAAAGAAGAATAAAGTTAAATGTTTTGGAATGGCCAAGTCAAAGTCCTGACCTTAATCCAATCGAAATGTTGTGGAAGGACCTGAAGCGAGCAGTTCATGTGAGGAAACCCACCAACATCCCAGAGTTGAAGCTGGTCTGTACGGAGGAATGGGCTAAAATTCCTCCAAGCCGGTGTGCAGGACTGATCAACAGTTACTGGAAACGTTTAGTTGCAGTTATTGCTGCACAAGGGGGTCACACCAGATACTGAAAGCAAAGGTTCACATACTTTTGCCACTCACAGATGTGCAATCTTGGATCATTTTCCTCAATAAATAAATGACCAAGTATAATATTTGTCTCATTTGTTTAACTGGGTTCTCTTTATTTACTTTTAAGACTTGTGAAAATCTGATGTTTTAGGTCATTTATGCAGAAATATAGAAAATTCTAAAGGGTTCACAAACTTTCAAGCACCACTGTACAAAGACCACAAACGATATTTTTTGTTTTTATTTCTGTTTATTCTCACTCATGCTACACAACCACACAAAACTGGCATATGCAACCCCTTAAAGAGCGAGCCACATTTCGTTTCCTTATTTTTAAAGCCATTTTTGGTCTACAGCATTTCTTTACATGTACCTAATACTTCTGCATACAGTACTGTGTGCGCACGCATGTGGTGTGTGTAATATTATAAAATAATCTCAAAATGTGTCAGAAAAAGTGTAGTTATAAATTTGATCACGGTGTAAATGTTAGATTGTCTGATTGCCAACTTGATGGGTTAAGATTTGTACATTTTAAAAGGAACAAAAAAAGGCAGGACATCTCACTAAAACATTTTTAGACAAGGGCACTTGGTAGATTGCATACCTCTGCCAAACCACAGATTAAAATATCCTAGTTAACATCTGGATTACATACATATCCAGATTTGCATCAAAATCTAAATCGATTGTTCCTTGGCTAGAGCTGGGCGATATGGCCTTAAAAAAAAAAACCTTCGATTTTTTCACAAAAAACCCGATTTTCATAGATTTTTTCCCCCCTACTAAAAATCAAACTACAGATGACAAAGAAATGGTTCAAAACAAGTTTCACCTTTATTTTGTTTTCACTTAAATTTCCCCTTTGGGGTTAAAGCACAACCAGAAACCAAAAAGAAGCCAAAAAACAAGCTTGGAGATAACATCGCGATAGCATCTGTGACTGCCTTCCACCGTGCCCCAGTCTTATCATAAGGCAAACAGTTTGAAAATGTGTCAGGGATGGTTTCTTGCTTTACTGTGGATGGTGCGCTTGTGCTGGGGCTGTGTTCGTTCCGCTGGGAGCAGCGCTTCTCCCACTCCGCTGCATGCTTCTGTTTAAGGTGTTGGAATAAATTCGTCGTGCTGCTTCCTTTGGAAGCAACCGCTTTCAAAAACACACCTTACAACGAGGACTTGTTTGGTCTGCGTCCGACGTCGTTACTCCTTTCTTGGGCACAAGCTGTGGCTTCCCCCCAATCGCTGCCATGTTTGTGTGTGTCTATGGCAAGCGTGCAGGACGAGGGCTATAGTGTCAGTGCCCGATCCGTCCCTGCTGCCCGATCCGTTCTGCACATGCACAGAGGGGAGGGTCGGTGGCGGAAGTTAAAACCGAGAGAAAACGGATTTTCATTAAAAAAAAAAAAAACCACCTACATTGTCTTTAACTGTAAATTTGAATTCTCATCTCATCTCTAGCCGCTTTATCCTGTTCTACAGGGTCGCAGGCAAGCTGGAGCCTATCCCAGCTGACTATGGGCGAAAGGCAGGGCACACCCTGGACAAGTCGCCAGGTCATCACAGGGCTGACACATAGACACAGACAACCATTCACACTCACATTCACACCTACGGTCAATTTAGAGTCGCCAGTTAACCTAACCTGCATGTCTTTGGACTGTGGAAGAAACCGGAGCACCCGGAGGAAACCCACGCGGACACGGGGAGAACATGCAAACTCCACACAGAAAGGCCCTCGCCGGCCACGGGGCTCGAACCCGGACCTTCTTGCTGTGAGGCGACAGCGCCAACCACTACACCACCGTGCCGCCCTGTAAATTTGAATTAATCGATAAAATCGATTTATCGCCCAGCTCTATCCTTGGCCCATGACCCACCTTTCCTCAAAATTTCATCCAAATCCGTTCTCTACTTTAAGTTACATTGGGAAAAGAATAAACAAAAATTAACAGGAGGCGAAAACATAACCTTCAACAAAAGTTGGCACTGGTAATAAAACCAGCGAACCCCAATGACCGACACAGTTCCTCTGCTTCTGATGGATTACACATTTTGCCTAACTGACTACAAGATAAAAAAAGTCATCCAGGTTTCAGTTGTGTATGCTCATGGTTAAAAGTTAAGCAAATAAGGTTCTGGATGACCAATCGCGTCCCAGGATTCCCAGCTCAAATCCCATGACCTGCCGCTGTTGGGCCCCTGGGCAACGCAGCTAGCCGTGTGTGCTTGATGGACATGGGCTCACAGCCGACTCTGTGCTCCGACTCCAGCTTGCTACAAAGCAGTGAATTTCATTGTACCACATTTGCATATGTGACAAACGCTGCTCTTCTTTCTCACCCTGATCAAGTTTCCATGTCAAAGTTTCCCTTTGTTACTCAAAAGGTACTGCACAGCCCTAATACCTACAATACCCCCACCACCACCGGGCAGTCCGATACCTACAAACATCGTGATTTACACCATGACACTGTTGAATTCTTGAAAGTCATTGCTCCGAAGGTGTTGGTTAAATTTTCTATCATGACTGCAAACCACGATTAATGCACAGATAATTATATATTAATAATAATTAATGCAGAAGATAATAAACATCAGCGCTGGATCAGGGAGGCCATGGAGATCCGAAAGCGGAGCCCGAGGACCATCAACCGGGATGAGGGAGCATACATGCTCTCCCATACCTGGAGTGCTATTTTGCAGGGGACGAACAGACAGTAGAAGGCATGACCGACCTGTCAAACCAGACAGGGGGGGGGGGGGGTCGTAGCTCGGGTGGCTGGGGCGCTGTGCCGTGGGTCTGGCCCCGGCCCGAGGTCATTTCCCGATCCCTCCCCGTCTCTCTCTCCCGCTCGTTTCCTGTCTCTGCACTGTCCTGTCCAGTGGAGGTGAAAAGGGCCCAAAAAAAAAAAAAAAAACCCAGACAGGAAGGTCACGCCTTCGGAAACATCAGCTGATAAGATGCGTCACCAACAACATCCGGTGACACTCTGAGGAAGACGACAGTTACGTACGTCGAAACATGTCAGGTAAACAAACCTAAAACTAGATGTCTGATAAAGAAAAAAAAACCTAACCACACGATTAATGCAAATCATAGGTTTATATTAAAATGCGCTCGATCTAATACCGGCAGCCGTTACTATGGAAACGATATTCACATGGACTAGTATGGTCGTCTTTCCATGTAGTCTCACTTTTTTTTTTTTAAATCTCCATTTATTATTAAACATTTATAGGAGGAGTCTCCAGTGTCACTTTCGAACAGTCTGTAGGTTTTCCAGCATGATTGCACATTTGCATTTTCTTAAAATTCACTTTGTGCATGCGAGAGAGAGATGGCTAGTGAGTGAATGTTTAATCGCTGCTATATCAAATCACAGAATGCCAATTTTTGTGGACGTTAAACAACATTAAATGTAACCAAATGGATAAAACAAAAACCATACAAATCAATCAATCATTCTTTAATAATTAAAAAAATAATCCATCCATCATTGGTGAATTGCTGTAGTATAAGTACAGTAAAACAGTTCGGGACATATCACATCCCATTGACTAAATAATATCGGCTTTTCTTCGTGGTATATCCAGGACTCGTGCCCTAATTTTAAGGGCTCGTGACTCGACTCTGACTCGTGCATTAACTGCATTAGGACTCGGAAAATGGAGACGAGGACTTGGATTTTTTTCTTTTGCTAACATGCCATAATAATTTGCCACAAGATATTTATATCTACATTAATTTTGTACTAATTTCATGTAAGAGGGTCACACCTGCACGTCTTGCTGCGTGCATCAGATAAATTCTCGGGCGCACTCTGGACAGCGCGCATGCCAAACAGACTCTCGCGCATGCGCCGTAAACAACTCGCACCTGCACAGGATTAAGGTGCAATCAGTGTGCAAATAAAAAAAAAAAAAAACACACTTAAATTTGTGAAGTATTGAGTTGCGCTGCCGACACATTACCGAGCCTTATTTCCTTGTTTGGTTTCCTGATCCCTGATTTCCTGTTTCTTGTCTTTGATTCTGCCGAGTGTACAATAGCCTGTTTGTGCCTCGCTCGACCTATTGCCTGTTTCACCATTTTACGATTTTGCCTGCTGTTCTGGATTGTTTATCTGTCTTCACTTGGATTAATAAACACACCTTCTACACTTACATCCATCTCCCAACCATCTCTGACAGAATACTTTGCTCTCCCTGATAAAGAGAAACACATTCACCTGTTTATACGTCATGTTCAGGAACAAACTAATGTTAATGGTGCTAAAACAACCACCGTCAAATGGTGCGGTTGGAGTCTTGTTCTCGGACCAATAGTGGACTCGACTCGATTTTTTTTTTTTTAAATGACTTGGACTTGAACACTGGGGACTCGAGACTGGACTCAAACTCACGGTTTAGTGACTCTACTACAATACTGTTATACACACACACACACATTCTGTTAGGTCAGAGATTCACCATCTCTTCCTCTTGCTCCAACCAGAGCGATCACCCTCTCGCAGATCGGTCCCCCCGTGTCACCCAGAGCTCTGGGGCGAATCGTGAAGCCAGACAGGAACCCAAAAATTAGTTTCACAGTCTTTATTCACAATCCGCCAGAAAACGAAAAAACAACAGGAGAGACACACACACACTTTTATATATATATATATATCTCGTCTCGTCTTCTTCCGCTTTATCCGGGACCGGGTCGCGGAGGCAGCAGTCTAAGCAGGGAAGCCCAAACTTCCCTTTCCCCAGACACCTCGGCCAGCTCCTCGGGAAGAACACCGAGGCGTTCCCAGGCCAGCCGAGAGACATAGTCCCTCCAGCGTGTCCTGGGTCTTCCCCGGGGCCTCCTCCCGGGGGGACATGCCTGGAACACCTCCCCAGGGAGGCGTCCAGGAGGCATCCGAAAAAGATGCCCGAGCCACCTCAGCTGATTCCTCTCGATGTGGAGCAGCAGCGGCTCTACTCCGAGCTCCTCCCGAGTGACTGTGCTTCTCACCCTATCTCTAAGGGAGCGCCCAGCCACCCTGCGAAGGAAACTCATTTCGGCCGCTTGTATCCGCGATCTTGTCCTTTCGGTCATTACCCAAAGCTCATGACCATAGGTGAGAGTCGGAACGTAGATCGACCGGTAAATTGAGAGCTTCGCCTTTTGGCTCAGCTCCTTCTTCACCACAACGGACCGGTAAAGCGACCGCATCACTGCGGAGGCTGCACCGATCCGCCTGTCGATCTCACGCTCCATCCTTCCCTCACTCGTGAACAAGATCCCGAGATACTTAAACTCCTCCACTTGAGGCAGAACTTCTCCACCAACCTGGAGAGGGCAAGCCACCCTTTTCCGGTCGAGAACCATGGCCTCGGACTTGGAGGTGCTGATTCTCATCCCAGCCGCTTCACACTCGACTGCAAACCGCCCCAGTGCATGCTGAAGGTCCTGGTTTGAAGAAGCCAACAGGACAACATCATCCGCAAAAAGCAGAGATGAAATCCTGTGGTTCCCAAACAGGATTCCTTCTGGCCCCTGGCTGCGCCTAGAAATTCTGTCCATAAAAATTATGAACAGAACCGGTGACAAAGGGCAGCCCTGCCGGAGTCCAACATGCACTGGGAACAGGTCTGACTTACTGCCGGCAATGCGAACCAGACTCCTGCTCCGTTCGTACAGGGACCGGACAGCCCTTAGCAAAGAGCCCCGAACCCCATACTCCCGAAGCACCCCCCACAGAATACTACGGGGGACACGGTCGAATGCCTTCTCCAGATCCACAAAGCACATGTGGACTGGTTGGGCAAACTCCCATGAACCCTCGAGCACCCTATGAAGGGTATAGAGCTGGTCCAGTGTTCCGCGACCAGGACGAAAACCGCATTGTTCCTCCTGGATCCGAGGTTCGACTATTGGTCGAATTCTCCTCTCCAGTACCCTGGAGTAAACCTTCCCTGGGAGGCTGAGAAGTGTGATTCCCCTATAATTGGGGCACACTCTCCGGTCCCCTTTCTTAAAAAGAGGGACCACCACCCCAGTCTGCCACTCCAGAGGCACTGTCCCTGACCGCCACGCGATGTTGCAGAGGCGTGTCAACCAAGACAGCCCCACAACATCCAGAGACTTGAGATACTCAGGGCGGATCTCATCCACCCCCGGTGCCTTGCCACCGAGGAGCTTGCAAACCACCTCAGTGACTTCGGCTTGGGTAATGGACGAGTCCACCTCTGAGTCATCAGCCTCAGTCTCCTCAGTGGAAGACATGACGGTGGGATTGAGGAGATCCTCAAAGTATTCCTTCCACCGCCCGACAATGTCCCCAGTCGAGGTCAACAGCTCCCCACCCGCACTGTAAACAGTGTTGGCAGAGTACTGCTTCCCCCTCCTGAGGCGCCGGACGGTTTGCCAGAATTTCTTCGAGGCCGACCGATAGTCCTTCTCCATGGCCTCCCCGAACTCCTCCCAGTTCCGAGTTTTTGCTTCCGCAACTGCCCGAGCTGCAGCACGCCTGGCCTGCCGATACCCGTCAGCTGCCTCGGGAGTCCTGGAGGTTAACATGGCCCGATAGGACTCCTTCTTCAGCTTGACGGCATCCCTTACTTCTGGTGTCCACCACCGGGTTCGGGGATTGCCGCCACGACAGGCACCGGAGACCTTGCGGCCACAGCTCCGAACAGCTGCATCCACAATGGAGGTAGAGAACATGGTCCACTCAGACTCAATGTCCCCCGCCTCCCTCGGAAGCTGGGAAAAGCTCTCCCGGAGGTGGGAGTTAAAGACCTCCCCGACAGAGTGCTCGGCCAGACGTTCCCAGCAGACCCTCACCATACGTTTGGGCCTGCCAGGTCTGTCCAGCTTCCTCCTCCGCCAGCGGATCCAACTCACCACCAGGTGGTGATCAGTTGACAGCTCAGCCCCTCTCTTCACCCGAGTGTCCAAGACATAGGGCCGGAGATCAGATGAAACGACTACAAAGTCTATCATTGACCTCCGACCTAAGGTGTCCTGGTGCCACGTGCACTTATGGACACCCCTATGCTCGAACATGGTGTTCGTTATGGACAAACCGTGACTAGCACAGAAGTCCAATAACAAAACACCACTCGGGTTCAGATCGGGGAGGCCGTTCCTCCCAACCACGCCCCTCCAGGTGTCACTGTCATCTCCCACGTGAGCATTGAAGTCCCCCAGTAACACAATGGAGTCCCCAGTCTGAGCACCCCTCAGTACCTCTCCCAGGGACTCCAAGAAGGCCGGATACTCTATACTGCTATTTGGGCCATAGGCACAAACAACAGCAAGAGCCCTCTCCCCAATCCGAAGGCGCAGCGAGGCGACCCTCTCGTTCACTGGGGTAAACTCCAACACATGGCGGCTGAGCTGGGGAGCTATAAGCAAGCCCACACCAGCCCGCCGCCGCTCACCACGGGCGACTCCAGAGAAGTGGAGAGTCCAGCCCCTCTCGAGGAGCTGGGTTCCAGAGCCCAAGCTGTGCGTGGAGGTGAGCCCGACTATCTCTAGCCGGTACCTCTCAACCTCCCGCACAAGCTCAGGCTCTTTCCCCCCCAGCGAAGTGACATTCCATGTCCCAACAGCCAGCCGCTGTGTCCGGGGATCAGGTCGTCGAGGCCCCTGCCTTCGACTGCCACCCAATCCACATTGCACCAGTCCCCTACTGCTACCTCTGTGGGTGGTGAACCCACAGGAGGTCGGGCCCACGTCACCTCTTCGGGCTGAGCCCGGCCGGGCCCCATGGGCAAAGGCCCGGCCACCAAGCGCTCGCATACGAGCCCCAACCCCGGGCCTGGCTCCAGGGTGGGGCCCCGGCTGCGTCATCCCGGGCGACGTCACGGTCCTTGGATTTCTCTCCATAGGGGTTTTGGTGAACTGCTCTTAGTCTGGCCTGTCACCTAGGACCTGTCTGCCTTGGGAAACCCTGACAGGGGCATAATGCCCCCGACAACATAGCTCCTAGGATCATTCAAGCACACAAACCCCTCCACCACAATAAGGTGGCAGTTCAAGGAGGGGATATATATATATATATATATATATATATATATATATATATATATATATATATATACCGTAAAATACCAAATAATAGCCGAGTTCCAATTAACCGCCGAGTTCCCTTTAACGGCCGGGTGTACGCGTGTGTTGTGACAAATAAAGGCCGGTTCCGAATACTCGCCGGGGTCTAAAAAAAAAAGCGTCCGAACGTTCTATCTAGAATCTTGAGGCCCAGCACTTTTCTGGTTTTCTGGTGTTTAAACGATTTTGCATTGCATAGTTTTCTACCGAAACAATATGAATGAATGAATGAATGAATGAAAAATGAAATTATTTCTATAATACTGTTTACAACATTTTGTTACGTGATAATAAACATGCCATTTCAATGTTATAATCTTGGTCTACCGTAATATTTCTTGAGGAATGCAACTCCGTAACTTCTGACAGATGTCTTAGCCAATTACGTTTGACATGGGTGTGTGGGATATCACTTACGTCATCGAATGAGGAATACTCCTTTGGGTATACCCAACGAAAGCCAGCGTGTGTGGTGACATTGAGGACTGCGGGTTTCCAAGGTTGGACTGCTGCTTCTGTTAAACGACCTAAATTGCCGAATGCATGCGTCAAAGCACACACTGAGTTTTATTAAAGACCTTATACCATTCCACTTGCCCTTACCCATTCGGATCTGGAGACGCTTTACAAAAAAGGTGAGAGCGTTCTAACATGCATTTCAGTCTGCTCGCGGCCAATCTAATCCAAGGGGCCTTTTCAACAAGTAATCTGTCGTGCAAGTTGGGCAGAAGCACGCGTCAGGCAGGCAACATGTAGGCCTACAAGTCAGTAACCTATTCAACTAACTTTCATCCGAACTTTAAGTTTTCTACGGGGTCGAGCCACCGTACCAACTCACTCGGGGAATAGGCTCATATCGGCCAAATAGGGAGACGTCTTGGAGAGAAACGTGAGAATGCAAGATGACAGTATGTAGCCACTGCAGGTCACTTATTTTTCAGCATAAGAAAAAACCCTTTGGTTTGACACTTCGCACCCTAATTATGTTGCTTCAACGTCGCGCCCTCCATGCAATTTCAGATTGACAGACATCACGAAGCGCAAAGGGTGGAGGCTGCATGGGTGAGGGTGATAGCAAGTGACCATAACTTTGCAGAGTAATTAAATCACAGTGCTGCGCACAGACAATGGTGTGGTTTCTTGATTATTTTGTAAAGCATGCGCTTAACTAGTCATTAACAGGAAAAGGTGTGTGATTTATCCTTTATCCACCCCGACTGTGCCATGCGAAGATGCATTCTGGCGTCTTCAAAATTCCCCGAAGTCGGCACCGTGCTATCTGTAATCTAACTCTAAACAAACTAAGTTATACTGGTTAAAAGTAGGCCTATCTGAGAATGATTTTTCCCCGTTTTGAGGTAGATTTTGGGGAAGGTGTTTGTGAAGAAGGAATTAATCGCCTGTTCCAAATAGCCGCCTAGTCTCTAATACGCGCCGGGTCTCTTACGTGATTGAGACAAATAATAGCCCGGGCTATTATTTGGTATTTTACGGTATATATATATATATATATATATATATATATATATATATATATATATATATATATATATATATATATATATATGTGTGTGTGTGTGTGTGTGTGTGTGTGTGTGTGTGTGTGTGTGTGTGTGTGTGTGTGAAGGCTGCGTGCGAGTGAGGACACCTTGGTCTAAGTGGGTCAAGTTATCTGCAGCAGAGCAGGACACGTTATGGCAAATGGTATGCAATAATAAGCAGAATGTTCAGACATTTCTGATGTACAGCCTGTTCTTAAAGGAACAGTCCACCGTACTTCCATAATGAAATATGCTCTTATCTGAATTGAGACGAGCTGCTCCGTACCTCTCCGAGCTTTGCGCGACCTCCCAGTCAGTCAGACGCGCTGTCACTCCTGTTAGCAATGTAGCTAGGCTCAGCATGGCCAATGGTATTTTTTGGGGCTGTAGTTAGATGTGACCAAACTCTTCCGCGTTTTTCCTGTTTACATAGGTTTATATGACCAGTGATATGAAACAAGTTCACTTACACAAATTGAAACGTGGCGATTTTCTATGCTATGGAAAGTCCGCACTATAATGACAGGCGTACTAACACCTTCTGCGCGCTTCGGCAGCGCATTGATATCTGAGCTCAGATATCAATGCGCTGCCGAAGCGCGCAGAAGGTGTTAGTACGCCTGTCATTATAGTGCGGACTTTCCATAGCATAGAAAATCGCTACGGTTCAATTTGTGTAACTGAACTTGTTTCATATCACTGGTCATATAAACCTATGTAAACAGGAAAAACGCGGAAGAGTTTGGTCACATCTAACTACAGCCCCAAAAAATACCATTGGCCATGCTGAGCCTAGCTACATTGCTAACAGGAGTGACAGCGCGTCTGACTGACTGGGAGGTCGCGCAAAGCTCGGAGAGGTACGGAGCAGCTCGTCTCAATTCAGATAAGAGCATATTTCATTATGGAAGTACGGTGGACTGTTCCTTTAAGATAGCTGGTATTAAGACAAAATATTTGCACGTCAGTATAGCATATAAGAACAAAAGATTACAAATAAGTTAATACCTTCTTGGTTAAACTGAGATCAAGAATAAATCCTTACACATTCCTTTTGGGTGTTTAACGCATCTTTCTCTTTCAAAATCTTCCGTATTTAACCAAGCAAACCTGGCGGCCATGTTTGTTTACACATTGTCACAGTCACTCGCTGGTGCGGAAGTTTTACATCTCCGATGTGTGACGTCATGTCTTGACAGCCATGTAATCTCATTCTCCATTGGGTAGTGTGACGCAATACACGCAGGATAAGTGATATGCTAACGATATTGCATGCTATCAAACCAAATGAAAGAAAGGTTTCTACTCCATCGAAAAAAAAAAAAAAATCCTGTGTATAATAATTTCCTACACCAGCACACCTTGGCATGTTTTCTATTCGGATCATGCAAATGCCTTCAGTACTGTATGATATTGATGTAGCAGTGTGCGATAGCTTGCTTGGGAGATTAGATACAGATGGATTTACATGGATACAAAGCGCGCACACACATTCAGGCTCTATGCAATACTCCAGACATCATAAATAAAGAGGAGCAGAGGACAAATATTATACTGTAGAACAATGCAGAACAGTTAAAGTACAGTCATGTGACTGTACATTCATTCCAAATTCTTCAAAAAGTTATGAATGCTTCATGTTCGTGGAAGGGTGTGGTTCGCTCTTGTAGTTTTGGATTGAATGACTTTGTTCATAAAATACAACAAAATTTCTCCTTCATCCCAATTCCTCCAAACGTGAACGCGAGCTTGGGCAACACACCCGTCTCGGTGGCCTTTTCTTCAGGAATTACAAGAATTCGCCACCCGTCATGGTGAAGAGGCTTCACGTTTTGTTGAGCTCAGAATAAAACCTCAGCATGACGTAGAACAAAAACACCAGACTATCTTGTTTCTTCTATTCCTGTGAAGTAGTTCACATTTAGCTCCCAGTAAATTAAGACTTTCAAACCTGGCCTCGGTTATAGCAGTGAGTGAAGAGCGAGACCGTCACACCTCCCATGCTTCTGAAACTAATAACAGAGTGCGAGAGGCAACTCATCATTTTCAGTCTGCTGAAGAAGGAGGAGGAGAAGAGGGAAGAGAAGGTTATTGATGAAAATGAGGCATTTGGTGGCAATGCTTTCCTAAGCTTTGGGAAGTATTCTCAAACCCATTTGAGTATTTGCTGCTCAGTTTGCCGACGAAAACAGTGCCACCAAATTTCAATGCACGGATTGAAAATTTTCACAATGTTTTTGGCCACTCATGAGGCGGAGATGCACCAAACAACAACAACAACAACAACAGGCGAAGCTCGGAGAACATATGGCACGTATCGCCCGATTGGTGGTGATGGGAACCATTTATCATCAAGTATTCGCAAACCGGGCTTTCCACAAGCGCCGGCTGCCGGCCATACAGCCGACTACACAATTAAGTCCAGCCAGCTACTTTAATTATTTATTTTTGTAGCCCACAGGCTCTAAATATTAAAATTTTCAATTTAATAAAATCAAATGCTTATCTAACGGACTGACAATAATGTCAAACTGAACCGCACTCATTTAAGTTGTGATTCGCGCTGTTTGTACCGATAATAACCACAAATTCCCCGCGGACTTTGTTGATCAAGGGAGAGTAACTCATCCGCGGCCCCGACATGCGGTGTGCGCGCGCACTCGGCGGAGGCAGTAGTGTGTCGGGGCCGTCGGAGGGGACAGAAGCAGAGATGACGCTTATTTTGTCTCCGGTAAACCAGTCTTCTCTCGTTCAATTACGTGCTGGCATCAAAAGACACCGTTGGTTGTAAATGAACCCAAACTGAGTGGTTGGAGTGTATTTTCATACACAAATGGAGAAATGTTCACTGAGTGTGTAATTGTCTAGCCCCACTGCAGACCGTTGTCGTTAATTCATAGCATGCTCAGTTGCGTGAATGTGTCATGCACTGAAAATAAGAGATTTACAAGCCAGGAACGCCTCATGATGCAATATGCAAGAAAAGAAAGATGATTTACTGCCATTTTACTTTGTATTTGAGTAAAGTGAATAAATAAATGGTCTGTGGAAAATACATTTAATCCTGGGAACTGCATGCACAGGAGTTTATTTTGTGTTTACCCCCCGGCTGGCTACTTATTTGTCATGGCTGGCTAGTATGAGCCTTAAGGCCAATTTATGCTGACAACGCAGTCCTCGCAGATGGCATCTGCGTAGCCCCCCCACCTTCGCAGGACGCTCTGCGTGCACCTCCCAAAAATTGTGACCACCGCAGAAGCCTCGCAGACAGCGTCGCAGACAAGAGGGCTCTGATTGGTCCATTCTACATCCGCTTCCCTACTTTCCCGGTTTGGTTTGTTTTCACTACCGCCATTTTTAAAAACACGAGCGAAGATGGAGCAGCATGAAGAGCGGTTGATTGAGGAAGTACGTACATCTATACGACTCCAGTTCTAGTCATTATAAGTAACCGGAGGATAAACACTCCACTAACCACACCCACCAACTACTCCTAGCGATTTCGCGCCCCCTTGCGTTGTGGCGGTGAATAACATCGCGCACGCCTATTACTCCCCGCTCAACGATAAATTACAACTGTCTGCGAAAAGCTATTTGCGAAAGCCTTGTCGCAAGAGCATGCAGAGGCCCTTAGTGGAAAGCCCTGATCCATCGTGAGCTGTAGTCTAACCGTAGCCTTCAGCAATCAGTTCTGAAGGATTACAAATCACTCATCACATTTCTATTTAAAAAAAAAAAACTCCCACACAGGTAAACAAATAAAAACATAACTGATCAAATATGTATTATATTTATTCTTACAAGTAAGATGAATCATTACAAATCAAATGAATAATTTATCATCTAAAAACGCTGATCAACTGAATAAAAAAAAATTAAAAAAGCTGCCATTTAAATCATTTCTATCCAAAACAATATAGAGAGACCAATTTTTCAAACGGGTCTTGAATGCTCAAAATATCCATGGACAGAAAGACCATTTAAGACCATGTGCATTCTGGATTTCATAGGACAAAAATGTAACACCAAGGGTTTTACGGGACGTAATACATGCCTAATAGTTTTCATTTCTGTTTGGTCCTGAAAACAGTAAATACACAGCAGACTGAACGATGAAGAAGCAGCAGTCTTTATTTGTCACATGCACACTCAAGCACAGTGAAATTCGTCCACTGCATTTAAAGGACATGGGACGTGAAACGTAAATGCACGCTATATCAGTTTCTTTCCATTAAAAATATGAAATAATTGCATCAACAAATACAAAATTATCTATTAAATTCAGCAAAATCGTTATATTCGTGATGATTATATGGCATTTCTGCTCGAGCTCCGATATGCATATTTTACAACCGGAAGAGCCGCTGTCACGTGATCATACGTCACAAAAACTTTCGGGTACAGCACAAGCGGGTAGATGAATATGGAGAAGTGTGAATCGTGATGACGACGAATGCGACAAAATAGTTTTTGTGTCTTGGATGACAAGAAAATTGTTTCGTTTTTAGAGTGTTTAACGTACATTGAACATCATGGTGTATTGCGACCTCCCAGTCAGTCAGACGCGCTGTCACTCCTGTTAGCAATGTAGCTAGGCTCAGTATGGCCAATGGCATTTTTTGGGGCTGTAGTTAGATGCGACCAAACTCTTCCGCGTTTTTCCTGTTTACATAGGTTTATATGACCAGTGATATGAAACAAGTTCAGTTACACAAATTGAAACGTGGCGATTTTCTATGCTATGGAAAGTCCGCACTATAATGACAGGCGTACTAACACCTTCTGTGCGCTTCGACAACGCATTGATACCTTCACTCGGAGTTGTACCATTATTTTTTAGACAGGGCGGACGGACCAGGGCATTCACCCGCCTGGCCGTGCCCGACGAGGAGCGCTCTCGGCCGGCTTGGGAGGCAGACGGCAGCCCCTCCTGGAAGTGTGGTTTTACCATGGGCCTCATGCGGTAAGGATTAGTATTATAATTTTGGGTGTATCAATTATTGATAATCATAATTCTGACTCGTTTCGCCATTTTGAATGTTTTCATCTCGGACTCTGGAAGCATTATATCTCAATCAATCTCGAAAAATATCAGCAAAAAAAAAAAAAAAAAAAACTAGCTTGCAACGGACTTTAGCTAGATCTATGATGAACTTTCAATGTATGATACAAAAATAATACTTCTTTCAACAGATCATTAGCCTTTGAGCAGAATTGTTTTTAACTTACCAGGATGCATTATCGAGCCAACCGCTTTCAGTTTCATGGGGATTGAATGAACCCTCACACTCAATCATCTGACCCATCAGAGTAAAGACAAGATCTATGTTCATGTGAATTTCCAGCTATTGGTTCGAATTGATAGGGTCTAACTTCACATCTCTGTGAAACATCGGGAATGTCACTGTCGATGGTGTCCATTTCGGTAACCTGTTTACATTAGATACCCAAGCGCTGGCTCCTTGGAAAGTTTTTGTGACGTCACGGGTCACGTGACCGCCTAGCTCATTAACGAATCCTTGTTTTACGCTGATGTATAAAAAACTTGAATAATGTGATGGTTTTCACATTTTTGACGCCCTGCAGTGATTTAGATGGCATTTCTTATGTCCTTTATACATAATTATACCCAGAAAAAAAAATTCATGTCCCATGTCCTTTAACCCATCTGAAGCAGCAAACATCAAACCCAGAACCTTCTTGCTGTGAGGCAACAGTGCTAACCACTACACCACCGTGCCGCCCAGGAACCAAAATAATCTGTAAAGAGTCTAGAATTAACAATACAAGACTGACTGTTCCATTCAAACCAAAACAAGAAAAGCTAAAAAGAAAAGAGGAGACTCTGATATCATCCCAGAGTGGACATGGTACTTTAGGCAGCTTAAACAGCATCCTATTATACGGCAGAGTCCCAAGAGACTCCGTACTGGATACGTGACACACTTTACGGGGTGGATCCAGGTTTCAAAGCACTATTTGAGGTATACCCAGTCCAACATCCAAGCTACACTTGGAAAGAAATACGCCCTCATGATTCCAAAATGTATGTTTAGTCCTAAAGGAAAATTCCAGCATGAACAACTTGGCATCAAAAAGCCTCCAAGATTTATCGTGTATGAAAATTCTGAGGGTTCCCCCCCTCCCATTTATAGTTTCATCATATTGGTCCATTTCCCCTTTGGTTAACAGTTTCCTACATTACTGTAAAAGGGCATAGTCTGGACCAATTTTTTTTTCATATGAAAGAATGTCCCTTTACACACTCATCCAGAAGGGTAATTTTGCACAAGGCCATCTGTCTTCAGCTGAAAAAAATAAAACAAAACGCATCTGGAAAAACCCCAAGGGAGTCTGGAGCCAGATTCGTGACGTTACCTGCGGAAGCGCCAGCAGGCTGCGCGAGCTTTGCACGGTTTCAGTGCACAGCCTGTGTAGACCAAGCGCTCCCATTTCTCTCTCATTGTCCGGTCTTTTGGGAAACGATGAGTACTAATCCCGTCAAGATTGGTGTTGCTACACCCTCCTATGATACATCTGTTAACCATTTTAATAATTACGCGATAACGAAGAAATTTGCAGAAAACCACCAGGTTGTTTTCTCATAAACAAACCAGCGCTGACATAGGATTCAGAAGGAGGCGTCCCGCACGCGGCGTCACGAAAATCAGTGTTTGCCGGGAAATCCAAATAGCAAGTTTTTTCCAGAGGCGGACCAATTCGCCTCAAATGGCTTGATTTCAACTGAATTTTTCTGGTATTGTGCAAGGTAAAAAAAAAATTTGCAGAGAATGCAGAAATGTTACAGATATTTGACTATAGTTTAATATAAAATAGGAGACTTGCACTGATCTTGCTCCTGAATTTACCCATGATATGCCCTCTAATGGAAGAAACAAGCTGCTGTACTGGAGCCAGTGTTAAGTTTTGCTTCATCTTTACATAAACAGAGCGATGCAGCAGCACTTTACTCCCATCATCCGTCCAGCTCTCACCTCCTCATCCGTACGCACTATATTAAAAAAAAAAATTCATCAAGCCTGACAGCATCACAATCGTCATCTTGTAGATTGCTAACGAACAGAGTCTCTATTGTAATTCAGTGCAACGACGTGATGTAATAGTAAAGCATTCTGGAACCTGGAGTCTCGTATTTGCCGTCCCCACTACTATGATGGATTTCTCGTTAATAGGACGTCGAACAGGCGGCATAGTGGTGTCACCTCACAGCAAGAAGGTCTGGGTTCGAGCCCAGCGGCCGACGAGGACCTTTCTGCGTAGAGTTTGCATGTTCTCCCCGTGTCTGCGTGGGTTTCCTCCGGGTGCTCCGGTTTCCCCCACAGTCCAAAGACATGCAGGTTAGGTTAACTGGTGACTCTAAATTGACCGTAGGTGTGAATGTGAGTGTGAATGGTTGTCTGTGTCTATGTGTCAGCTCTGTGATGACCTGGCGACTTGTCCAGGGTGTACCCCGCCTTTCGCCCGTAGTCAGCTGGGATGGGCTCCAGCTTGCCTGCGACCCTGTAGAACAGGATAAGCGACTACAGATAATGGATGGGTGGATGGAAACCAAATGTTACTGGAAAATACCGAGTGAGAAAAGAAGCTCTTTTGAAACGCGTGTTTGAATCCCAAATCTTTGAAATTTCTCCTATGATCTCATTTACCCCCTTTCCACCAATGTGAACTAGGTGCTAGTTTGGAGTTAGTTCAACTTGAGAACCTTCTAAGAACCGGTTTGGTTTTCCACAGGCTTGAGAGCCACCACAGAACCAGGTCATTACATCACTGCTTTTCCAGCAATGCTAGCACCAAGCAGAACAACAATATTACCCATTTTTGACCAACAGGGAATGGGTTCCGTTCTGATTCGTGCACCAAATGTTCTGAACGGTTCAAAATTTCGACCAAAAATAAAATGGTTCAGAACCTGAAAAGTTGATTCCCAGCTGGAACCAAAATATAGCTGCTTTTTTCAGCACAAACCACGATGACATCAGTGGGCGTGTCATTAGTTTGGAGAGGAAGTAGAGTGCAACAGTGGAAAAGGATACATCTTCAGGAAAAAAGGACCGAAAACAAACATCTGTAATAACAGAACAAAAAATCTGCAGGTAATCAATCAATGCACACTGCCATCTTGCTACTACTGTTTACTTCTGTTGTAATTTGTGCAATGTCCTTGGTTCATGATACATCCTTGATTTCAAGGGTTCCACTCAAAACTGGTGAAAACGTGGGCCAGTTCACTAGCTGGCACCAAGGTTCAAAGAATCCTGAATGGAACCGGTTCAAGAACCCGTTCCATGTTGGTGAAAAAGCGGTAGAACAACTGTTGCCCCTTTTCCACCAAATCAGTTCCAGGGCTGGTTCGGGGCCAGTGCTTAGATTGGAACCGGGGTTTCTGTTTCCACTGACAAAGAACTGGCTCTGGGGCCGGAAAAACCGGTTCCAGGCTAGCACCAACTCTCTGCTGGGCCAGAGGAAAGAACCACTTACATCAGCGGGCGGGGGAGGGTTGTTAAGACCAACAACAATAGCAAGACCACGAAAGGTCGCCATTTTTAAATAAGCGACGAGATATCATGGATGCAGTAAAGCAGCAGTCATCCATTGTTGTTGCCGCTGCTTCTTCTTCTCTGTGTTGTTGTTGTTGCTTCGATGTTCGTGCCAAGGTTTATGCAAACGCAGCGACATAACTGACGTATACAGTGACGTAATGACGTGGCTCCCCTTAGCACCCCGAGCTATGGAAAAGCAAACTGGTTCTCAGCTGGCTCGCAAGTTGAACAAGTTGTGAACCAGCACCAGCCCCAAACCAGCCCTGGAACCGATTTGGTGGAAAAGGTGTGTGTGTAGACAGCATGTCTACAAGTGTTGCTCCTGGCTTTGCGAGTCTAAATGGGCATCTCACAAAGTTTTACTTGGTCTTGTTGGTCACGATAATCCTACCCCCAGCCCCTAACGTAAATGGTTCTTGGCTCTAGATCAGCAAAGTGTTGATGCTGCTCTCGAATCAGCTTTCCTCACCAAGTGCCAGTTTGTTAGCTGTCGAAACTGAAGAACTGGTTTGAGGTTTAGGCCCCAGCTCTGAACCAGGTCTTGAACTGGTGGAAACGGGGTGGGGGGTGGGGGGAGTGCAGTGCCCCCTTGTGATGTCAGCACAAGAACAACAAAAATACAACACCAACCAAGAAGTTATCCTTCAAACTTCCAAGCACATAAAGAGATTAGAATGTCGAGATATTTCATGTGGTTCAGGGTGGAATTTTCCTCGGAGCTCTTTGTGTTCTCCTTGCCAACTGAAGTTATTTTCCAGCTTCCTCGTTACTTCACACTGATCAATGTATGCTTCATCAGAACCAAGTACGTTCTCACATACAAGGAATTTGAAGACTTTCTAATCCCTCATTATTTTCTTTAAAAACAACTTCTCTTTAAATGTTGGAACCTGAAATTGAAGCCGGTTTCAATCCACCAGTTTGACCAGCTGGACCTGTGTTTAGGCATTCTGACAGACCAAGCTGGATTTTCAGCAGGAGTTAGAAGTTTCCAGGTTGGAGCTTCCTGAACAGCCTGAGGTTACACAGATTTAGCAAAAGAAGCAAACATGACATGCTGAATAACCATTATTTTTCACAGGTATATGGTGAAACACACCCTGCATCTCAGCTGTGTTTACAGAAACGGGCGTTTATTTACCACCAATGTAAACCAACTCTATAGACTAATCAGAAGAGAAAAGTTTCAAAGTGAGCAGACTCACCTGACTCGCTTTATAAAACTGTTTCTTCAAGCCAGCGACAGACATCTTTGCGTCGGCTTGTCACACTACACCAGGGAAAATATGAAACTTGTTCTTTTCTCTTTGGTTGTTACTAACTAACACTCCCTCCTGCACCACTACCTTCCGAGAAACTATACAGCGGCTATATCTTTTTCTCCTATCCGTATTCCGAATATCCCTCCTCCTCAGCAAGGATTGGCTAAGATTCCATACTGACAACCAAAGTCACCTATTAAACACTGCCAAACAGGAAGAATTTTGAAAAATTAGCCAGTCACAGAACAGAAGGCGGGATTTCTCGAGGCGTTGTGAAACTTCCTGTTCTCGGATTTATACTATTTTCTTTTTTTTTTCCAACGGTCTACACTATTTGTAAAAAAAAAACGTTTCAAGATTTGTTTAAAATCATATATCATATCCCGTACTACATTTAAATATATTTAGTAACATTCTTGTTTACATTTAGAGAAACCGGAAGCTTTAGAATTTGACAGTAACACTAACAAAACGAAACTTTAAAAACGGGTTCCCTCATTCTCTAAAAGCACTAAGAAGGAATAATAATAATAAATGTTTATCCCCTAAGTAGTGAATAATATTCAAATGGGATGCAGCCAAGGTAACTTCCGGAAGGTTTTAGAAGGCCACGTGGAGACCACGCCCATCGCATGACCACGCCCCTTCTCTTGCATCTCATCTCATCTCATCTTATTATCTCTAGCCGCTTTATCCTGTTCTACAGGGTCGCAGGCAAGCTGGAGCCTATCCCAGCTGACTACGGGCGAAAGGCGGGGTACACCCTGGACAAGTCGCCAGGTCATCACAGGGCTGACACATAGACACAGACAACCATTCACACTCACATTCACACCTACGCTCAATTTAGAGTCACCAGTTAACCTAACCTGCATGTCTTTGGACTGTGGGGGAAACCGGAGCACCCGGAGGAAACCCACGCGGACACGGGGAGAACATGCAAACTCCGCACAGAAAGGCCCTCACCGGCCACGGGGCTCGAACCCGGACCTTCTTGCATCTCAAACTATAATTTTGTCTAATAGCTGTCATGGTGTTGTTGTCTTGTTGCTGTGTAAAAGTATTGGGTACATCAAAGAAACACTGTAAATCAAAGATGCTTTCAAAAATAATGAAATCAAACGTTTCTACATGAACAAAAAACTATAAAGAGCAGTAAACAAGTCAATATTTGGTGTGACATCCTTTTCCTTTTTAAAACCCAATTCAGAGAATCAAGGAACTCTTCTTCTTGCAGCTGATCCTGTTAGGGGTTGCCACAGCAGATCATTATGATCCATATATTTGATTTGGTGTAGGTTTTTACACCAGATGCCCTTCCTGATACAACCCTCCCGTAGATTTATCAGGGCTTGGGACCAGCACTAAGGTGGGGTTTACATTAGACCGTATCAGCGGATCATCAGATTAACGTTTTTAAAACGATTAGTGTGCACACAGCAACGCCAATACACGATTCGCGTGCACACAGCAACACCAATACACGGATACGCTCGGCTCCGCAGGCATCCTGCGCTCCAAATCACTCCGCCCTGAACAGTGAGTGCCCTCTAGAGGGTGCGCACTCCGGCCCTGTGCAGCTCACAGAGCGCGCGAGTGGAGTGCACGAGCAGTGATTCGGGACTGAGCCGCTGTGTGTGTGATCTCAGTGCATGTCGGGCATGCGCGTCACTTACCACTTGCAAGTGGAAGGATGGCAAGCCTAAAGACAATCATAACTACACAATGGGCAGTATTTGCATCAGTATTTGCAGTATTTTCATACTTTTATACTCTTTAATGAAAGGTGATACAAGGCGGAAGTCCGCGCCGTTTTTCAGCAGTCGCGTCACATGACCAACACCAGCGAATCAGGAAGGTGGATGTCACAGTGACGTTGTCCAATGACGACGCCAGCTAGAGCTCAGCACAGTGTATCCGCATATCCGCGTATTCTCAATGTTTACACAGCACCGGACCAGACACGATCTAGATTGAATACGTGGACCCTGGCGGATTCCCGTTTCCCGGCGTTTTAATGTAAACGGACAGTGCATCTGCGAAGAAAACGAGACAGATACGGTCTAATGTAAACTTGGCCTAAGTATGCACTAGCTTGTACAACCCTAATGACTGGGTGTTTTTTACTTAATCTGCATGTCTTTGAACTGTGGGAGGAAACTGGAGGACCCAGAGGAACTGGAGGCAACAGTGCTAACCAGTCTCAGGTACAATTTGTGTGATAAGGAAGTTATCAAAGCAATCAAATCAAAGTCTTTCCCACACCACGTGGCGCATAGGGCAGCGCCGATCTCCGTTTCCATAGCCCTCGGCCTCTCGCCTATTACATAGCTAGGGTTACAGTGGGGGGCTAGTCCTCTGGTAACCGCGAGAGTTTGACTCCCCACTCGCATCTGTATTGCAGCATGCCTTGCTAGACGGCAGTAGGTACCATCTTTATGATGGTCTTTGGTATGACCCGACCGTGAGTAGAACTCGCGATCTCCCGATCGAGATGCGGACACACTAACCACTAGGCCACTCGCTGGTTAAGAAAGTTATCAGGTAAGTTTTATTGAGCATCATGGAGAATCTGCTGCAGCTCTTCTGGAGTCACACAAACATTTTTCTGTTATATTTCTTTTTTTTTCTGGAAAAGTAATATTTAGGGGCAGCATTGTGGTGCAGAGGTTCACACCGTCACCTCACAGCAAGCCAGTTCTGGTTTCAACTGGGGCTTCTCTGTGTGGAGATTGTATGTTCTGCCCGTGCCTGTGTGGGTTTCCTCCGGGTGCTCCAGTTTCTTCCCACAGTCCAAAGATATGCAGATTAGTTCAACTGGCTACTTTAAATTGCCCATATATGTGAATGTGTGTGAATGGCTGTCGGTCTCTTTCTCTCCGTGTTAGCCCCATGATAGATTGGTGACCTGTCCAGAGTGTACCCCGCCTCTCGCCTGATGTCAGCTAATACTGGCTCCAGATCACCTGGATAAGCAGTATAGGAAATGAATGAATTAAAGGTGCCGACTGCAAAGTCGTCTGAAATGCTTGCTGTTTTTTTGTGCATGGCATTTTCCCATGTCCCGCAAAAACAATATCGTGCGGACGAGACGTGATCATTTTGACATGATGAGGGTCGCTTTTCTCCATTTTGGGACCGAATATCCTCACTCTTGAGGTAAACAGTATGGCTCTAAGGAAAAGCCGAATGCGAGGAAAGTGAACTAATTAGCATAACTATGGAACTGCGTCACACTAAGATGGCGATGCGTGGAAAACATCGTGACTCTGCATTGACCTCTGAGAATTTTGAGTCACAAGAATGTAATTTGTGGTTGACATTCGCAAATAGATCCGTGAAGCAAAAGACGAATAATTATATATTTTCTCTGTTACTGCTTTTGTGTTATCATTTCTTTCTCTGTCAGATCAAAACATTAGGTGTATAACTCCATACTCGCTACTGTGGAGTCGAGTCCATGTATTCTAAGGCTAAGATAGCTAAACACCAGTTGGAATGATTGAGTCATCTAACCTTGCTCTATCTTGCAGCTGCACTCACTAGGCAGCCTTTTCTTTTCTGCTGATTTTTAGCTGGAGGGAGAGCCGAGTCCTTCATATTTGCCCATGCCAACTTGTTTCGGTTAAAAGCAGGTCAAACATGCCCCATAGTGGTCATGTGATATTGTTGCTCAGTTACTTCGGCAATCTCCAGAATCGTAAAACGTGGGACGCTTTTTATCTCGGCAAAACATTTACACATAGGACACATGGTGTGTGCAGCAGCAAAACGTCTCGAAACTCCAACAGCTACAGAAATAGAACATTTCACCCAGAATTCAACTTTGTAGTCAGAATCTTTAAGTAATATTTAAGTAATATACAATGTCTTTTACTGACTCAATAATGCAGAAGACACAAAATAAGCATTTTTGTACAACATTTGTACTAATAAACAAAATTAGGGTGTCTAAGACTTTTGCACATTTCTGAATAACTGTATTTGTCCAGATGATTTTTTTTTTTTTACTAAACAGCAATTTCAGTATTGTTGGTTGTCTCATCTCATCTCATTATCTGTAGCCGCTTTATCCTGTTCTACAGGGTCGCAGGCAAGCTGGAGCCTATCCCAGCTGACTACGGGCGAAAGGCGGGGTACACCCTGGACAAGTCGCCAGGTCATCACAGGGCTGACACATAGACACAGACAACCATTCACACTCACATTCACACCTACGGTCAATTTAGAGTCACCAGTTAACCTAACCTGCATGTCTTTGGACTGTGGGGGAAACCAGAGCACCCGGAGGAAACCCACGCGGACACGGGGAGAACATGCAAACTCCGCACAGAAAGGCCTTCGCCGGCCACGGGGCTCGAACCCGGACCTTCTTGCTGTGAGGCGACAGCGCTAACCACTACACCACTGTGCCGCCCTGTTGGTTGTCTAAGTTTTTTAATAAACTGAAAACTGTTGTATCTCTTCAATAGTAGAAAAAAAACACTTTATTACATTCTTTAAAGCACATTTTCTTTACATGGTACATTGAGACAAACTGTTATGAGATTCAACGATTTTGTTATAAAACATCCAGTAGATGTAAAAGGACATTTTTTAGGCATTTCAGACTATGAAACAAACAAGACAGGTTTGGTGGACACACAATTATAAATGGACCAATGACTACTGTCCGACCAAACGAGCTCACATCAAACAACATACGTCAATGAATAAGATTCATTTTTAATCATTGTTTTTTAAAACTAGTTCATAGACTATACCTAATATAATTCAGAATAAAAAACTTACAGTTTAACATTAGAAGAAAGAGGAAAGGGTGTCTGACACTTTGTGCTTGACATTCACAAAAATATATACTGTATATATATATATATATATATATATATATATATATATATATATATACACACACCAAGCTACAGGACACAGTGTTTGAGGATACGGGTCTCTTGTTCGGTGCAAAAAAGTGGGGTGCCTTTATATGTGCACAAATGTGTGTGTGTGTGTGTGTGTGTGTGTGTGTGTGTTGAGTGTCTGAGGAGACTGGTAGAACAGAGACCAGGTAGCTCCCTGAGTGGTTTATATATAAATTGCTCATTTTTGTAACAAGTGGATGGAAAACAATTTTTTTTCCTCTTACAACCAATAACTAGATCAAACTCAGCACACAGAGAGATTAGTCTGCTTGTGATGTCCATGTACCTTCAAAAATGATGCCATAGTATACATCTAAAACCAAAATACGGTACCTGTACAGTAATTATTATTACATCATTCGCAACATAGCTTAAAGCTATCCATACTGTGCAAACCCTCCTGCTAATGATGTATTAATTTCTCTTAATTTTCTTAAACGCTTCAAGCTGCTCGGGATTTGAGATAGCCCTTGGTGCAGAACCAGAAGTCTACGGGGTGGAGCTGGACCTGATCCAGCTCGTCCTATAAGCCTAACCCCTAACCCATAAGATGCTGTATAACACAGCACAACAAACACACTACACATTGCATTGTCTCCACCCCTTGGCCTTTTGATTCAACTCTGTCCAAGCTAGATCAGGTCCGAATCCACCCCTTGGACTTTTGGTTCCGCAGCGAGGGGTGCTTTCAGATTACAGTGGATTTTGAAGAACAGTGTTTGAAAAATATCTGAGAATTATCTGAGAGTGTTTTCGACTATGCTAAACCCTTACTCACTAGGAAACCTTCTGCAAGCAGGAAGAGAGGTGTGCAGAAACAGGAAGTGGGACACTGAGACAGGTAAAAGATAGCCACAATTTACAAAAACAATACAGCGAACAAACCTGAACATTTCCTGACTTCAGTCTGACCCTGTGTGTGTGCGCGTGCATGAACGTGCATTTTATACAGTGTTACACACTGACAGTCAGCTTTTCATCAATGATAGTCTATGCATCAGCTCTTGGAACAGCACGTCAGTCATTCAGATGCTCGTTAGACCATCAGCCATGAGAAAGGGCTCTTGAATGTCGTGCAGGTCCCTGAACGTTGTCCTTC
Organism: Neoarius graeffei; assembly: GCF_027579695.1. NCBI lineage: Eukaryota > Metazoa > Chordata > Actinopteri > Siluriformes > Ariidae > Neoarius > Neoarius graeffei. The sequence goes on along the minus strand of NC_083591.1, from coordinate 39,358,306 downwards.
TTTGCTTCTTCATTGGGTCAAAAATACACATCTTATGGAGGTTCATCATGTAGGCTTGTAATAAGTCCAGTATTACAGAGCAGATTTTGCAGTGTTCACAACACAGCGCCCAAAATACTCAGAAAAGCAGAATATCCGATGACAACTGTAACGTGTTTCAAAGAGAACGTTCCTTGCTTGCACCGTCTAGTTTCCTGCCTCCTGGTCGTTGATCTTGATCATGTCCATTGGATTCCCGAGTCCAGGACCCACGCTTTCTTTAAAGCCCTGATGTGTACTCCTTTTAGTCCTCCTGTCTTCTACTCCTGCTCTATGTGTCTCTGTTCATATACATATGTATCTATTTATATGGATCCTTAACCAAAATATCTCTAAATGAATGCATAATAAAAAGGAACACGATTCTTACACTTTCTTTAAGTGGCATTTACAAAGACAGGTGCACTGGGACTGAGGTTTCTCATTGCATTTTCAATAATAAAAACAAAAGTAACTAAAGAGCAGCACCGAATACTATCTGAACACTCATGCCTGAGGAAGTGCGAGCTTGTACAAGCCTTCTTTTGCCCGACGTACTACTTTGTGATGTTTTTATTGCACACTATAAACCCAGCTTTTAAGGTTGGGCGATATGGCATATATATCATATTGAAGATAAGAGATATCATGATATTTCGAAAGTGCGAGCCAGGGGTGTAATGATATGAGCATTGCATGCATATGTGCCTTCGGATTTCATTCTCGGTTGATTAAAACATTCAACATTGTCCATCCATTATCCATAACCGCTTATCCTGTGCAGGGTCACGGGCAAGCTGGAGCCTATCCCAGCTGGCTATGGGCAAGAGGCGAGGTACACCCTGGATAAGTCACCAGGTCATTGCACATACAGACAAACAACCATTCACACTCACATTCACATTTATGGTCACTTTAGAGCCACCAATTAGCTTAACCTGCATGTCTTTGGACTGTAGGGGAAACCGGAGCACCCGGAGGAAACCCACACAGACACGGGGAGAAAATGCAAACTCCACACAGAAAGGCCCCCGTGGGCCACTGTGCTCAAACTCAGAACCTTCTTGGTGTGAGACGACAGTGCTAACCACTACACCACCGTGCCACCATTCAATATTGTAAAAGTACATGGCTCGCTTCTACTGGTTTGACTCACTAGGGGGTGTACCCTGTCCCATTCTGCTGTTAGCTCGCTTTCCTTTCAGAGTCAAGCAGCTATCTGTAGCCCTATATGCATTTGTGGATCTGATTCTGTGTTTTCCTTTACTGGATACATACTTCCCAATTACCATGGAGATTTCTTTAGCTTGGGTTGAACCGGAGATTTATACTGCCATGCAAAGGCAAATTGCATATTGTGTCGGTGGTGAAAGACGGTCCAATAGTGTCACCTAGTCCTGGGTATGACTTTGAACTGCAACCGGTGGCGAGTCTCAGATTCAGGAGGACTTGAGTATTGGGGCAAGTGGAGTTACTTATTAATCACCATTGCTCCCAGGTCTGCTCTGACCTGGAATGGGAGCACCTGCCTGGGTTCCAGCTATGGGTTAAATAGTACATCACCAATAAGGCGCTGGCAGCAGGGCACTTTTCGGTGCAATGTGGCAGATGAACTCAACAGGATCAATGGCACACCACTAGATGGCATGCGGAAGAGCCACTCAAATGACCAACAGATGGCATCACTCAGCAAGTCAGTTGTCACTGTGGGGCAACTTCTATACCCGTCAGGTCTGTGGCACGACATTGCTTGTTTTATCTTACTGTGCAAGGCACTTCATTAGGAAAGGAGATTTCTGTGCATCCTAATGAAGCAGTCATCATCGCTAGCGATGGACAGCCAATGAGTGTCACCTATTCGCCATTGGACCGTCTTTTGCCACCGACACAATATGCAGATACTGCAGTTTGCCTTTGCATGGTAGTATCGCTGCCTGAATGAATTTCTCTAGCTAGGATTGTATGCTAGTATATTAGTGCGTGAAAAACAGCATGCTTAGAATAAACATGCTTTTTGTAAACTCAAATAGCCTCTCCTGATTTGAGATAAAGAGGAGTTTACTTCTTGCAATGGACCGTTGGCTTGATTAAGTTTAAATGTTTATTATACCTGTGGCACGGTAGTGGTTAGCACTGTTGCCTCACAGCAAGAAGGTCCTGGGTTTGAGCCCAGCAGCCGACAAGGGCCTTTCTGTGTGGAGTTTGCATGTTCTCCCCGTGTTTGTGTGGGTTTCCTCCAGGTGGTCCGGTTTCCCCCAAAGATATGCAGGTTAGGCTAATTGGTGGCTCTAAATTGACCGTAGGTGTGAATGTGTGAATAGTTGTTTGTCAGCCCTGGGATGATTTGGCAACTTGCCCAGGGTGTACCCCACCTCTCGCCTATAGTCAGCTGGGAAAGGCTCCAGCTTGCCCGTGACCCTGTATAGGATAAGCAGCTACAGATGATGGATGGATGTTTATTATACCTCATGTGATATCAGTGGTATTTTACGAAAATAATATTTTTCTATTACCTTTGTTTACACAAACATATCGAATTGAGAGCCTTGTATTGAATGATACGATGTACAGTACCATATCATTACACCCGTAGTGCTTGCATAGTCGTAGTGAACCCCTGAAGTTGCACTTTGAATTTCTGACTACAAAAACATATAATTTAACTTGAAAAATAAACAATTTTGAACACTAATATACTGTATTTCTGCTTGATATCTTCAGTAACAATGAATTTAGATAGTGTTTCACTCATGATACCATTCATATTTCAGAAAGGTGTCTTGTGATGGAATTTATCATGATATCAACATCAAGATCAATATCACATCATCATATCGCCCAGCCCTACCAGCATCATGGAGGTTGGTCCTTTTATACTACCAGACATCTGGGCACTGAATGGTTTGAAGGAGATTCTTGATTGTCACGTGTAACCGACGTGGGTTTTGTAAAGCGTTTCTGCGAACCAAAGTGCAGTTCATACATTCGGCCGCATTATAGCAAGTGCTGTTATAGGGACATACATTCATAATTCGTCAATGGAATTAAGTGGAAAAGGACAGGAACAAAAATCCGTACCGGCAGAGGATCCCTGAGGACAGGATTATGAACCTCTGCCTTTATAGATATTCCTAAATAATACAAAAGTGCTTTCAGGTGTTGTAGTGGTGTTTTTTTTTTTTTTAAAGAGGAGTGTGTGATGTGTTTGTCATGTGTGTAGAGAGGAGTACAGTGTGTTGGACGCTGTACCAATTTGTGGTGCTCTTTGTACACAAGCATAACTAAAAACGCCAGATTGCCTGGGCTGTTAAGTGGTTTTTACAGCTTTCGATTTTCTTTTTTACACTCAAACATTTTCACACCTCAGGCCTCCACTATTCTTTATATTCATCCACCTTTAACATCCTCTCTTTCACACATCCTCTCTGTGCACCAGTGAATCTAGTTCTCTTCCTCTTCTGCCACATCTCCACCCCCACTTCCCTCCAGCCCTCTCTTCTCGCCTCTAACTGTTAGTGGAGTCAGGGAAGTTGATCTCGCTGCCAAACACTTCCCTGTACAGAGGAGGGAAGCTGTAGGCTGTTTCAGGGTGAACCAGCCGGAAAAACTCCAGCTTATCGATGTGGAGGTTACAGATTGACTTCATCTGCGGCAGCTTGGACGCCATCTACGAAGACAGAGATCAAAAGAGGAATTGCGAAATTAGAAAATGCTTCTGAAACACATCGTTCTGTCAATACTTGTGTTCAATTTCATTGACATAGTCCCATAGGTATTATGTCCAGCAGGGGGAGCTAGTAAGAAACTGTTAAACATAGAGGTAGATGGTGCTTCTCAAATTTATGGCTATTCATGTCAAGTCCAGGGATCCCCAGGGCTCTGTGAAAAATAGCCAGGATGTCTGTGATTTTTACCTTTTGCCACCCTTCCAGATTCATTTATACTATACGAGGTGGTTGAAAGGGGTCAAAAACAAGCCATCACATTCCAACATCCGCAACCCAATGCAATCTGATCCAACTAACGCCACTTCTCTGCTTGTATGTCTCCACCCACAGGCATTTCCATTCTCACAGGTACTTCTTTTGAGAAAGAGTAGAACTTTCCTAATTATAACCTGCCTAGCAAATATGTTACATACCATTCTTAGCAAGTTAAACAGCGTCAACACCTTTACATTCTACAAACTTAACAAGTAGCCCACAGTAGCGTTGGAGTTAACATGGGGTGGCCTTGGGCTGAAGTTAAGTCAAGTTTATTTCTATAGCACTTTTAACAGTAGACATTGTCGCAAAGCAGCTTTACAGAATTTGAATGACTTTAAACATGAGCTAATTTTATCTCTAATCTATCCCCAATGAGCACGCCTGTGGCGACGGTGGCAAGGAAAAATTCCCTCAGATGACATGAGGAAGAAACCTCGAGAGGAACCAGACTCAAAAGGGAACCCATCCTCATTCGGGCGACAACAGACAACATGATTAAAACATTAACAGTTTTAACATGAAGTCAGTTTCGTTGATGTTGTAACTCTTCAACTGATGGAAACTTAAGTTCATGACAACTGCAGTCCTAAAGTTAGCAAGTCAACTGTAGTCCTCAGCCATAACAGCATTACTGTAAGTGTCCAGAACATCTTCCAAGTGTGACTTTCAACTGTCCATATGGGGCCGTCCTCCACAAGAGGGATGTGATGAGACTCTAACCAGCCCTTGAGCAAGGCACCTAACCTTTAACTGCTCCCTGCAGTATAGCTGCTCACTGCTCTGGGTATGTATGTGTGCTCATTGCTCACTTGTGTGTGTGTGTGTGTGTGTGTGTGTGTGTGTGTGTGTGTGTGTGTGTATGAATGCGTGTGTTCACTGCTTCAGATGGGTTAAATGCAGAGGACGAATTTCACTGTGCTTGAGTGTGCATGCAACAAATAAAGGCTTCTTCTTCTTAGTACTTGATCTTGGTCTTGAGTCCAGTCTCAAGACCACTTTCTGAAGGTCTCGGTCTTGTCTCGGCATCAACCGCATTTTACTCGGTCTTGCCTCAGTCCCAGACATAGAGGACTCGGGACTTTATTTCAACACTGATCAAGACCACAACTGTAGGAATTTCACGAAATTGCCCGTGCATCGTTACTGTGATTGGATGTGAAATTTCCTGCTTCAAATACAACCGATAACGTGACTCATTGTTAATTTGAAAATCTTCTTCCTTTTAACAGCCGTCACCCCCCCCTTCACACCTACTAGTCTGGTCGTTGTCTTGACTCGTTCTTGCCCTGCTTTGGTCTTGGTCTTGTCTTGATCTCAACCCCTCAAAGTCTTGGTCTTGTCTTGGTTTTAATCCACTTTGGTCTTGGTCATGACTTGGGCTCGGTTTAGGTGGTCTTGACTACAACACTAACCCACAGTTCTTTTGGTGTGTAAATATAAAACGCTAATAATTACCACCAGTAATTACAGTTAACATGGGCGGCACGGTGGTGTAGTGGTTAGCGCTGTCGCCTCACAGCAAGAAGGTCCGGGTTCGAGCCCCGTGGCCGGCGAGGGCCTTTCTGTGCGGAGTTTGCATGTTCTCCCCGTGTCCGTGTGGGTTTCCTCCGGGTGCTCCGGTTTCCCCCACAGTCCAAAGACATGCAGGTTAGGTTAACTGGTGACTCTAAATTGACCGTAGGTGTGAATGGTTGTCTGTGTCTATGTGTCAGCCCTGTGATGACCTGGCGACTTGTCCAGGGTGTACCCCGCCTTTCGCCCGTAGTCAGCTGGGATCGGCTCCAGCTTGCCTGCCACCCTGTAGAACAGGATAAAGCGGCTAGAGATAATGAGAATGAAATGAGAATTACAGTTAACCCCAAAAACTCTTCATCAGCTCAAAACTGCACCAAAGAATAAACATTTGTTGATCAAGAAAAGTCATGGAAATGCAATTAAACTTAACAGCCGCTGTCATTTTCTGCTAAACAATAAACTGAAGCGCTGGAACGAATTTTTGCTCTTGATAGGTAAATTGTCCCATGTTTTCATTTTCTTTTAACTGTATAATTTCTAATAATGAACACTATGAATTTACATACAGATATGGTATGTTAATTTTGGAGGCTTGCATCTTGTTTTTTGATGAAAAAAAAATCAAGGTGATCGCCCTCACCTTGTCCAGTTTCTCTTGACTGCCTCCCCCCATGTGCAGGCTGTGCTGCAGGGCCAAATAAACCTTCTCCTGCAGCTTTTGCACCTGCTGACTCTCTGACAACCACGGGCGATCTGAGAGAGGGAAAGACAGAAGGAGGAGAGAGATGATGATGATAAGCAAATTGCACCACACTGTATTTTTGTATATAATGCTTTTTCAAATGCTTTAATTTTTTTAATTATCATATTTATACCTATTGTACCACTGTGCAGTTATTTATCTACACACTGCCACCTTGCACACTGTCATCATTTTTATTTTCATGTTTGTTTTGTTTTTTATTTGTGTGTTTAACTGTACTTCTCTGTGTGCCTTTTAAATTGCCCCAGGGGACAAATAAAGTGTTTAGAATTGAATTGAATTGAATTGAATTGAGAGAAATGCAGGAAATCATAGCCTATGGGTATTTGCATTTGGAAGAGTTTTCTTATGAGACTTTATCACATGAACACGATGCAGTGACCTGTACCTGTATTCAGATTTAAGCCTGATGTGAGTGTGGCACAAACTAATAAAAAAAAAAAAAAGAACCTTACCACTATGCTGCTGAAAACATGGGGGGGGGGGATATACCCAGATGTAGAAACCAGATGCTAGCATTGTCAGCACGGTGCGTGAATTCTGGTTCTGACTGTTCCTCAACCTCAGCTACATCATGCAAATTCATAATTGGTCTCAATTAGAGATGTGTGTTGAACTTTATATCTGGGTCATTCTAGAATTTGGGGTACATTTCGCGTCTCTGAGAGAAACCCTTTGTTACTTTCCACAAAAGTAATCTTTATTGAATCAGTTTTGAACAATTATGACAATCTTTCATCAATAGCAATGTTTGATGTCCATTTTAGACCCAATTTATCCATAAAACATTAACTAATTGACCCCCACCCCTCCCCCCACATTACTGGCCGTCTTCGACTCCTGATTCATACATTCAACTCGAATAAACATGAAATATTTCAGTCTAACGATCTGGTTTTGTTTTTTTGTTTTTTTTTGGGGGGGGGACTTATTCTATTAACTGTTATATAATCAATTGCATAGAAAGTTTATTTTCTGTATTATGTAAAATTTCAGTAATAAAAAAATATAGATTTTTGTTTTATCCGTCCCAATGTTCTTGTCAACTCTGTTAACTCCGTTATAAAATCGCATAAAATCCACAAAGACTTTTAACATATGCATGACACCTGCACCGAGAGACGTCACTTCCTATGGCAGGAAACTTCAGAAAGGCAGTGAAGTACACTACCGTTCAAAAGTTTGGGGTCACCCAGACAATTTTGTGTTTTCCATGAAGAGGCACACTTTTATTTACCACCATAAGTTGTAAAATGAATAGAAAATATAGTCAAAAAATTTTTCTGGCCATTTTGAGCATTTAATCGACCCCACAAATGTGATGCTCCAGAAACTCAGGCCAAGTTTACATTAGACCGTATCTGTCTCGTTTTCTTCGCGGATGCACTGTCCGTTTACATTAAAACGCCTGGAAACGCCGGGAAACGGGAATCCGCCAGCGTCCACGTATTCAATCCAGATCGTGTCTGGTCCGGTGCTGTGTAAACATTGAGAATACGCGGATACGCTGTGCTGAGCTCTAGCTGGCGTCGTCATTGGACAACGTCACTGTGACATCCACCTTCCTGATTCGCTGGCGTTGGTCATGTGATGCGACTGCTGAAAAACGGCGCGGACTTCCGCCTTGTATCACCTTTCATTAAAGAGTATAAAAGTATGAAAATACTGCAAATACTGATGCAAATACTGCCCATTGTGTAGTTATGATTGTCTTTAGGCTTGCCATCCTTCCACTTGCAAGTGGTAAGTGACGCGCATGCCCGATATGCACTGAGAGCGCACACACAGCGGCTCAGTCCCGAATTACTGCTCGTGCACTTCACTCGCGCGCTCTGTGAGCTGCGCAGGGCCGGAGTACGCACCCTCCAGAGGGCACTCGCTGTTCAGGGCGGAGTGATTTGGAGCGCAGGATGCCTGCGGAGCCGAGCGTATCCGTGTATTGGCGTTGCTGTGTGCAGGCGAATCGTGTATTGGTGTTGCTGTGTGCATGTTAATCGTTTTAAAAACGTTAATCTGATGATCCGCTGATACGGTCTAATGTAAACCCCACCTCAATCTGCTCAAAGGAAGGTCAGTTTTATAGCTTCTCTAAAGAGCTAAACTGTTTTCAGCTGTGCTAACATGATTGTACAAGGGTTTTCTAATCATCCATTAGCCTTCTGAGGCAATGAGCAAACACATTGTACCATTAGAACACTGGAGTGAGAGTTGCTGGAAATGGGCCTCTATACACCTATGGAGATATTGCACCAAAAACCAGACATTTGCAGCTAGAATAGTCATTTACCACATTAGCAATGTATAGAGTGGATTTCTGATTAGTTTAAAGTGATCTTCACTGAAAAGAACAGTGCTTTTCTTTCAAAAATAAGGAAATTTCAAAGTGACCCCAAACTTTTGAACGGTAGTGTATGTTACGTTTCTTCTCTCATTAATTTGAACAAAATGTTGAGGATACACCAAGAGAAGATTAATTATTCGTCAAATCTGTTATTGTGATACTAGAGTGAATCTCTCGCTGATTTAAAAAATAATAATAATAATATGATTAAAATCCATAAAATTCTGTTTTTATACATGCCATACAGTAGCTATTTTGAGGTGAGCATGTGGAGTTAAGACACAAAATGGTGGGAAATGTCAACTCTGTTATCATCAATTCTGTTAATGGACTGCCCAGTTTGACGATAAATTTTGATGTGAATTTTTGAAGAAATACTTAGTCATACAGGTTTAAAGTTGAAAATACTTGTAATGTTAGAATGAAGTGTAATGTAATGAAGTGTAATGAAGTGTGTTCTGTGTCAATTTAAAAAAAAAAGTTTAATGGAAAAAAAATCGTTCTGATTTTTTGTTTTCTTTTAACACTTGAAGTGTACCCGCAATTATAGAATGGGCCATACACCCTGACCAGGCAGTGGCAAAGGATACTCAAAGTGCATCACATTGCTATGGTCTTTCTTTGTCCCATGAGTGACTTTTTTGCTGATTTTTATTGCTCATGTGACTTTTTTCGTTGCATTCTGTGCAAGATCCCAGTCCTGACGCACACCCCCATTGCTGTTTTATCGGAAGTGAAATAGCTGGTGGTCTAAACAGCTGCCGTAGTGCAAACAACTAGCAATAACTTATCAGAGTATGCTCATAATCTAGAAGCCACTGCTCACTTTAGATATTTTCAGGAGATCGCTATGTGCAATGGAATCGAACCCTACAGTCTGGGAAAGAAGGATTTGTCATATAATCTCAAAAACTGCCCTTCAGTCGAGTTCCCCGACATCTCCAACTATCTGGTGTTGCAGACGTCCTTCTACACCGCAAAACAGATGAAAGCGTGGAAGAGTATGGAGGCTTAAGGCTGACAACCCAGTCCTTGCAGACGGTGTCGCAGATAGCATCTGCGTAGCCCCCCCACCTTCGCAGACGCTCTGCACGCACCTCCCAAAAATTGTGACCACCGCAGAAGCCTCGCAGACAGCGTCGCAGACAAGAGGGCTCTGATTGGTCCACTCTACATCCGCTGTACACGCACTTCCGCTTCCCTACTTTCCCGGTTTGGTTTGTTTTCACTACCGCCATTTTTAAAAACACGAGCGAAGATGGAGCAGCACGAAGAGCGGTTGATCAAGGAAGTGAGGAAGTACGTACATCTATACGACTCCAGTTCTAGTCATTATAAGTAACCGGAGGATAAACACTCCACTAACCACACCCACCAACTACTCCTAGCGATTTCGCGACTTCGCGCCCCCTTGCGTTGTAGCGTTGAATAACATCGCGCACGCCTATTACTCCCCGCTCAACGATAAATTACAACTGTCTGCGAAAAGCTATCTGCGAAAGCCTTGTCGCAAGAGCATGCAGAGGCCTTTACAACTTTTTTGTATGTGGCTGGGTAAAGGACCTCGGTATTAAGTCGCTGCCGAATGAATCCTGTATTGTTTTTGCCCGTGTATGTTTTTTTTTTTAAGCTTTTCGTTCATGTCTTTACAATGAAGCGCTGCAAGTTGAAGTGTAAACATACAACAGTTCATTGAAAAGCGATCTTTAAGAAAACAAAAACAAAAACCCACTAGTACACCTGTATTTGTATCCATTTAAAACACATTATCTGTTCATATAACGCAGTCGTATTCTGTTACATCCCTAATATTTGTGTGTTTGAGGGTAGCTTACCAGGTGATAGCAAGATGGCGGCACTGAACAGGGCCATCTCTTCCTCACTCAGCTGCAGGCGACACAGATTCTTGGCAAACTCAAAGATGGCGTTCACCAGGTCATCACAGCCTACACACACACACAAGAAGTAAACCTGATTAATTCATGAGGCTATCATCAACATTAGATTTGCTCCAACTCAGTGGATATCATTTATATCCATCACTCAATAGTTTATTTTTAAAGGAATACACCATCATTTTCAACCTAATTTCCATCTGCTGCATTTTTACACTAAAAAAAAAAGCTCATTGAATTTACTTAATTCAAATTTGTGATTGAACTGAGTTACATCAACACAATTTATTTTTATACACCCAACATGATTTGATCATGTATTTTCAAAGCCCTGAATAAAATCGAACTCTGTGCCCTCACCCACACTGAGGATCGAACCCAGGTCACTGGGGGGGCTGCAACAGCTGCATTCCCCCTGTGGTATTCTACCACACATGCTTTAAACACGTTAATATAATACTATAGTTATTTGTTCCCATCAGCACCAACATCCTAACAAGATTTTAGAATGGAACAGGTTGATGTTAATACTATGTGAATCGTTCACACTCAATCTACATTATTAGTGTGATTGTGCAATCCGTCAGTCTACTTTCTACCCCTGCAGTTTTCAAGATATTGACCCCAAGCCAACTTCGTCTCGTCCATCCTGTGCTTGAAGACAGTTTTTGGAAAGATGCACTCGTTCTCTCGTTTTCCTGAGTTTTAGAATCAAAGTCTTCCTGCTTAGTCATGCTTCATCAAAAAGTCACCAAATTTAATATGACACCTCAGGCCATTTCTGCCAACACATACATAAAATCAACTATGACCTACACTCATCTTTTTCGTCCATCCTTTTTTCTCCCATTGGCAGCAATGTATTTTTGGCCCCATTGAAATGAATGGAGTTTCGGAATCAAAGTCTTCCTGCTCAGTCATGCTTCATCAGAAAGCCACCAATAGCTCGGATCAACTCACTCAACAAAAACATCCATCTGTCAGGAATCGCACTCATCTTTATTTTGCACTGTGGAGCAATTACACTCATCCATCCATTATCTGTAGCCACTTATCTTGTACAGGGTCATAGGCAAGCTGGAGCCTATCCCAGCTGACAATGGGCGAAAGGCGGGGTACACCCTGGACAAGTCGCCAGGTCATCACAGGGCTGACACATAGAGACAAACAACTATTCACACTCACATTCACACCTACAGTCAATTTAGAGCCACCAGTTAGCCTAACCTGCATGTTTTTGGACTGTGGGGGAAACCGGAGGAAACCCACACAGATATGGGGAGAACATGCAAACTCCACACAGAAAGGCCCTCATTGGCTGCTGGGCTCGAACCCAGGACCTCCTTGCTGTGAGGCGACAGTGCTAACCACTACATCACCATGCCGCCCCTTGTGGAATCCAATCTAGTAACTGGAAACTTGTCTCAATTAAGTTTCGTATAAACAACAAAATCACATTTTGAAGACAATGTAATATTTTTATGTAAACTATAGGTACCGGTAATATGTCCTCTTAAATCTGACTGACATATTCCATTTTTCCCAGTGTACTCTCTCTGCTGCATCTGCACTATAGGTGTGTGATTACCATAGATATAAACTAACATGTTTCCCTTTACTGAGCAAAGATGAGGAAAACGGTTTCTTCAACTAGAGACCTGTGCCAGTCTGAGCTCAGCCTTTTTCTGACTGGGAGATAGAAGCTATGGTACGTCATGAGCCTGGGTATACACGGCTCAAAATTCGCGGTGGTCCAGTCGCCTGAGGCGACTTAATTTGTCATTTGGCGGGTAATTCCTGTCACTAGCCAGCCCAGCTGGCTAGTTGAAAAAAATATATATATATGAAGCGAAGATTCAGACACACCATCAACTAAAGCTGCCACATATTAAGCGCGTGCCGCGTCTGTGTTAATCGATGTGTTTATCGGCAGGACGGAAAATGCCGAAGAATTCCGAATCATATTGTGTACGAGTCAGGCTGTCGGTTTTTTCACTACTGCGCATGCATATAACGCATCTCGTTGAATATCGCAGTAATCACGTTATCAAATTCAATAGATGTGGCCACATTATCGCCCATTTAAACACGTTTTTGTTGCTGTTTACATCTACATTTGCCAAAGCTACGTTGCGATGTGGAATTTTCTGAAAGGTGTACAGAAACCGCCAGAGATGGGGACAAAGCAACCTCGGTCTGAAGAGGAGAAAAAGGCCGCCAATAAAGCATACGAGAAGGAGAAACAACAAAGGACTTGTAAGCAAATGTGGGAGCAGGGTAGGCCTTGGCTGCGATATGATTTTTATGGAATAATTAATTTTTTTCAAGTTGATTCCTAGTCAATATGAAGCTCCTAATGCTTTCTCTCTCATAAATGGTTAAATACAGAAAGCATGTTGGATATATTTTGGGTGCTATAGTCATGATCGTAAGTATATTTTGCTTTCAATACTCATACGCCAAGTTTTCCAATATATTATTATTTGTTGATATTATATTATGGTGCTCTGTGTTGTTCTCATTTATGTATTTAACAACAGTATCAAAATACTCAGGTCTTGAAATAAATGCACATTAGTCATGAACAATGGTAACTACTCTCTTTTATGTTATTTCTGACAGAAGTAAAATTCATACATGAACAAATTTTGGCTAGTTGATTTTCTGTTTGGCTAGTTACTTTGGAAGGGAACTAGTCCGGCTGGCTGGTGAAAAGATATATGAATTTCTGGGCCTGGTATATAATTATGTTCAGACCTGTTCAGGGTTGGACTCACCACCATCCAGTGGTCGAGTGCCCAGTAGCTGTAGACTGAAGTATGCCAGTGAGTGTGACTAATTGCTATAACCTACTAGAGGCTCTAGAAGGTTACAGTAACGCAGTGGTATGGCCTAGGCTTTATACATCAGCAACTTAGTATGGTAAATTCTTCCATTAGCTTAATCTGTGGGGAATAAGTCTCAGGAACTGGCACAAAGGCACATAAATGGAAAAAAAAAGCGCACTCAGAAATACATCAACACCAGGATTTGAACCGACTTTGCAAAATCTGTTCCTTTCCTGGACAGCACTATAGACTACTCAGCCACAGATTGAGGTTCCATCAGGAACTGAGGTTATGTAACGTGGCACTTACATAGTCAGTACGCAGCGACGTCACACCACAACTGTGGAATCGATATCTGAGGCTGGCATGCCAATGACCATCTTACATTCTTAAACATGCTCGAACTTGGTTAAACATACACATACAGACAGGTGCCTCAAAAGGCTTCAGCCAAAGGCTGAGCCAAAAACTCACCCATAATGGAAGTCTAAGGGCATTGATAAGGCAGTTGAAATACATGTTTCTGCTGCTCATGTTTTTTAATTCTTCAGTCAGAAGTATTTATAGCTTTGTAAGCTCACCTCTAAGTCTGTATACTTCCATCTTTAAGAGATGGAGCTACGGTACTTTCTCAGAGGGAAGAAGAATATTACTAAAGTCATCAATGCAACTCAAATGCAACACCTTGGTGTAAGTAAATTAGAGCCCACTGATGTTCAAAAGTTGGAATGCTAAAAATATCCTTTCTAACTTTCTCTTTTGTCTGTTTAAAAGGAATTCACCAAGTGCTTCTACAACCCCGATTCCAAAAAAGTTGGGACAAAATACAAATTGTAAATAAAAACGGAATGCAATAATTTACAAATCTCAAAAACTGATCCTGTATTCACAATAGAACATAGACAACGTATCAAATGTCGAAAGTGAGACATTTTGAAATTTCATGCCAAATATTGGCTCATTTGAAATTTCATGACAGCAACACATCTCAAAAAAGTTGGGACAGGGGCAATAAGAGGCTGGAAAAGTTAAAGGTACAAAAAAGGAACAGCTGGAGGACCAAATTGCAACTCATTAGGTCAATTGGAAATAGGTCATTAACATGACTGAGTATAAAAAGAGCATCTTGGAGTGGCATCGGCTCTCAGAAGTAAAGATGGGAAGAGGATCACCAATCCCCCTAATTCTGCGCTGACAAATAGTGGAGCAATATCAGAAAGGAGTTCGACAGTGTAAAATTGCAAAGAGTTTGAACATATCATCATCTACAGTGCATAATATCATCAAAAGATTCAGAGAATCTGGAAGAATCTCTGTGCGTAAGGGTCAAGGCCGGAAAACCATACTGGGTGCCCGTGATCTTCGGGCCCTTAGACGGCACTGCATCACATACAGGCATGCTTCTGTATTGGAAATCACAAAATGGGCTCAGGAATATTTCCACGGAACATTATCTGTGAACACAATTCACCGTGCCATCCGCTGTTGCCAGCTAAAACTCTATAGTTCAAAGAAGAAGCCGTATCTAAACATGATCCAGAAGCGCAGACGTCTTCTCTGGGCCAAGGCTCGTTTAAAATGGACTGTGGCAAAGTGGAAAACTGTTCTGTGGTCAGACGAATCAAAATTTGAAGTTCTTTATGGAAATCAGGGACGCCGTGTCATTCGGACTAAAGAGGAGAAGGACGACCCAAGTTGTTATCAGCGCTCAGTTCAGAAGCCTGCATCTCTGATGGTATGGGGTTGCATTAGTGCGTGTGGCATGGGCAGCTTACACATCTGGAAAGACACCATCAATGCTGAAAGGTATATCCAGGTTCTAGAGCAACATATGCTCCCATCCAGACGACGTCTCTTTCAGGGAAGACCTTGCATTTTCCAACATGACAATGCCAAACCACATACTGCATCAATTACAGCATCATGGCTGCATAGAAGAAGGGTCCGGGTACTGAACTGGCCAGCCTGCAGTCCAGATCTTTCACCCATAGAAAACATTTGGTGCATCATAAAACAGAAGATATGACAAAAAAGCCCTAAGACAGTTGAGCAACTAGAATCCTACATTAGACAAGAATGGGTTAACATTCCTATCCCTAAACTTGAGCAACTTGTCTCCTCAGTCCCCAGACGTTTACAGATTGTTGCAAAGAGAAAAGGGGATGTCTCACAGTGGTAAACATGGCCTTGTCCCAACTTTTTTCAGATGTGTTGTTGTCATGAAATTTAAAATCATCTAATTTTTCTCTTTAAATGATACATTTCCTCAGTTTAAACATTTGATATGTCATCTATGTTCTATTCTGAATAAAATATGGAAATTTGAAACTTCCACATCATTGCATTCCGTTTTTATTTACAATTTGTACTTTGTCACAACTTTTCTGGAATCGGGGTTGTACTGTAAATGTGCTTCAATCAATGGATCGTCTGCTCTTGTGCTAAAATGTGCCAAAATTCTTGTTCATGGTAATCAGACATACACTACATCTGTGATGGATATGGATCAGGTTGGAAAATGCTGGAGTATTGCTTTCACACCATTAACATTACATCACTTAATATCACTGAGAAAGCACATATATCACTGCACATATGTGTTGCTGGAGTTACATGTTAGAATGGATGAATACGACAGCCCAGGTTCTCATGATCCCGCAGATATAACAGACACTTACTTACCTAGTGCTTTAAAGAGCTGAGGGCTGGCAAACTTGCCGTCGAAAAACATTGTGTTGTTGCTGGAGTTGTACGCACGGCACATGCGGATCAGCAGAACCTCTAAGCAGCCTGCAAGTGTCGACATAGAGACAGAGAGCCAAAGAGATAGAGCAGAGGAAAGAGGGGACGGAGGAGGACATGCTCCACCAGGCCAAAAGAACATGCAAATAAAAATGATAATAAAAGAAAGATTTTCTCCAGATAAGGGGGTTCATGTTAGTGTTAATGTATGTTAAGGTATGTTAAATATAGAAATGGAGAGAAGGGGAAAATGTTTGTAGATCACATGAGAGTATAATTATATAAAATATAATTTTCCAAAGAATTTGGATGTTATTATCAATGTAAAAGTTATGTATAGAGAAAAAGAAAGTTGGAGACAAAAAGACAAGAAGGGAGAAATGTTAGCAAACATATTTTTTTAACGGTTGTAAACAGTGAAAGACATACAGAGCTTTCTTTCATGGACATCTTTGCTTTGTTTCATGTGTATATGACCTGGTGGTTATGTTAAGCTGATCTGACTAATTCATAGTTATTCAACGAAATCGAGTCATACATGAGCTGATGGCTGACGAGGCATGTAGCGCCGATTTGGCAATAAGCCATGTACGATGAGATTGAGTGGAATAACTGTTTTATTCTATCCACTGGATTTTGAGAAACAGAGCATTTTTATTTTTATTTTTTGCAAATTCGATAAATAAAAACTTCATACAAAATCATTTCCACTTCGAATGTAAACAAACTGGCAAAATGACAGTAGCAATTTGTGAAAAATGCTATGTTAGGCGACTCATTTTAGATTTTTCGGATCACGGATCCGCCGACGGCAGTTAAATACTACTGCTAGAAAAATAAAAAGTCTGTGCGTATTTTTATTTTTACCGCCGAAACGTATAAAAAGAAATGTAAAAAAAAAATAGTCACATATTTTTCTTGTAACAGCACTGTATCCCTGGTACTAGGTCATACTTCTTTAAGTAAAAAGTATTAGAATCGCAAATACAGATGACAATGTGTGTTGTATATATCCACTTCAGCCGAGTCCGAAAACAAAACTATTTACAACATTGAGTATTGACTTGAATGTTTTTATGGTATTTACGACCGCTTTACGACAGTGTCAACCTCGTGCTGACCATGGCTGACGCTGACGGCATGGATTCCGAGCTATCGCCTCAACTGTACGTAAGCATAAAGTGCGGTAAAGAAAAAAGTCTTTTCACTGTCTCACTAACCAAAACGTGGGCAATTTCGTCTCTCAAGCGTTGAAAGTAAACAATGAAAAGATCAAAACGATCTTTGGTTCTCAGAAAGAAGGTGGTGATGTAACGAGCGCGATGCCGAATATGCCTGCCATAACGTTAGTTCGCGATTTTGGCTGCAAGTATCTGACTGTGGAGTTAGAAGAGGATGGTGCCGCAGAGAGTCCTATCGAATCAAGTAGCACGAACGTATCAGCCTTCGATGTGCTCATGAGAGCTCAATGGTCATATGACCACATACCTTCAGAGAAGTCGGTACTGGAATGCTAGTCCGTGTTATAAACTTATACACAAGAACACACACACACTACTGTATATATGTGTGTGTGTATGTATGTATGTATGTAAAGTGTGTCTCTTGAATTAAAATTATTTTATCATCTTAATCTGACATTGAAATTTTGCCATGCAAAAAAAAAAAAAAAATTAGACAAGGACACTTTTTTTTTTATTTCGACCGACATCATCAAAAATATGTTGAAAAAATCCGTGAACCTAAAGATAAAAAATGGGTGGCCTTATAAATATGCTATAAATAATTCTTGAAAAATAAAAAGGTACGTCTTTGCCATCAAATATTTTTATTCCATATTTTGTTGCTTTTTTTTTTGTATTTTTGGGGGTTTTGTTTTCGAGTAGAGTCTTTATTTTGTCCTCGGTTGGTTCAGCAACATGCCCCGCCATTTTGTTTTTCTCTACTCACGGTATATGAGCTGATAGCCTCGTAGTAGAGTAACCAATCAGAGCGCACCATTGCTCATATCCAATGTGGATAGTGCTTTATACCACAGCGCTGCTGAATCCTAAATTCCGACTGGACAGATGGTGTTGATCTCGCAGGGTGATACTTAATCTGCTCTTTCAAACATGTTATCATTTCTATAGTAACTTACACAGAGACGTTTGGGGCAGACATGCCATGTAAACATATTTATTTTTTAAAAATCAGTGTCGGTGTTGATTTAATGAAGCTAAAATGCATCAAATTTGTTGATTTCGCGAAGCTTAAATCAACAAATACAAATAATGTTGACTTTAGTGAACATTTAAGGAAGGAGTCTCCAGTGTCAGCACTTTGTAATGATCAGAGGTTCAGCTTTAAATTTTCATCCATGGGAAAGTCTGTCTCTTCAGGACAGAGGTCTTTGCATTTTGCAGTTCCTCTCCAGCATGACAAGCTGAGGTTTTTTTGTTTGTGTGTGTGTTTTGTTTTTTAGTGTGTGCTATACTGTAAGCAATAACAAGACCTAACTTCAACATTAAATGCAACCATAACTGGATAAAAACTATGTCTCACACTTTAATATATAAATTATTGTTGAGGTTGGCGAATTGCTGTGGTATAAGAAGGAATAAAACATTCTGTGATGTGCTGTCAGCATTACATCACCTCATTGTTGATGATTTTCCTATAACAGCATGCCCAGTCATGTTTTATTCCTCACTTAGCTGAACCAGACCATTTCTGCTAGTCTATTTAAGTATTAAGTATTAATTATTAAATATTAATGATCCCCCTTTCTGATTCAACTTACTCGTTTTAAGTCTTAAACTTAAATTGAGCAAAATGCTGTATTCTGACCTTCAGAAATCTGTAAAGTGTATATATGTATGTAATATAAGTTCAGTGGTGGTCAGTGTGCCGTGTTCTGCACCACTGACCTGCTTTAAGGAGGATAATCTGGTCATTCTGGCAGAGGTCCATGAAGCCGTTGACGCGCTTGGCAAACTCCACGACGTACTGGATGGCGTTGGTGATGTGCACAGCACACTGCTGCCACATCCACTCAGCAGACTGCACACGACATGATCAATGTGTTAATCAGACAATCGATAATGCGATAGATCTTGAATGCATGCTCCAAAGATCAAACGTGAATACGTCAGGGAATTAATCCTTTTGTCAATGCTGAGCCAGTGATGCATGTAATGCTTGTCTGGTGTTTCAGGAACAAAGAAATGGTCACTCAAAGCCCGGTTAGTAAGTATGTAGCTTTAAAGTACAGACTTATTACTATCCAGCTTGCATAGCCATATATTTATCTATTCACACATCCATCCAAACATTCATGCAAGCACTCATCTATCCATCCAGTTTTGCCAAGTCTTTGAGAGGAAAATAGCTATGCTCAGAAAATATGCATGTTCAGAAAGTCACTAGAAGCTGCTAGATGAGATCATAGACTAATAAGCATATCAAATCATATGAGATGAAGAAGGAGCATTTTTTGAAGACATCAGAATAGATAGAGGTCATGTATGTTTATGGCACCACAAACTAACTACATATTTATTTGGAAAATAATCTCGCTCCAACTATATACAGTATGTATTTAAAAAAAATCTATTTTTCTTTTAAATCAAGATTGTCGACAAAAAAGTAAGCACGCATATGTACGTGTCTGTGTCTAAATTAAATTGCATGGAAATGTATGTAAACAATGGTGATCAGTGACTTCGGTGGAAATGATGGTGATCAGTGATTGGTCATTGTGAACAATTGTGATCAGTGATTGGGAACTGGGGCCAAGTTTACATTAGACCGTATCTGTCTCGTTTTCTTCGCGGATGCACTGTCCATTTACATTAAACCGCCTGGAAACGCCGGGAAACGGGAATCCGCCAGGGTCCACGTATTCAATCCAGATCGTGTCTGGTCCGGTGCTGTGTAAACATTGAGAATACGCGGATACGCTGTGCTGAGCTCTAGCTGGCGTCGTCATTGGACAACGTCACTGTGACCTCCACCTTCCTGATTCGCTGGCGTTGGTCATGTGATGCGACTGCTGAAAAACGGCGCGGACTTCCGCCTTGTATCACCTTTCATTAAAGAGTATAAAAGTATGAAAATACTGCAAATACTGATGCAAATACTGCCCATTGTGTAGTTATGATTGTCTTTAGGCTTGCCATCCTTCCACTTGCAAGTGGTAAGTGATATGCGCTGGGATCACACACACAGCGGCTCAGTCCCGAATCACTGCTTGTGCACTTCACTCGCACGCTCTGTGAGCTGCGCAAGGCCGGAGTGCGCACCCTCCAGAGGGCACTCACTGTTCAGGGCGGAGTGATTCGGAGCGCAGGATGCCTGCGGAGTCGAGCGTATCCGTGTATTGGTGTTGCTGTGTGCACGCAAATCGTGTATTGGTGTTGCTGTGTGCACACTAATCGTTTTAAAAACGTTAATCTGATGATCCGCTGATACGGTCTAATGTAAACCCCACCTGGGAACGATGGTGATCAGTGACTGGTCATAGGGAGCAATGGTGATCAATGACTTCAGTGTGAACGATGGTGATCACTGATTAGTCACTGGGAACAATGGTGATCAGTGATTGGGCATTGGGCACAATGGTGATCAGTGATTGGTTATTGGGGATGATGGTGATCAGTGATTGGTCACTGGAAACAATAGTGATCAGTGACTTTGCAGGGAACAAGGGCTCAAGTACAATTCATTTGGGTTTTACACACTGGTGGTGAGTCGACAAAACCAAGTCTGTCAACTTGTATTAATCAGCAGCTGTGTTGTGAGCTAGGAGAGCCATGTCGAGTGCAAGACAGTCATTATTGCCAGCTTAAAAAGTGTGCAGAATTGTCATTAGGCTCTTTTTTGAAATAAAGTCATTAAAAATGTCTAAAAAGTTACCAAACTGATATGGCTTAATTTTGATCAGGACCATATTTATATTACTACCCAGGGCTCGACATTAACAGTAGCCCGATTGCCCGGGGCAACCATTCAATAGATTCGGACAACCAGACTCTCACAAATGCTTGCCCGATCAGGCAACTACCCAAATATGTCAACTTGCGTGAAAAACGATGTTTATTCATTCATATTATGATGAAATTCCATCACGATTTGCGATTGTTTGACTCGGAAAGACCGCGTCCATGTTATCATTACGGGATGTTCAACAACTAGTGGAATTCACATTTGCACATCGCGGGCTCGCAATGCAGTTTCCCATTGCTAATAATTATCGCGTAGTGCATATTCAGTGTTCTATTGGTATGTCCTTCACTACATGACTAATTACCGCATTACTCGCACGGGGCGCTAGTGTCAATGCTTGTTGATACAGACAGCGTCTGAGAAGGTTGAATAATAAATAAAAAAAATAAAATAAACATTAAAGTCACAAACTTTGGCATTATGTCTGGTTTGGAGAAATTTGGTTTTAAAATAAACAAAGACCAGGAAGAGAAGAAAAAGAAAACTCAATCAAGCTCATCAGTGAATTCAAAGAAACTGTATGAGGTAAAATTTAATGACTTGGGACAGGTATGAATGTGCAAATTTGAAACCAATTATTTTGTTCAAATGGCGTAGAAATGAAAACTTAATGGTACCATCACCAGAGAGCAAATTGTAATTGTGGAACTATAGAATTATGAGCACACAAAGGAAGAACACAATGCACATCCATGGTGGTTTACACAAAAAGTGGTTAGACACGATATAATTGAACCCAGAAACCAAGGGAACACAAAGAAGGATAAGAAAATCAACAAAATAAGCTTTTAAGAGGCATTAGTAGAGCATGCGAGTGAACATTGTGTTGTAAGCATATGTGTTTGTGGCATATTCAAAGGAAAAAAGTATGTAATATTTGGGCAACCATGTTCTGAGTTCGGGCAACCAGATTTCTACAAATGGTTGCCCGAATGGGCAACCATGTCTCACAGTTAACGTAGAGCCCTGCTACCACTACTATATATATATTAGTGCTGTCAAAAATGTCGCGTTATTAACGCGTTAACTTGACTCAATTTTAACGGTGATAATTTTTTTATCGCGAGATTAACACTCTGTGACATGATGTAGGTTTTTCATAAGCTTTTGAAACTGCCAGGAACTTGGAACAGAACAGAGACTTTGCTTAGAAAAACGATAGCAGCTAGACTGTAATGCCACGCCACACACAGCCAGAGTCCTATGCCCTCCCCCCAAAGAACCAGCGCGGGCAGCTCGCGCTGCCGTGCCTCGGGACGAAGAGCCACGGTGCTCGGCTTAGGTTTCGTTTTCCCATCGGCGGCTTCAGCCCGACTTTGCAGTGGCTGTGACAAGACGTGTTATACGGAGCCATAGTAACTCGTCCCCTCACTTTTAATTACCCGAGCGCACGCCTTAACACAAAGCGTGCGCATGGGTTATAACTCGTGCGCGCGCATTAATATCTCGTGCACACGCCTTATAAGTCGTTCCCACGCTTTGTTTTTTTTATTCACCATGTCCCCTCTACGGCTCCGTAGTGTTATGCTCTGCAATAAAAAAAACACATTGGTACAAAGCAAGCCCATTCACTTTTTTATGCTGATAAGAGAATTACAATGGTTTTTCATGTGACAAAAATGTGTGATTAAATTGCGATTAATCGCGAGTTAACTATGACAGTCGCGACATTAATCGCGATTAAATATTTTAATCGCTTGACAGCACTAATATATATATATATATATATATATATATATATATATATATATATATATATATATACACACACACACACACACACATACACACACACATATACATATATATACACTACTACTACTAATAATAATAATAATAATATGATAACGCAACATTATCAGAGAATATGTTAGATTTTGTCATTGCTGCATGACAAAACAGGAACAAAAGGAAACAAACCAAATCTCAAAGTTTTACTTGTCTAGCATTACAGGTATAAAACAGAGCCAGAGTTAAGACCTAGTTAATACAGTGATTATAACATGGTTCTATAATATTCACTTCTACATCAAAGGCCAATAAAAATAGTACTTAGTTAAGGACACAGTTCAACGCTCAGCTTTCTCATTCATCCGCTATTCATTTGCCTAATGCTGGGATCAAATTACAAGATTTTTTTTTGTCTTTCAAAATGATCGCCATGTCAGATTAGGCGATCATAGTGCCATAAATTCTTGGTTGGGAGACTGGCAACACTACAAGTGTGACCCCGACCAATCATCATTCACATCCTTGCGTGTTTTCGGGGAAGATGGGCAAGAAATTGTCAGTCATGGCTACAGACAGAATGTCAAGGAACACAGTGTAGGAGCAGGTGAGAAAATACAAAAAAATTCTCACATGCTAGACTTTTCATCACTGTGTCGTGACAGTACATTGTTGTTCTTCAATTATGCCACACTACAAGGCCCATTCATTGCTCCCAACGTTCATATTCAGACATAACGTGTTAAAATCAGGTTGAATTCGTACAGTCTGATCCCAAAATCACTAGTCATCATCAATGTTATTGTCATTGCATGAAATAAGCTGAATAGCAGCTGATTATTGTGTGTACCTTGAGCTGGAATGAGCGGGTCTCCTCGGGCGTATAAAGGTTCCAAGTGAGTCGTTTCAGCTCCTCTGCGCTGTACTGACACGTCTCTAAATGTGATTTCACCACATTCTGAGTGACCCGCTCTGGACACAAAGATCGATACATTCGTGTTACATCATATAAGAACATGATACAACATCAGCGATAACTATTTCAAAGAACACACTGTAATGGGCATTATTAAAACAGAGGGTTCTGAGGGAAAAAAAATTAAGAATGTTACTGATTTTGGAGGAAAACAGAAGTTAAAATATGATGGTCATGACATGGGTACTGACAATCCTGAACTAATAATTCATAGTGAGAGGGTGTACAGTCGGAACCGATGGAATATGTACTTAAGAATATGGACTGAATATGTACTTCATTAATTTGGGAACAAGTTCTTCAAATGCATTATTTTTGTATTTCAAACTCAGATACAGTATATCAGGAGAGAATGTGAGAGTGTGTTCCTCATCATTTTATTCTCCATCCATCCATCCATCCATCCATCCATCCATCCATTATCCGTAACGGCTTATCCTGTGCAGGGTCATGGGCAAGCTGGAGCCTATCCCAGCTGACTATGGGCGAGAGGTGGGGCACACCCTGGACAAGTCGCCAGATCATCGCAGGGCTGACACATATACTGTAGACAAACTGTATATACTGTAGTTCACACCTCCCAGGTTGGCAGATTTTGCTTGAATAGAAGAGTCTAAGATGGGGATTTATCACAGTGTCAGATCAATACCTTTAAACACAACGCCTTACAAAGCTAATAAAATAACACTTGATCCAGATACTGTTATTGAATTTTATGTTTTTATAGTTCTTGTGCTCTGACAGATTCTCACAACTTAATGAAGTAATGCGCTACTATTCTGAGGTGTGCTGGATATTTGATCACTTTTAATTTTTGAACAGTGACAATGTTTTGGTTTATTTGATGCATTGTCTTGGAAAGAAAATCTGACCAGTTTCAGATGTTGACCTTTTATCCATAAATAAAAAAGAAAAAAATCAATTGTCCAGATAAGTAATGCCCTTGATTAAGACGCTTCTCCACCGATGTCCGAACAAAAAATTTCATTGAATTAAAAGAGCCCACAGTATGAATTAATAAGCAGTGACATATTTGCATATCTACTACTGGTCTCAAGTGGAATTCCATAGTTTTTTGGAGTTATTTACAAAGGCCAAAACTCTAAATTCCAGTGTGACATATGGTGGTTAAAATAAGCTGTTAGACAGCGGTGCTGGACTTAATACTGCCTCTCGTTTGAGTCGATGTTGCGCAAGAATAATGGGCCGAGTTCAGAATGGGGCGGCACGGTGATGTAGTGGTTAGCACTGTCGCCTCACAGCAAGGTTCTGGGTTCGAGCCCAGTGGCCGGCGGGCGAGGGCCTTTCTGTGTGGAGTTTGCATGTTCTCCCCATGTCTGCGTGGGTTTCCTCCGGGTGCTCCGGTTTCCCCCACAGTCCAAAGACATGCAGTTAGGTTAACGTGGGGCAGCCTTGGGCTGAAGTGCCCTTGAGCAAGGTACCTGACCCCTGACTGCTCGCCGGGCGCTGTAGTGTGGCTGCCCACTGCTCTGGGTATGTGTGTGTATTCACTGCTTCAGATGGGTTAAATGCAGAGGATGAATTTCACTGTGCTTGAAGTGTACATGTGACAAATAAAGGTTTCTTCTTCTTCTAGAATCACACATAACTGAACCACACCTTATCCATATTTAACTCGGCTTGTGTTGTCACTTTTTACCTGCTTAGGTTTGGGCAATTAAATGACTCATGGCTGCGATTCCAGATTCAACATTAGAGTTCCAATAACTAATCTGCTCCCAAGATATCAATTAAAATGAACACATCATTAACAAGTGTCACCAGGCAAAACAAACCTCGCACGGCAACACTTATTTTATACCTATATGTTGATAATGGTAATATTTCTCAATTATCAGCTGTCCGATTATAGTCCTATGAAAATCCATGACCTTGAGTTTGACATTTCAAAGTCATTCAAGGTCAAAAATCATGGTGCCAAATGAAAGCCCATATGGCACTGCCTATAAGTTGATAAGGGTAAATATCTGTCTACCATCAACCGTTTTCAAGTTACAGCCCTCTGAAAATCTGTGACCTTGAGTTTGACCTTTCAGGGTCACTCATGGTCAAAGATCATGGTGCCAAATGAAAGGCCATATGGGAGTTCCTATACACTCATAAAAGTAAACATTTGTCTATCGGCAACCGTTTTTGAGTTATAATGGAAAATATGTTATTTTGACCAAAAGGTTGACCTTTCCAGTGACCTTGACCCGATTACCCCCAAAATTTAATCAGGTAATCTACAGACCATTGCCCACCTACCCTGAAAATGTGAAGTCAATCGGTACCACCGTCTAGATGCTAGATTGTTAATAGACACACACACACACAAACAAACAAACCGCACTGATTACAATCCCTCACCCTGCTTACTCTGTCGTGGGCGAGGTAATGATATGTTAAAGTATATGTCCTTAACATATTTATGCTGAAGAAGTAATAGAATTTTTGTTTCTATGTGTGAATAGGGAGAGAAAGTAATCTCATCGCCCCCTACTGGATGCGTTCCAACCTCTATGGCAAAATTAATGGGAATATCTTTTCAAAAAATTACATTTCGGGTTACACTGCAAAGTTAAGACAATGGCTTCCATATGTTGTGCATGTCGGGCAGCTCTATCGATCCTGGTGATCATACTTTATTTTTTCCACCGATTTGAATTGTTTTGAATGTTTTTTAATAAGCTGATCAAAGACTACACGGACCCGACGTCGCGTATGCGACGTCACCACAAGTCTAGCGCCTTTCCAAATCTGTAGCAGGTAGCGGCCGGCGAGTAGCCTACATCAACATGCTGATTTGTATAGCGTGGTTGGCAGAGTATTTCTGTACCAATAAGAAATGCATCAAGTAAAAAATTTGCAACCATTTGTCTCTGACCGGTGGTTGCAGTCTGGCGCAGAACATAGCATGATCAAAATACACAGATCTTCCCGGTCGTGGGATAGCTAAGCCTACTGCTGATGTAATATGAGCGACTCTGACTGGACAGTTTGGTTGTAGTCCGTTTCTGACAGGTTAGGTGCAATTTCGATCTTTTAAAAGACAGCGAAATTTCACCTGATACTTTCACAGTTAGTAGATAATCCCAACATATACAACATATTTTTTGGGGGTGTACAAGTTCCACGTCATAACTTCGTGGGATTTTTTTTAAAAATCGGGTCTATGGGATTTTCAATAGTATGGCTCTCGGCTTAGGAACGCTACCACTAGGATCGCTGTGTTTCACGTTCCCTCCCGATGCGAAATGTAAAAACGTTTCCAGTGCAGGAACCTATATGGAAACTCAGGAACTTGTTTTTTCTGTCAGGGTGAACTAAATCGGACTGAACATTTCTGACTGATCAAACAGAATGACCTGCAGTTTGCATCACAGCCCCTGCAAACTAGGAACTCATTCAGGACCAGTGTTTGGAATAGTTCTGTATCAAAACCTTGCCCTGGACCATCTATATTGAGCCAAACACTCACCGATATCGATCAGAGAGCAGTCATTGGATAGCGCCCCCAGCAGGCTGTGTGAGAGCAGGCTGGGATCCGGGAGCAGCTGGTACTCGTGCTTCACCCGACCTGCTTCTACTATATCCAGTACACTAGGCTCTGGAGAGCTCTGACTGGATGAGCTGCTGCTCACTGCACTCGCTGTTCCACTACTGGCCCCGCCCTCAAACAGCTCGAGAGCACAGTATTCAGCTGCCTCTCCTGGTGTGAGTGGTAGGTCAAAGAGCAGGCCGTCAGGCAGTGTGGTGATGTCGTCTAGATCACTGAGGGTGGTGTTGGAGCCTGTGCTGCTGTACGAGCGGCTGTGTCCGCTGTCCTCGCCCGCCTCTATGGGCTCCCGTGCCAGCTGCTGGTGCCGCTGCACCTCTGCGTACAGGCTGTCACGCTGCTTTTTAGACATGCGGCCAAACTTCACCGCTATGGGAGAACAAACATGAACACGTTAAATTGGTTTGATAAATTTTGCCTCGAGTACTGTAATATTTAGTGAGAGTTCTTCTCCCAGAAATTTGCTGAAGAATTACACTTCTAATTCAACCAAAGTCATATTATGTACTACTTTTGGATTATTAATCAGTCAGCCACCTCACAAAAAAAAAAGCACCTTCAACTTTAATTAAGCTTGATGTACCAGAGGATTGAACTTCATCATGATCTACAGCTGCTAGTTGGTGGCTCGCATACAATTCTATTCAATTCAACTTCATTTATATGTCGTGGAAAGGTTGATATCTTACCATCTCGGCTCATGCCTAGTGCCAAGCACTTCTGGAGACGACAGTGCTGGCAGCGGTTGCGGTTGGTGCGGTCGATCAGGCAGTTCCTCTGCCGAGAGCATGAGTACATAGCGTTGTTTTGCTGGCTGCGGCGAAAAAATCCCTGGCAAATGATACAAAAAGGATCTTTCATGATGCTATGAATGATGTTGCTTATAGGTCAATAGATTAGATATAGAATGCATATATATATATTCTATCCACATTCACTGGATATAAGAAATCGCATGCTCTGATTGGCTACTCTACTACTAGGCTATCAGCTCATAGTCCGTGAGTAGAGAAAAACAAAATGACGGAGCGCATCAAGTCAGATATATCACTTAGTTATCAAGTATTTAAAAGAAACAGAAATAGCTAAATAAAAGAATATAGTCCCCCCCCCCCCGTATCGTCCGTTCCACACTCCAGCCCAGTCGGTGGCAGTAATGCACCTTTAAGTTGGTTTGCCGACTGCCAAAGAAAGAAGAAAAGAAAATGGTGGAGTGTGTTACTGAAACAACCGAGGACGAAATAAAAACTCTTCTCAAAAACAAAACCCCCAAAAAAGCAACAAAATATGGAACGAAAGTATGTGATGATAAGAACATATCTTTTAAAATTTTTTAAAGAATTATTATCACATTTTTCACAAATTGCTACTGTCATTTTGCCGGTTTGTTTACTTTCTAAGCGGAAATTATTTTGTCGGACGTTTTGTATCAAGTTTTTCTTTATCGAATTTGCAAAAAAAAAAAAAATCAAATAAAAATGCTCTGTTTCTCAAAATCCACTGAATGTGGATAGAATAAAACAGTTATTCCACTCAATCTCGTCGTACATCACTTATAGCCAATATGGTGCTACGTGCCTCGTTGGCTATCAGCTCATGCACTACTCGATTTCGTGAAATAACCATTATCCGAGACAAAACTATTCCTGTTGCGAACGAATGGAGCATGCAGAAGGAGTGATCAGTAACTTTTCTGAGTCAGTATGACGTCACCCTATCAACATCAGTACCTGTGTTACATGCGTTTTTGTGAAAATGTATGTATGGACATTTGCAATTGTACTATCGACCTCAAATTTGAGCAGAGAGCAAACATCAAATTCTGTGTCAAACTCAGGAACTCGGCAACACAGACCCTTTCAATGCTTCACAAGTACAACTCTCGAAAATATCACCCTGACTTCTGCCCCTCTTGAAGTGCGAATGCCACTCAAAAGACCTCGCCCTACTCACTGCTTCATTGCTGTAGGTTTGCTGAAGCATCTCTGTTTCCGATTTCCTGGGTTTGACAGAGAATTTGATGCTTGTTTTCTGCATAAAATTGCAACCTGCGTATGCACGTTATCACAAAATCGTGTAACACAGGTCCAGATGTTGACAGCGCAACATTACATGGTGTACTGACTCATAAAAGTTACTCAGTGCGTTTACATGCACATAGAGAAAATCGAATTTCTGCCGTAGCTCGACTGAAATCGAAGTTCTAAATGCCATGGAAACACCTTAGCTCGGCTGAAATCGAACCGAACTGGATTTCTCGTAATCGAGCTACGCGACCTAGATTATGCGATTGTAGCCGAGCTACTTAGTGCATGTAAACCCTATTGAGCTACGTAGTCGAGCTACTTACTTCAGCACTGCCCCTTCCGGAAGTGACGAGTGACGAGACCACAAGCGGGAAACACAACAGCCTCGGTCGGCATGACAACAGTAGTAAAAACGTGCACTTCTGGAGCAATGAGGAGATAGAGTTCATGCTCATTCAGCTTAAGGAGCTGAATATATATCTCATCTCATTATCTCTAGCCGCTTTATCCTGTTCTACAGGGTCGCAGTCAAGCTGGAGCCTATCCCAGCTGACTACGGACGAAAGGCGGGGTTCACCCTGGACAAGTCGCCAGGTCATCACAGGGCTGACACATAGACACAGACAACCATTCACACTCACACCTACGGTCAATTTAGAGTCACCAGTTAACCTAACCTGCATGTCTTTGGACTGTGGGGGAAACCGGAGCACCCGGAGGAAACCCACGCGGACACGGGGAGAACATGCAAACTCCGCACAGAAAGGCCCTCGCCGGCCACGGGGCTCGAACCCGGACCTTCTTGCTGTGAGACGACAGCGCTAACCACTACACCACCGTGCCGCCCTTGGAAAAAAAAAAAAATATATATATATATATATATATATATATATATATATATATATATATATATTAGTGCTGTCAAAAATGTCGGGTTATTAACACATTAACTTGACTCAATTTTAACGGCGATAATTTTTTTATTGCGAGATTAACGCTCTGTGACATGATGTAGGTTTTTCATAAGCTTTTGAAACTGCCAGGAACTTGGAACAGAGACTTTGCTTAGAAAAACGATAGCAGCTAGACTGTAATGCCACGCCCCGCACAGCCAGAGTCCTCTGCCCTCCCCCCAAAGAACCAGCGCGGGCAGGGCGCGCTAGCCCCGCGCCTCGGGACGAAGAGCCACAGTGCTCGGCTTAGGTTTCGTTTTCCCATCGGCGGCTCCAGCCCGACTTTGCAGTGGCTGTGACAAGACGTGTTATGCTCTGCAATAAAAAAAAAAAACATTGGTACAACCAGTGTTCGAACTATGCCGATATTTTCGGGGGGCCCCTTTTTTTCCCTTGGGGGGGTGGTGCTTGCGCTTGTCTCAGAGCGCGGATCTCCATTGCGCGCTCACTTTGGATATGCAAATACTTCCCGTTACACACGATTGCTATGTCAATAAACATCATTTTGCCAATATTTTAGAGACCCCCCAACATTTCCCAAATCATGTTTTCAAGGGATCTCATGTCTGTTTCAGGGGATCTCGGATCCCCCGAGTACCCCCGTAGTTCGAACGGTGAGCAAGCCCATTCACTTTTTTATGCTGATAAGAGAATTACAATGGTTTTTCATGTGACAAAAATGTGCGATTAAATTGCGATTAATCGCGAGTTAACTATGACAGTCGCGACATTAATCGCGATTAAATATTTTAATCGCTTGACAGCACTAATATATATATATATATATATATATATATATATATATATATATATATATATCGATGTTGCTGTCCTCGTCGTCGTTCTTCTTGTGAACAAGGAACTGATAACTTTGTTTATACTCTTGAATAGCTCTTCTTCATGACGACAACCGGAAGTGTACCAACACGATGGGGCGTGTAGCGCCACCTGTGGCTCGGGGGCACAATGTACCTCACACAATAGCTCGATTT
This sequence comes from Neoarius graeffei, assembly GCF_027579695.1. Classification (NCBI taxonomy): domain Eukaryota; kingdom Metazoa; phylum Chordata; class Actinopteri; order Siluriformes; family Ariidae; genus Neoarius; species Neoarius graeffei. Next base: position 39,326,997 of record NC_083591.1, on the reverse strand, counting down.
CCTTGTGTGCATGTAGGATTGGATTTCTCTGGCACCCCTGCTGGGACCCTTAGCTCGATTACCGACAGTAGCTCGATTTGGATGTGCATGTAAACGCACTGAGTTACTGCTTGCTCCTCGTACATGCAAATAACCGTACCCTGCTCTGTTCGCTCGCAAAAGGAACTGTCTCGGAGCTTTTTGATCGCACGACTGTGTATATATAAACATACATAGACAAATAATTATGTTGCTAGTGCTTCTTTAAGAATTTTTTTTCAAATATGGCTTATATATCTGGTCTTGTATAAGATTCTATTCTGTGGGCTGTGATTTGAAATTCATGAAAATGGAAAATAAGATGGAAAACAATTTTTACCTTGCAGCCTTCACAGGTGATGACACCATAATGGATCCCAGAGGACTTGTCACCACAGATCTTACATGGAATCACCTCTATTTGAGCTGCAGAAATATCATGAATAGACACAGAACAAATTCAGAGCCTGACAGGAAGCCACACACACACACACACACACACACACACACACACACACACACACACACACACACATATAATAGGGGCTACAGAAAACCAGTGCTGTTGTTGATGTACAGCATAATGGCTTCTTCCTAAAGATCTCTAAACCCACACGAATTATGCATTCGGCCATTTCACCAGCAGAATAAAAACATGGACTACCAATGTGCCTTTTAAACATAAAATGTTTTTAACATTTTTAAAAGATACTACAATCGCGGAAGGCCATTTCGACAAGACAAAGGGCAACGGTATGTGGTACCATGGTTGGTCACACTTTTCTGACAGTAATCTAATGATGAATTGTACTTGGGAGTAAAATACATTAAACACAAAGTGAAGCAGCAAAGGTTAGACATTCCAACAGCAGCTCATTAACATGGCTGCTTTTGTGATAGAGCACTTACATGCACATTTAAATGTTGTAATGAACAGATGGGCTGTGAAATACATTTACACTGGTGTCTTTGACCAAAGAGCCCTAACTAATTATGCATACAGTAAGTGAAGTGAAAAAAAAGAGAAAGAAAACAAATTAATGCAATTTACTTAAAGAATACCCCCCCCCCTGCATTTTCTCTCTCTGTCCTACTCTCACACCATCTCCAAATCTGAAAGAGTCTTTTGTTCATATGAATCCGTTCATGTTAAAATGATTGCTGGATCATTTTAAGGCCTGGTCCCACAATAACGATAACTATAAATAAATCAATCCCCTGCGGTTTATGTGGTTGGTGCTCACACCAGACCGATAACGATACCTATAGCCCAGGCCTGGGTTTATCCATATCAGTGAGATTGCTTCTGGAGCGATTTTTCCAGGCCTGGACCTGATCCGATAAAATCAGGTAATTGTTTACATGTGATGTTGTCGTAAGCATGTGCTATTTTTCCTTGGGCATCTTTGTACATCCTTGTTGCATCATGAAGTCACGGAATACGAATTCATGGAAACTAAAATATATATAATACAAAGCATGAAAATTTAAATTAATAAAGTAAACATATAAATGCAGGTAAGATATTTTAATTATGAACTTTGGCAGTCCAAGCATTTGTTTTAAACTTGTTAATTTTTTTATCCGTAATGCATCATCCGTATGAAATCTAACCAATCTGTAATATACTGAAACGTCTGTGACCGATCCATAAATTATTACCATCTGTGATGCATCCGTATTAAAATCCGTAACCAGTCTGTATGTTGTATCCTTTTTTGTTATATTTCCATAGTCTGTGACCTATCTGTATTTTGTCAAACCATTGAATTCGAAGGTGTATCCAAACTTTGACTGGTACGGTATATTATATGCTAGCAGGTTACCCGGCGTTGCCCGGGTTTTGCAAAATTCTGGGTTGCCCCCAGACTTCCATGTCAAATTTGGTGATGATCCATCGAGAAATGGTGATGTTAACCCAAGACAAACAAAAATCCAAACATCCACCACCCAGAGGCCCAAATATGGAATTTCTGAGTTCTGCCAAATTGTGGCTATCTCCAGTACCTATGTGCCAAGTTTAATGAAGATCTGTTGAGAGTTTGTGTTGATAAATGTAACATGAAAGGCATTGAGGAAGGGGGTGGGTGGATGTTGTGCCCACCAGGGACCTCCCTGGGGCCTGTACATGAATTTTGTTTATATCTGCAAAATTCCGGGTCATCCCCGGACCTACTTGCCAAATTTGGTGAAAATCCGTTGAGAAATGGTGACATTAGCCCAAGGCAAACAAACAAACTTTGCTGCTTATTATATAGATGGAGGTGAAGCAGAAGTTCAGTACTATGATTTTATGCCAACGTAAATTACAACCCCGATTCCAAAAAAGTTGGGACAAAGTACAAATTGTAAATAAAAACGGAATGCAATGATGTGGAAGTTTCAAAATTCCATATTTTATTCAGAATAGAACATAGATGACATATCAAATGTTTAATCTGAGAAAATGTATCATTTAAAGAGAAAAATTAGGCGATTTTAAATTTCATGACAACAACACATCTCAAAGTTGGGACAAGGCCATGTTTACCACTGTGAGACGTCCCCTTTTCTCTTTACAACAATTTGTAAAAGTCTGGGGACTGAGGAGACAAGTTGCTCAAGTTTAGGGATAGGAATGTTAACCCATTCTTGTCTAATGTAGGATTCTAGTTGCTCAACTGTCTTAGGTCTTTTTTGTCGTATCTTCTGTTTTATGATGCGCCAAATGTTTTCTATGGGTGAAAGATCTGGACTGCAGGCTGGCCAGTTCAGTACCCGGACCCTTCTTCTATGCAGACATGATGCTGTAATTGATGCAGTATGTGGTTTGGCATTGTCATGTTGGAAAATGCAAGGTCTTCCCTGAAAGAGACGTCGTCTGGATGGGAGCATATGTTGCTCTAGAACCTGGATATACCTTTCAGCATTGATGGTGTCTTTCCAGATGTGTAAGCTGCCCATGCCACACGCACTAATGCAACCCCATACCATCAGAGGTACAGGCTTCTTAACTGAGCGCTGATAACAACTCAGGTCGTCCTTCTCCTCTTTAGTCCAAATGACACGGCGTCCCTGATTTCCATAAAGAACTTCAAATTTTGATTCATCTGGCCACAGAACAGTTTACCACTTTGCCACAGTCCATTTTAAATGAGCCTTGGCCCAAAGAAGACGTCTGCGCTTCTGGATCATGTTTAGATACGGCTTCTTCTTTGAACTATAGCTTTGAACTTTAGCTGGCAACAGCGGATGGCACGGTGAATTGTGTTCACAGATAATGTTCTCTGGAAATATTCCTGAGCCCATTTTGTGATTTCCAATACAGAAGCATGCCTGTATGTGATGCAGTGCCGTCTAAGGGCCCGAAGATCACGGGCACCCAGTATGGTTTTCCGGCCTTGACCCTTACGCACAGAGATTTTATATTGTCGAACTCCTTTCTGATATTGCTCCACTATTTGTCGGCGCAGAATTAGGGGGATTGGTGATCCTCTTCCCATCTTTACTTCTGAGAGCCGCTGCCACTCCAAGATGCTCTTTTTATACCCAGTCATGTTAATGACCTATTGCCAATTGACCTAATGAGTTGCAGTTTGGTCCTCCAGCTGTTCCTTTTTTGTACCTTTAACTTTTCCAGCCTCTTATTGCCCCTGTCCCAACTTTTTTGAGATGTGTTGCTGTCATGAAATTTCAAATGAGCCAATATTTGGCATGACATTTTAAAATGTCTCACTTTCGACATTTGATATGTTGTCTATGTTCTACTGTGAATACAATATCAGTTTTTGAGATTTGAAAATTATTGCATTCAGTTTTTATTTACAATTTGTACTTTGTCCCAACTTTTTTGGAATCGGGGTTGTATAACATGGCACCAGAGTTGGTAGAAATGTGAGGATCCATGTACAGAATTTTGTTAAAACATAATATAAAACTCAGTTATGAAATGGGCAAAGCCAGTTACCAATTGTCAAACAAAACCCATTAAATTAGAAGGTGTGTCCAAACTTTTGACTGGTACTGTACATCTAGAATCAATCACTGCTTATATTTGAAACCATTTATATTGCTGTTCCAATTCATATGCTAATAATAATAATAATAATAATAATAATGCCATTACTCAGCATTAGAAACCCTCAGAAAACAAATCACTCTCGTCAGAAGCCTAACCGGATAGACACTTGGATTTAATTAAATGGGTGATAAAATTAATATTTAGGGCACACTTGTTTCTCAGTTTTTCAGAACACACAGGATGTTCCAACAGCACACAAAACTGTTATTGTCTATACTTCTACTCCCAAGGTCAACTTCTTACTTGGTAGTGCTCTGAATTCCTGGATCCGTTTCTATGCACGTCATTTATCTGCCGCCATGTCTTAACCAGTCGTAGAGGAATACATGCGTTTCTTTGTTCGGACTGACCAATCATGTTTATCTCAGTGCACCCTTATGTGTGAATATATACTCAAGCTTGTCTTTCAATAAATCAAGAAACATCTCGGAACCTGATCTCTGTCTTCAGTGATGTCACTCCTGGGCCTGTAAGGAAAATAATCGCTGAGTGGGAGATGCACAGGAATTATTAATTCAATCTGCTGTTCTCAAAGCTTTGATACACACAAGTAAGAAACCTAATGATGCAACTCTTACATGTAAATAATAAATCAATAATTGCAACTTAGGTTAACTAGATTAACTATGCTTTGAATAAAACTAGTAATTTTTTTTAAAATAAAAAAATCTACATTTTAACATATAGGAACTAGGTTTGTGAGTGAAAAGTTGTAAACGTAATGTAATGAAATGTGTGAAAAACTAGCTTTGACCACTTCCACGTCCTCACTTCACTTCACTTAAAAGTAGACAGCCTTTCGATTTCATAAAATCGGTGAAATTTGGTCATTGTGATATATGTTTATTTCTGTAATATCAAAAAAAACAAACAAACAAAAAAACCCAGGCCATTCTGTGGCAGGGAAGTTACTTAATTTGAGCGGATTCCCGAGCAAATAATGTGCATGAAATCGCTCACTTTGTGCAGTCAAGCAGACAGAGGAAGTCCGTGTGCACATGCGCAGGCTTAACTTTGACCGTGCACTGACAGTTCCATCATTCTGTCGCTAAACGAACAGCTGATCACACCGAGGTGCTCGCTGCCTGCCAATATTTATTAGTTTGGTCCTGCCTTTCCTTTCCTTTGCAACATAACGTCTTTTCTTCTCGCTTTCCATTACTGTAGTCGGTCTTTCATGTTTCATTCGCGTCCTCCATTTTTCTCTCCTGTTTCAAATTTGTATCCCACAATGCCTTGCATGAACGGGGAAAAGCCCACCACATCATGCATGATGTGGTATTTTGAATTGGGTCATGGTGAAGCAGGAAAAAATAGCGGAGAATTTAGGGCCATGTGGCCCTAAATTCATTAATTGTTCTTTTTTTTAAAAAAATAATACAGTTGGAAGTTTGTGATTCGAATTCAGGAGCTTTCAGTTCACTAAACAAAAGTAATTGGGTGTCGGAAAATTCTTTTTATGACCTAAACTTGAAAAATCTGAAAGGTAGTCTAGCTTTAACTCCTCTTAAATTCACTAATGTGATGTGCATCATTGCATAGCCTTTCTATTCTTATTGGAGCTAAAACTAGTATTGGGTTAGAATAATAAATCACTCAAACTACATGGAAAAATGTCCTGGAATATTGTGGATAGCATAAAAGGTGATTGTAGGCTACAGGTTTGAATCGTTGCCTTTTATTTTGTCGAATTTTTTCACCCACCAGAAAAGATGTTTCTCTATCAGCTCTTGTTGAGCTTGTTTAAAACGTACTGGAAAGAACAAGTGGTGTGTTTGCAATATACAATAAAAAATGACATAATATATTAACATAGGCATTGTAGCATTCTCTGGTTATCGACTTATTTTACAGAGTGCGAAAAGGAAGATGATAAACCTTAACAATCTAATGTACAATCTAGAGAACGGTTTGTCCTCCATTTTCTATTCTTGTCTCTGACACATCAGACTGCTGAAGGCAAATGACCACGACATTGTATTCCGGGGCATGAAGCGGAAAAATCGGTAAAGCCCTGAGCGTCTCGGCCCCTCCCGCTCTGATGTTTTCAGTTATATAACTGCCATCTGTGGGCAGATTGCCTTGATTGTTTTTCATCTCAGTTACTTTAAACCCATCCACATCACTACAAATCTTTCCAGACTGTAACTATGTATCTACAAACACAGCGTCATTTTCTCCAGCCCAGTGTAATTACGCACAGTCTACAGATTCAGTGGTGCTCGTTCTCGACACACACCAGTTCCACCTACTCAGTGCTTTCTCGTGCATATTGGTACAGGCGTATACAGCCTCATCTGTGATTGGCTGGAAGAAATGTTACTCAGCAGCATTTGGCTGTCAGCCCATGTGCGCCTGATGTCCTACTGACACACTTTCTCACTCAAAAAGCAGGAGACGGACTAGCGCACTTCATTTGAATAGGCTTTTCCTCTTTTGTCTGTTAAGGTGGAACCTATCCGGCACCTCAGACCTATTCTCTAAAATTCGAAAATATTTGAAACATATGAGTGGTGATGTAGTAACAAAAATAAATAAATGAATAAATAAATAAAACAATAAATGACTATCATACAGTATTTAATTTTTACATAATGGAAGGGTCTGTTGTCCACATTTCATGAAAATCGCTTCTTCTGTCTCAATTCTTCACCAATTTTTATTCTTTTTGGCTGGAAGGTAGGTCTGCCTGGGGTGCATATAGCTTCTACCCAAATTTGCATAATTGCAGTTAATAATGAAGATATGGAGTAATTAAGTCCTAACGAGCAGTTTCTACACAAATTGCGTCTTCTCCCTCAATTCTTCACCGATTTTGATTCTTTCTGGCATGAAGGTAGGGGTACCTAGGGTGCCCATAACTTCTACTCAGATTTGATTTCTCACGGGGCCGGAGTGAGCTACGCTGTCTCGTTTGAGTTACCGTAGCCTTCCTGTCACCTCTCGTCGTTCTCCTTTGATCTCTCTCATCAACAAGGTGTTTCTGGAACACAAGACATTTTTGCACCATTCTGTGTAAATTCCAAAAGACAGTTGTGTGTGTGTGTGTGTGTGTGTGTGTGTGTGTGTGTGTGTGTGTGTGTGTGTGTGAAAATGCCAGGAGCTCAGTAGTTTGGCAAAATATTATATTTAAATATAATATTAAAGGCCTACATGGATTATGCATCATAATGTACAGGTAGTCGTCGACTTACGACCTATGCGACTTACGACCGATCGACTTTGCGACCGGCTGGTTATGACTGGCAAGTGTTTCCCAGCTGAGCTAGCTGAGCGTACGACAGTTTCCGCCCCAACTCCCGGCAGCGCCTCTCGCCGCGTACAACAGTTTCCGCCCCAGCTCCAGGCACATGCGCAGTCTCTCTCGCGCACTCCGTCATACAGTTTCCGCCCCAGCTCCTGGTTTATGAAACGAGCAAATGCTCCCACCAGCCCGAGCGCTGCAACAGCTGATGATGACGTAGACGACCCACAGCCAAGCACCAGTGATGCCAGCGGTCACTAAATTTTGTATTTTGCTATATTTTATATATATATTTTCGTATATTTGGCTGGGCGCTCCCTTAGAGATAGGGTGAGAAGCACAGTCACTCGGGAGGAGCTCGGAGTAGAGCCGCTGCTGCTCCACATCGAGAGGAATCAGCTGAGGTGGCTCGGGCATCTTTTTCGGATGCCTCCTGGACGCCTCCCTGGGGAGGTGTTCCAGGCATGTCCCCCCGGGAGGAGGCCCCGGGGAAGACCCAGGACACGCTGGAGGGACTATGTCTCTCGGCTGGCCTGGGAACGCCTCGGTGTTCTTCCCGAGGAGCTGGCCGAGGTGTCTGGGGAAAGGGAAGTTTGGGCTTCCCTGCTTAGACTGCTGCCTCCGCGACCCGGTCCCGGATAAAGCGGAAGAAGACGAGACGAGACGAGGCTATATTTTACATTTGTATTTTGGTATGTTTCAAACTAAAATGTTTTCTATTTTTCACACCTGTATTTCGTATTTTTTGTTTTGCACATATTAAACGAATTGCACTGTACGCAGTGTAGTATGCAGTGTTTGACTTAAACCAAATAATGAGCCAAGGTAATGAAATAAGAAAATGTTGATAAAATAAGACTTTAAGATGATTACAATATCATTACACATCACAATATACTTACGTTCATTTAACATAGGCCGACTTACGACCAGATCAGTTTACGACCGGTCAGTCGTAACCAAACACAGTCGTAAGTTGACGACTACGGTTAACAGGTTTTTTTATTTATTTGTGTGTGTGTGTGTAAGATCAATTTCCCTTTCATTTTGAGGCTAGGTTCGGCTACTGGTGATATAATTACAAATAAAATTTATGGGTGGCAGATCATTCAGTGTTGCTGCTCCTAAACTTTGGAACTCATTACCACAATCGCTTCGTGACTGTTCCACTCTCTCTTCCTTCAAAGCTAACTTGAAAACTTTTCTCTTTACCTCACACTAATCTTCCTAGTGGGTTTTTTTTTTTTGGTAACTCCTGTGTAAAGTGTCCTTGGGTTTGTGAAAGGCGCTATATAAATTGAACTTATTATTATTATAAAATTTGTAATTATTAATAGCAATTAAAAGCAATGGGTAGGTTAACCAATTTGCGATGTGATAGATTTGATGCCTTTTCAGTCATCCATTTAAACAAGAGCTTTACCAGACATCAAATCTCGGCAATGGCACATCTGACTCTGTTAGAAGACCTCTACATGTCGGTAAAACATGAAAGAGGTTTTCAAGAACACACTGATTTTTAAAAAAAAATTTTATGGAGAATGACAAGTGATTATTTAGTCGCTTTCATCTCCCAAAGCATCCAGGGCCGAGGTGTGCCAGCATGGGGGTGGACTTGTGCTCTCTCTCACAGCTTGCGGTTTCCTGGCTCTATGGGGCTCCAGGCTAGTTTGTCTAGCTGAACACCACTGGTTTCTGGCTCTGATTGATCTGAAATATCATTAAAATGAGGAAATAAAGAAACTCTGGTTGTTTATGGTGATACTATCGACCACAGCAGTGATTTCATTCGATACTGCGGTCCTATGATGCGACTTTTCAGGCTGTCAATTAGAAATAATTTAGAAGAAGAAGCCTTTATTTGTCACATGCACACTAGAGCACAGCAAAATTCTTCCTCTCCATTGAACCCATCTGAAGCAGTGAACACATATAAACCCACAGCAGTAGGCAGCTATGCGTAATTAGGGGTTGGGTGCTTTGCTCAAGGTCAGTTCAGCCATGGATACAGAAAGAGGGTTCTGTTCAATCACTCTCCCCACATTTTTCCTGCTCATCCAGGGAATCAAACCAGTGACCCTTTGGGCACAAGGCTGCTTCACTAATCTTTAGACCATAGCACTGGTTTCTACTCTAGATTGACTAGTGTGTTTTTCTTGTAAATAATTTGTTCAGTTGGACTTGAAACATTAGAGTTTCTATTCTGAGGGCAGAGAAGTTTCTCTTCCTAGCTATCTTACGTCTCTCTATGTTGTAACGTCTGGGGTCATGGCCTCTAAACTGAGAATATTTAGGGGTGTGATATTTAAATGATGATGGTTTTCAGCTACCACATTTATCAACATCTGATCATTCTTACTCTGTGACTGGTGAGATACAACAATTTCATGAATCACACGTGAACCCGGTCATATGATGATTTCACTCGAATTTGCTGGTTTCTACTCTAGATTGATAAATGAGAGACAGTGTGTTTTGCTTGTACATAGTATGCATAAATACACAATTATTTTATATATATATATATATATATATATATATATATATATATATATATATATATATTTTTTTTTTTTTTTTAATATCATGTTTGGTTACACATCATCATCCACATTGTTGTCCACATAAAAGTTCTTGTACTATCGATGTAATTGTCTTTTTTGCCTTCGCAATTATGGATTGTGTTGAAAATATGGCTATTGTGTTATTGTTCATGGCAGATGTGGCGTTATAGATTTGGAAAATGAGTGCACATTGGTTCAGAGGTCTGTTCAACACAAATGACTTACAAACAAATGTGACTCACCAAAGCAGAAAGATCGGATCCGATGAAGAATTCAGGACTGTGCAGTACGGCTTGCAATGTGTCTCTAGCAAGTGGGATGAAGCGAACAGGACTGCAAAAGCACCGATCTGATTTATTGATGCTTTATCTGATATACTAAAAAGGCAGCATGGTGGTGCAGTGGCTAGCACTGTCGCTTCACAGCAGCAAGGTTCCAGATTCGAACCTCAAGATACCTTGAGTTTCCATGCTGTCCCCATGTTTTCATGGATTACCTCTCACTGTTCAAAGGCACCCTGGTGAAAAACCTCACAGGATCTTTAAGGATCCATGAGGATTCTCAAAGACCTGCCAAAGATCCTTAAAGAATCTTCGAAAGAGCTTCAGATGCAAAATCATTTGTAAAGATCCTCAAGGATTTGACAGAGATCTTTTAAGGATCCTACAAAGATCCTCATAATGACCCCTGCAAAGATCTTTGCAAGGATCCTCAAGGATCTTTCAAAGATCTTAGAAAATTGAAGATCCTTGAAGATCTTGGCAAGAAGTTACAAGATCTTTTGAGGATCTTTATTGGGATCCTCAACAGGATTCTCAAAGACCCTCACAAAGAACTTTACGGATCCTTGAAGAACCTTGAACAATTTTCACCAGGACATGCAGATGAGGTAAAAATACCCAGGCAGTGGGATTGCACAAGCCAGCGTATACTTTGTACCGGTCCCAAGCCCGGATAGATTGGGAGGTTGTGTCAGGAAGGGCATCCGGTGTAAAACCTATGCCAAATCAAATATGCAGATCATGATCATCCACTGTGGCGACCCCTAATGGGTGCAGCTGGAAGAAGAAGAATCTGATATACTGAGAATTCGAGTTTTTCATTCACTTCCTTGCATGTAAATCTTGACCTAAATATGTATATAATATCACAGAATAGTTCGTATAGCCACATATCAAGTGCTGTGTCAACAGAGATTTGTTTTTCCCAAAACAGATCGCCATTGTTACCTAATTTGTCCTTTTGTCATCACAGAACAAAAAGCAAAACATAGTTAAGTGGTGTCTGAATGAGAGACGCAACTGCTGTGTTGGACTCTGTACACACTCCAAAAACAGAAATGAAGTATTTCGTCATGTTACCTATCACAGGCTCACCTACATTGCTCTGAATTTCATTTCATGACTCAAAACATAAAATGACATTTTATGACAATTTATATTTTAAGCAAAGGACTTCAAGTTCGCCGTTGAACTAATGACACTACATAGCATATCCAGGAAGTAACTGTGCATTCTATCTAGTAACTGCAATTATGTAAAGTTTCTTGAGAAACAGGGCATTTGCGATAAAAGTCCTTAATTAGCTGTGTAATCTTACTGGAACTTTCCTTCCCAAAAATAAGAAAGACAGATCATACTTTCATATAATCATTCTCATCTTTCAAAGCCTAATTTTCCAACATGTTCATGTCTTGTTCTGTGTGTTCTGTTATTACTACAGCGAAAATCTGTTCCCATAACTGCAGCACTGTCAAAAACAGTTTGTGTGATAATTACCTAAATCTGTTCTACTCATTTCGAATGTGTACAACAACTGTGATCCTTGTATTACAATGATGAAGAGTACAAAAATAAATGTACTATATATACACCATATACACTATACAGTATCTACAGTCCCCTTTGAAAGTACTGGAACGGCAAGGCCAATTCTTGTTTTTGCTATACACTGAAAACATCTGTGTATGAGATCAAAAGATGAATATGAGACGATAGATAAGAATTTGAGCTTTAATTTCCTGATATTTACATCTAGATTTGTTCAGAAACAGAGCATGGCACCTTCTGTTTGAATCCACCCATTATTCAAGTGATCAAAAATACTGGAAGATGTGACTGGCAGGTTTTTCTTGTTGTACAGATGTGCCCTGTTAGATCGATTGTTTAAACAAATAATAATTAATAGCTCTTAATGTCTACTCTTGGTCTGAGCCTTGGGATTTTACTGTGAAGACTGCATTTGTTGTTAAAAAGGATAAACCAACATAAAGACCAGAGAGCTAACTATGGGAGAAAAGCAAGTAATTCTGAAACTGAGGAAAGAGGGAAAATCCATCAGAGCCATTGCACAAGCATTAGGCATAGCCAATACAACAATCTGGAATGTTCTGAAAAAAGAAAGAAACCACTGGTGTACGAACAATCAGACATCAAACAGGTTGCCCAAGGAAAATTGCAACAGTCAATGACAGAAACATTGTGAGAGCTGTGAAGAAAAACCTAAAGTAACAATCAGTGACATCAACAATCTCCACAGGGCAGTGGTGAAGGTATCATAATCCACCATTCAAAGAAGGACTTGAGAGCAGATATATAGAGGCTGTAGCACAAGGTGCAAACCACTCATCCTCAGTAAGAATCAGAAGGCCAGATTTGCAAAGAAATACAGAGATGTGCCACAAAAGTTCTGGAACCAAGATTGACCTCGACCAAAGTGATGGAAGGGCCAAAGTGTGGAGAAAGAAAGGATGGTTAATGATCCAAAACACAGTGGAGGTAGTGTCATAGCTTGCGCTTGCATGGCTGCTTCTGGAACAGACTCATCTTTACTGATGATGTAACTCATGATGGTAGCAGCAGAATGAATTCAGAAGTCTACAGAAACATTCTGTCTGCCACTTTACAGAGAAATGCACCCAATGCAACTGGGAGGAACTTCATCATGCAGCAGACAATGACACAAAACACAATAGCTGGGTTTCACGTGACATCACATCCACCTCATTATTTATTCAAAACTTTATTTGGTGGTCTACCAAAGCTTAGTTGACAAAGGTTTGTAGGTGAAAGGCTTGCATGAAAAATGCCTTACACTGTAAAATATAATAAGTTGACTTTACTTAAAAAAAATATGCAAAGTCGTTGCCTCAAAAAAAGTCATTTATGTTGATTTAGATAAATTAGATTGGGTTAACTTATTTTTTGTGAGTTTGCAGTACTCAAATTAACTTAGATTAGTTTGATTACATTAACTTATTTATTTTGAGTTTGCAGTACTCACATAAACTTATATTAATTTGATTACATTAACTTATTTATTGTGAGTTTGCAGTACTCATCTTATATAATTTTGATTACATTAACTTGTACTGTAAACTTAAAATAAATAAGTTAATGTAATCAAAATTATATAAGATGAGTACTGCAAACTCACAATAAATAAGTTAATGTAATCAAATTAATATAAGTTTATGTGAGTACTGCAAACTCAAAATAAATAAGTTAATGTAATCAAACTAATCTAAGTTAATTTGAGTACTGCAAACTCACAAAAAATAAGTTAACCCAATCTAATTTATCTAAATCAACATAAATGACTTTTTTTGAGGCAACGACTTTGCATATTTTTTTTAAGTAAAGTCAACTTATTATATTTTACAGTGTACGCTTGCGTTGTTTTAGGTTGTTCAAATTGATCAAACCGTGAAACTGATAAAAGTTTCTTCAGGGTTCCCCTTGAGCTAATAAAAAAGGGTGAACAAACACAGGATTTCAGAAAAAGATGTCGAGAAAGGTGGCTTTTGAACCTCTCACTGAAATCGAAGGGAGCCGAGTTGAAGCATGCTCGAGTTTGCAGTAATCACTTGGTGATAGGTTTGTATTTCCCTCTCAGCTATGTCCTTAGAGTTTTCCAAGTACTTTTCTTGCTATGTGTTTTTATTTTACGGTACTCTTTTTAGTCACGAAGCGCTAAAGTCCCCAGCTGTTTCTTTGTTTACTCTTCACTCCTCACAAAGTCCATATGCATGAAGGTCGTGACAAAATTCTTACCCAGCCATACAGTTACAATGTGCCGTGATCACTTCTCCGTCTTGTTTAACTAAGATCCAGGTCTTTAAAGGGGTTTCTGATGATCTTTGTGAATGATTTACCTGGGAGATAAGAGCCAACACAAGTGAGAATCAAGCCAACTGTTGTTTGTTTACACTTCAACTTGCAGCGCTTCGTTGTAAAGACGCGAACAAAAAGCTTAAAAAAACAACAACATACTTATACAGGCAAAAACAATACAGGATTCATTCGGCAGCGAGTTGATCCCGAGGTCCTTTACCCAGCCACGTACAAAAAAAGTTGTAAGCCTCCGTACTCTTCCACACTTTCATCTGTTTTGCGGTGTAGAAGGATGTCCGCAACACCAGATAGTTGGAGATGTCAGGGAACTCGACTGAAGGGTAGTTTTTGAGATCGTATGACAAATCCTTCTTTCCCAGACTGTAGGGGTCGATTCCATTGCACATAGCGATCTCCTGAATATACCTAAAGCGAGCAGTGGCTTCTAGATTACGAGCATGCTCTGATAAGTTATCGCTAGTTGTTTGCACAATGGCAGTCGTTTAGACCACCAGCTATTTCACTTCCGGTAAAACCACTAATAAAAGTCACGTGACCGAAACCTGGCAATACCAACACAATAAGGGACATCATCAGCGGGACAAAGTGGAAGGTTTTGGACTGGCCAAGTCAGTCACCAGATCTTGACCCAATTGAGCAGCATTTCACCTCCTGGAGGGCGAAACCCCCTAGAACAAACCACAACTGAAACAAGCTGTGGTACAAGCCTGGAAAAACATCATAAAGAAGAATGCAAGAGTTTGGTGATGTCAGTTGGTCAAAGGCTTGGTTCAGTTATTGCAAGCAATTCATCTTTTGATCTCAAACCCAAATGTGTTCAAATGTCTTCAGTGTCAAATCAATCAGTTATAAACATTTAAACAAAGCATGCCTGTGAAATTAGCTGTTAAAAAGTAAAGTGCAGGTTATAGTCCTTAAACATTACACTCTATGCTATTATGGTCTATGCTAATGGCTGACTAATTAAGATGTGCAGAAAATAGCAGCATTGCGTAAAATTACGGGAAGCACATTTTCATTTAAATCCAAATAATGCTACAATCAACAACAGGTAGGGCTTTAAAGACATGGTTTATAACACTGAGGCGTTACTGGAAAGTTATGTTTTAAATTACGAACCACACCTACAAATAGTTTTGAGACATCACTTTTTTTCTTGCCAGAGCATAACAATAATAGCGCAATTATTTCATTATCTCAAGATATGATCAACATGACTTGTTGGATTAAATAACAATATTACACAGGTTTCACACTCCTTAGCTCCAGTGAAGGGAAACTGTACTACTACAGCATACAGACCTCCTAAATAGTTGTGTGCTACCAACTATGTGGCAACAGTTCATGTGTGGAGCTGTGGATTCATTTTTGAGAACAGTGTACACTGCACATAAACACAATTCTCATGTGTTATGCTGCTTTTTTCATAATATTAAATTCAAGTAAGAGGAAAAGAGAGCCTGGTGATGAAATTACTATTTATCACTGATATAACGTAAGTGGTAAAAGGACCTAACTTGTTTCAGGGACGTGCCAGAGCAGTAAAGTAACTAGAAATGGATAAAAGCACATTGTTTCATTTGTTAAAAAATTCAGAATTGTTGGCAAATAGCTGTGGATTAAGAGGACTTACACACTGAATAACACACTTCAGGTTCTGCAGTTATAGAAAAATGACAAAATGTCAAACTGCTATTATTTATTAGTAAATGGATTTATTCCCTGTGTTCAACTCATAGTATTATCAGTGGGTCTCTCACTGCAAATCATGGAAAATGAGCAGCTAATGAAGCATATTAGATTATATCAGCTTCCCTTCTATTTGCATATTTGTTTAGAGCTTAAAAAAATCACAAGGTTATGCTTCACTACTGTTCAATGCATTTTTAGGGATAAAAGAGCCTGATTTCAGTCGTAGAATACAACTGATGAAACATTATTACCAACAAAGGAAAATATGCAGTAATATAGATAGATGCAGATCTAACATCAGTATAGTGACACTATATACAGTACCATACAGTATGTACCTAATAAAGTGCCCTCTGATTACATGTATGAATCCTTCTATTTACATTTGGCCAGTCGAAGAATAGAATAAAAATTATTTTGTAAAATAGTTTAAAAGCTTTAAAAAATAAAATAGGCCAAAAAGCTACTTTATAGCCGTGTTCCTTGATGCAGTGAGCCCACTAGTATAGCAGGTCAAATTTTAAATATAACTTTGAAGAAATACAACACAAACAGGGCGGCACGGTGGTGTAGTGGTTAGCGCTGTCGCCTCACAGCAAGAAGGTCCGGGTTCGAGCCCCGTGGCCGGCGAGGGCCTTTCTGTGTGGAGTTTGCATGTTCTCCCCGTGTCCGCGTGGGTTTCCTCCGGGTGCTCCGGTTTCCCCCACAGTCCAAAGACATGCAGGTTAGGTTAACTGGTGACTCTAAATTGACTGTAAGTGTGAATGGTTGTCTGTGTCTATGTGTCAGCCCTGTGATGACCTGGCGACTTGTCCAGGGTGTACCCCGCCTTTCTCCCGTAGTCAGCTGGGATAGGCTCCAGCTTGCCTGCGACCCTGTAGAACAGGATGAAGCGGCTAGAGATAATGAGATGAGACAACACAAACAATGATATATGAGGAAGTAGAGCATCAAAAAACATGTTAATTAACAACACACTCTTGTGGCATAACAGGTCATCACAGAGCCCCAGTTGTAACATGGGGCCATTATAATGTACATAAAATGTCTCCATTTCTACAGGAGATTATTTAATTGTACTGATTTTTTTTTCCAATTAAAAACAATGCTCCAGTGTATTACATGGTAAGTGCTTTGCTAATGCACTAGATGTGGAGCATGCTATATAATATTCTTTGTGTGTCAAAAAATAAAAGTGCATCTCGTGTAAAATTAAAACCCACCATTAAATCCCCTTTCAAATCTTCTTACCAATCTCCTTTCAAAAAGTAGTTCAAAAATAGAGAATGTAAATGCTGATTAAAGCGAACTCTGTGTAGATCGAAAAAAAAAATACAGGTCTGTTTAATTTTGAATGACTGAATCTTGGCTTGGTGTTTCCTTTTGCTGCATGAACTTGACATGAATTTTCATGATATAATAAAATTTCAGCTACACTGTGATTTTTGAGGGTTTTTTTTTTAAATTATTTTAGTTTAGTTTAGTTTTTGCTTGTTATGGTGCATTTGGGCCAAAATAAAGCTCATCTTGCAGACAGTATGCCACTGGAACACATATTGTTGTCAGAAGTATGGAAATATATTAATTTCCATCTGTATTTGTGTTTTTCTTTTTTTTTTTTGGCACACTTGTCACCTTGTCACAATGTTGGTGTTCCTGTTACTCTTGAGTCACAGTAACAATGACATTTTCACAGTGTACAAAAAGGGATTTCAAAAAGGTAATGTATCACAGGGCAAAAAAAAAAAATAATAATAAAAATCAATCAGTACACTAAATCACTTAATTAATGGATGAGCATCCATCCATCTGTCCGTTCATCCATTGTGGACTGGAGCTGAGCTGAAGCTAACCCCAGCTGACATTGGGCGAGAAGCGGGGTGCACCTTGGACAATCTGTCATGGCGCTAACACAGAGACAGCCATTCGATCTCACGCTCATGGGCAATTTAGAGTAGTCAGTTGATCTAATCCACATATGTGGGAGGAAACTAGAGCACCCTGAAGAAACCCACGCAAGCACAAGGAGAACATGCAAACTCCACCCAGTTGACCAGCAGGTTCCAACCCAGAACCCGATTGCTGTTCGAGAGTGCTGAAAACTGAATTTTTAAAATCCCTTCTTTTTAAATTATAATCCCAAATACTAGTCTATATTTGACAAAACAGGTCAAAATATAATAATAATAATAATAATAATAATAATAATAATAATAATAATAATAATAAAACATGGTGTGTTTTATTGAGTTTTATTGAGGTGACAAAGGGCTGCCCTTTGTCACCAGTTCTGTTCATAACTTTTATGGACAGAATTTCTAGGCGCAGCCAAGGGGCGGAGGGTGTCTGATTTGGTGGCATCAGGATCACATCTCTGCTTTTTGCGGATGATGTGGTCCTGTTGGCTTCATGTGACATACAGCATGTGCTGGGACGGTTTGCAGCCGAGTGCGAAGTGGCTGGGATGAGGATCAGCACCTCCAAGTCCGTGGCCATGGCGCTCATCCGGAAACGGGTGGAGTGCCTACTCCGGGTCAGGGGGGAGTTGATACCTAAAGCGGAGGAGTTTAAGTGTCTCGGGGTTTTGTTCACGAATGAGGGTAAAGGGGAGCAGGAGTTGGACAGACGGATCGGGGTAGCGTCAGCAGTGATGTGGACGCTAAACCGGTCTGTTGTGGAAAAGAGAGAGCTGAGCCAAAAGGCAAAGCTCTCAATTTACTGGTCCATGGGTAGTGACCGAAAGAATGAGATCATAAATACAAGCAGTAGAAATGAGTTTTCTCCGCAGGGTGGTTGGGCTGTCCCTTATGCCGCTTTTCCACTACAAACGCGGCTGAGTCGGGCTGAGCCGTGCCGTGCTGAGTTGGGCTGAGCGGGGCTGTTGGAGCTGCATTTCGACTACAACCGCGCTGAACCGTGCTGGCTGGAAGTGGGTGGACACATTGGGTGGTGTTAGCGAAAGTGGGTGGACGTCACGTGATGTCGTTAGGCGGTGCAAACAGTGACATCAGTGAGCTTTTAAGTGGTAGTCTCACGACCCGAATAGTAAACAATAAACATGGAGGACATGGAGTCGTTAGTGTTGCTGGTCTTGGTGCTGTGGCTTGTTGTCACCGACAACGCCAACAGATACTGGCAAGAGCGTATAGATGAGGCGAGGCGCATAAGGCTTCAGAAATTCTCGTAATTCGTAATTCTCCTTCTTCCGGGTTTGCGGTGTTTACAGATCCCAGCGCGCTCGTGGGGCGTGTGTGGGCATGTGAGGACACTCCTCCTCACCAATCAGTGCACAGGGGAGTGTCTGCTCACGCCCCCAGCCTCACTCGGCTCGGTTTGGCTCGCTTCAGCCCTACTCCAAAACGGTGCGAGTTTTAGGGGCTAAGCAGGGCTGAAGCGAGCTGAGTCGTGCTGTTTTTTGGTAGTCGAAACGCGAGCCATGTCGGGCTGAAGTGAGCTGAAGCGAGCTGAAGTGAGCTGAAAAAGGGTAGTGGAAAAGGGCCATTAGAGACAGGGTGAGAAGCTTGGTCATTTGGGAGAGTACAACCGCTGCTCCTCCACGTTGAAAGGAGTCAGTTGAGGTGGTTCGGGCACCTTGTTAGGATGCCCCCTGGACGCCTCCCAAGGGAGGTTTTCTGGGCATGCCCCACCGGGAGGAGATCCCGCAGCAGACCCAGGACACGCTGGAGAGATTACATCTCTCGGCTGGCTTGGGAACGCCTCGGTATTCCCTCGGAAGAGCTGGTGGAGGTGGCTGAGGAGAGGGAAGTCTGGGCTGCTCTGGTTAGGCTGCTACCCCCGCGACCCGGTTCTGGATAAGTGGCAGAAGATGGATGGATGGATGGATGGATGGATGGATGGATGGATAATAAAACAAAGCTCTAACATAGTTGAGAGCACAATTTCCTTGAGTCCACATGGAACTGATGATTAAATCAAAAGAAACACACAGGTAAGAATGTGCAAACAAACCGCGTGGCTCTGCACGACTCTGGGTTAAGCTCCACCCCTTGCCTCATTAGCCCCTCCCCTTTCCCCTGGCTGTGTCATGCGCGCTGACGTAAGTGGGTCAGTGGAACAGCCCCTGCTCACACAGCCGGCCATGCTGGTACCCAAACAACAACAACACTCATCACACCACCACACACGTTTCAACAATATTATATACTATATCAAGATATATATCAATTATAATACTGTATATATACAGACATCTCAGTGTGATGAATGTAAATGCACTTCTGATGTAGTAGTACTAGTAGTAGTGGGGAATGATTTCAGATCTTATGTTTTATTTCGCTTAAATTTAATAAAAGTTCAAAATCACGTATGGAATGGAGCTGGAAAACATCAACCCTCCATAAACCATCCACGTTTTCCTGAAGTGTCAGATCCAGGAATGCAGCAGTCTGATCTCACGTGTTTGCCACAATGTAGGTGTTTGTTTCATGGCTAGACGAAATGTTATAGATGATAATATGGAAGTCAGAAACAGCAGCACATGCAGCAATGCATGAATGAAACTTCTAATGGATCAGAAAAAAATACAGGATGATCATCTGATCAGAAATAATAATAATAATAATAATAATAATAATATGGAAGTCAGAAACAGCAGCACATGCAGCAAATGCATGAATAAGACTTCCAAATGATCACAGGATGATCATCTGATCAGAAAAAAAAATAATAATAATGTGAGGAAGGATGAGCTCAGTAGGCTTGACTACGCACTTTGAAATACCGGCGCTGTAAACACGCGCACCGCACGTGCGAGAACGCGCAAATGACATCAACAAACAAATCTAAATACTGCACAGCCTATTTATTTACTTATTTACACCACATAGCGGAAGAGCCATATGGTGCGCCTAAATCCCAGATTTAGAAAAGAGAATAAATAAATAAACAGCCTTACCTCTCATTTTTGGGAGTTTTTTTTTCCCCCAGTATAGAATTTGGAAGTCCACAAGATGCTGAAAAGGAAATAAGTTGGAGAGCTATGTAGATTGCTGAACTAATCCTATTAAGCTAAACCAATTTAATGTTTCATCTCTGATGGAGCGCATCATCGGGGGGGAACAAACCAAACCAAACGCGTTTAAAGCGGTCTACTTCCTGAACCGTCTCTGTGGCGCTGAGAATAAAAATAATGCAACAAACCACGTTGATGACACGTTTTGTGTGGGTTTAGAGTTGCTGTCCGTGAGCGAGGAGTGTGTGTATGTCCCTCCCTCTTTCTCTCTCTCTCTCTCAATCCAGCCTGCTAACCTACTTTTCGGACGCGTGGACTCGCACATGATCTCGCACAAGTCCTCACGGGGACGCGCATCCCTGTTCCTTCTTAAGGTGGAACTGCTGATGCTTTTGTGTGCACATCAAATACAGTGGGGAAACAATAATCTCATCTCATCTCATTATCTCTAGCCGCTTTATCCTGTTCTACAGGGTCGCAGGCAAGCTGGAGCCTATCCCAGCTGACTACGGGCGAAAGGCGGGGTACACCCTGGACAAGTCGCCAGGTCATCACAGGGCACAACCATTCACACTCACATTCACACCTACGGTCAATTTAGAGTCACCAGTTAACTTAACCTGCATGTCTTTGGACTGTAGGGGAAACCGGAGCACCCGGAGGAAACCCATGCGGACACGGGGAGAACATGCAAACACCGCACAGAAAGGCCCTCGCCGGCCACGGGGCTCGAACCCGGACCTTCTTGCTGTGAGGCGACAGCGCTAACCACTACACCACCGTGCCGCCGGGAAACAATAATATATTTCATTTTTAAGTCCATCCATCCATCCATCCATCCATCCATCCATCCATCCATCTATCCATTATCTGTAGCCGCTTATCTTGCAAGGAGTCGCTGCTTGTACTCAGGGCAATATGTATACTGTTCCTACTTATTCAGGTGACTTTGGGCATACCTAACAACCTGTGTTCTGTCCCTCTGAGTTACATGTCGGTCCTGGGATCGAGATGCTGACCTCTTCTGCTCCTCGGACCTGCCTGATCCATCCTGGTGCCTTGTGTCTGGTTGGAGTCTCATCGCATTGCTCCTGTGGAGGACGGCCCCATGTGGACAGTTGAGGGTCGCGCCTGGAGGACACTCTGGACTCTTGCAGTGGTGCTTTTGTGGCTGGGGACTGCAGTTGACTTGCTGACTTTGGGACTACGGTTGTCGTGAACGGTTTTGCGCTCGGGTTTCCGTCAGTGGGGGGTTTATAGCATCAACGAAGCTGACTTTATGTTAGGACTGTTAATGTTATAGTCATGTTGTCTGTTGTTGCCCGGATGGGGATGGGTTCCCTTTTGAGTCTGGTTCCTCTCGAGGTTTCTTCCTCATGTCGTCTGAAGGAGTTTTTCCTTGCCACCGTCGCCACAGGCGTGCTCATTGGGGATAGAGTTGGGATAAAATTAGCTCATATTTTAAGTCGTTCAAATTCTGTAAAGCTGCTTTGCGACAATGTTTATTGTTAAAAGCGCTATACAAATAAACTTGGCTTGACTTGTTCTACAGGGTCGCAAGCGAGCTGGACCCTATCCCAACTGACTATGGGTGAGAGGCAGGGTACACCCTGGACAAGTTGCCAGGTCATCACAGGACTGACACAACTATTCACACTCACATTCACACCTACGGTCAATTTAGAGCCACTAGTTAACCTGACCTGCATGTCTTTGGACTGTAGGGGAAACCGGAGAAATTGAAAAGTCATGCTTGGGACAAAAAGTACCTTACAATTCATACCAAAGTGCGCATATACCAAACTTGCGTACTGTCCGCTTTGCTCTACAGTAGTGAGACATGGGCTTCTCATGCTCACATTGAAAGGAAACTTAACAGCTTCCACCTTAGATGCCTCAGAAAGATCTGTGGGATTACATGGATCGATAAAGTTCCAAACTTGAAGATCCACATAAGATGTGGCACCATAAGCCTGTATCCAATCCTGAAACAACGTAGGCTGCATTGGTTGGACCACATGTCCTGCATGGCCCAGTCTCGTCTTCCCCACCAAATTTTGTACGGTCAGCTTGCAGATGGCAAACGCGACAGGGGGCGTCCAAAGCTTCGCTTCATCGACATTTGCAAGCATGACCTGAAATTATTCAACATCGGAGCTGATTGGGAGAACCTCGCCCAAGATCATATTTCTTGGCAGCACAAGCTCCACCAAGGCGCCAAAAAAACTTGAAAATGATCTGGTGACAAAGGAGTCTGACAGAAGACTTAAGAGACATGAACCTTGCCAAACAATGGAATTCATCTGTGAAACCTGCGGCAAGCTCTGTAAGAGTTGAGCTGGGCTAGTTGCCCACGGTCGTGACCATCGGCACTGAACAGACCGTCCGACAGGACGTAAAAGACTGAGAGATGTCTTTGGACTGTAGGGGAAACCGGAGCAAACCCAAGGGGATGGGGAACATGCAAACTCCACACAGGAAGGCCCTCGCTGGCCGCTGGGCTCAAACCCAGGACCTTCTTGCTGTGAAGCGACAGTACTAATCACTACACCACCGTGCCGCCCCTCATTTTTAAGTCAAAGTTTTCCAATCCCAGGGTTGGATCCAGGGTTGACTGAACTAACAGCGTGCTATTTTCTTTTTAAGGAGCCCCTAAAGTACCGAAAGGTAATATTTATTTATCTTGTGTGCACAAGTTGTCTTCAAGAAGAAGTTACCTTGTGGGAACAAGTTGTTATCTTGTGCAAACAAGTTATCTTGTCTGCACAAGTCATTATCTGGTGTGCACAAGTCATTATCTTGCTGGTGCAGATTAAGGGGGGCATCCGGTGGGGCCCCTGTCAAAAAAAAAAAGTTTTAGTACATGGCTACTTGGAATTGTGACTTGATTGTATTGCAGATACTGAGAAATGCCCACCATTTTTTTAATTAACAAGTTTTTTTAAAATAAACAAAATAAATTGTTATGTGGGATTGATCTGAAGAGTTCATGCTGTACATTTATATTTTATTTAATAGTAGGTCTGAGCTTAGGTTTTTTTCACTCGTGAGACGAATGCAGTGAAAAGCAAGCTGGGCGAGTCCTGTTGGATTTTAACAGGGCATGGGAACTTCGTGCATTGACATAATAGCCTACTGTATTCCCAAACTGCACTATAGACTACATGTACAGGGTGTGTGCCATTCTTTTATGTTTATGGTATCGTTAACACGCATGTTCACAAGCCAAAATGATAAGATGCTGCAGCAGGCTTACGACGTACACACACGTGTCGGCTGTCCGTCTACTGCTCATATTCATTAACAGGGTATCCCTGTACTCACTATACCCGGTGTATGTACATGGGACACGTGCTGTTTTGGGGGTGAACCTCACTTTGATTATTATGACAGCGGCTGGATGGGTCTGTGAGAGATGTTGATTTTTGCAATGGCTCTGAAGAAAATCTGCTTGAAATCCACTGAGTCTTGGGAACTAAGACTTCTTATCGGACTTGTTCACATGAACTCGCACAATCATTGTACAGTTATCTCAGTCTGTTGGACTCAGGAGCTCAGATTGCAGTTACTGACTTTGTATTATAGACATGCAACTCTTGCAGTCTTTGTTTATAGTTATCTCGGTATTAAGCTCTGCCTTAAGTGGCCACTTGCATTCCCTCAGTTTACCTGGGTATATTCACTGTCTTATATGTACACTGAATGTCCTGAGCAGGAGCTCAGATTGCAGTTGCTAAAATAGTAATAATTTATTGATATAAGGTGTTTTGTGGTCAGTGTACTACACTGTAGTGTGTCATGTGGTAATGTGTTATATGACAATGCAACTTTCATAAATATTACCATATATCAGTTGTAATTATATTCTATGCATATACCTGCAACTCTGACAATATAATTTTCAGTGACTCATAAAATGGTTTTGAAAATTCCTACTTTGAAAACATATTTTTGATATGGTAATTTTATTTAAGAGATTTACAACATCTCCGGGCATTTAAAAACTGCAGAGCTTCCAGGGGCCTCTGGTGGCCCCCGGACCCCCAGCCTTACTGGGTTAACGCCCCCCCACCTCCCTTCCCATTTTCCTGGATCCGCCCCTGTCATGTGTGCACAAATTATTATTTTGTGTGCACAAGTTATCTTCTGGGAACAAGTCATTATCTTCTAGGAATAAGTTATCTTGTGTGCACAAGTTTTTATTTTTTTCTGGGTACAAGTTATTATCTTATCCACACAAATTCTTATCCTCTAGACACAAGTTAATATCTTGTGTATGCACAACAAAAGATCCCCTTACTGGACTTTAAGGGCTCAGTAGCTTTTAATCCTTCAGAATGCATTTGCAAAGATGCGTGTCATTACGTTATTAACGTGATGACACTTATTCTTGCTATTCATTTTAATTAATGGCTTCAACACGTAATGCAAAAACAAAATCAGCCGTCTATCAGGTTTTGAAGATTTATTCTTTGAAATGAATCCTGAAAGACTTGTTTACTTCTGTTCTAGGAAAGAAAGAAAGGCAACGTTTGTCACCTCTCAGGTATGCGCTGATTTACACAGTGAAAATGCAGTCAATGGCATGCGATTATGATGCATTTTCAACATCTAAACCGGTCATGATGGTAAGAGCAAAACACTGGAGAGTTCTTGAAGGTCGAGGTCAGGATCAAAGCTCTTGGGTGGGTGGGGGTTCAGAAAACAAGGCAGGGGTTGAGGGAGGGAAGTGTGTGTGTGGGAGGTGGGTGTGACTGGGTATTGACACAAGCATGTCTGAATCAACCTAACATATGTAGGCTTGTGCCATATGCCATGGCATTAATTTAGCTCAGTATAGTTATATATCAGAAGACTGTGACTTTTGATTGTACGTTCATTTACATTGAGTAAATGCTTTGTTCTGTACAGGATTCCTGTGGATCCAGAATGTATCCCAGGAACACAGGACAAAAGGAGGGAATAGACAGACAGACAGACAGACAGAGTACTTTACTGATCCCTAAGAAAAACTGTATTGTCACAGTAGCAGACAATTACATTACAAACATTACATATAAAATTCCAGACACCAAATACGAACAAGACACACTTATCTGTAAGTCAGTAAGTAAGGTACAGTAGATGCCTTCAGTGTCATGTGGAATAAAGCATCAAGTGAAATGAAATGTCCAGGTAATAAAGCAACACTGAGTTAATAAATATAATAAAAATAGAACAGTAAAGATAAACAGAGACAGTCTGAGGCAGGCAGATAGTGTGTAAAGTATAAACGTGAGTTATACACGCTGGATAGGACAGTTGACCATCACAGAGCACACACACTTGTGGAAATTTAGAGTATCCATGCAGTTCACATACATGCAGGTATTTGCGAGGAACATGAAGGAAACCCATATGGGCATAGGGAGTCCAGACAGACAATAACCCAAGTCTAGGATCGAACCAGGAGCTATAAGATGTCATTCTAGCCACTGTGCCACCCAGGCTTATAGTACTCGAGTCCAGGACTCAGACTCGAGTCCGACTCGTGCCCTAATTTTAAGGACTCGTGACTTGACTTGGACTTGAGCACTGATGACTTGGACTTGGACTCTTGCATTAACTGCATTTAGACTCGTAAATTGGAGATGAGGACTCGGATTTTTTCTTTATTTTTGTAAATAATTTAGCATATTTATATTTATATCTACATTAATTTTATACTAATTTCGTGCAAGAGAATGCACATTCACCTGTTCATACGTCATGTTCAGGAATAAACAAACGTTAATGACGCTAAAATGCCTGGAGAGAATGCCCGTAGGATTGTCAGCTTTGCTTATACAGACTTCTCATGCAGTGGGAAAAACTGCACTGCTAGGTGTTCCATATGCAGAAGAACTATCGAGGAGATGACGGGGACAACCTCAAACTTCAGTCATCATTTGGTAAGACTCCACCCAGAGAAGGAAGTGAGACGCTATGTTCATTGCTCTGTTGATAGCGGGGCTTGCTTGCTGACCAATGAACTAGCTAGTGTTAACCCTCTCTCATGTTACTTACCCTGTTCATAGCGGGATTTGTGTCTGACTCAACTCAGATCAGTACTGAACTCGACTCAAAATTTTCTTTAATGACTTGGACTTGACTTGGAATTGAACACTGGGGACTCGAGACTGGACTCGGACTCAAGGTTTAGTGACTGGACTATGACACTGGTACCACCCATGACTTTATTAGTCAAGCAAGATTCATAACATCACCCACTTTACTAGAACTACAGGGTCTTATTATAAATGGTACTTGCATATACAGTGGGGCAAAAAAGTATTTAGTCAGTCACCAATTGTGCAAGTTCTCCCACTTAAAAAGATGAGAGAGGCCTGTAATTTTCATCATAGGTATACCTCAACTATGAGAGACAGAATGAGAAAAAAAATCCAGAAAATCACATTGTCTGATTTTTAAAGAATTTATTTGCAAATTATGGTGGAAAATAAGTATTTGGTCAATAACAAAAAGTTCATCTCAATACTTTGTTATATACCATTTGTTGGCAATGACAGAGGTCAAACATTTTCTGTAAGTCTTCACAAGATTTTCACACTGTTGCTGGTATTTTGGCCCATTCCTCCATGCAGATCTCCTCTAGAGCAGTGATGTTTTGGGGCTGTCACTGGGCAACACGGACTTTCAACTCCCTCCAAAGATTTTCTATGGGGTTGAGATCTGGAGACTGGCTAGGCCACTCCAGGACCTTGAAATGCTTCTTACGAGGCCACTCCTTCATTGCCCGGGCGGTGTGTTTGGGATCATTGTCATGCTGAAAGACCCAGCCACATTTCATCTTCAATGCCCTTGCTGATGGAAGGAGGTTTTCACTCAAAATCTCATGATACATGGCCCCATTCATTCTTTCCTTTACACCGATCAGTCGTCCTGGTCCCTTTGCAAAAAAACAGCACCAAAGCATGATGTTTCCACCCCCATGCTTCACAGTAGGTATGGTGTTCTTTGGATGCAGCTCAGCATTCTTTCTCCTCCAAACACGACAAGTTGAGTTTTTACCAAAAAGTTCTATTTTGGTTTCATCTGACCATATGACATTCTCCCAATCCTCTTCTGGATCATCCAAATGCTCTCTAGCAAACTTCAGACGGGCCTGGACATGTACTGGCTTAAGCAGGGGGACACGTCTGGTGGCACTGCAGGATTTGAGTCCCTGGCGGCGTAGTGTGTTACTGATGGTGTTAGGACTAGGACTGTTTTGGCCTCTAGAGGCCGCTGTTATTTCCTTTTCATGTCGTGTTTATTTTGGCCTCTAGAGGCCGCCACTGTTCCTGTGTTTTGTGTTTGTGTTAATTGCCTAATTATCTTCACCTGTCTCCTTAATTAGTTTGTCTATTTATACCCCTGAGTTCAGTCCTCTTGTCACGGAGTCTTTGTGCTGTTATGTTTATCTCCAGTTTCCTTTGTACTGTGTTTTTTGATCTTCTTAGCTTTTGAATTTTTGCACTTTGCTTTTCTTTTGGATTATACTCTTTGTTTTTTTTTTTGTCTTTTGTTTTGCCCTGTATATAGTGTATATAGTTTAAATAAACCTTTTGATTCTTTTTCTACTTCCGCCTCTGCATTTGAGTCATCCCCCTGGTGGCCTAGTGGGGGTTTGCTGGATTATCACACCAACGAACCAGGTTCGAATCCCAGCAAAACCCTAACAGAAAGACTCCGTCATGACCGACTCAGCAGAGGCTGCTTCAACTGTCTACCCGGCCAACCTTCAGGGAATTATGGCAGCTTTGACACGCTTCGGAGCGACCATGGACGCTCATGGACGTACGCTCACCAGCCAACGTGAGGCCCTCGCTCGCCACGAGGAACTGCTTCAGCAAATTGGGAAAACCCTGGCACAGCTGACATCTCTGCCTGCATCTCCTGCTCCTGATCCAGTTCCTGCTCCTGATCCAGCTCCCACTCCTGCTCCAGTGCCTCCTGCAATGCTGCCTTCTTCACCTCGCGAACCCAGCCTTCCTGCACCACAGAGGTATGACGGCAAGCACAGTGAGTGCCGAGAGTTCCTTACCCAGTGTCAACTCACCTTTGAGCTTCAGCCTACCACCTACACTACGGATCGCCGCAAGATTGCCTTTGTGATCACCTTATTAGCTGGTAAGGCGCGAGCCTGGGCTACTGCTATCTGGCAAAGACAGGGACCTGAGTGCTTTGATTTCCAGCTGTTTTCTGAAGAGATGCTTCGGGTCTTCGATCAGGCAGACATCAGTACCGACGCAGCCCGAAAGCTCATGTCCATCCGGCAAGGAGGAAGCGTCGCAGATTACGCCATCTCGTTCCGAACACTCGCAGCAGTAAGTGGATGGAACGAGACTGCCCTGGTGTCAGCCTTCCACCATGGTCTGTCTGACCCCATCAAGGACGGTCTGGCCTCTATTGGATGCCCAAGTGACCTCGAAACCCTCATCTCACATGCTATTCGTCTGGACAACAGGATGAGAGAACGCCACCAAGCCTTGAGCCCCCCCAGCCTCCCTACCTCTACCTGGAGACCGTCTACCTCCTTCAGTGACTGTCCAGAACCCATGCAAGTGGGTCGTACTCGCCTCTCCGCATCTGAGAGGGAGCGCAGAAGGAGGGACAAGTGCTGCATCTACTGTGGCAAGCCTGGTCACTTCCGAGCATCATGTCCCGAACTCTTGGGAAAAGGACCGCCCCGTCCAGCCGAGGGAGGGTTGTGACGGGGCCTACCCTCTCTCCCGGACTCCCTGGCCAAGGAATCTACATCCCGGTCTCCATCTCCTGGGGTGAGTCTGTCCACTCTTGTCAAGCTTTGATAGACTCAGGGGCGGCTGGGAACTTTATGGATATTCACTTCGCCCAAAGCATCAATATACCTACTGCACCTCTTGAAGTCCCTCTGTCTGTGTCTGCCCTCGATGGCCAAGCGTTAGGTGATGGAAGAGTCACCCAAGTTACTTCTCCAGTCTTCCTCCAGTCTCAAGGTCACAAGGAAGAAATATCCCTGCACCTGATTCCTTCACCTGAGTTCCCAGTTATTCTAGGCCTTCCTTGGCTTACTCGCCACAACCCTCGCATAGACTGGGTAACAAGCCAGGTTGTGGAATGGGGCCCTGCATGCCATGCCTCTTGTCTGCTCTCTAGCTCTCCTGTGTCTCCTGCCGAGCCCCCTGATCTCACCGAGTTATCTCAAGTTCCCACAGAGTACTGGGATCTCAAGGAGGTATTCAGCAAGAGCAGGGCCGCCGTTCTTCCTCCGCACCGGGCCTACGACTGTGCCATCGACTTGCTCCCTGGGACTACCCCTCCTCGTGGCAGACTGTTTTCACTCTCTCAGCCAGAACGCAAGGCCATGGAGGAATACCTCAAAGATGCCCTGGTCTCTGGGTTTATTCGACCCTCCACTTCACCTGCTGGAGCCGGCTTCTTCTTTGTCGGCAAGAAGGATGGGGGGCTCCGACCATGTATTGATTACAGGGGCCTGAATAAGATCACTGTGCGCAACCGATATCCCCTTCCGCTGATGTCCACAGCTTTCGACCTGCTCCAAGGCGCCACCGTCTTCACCAAGTTGGACCTACGGAACGCATACCACCTCATCCGTATCCGACAGGGAGACGAGTGGAAGACTGCCTTTAACACCCCGTCTGGGCACTACGAATACCAGGTGATGCCCTTCGGACTCACCAACGCACCAGCTGTTTTTCAGGCCCTAATCAACGACGTCTTAAGGGACATGATTAACCTATACGTTTTTGTCTACCTCGACGACATCCTTATCTTTTCCAAGACCGTGCAGGAGCACCACCACCATGTCCGCCAGGTTCTCCAGAGGCTGCTACAGAACAATCTGTTCGCCAAGGCCCAGAAATGCGAATTTCATGTTCCCGAGGTCTCCTTTCTGGGATTTATTGTACGGACAGGCCAACTCCAAATGGACCCTGCCAAGACCCTGGCCGTCCGGGATTGGCCTACTCCCAAGTCCGTTAAGGAGGTTCAGCGGTTCTTAGGATTCGCTAACTTCTACCGCAAGTTCATCAGGAACTTCAGTTCTGTGGCAGCACCCATGTCAGACCTCACTAAAGGGACAGGTGGATCTTATGGCTGGTCTCCTCAGGCAGAAAAGGCGTTCAAAGACCTCAAGGACCGCTTCTGCACGGCACCCATTCTGGTTCTCCCGGACACCTCCCAACCATTCATCGTGGAGGTGG
The DNA here is from genome assembly GCF_027579695.1 of Neoarius graeffei. NCBI lineage: Eukaryota > Metazoa > Chordata > Actinopteri > Siluriformes > Ariidae > Neoarius > Neoarius graeffei. The sequence goes on along the minus strand of NC_083591.1, from coordinate 39,296,088 downwards.
ACGCCTCGGACAGTGGTGTCGGCGCGGTGCTCTCTCAACGTTCGGAAGGAAAGCTGCACCCCTGCGCTTACTTCTCCCACCGCCTGAGTCCTGCTGAGTCCCGGTACGATGTGGGGGATCGAGAACTGCTAGCGGTCAAACTGGCCCTTGAGGAGTGGAGGCACTGGCTGGAGGGAGCACAACATCCATTCCTGGTTTGGACTGACCACAAGAACCTGGAGTACCTCCAGCAAGCCAAGAGACTGAACCCTCGACAGGCTAGGTGGGCCCTGTTTTTCAGTCGGTTTGACTTCACCCTCTCATACCGCCCCGGCTCCAAGAACACCAAACCTGACGCACTGTCCAGACTGTTCTCTGCCACTAACAGGGAGAATGAAGTCGGGCCTATTATCCCTGTGTCCCGGATTGTGGCCCCTGTCCGCTGGGGTATTGAGGAGGCTGTCCGACGAGCCCAACGCCAGGACCCCGGTCCTGGGACGGGGCCACCAGGCCTCTTGTACGTCCCACATCAAGCCCGGGCCAAGGTTCTCCAGTGGGGTCACTCTTCCCCTCTCACCGCCCACCCGGGAGCTCGGAGGACCCTGGACTTCCTGAAAAGACGCTTCTGGTGGCCTAACATGGAGAAGGAAGTAAGGTCATTTGTCCTGTCCTGTGAGGTTTGCACCAGAACCAAGAACCCACGACAGCGTCCCCAGGGTCTCCTGCATCCTCTGACCATTCCCCGGCGTCCCTGGTCCCACGTGGCAGTCGACTTTATCACGGGTCTCCCTGAGTCACAAGGTAACACGGTCATTTTGGTCTTAGTTGACAGATTCTCCAAGGCCTGCCGCTTCATACCACTGTGCAAACTCCCCTCTGCTCTTGAAACTGCGAAACTTTTGTTTAATCATGTCTTCCGAGTCTTTGGTCTTCCACAGGACATCGTCTCAGACCGAGGGCCCCAGTTCTCCTCCCGAGTGTGGCACGGGTTCTGCAAGGTCATCGGAGCCACTGCCAGCCTCTCCTCTGGGTTTCACCCACAGTCCAATGGTCAGACGGAGAGGCTCAACCAGGACCTGGAAACCACCCTGCGAGGCCTGGCTATGGATAACCCGACATCGTGGAGCACCTGGCTGCCATGGGCGGAGTACGCCCACAACACCCTGCAGTCATCGGCCACCAAGCTGTCGCCATTCCAGTGCCAATTCGGGTTCCAGCCACCTCTGTTCCCGGACCAGGAGGAGGACGCGGGGGTGCCCTCGGTCAACCAATATGTGAGACGGTGTCGCAAGACCTGGAGCAAGGTCAGGAAGACCCTCATACAGACCTCCAGAACCAACCAGACTCAGGCCAACCGCCATAGAAGACCTGCACACGCTTTCCGCCCTGGGCAGCGTGTTTGGCTGTCCACTAAGGACCTTCCACTGCGGGTGGAGAACCGCAAGCTTGCTCCTCGCTACATTGGCCCCTTCAAGGTGGTGCGCAGGGTGAACCCTGTCTCCTACCGGCTCCAGTTGCCCCGGACTCTGAGGATCAACCCCACTTTCCATGTTTCCCTGTTACGGCCCGTACTGACGTCTACGTATGCCCCTGCCCCTAGGAACCCCCCACCCCCCCGCATCTTCCAGGGGCAGACTGTGTTCACTGTGAATCGCCTGCTTGACTCCCGCCGGGTCCGCGGCGGGTTGCAATATCTGGTGGACTGGGAGGGCTATGGTCCTGAGGAGCGCTGCTGGGTTCCTGCTCGGGATGTCCTTGATAAAGAACTATGTCGGGACTTCCATTCGGCCCATCCGGATCGCCCTGGGAACGTCAGGAGACGCTCCTAGAGGGGGGGGTCCTGTTAGGACTAGGACTGTTTTGGCCTCTAGAGGCCGCTGTTATTTCCTTTTCATGTCGTGTTTATTTTGGCCTCTAGAGGCCGCCACTGTTCCTGTGTTTTGTGTTTGTGTTAATTGCCTAATTATCTTCACCTGTCTCCTTAATTAGTTTGTCTATTTATACCCCTGAGTTCAGTCCTCTTGTCACGGAGTCTTTGTGCTGTTATGTTTATCTCCAGTTTCCTTTGTACTGTGTTTTTTGATCTTCTTAGCTTTTGAATTTTTGCACTTTGCTTTTCTTTTGGATTATACTCTTTGTTTTTTTTTTTGTCTTTTGTTTTGCCCTGTATATAGTGTATATAGTTTAAATAAACCTTTTGATTCTTTTTCTACTTCCGCCTCTGCATTTGAGTCATCCCCCTGGTGGCCTAGTGGGGGTTTGCTGGATTATCACACCAACGAACCAGGTTCGAATCCCAGCAAAACCCTAACAGATGGTAGTCTTTGTTACTTTGGTCCCAGCTCTCTGCAGGTCATTCACTAGGTCCCCCCGTGTGGTTCTGGGATTTTTGCTCACCGTTCTTGTGATCATTTTGACCCCACGGGGTGAGATCTTGCGTGGAGCCCCAGATCGAGGGAGATTATCAGTGGTCTTGTATGTCTTCTGTAGGTATCATGCCGCCATCTTGTGTCAGAACTACAATTCCCAGTCCACTTCCGTGTGACCTACGTCACGCGTGGGCGGGATCAACTACGTCATCATACAAGGAAACATAAAACAATGGGACAACGCTTCCATCTTTGCTCTCTCACGGCTGGCTCCCGATGGATCTGGACGTATAAAGAGGCGCTCTCCACCCCAAAAAGACGTCTTCTTTCTTGCAAGATCCATCACTCAGCGCGATTTTGCTTCTTACCCTTGGCAAAGGTAAACTCTAGAGTCGCGCGATCTCTAAACTCAGCCTGAGTTACAACCGGTTTACTTGCATTAGAAGTGACGTCACGACTGCAGCCCAGGCAGTCAGAAGTTAAGAAGCGATTGAATCCTTTTTAACTCAAAAGCGCTGTGCATCTTATTCTGATCAGAGACTTTTCCTCACGAACGCTGAGGTTCGGACCAAGAACCCTCTGCTTTTCACGGGAACCACCCAAGTGCTCCGTTCGACCCGAAAGTTTCTCCGCCTCCATCACGAGCGGCTCACGTGCTCCCACGGCGAGGCCCGAGACTACACCGGCGAATAGTTCTTCATATCTTGCTAAAGGCAGGATTAAGTAAGATTTTGGCATTTGGGCATAATTAGGATAGTCTTAGGAATTTGCTTTTATTTGAAATAGTGTGAATTTAAACCCAGGTTTATTGTTACACTGTTGAACACGCAGCGTGTTGATTTATTTTGGTTCTATGTTCTCTCAATTGTTTAATAGATAGGCTGCGCATGCTTCTCTCTTTTATTCTTTACTACTAACATATAGTTCTCATTATTATACATCTTGATGTCATTAAGATTTCAGTGGATTCAGTATGGTTATGAGCTAGTGGGTTAGCTACAGCTTCGCTTTTGTCTGCTTAGCAACACAAAGCTAATCAAGGCCTACCATGTGCTCAGCAAGCCATCAGGCCTAACAAACACACTTTAGCTAGGCTATAGGGCCTTTCACAAACACATACTAGCAACACAAGGCTAATCTAGGCCTCCACCACGTGTAGTTAGCTACACGAGGCTAAACACAGAGCTAATCCTTTGTTCTGTTTAGATAACATTCTTTTGTTTAGCTACCAACAAGCTAGGCCTCCACCACGTGTAGTTAGCTACACGAGGCTAAACACATGGTCAAGTCCTTCACACTCCCTCTCTCTCTCTCTCTCACACACACACACACACACACTTCACTGCTTGTATATATTGATTTATCTTTTTATCTTTGTATAATAAATTCATTTATTAAACAAACTGTGTTTATTTGTGTGAACAACATCTGAAGTCCCCAATTTTCTCAAAGAATTCAAAAAGGGTGCAAATGTTATATAATATGGTAAGTGATCTTAATAATTTGGAAATGTACCATAATTTAGCTGTTTGGTAATTTATTATTAAGCACCAGGATTAATGGTATGATTCACTAAATGATTCCCTAAATGATTCATTGAACAATTCCCTAAATGATTCACTAAATGATTCATTGAACGATTCACTGAACGATTCACTTCAAATGAGAGTGATTCTATGGTATGATTCAATTCAAACGAGTCAAATTAAATGATTCAATGGGATTGATTCATTTTAATTATTGACCTTCAAAATTTAATGAGACTGATTTAACGAGATTGATCACTTAATATCAATAATTAACTGATTGCACCCACAGTTAAAATGGTGCCCCGTGTGAGGAGATTGGTTTGTTGACTTCTGGATTGTTGTTCAACAACAAATAAACTATCAGTTTAATTCAGCAACTGCTAAGGTATATCCCCAGGTGTGTTAAAACAGATAACAGTAGTGTGATAACCATATCACCAATACTCATAACCTATTCAACTTAGGATAAGAGAGCATTTCCAAATAAACCTTCATAATTAATTACATAGTTAATTAATAATGATTAAATTAATAATTAACTTGATTAATTATCTAACATCCAGCCTAAGTAAAATGGCATCCCCTCATGTCTCAAAAATGGAAGACAACGCTCAAGACGTGTCTCTCCTTGAGGTCATTGCAGACCTCATTCACTGCTCTGCCTCCGAAAAGGCAAACATTAAGTACATGAGTGAGAGTGAATGCCAAAACAACCTAGACAATTCAAACAAACATATGAGAGATCCAAAGAGAACAACTATTAGTATCCAAGTGGCACTAGGTAAGCTATTCCTATCATACTTCCAAAATGCTGATTCAGAAATCAGATGCCTTCGCGGAGAGGTTGAAAGGCTGACCACCAGCAACGCCAAGCTGACAGCCGATCATAATGATTTACATAGGGAGTATGAGCTCTTGAAGACCTCCCTTGATGATTGCACCGAGCGGCTAGAGAAAGCCGAAATGGTTGCTAAGAGGGCTGCCCAGGAGCAGACCCCCCAAGAGCAGCGCGAGGGGCGTGAAAGACCCCCAACAATGCGCCAAAGCTCAGAGCGGGAAGAGGCGTCCGAACCGGACACCGTAAATGATCTGGTCGAGGACCAGACACCCCGCCAAACTCCATCAACTCGCTACACGACTCCGTCGTCATCTAGCCAGGATGGAGCCGCCCTGCGCTCATCCCGAGCCCAGGCCCGTAGCACACCTAGGTCAGTGCGCTTCAGTCTCCCTGATCCATCTCCAGACGAATCAGACCACGCATCTCGTGCGAAGCGGGAGCGATTCCAGAGTAGCTCAGACAGTGAGTACTCAGAAGAGCCAAGAAGGTCGCACAAGGACGTGCACCAAACCCTTCGTTTACGGCAAATTGACCTACTTGCCAAAGATGTCGAACAGTTCGATCCCGACAATCAAAGAACAAATGTAAATAACTATTTACGAGAAATTGATCGATGCCTGATGGACCTGCCGAACGCCACAACACGTGAAAAACTTAAACTAATCTGGAAGACCTCCAGTAGTAGCGTTCGTGCCTTTTTAGAGACACTACCCCCAAACATTCGCGATAGTTATTCGAAACTTCGCAATTACATGAGGGAAGAATATGCGCCATACACGGACGAAACCTCCGCGATATTGTGTGCATTACAAGTCAAACAAAAACGGTCTGAGGCGCCTCGTGAATATTACAGACGGCTACGTACTGCCTATTTCCAAGGTAGTAGTGCACCAGGGTTGGAAGAAGATAGAGGTTTCATATCTCTCTTCTTGCATAACCTCCACCCAAGCGTGCGGACCCATGTCACACTGACGTGTCGACAAGGTCGCTATTCGATGAGGGAAATTAGGCGACTAGCCCAAATGACCTGGGAGACCATCGTCAAAACCGCAAACGGAAATGATGATGAACCCAGAGTCCTTAGTCTCCAGGGTGAGGACAAGCCCCCGCTAACCTTAGGAGGTGAAGCACCGAAAGGGGGACCCACCTGGAAGAATTCCGGTCCAGCCCGATCCTTGCCGAACCATCACAATGGTGAGTGGAAAAATCGACAAGGTAAGGCCAGGAGGGACCGAGGGCGAGTCCACAGTGACGATGGCAATCGCCCATCAAATGAAAAGGGTCGTAGGGAACAAAACGGTTGGCAGCAAAACCGTCATCCCCGCTCTGACCAGAAACGGCAGAAGCGTTCCGACCGTAGCTCTAAAAGCAAGGGTAGAGACGACCAACACAGTGACTCAGACCAACCTGGTGAGTTCCACTCAGAGCTGGACTCTTTAAAAGCCCAGTTGGCTGAGATTAAAGAACTGTTACAGGAGACGTCAGACCCCTCAACAGATAAAACAAAAGAGCCCAAGAAAAATGGCAAAAGGCCATTCACTGGCATGACTAGGCCAGGAACCACGGGTATATCTCGTGAAAGGGGGAGGAGATCCCTCTGAAACAGCAGGCGAGGGTCAGGATGTAGGGCCCCCCCTGGTGGCGAAGGCAAACACACAAGACGCACCTCTCATGTGCGCTAAAGTCTTCACCACCATTTCTCAGACACACGGCTCTCACAAGGCGACCCAATCCCAACCAAGCCCTGCGACATAAACTTAGTCAGCTTTACACAAAACAAAACCCCACAGTCGTTGGATCCCACAAAATATGCACAAAACTATTGCGACGAGATTAGTGCGAACACTGATCAACCAAGCGCCACGCGAGATCAAATTTCTGATTAACTTCAGTTCATGTCTTGGCACACCGAGTCCGGTGTCGAAACACCTGACATCGCGACTCCCCCTAGTGGCAAAAATCTCCCTCTATCCATCGACTCAGACACAGACACCCATTTCACCGCTGGTGTAATGGCTGCGCTGTGGAACATGTTAGGCGTCAAGGCGAAATTCCATATCGCGTACCACCCTCAATTCTCTGGTCAGGCTGAACGAGCCATTCAAACCATTGTGAGCATGCTGCGAAAGTATATCACAAACCATGGTAAAATTTGTGATGTGAAACTTCCCTTGGTGCTAAGGGCCATTCGGTCCACCCCTCATTGCTCCACTGAAGTCACACCCTTTGGGATGATGACTGGGCGAGAGTCGGTTCTTCCCCCGCATCTCCTATACAAACCAGAGGCCATGAGCGTCGCGATTGCATACACTGCACATCAACATGTCGCCGACCTACAACGCCACCTACAGTCAATCTTTACAGGTGCCCAAAAGAATCTCGATTCGAGAGTAGAAGGACACAAAGCCTACTACGCCCGAATCTCAGAGAAGTTCCTACCACCCTGGTCGAGACCTTTCGATCGTGGGAAAACCGTTCCCCGTCGCGTATCACATTAGGATATCTAGGCCTAATCAAATGCTTTCATATCGATTTCCATGATAATCGAATCAAACCTTTTGAACAGTCCTCACTCCAAAAGGGGGTGGACGACAGCTAGGCCCATCCTGTCCACTTAGCTTGTACGCATCACTCAACCATAAGCGTACACTAACATTCCCGGTCAGACTTCACCAACCCAATGAAGTAATAACCCTTCAGTATAACATGGTAGATAAAATACTAAAATCCGCTATTATTACTAGTGTGTATTCATCGCAAATACACCTGGCATATAGTCTTGGCAGTGCTATCCTCATTTTTGTGAATCCACAAACTTAGAGATGTGCACCCCCACTAAAGACATCCACTGGGTCTGCCCAGGCAACCCATACATAACACTACACACCTAGCTAGATAAGATGGTCTGTGTCCCCGACAGCTAGCCGCAGTAGCGCACGCTTTCTAGCCAGACCCCCCCACTGCTATCACCTTCCCAGAAGATTAGGTTTGCCAACCCAAACACTAATACTTCTTTCCTTCCTTCATTTCTTCTCTTTTCTTGTTTTTTTATGCCTAAGAAATTGAACACTACATGTTTCATGTTCCATGTTTAATTTTTTTTTGATGTGGTTTTGATCTAGTTAGTTAGATAGTGATTATATGCCCAAAATGCCCATAGTGATTATATTATGCCCAAAATGCCTCTGTCTCCAACTGTCTTACTGGAACTCACAAGTTTACAGTCTTCACAGGACACCATGGACTGCACAGGACAAGTCTACCTCAAGGACTATGGACACGGCGATGATACGATACGGTGCTCTCAGTGCTACGACTCCGTCATACCCCTGAGACCAAAAGGGGGACTGTAGGTATCATGCCGCCATCTTGTGTCAGAACTACAATTCCCAGTCCACTTCCGTGTGACCTACGTCACGCGTGGGCGGGATCAACTACGTCATCATACAAGGAAACATAAAACAATGGGACAACGCTTCCATCTTTGCTCTCTCACGGCTGGCTCCCGATGGATCTGGACGTATAAAGAGGCGCTCTCCACCCCAAAAAGACGTCTTCTTTCTTGCAAGATCCATCACTCAGCGCGATTTTGCTTCTTACCCTTGGCAAAGGTAAACTCTAGAGTCGCGCGATCTCTAAACTCAGCCTGAGTTACAACCGGTTTACTTGCATTAGAAGTGACGTCACGACTGCAGCCCAGGCAGTCAGAAGTTAAGAAGCGATTGAATCCTTTTTAACTCAAAAGCGCTGTGCATCTTATTCTGATCAGAGACTTTTCCTCACGAACGCTGAGGTTCGGACCAAGAACCCTCTGCTTTTCACGGGAACCACCCAAGTGCTCCGTTCGACCCGAAAGTTTCTCCGCCTCCATCACGAGCGGCTCACGTGCTCCCACGGCGAGGCCCGAGACTACACCGGCGAATAGTTCTTCATATCTTGCTAAAGGCAGGATTAAGTAAGATTTTGGCATTTGGGCATAATTAGGATAGTCTTAGGAATTTGCTTTTATTTGAAATAGTGTGAATTTAAACCCAGGTTTATTGTTACACTGTTGAACACGCAGCGTGTTGATTTATTTTGGTTCTATGTTCTCTCAATTGTTTAATAGATAGGCTGCGCATGCTTCTCTCTTTTATTCTTTACTACTAACATATAGTTCTCATTATTATACATCTTGATGTCATTAAGATTTCAGTGGATTCAGTATGGTTATGAGCTAGTGGGTTAGCTACAGCTTCGCTTTTGTCTGCTTAGCAACACAAAGCTAATCAAGGCCTACCATGTGCTCAGCAAGCCATCAGGCCTAACAAACACACTTTAGCTAGGCTATAGGGCCTTTCACAAACACATACTAGCAACACAAGGCTAATCTAGGCCTCCACCACGTGTAGTTAGCTACACGAGGCTAAACACAGAGCTAATCCTTTGTTCTGTTTAGATAACATTCTTTTGTTTAGCTACCAACAAGCTAGGCCTCCACCACGTGTAGTTAGCTACACGAGGCTAAACACATGGTCAAGTCCTTCACACTCCCTCTCTCTCTCTCTCTCACACACACACACACTTCACTGCTTGTATATATTGATTTATCTTTTTATCTTTGTATAATAAATTCATTTATTAAACAAACTGTGTTTATTTGTGTGAACAACATCTGAAGTCCCCAATTTTCTCAAAGAATTCAAAAAGGGTGCAAATGTTATATAATATGGTAAGTGATCTTAATAATTTGGAAATGTACCATAATTTAGCTGTTTGGTAATTTATTATTAAGCACCAGGATTAATGGTATGATTCACTAAATGATTCCCTAAATGATTCATTGAACAATTCCCTAAATGATTCACTAAATGATTCATTGAACGATTCACTGAACGATTCACTTCAAATGAGAGTGATTCTATGGTATGATTCAATTCAAACGAGTCAAATTAAATGATTCAATGGGATTGATTCATTTTAATTATTGACCTTCAAAATTTAATGAGACTGATTTAACGAGATTGATCACTTAATATCAATAATTAACTGATTGCACCCACATCTTCCATTTTCTAATAATTGCTCCCACAGTTGATTTCTTCACACCAAGCTGCTTACCTATTGCAGATTCAGTCTTCCCAGCCTGGTGCAGGTCTACAATTTTGTTTCTGGTGTCCTTTGACAGCTCTTTGGTCTTGGCCATAGTGGAGTTTGGAGTGTGACTGTTTGAGGTTGTGGACAGGTGTCTTTTATACTGATAACGAGTTCAAACAGGTGCCATTAATCCAGGTAACGAGTGGAGGACAGAGGAGCCTCTTAAAGAAGTTGTTACAGGTCTGTGAGAGCCAGAAATCTTGCTTGTTTGTAGGTGACCAAATACTTATTTTACTGAGGAATTTACCAATTAATTCATTAAAAATCCTACAATGTGATTTCCTGGATTCTTTCCCCCCATTTTGTCTCTCATAGTTGAGGTATACCTATGATGAAAATTACAGGCCTCTCTCATCTTTTTAAGTGGGAGAACTTGCACAATTGGTGACTGACTAAATACTTTTTTGCCCCACTGTATATGCCTACGTCCAAAAACAGATTGATATCCCATGTTTATTTACCACCATGAGCTGTGTAAATGAGTCAATCAATTACAATGTAGTAATAGATAGCTGAAATGGACACTTCTGTAGCTTTATATTCCTATTGATTGCTTTTTTTTAACTTCCCTGCTAAACAAAATAACGCAGGCCAACACAATCCCAGTCTTGACCAGAAAAAACCAGATGAAGCCAATAAGCAGCTAAAGCCTGTCTGTGCTGTCTTTAACACAGAAGCCCCTTTCACACAGCCTGTTCAAGGTGGGAATCTTACACCTTTATTCTGCCTTGTGTTCTGTATGCGGAATGGGGTGGTGGTGTTGTTGTTTTGTCTCTGAGGTGGAACGACTGGTAATAACAGAGGTGGTATTGACGTCTGTGCAAAAGGGACAGCTGGAACAGTGGGATGGGGGGGTGGGGGGGTGACGTTTTTGACCTTGATATTCTACTTTCTGAGACCAGCATGAATTCAAATGTCTTCATTTACAGTGTCTAAGGTCCACATGCCTTTCTGCCTCAAAGTACTTCCTACTTCTCTTCCAAAATAACTCATCTCATCTCATTATCTCTAGCCGCTTTATCCTGTTCTACAGGGTCGCAGGCGAGCTGGAGCCTATCCCAGCTGACTACGGGCGAAAGGCGGGGTACACCCTGGACAAGTCGCCAGGTCATCACAGGGCTGACACATAGACACAGACAACCATTCACACTCACACCTACGGTCAATTTAGAGTCACCAGTTAACCTAACCTGCATGTCTTTGGACTGTGGGGGAAACCGGAGCACCCGGAGGAAACCCACGCAGACACGGGGAGAACATGCAAACTCCACACAGAAAGGCCCTCGCCGGCCACGGGGCTCGAACCCGGACCTTCTTGCTGTGAGGCGACAGTGCTAACCACTACACCACCGTGCCGCCCCCAAAATAACTTCGCTTCCAAAATAACTGTCGTCTAGTCTCTAAACTAGATTGTCTTATACTCAAAACAAAAGAAGAAGTCCTTTAATGGCTGAATAAGCTTAACAAACCCTGGAAGTGAAAAACACTCCCTAATCAGGCAGCCTATTACATGTCAGTTTTGCACACTGCTCAATTAATATTCATGATTTTACCCTGGAGAATCCAATGATCTTGAAATTTAGCACGTGAGAACATGATTCTCATGGCTGGTTTCTTACTGCTGATAAATAGGTTTTTATTTAGTAAAAGTCGGCATGGGTTTAAGGGCTAGGAATAATCCTGACCACCCACGTCAGCAATGAGGTTGTTTGCATATAAGAAGGCCAGGTGATGCAATTCTCTGCCAGTCTCTGTTATGAAACAGAGAGGTGATTACAGTAAGTAGGTTAGTGGAGCAGCAGTGGAAGTGTGAATCCTTCCTTCCCTCCCTCTCTCTTATGTTTATCACACACACTGATTGGATAACCAAGCTTTCCTTCACTGACGGGATTTGAAATGTAGCATTCAAAAACATTAGTTTAAAACTCACCACTGACTCAGGAACAGTTTCTAGTTTGAGATAATTAACAGTCGAAAAAAAAAAAGAAAGCATGGGAATAATATACAAAAGCAGCACGAACATGTTAGTCATCAATGCACTGCAAATAATGTTTAGTGTTTTTAGACTTCTTCTAAAGTTTCAACTCATTATTCACATTATGTATAACCATCCAAACATTCTTTAGGCTATAGCTCAAAACTATTTTTTTTAGTTCCTTCCTTCCTTCCTTCCTTCCTTCCTTCCTTCCTTCCTTCCTTCCTTCCTTCCTTCACATCAAATCAAAGCACACATATTTACACTTTTAGACTGTTAAGCAATGGAAATCTTATATTTATATTTAGCTTATATTTAATATCTTTATAATATATTTGTTTCAAACATTAAAGCGAGACGGCCTTTCGATTTCATAAAATTGGTGAAATTTAGTTCCCTCTGAAATTTGGTCATTGTGATATATGTTTATTTCTGTAATATCTCACAAAATATCAGGCCATTCTGTGGCTGGGAAGTTATTTAATTTGAAGGGATTCCTGAGCAAATAATGTGCATGAAATCGCTTGCTTCGCGCAGTCAAGCAGACAGAGGAAGTCCGGCGTGCGCATGCGCAGGTTTACCTTTGATCGTGCACTGACAGTTACATCATTCTGTCGCTAAGTGAACAGCTGATCACACCGAGGTGGTCGCTGACCTCCGATATTTATTAGTTTGGTTCTGCGTTTCCTTTCCTTCGCAACATAACATATTTTCTTCTTGCTTTCCATTACTGTAGTCGGTCTTTCACGTTTCATTCGCACACTCACGTCCTCCATTTTTCTCTCGTTTCAAATTTGTATCCCACAATGCCTTGTGTGAACGGGGAAAGCCCACCATGTGATGCATGACGTAGTATCTTGAATTGAGTCATGGTGAAGCAGGAAAAAATAGCAAAGAATTTAGGGCCATGTGGCCCTAAATTCATTAATTGTTCTATTTAAAAAAATAAAAAATTGGAAGTCTGTGATTCGAATTCAGTAGCTTTCAATCCACTCAACAAAAATAATTGGGTCTCAGGGAAAATTCTTTTTATGGCCTAAACTTGAAAAATCTGAAAGGCAGTCTACCTTTAATATCTTTCATCACTTTCAGGTTAGTAATTTTCCTTTGGCAAGTTTAAATATATATTTTATTTACACTTCATCCACACTCACGGGCGGCACGGTGATGTAGTGGTTAGCGCTGTCACCTCACAGCAAGAAGGTCCGGGTTCGAGCCCCGTGGCCGGCGAGGGCCTTTCTGTGCGGAGTTTGCATGTTGTCCGCGTGGGTTTCCTCCGGGTGCTCCGGTTTCCCCCACAGTCCAAAGACATGCAGGTTAGGTTAACTGGTGACTCTAAATTGACCGTAGGTGTGAATGTGGGTGTGAATGGTTGTCTGTGTCTATGTGTCAGCCCTGTGATGACCTGGCGACTTGTCCAGGGTGTGCCCTGCCTTTCGCCCGTAGTCAGCTGGGATAGGCTCCAGCTTGCTTGTGACCCTGTAGAAGGATAAAGCAGCTAGAGATAATGAGATGAGATGAGATGAGATCCACACTCACCGGCCACTTTAATAGGAACTTGTTCTTGATTCTAAGATTCCTGTTCTTGGCTGCAGGAGTGGAACCCAATATGGTTTTCCGCTGTTGCATGCTGAGATGCTTTTCTGCTCACCATCGTTGTAAAGAGTTGCTATGAGTTACTATATCCTTCCTGGCAGCTCGAATCAATCTGGTAAATTTCCTCTGACCTCTCTCTCTTATCAACAAGGCATTTGTTTGCACCCACAGAACTGTCACTCACTCACTGAATGTTTTTTTTTTTCCGCACCATTCTTTGTCAAATCTAGAGACTGTTTTGTGTGAAAACCCCAGGAGATCAGCAGTTTCTGAAATACTCAAACCAGTCCATCTGGCTCAAACTCACACCCATGCCACAGTGAAAGAAAGTCACACTTTGAGATCACAATTTTTCCCATTCTGATGTCTGAAGTGAACATTAACTGAAGCTCTTGATTTGTATCTGCATGATTTTATGCACTGTGTTGCTGTCAAGGGATCGGCTGATTAGAGAACTGCATAAAACAGCAGGTGTGTGGGTGTTCCTAATAAACTGGCCAGTGAGTGTCTTCTTGTTTTTTTCCCCCTACTATGACATGGTGCGGGTAAAACTAAGCATTGCATATTTAATGCAAATATTATTTTTTATCTTAAGTTTACTCCATTACTTTCAATGCATTACTTTCTCTGATCGTCCTTTTATCCTTCATCCAGCAATATGAGCACCTCTTCGTCTTAAGTAATTCTATATGTTTTACTCTTCTTGGAATAATTTCCTGATCAGAAAGCACCTGTTGCTGTATGGATTAAGTCGATGCTCTATTTTAATTCAGTTAATTGATGTCAGCTGTATGTAAGCTTAAGTATCGCTGATGCTGGGCAGAGACGGCATTTGTGAAACATCTGATACTGCAGTAAACAGTAACACACATTGATTTGTTGTTGTACACATATTGTGTCCCCAGGGAATTGAGTGAATTCATCTATACCATTTCATAGCTATGAAGCATGAAAACATTCACCAAGGGAGCTAATAAGTGAACAAGCTAAGTGCATAAAACATGACGGTACTAATGAGGATCTAATTTCTTCCCTGTTCTATTCTCAGTTCCTTTTACATTGTACATACACCATGTTCATTTCTGTCCTGATCACTCTTTGCCAGTGAATTTTCCTTATCTAGTATCTTCTCTTGTCCTCACAGTCCCAGACTTTCTTTGGGAAGGAAACAAACCAAACTTCTGCCCAACACTCAATGCTCAAATAAACAGTCTTGAATCCAAACTGTGGGTTTAAAAATATTTGGTTCTTTTTCTTTCTTCAATACTTCTTTTCTGTGAAAAAAACATTTTCTCACTGTTCTTGCTCCCTTGATATTTTCTTTTCTTATATTTCTTCCTACAGCCCTGATGTAACAAAGAACTACAACCATGACCTTCTAACCCTGGGTCTTTCATAACTGCATACTCACTCAGAAGTTTCAGAGAAAGCAAACACTAGACAGATTCCAACTACTGTGTTGCAGCAACTTGTTCTGGAACAATACAGCCTTTTAAACTATGCTCCAAGGTCACACCTGCCTATATACTGTATATATAAAATATTGTCAGCTGCTAAACTGTACATCAGTATATTTTGCTGTCCATAAGAACCCTCTACCTGCATGAGTGTGTATGACCAGTGACAAAGAAAGAGAGATATAAGAAGAAATAGCACAAGCAGAATCCCAAATAAATTGAACAAATTATTAGATTCAAATTCATTGGCATATCACTGTCACATGCAGAGTTTCTTTTATTTACTTATAGTGCCAGCAAAGTAGTTATTATAAATAGCCGACTATCTGGCTTGTATAAGGTGGCAGATACAGATGCAAATGCAAATGCAGTTAAACAGCAGCTTTATTATTCAAACTTGTGAAACAAGATCAACTGTGAGCTACTGCTCACTTATGTATTCCCCCGCTCTCGCTTATATCAGAATGCAAGCAATCGAAGGAATAGGACACTTATTATGAATGTTGACTTCAACAAATAATTAACCCTGAAACGTGTAAGTAAAGAACAGTGTTCTCCCCAGGGATTTTACATAGCGTACTGGTAAACTGTCATTTTGCAATAGCATTTTGCTTCTTGAAATAGGATCAAAATCCACTATGTATGTTTTGTAAATACATTCAGTCGGTAAACAGGAAGTCAATGTGTGACAGACCTGAAAACGGTATACACGGTATAGAATCCCAAGCTGAAGCTCGGTACCAAATATCAAGCAGTTGTGATATGTAGTTGCTGAGAAAAGTGTGATGAAAATTTTGTAAATCCATGCTATATGTTTTGTAAATACATTCAGTCAGTAAACAGGAAGTCGATGTGCAACAGACCTGAAAACGGTATACACGGTATAGAACCCCAACCTGAAGTTTGGTACCAAGTACCAAGTGACTATGATTTGTGGTTGCTGAAAAAAAGGGTGTTTCAGACAGATGGAGATACGGATGGACAGATGGATAGACAGAGGTAAACCAGTATAACCCCTCCCTTTAGAGTGGGGGTATAATAATAATAATAATAATAATAATAATATTTATTTATTTAGCGCCTTTCTCAATACCCAAGGTCGCTTTACAATTATGGGGGGAGGGGGGGGGAGGTTTCCACCAAGTAAAGGTCAGGATGTCATTCCAATGGCGTAGCAGCCACAGTCCCACCAAAAGGCGCACAAAAACAAGTCCCACACCGCCTGCACAGCCATCGCGACGCCACCGGGCAACACCACCCGGAACACCACGCCATGGATCCACAAAGTGAGCACAGAAGCACTGCCACGCAGAGTGTTGGTATGTCCCAAACTGCCTACACAGCTGCTGCAATGCCACCGAGCAACACTGCTTGGAACACCATGCCAAGCACTGCCGCACAGAGCGCTGGACAACCACAATGTTAAAATGAGCAATGAGCTTACTGCAGTCCATAGCAAGGAGCACAGGTATCACCCACAGCAAATCAAGGCCTGGAGGGAACCGACGCCCAAAACTGGGTCCAGAGCTACACCACAACCAGTGGACAAAACAGTCAAACAAAAACAAAAAACAAACATCAAACTACACAAACACAAAAAAGAAAAACAAAAGAGAAAATAAAATAAAATAAAAAGCTCCAGTGAGAAGCGGCAGCCAGAATGCGCATGGCGTACTCTCAACCGGAAACGGGGGGGATACAATAATACAGTGGTGCTTGAAAGTTTGTGAACCCTTTAGAATTTTCTATATTTCTGCATAAATAAGACCTAAAACATCATCAGATTTTCACACAAGTCCTAAAAGAGAACCCAGTTAAACAAATGAGACAAAAATATTATACTTGGTCATTTATTTATTGAGGAAAATGATCCAATATTACATATCTGTGAGTGGCAAAAGTATGTGAACCTTTGCTTTCAGTATCTGGTGTGACCCCCTTGTGCAGCAATAACTGCAACTAAATGTTTCCGATAACTGTTGATCAGTCCTGCACACCGGCTTGGAGGAATTTTAGCCCATTCCTCCATGCAGAACAGCTTCGACTCTGGGATGTTGGTGGGTTTCCTCACATGAACTGCTCGCTTCAGGTCCTTCCACAACATTTTGATTGGATTAAGGTCAGGACTTTGACTTGGCCATTCCAAAAGATTAACTTTATTCTTCTTTAACCATTCTTTGGTAGAATGACTTGTGTGCTTAGGGTCGTTGTCTTGCTGCATGACCCACCTTCTCTTGAGATTCAGTTCATGGACAGATGTCCTGACATTTTCCTTTAGAATTCTCTGGTATAATTCAGAATTCATTGTTCCATCAGTGATGGCAAGCTGTCCTGGCCCAGATGCAGTAAAACAGGCTCAAACCATGATACTACCACCACCATGTTTCACAGATGGGATGAGGTTCTTATGCTGGAATGGAATGTTTTTCTTTCTCCAAACGTAACGCTTCTCATTTAAACCATAAAGTTCTATTTTGGTCTCATCCATCCACAAAACATTTTTCCAATAGCCTTCTGGCTTGTCCACGTGATCTTTAGCAAACTGCAGACGAGCAGTAATGTTCTTTTTGGAGAGCAGTGGCTTTCTCCTTGCAACCCTGCCATGCACACCATTGTTGTTCAGTGTTTTCCTGATGGTGGACTCATGAACATTAACATTATCCAATGTGAGCGAGGCCTTCAGTCACTTAGAAGTTACCCTGGGGTCCTTTGTGACCTCACCGACTATTACACGCCTTGCTCTTGGAGTGATCTTTGTTGGTTGACCACTCCTGGGGAGGGTAACAATGGTCTTGAATTTCCTCCATTTGTGCACAATCTGTCTGACTGTGGATTGGTGGAGTCCAAACTCTTTAGAGATGGTTTTATAACCTTTTCCAGCCTGATGAGCATCAACAACGCTTTTTCTGAGATTCTCAGAAATCTCCTTTATTCGTGCCATGATACACTTCCACAGACATGTGTTGTGAAGATCAGACTTTGATAGATCCCTGTTCTTTAAATAAAACAGGGTGCCCACTCACACCTGACTGTCATCCCATTGATTGAAAAACACTTGACTCTAATTTCACCTTCAAATTAACTGCTAATCCTAGAGGTTCACATACTTTTGCCACTCACAGATGTGTAATATTGGATCATTTTCCTCAATAAATGAATGACCAAATATAATATTTTTGTCTCATTTGTTTAACGGGGTTCTCTTTATCTACTTTTAGGACTTGTGTGAAAATCTGATGATGTTTTAGGTCATATTAATGCAAAAATATAGAAAATTCTAAAGGGTTCACAAACTTTCTAGCACCACTGTAAATACAAAACGTAAGACAAGAGTGTAGTGAATAAACAGGCAGTGGTCAGGTGATGAGCAAGCATCAGGAACTAGACAGGACAAAGGCAAAAACATCGAAACCAAAACAAGAGCCGTAAACCAGGTAGACAATAAAAAGAATAAGATTTGGTAATGGCTGATATAAACACAAAGCACATACTTCAAAATGAACTGATGAGAACTGGTTATAGTGCATTCCATCTGACCTTAGAAGTCAGAATTTCCAGGAATGCCCCGAGGTTGGATTTCCAACTCGGAAAGTTGGAAGAACCTCACTTACCCTGACTTCAAAATCCAAGATGGCTGTTCCAAGCATCAACAGTAATGAAAGCTGTAGTAATATACTGTTTATTAGCACTTCTTTCTTATTAGAGTCCTATTAAATCAAGGTCTTTTTATGTGCAAAATACTGCATAATAACTTGTTAACTTACTGGTATTGCTAACAATAACTAACCTGGTTAGAACTGTTATTGTTAAAGTCCGTCTTAGTTTTCCAACTTGCTGTGCTGGAATACGGTCAACTCAGGTGTGACCTCATTCCCAACTCCGATTTCTGACTTCTGAGGTAAAATGGAACGCAGCATTAGAACATGACAGTCTCTGTAGTTGATGAGTGTTGGAGTTTGTGGCAGCTATGCTTGTAGGTCACATACCGTAGTTCTCTGGGTAATGTAGTTGGACATTGTTTCCGGCGATGACATGACAGCTAGTCATTTCTCTGGCCCAGAAATGGACTCCACGTCACCACCCCATACATCTACTCAACTCCATCCTCTCTTTCCTTAAACGGCAATCTAATGCCTAGTTCTACTAAAACTTGTAACTTGGAATTTCTAACTTCTGACTTGGAAAAGCCAAAGAAAATGCCCCCCAAGTTGGAAGTCCTAATCTAAAAGTCAGGAAGGTCCCAGTGAACCCTTAATTCACCATCTGATGTCATGTTAACAGTAAACAAACAAACAAACAAACAAACAAACAAACAAACAAACAAACAAACAAACAAACAAACAAACAAACAAACAAACAAACAAACAAACAAACAAAAACACTACTTGCAATAAGTTTATATTAGTATTTATTTTATTTCAAGCAAAATATACACATTAGTTGGTTCAATTTATAACATTTAACATGCAATTAACTCTTTTGAGAAAGTAAATACATCATAACCTCATGATCAATGCAGTGATCTGGCTAAACACAGGTTTTCATGGATTTGTCCATGTTTCCCCCCACTTTGTAGCTCTGATGTGCCGAGATCAACAATGACGTCATTCTGAACTCAGACTTCACACTTCCAAGTTAGAAAGAATGTGGCAATAATTTCACAGAAAGAATGGATTCGGTTAAGCCAATTTAATGGCTTAAAGTTCACTTTGCACACAGTAGAGAGCTCTAAACATGATAAACTACTCCTTTCACTTGCATGCTGCTGGCCACCAGCTGAGAAAGTGCTACAACTACACAAGAGTGTTGGAGAAAATGCTAGTTCTTGCACCTGCTACAAGCAGTAGTAACAAATCAGTCAAACTACAAATGATACAGTATTATATTATTTTATTAAAGGAGTCTATAATGTAATGCATTGTAATAACAATATGGTATTACAATAGAGTAAGTATGATATGGACAGTGGTTAAACTGGGATTTGAGCTCTACTTCATTGACATTATTGTGTCCCAATATTGAAGGAATGGTATACTTCGATGGATTGAGTTCTCAACATTGACATCATGGAAATGTGATGAAAGCAAGTTTTTAAAAAAAATATATATATATATTCATTTCTGTGCCCTTTTAATGTGGTTATTTTACTGGACCAAGTTTTCAGTATTAATGTTTTTTTTTTCTTCTTCTGGTAAAGACACATGATACAGTAAAGCCTTTAATCCTAGTAAACAAAGCCTATTCTTTATAAAGCAATGTTAAGTTCTGTTACATAATAATAATAATAATAATAATAATAATAATAATAAAGATGGCATGGTGGTGTAATGGTTAGCACTGTCGCCTCACAGCAAGAAGGTTCTGGGTTCGAGCCCAATGGCCAACAGGGGCCTTTCTGTGTGGAGTTTGCATGTTCTCCCTGTGTCTGCGTGGGTGTCCTCTGGTTTCCCCCAAAGACATGCAGGTTAGGTTAATTGGTGGCTCTAAATTGACCGTAGGTGTGGATTATTATTATTATTATTATTATTATTATTATTATTATTGTGCCTTTCACATTGACCCCCAGCTCCACTGCCAACAAAAGTCAATATCTATCTCAGCTGTTCACATCTAGTTTACTTTCCATTCCTGGATATCATCACGAAGTCTTACCAATACAGAGTTGTGAGCTGTGTTTAACCTAATTGCCTTGCCTGTGTTTGACTCCTCAATATTCCTTTTTTGACTACTCTTTTCCATGATCACTGCTTGTTTGACAATTGGTAACTGTCTTTGTCCTTTGCCCATTTCATAAGTCTGAGTTTTATATTGTGTTTTAACAAAATTCTGTACATGGATCCTCACACTTCTACCAACTCTGGTGCCATGTTATGCTTTACGTTGACATAAAATCATAGTACTGAACTCCTGTTTCACCTCCATCTATATAATATACAGTACCAGTCAAAGTTTGGACACACCCTGGGATTTAATGTTTATAATTAAAAGACATTTCATGTCTGAAAGTAATGATGGATGTCATTTCTCTTTACTTAGTTGAGCAGCTCTGGACATAATATGGATTACTACAGTTGTGGAATAGGGCTATTTAACACATTAAGAAGGTAAGAAATTGCACTAATTAACTTTTGACGAGGCACCTGTTAATCGAAAAGCATTCCAGGTGACTCCCTCATGAAACCGATTAAGATAATGCCAGTAGTGTTCAAAGCAACATTCAAGTCAAAATTCAGAAAAACCTGTGAATGAGTAGGGGTGTCCAAACTTTTGACTGGTACTGTAATACCACTGATATTTGCCTGTCGTAACAGTAGCTATGGTTACAGGTACACATTTTTTGCATTCCAAACATACCATTGTAACAATTCCTGATGTGGGTGGAGCACAGAAGCACGGCAGGCGAGAGTTGATGTTACACAAACCACTTTATTTAGCTTTTCAGCTTTCTTTCTTTCTTACTTACTCACTCACTCACACATATGTTGTGGTCGGGGAGAGAGCTCCCTTTCTCTGCTCTCTCTCTCCTTTTATGCTCCATCCCTGTAACACACACACACACACACACACACACACACACACACACACACACACACACACACACACACACACACACAATTGACCGCAGGTGGAATGATTTAGCCACTTACCTTCCCTGACCCCGTCCTCCATTCCCAGACTGCTGCTTGGCCACTCCCCCGCTGCCATATACCCCCACCGCCCGACTCAGGCTGGGGAGCCGTCCGGCCTGAAGCTGACTCCCCCCCCCCCGACAGGACAGGAAGGAAGTCCACCACCACCATATGTGCCCCCAGCCTGTGGGTCACCTCGAACTTAAATGGCTGGAGAGCGAGATACCAACGGGTGATCCGCGTATCTGGTCTGGGTTAATCAGAATAAATTTAGTTCTTTCTTCAGCCACTAGGTGGTGTTTTTTTCTGTTTTAGCATTTTGTGGACCTCATGGTTTGTCATGTGCAGTGTTGGGCACGTTACTTTCAAAAAGTAATTAGTTATAGTTACTAATTACTTTTCCCAAAAAGTAACTGAGTTAGTAACGGAGTTACTTTGTCATAAAAGTAACTAATTACCAGGGAAAGTAATTATTCCGTTACATTTTGTTCCCCTCAAAAAAAAAAAAAATCAAATTCAATTAGTGTAATCATAATAAAAGTGAATGTTAAATGTGTTTAATGACTGAAATGGACACTTAACAGAACCAATTAGCAATGTTATCTACACTATATTAATATTTTTGTGGGACAATGTGAGATAAGACATCTATCAAATGTAATATATTTTTGTAGTTATTAAAATTATGTTACTAATTACTGGCCACTGACGAGGACAAACGCTTTGTTCCTCGACATAATGTGCATTGCACGTAAACACTCTTGCCTTTTATTTCAAGTAATGAAAAGTAATGGCTGTATTTCCAATGTGAAAGCGCAGTGCTGGGCTGACCGCTCGCCATCGCTGGGTCTTCCGATTGAAAGAGCGCGCAGTAGTGCAGTAGGCGTGGCCTACCTACATATGTTGTCCAAATCTACTCTGATTGGCTTACTGTGCCGTTGTCTTGTGTCTCCCCGCCCCACACGAAAGCAGAGTAAAGAAAGGCTGAACGAGCAGCGTGCCAGATGAGAACAGCTTTAATAAAGTAACGCATAGTATTTTATTGTAAGTAACAGGAACGGCGTTATAACGATGTAAAAAGTAATTAGTTAGATTACTCGTTACTAAAAAAAGTAACGCCGTTAGTAACGCCGTTTATTTCTAACGCCGTTATTCCCAGCACTGGTCATGTGATACATGTAGGCTGCCATATTGATCTTCTGTTTACATCTAAGACAGTATGCACATGGTAAAGTGAGCAGTTCAGCATCTGGATTCATCTTGTTTTGAGATCGCTTATAGAAGCATCGTCTGTAAGTATTGTTTAAAGGAGATGTGTGTGTGTGTGTGTGTGTGTGTGTGTATATATATATATATATATATATATATATATATATATATATATATAGTATATATATATGTATATTATGCACATATTTGTGTCGATGACCAAGTTTACTAAGGGTTATTGATTGTTCAACATCTTGCTATCTTGTGTTAAAGGAACAGTCCACCGTACTTCCATAATGAAATATGCTCTTATCTGAATTGAGACGAGCTGCTCCGTACCTCTCCGAGCTTTGCGCGACCTCCCAGTCAGTCAGACGCAGTCAGACGCGCTGTCACTCCTGTTAGCAATGTAGCTAGGCTCAGTATGGCCAATGGTATTTTTTGGGGCTGTAGTTAGATGCGACCAAACTCTTCCGCGTTTTTCCTGTTTACATAGGTTTATATGACCAGTGATATGAAACAAGTTCAGTTACACAAATTGAAACGTAGCGATTTTCTATGCTATGGAAAGTCCGCACTATAATGACAGGCGTACTAACACCTTCTGCGCGCTTCGGCAGCACATTGATATCTGAGCTCCGTATCAATGCGCTGCCGAAGCGCGCAGAAGGTGTTAGTACGCCTGTCATTATAGTGCGGACTTTCCATAGCATAGAAAATCGCTACATTTCAATTTGTGTAACTGAACTTGTTTCATATCACTGGTCATATAAACCTATGTAAACAGGAAAAACGCGGAAGAGTTTGGTCGCATCTAACTACAGCCCCAAAAAATACCATTGGCCATACTGGGCCTAGCTACATTGCTAACAGGAGTGACAGCGCGTCTGACTGCGTCTGACTGACTGGGAGGTCGCGCAAAGCTCGGACAGGTACGGAGCAGCTCGTCTCAATTCAGATAAGAGCATATTTCATTATGGAAGTACGGTGAACTGTTCCTTTAAGATAGGCTAGCTATGTTTGTATATTGCTGATATTAAGCACACTGATTGTGTATTTTATTTTCTTTCTTTATTTTAGTTTTACTCTATTTTCATGCTGTCAATTCAAATGGTGGTACGAAATAAATCCATCATACAACTGACCAGAGTGTGAAAGGAGTTATCTGGCTGTCTAGTGGAAGAAGGGGACTCTTTGATGAGGGCAGAACAGTAAAAAGACACACTCAACAGTGATTTCTACCGCAGTGAGTCAGATATCAAGCCTGTTTAACTCCATCTAACATAGCCAAGATGTCAGGAGCAGAGGAAAAGAGCTATGAGACTAGGTCACAGTGCTCACACTCGTCAAAGATATCCAAATTATCAAGGCACTCCTACGGATCTGCAGCTAGCTTCGTCGCGCTGGAAGCACGGGCTAAAGCTGAATCTGCACGTGCCAGAGCATCTTATGCACAAAGGGAGATTGATGTAAAAGTAAAGAAGGCTCAGCTGAAAGTGGAGGAGACGCGTCTTGAAGCCACATTGGAGGCCATACAGCAGGAGAAAGAGGCTGAGGCTGCTTGTGCTGAAGCTACTGTATTAGAAGCAGCAATGGATTCGGCAGACATGGAGGAGCTGGCTGGAGTTCATGATATTGATCAAGGCTCATCAAATCGTTTAGCTGAAAGAACAGAGGAGTACGTTCAAGAACAGTATGCCTATGTGAACACCAATCAGCCGTCAGACTATCCAGAGCTGGAGAAAAAGGCTGATTTGATTCCCTCAGCAGCTGTTAACCTCGGGCCACCTGATGATTCTCATCTACATCATGAGCCACATAGTCGATGTGAGAGACAGCATTTGTCTTTGCAAGCCGCAACTCCTATTGTAACCACTGCTTATTCAAAATGGCCGCTGGTTCATTTTGCACCGAAAGAAGAAGGTGAATGTAACACACCACAGCCAGCCTCTGAAGTAAAGAGCCCATGGTCACCCAGAAACAAGATAGGGGAGGACAAGTCTCCATGCAGAGGGAAATGCAGCTCAAATGTATTGGATTTGGCAAGATTCCTAGCTCGCCGTGATCTACTTACAGCTGGGCTCACAAAGTTTAATGACAAACCTGAGAACTACTGGGCTTGGAGGTCCACATTCTCCAACACTACCGAAGACCTAGATTTGAAACCTAGGGAGGAACTTGACCTGCTAATTAAGTGGCTCGGACCAGAATCTGCTGAGCATGCAAGGAGAGTGAGGTCAGTTCATATCAACCACCCTGCTGAGGCCCTCAGTATGGTCTGGGAAAGGTTAGAGGAGTGCTACGGATCTGCAGAGGCAATGGAGACTGCTCTCTTTAACAAGTTTGAACGTTTCCCCAAAGTCTCTAATAGAGACCCACAAAGGCTGCGGGAGTTAGGTGATCTTCTCCTGGAAATAGAGGCAGCCAAGGAGGATGGTTACCTACCTGCTCTGGCCTTCTTGGACACCGCATGAGGCATTAACCCTGTAGGTACAGTCCCTTTAAGAACTACATTTCCCATCAGCCAACTTCCGCGTTGACCTACGTCATGCCTGGGCGGGATCACCTACGTCACTTCCTCCCTGAGCTCATAAGTAACTGAGCAACACTTCCTTCTTCCTCTTTCCGTTTGGACTTCAAGCCATCCGGACACAAAGAGACACCCTACACCAGAAAACCCAAGAAAAGACGTCTCTTTCTCTGCAAGATCCACGATTTAGCGCGTTTTCTTTCACCTTTGGCCACGGTAGATTCTGGAATCGTGCGATTTTAAACTCAGCTTGAGTTACAACCAGTTTTCAGTTATTCATTATACGTATGTACGGACTGCAGCCCAAGCAGTTAATTAACGTTAGAAGCGACCGGATCCTTCTAATTAAAAAACTGTGCACATTGTCTGATCAGAGACTTTCTTTTCATCATGAGCGACCACGGGGCGGCACGGTGGTGTAATGGTTAGCGCTGTCGCCTCACAGCAAGAAGGTCCGGGTTCGAGCCCCGTGGCCGGCGAGGGCCTTTCTGTGCGGAGTTTGCATGTTCTCCCCGTGTCCGCGTGGGTTTCCTCCAGGTGCTCCGGTTTCCCCCACAGTCCAAAGACATGCAGGTTAGGTTAACTGGTGACTCTAAATTGACCGTAGGTGTGAATGTGAGTGTGAATGGTTGTCTGTGTCTATGTGTCAGCCCTGTGATGACCTGGCGATTTGTCCAGGGTGTACCCCGCCTTTCGCCCATAGTCAGCTGGGATAGGCTCCAGCTTGTCTGCGACCCTGTAGAAGGATAAAGCGGCTAGAGATAATGAGATGAGATGAGATGAGCGACCACGCATCGGACCAAGAGATCCTCTGCCTTCCACAGAAGCGACTCACATGCTCCACAACGGTGAAACTCCAAAAGTCTCAGAACATCTTCTCATAATCTCGCGTAGAGACGAGATACTGAAGTAAGACTGGCATTTGGGCATAAAACTAGTCTTAGGAATTAGTTTTAGTGAAGTAGTGTGAATTTAAACTCAGGAACGGTTTAATTGTTTACACTGTAGACACGCAGTGTGTCGAATGGATGATTGTTCTATTTTGTTAATCTCTCAATTGTTTGATAGGCTGTGCATGCTTCTCTATTCCTTACTAACATCCTCAATTTCCTTATTACACATTTTGACCTCATCAAGATTTCAGTGGATTTAGTAGTGTTACGAGCTAGTGGGTTAGCTACCGGCTAGTCCTTGGTTACTTAGAAACACTTGGCCACAGGCCTCACAAGCACACCTTAGCTAAACACATGGCTAATTCCTTTGTCTCATTAGCAAGCTAGGCTAACCTTTGTTCAGGCCACACACACAGGCCTCACAAACACATCTTAGCTAGCATTCCTTTGTCTTAGCTAGTGACACAAGGCTAATCTGTGTCTCCACACATGGCCAACACATCTCAATTAGCAACCAAAGCTAACTCTCTTGCTGTACTTAGAAACACGTGGTCATAAGGCCTCTCTCACACACACACACACACACACACACACACACACACACACACACACACACACACACACATGCACACACAGACACACACGCTCATCAAGTATATATCATATTTGTACATATTTCAACTGCCATTATTCATTTTATCTTTGTTATAATAAATAAATTCAATTAATTATTGAAACTGTGTGTTTATTTGTGTACCAATATTTTGAAGTACCCAATCTCAAAGAATTCCAAGGTGCATATGAGTTATGTAATACGGTAAGTGATCATAATAATTTGGAATATACCATAATTTAGCTGTTTGGTAATTTATTATTAAGCACCAAAATTAATGGTATTATTTAATGAGACTTTTAATACTTAATGGACTGATTCAATGAGATTGATCACTCAATTACCAATTGCACCTACAGTTAAATTGGTGCCCCGTGTGAGGAGATTGGTGTTGACTTCTTGAATATTGTTGCAACAACAGATAAACTATCAGTTTGATTCAGCAGTTGCCAAGGTATATCCCCAGGTGTGTTAGATGGTTAACACTAGCGTGATAACCATATCACAAAATACTAATAACCTATCAATAACTTAGGATAAGAGATAGCATTGTCAAACAAAAACTTTATCAACTGATTAATTAATTACATAGTTAATATTAATTAATAAAAATTAATTAATAAATTAACTAATTGATTAATTAATTATCCAATAGCCAACCTAAGCAAAATGGCATCCCCTCATGTCTCAGAAATTGAAGACAACGCTCAAGACGTGTCTCTCCTTGAGGTCATCGCAGACCTCATTCACTGCTCTGCCTCCGAAAAGGCAAACATTAGGAACACGAGTGAGTGAATGCCAAAACAACATAGATAACTCAATAAAACATATGAGAGATCCAAAAAGAACACTCATTGGTGTCCAAGAGGCACTAGGTAAGCGATTCCTGTCATACTTCCGAGAAACTGATTCAGAAATCAGATGCCTCTGCGGAGAGGTTGAAAGGCTGACCACCAGCAACGCTGAGCTGGCAGCCAATAACCATAATTTACATAGGGAGCGTGAGCTCTTGAAGACCTCCCTTGGTGATTGCGCCGAAAGGCTAGAGAAAGTCGAAACGGCTGCCAAGAGGGCTGCTGAGGAGCAGACCCCCCCCAAGAAGAGCGCGAGGGGCGTGAAAGACCCCCAACAATGCACTGAAGCTCAGAGCGGGAAGAGGCGTCCGAACCAGACACCGTAGATTACCTGGTCGAGGACCAGACACCCCGCCAAACTCCATCAACTCGCTACACGACTTCGTTGTTTAGCCAGGGTGGAGCCGTACTGTGCTCATCCTGAGCCCAGGACCCTAGCACACCCAGGTCAGTGTGCTACAGTACCCCTGATCCATCTTCGGATGAATCAGGCTATGAATCTAGTGCAAAACGGGAGCAATTCCAGAGTAGCTTAGATAGTGAGTACTCGGGAAAGCCAAGAAGGCCGCACAAGGACGTGCACCAAACTCTTCGCTTACAGCAAATTGACCTACTTGCCAACGATGTCGAGCGATTCGATCCTGAGAATAAAAGAACCAACATAAATGATTATTTACGAGAAATAGACCGATGGCTGATGGACGTACCGAAAGCCACAATGCGAGAGAATCTTAAACTGATTTGGAAGACCTCCAGTAGCAGCGTTCGTGCCCTTTTAGAGATGCTACCCCCAAACGTTCGTGATAGTTATTCGAAACTTCGCAACTACATGAGGGAAAAAATATGTGCCGTACACGGACGAAACCTCCGCGACATTGTGTGCATTACAAATCAAACAAAAACGTTCTGAGGTGCCTCGTGAATATTATAGATGGCTATGTACTGCCTATTTCCAGGGTAGTAGCGCACCAGGCTTGGAAGAAGATAGAGGTTTCAAATCCCTCTTCTTACATAACCTCCACCCAAGTGTGCGGATTCAAGTCGCACTCACGTGTCGACAGGGTTTCCACTCGATGAGGGAAATTAGGCAACTAGCCCAAATGACCTGGGAGACCATTGTCAAAACCGCAAATGGAAACGATGATGAACCCAGAGTCCTCAGTCTCCAGAGTGCAGACGGGCCCCCGCTAGCCTTGGAAGGAGGTGAAGCTCCAAAAGGGGGGCCTCCCTGGAGAAATCCCGGTCCGAACCGCCCCTTGCCAAGCCATCACCAGTGTGAGCGGAGAAATCGGCAAGGTAAGGCCAGGAGGGACTGAGGGCAAGGCCACAGTGACCATGGCAACCGCCCATCACATGAAAAGAGTCATAGGGAACAAGGCGGTTGGCAGCAAGATCGTCATCCCCGCTCTGGCCAGAAATGGCAGGAGCGTTCCGAACGTAGCTCTACACGTAGGGGTAAAGGTGACCGAGACAGTGACTCAGAACAACCTGGTGAGTTCCACGCGGAGCTGAATTCTTTAAAAGCCCAGTTGGCTGAGATTAAAGAACTGTTACAAAAGAGGTCAGACCCCTCAACAAAATAAATCGAAACGAGCGTAAAAGGACAAAGGCCTACTACGACCGAAAAGCCTCCCATCATGAATATCAAATAGGCTACAAGGTCCTATATTTTAACTTCATCTAGTTGGTAGGAGCCTCAAAAAAAGTTCCTACCACCCTGGTCAAGACCTTTCGATCATGGAAAACTGTCCCCTGTCGCGTATCGCATTAGGACATCCAGGCCTAATCAAACGCCCTCATATCGATTTCCATAGCCATCAAATCAAACCTTCTGAACAGTCCTCACTCCAAAAGGGGGGGACGATAGCTAGGCCCATCCTGTCCACCTAGCTTGTACGCCTCACTCACCATAAGCGTACACTGACATTCCCAGTCACATTCACCAACCCAATACCTTTCTAGAAGATTAGGTTTACCAACCCAAACACTAATACTTCTTTCCTTCCTTCATTTCTTCTCTCTTCTTGTTTTATGCATAGGAAATGAAGTATATATGTTTCATGTTCAATGTTTAATTTTTTTTAGATGTGACTTTGACCTAGTTAGATAGAGTGATTATATGCCCAAAATGCCTATAGCCTGATTATATGCCCAAAATGCCTCTGCCTCCAACTGTCTTACGGGAACTCATGAGTTTACACAGTTTTCACAGGACACCATGGACTGTGCAGAGCAAAACCACCTCAAGGACTACGGCCATGTGGACTGTACGGTACTGTGCTCTCAGTGCTATGACTACATCATACCCCTGAGACCAAAAGGGGGAATGTAGGTACAGTCCCTTTAAGAACTACATTTCCCATCAGCCAACTTCCGCATTGACCTACGTCACGCCTGGGCGGGATCACCTACGTCACTTCCTCCCTGAGCTCATAAGTAACTGAGCAACACTTCCTTCTTCCTCTTTCTGTTTGGACTTCAAGCCGTCCGGACACAAAGAGATACCCTACACCAGAAAACCCAAGAAAAGACGTCTCTTTCTCTGCAAGATCCACAATTTAGCGCGTTTTCTTTCACCTTTGGCCATGGTAGATTCTGGAATCACGCGATTTTAAACTCAGCTTGAGTTACAACCGGTTTTCAGTTATTCATTATACATACGTACGGACTGCAGCCCAAGCAGTTAATTAATGTTAGAAGCGACCGGATCCTTCTAATTAAAAAGCTGTGCACATTGTCTGATTAGAGAATTTCTTTTCATCACGAGCGACCACGCGTCGGACCAAGAGATCCTCTGCCTTCCACGGAAGCGACTCACGTGCTCCACAACGGTGAAACTCCAAAAGTCTCGGAACATCTTCTCATAATCTCGCGTAGAGACGAGATACTGAAGTAAGACTGGCATTTGGGCATAAAACTAGTCTTAGGAATTAGTTTTAGTGAAGTAGTGTGAATTTAAACTCAGGAACGGTTTAATTGTTTACACTGTAGACACGCAGCGTGTCGAATGGATGATTGTTCTATTTTGTTAATCTCTCAATTGTTTAATAGATAGGCTGTGCATGCTTCTCTATTCCTTACTAACATCCTCAATTTCCTTATTACACATTTTGACCTCATCAAGATTTTAGTGGATTTAGTAGTGTTATGAGCTAGTGGGTTAGCTACCGGCTAGTCCTTGGTTACTTAGAAACACTTGGCCACAGGCCTCACAAGCACACCTTAGCTAAACACACGGCTAATTCCTTTGTCTCATTAGCAAGCTAGGCTAACCTTTGTTCAGGCCACACACACAGGCCTCACAAATACATCTTAGCTAGCATTCCTTTGTCTTAGCTAGCGACACAAGGCTAATCTGTGTCTCCACACGTGGCCAACACATCTCAATTAGCAACCAAAGCTAACTCTCTTGCTGTACTTAGAAACACGTGGTCATAAGGCCTCTCACACACACACACACACACACACACACACACACACACACACACACACACACACACACACACACGCGCACACACAGACACACACGCTCATCAAGTATATATCATATTTGTATATATTTCAACTGCCATTATTCATTTTATCTTTGTTATAATAAATAAATTCAATTAACGATTGAAACTGTGTGTTTATTTGTGTACCAATATTTTGAAGTACCCAATCTCAAAGAATTCCAAGGTGCATATGAGTTATGTAATACGGTAAGTGATCATAATAATTTGGAATATACCATAATTTAGCTGTTTGGTAATTTATTATTAAGCACCAAAATTAATGGTATTATTTAATGAGACTTTTAATACTTAATGGACTGATTCAATGAGATTGATCACTCAATTACCAATTGCACCTACAAACCCGATTTTGGAGAAACTGCCATTCAGCCAGCAGGAGAAATGGATGGTGCATGGCACAAAGTATAAACAAAAACATCACACTAACTTCCCACCCTTCAATGTGTTCTCCAGTTTCATTCGTGAAGAAGCAAGGATGAGGAATGACCCGAGCTTCACGGCTGCAGCTCCCAGCATCATGTCACCTAAGGGAGAGAGATTCTCACTCAAATCTGCAAGAACCCCTATAATGGTGCATAGAATGGAGGTGGACAGTACCTTAAGGATGGATGAGTCCAAGGGTTTAGACAACCTGAAGAAACAGTGTCCTATTCATAAAAAGCCACACCCCCTGCAAAGGTGTAGAGCCTTTAGGGAGAAGCTCCTGGAGGAGCGTAAGGCCTTCCTTCAGGAGAATGGCATATGCTTTCGTTGTTGTTCCTCAACCTCCCACCAAGCTAAAGAGTGCAAGGCTGTTATCTACTGCTCAGAATGTAATAGTGATAAGCACATCGCAGCCCTTCATGCCGGCCCAGCACCTTGGTCGACAAAACAATCCATCGGCCCCTCTGAAGAGCATAGCGGGGAGGGAGAGGAACCTCCTTCTTCTTCAGTCACCACCTCAACTTGCACAGAGGTCTGTGGGGACAGCATTACAGCAAGATCATGTGCCAAAATCTGTCTTGTCTATGTGTATCCTGAAGCCCAACCGGAAAATAAGACAAGAGCATATGCTATCCTAGATTACCAGACTAATAGGTCTTTGGCCAGGTCATCTTTCTTCGAGATGTTCAGCGTGGCCGATGACACCTCACCCTACACACTCAAAACTTGTGCAGGAGTGTCAGAGGTTGCAGGCCATAGGGCAAGGGGGTTTGTTGTGGAATCGGCTGATGAAAGGACCAGTCTAGCTCTCCCTACACTTATCAAGTGCGATCAACTTCCTGATGATAGGGCAGAGATCCCCACGCCAGCTGCTGTGAAGTACCATTCACACCTGAAGTCCCTAGCCTACAAGATACCTCCTCTTGACCCTGAGGCCAAGATTTTACTTCTTCTAGGAAGAGACATTATTGAAGTGCACAAGGTCCTTTAGCAACGTAATGGACCCCCGCACGCTCCCTTCGCCCAACGATTAGCCCTTGGCTGGGTGATAGTAGGAGATGTGTGTATCAATGGCACACATAGACCCTCGTCCGTGAATGCCTTCAGAACCTACATACTTGAGAATGGGTGTCCCAGTTTCATGCGTCCTTGTCTCAACCAGATTGACATCAAAGAGAGCCTCAACCACACATGCCAGCCACAGAATCCTACGGTCTCAACCAGCTGTCCTTGCCAAGCAATAAGACAGGTCTCATGGGAGAGTCTGTCTTCCGCTACACAAAGGACGACGACAAGACGGCTCCATCCATGGAAGATCTCGCTGTGGCAGTTCGTAAGAGTGGGCGGAGCACAGAAGACGGCAGGACAGCACTAAGTTTTGAAATACTTTTTATTTTATACACTTTTCAGTGGTCTTCCAGTAACATTCAGACACACACACACACATATGGTGTCTGGTTCAGGAGAGAGCCCTCCTCTGCTCTCGCTCTCTCCTTAAATAGGGCATGGTCGTTGGGGAAGACACACAAACACACGTTAATTAACATCAGGAGCAGTGATTCTGCCACTTACCTTCCCTGACTCCGCCCTCCGGTCACAGACCAATGCTTGACCACGCCCCCACTGCCACATACCCCCACCGCCCGACTCAGGCCGGGCGGCCATCCAGCCTGAAGCCGACTCCCCCCCGACGGGAGAGGAAGTCCGCAATGACCATCTGCGCCCCCGGCCTGTGGACCACCTTGAAGTTAAAGGGTTGGAGTGCCAGATACCAATGGGTGATCCGCGCATTGGGATCCTTCATGCGGTGGAGCCACTGGAGGGGCGCGTGGTCCGAACAGAGGGTGAAAGGGCATCCCAGCAGGTAGTAATGGAGGGCAAGGATCATCCACTTGATTGCGAGGCACTCCTTCTCAATAGTGCTGTAGCGCCCCTCACACACACAGGGGGCGCATGCGCACGCTGCGACCGGCAGGGAAAGTTTGGCTGAAAGCTTTGTGATGTTTTTTATCGTGTTTTATTGTTTGTCTGTGTCGGGATAACAACAGCCTAAGTGATAGTAACTGTTTTAGCGCTCCCCACTCAAGCGATATGGATCTTTTACGCGTCACGTCGCTTATTTTGTTATCCCTCCTGTTATACCTGGAGTTCAACTCTGCCTTCCCGGCCAGGTGGCAATACAGCAGGTGTGAGCTGCTGCAACTGAACTTGGTGAGACCAGCTGGCGTGTTGGACATCACGCTCCAGATCCCTGATCTCATACGAAGAACTCCAGAAAATGTTTATGAAAAATCAAGGGGGAACGGGAGAAGAAAAAGGGGGAAGCGCGGTGGAGTTCGGCTGCGCCTGAGGAAGGTGCAGTCCAATCGGCTCCCTCTACCCTCAATCATCATGGGGAACGTCCAATCTATAAGGAATAAACTGGATGAACTACAGGGAAATGCTCGCTTCCTAAAGGATTATAAAGATTGCTGCGTTCTGGCGTTTACGGAGACGTGGTTAACCGAGCGTGACCAGGACGCGGACTTGATGATTACCGGATTTGGAGCACCGCATCGCTTAGATAGGAACAGTGCGGTGACAAACAAAACTCAAGGTGGAGGGGTGTGTTTTTACTTCAACCAAAGGTACTGTACAGCTGTAACCGTGAGAGAGCGGATTTGCTTACCCGACGTGGAACTTTTATCAGTGTCATTGCGCCCGTTTTATCTGCCCCGTGAATTCACCCAGATTTTTATTACTGTTTTGTATATTCACCCTGCAGCACACGCCCCCTCCGCTTGTAAAACTGTGTATGACGTTGTTCAAAGGCTTCAATCAATATCCCCCGAATCCCCGTCCTTTATATTGGGCGATTTTAACCATGTCTCTCTTAAGAAGACTATTCCGAACTTTTATCAATATGTAACCTGTCCCACCAGAAGGGAAAAGACTCTTGACCAATGCTACGGGTCAGTGAAGGAGGCATACAAGTCCGTCCCACTTGCCTCTCTGGGTCGCGGAGACCACAAGCTTGTGTATCTCATGCCGACGTATAGAACTGTCCTTAAGAGGGAAAAGGTCCACACAAAGGAAATTAAAGACTGGAATGAACAGTCGGTGCAGCGCCTAAAAGCGTGCTATGACTGTACTGATTGGGATATGTTTATTGAAGCATGTGAAGATCTGGATGAACTTGCGGATGTAACGTGCTCTTATATATCTTTTTGCAGAGACATGATTATTCCCTGTAAAAAAGTGAAAATATATTCAAATAATAAGCCATGGGTGACAAAATCAGTGAAAGCCCGTATACAGGCTAAAAAATATGCTTTCAAATATGGTACTGCTTTGGAACTGCACACAGCCACCAAGGACTTGAAAATTGAAATTTTGAGAGCTAAAAGCAATTACAAAACAATGGTGGAAAATAAAATGGTTGTTAACAATTTGGGTTCAGCCTGGTCAAGCATGAAATCCATTGCAGGTATTAGCAACCCAAAGAATGTAAACACTGTTATTTTAGAAGATTTTGACTCTGAAGCTGATCTTGCCAATGGCCTTAATACATTTTTTTGTCGTTTTGATACTTATGATTTTAGTAAAGAACAACAGGAACTTTTCCATAATTTATCAGATCAGGATCATCATTATGAAATAAATAAGGGCTTAGTTGAAAAGGCCCTACGTTTTACCAACCCAAACAAAAGCTGTGGTCCTGACAATATCTGTGGTAGGGTGCTTAGGCTATGTTCTAACGAATTGTGTACAGTTTTTAATTACATTTTTAATAAGTCCTTAAAAAATCGACATGTCCCTAAATGTTGGAAAGATGCAATAATTGTTCCTGTTCCCAAGATTAGGTGTCCCAAAGCCCAAAACGATTTTAGGCCAATTGCTTTGACCTCACTGGTAATGAAAGCGTTTGAAAAATTGGTAAGAAATGTTATTTTAATGAATATCCAGTCCGATCTTGACCCATTTCAGTTTGCATATAGGCCCTACAGAGGCGTTGAGGATGCAACTGTATCTCTGATGAATTTGATTTTAAAGCATTTAGAAGGCAAGGGAGCACACGCCCAACTATTATTTATTGATTTCTCCTCTGCCTTCAATACTATTCAGCCCCATGTTTTAATCGAAAGACTTCTGGAGCAATTCCAACTGAGCAGGAACCTTTTGGGCTGGGTGCTGCACTTTTTAATTAACAGGACACAAAGAGTGCGGGTCAATGGAGTGCTATCTGACCAGATTTCTACCTCCACGGGCTCGCCTCAAGGCTGTGTTCTGTCCCCCCTATTGTTTATCCTGTACACCAATATGTGTCGCAGTAGTCGGGAGGACCGATATATTCTGAAATATGCAGACGACTCAGTTATTGTCAGTCTGTTAAAGGACAAGGACACGGGTCATGGTCCAATTGTTCAGGAGTTTGTAGATTGGTGCGATCAGTCTTTTCTACAACTGAACATTTCTAAAACAAAAAACATGTATGTGGACTTTAGGAGACACACCACTGATAAAGAACCAATTACCATAAAAGGTCAGGTAGTGGAATGTGTAGACAATTATAAATATCTTGGGACCACAATTGATAGTAAATTCACCTTTGTGGCACATTGTGAATCTGGTTATAAAAAGGCGAACCAGCGCCTACATTGCCTAAGAAAGTTGTCATCCTTTAACATAGATAAAAAGCTGCTATCCATGTTTTACAGATGTTTTATTGAGTCAATTCTGTCTTTTAGCCTTGTGTCATGGTTCAGTAACCTACCCCTCAAAAACAGAAATTCCCTGAATCAGATTGTGAAGTGGGCTGGTAAGTTAATTGGAGAACCACAGCTCAACATGGAGTCTCTCTACAGTAGGCAGTTGCAGAGACTAGCGGGGTCTATCTTAAACGATACATCCCACCCACTATATGGTGAATTTCAGCCTCTCCCCTCAGGTCGTAGGTTCCTAATGCCAGCCTGCAAAACTAAGAGGTATAGATGCAGTTTTATCCCCTCTGCTATTAACACATTGAATAGCACATGAGTCCAATATTTTAAGGTTTTCCCCCTGTGATTTTTACACATATTTATATATTTATTGTTTATTTGTCCTTCTTCATATCTTTGCTTGGAGCACTTGTCTGTTTGTCACGTTTGTGTTTTTGTTGTTCTTGTTTTGTTTTGTTATTGTCCGCTGTCACTGTCCAGTACTGGGCTGTTGGTATAAGTTTGCTGTGGGTCAGTATTTTGTTGTTTGTGTAAGCTTTTGCTACTTTTGCCTGCAACCAAATCTACCTTTGAGTACAAATAAAGTTACCTTACCTTACCTTACCTTACACCGACAGCTTCCTGCTGATATACAGCACTGGACGGTCCTCCCCTTCCACCTCTTGGGACAAAACAGCCCCCAGCCCTCTGTCCGACGCATCTGTCTGTAACATAAAGGGGAGAGAAAAGTCAGGGGAGTGTAACAGTGGCCCCCCACACAGTGCAGCCTTTACCTCAGAAAAAGCCTGCTGGCATTGCTCCGTCCACTGGACCAGATCTGGTGCCCCCTTTTTAGTCAGATCAGTCAGTGGGCTGATGATGTCCGAATAATTAGATATAAACCTACGATAATAGCCAGCCAGACCCAGGAACTGTCTCACCCCCTTTTTGGTCTTGGGCCTCGGGCAGGCCGCAATTGCTGCTGTCTTGTTAATTTGGGGACGCACCTGCCCGTTGCCCAAGTGGAAGCCCAGATACCGTACTTCCACCTGCCCAATCACACACTTCTTTGAGTTGGCTGTGAGACCCACTCGCGTCAGCGACCTAAGGACGGCCCTCAGGTGTTGTAGGTGCCGCGGCCAGTCATTACTATAAATAATGATGTCGTCGAGGTATGCGGCCGCATAGGTGGCGTGGGGGAGGAGGACCCTATCCATCAGCCACTGAAACATAGCGGGCGCCCCAAACAGCCCAAAAGGAAGTGTGACAAACTGGTGTAAGCCGAACGGTGTGGAAAAGGCCATTTTTTCTCGGGATAATGGAGTCAAGGGGATCTGCCAATAACCCTTTGTCAAATCTAGTGTCGAGTAAAAGCGAGCCGTACCTAGTCGATCGAGTAACTCATCAATACGAAGCATTGGGTACGCGTCGAATTTAGACACCGCGTTGACTTTTCTATAGTCTACACAGAACCGGACCGACCCGTCGGCCTTGGGTACCAAGACCACCAGGCTGCTCCAGTCACTGTGGGACTCCTCGATGATGCCCATTTCGAGCATGGCCTCGAATTCTTCCCGAACCACTTTTTTCTTGTGTTCGGGTAGCTTGAAAGGGTGGCTATGCACTACCTCCCCCGGGGGCGTCTCAATGTGGTGCTCTATGAGGTTGGTGCGGCCAGGCAGGGGCGAGAACACGTCCGAAAACTCAGTCTGCAACTGGGCAACCTCCGCGAGTTGGGTTGGGGAGAGGTGGTCTCCACAGGGGACCGGAGAGGTACATGATGCCAATGCTCACTTTTGAACCTCCGGCCCCAGCTCCGCCTTCTCCGGAACCACTGACACCCATGCCACGGGGACCTCCTCGTTCCAGAGTTTGAGCAGATTGAGGTGGTAAATCTGTAGTGCCCCACCCCTGTCCGTTCGCCTCACCTCATAGTCAACATCCCAGACTCTCCGTGTGACCTCAAAAGGTCCTTGCCACTTGGCGATCAATTTGGAGCTCGATGTGGGCAACAGTACGAGTACTTTATCTCCCGGTGCGAACTCCCTAAGGTGCGTACCCCTGTCGTACAAGCGGGTTTGCCGTTCTTGGACCTGCTGCAAATTCTCCTGGGTTAGGTGTGTGAGTGTGTGGAGTTTTGCGTGCAGGTCAATAACGTATTGAATTTCATTTTTACTTGGTGAAGGTCCCTCCTACCAATTTTCTCACAGCACATCTAGAATGCCACGCGGCTTACACCCATATAACAATTCAAACGGGGAGAACCCCGTGGAGGCTTGGAGGACCTCTCACACTGCAAATAACAAGGGTTCAAGCCATTTATCCCAATTACGTGCGTCCTCACTTACGAATTTTTTAATTATATTCTTGAGGGTGCAATTGAACCGTTCAACTAAACCGTCCGTTTGTGGGTGATACACGCTGGTGCAGATCGGCTTAATACCCAACAACCCATACAGTTCGTTCAGTGCACGTGACATAAACGAGGTGCCTTGGTCAGTCAGAATCTCTTTCGGGATTCCAACTCGGGAGATGACGTGGAAGAGCGCTTCCACAATACTGCGTGCTGAGATATTGCAAAGAGGCACCGCTTCCGGGTATCGCGTTGCATAGTCCACCAGAACTAAAATAAAGCGGTACCCTCGTGTTGACCAATCTAATGGCCCGACGAGATCCATCCCAATTCTTTCGAATGGGGTCTTGATTAATGGGAGAGGGCGCAAAGGTGCTTTTGGAATGGCCACTGGATTTACTAACTGGCATTCGCGGCACGCCGTACACCACCTACGGACATCGCCGCGAATCCCTGGCCAATAGAACCGGGCCATTATTCGGGCTAGTGTCTTATCCTGCCCTAAGTGTCCAGCCATGGGATTAAAGTGAGCCGCCTGGAATACCAATTCCCGGCAGCTCTTTGGAATCAAAAGCTGCATGACTTGCTCTTTAGTCTGAGTGCCCTGTGTCACTCGGTATAATCTATCCTTCATAATTGCGAAGTAGGGGAAGGACGGGGTGGCATTTGGCTGGAGTGTTTGACCATCGATTACTCTCACTTGGTCAAACGCATGCCGCAGAGTCTTGTCTCGCGACTGCTCTAATGAAAAATCCGCAAGGGATTCCCCAATAGAGAGAGGAGGAGCCAGCGGCTCCTCACTCTAACGTGGAGATGACGTAGATGGCTCTGTGACAGCTGCTCCCACCAACGCGACACTGGGACCTCCCCCTGCTAAACTACGGCAGGACCCACTCTTCACTAAATGACTCATTAATTCCCCAAATCCAGGCCAATCAGTTCCCAAAATTATCGAGTGGGTAAGGCGAGGATTAACCGCCGCCTTTACTCTAAATTTTTCCCCTCGAAAAAGAATGTGGACTGACACTAAAGGGTAGTTGTGAACATCCCCGTGCACACACAA
Source organism: Neoarius graeffei (assembly GCF_027579695.1). Taxonomy (NCBI): domain Eukaryota; kingdom Metazoa; phylum Chordata; class Actinopteri; order Siluriformes; family Ariidae; genus Neoarius; species Neoarius graeffei. The sequence goes on along the minus strand of NC_083591.1, from coordinate 39,256,448 downwards.
CACCTTCACCAATTGTGCTTCCCCCAATGCCTCGTCTTGCACCAGGCTTTGGGGGATTGAGGTCTGATTACAGCCAGAATCCACCAACGCCTGATATGTATCCCCTTGGACACTTACTGGTATGCGATACGCTCCGACCTGATCGAGGGCAGCTCCTGGCGTGTCGGGGATCCTAACCACCGCGCCCACCTCCATTACCAAGCACTGCTGTTGGAGGTGGCCCGGCTCCCCGCAGCGCCAGCAAACCGGCCCGGGCTTCCTCTCTGCACTGGTGCTCTGGGGCTCACTCACCTGAGGGGGGGGGAGAGACAGACACAGAAGGGAGAAACGGGAGGGCACCGCGGGTGCAGCAGGCCGGCTGGGGTGGCGCCGGCCCCCGCCTCCACGGTGGGGGAACGGGGCGAGGATGAGACACAGGAGGAGAGGGAGACAGAGAGAGAGAGAGAGGAGAGGGGAGAAGAGGTTGTCTGCTGTCCTGCCGTCGGGACACCCGCCAAATGGTCCTCCGCCAGCTCGATTGCCTGATCCAGCGATGCTGGGCGGTGGCACTGGACCCACTCTATGGGTCCTACTGGTAAGTGAGCGATGAACTGCTCCAGTACCACCTGATCGATGATTTCCTCGGCGTCGCGGTTGTCGGCCCTCAACCACCACCAGCAGGCGTCCTGGAGTTGCTGGCCAAACGCGAACGGCTGGCTGACTTCCTCCAAGCGCAAAGCGTGGAAGCGCTGTCATTGTTGCTCAGGGGTGCACCCCACACGCTGGAAGACGGCCCGGCGAAGGTCTGCATAGGCCAGCCGGCGGTCGGCGGGGAGCTGTAGCGCGGCCAGCTGTGCCTCGCCCGTTAGCAGGGGGAGGAGGCGCACCGGGCGCTGTTCCACTGGCCATCCTGAGGTCTCTGCTACCTGCTCAAAGAGCGTGAGGAAGGCCTCAGGGTTGTCCTGCGGGCCCATCTTCGTTAGGGTGAGGTGGGAAGGGCCCACGGCAGTGGAGTTGGTGGACCCTGCCGACACGAGGAGGTGCCAGAACGCCTGTTGATCTTCCTACTGAGCCGACACCAGGGCCTCGAACCGTTGCTCCTGCTCCTTCCAGAGGGCGACTAGTGCCTGGTGCTGGCTTTGCTGGGCCGTGGCGAGGGCGTGGACCAGGTCGGCGAAAGGGGAGGACTCCATGGGGCTGTTCTTCTTCTGCGCTCCACGTCCCGGGTTTCAGCACCACTGTGGCAGTTCAAAAGAGTGGGCGGAGCACAGAAGACGGCAGGACAGCACTAAGTTTTGAAATACTTTTTATTTTATACACTTTTCAGTGGTCTTCCAGTAACATACAGACACACGCACACACATCTGGTGTCTCGTTCAGGAGAGAGCCTTACTCTGCTCTCGCTCTCTCCTTAAATAGGGCGCAGTCACTGGGGAAGACACACAAACACACGTTAATTAACATTAGGTGCAGTGATTCTGCCACTTACCTTCCCTGACTCCACCCTCTGGTCACAGACCGTGGCTTGACTACGCCCCCGCTGCCACACTCGCCTTCCTGAGGATTATGGAGAAAGAGCTGAAACAGGGTGATGATAACAGCTGGGAAGCTCCACTCCCCTTCCGCAGCCCACGCCAGCGCCTCCCTAACAATTGTGAACAGGCGAAGAACCGTCTCACTGCAGTAACCCAGTCACTCAAGAAACAACCAGAGAAGAGAGGCCATTTCATTGAGTTCATGAACAAGCTCTTTGAGAATGGACATGCTGAAGTGGCTCCACCCTTACCACCAGATGAAGAGTGTTGGTATTTACCTTGCTTTGGAGTGTGTCATCCTCAGAAACCTGGACAGGTGAGGGTGGTATTTGACTCCAGTGCGCAACATCATGGTGTGTCCCTCAATGATGTCCTCCTCACTGGCCCAAACATGAACAACAATTACTTGGGGTACTGCTGCAGTTTAGGAGGGAGCCTGTGGCAGTGACGACTGATGTACAGCAGATGTTACATTGCTTTGTCGTACGTGAGGACCATCGGAACTTTCTGCACTTTCTCTGGTATCGCAATAACGACCTGACGATGATGTCATCGAGTACAGGATGCACGTTCACGTGTTTGGCAATAGCCCGTCACCATCTGTGGCCACATACGGGCTCCGGAGAGCTGCCACAGAGGGAGAAACGGAGTACAGACTAGAGGCGAGGCTGTTTGTTGAGAGGAACTTTTATGTTGACGATGGTCTGGTGTCGGTCCCTTCAGAAGAGGAAGCCATCACTCTTCTTCGCAACACTCAAGACATGTTAGCCCTCTCCAACCTGCGGCTTCACAAAATATTGTCCAACAGAGTGGCTGTTATGAGAGCCTTTCCTCCTGAGGACCTGGCTAAGGGACTGAAAGACCTGCATCTCATTACAGACCTCCCTCCCATGCAGAGAAGTTTAGGAGTGAGCTGGGACATTTCAGAAGACGTGTTCACCTTCCAAGTATCTGATGCAGAGAAGCCTTACACAAGGCGCAGGGTCCTGTCTATTATAAACAGCCTCTTCGACCCGCTGGGTTTTGCTGCCCCCGTAAGCATTCAAGGAAGGCCCTTACTTAGGGAGCTCACCTCAGAGTCCTGCGATTGGGATGCGCCTCTCCCAGAGGAGAAGTATAGAGAATGGAAGCTGTGGAGGGATTCTCTGAAAAACCTTGAACAGGTCAAGATTCCACGCCAGTACACCTCCATCTCTCGCCGCCAAGCATGCAGTAAGGAGCTCTGTGTTTTCTGTGATGCATCCACGACTGCCATTGCAGCTGTTGCCTATTTGAGGATGACTGATGCAAGCAATAATGTGGATGTCGGCTTCATATTTGGCAAGGCTAAGCTTGCTCCTCGTCCAGAGACGACCGTTCCAAGGCTTGAGCTGTGTGCTGCAGTTTTAGCTGTAGAAATAGCGGATGCAACTGTGAATGAGATGGACACCATATTTGATGCTGTGACCTTCTATTCCGATAGTAAAGTGGTCCTAGGCTACATTCACAACGAATCAAGATGATTTTACATGTATGTGAGCAACAGGGTGCAACGTATAAGGAGGTCAACCAGCCCTAAGCAGTGGAAGTACGTCCCCACCAGCCAAAACCCCGCTGACCATGCCTCACGGTTGGTCCCAGCAGGCAGCCTGACTCACACCATATGGCTGTGTGGACCACCATTTCTGTTGACGTCAGCTGAAAGCGAAACTGCACCTAGTTCCTTCAACTTGGTTGACCCTAGTTCTGATGCCGACATCCGCCCACAGGTCACTTGTCATGTCAACAGGGTTACCAGTGACAAACTTGATTCTATGCGTTTTGAGAGGTACTCCAGCTGGCGGTCACTCAATCGAGCAGTTGCTAGGCTTGTGCATGTCACCCACTCCTTCAAACAGGGGAACAGTTGCAAGGGTTGGCACATCCATGAAGGCCTCTGTCCCAGGGAAGACTTAGAGAAAGCGAGGAACATCATATTATGGACTGTCCAACAAGATGCTTTCGCAGAGGCGTTGGAATGCATCAGGGGAGGAATAGCCATTCCTAAACAAAGCCCACTCTTCAGCCTGTGTCCTTACATTGATAGCGCTGGGATTCTCAGGATTGGAGGACGGTTGTCAAAAGCCAGCCTGGATGGAGAAGAGATTAGTCCTGTAATCCTACCTGGACAGAGTCACGTCACAACCTTACTCATCCGCCATTATCATGAGCAGGTTCAGCATCAGGGGCGTCACCTCACCGAGGGCGCTTTGAGAGTGGCAGGTCTGTGGATCGTTGGTGGGAAACGGCGCATCAGCAGCATCCTTCATCATTGTGTCACGTGCAGAAGACTACGCAGGAAAATGGAGACTCAGAAGATGTCTGACTTACCTGTCGACTGCCTTAGGGCAGACCCACCTTTCTCGGTTGTGGGTTTAGACGTCTTTGGACTGTGGATGGTCGTGGCATGGCGGACCAGAGGAGGACTGGCAAGCAGCAAAAGGTGGGCTGTGCTTTTTATGTGTATGTGCACCAGGGCCATACATATGGCGTCAATGGACTCTTCGAGCTTCATTAACGCTCTACGGCGGTTCTTCTCAGTTAGAGGACCAGCGAAACAGATCAGGTCTGATTGTGGCACCAATGTTGTGGGGGTCTGTAGAGAGCTGCAGATGGAATCAGTGACCAGTGATAAGGAGGTGCAAGGATATCTGAATGACAATGGATGTAAGTGGATCTTCAACCCGCCACACTCATCGCATATGGGAGGCAGTTGGGAGCGGCTAATCGGACTTGCAAGGCGCATCTTGGATTCGATGCTGTTGAAAGTTGGTCCAACAAAGTTCACCCACGAGGTCTTGATCACCTTCATGGCGGAGGTCTCGGCAATTCTGAATGCTCGTCCGTTGGTTCCTGTGTCCACAGACCCCGACTCCCTGTTCATCCTGACACCAGCGACACTTCTCACACAGAAAATCAGTGCCCTTCCTCCGCCCAAGGGTGAATTTAATGAGAAGGATCTCTACAGCAAGCAGTGGAGGTGGGTACAAAGCCTCGCCGACACCTTTTGGCATCGATGGAGGACAGAGTACCTTCCCACCCTGCAGAGACGTAGAAAGTGGCAAAAGGAAAAATGCAATCTTCAAAAGGGGGACATTGTCATACTAAAAAAAAAACCAGGTGAAGAGAAATGACTGGCCCATGGGTGTCATAGTCAAGACGTTCCCCAGCACAGATGGAAGGGTAAGGAAGGTGGAGATCAAGAATGTAAAGGATGGTTCAAGCAAGACCCTTCTTCGGCCGGTCTCAGAGGTTGTCCTACTCTTCTCTCCAGAGACTGATTAGGTCTTATTGCTTTGGTTCTTTTCTTAATTCTGTATGTTAAAGGTGGTATCTTCTCAGATACCAGGCGGGGAGTGTTCTGGTCTGGGTTAATCAGAATAAGTTTAGTTCTTTCTTCAGCCACTAGGTGGTGTTTTTTTCTGTTTTAGCATTTTGTGGACCTCATGGTTTGTCATGTGATACATGTAGGCTGCCATATTGATCTTCTGTTTACATCTAAGACAGTATGCACATGGTAAAGTGAGCAGTTCAGCATCTGGATTCATCTTGTTTTGAGATCGCTTATAGAAGCATCGTCTGTAAGTATTGTTTAAAGGATATATATATATATATATATATATATATATATATATATATATATATATATATACACACACACACACACACACACACACATATATATATATATATATATATATATATACACACACACATATATATATATATATATATATATATATATATATATATATATATATATACACACACACACACACACATATATATAAAATGCACATATTTGTGTAGATGACCAGGTTTTCTAAGGGTTATTGACTGTTCAACATCTTGCTATCTTGTGTTAAGATAGGCTAGCTATGTTTGTATATTGCTGATATTAAGCACACTGATTGCGTATTTTATTTTCTTTCTTTATTTTAGTTTTACTCTATTTTCATGCTGTCAATTCAAACGGTGGTACAAAATAAATCCATCATACAACTGACCAGCGTGTGAAAGGAGTTATCTGTCTGTCTAGTGGAAGAAGGGGACTCTTTGATGAGGGCAGAACAGGGCGTGTGGTCTGAACAGAGAGTGAAAGGGTGCCCCAGCAGGTAGTATCGGAGGGCAAGGACCGCCCACTTGATGGCAAGACACTCCTTTTCAATTGTGCTGTACTTGCTTTCGCGCATCGTCAGCTTTCGGCTGATGTACAGCACGGGGCGCTCCTCGCCCTCCACCTCCTGGGACAAAACGGCCCCCAGCCCTCTGTCCGATACATCAGTCTGCAAAATAAAGGGGAGAGAGAAGTCAGGGGAGTGTAAAAGTGGCCCCCCACACAATGCAGCTTTTACCTCAGAGAAGGCCTGTTGGCACTGCTCCGTCCACTGGACCGGATCTGGAGCCCCCTTTTTAGTGAGGTCAGTTAGCGGGCTGGTGACGTCCGAATAATTAGGTAGAAACCTACGATAATAGCCAGCCAGCCCCAAGAACCATCTCACCTCCTTTTTGGTCTTGGGCCTCGGGCAGGCCGCAATCACTGCAGTCTTGTTAATTTGGGGACGCACCTGCCCATGACCCAAGTGGAACCCCAGATACCGTACTTCCACCTGCCCAATCGCACACTTTTTTGGGTTAGCTGTGAGGCCTGCTCGCCTCAGCGACTTTAGAACAGTCCTCAGGTGTTCCAAGTGCCGCAGCCAATCATGACTGTAGATCATTATGTCATCTAGATAGGCGGCCGTTTACCCAGCGTGAGGGCGGAGGACCCTGTCCATAAGCCGCTGGAATGTAGCGGGCGCCCCAAACAATCCAAAAGAGAGTATGACAAATTGGTGTAAACCAAATGGTGTGGAAAAGGCCATTTTCTCTCGGGATAGAGTCATCAAGGGGATCTGCCAATATCCCTTTGTTAGATCCAGTGTCGAATAAAAGCGAGCAGCGCCTAACTGATCAAGCAACTCATCAATGTGAGGCATTGGGTATGCGTCAAATTTAGACACTGCATTGACCTTTCTATAGTCCACATAGAACTGGACCGACCCGTCGGTCTTGGGAACCAGGACCACTGGGCTGCTCCAGTCCAGTGGGACTCCTCAATTATACCCATTTTGAGCATGGCCTTGAATTCGTCCCGAACCACCTTTTTCTTGTGTTCAGGCAAGCGGTAAGGGCAGCTATGCACCAGGGGCGCAGATACGTTTTTTGAACTGGGGGGGACAAAAAACTGGGGGGGACAAAGCTGCAAACCAACCCCAACCCCGATATGCCTGTCAAACTTGTTGTGGGTAACCATAGCAACCAAGCTCGCAACCTGTGCAGTCTGCGCAGCTCAACCAACCGAATATCAGTCTTTGTTTTGTTTTATGTGAGTTGTTGCAACTATGTATATACTGCTGTGCACCTCAATAAACCGAATGGTAATTAGTCTTTTGATTTTTCCGTGAGGTTTGCCTTATGCAAAGAAAGACAGCATAGATGTTTTTTCCTCCCTATAAGTGGGGGGGACCAAACGAGGTGAATTTAAATCTGGGTGGGACGAATCCCCCCCGTCCCCCCCTCTATCTGCGCCCGTGCTACGCACTACCACCCCTGGGGGCATTTCGATGTGGTGTTCAATGAGGTGGGTACGACCAGGAAGGGGTGAGAACACATCGGAAAATTCCTTCTGCAACTTGGGTACCTCTGTGAGTTGGACTGGCAAGAGGTGGTCTCCACAAGGGACCAGAGTGGTCTGAGATGTTATCTTTTTTACCTCCGGCCCCAGATCTGCCTTCTCTGGGACTACCAACACCATGGGGACCCCCTCATTCCAGCGTTTTAAAAGGTCGAGGTGGTAGACTTGCAGTGCCCCGCCCCTATCCGTTTGCTTCACCTCATAGTTGACATCCCCAACTCGCCATGTGACCTCGAAGGGCCCTTGCCACTTGGCGACTAATTTAGAACTCAACGTGGGCAATAATACGAGTACTTTGTCTCCTGGCGTGAACTCTCTAAGGCGCGTGCCCCTGTCATACAGCCGGCTTTGACGTTCTTGTACCTGCCGCAAATTCTCCTGGGTTAGGTGCGTGAGGGTGTGGAGTTTTGCATGGAGGTCAAGAACATACTGGATTTAATTTTTACTAGGTGACGGTCCCTCCTCCCAATTTTCCCACAGCACATCCAGAATACCACGTGGCTTATGCCCATATAATAATTCAAAGAGAGAAAACCCCGTGGAGGCTTGTGGGACCTCTCCTACTGCGAATAACAGGGGCTCAAGCCACTTATCCCAATTATGCGCATCTTCACTTACGAATTTCCGGATTATGTTTCCGAGTGTTTGGTTAAATCGCTCTACTAAGCCATTCATTTATGGGTGATAGACACTGGTGCGGATAGACTTAATCCCTAGTAACCCATACAGCTTGTGCAGTGTGCATGACATAAACGAAGTGCCTTGGTCTGTCAGGATTTCTTTCGGAATCCCGACCCGGGAGATAAAGAGGAAGAGTGCTTCCACAATAATGCGCGCCGAGATATTGCGGAGAGGCACTGCTTCCGGATATCACGTTGCATAGTCCACTAGAATTAAAATAAAGTGATATCCCCATGCTGACCGATCTAATGGCCCAACGAGATCCATCCCAATTCACTCAAACGGGGCCTCGATTAGAGGAAGAGGGCACAATGGCGCTTTTGGAGTGGCCGCGGGATTTACTAATTGGCATTCATGACATGCCGCACACCACTGACGGACATCCCCGCGAATCCCTGGCCAATAGAACCAGGCCATTATTCGGGCTAGTGTTTTGTCTTGCCCTAAGTGTCCAGCCATGGGATTAAAGTGAGCCGCATGGAATATGAGTTCCCTACGGCTCTTTGGGATTAACAACTGGGTTATTCATTCCTTAGTTTGAGTGTCCTGCGTCACTTGGTACAATCTATCTTTAATAATGGCAAACTAGGGGAAGGTTGGTGCTGCACTTGGCTGAAGAGTTTGACCATCGATTACTCTCACTTGGTCAAATGCATGCCGCAGAATCTCGTCTCGCGACTGCTTGAATGGGAAATCCCCAAGGGAATCCCTGAGAGAGGGAGGAGGAGATGGCTGCTCCTCACTCTGACGCAGTGTTGACCTAGACGGCTCTGTGACAGCTTCTCCAGTCAATGCCACACCAGGATCTTCGCATGACCTACTAGGGCAGGACCTACTACGTGTTAAATATCCCATTAGTTTTTTAAATCCTGGCCAATCAGTACCCAAAATCAACGAGTGGGTGAGACAAGGGCTAACCGCTGCCTTTATTCTATGCATTTGGCCCCAGAATAGAATATGGACAGACACTAGAGGGTAATGGTGAATATCCCTGTGCACGTACAACACTTTCACTGCTTATGCTCTTCCCAATGCCTCACCTTGCACCAGGCATTGGTGAATTGAGGTCTGATTACAACCGGAATCCGCCAAAGCGTGATATGTATCCCCTTGAATACTCACTGGTATGCGATACATTCCGGCCCGATCGAGGGCGGTTTCTGGCATGTAGGGGATCCGGATTATAGCACCCACCTCCCTTGCGGAGCTCTAACTCTGGAGATGCTCCAATTCCCTGCCGTGCCAACACACCGGCCCAGGCTTTCCCTCTGCACTGGTGTCATGGGTATCACTCACCTGGGTGGGAGACAACACAGACATGGAAGAGGGAGATGGGAGGACACCATGGGTGCGACGGGCCAGCTGGGGAGGAGCCAGATGAGGGGAGACACCTCGTCTGCCTGCCGTCGGAGCCACCTCCAGATGGTCCTCCGCCAGCTCGATGGTTCGTTCCAGCGACGCTGGGTGATGACACTGGACCCATTCTGCCATTCCTTCCGGAAGTCGAGAGATAAACTGCTCCAGTGCCACCAGATTGATGATCTCGTCAGCGTCGCAGTCTTCCGCCCTCAGCCACTGCTGGCAGGCGTCCCGGAGTTGCTGGCCGAATGCAAACGGCCGGCCGACCTCCACCAGTGCCAGCATCCAGAAGCGCTGGTGATGTTGCTCCGGGGAGCAGCCGAGCCACTGCAGAATTGCTTTCCTTAGGTCAGCATAGACCAGTTGGCTGTCAGCAGGGAGCTGCTGTGCTGCGAGATGCGCCTTGCCGGTCAGGAGCAGGAGGAGGCGCGCCGCGCGATGCTCCTGCGGCCACCCCCACGTCTCGGCTGCTTGCTCGAAGAGAGTGAGGAACGCTTCCGGATCGTCCTGCGGTCCCATCTTTGTGAGGGTGGCGGCAGCGGTGGCCGACGGCCCTGTTGATGCGAGCAGGTGCCGGAAAGCCTGCTGATCTTCCTGCTGGGCCAGCATCAAGGCTTTGAAGCGTTGCTCCTGCTCCTTCCGGAGGGTGATCAGCACTTGATGCTGGTTGTACTGGGCGGTAGCGAGGGCAAGGATGAGCTCTTCGAATGGGGAGGACTCCATGGGGTGGTTTCCTTCTGTGCTCCCAGGTTTCAGCACCACTGTAACAATTCCTGATGTGGGTGGAGCACAGAAGCATGGCAGGCGAGAGTTGATGTTGCACGAACCACTTTATTTAGCTTTCTTTCTTTCTTTCTTTCTTTCTTTCTTTCTTTCTTTCTTTCTTTCTTTCTTACTCACTCACTCACACATGAGTTGTGGCCGGGGAGAGAACTCCCTTTCTCTGCTCTCTCTCTCTCCTTTTATACTCCATCCCTGTAACAAACAAACACACACAATTGACAGCAGGTGGAATGACTTAGCCACTTACCTTCCCCGACCCCGCCCTTCATTCCCAGACTGCTGCTTGGCCACGCCCCCGCTGCCACAACCATTTACATGAAAGTGATCAGAGACATGTCTGTTATATAATCAGAAATTAATTTCCGATATGCATAGATGGCATATTTCGCATGGTGTTTCTCCTGCCCATAAAACGTCATGACATCATTAGTGCACAAAGGTGTACTGAACAAGTGCAGAATATTACAGGTGCAGAAGGTAATCCAATTGAGTATTTGCACTCACTGGCCACTTTATTAGGAATACTCATCCACCTGCTGTTGTATGCAGTTCTCTAATCAGCTGATCCCTTGACAGCAGCTCAGTGCATAAAATCATGCAGATACAAATCAAGAGCTTCAGTTAATGTTCACTTCAAACATCAGAATGGGAAAAATTGTGATCTCAAAGTGTGACTTTCACTGTGGCATGGGTGTTGGTTTGAGCCAGATGGACTGGTTTGAGTGTTTTAGAAACTGCTGATCTCCTGGGGTTTTCACACACAAAAATCTCTAGAGTTTACACAGAATGGTGTGAAAAACAAAAAAACATTGAGTGAGTGACAGTTCTGTGGGTGGAAACAAACGCCCTGTTGATAACAGAGGTCAAAGGGAAATAGCCAGATTGGTTCGAGCTGCCAGGAAGTATATAGTAACTCATAGGAACTCTTTACAACCGTGGTGAGCAGAAAAGCATCTCAGCATGCCACAGCAGAAGAATACATTGGGTTCCACTCCTGCCAGCCAAGAACAGGAATCTAAGAATCAAAAACAAGCTCCTATTAAAGTGGACGGTGTAAGTACATGGCTAATATTTTCCTATCAGACAGATTATCAGAGGTCTACAGCACCTCTTTCAATTGGATTAAATTCTCATTCAGAATTGGATGTTTCTTTCCGAGTGAGCTGTTTACATGAAGAAATTTCATTCTGATGGAGCTTGAATCCAATTACAGTATTAACAGATTATTAGGGTCCATGTAAACATAGCTATTGATACCAGAGTTCAGATAGAGACATAACTATGTATATAACATTTTGAGGATGACTGCAGCTACAATGTAATAAAAAAAAAAAACGACAACCATTATGAGAAAAAATGGCACAGTCAGACTTGTTGTGAGTGAAAAAAAAAGAAGACCCTGATCTGTTTTCATTTGAATAAAATGATGAAAGATGCATTCATTTTCCCCCTTTCTTCAAATCGTACAAACAAAACATAACTCATTTGTATATGGACAAGCATCTCTTGTTTCAAGTTGCCAGTTACTGAATGATTTATAATTACAGTTCAAGTGGGCTTCATGTCTACAATTTTGTAATGTGTTACATTTGAAGTGATTGAATGAAAGCCTCTTATGTGATTGCTTTCTCTCTCTCTCTCTTTCTCTCTCTGTCTCACACACACACACACACACACACACACACACACACACACACACACACACACACACACACACACACACACTCTGTTTCTCAGAATTCCAGATATCCACAGGGATTATGTCTGAATCACACTCCTGCCTGGTGGTGTAATCCTCCTCCCCCTCTCCATTAATCCCTCTCATTTTCCTCTTTTGAAATAACTCTAAGCTGAGCTCACTCAGGCCTGGTAATCTGATGTGACCACAAAGGGCCGCACAACCAGGTCAGTGTGTCAGGAGAGGTTAAAAAACCCCCATGTTTCCACATAACTCCCTCTCCAGATTCTTCCTTATCATCTCTAATTTTTATATTCCTCTTGTTCTGGTCCCAAGTCGAAAATTAGAAACACAGCTAAATGACGACATTTTTACTCTATTAGGAACTGCCAGTGTAGTTTTGAAGCATATTTTGGGCACTTTCATTTCTGCCAAGCTGATGAGTTTGCATTTGGCATGTTTTACCAGTACGTCCTTCTCTGTGAATGAATTAGGCTCATATGCTGCCAGACCTTTTACAATGGCTTGGTTAGAACCAACGATTTTATTCTGGTGACAAGCTAATGATCCCAGCTGTACATACTTAAGCAATATTTATTTGTTATCTAGCAATATAGAAAAGCCAGAGTTATCTTTTAAACAATGCTAATGTACTGAATTCAATATCATTAGTTAACAGTAGCTAATAACAAACTGAAGAAATCCAACGTTATGCCTCCAAATAATGAATATCATGAACATACAAAAAAGGCTTGACCAATGCTTGCTTACCTGTTTGTTCACTGTGATCTACGAATAGTTTTCTTTCATATTAGCTCGCTAAATTTATACTGTATCTACAACCCCAGTTCCAAAAAAGTTGGGATACTGTGTAAACTGTAAATAAAAACAGAATGTGGTAATTTGCAAATCATGGAAACCCTGTATTTCAATGAAAATAGTACAAAGACAACATATCAAATGTTGAAACTGAGAAATTTTATTGTTTTTGAAAAATATACGCACATTTTGAATTTGATATCAGTAACACGTTCCAAAAAAGTTGGGACAGGGGTATGTTTACCACTGTGTTGCATCACCTCTACTTTTAACAACACTCTGTAAACGTTTGAGAACTGAGGACACCAATTGCTGTAGTTTTGACAGTGAAATGTTGTCCCATTCTTGCTTGATATATAATTTCAGTTGCTGAACAGTGTGGGTCTCCTTTGTCATATTTTGCGTTTCATAATGCACCAAATGTTTTCAATGGGAGACAGGTCTGGACTGTAGGCAGGCCAGTTTAACACCTGGACTCTCTTATTATGGAGCCATGCAGTTGTAATATGTGCAGAATGCAGTTTGTCATTGTCTTTTTGAAATAAGCAAGGCGTTCCCTGGAAAAGACGTCGTCTGGATGACAGCATGTTGTTCTAAAACATATATATGTGTGTGTGTGTGTGTGTGTAAAATTCAACATTAATGATGCCTTCCCAGATGTCTAAGCTACCCATGTCATGTGTATTAATGCACCCTCACACCATCACAGATGCTCGCTTTTGAACTGTGCACTGGTAACAAGCCAGATGGTCCTTCTCCTCTTTACCCCAGAGGGTGTGTTGTCTATGATTTCCAAAAACATTTTCAAATTTCAAATCATCAGATTACAGGAAAGTTTTCCACTTTGCCTCAGTCCATTGTAAAAGTGCTCGGGCCCAGAGAAGGTGGCGATGTTTCTGGATATTGTTTATATCTGGTTTTATCTTGCATTTGTGGATGCAGTAATGAACTGTTTTCACAGACAGTGGTTTTCTGAAGTATTCCTGAGCCCATACAGTGATTTCCACTACAGACACATGTCTGCTTTTAATGCAGTGTTGCCTGAGGGGCTGAAGATCACAGGCATGCAGTGTCAGTTTTCAGTCTTGTCTCTTGCATACAGAGATTTCCCCAGATTCTCTGAATCTTTTAATGATATTATGTACCATAGATGATATGATCCCCAAATTCTTTGCAGTTTTGCACTGAGGAACATTATTCTTAAATTGTTGCACTGTTTGCCCACACAGCCTTTCACAGAGCAGTGAACTCCTCCCCGTCTTTACTTCTGAGAGACTCCGCCTCTCTGGGATGCTCTTTTTGTACCCAATCATATTACTGATCTGTTCCCAATTCACCAAATTATTTTTTTTCTAGCATTCCACAACTTTTTCAGTCTTTTGTTGCCCCTGTCCCAACTATTCTGAAAGATGTTGCTGACATCAAATTCAAAATGAGCATTTATATAAAATAAATAAATTAATTAATAAAATTTCTCAGGTTCAACATTTGATATGTTGTCTTTGTACTATTTTCAGTGAAATACAGGGTTTCCATGAATTGCAAATCTTTACATTCTGTTTTTATTCATGTTTTACACAGCGTCTCAACTTTTTTGGAATTGAGGTTGTATTTGGACAATGATGATATTTGGACAATGATGAAATGAACTTTTGAATTTGCCAGAGATGTTACAACAGATGTTCCAGTATTCATGAAATTAGCCTATCCTAGAGAGATTTACCAAGTTGTACAATTTTGCATCATTGGTAAATGCACTGACAACAAGAAGTAAAAGAAGAAGAAGAAGAAGAAGAAATTCTGTTAACGGGGTGGCCATATTTCACATTCGGGTGGCATTGGCCACCCCTTACAATGTCCATGTATGTCAGCAATGAATAGAAGTTTCTTTCTAATAATGCTTGAGCATGACTTCAGTAGTGTAGCTGACAAAGTAAGCAGTTTGGACCCCCCCCCCCCCCCCCCCAAAAAAGTTAAATTTAAAATTCAGTTCCATTACTTCCTCAAACATGACCTGTTGTATCTCCTACAGGACTTATGAGAAGTTTGTGGAGCTGGTTGGACAAGATTAGAGTATTTCAATTAGGCTCCTGCCAGAACAGCTTGACAGATTTAATGACAGGTGACTTGGCAGGACGTTGCATTGCACAGAGCTATGCCTCAATCTTCTTAAAATTTCTCTGAGACATAATATTCTACAATAAAAAAGAGAAAGAAAAAAGTGCAAGTTTTGATTGGCAGTACAAATATTTGTTCTAATATAAAATACTTGCTCTTCTGAGAAAGCCAAAATATAATCCTCTGAATCTGATAGAACAAAATGAATTCGGGAAACATGAGGTGGACACGGGGGAAATTTGTTGACAGAGACAGCTGGATGCAATAAGACGAGACTTCACTGAGCCCCTCTTGTCTTGATAAGCCCTGCAATTTCCTAAAGGATGTCTGGATCTGGGTTTACAATGCATTAGACTGGAAATGTACCATATGAGAAAAATGAATAGCATAATAAGTGCTTTATAGTTCTTTGCTATGTTTGAAAATGTTCCAGAATACCAAATTTATTATCTAGGACATCAGGTAAAGATGGATCCTTGTCCATACACCATAAAATACCATAAAAATAGTCTTCCATCTTGCACACACTGTCAGTAAATGCCCGCTGATGTCACCATTTATTACTAGCTCAGGAACTCAGGATGACAGTAAAATGTATAACTCATTTGTCCACAACATTTAACATCAGGTTGTGCTACTAGATAATTAACACTTCAGTTAAAACAAAAAGCAGTTGAAGTTTTACTGTAGATGTATTCTCCTCCACTAATCGAAACATATAATTGATCTAAATAACTGTGATTTTATGGTAAGTACCGAACCAAAAGCTGCATATTTCCTTGAAGCAAACTGTACATGCTTGGAAAAAAGGCACGTTCGAGACTTCTTTGAATAGTAGTTCAAGGTTCTTAGATCCCTAAAAGGTTTCTACTTGAAATCATTTCCAACTCAGTTGTACAACCCCGATTCCAAAAAAGTTGGGACAAAGTACAAATTGTAAATAAAAACGGAATGCAATGATGTGGAAGTTTCAAAATTCCATATTTTATTCAGAATAGAACATAGATGACATATCAAATGTTTAAACTGAGAAAATGTATCATTTAAAGAGAAAAATTAGGTGATTTTAAATTTCATGACAACAACACATCTCAAAAAAGTTGGGACAAGGCCATGTTTAACACTGTGAGACATCCCCTTTTCTCTTTACAACAGTCTGTAAACGTCTGGGGACTGAGGAGACAAGTTGCTCAAGTTTAGGGATAGGAATGTTAACCCATTCTTGTCTAATGTAGGATTCTAGTTGCTCAACTGTCTTAGGGCTTTTTTGTCGTATCTTCTGTTTTATGATGCACCAAATGTTTTCTATGGGTGAAAGATCTGGACTGCAGGCTGGCCAGTTCAGTACCTAGACCCTTCTTCTACGCAGCCATGATGCTGTAATTGATGCAGTATGTGGTTTGGCATTATCATTTTGGAAAATGCAAGGTCTTCCCTGAAAGAGACGTCGTCTGGATGGGAGCATATGTTGCTCTAGAACCTGGATATACCTTTAAGCATTGATGGTGTCTTTCCAGATGTGTAAGCTGCCCATGCCACACGCACTAATGCAACCCCATACCATCAGAGATGCAGGCTTCTGAACTGAGCACTGATAACAACTTGGGTCGTAGTTCTCCTCTTTAGTCCAAATGACACGGCGTCCCTGATTTCCAATAAAGAACTTCAAATTTTGATTTGTCTGACCACAGAACAGTTTTCCACTTTGCCACAGTCCATTTTAAATGAGCCTTGGCCCAGAGAAGACGTCTCCGCTTCTGGATCATGTTTAGATACGGCTTCTTCTTTGAACTATAGAGTTTTAGCTGGCAACGGCGGATGGCACGGTGAATTGTGTTCACAGATAATGTTCTCTGGAAATATTCCTGAGCCCATTTTGTGATTTCCAATACAGAAGCATGCCTGTATGTGATGCAGTGCCGTCTAAGGGCCCGAAGATCACGGGCACCCAGTATGGTTTTCTGGCCTTGACCCTTATGCACAGAGATTCTTCCAGATTCTCTGAATCTTTTGATGATATTATGCACTGTAGATGATGATATGTTCGAACTCTTTGCAATTTTACACTGTCGAACTCCTTTCTGATATTGCTCCACTATTTGTCGGCGCAGAATTAAGGGGATTGGTGATCCACTTCTAGTGTTGTGCATGAATGCGTTCAAAAGAACGCGTTCATTGAACACGCTCGTTTTTCCATGAATTTTGAACTGAACGCAACAACTTTGTAATGAAAGAACTTGAACGTGAATTCGTTCAAATTATGCGACATGAACGACAAACATGAAGATGAATGAAACATGAAACCTGATGAATCGAGTGGCACGTCTACTTGCAAGATATTTTATGTTCTACTACTTCACTGTCAGTCTGATGTTGTTGTCACTCACTGCCCTGAGGTGCCGCGTGTGTGCAATGCATCATGGATAACGTAGTGTGAAGCCGGAGATAGTGGATGGCTCTATGATTTGGCTCCATACTACGTTACCCATGATGCAGCAGAGCAGAGTAGGCGTAACCCAGCGTTCCCTAGCTACAGGCAGCAGATAGCGCGCACACCACAGCCGGCGCACACTCACAGCAGCATGGCCAGTGAAAGTTCAAGTAGCGGCACGGAGAACACAGATGAGACGGATTCTCCTCATGGTTATTTACAGCAATTTTACACAATTTCATACAAAGACTCAGACGGTAAAAACCTTCCCTTTCTGTGTAAGCTCTGTCCACCTTTCCTGAAAAAAACAAGTAAGAACATCGACAACGTCGTTCTCAAATTTGAAACGACACATTGAGTTGAAGCATCTGTCCAGTTTCAAAGCATATATGCAAGTCCTCGAGGATCAGAAGGGAAAGGGCAAGAAGATCCCCTGCCAAAATCCCAAAATCCAAGTCACACTGCCTGCAGCCTTCAAGAGTACCACTGTCTCCCAGCAGCAGGTAGATAAACTTATTATTGACTACATTGTGGAAGACTTACAACCACTAAGCAAAGTTGAGAAATCCTCGTTCATCAGACTAGTTTATTAGAAGTTACTGTTAGTTGAAACTGAAAGCATTTGTTTGAAGTCACGTGTAACGTTTTGGTGCAGTGGTTGAGTCAGTGAAGAAATCAAAATATTTTGTCCTTTTTCCATATATAGTATGTACAATAACTTCCATTTTGTGTGATAGAATATAATATCTATAATATGTGAGTAGTTTTGAGCTAGAATGTAGCATATGATTTTAGTCTTTATTTTCATATCCCGCCTAAAAGTAAAATGAACTGGACTTTGAACTAGTTCAGAATTAAAACTGTGAACTATGAACGTGACCAGTTCACTTTTAACATGTTTGAACTGAACTTGAACTAGTTCAAAAAAAGTGTGAACTTGCACAACACTGTCCACTTCCCATCTTTACTTCTGAGAGCCGCTGCCACTCCAAGATGCTCTTTTTATACCCAGTCATGTTAATAGCCTATTGCCAATTGACCTAATGAGTTGCAATTTGGTCCTCCAGCTGTTCCTTTTTTGTACCTTTAACTTTTCCAGCCTCTTATTGCCCCTGTCCCAACTTTTTTGAGATGTGTTGCTGTCATGAAATTTCAAATGAGCCAATATTTGGCATGAAATTTCAAAATGTCTCACTTTCGACATTTCATATGTTGTCTATGTTCTATTGTGAATACAATATCAGTTTTTGAGATTTGTAAATTATTGCATTCCGTTTTTATTTACAATTTGTACTTTGTCCCAACTTTTTTGGAATCGGGGTTGTAGGATTCTACGTAGAATATTTAACAGTTATTCCATGAAATCAAGTCGTGCAGGAGCTGATAGCCAAGTCGGCCATAAGCCATGTACGATGAGATTGAGTGGAATAGCTGTTTTATTCTATCCACATTTACTGGATTTTGAGAAACAGAGCATTTTTATTTGTATTTTTTTGCAAATTTGATAAATAAAAACTTTATACAAAACATCAGACAAAATCATTTCTGCTTAGAATGTAAACAAACCGGTGAAATGACAGTAACAATTTGCGAAAAATGTTATAATAATAATAATTCTTGAAAAATAAAAATAAAAAATGATACGTTCTTACTAAGAAATACTTTCATTCCATATTTTGTTGCTTTTTTGTATTTTTGAGGGTTTTGTTTTTGAGTAGAGTTTTTATTTCATCCTCTGTTGGTTCAGCAACACGCGCCGCCATTTTATTTTTCTCTACTCATGGTATATGAGCTGATAGCTTTGTATTAGAGTAGCCAATCAGAGCACACGATTGCTCATATCCGGTGAATGTGGATAGAAAAATAAGTGCTTTCCTCTGAAGGACAATCTAAGAACCCTAAGGGTTATACCTTTTTGTTTCTAAGATTGTACTACACAGCTTTCCTCCAAATAAAGGTCTGATCGAATTCAGCAACATAGTGTTCACTGTGTGGTTTTTCTGTATGGGCCCATCTGTCCCTTTGTGCAAAGCCATCCCATCGATGAAGCATTTAGCTCAGTGACTAAGTCTCTGAACAGCATGCATGACATAGGTCAACATAAGCCTGCATAACAACGTGCCAAGCACTCATCATCTCCAGATCTCCAGATTTCTATTTTTTTTTACAGATCAGGGGCCAGATCGCGCCAAAATGGCAACATTGCAAGAGAAGAAAAAGGAACAAAAGAAAGACAAATAGATTTCCCTATTGTTGATTTATTTTTTTTTACTTCATCATATTATTACTTTATTAGTCCTCATATCCATACGTCATATTTACAAAGTTCATAAAGGCACCACAAGGGGCACAATATGGCACAATGAAAAAAAAATATGTAATTTGATAGGCTCAAAGTTACTTTCAGTGGATTTAGCACAAACTGTATGAGAACAGATGCTAACAGGACCATGCGAGGCATGTAAAAGAGATAGACAAATTTCAAGGTGGTGCTGCCATGGAAACGAGGGAGCAGATGTGTGTGTGCGTGTGTGTTTGTGTGAGTGAGTGAATGTGCATCATGGCTCAGATGAGTCAGTGTCAGATGCCATGTCAGACTGACCTATATACATAGATAGATAGATAGATAGATAGATAGATAGATAGATAGATAGATAGATAGATAGATAGATAGATTAATCTAAACACAAACTGAAAAATCATCATCTTTCGCAATACGTTATGCATCTCTTTCCATTTCTCTTCCTCTCCTCTACAGGGACTGCGCTACTCTATCTGGCCTGGTGGCCTACTTCTACTGTCATCCCTCCCTCCTCTCATACTCCTCACCATAGGTTAGGCACTCTCTCATTCCCTCTCATGCTCCCTACCTCCCCTTTCTGTCTCTTTCTGCCTGTCCTTATGCCTGTTTCTTTTTTTTTCTATTCATCACAATCCCTCTCTTTTTCTGTCCACTCCTCTCTCCTAATTCATTCCTCTCTTTGAATGACCTCTCTCCCGGTTTCTCTTTCCATCTGTCCTTCTCCCTATACATGCCTTATTATTTCAAATACAAGCTCTCCAGCCTCTCCATTGCCATGGTTACCAGTCTCCTTATTTTATCTATGTCTATCCAAACAAGCAAAGCCTTGCTTCATTAAGTCAATATTACATATATATTGCATTATATTCCTCATGCTTGAAACATCTTTCACTGTGTTTTTAATAACTCATCTCTCCAGTTCTCGTCAGCTCCCTGGAGGTCACTGAGATGTCCACATGAAGTCACGGTATGTATGGTATTGCCAATACAGAGTAATTATGCTCTGTTTATATTGCCATCTCATTCTATCTCACTGGGTATATTGAAGACTAGAAAGAGATAGGATACCAATAAAGTATGCATCATTCGTATCTCTCAACAGCAATATAGCAAGTATTGAGTTTAATTAAAATGATAGAGAGAGCTGAAAAGGGAGAGATGGAAAAAAAATGCTGATTAAAAATAAGAGTCACAATTTGGTAAGTAACAATATGCCACAATCTGAGTGACCGACAAATTACAACACTCTCAATGCTACTCCATATCATTTACATTGCACTGGCGCAGCAATGTTGCAGTACAATATTTATAGTCATATATATTGTGCTTAGTCTTTCATATAGCTGATTTATGGCTATGTATCTGTACTGCTTACAAAATCATTTCCTAATACAGCACAATGTGCATATGTGTACAGTGGATATAAAAAGTCTACACACCCTGTTAAAATTACAGGTTTTTGAGACGTAAAAAAATGAAATAAAAAATGATCTCAATTTTATTCACCTTTAAAGTGCCATTCCACCATTGGATGTATTCTTTGGCATAAAATACAATATATTTTATGACAACATGACTAGACAGAGAAATCTTTTAGCTTCAAAATGATATATCAAACATAATTTTTTGACAACGACAAGTATATTAATTTTGCGACCAAAGTCACCTACCCTTTTAATTTCCGCGCGGTAGTGAAACGTGATGTCATCGGCAGGTTCCCCTTCTTGTGTACCACGTCACGTGTGACGTGGCACAGATTATCAGCAATGGCGGATAGAACGCGATTTCCACTTGTCGATTGCTGTGCCGATATTCACCATCGACCGTCTCCTTTGGGCATCACTTGCTATTTTCCTTCGCTTCTTTTCCGAAGCTGACAATCGCATTTTATCCGCCATTGCTGATAATCTGTGCCACGTCACACATGACGTGGTACACAAGAAGGGGAACCTGCCGATGACATCACGTTTCACTACCGCGCGGAAATTAAAAGGGTCGGTGACTTTGGTTGCAAAATTAATATACTTGTCGTTGTCAAAAAATTATGTTTGATATATCATTTTGAGCGGCACGGTGGTGTAGTGGTTAGCGCTGTCGCCTCACAGCAAGAAGGTCCTGGGTTCAAGCCCCGGGGCCGGCGAGGGCCTTTCTGTGTGGAGTTTGCATGTTCTCCCCGTGTCCGCGTGGGTTTCCTCCGGGTGCTCCGGTTTCCCCCACAGTCCAAAGACATGCAGGTTAGGTTAACTGGTGACTCTAAATTGACCGTAGGTGTGAATGTGAGTGTGAATGGTTGTCTGTGTCTATGTGTCAGCCCTGTGATGACCTGGCGACTTGTCCAGGGTGTACCCTGCTTTTCGCCCGTAGTCAGCTGGGATAGGCTCCAGCTTGCCTGCGACCCTGTAGAAGGATAAAGCGGCTAGAGATAATGAGATGAGATGAGAAGATTTCTCTGTCTAGTCATGTTGTCATAAAATATATTGTATTTTATGCCAAAAAAATACATCCAATGGTGGAATGGCACTTTAATGTGATACAGCAACCAACATAATATGAAGTGAAAAACAAATAGAAATGCTTTGGGGGGGAAGAAACAAGAAAAAATTAAAACCCCAATTCTATAAAAGTTGGGCTGCTGTGTAAATCGTAAAACAGAATGTGATGATTTGCAAATCCTGGAAACCCTATATTTCACTGAAAATAGTTCAAAGGCAACATATCAAAAGTTGAAACTGAGAAATCTTATTGTTTTATGAAAAAAAATGCTCATTTTGAATTTAGTTCCAGCAATATGTTTTAGAAAAGTTGAAACGGGGGCAACAAAAGACTACAAAAGTTGTGTCATGCTAACAAAAAAATGAAAAAAAAAAAGCTAATTTGGTTAATTGGGAATAGGTCAATAATATGATTGGGTATAAAAAGAGCATCCCAGAGAGGCGGAGTCTCTCAGAAGTAAAGATGGGGAGGGGTTCACTGCTCTGTGAAAGACTGCGTGGACAAACAGTGCAACAATTTAAGAACGTTCCTCAATGTAAAATTGCAAATAATTTGGGGATCACGTCATCTGTGGGACATAATATTATTAAAAGATTCAGAGAATCTGAGGAAACCTCTGTATGCAAGAGACAGGGCTGAAAATCAACATTGGATGCCTGTGATCTTCAGGCCCTCAGGAGACACTGCATTAAAAACAGACACGTGTCTGTAGTGGAAATCACTGTACGGGCTCAGGAACACTTCAGAAAACCATCGTCTGTGAAAACAGTTAATTACTGCATCCACAGATGCAAGTTAAAATCAGATATAAACAATATCCAGAAACACCGCCACCTTCTCTGGGCCCGAGCCCTTTTACAATGGACTGAGGAAAAGTGGAAAACTTTCCTGTAATCTAACAATTTGAAATTTGAAAATGTTTTTTGGAAATCGTAGACAACACACCCTCTGGGCTAAAGAGGAGAAGGACCATCTGGCTTGTTACCAGTGCACAGTTCAAAAGCCAGCCTCTGTGGGGTGCATTAGTGCACATGGCATGGGTAGCCTGCAAACCTGGGAAGGCACCATTAATGCTGAATTATATATACAGGTTTAAAAGACACTGCATTAAAACCAGACATGTGTCTGTACTGGAAATCACTGTATGGGCTCAGGAACACTTCAGAAAACCATCGTCTGTGAAAATAGTTCATTACTGCATCCACAGATGCAAGTTAAAATCAGATATAAACAATATCCAGAAACACCGTCACCTTCTCTGGGCCTGAGCTAATTTACGATGGACTGAGGTGAAGTGGAAAACTGTCCTGTGGTCTAACAAACTGACATTTGAAATTCTTTTTTGGAAATCATTGACACTGCATCCTCTGGGCTAAAGAGGAGAAGGATCATCTGGCTTGTTATCAGTGCACAGTTCAAAAGGCAGCCTCAGTGGGGTGCATTAGTGCACATGACATGGGTAGCTTGCAAACCTGGGAAGGCACCATTAATGCTGGATTATATATACAGGTTTTGGAGCAAAATGATGCCATCCAGACAAAATCTTTTTTCAGGGAAAGCCTTTCTTATGGACCCTTTTCATGTGACGTCACGACAAACGCGGCCGCCATTTTGGACATGTACTACCAGTAGTTTACCACAGCCAACATTGAGGAACGGCAGCAAAGAAAGTGTTTATTTTCAGCAAGACTTCCATCATGCCACTATATTGTTGTGTACCTGGATGTAGTAACCATCAACAAACAAGGCAAGGGTTATCATTTTATCGGATCCCGGTAGATGCTGACTGACAGAGAAGATGGATAGCGGCATACCAACGCTTGTGTAGTGACCACTTTGTTGGAGGTAAGACGAATAAAATTAGCCAGAAAAGGCATTACATTGCTGTTAACATTCCATTCTAGTTTACTGTAATTATGATCTGGCAGCTATTTACACTGGATCCAGTGTAAATAGCTGCCGGAGCCAACGTCTGAGCTAGCGAGCTAGCGCTGGCTCCGGCCGGCCGCGAGCTAGCGCTGGCTCCGGCCGGGCGCGAGCTAGCGCTGGCTCCAGAACCTCGGACGTTGGCTCCGGCAGCTATTTACACTGGATCCGGTGTAAATAGCTGCCAGATCATAATTACAGTAAACTAGAACGTCCGAGCTAGCTCGCTAGCGCTGGCTCCGGCCGGCCGCGAGCCAGCGCTGGCTCGCAGCGGCTCGGAGCCAGCGCTGGCTCGCTAGCTCGGACGTTGGCTCCGGCAGCTATTTACACTGGATCCGGTGTAAATAGCTGCCAGATCATAATTACAGTAAACTAGTAAATACAGTTTTCTGCATCTCGCTCCTTTTTCTTTTATGTTTGTCGCCTTCCTCGCATTCAAACCGATTCGAGCCGAAGTCCACTACATGTCCAAAATGGCGGTCGCTGTTACGAAGGTCACGTGACTGAAAAGGGTCAATGCCAAACTGCATTCTGTACGTATTACAACTGCATGGCTCCGTAGTAAAAGAGTCCAGGTGCTAAACTGGCCTGCCTACAGTCCAGACCTGTCTCCCATTGAAAACATTTGGTGTATTATGAAACCCAAAATAATATGACAAAGGAAACCCTGAACTGTTCAGCAAATGAAATTGTATATCAGACAAGAATGGGACAACATTTTACATTCAAAACTACAGCACTTGGTCTCCTCAGTTCCAAAACATTTACAGAGTGTTGTTAGAACACTAAACCACTTGAAATAAAACACTGCCAGAATCAAAAATGAAAGATGCTCGAATTGAAGATCCTGTAAAACACCACTGCTTGACTTTATAGCATACAGCTGTGGATGACTAATGACTTATAATTGCGTCATCCAGTGTCACCCAGAAGAGGATGGGTTCTCTTTTGAATCTGGTTCCTTTCAAGGTTTTTTCTTCATATTGTCTCAGTGAGTTTTTAGATTGCTCAGTAGGAATATATCTAAATCCATATCTGGATTTCTGTAAAGCTGCTTTGTGACAACGTCCATCATTAAAATCATTATATCCTCCTGGGAACCAAGAAAAAAAATGTGTCTCTCAATTTGTCTTTTGTTGTGATTTCCTTACTAGGAATTTCCCAGCAACCCTCCTAATCACATGATATATCACTGGAAAGCCCAGGATGTACTCTTTACAAGACACCAGGATTCAAGTGAATAGCTTGAAAGAGTAAGAGGGTGTGCACGTAAAACAAATGTCAACTACAGAGGACACAAGTTTATGGGTTGGTTCTCAGGAGGATATATACTAGTGCATCTCAAAAAATTAGAATACCATGAAAAAGTTCCTTTTTCATAATTTAATTCAAAAAGGTAAACTTTCATATATTCTATATTCATTACATGTAAAGTGAAATATTTAAAGCCTTTTTTGTTTTAATTTTGATGATTATGGCTTATAGCTCATGAAAATCAGAAATCCAGTATCTCAAATTATTAGAATATTCCCTAAGATCAATCAAAAAAAGGATTTACAATACAGAAATGTCCAACTTCTGAAAAGTATATTCATTTATACACTCAATACTTGGTTGGGGCTCCTTTACCATGAATTACTGTATCAGTGCAGTGTGGCATGGAGGTGATCAGTCTGTGGCACTGCTGAGGTGTTATTGAAGCCCAGGTTGCTTTGATAGTGGCCTTCAGCATATCTGTATTTTTGGGTCGGGTGTTTCTCATCTTCCTCTTGACAATACCCCATAGATTCTCTATGGGGTTCAGGTCAGGCAAGTTGGCTGGCCAAACAAACACAGTAATATCATGGTCAGCAAACCATGTGGTAGTAGTTTTGGCACTGTGGGTAGGTGCTAAGTCCTGCTGGAAAAGGAAATCAGCATCTCCAAAAAGCTCATCAGCAGATGGAAGCATGAAGTGCTCTAAAATCTCCTGGTAGATGGCTGTGTTGACTTTGGACTTGATAAAATACAGTGGACCAACACCAGCAGATGACATGGCACCCCAAATCATCGCAGACTGTGGAAACTTCACACTGGGCTTCAAACACCTTGGATTCTGTGCCTCTCCACCAGTGTTGCCAGATACTGCTGACATTTTCCAGCCCAAAATATGTTCAAAACCTGCCAAAATGCACTTAAAACCGCCCAATCTGGCAACACTGCTCTCCACTCTTCCTCCAGACTCTAGAACCGTGATTTCCAAATTAAATGCAAAATGTACTTTCATCTGAAAAGAGGACTTTGTACCACTGAGCAACAGTCCATTTCTTTCTCTCCTTAGCCCAGATAAGACACTTCTGACATTGTCTGTGGCTCAGGAGTAGCTTGATATTAGGAATGCGAAAGTTGTATCCCCTTTCTTGAAGATGTCTGTTCGTGATGGGTCTTGATACACTGACACCAGCCTCAGTCCACTCCTTGTGAAGCTCTCCCAAGTTCTTGAATCAACTTTTCTTGACAATCTTCTCAAGACTGCAGCCATCCCTGTTGCTTGTGCACCTTTTCCAGACACCCTTTTCAGCAATGACCTTTTGTGGCTTACCCTCCTTGTGGAGGGCATCAGTGATCATCTTCTGGACAACAGTCAAGTCAGCAGTCTTCCCCATGATTGTGGTTGTGTGTACTGAACTAGACCGAGAGATACATTGTGTTCATACTGTTTTACTCAAACTCGAAATGAAATATTCTAATATTTTGAGATGGGTTTTTTTTATGTTTTTGTACTGTATGCCATACTGATTAAAATTAAAATAGAAAAATGATTGAAACATTTTAGTTTATGTGTAATGAGTCTATAATATATAACATTTTCACTTTCTTAAATAACTGATGGAAAATATTGAACTTTTTCACAATATTCTAATTTTTTAAGATGCACTAGTACATAAATATAATTGAATTGAATCTTCTTGGTTTCATCCAACTGCTGAAGCCATGTTCTGCAAAAAGCTTACGAAGCATGCATGGGATCCCACTGTTGTATCAGTCAGGAAAGGACTAAAAAAGACATTCCACAATATTAGATGCACAATGGAACACTATAAAGGCCACCATCAACAAGTGGAGAAAATAGATCACTGTAGTAACATTACCAAAAACAGCATGTCCTTCCAAAATTGACAAAAGGACAAGAAAAACCTCATTAGAGAAGATGCCAAGAGACCGACAGCAACATTAAAGGGGCTGCAGGAATATCTGGTAAGTGTTGTCACTCCCTGCATGGGACAACAATCTATTGTATTCTTCATATGTCTGGGCTGTAGAGAGTAGGGTGGCCAGACAAAAGCCCTATCTCATGAAAAACAAACAAACAAAACATCCAAGCCTGCCAAAATTACCCTAAACCATGTGTCAAAATGTGTTATTTTCCAATTTAAAGGTTGTTATGGTTGGATCCAATTTTAAAATATATGTTTGGTGCAAAAACAAGACAGTTTATCACTCAAACAACATCATACCCACCATGAAGCACGGTGATGGCAGCATCATGCTCTGGAGTTACTTCAGCTGCAACTGGGGCCCTATTCAAGATAGAGGGAAGAATGGAGAGCTCCAAAAACCAATCTATTTTGGCACAAAACCTGCAGGCCTCTGTAAGACAGCTGAAGATGGAGAACAAGTTCACCTTCCAACATGACAAGGACTCGAAAAAACAAATCCAAGTCAACAAAGGGATGGTTTCAGAAAAAGAAGATCAATGTATTGGAATGACCCAGTAAGTGAGAACATTTTGAATATAGTCAAATGTATCTAGTGTTTCATATTATAAGACTACAAAAGCAAACAAGCAAACAAACAAACAAAAAACAACCCAGGTATAAGATTACTAAACCTGTTTCTCAACATTTTTATGAATTTCAAGATTTTAATTTTCTGATTGTATTGGCAGATTTTGCTGATTTTAAGCATTTATTTTTACTAAGAAGGAACATTACTGTATCTGTGACTAGAATAAGTTAATTTAAAACTTGAAATTAGTAAAAATGTTACACTGAATTTGTGATGTTTTTGACTCAATCTTGGCTTGAACTTTAACTCCATAAATCCCCAGAATTTGTCATATCAAGGTCTGACTATATCCAATCATGCAGCCATGTAATGTGCCCTACATTTTCTGTGCCATTCTGCACCTTTGCACAAAATCATCCCATAATGACATGCTATTATCACTGAATCATTTAGCTTAGTGACTAAGTCTTTGAACATGATGCATGATGTAGGTCAACATAAGCCAGCATAATAAAATGCCAAATACTCATCTTACCAGATATCTAGATTTATATCTTTTCTTCCACAGAAAAGGAACCAGATTACACCAAATCTTTCCTTCGACTACTGTACATCTTTCTCTATAAACAATGACAAAGTTCAATTAAAATGAGGTTAATATTAATGCTCACATTTTTATGTGTATTTCAGCTACAAATTCTATCCTTGAGATATGAATTACCTTGCCTGGGATGGAGTCCACCAGGGGGCGAGGTATTGTTTTCGGTCAGGCTTGTTTGTTTGTTTCTTTCTTTCTTTGTTTTATTGTAAACAATGTTAAGAGAAAACAGCTGCACCAATCTTCATGAAACTTTTAGGATAGATGGGCATTGGTCTCAAAGAGAACCTC
The DNA here is from genome assembly GCF_027579695.1 of Neoarius graeffei. Lineage (NCBI taxonomy): Eukaryota > Metazoa > Chordata > Actinopteri > Siluriformes > Ariidae > Neoarius > Neoarius graeffei. Next base: position 39,227,992 of record NC_083591.1, on the reverse strand, counting down.
CAAAATTTTCAGGGTCATCGGGCCAAAGTCAAGGTCAGGGTGACCAATAAGGTAAAATAAATAAATAAATAATTTTAAAAAGGGCGGCACGGTGCTGTAGTGGTTAGCACTGTCACCTCACAGCAAGAAGGTTCTGGGTTCGAGCCCAGCGGCCGGCGAGGGCCTTTCTGTGTGGAGTTTGCATGTTCTCCCCGTGTCTGCGTGGGTTTCCTCCGGGTGCTCCGGTTTCCCCCACAGTCCAAAGACATGCAGGTTAGGTTAACTGGTGTCTCTAAATTGACCGTAGGTGTGAGTGTGAATGGTTGTCTGTGTCTATGTGTCAGCCCTGTGATGACCTGGCGACTTGTCCAGGGTGTACCCCGCCTCTTGCCCATAGTCAGCTGGGATAGGCTCCAGCTTGCCTGCGACCCTGAAGAACAGGACAAGCAGCTACAGATAATGGATGGATGGATGGATGGATGGAAAATTAAAAAAAAACTTCTGAGCTCAGACTGCAGACTTTTAAACTCATTAATAAAAACTTCCCTGCTCTGTTGATTTATTACTATAAATATAAATTATAAATAAATGGACTAGACTAAAGAAATTGCTTTCAGACACGTTTATGCTTATTACAGAGGGAAAGTGCGTTCCACTGAGCTTCCACTTTCTGTACTTTATATTATTCTACTCTTACCTCTTACAGTTTTCGAAACTGAAACCTCCAAACTGAGGCTGATATATAATTTATTTATTTAGCTTTTGCCATAGGAAGATATATGTACATACATCATGGCATGGGAAACCACAACAGCTTGTGCCAATTACAGTGGCCCCATTGTACCGAATCTGCATGTCTTTAAACCGTATACATGCTGTTACAGGGGATGACAGAATCAGAATCAGAACCATGTTTATTGGCCAAGTATGTTCTCACACAAGGTCAAGGTCACCAAAAGGTCAAAATCTTTTTTTGTGATATCTTCCTTCATATTCATCATAAATGCTACCAGGCGAGGCTTGTTTTGCCTGGCAACACTTGTTTTCTCTGTTTTTACGATGTTATACTTGATGAAGCAAAAAAAAGGAGGAACAAAGCAAAGGCAGGATGGAGATGATAAACAGTGCCATCATGGGATGCTAGGATCCGTCATCACAACTACAACAGTACAGTAGTTCCCTTTGTCCTGTTGAAATTAAGGAACATTCATAAGTAGGTTATTAGCTTGCAGCTAAACTCCAAATACTACAGACAGAGACACGTACAGTGTCTTGCAAAAATATTCATCCCCCTTGGTGTTTGTGCTGTTTTATCGCATTACAAGCTGGAATTAAAATGGATTTTTGGAGGGTTAGCAACATTTGATTTACACAACATGCCTACTGCTTTAAAGGTGAAAATTGTTGTTTTATTGTGACACAAACAATAATTAAGATGAAAAAACAGAAATCTGGAGTGTATATATATATATATATATATATATATATATATATATATATATATATATATATAAGTATTCACCCCCCAAAATCAATACTTTGTAGAGCCACCTTCTGCTGCAATTACAGCTGCAAGTCTCTTGGGATATGTCTCTATTAGCTTAGCACATCTAGTCACTGGGATTTTTGCCCATTCCTCAAGGCAAAACTGCTCCAACTCCTTCAAGTTAGATGGATTACATTGGTGTACACCAATTTTCAAGTTATGCCACAGATTCTCAATTGGATTGATGTATGGGCTTTGATTAGGCCATTTCAAGACATTTAAATGGTTCCCTTTAAACCACTCCAGTGTAGCTTTAGCAGTATGTTTAAGGTCATTGTCATGCTGGAACGTGAACCTTCATCCCAGTCTCAAATCCTCTGGCTGACTCAAATAGGTTTTCGTCCAGAATTGCCCTGTATTTAGTGCCATCCATCTTTCCTTCAATCCTGACCAGCTTTCCTGTATCTGCAGATGAAAAACATCCCCACAGCATGATGGTGCCACCACCATGCTTCACTGTAGGAATGGTGTTCTCAGGGTGTCGGGTTTGCGTCACACACATGGCATTTCCCATGATCAAAAGATCAATTTTACCCTCGTTTGACCAGAGAATCTTCTTCCATGTGTATGGGGAGTCTGCCACATGCTGTTGGGCAAACTCCAAATGTGTTTTCTTAAGCAATGACTTTTTTCTGCCCACTCTTCCATAAAGCCCCACTCTGTGGAGTGTATGGCTTAAAGTGGTCCCATGGACAGATACTCCCATCTCTGCTGTGGATCTTTGCAGCTCCTTCAGTGTTATCTTTGTTGTCTTTGTTGCATCTCTGATTAATGCCTCCTTGCCCGGTCTGTGAGTTTTGGTGGGTAGCCTTCTCATGTCAAGTTTGTAGTAGTGCCATATTCTTTCCATTTTGCTCTAATGGATTTAATGGTGCTCCCTGGGATATTCAAAGTTTGGGAAATTTTTTATAACCCAACCCTGATCTATACTTCTCCACAACTTTGTCTCTGACCTGTTTGGAGGCTTCTTGGTTTTCCTGTTGCTTGCTTAGTAGTGTTGCAGAGTCAGGGTCCTTCCAGAACAGGCTAATTTATACAGACATCATGTGACAGATGATGTGACACTTTGATTGCACACAGGTGGATCTTAATCAACTAATTATGTGACTTATGAAGTGAATTGGTTGGACCAGCTCTTATTTAGCGGTTTCATACGAAAGGGGGTGAATACCTATGCATACTCCAGATTTCTGGTTTTTCATCTTAATTATTGTTTGTGTCACAATAAAATAACAATTTGCACCTTTAAAGTGGTAGGCATTTGTGTAAATCAAATTGTGCTAATCACCTAAAAATCCATTTTAATTCCAACTTGTAATGCAACAAAACAGGAGAAACATGAAGGGGGATGAATACTTTTGCAAGACACTGTATTCATCTCAGTGAGGGGGCACAAGCTCTAGCTCACTGGAAATGTAAGCATTTTTCCCATGGGTCTGTCTGGAAGCAGTGCTCCTCATTATTCAGCTCATTATCTCTAGCCGCTTTATCCTGTTCTACAGGGTCGCAGGCAAGCTGGAGCCTATCCCAGCTGACTACGGGTGAAAGGCGGGGTACACCCTGAACAAGTTGCCAGGTCATCACAGGGCTGACACATAGACACAGACAACCATTCACACTCACATTCACACCTACGGTCAATTTAGAGTCACCAGTTAACCTCACCTGCATGTCTTTGGACTGTGGGGGAAACCGGAGCACCCGGAGGAAACCCACACGGACACGGGGAGAACATGCAAACTCTGCACAGAAAGGCCCTCGCCGGCCACGGGGCTCGAACCCAGACCTTCTTGCTGTGAGGCGACAGCGCTAACCACTACACCACCGTGCCGCCCCGAAGCAGTGCTCCATCAGAGAGAAAGATTATCAACATGGACTCCTAATCACATACTTACAGCACTGATATGGCCAGTAAGACACTGGTTTCTGTTGCTGTTCTCATTTCTTGTTTACATCGATGTGTTGTCCCAAATGGACAGAAAGATTTGACACCCTCAACCAAGTTAGCTTTGCCTGTGAGTTTAGTCTTTCAGAGTGAAGTGCAGATTGAGCACTCCTAAATGGAATGCCTTGTACCCAGGCATTGCATGCTGTCAGGTGGAAACTCTTCTATGAATTGTGTACATCTTATCATCTAGGATCTGGGCAGTGCACCAGGAGCCAGAGTATTGACCTTTATGCAGGGACTGCTAGACAGTTGAAAGACTGTGTCTGAAAGGTGTATGTGGCAGCCACTGCCACATATTCATGCTTGTTTGTGCTCAGCCCCTTAGTTCCAGTAAAGGGAAGTTGTCATGCTGTGGTATTCAAGACATCCTGTATAATTGTGTGTTGCCAACTTTGTTGCCAACAGTTTGCTGACTGTAGCATTGTTGCTGCACAGCTCCAGGGTTATGAGTCACATTTCTCAAAGCATTATTCATTATTATGGTTTCGTATTATCATGTTAACCAGCCTCTTCTGTTGTGCAGGAATATGCTATATTTTCAAAAATAAAAAGAAGACAGAGTCATCTATATCTCCCACTCTATATACCAACTATATACTGTACCAAGTTTCAAAATATTATTTGTCACATTTTTCAAGTTCTGCTACAGGAAGCCAACCCTACCTCTTTACACTGACCTCAGCAGCCCATGGCATAAGCCCACTAGACCTTTGGTCCAGGTGAGCTAAAAATGTAAATTTCTCACATTTCTTAGTATGAAAAGGCACATATACATTACTTAATCAACACATATACCAACTTTCAAGACCATACCACTCATAGTTTTCAAGTTCTGCTCCGGAAACAAAACCGGAATGTGTGTAATATACCGGTAGTTTGAATGTGATAGACCACAATGTTTGGTTTGTTCTCAGAAGAGAGAAGTGGACTGAAATTAACCTAGCAGGCATGTACGTGTGCGTCTGTTTAATAATCTGCACTGCAGCTACTCTTGGATATTGGATTTGTGATCATAGCAGGACGTTTGCAAAGAGAATCTAGTGCGAGGACACATTTCTCCTTCGACTTATGCAGAATGTTGAAGACTGCTGCCTTGATTTCGTTGTTCTGTGGGCATAGGATCCTTTATAGCCAAAGTCTAACTAACCTAACCTGACTAACCTGAGAGAAAAAATCTGAAATTGTTTCCGTGGAAACATGAAAAATTAAAATTTCTCAAATTTCTTAGCATGAAAAGGCACATCTACATCACCTTGTTAACATGTATACCAAGTTTCAAATCCGTATCATAAATACTTTTGGATATATGCTCCGGAAATGAACATTGCTCTTAGAAACTAAGTCAAAATCTATTTTTTTGTAGAAATTTGAAAAATACTTTTAAAAAATAGCAAAAGGCACCAGTTCACATGTTGCTTGATATGTATACAAAGTTTCATCAAGATATCTTCAATAGTTTTAAAGATACTGTATGGCCCAGAAATGAAACCGTGACATACGGCTGGCCGGCCGGACAGACGGATGGACAGACGGAACCCGTTTCTATATCTCCCGCCAAACTTTGTTTGGGTGGGGGATAAAATCTAAAAGTAAGCATGCAATTACCTACACAGGCTTATACAAAGATTTTGCTTTCCTTATTCATCCTTCAGCTCAAAAACAATCAATATGTTGTAACAAAAAGTTCAATGATGATATGAGATTATATCTGGAGACACAATGGACTCAGTGACTTTAGAAAATAGCAGGACAGCCAATCATTTGAAAGTGTGTACAACACATTATGGGATTGAGTAGCATTAGCTTTGGTGTTAATCATAGTCCAGTTGGACATAGTTGAGTGCAAAAGTGCAATAATGAAGAAAAGAAATTACAATTCTATCAAGGCAATGAAAAAAAATTAGTGTGATGGGTTTCGCAGAAAATAATTATTAAAAGCAACGAAAATAGTCATATAGTGTTCATTAAAATATCAATAGTAGCATAGTGAAATAAGTCATTTAATACAACCCCAAATTAAAAAAAAGTCTGGACAGTATGTTGAAATTGAAATTAAAGGAAAACAATGATTTGCAAATAATCTTTGACATTTATTGCACTCAAAACAATACAACAGTACATTATTTGATGTTTTACCTCATGAATTTCATTATTGTTTTTTTTTTCAGTTTTGATCTTTGCAACACGTTTCAAACAAAGTTGTTACAGTAAAGCATTTACAACTTTATAATGTTGCCATTCCTTCTCACAACACTTAAAAAGATGTTTAGGGACTGAAGACACCAAGTGATGAAGTGTTTCAGGTGTTATTTTGTCCCATTCTTCCTGTCAAAAGGTCTTCATGTTTACAACAATACGGGGTTGGAGTTGTCATATTTTTTTATTTCAAAATTCGCCACACATTCTCTATAAGGGACAGAGGGGACCGGTACCCGCTTCTTCCACAGCCATGCCTTTGTAATGTGTACAGAATGTGGCTTTGCATTGTCTTGCTGATTATCCCTGGAAAAGATGTCGTCTTAAAGGCAGCATACCGTATGTTGCTCCAAAATCTCAGTGGACTTTTCTGAATTAACACTGCCATCACAGAAGTGTAAGCTACCTTTGCCAAGGGCACTAACACAACCCCATACCATGACAGATCCTGGAATACTGATTCATCTGACCACAATACACATTCCCACTGAGTGATGGTCCTTCCCAGATGCCTCTGAGCCCAGAGAAGTCGATGGCGCTTCTGGACACAGTTAATATAAGGCTTCCTTTTCACACAGTAAAGTTTTACCTGGCATTTATGGTTGTAAATCCATATTGTAGTGCTTGACAAAGGTTTGTCAAAGTAATCCTGAGCTCATGTGGTTATATCAGTGATAGAAGAATGGCAGTTCTTGATGCAATGCCATCTGAGGGATCAGAGCTCACGGGTGTTCAGCTTAAGCTTGCGCCCTTGCCCTTTATGCACTGCAATTCCTTCAGATTCTTTGAATCATTTAATGATATTATGCACTGTAGAGGGTGAAATATCCAAATCCCTTCCTATGTTTCATTGAGGAACATTGTTTTTAAACATTTCAATAATTTTCTCATGCATTTGTTGACAAACTCCCCCCCCCCAAAAAAAAAAAAACGGTCCCCCTGAGTTACATGTTGGTCCTGGGATCAAGTTGCTGACCTCTTCTGCTCCTCGGACCTGCCTGATCCATCCTGGTGCCCTGTGTCTGGTTGGAGTCTCATTGCATCGCTCCTGTGGAGGGCGGCCCCATGTGGACAGTTGGGGGTCGCGCCTGGAGGACGCTCTGGACTCTTGCAGTGGTGCTTTTTTGGCTGGGGACTGCAGTTGACTTACTGACTTTAGGGCTGCAGTTGACTTGCTGATTTTGGGACTGCGGTTGGCGTGAACGGTTTTGTGCTCGGGTTTCCGTCAGTGGGGAGTTTATAGCATCAACGAAGCTGACTTTATGTTAGGACTGTTAATGTTATAGTCATGTTGTCTGTTGTTGCTCAAATGAGGATGGGTTCCCTTTTGAGTCTGGTTCCTCTCGAAGTTTCTTCCTCATGTCGTCTGAGGGAGTTTTTCCTTGCCACCGTCGCCACAGGCTTGCTCATTGGGAATAGATTAGGGATAAAATTAGCTCATATTTTAAGTCATTCAAATTCTGTAAAGCTGCTTTGTGACAATGTTTATTATTAAAAGCACTATACAAATAAACTTGACTTGACAAACTGGAGCTCCATCTTTGGTCCTAAAATCACAACGTTATTTGACTGTTTTACTTTGTTACTCACCCTAACTTTCCCTTGTCCCTACTTTTTTGCAATGTATTGCAAACCTGAAACGTAGGAATGGATGTTTTTTAACAAATGAAATGAAGTTTACCAAAGATAACATGAAATACCAGGGGTTCATACTGTCTGCAATTAAATACAAGGCAAGGTAAATTTAGATATTACTGCTTTGTTTTCTTTTTTGTACTTGCACTTTCCATACTGTTCCAACTTTTTATGATTTGGGGTTGTATAATGGTGAAAAAATTCAAATCATTCCAGTTCCACAATTTGTATTTGCCTCCTTCTCAATCTCAATGCTACCTGTTTATGATCAGATCTGGCTAGAAACTGAGAGGGTCATGAAAAAAAACCCATTGCTTTTTATGCTACTTTCAGTTTCATTTTGCTTCATGTTATGGATTTGTTGTCTTGTTACTGGTTGGAATTGGGATGAATTAAGATTAAATAAAGGTACAGTACCTGATGTCCATTCCAAAAGAAAAAGAAAAGATCAGGAGATCGGGAATTCAAATCCTGATGATGCCACAGCTATTCGTAGCCTGGAGACAATAAAGAAAAAAATGGCTGTACTTTCTGAATGGTATATTCTCTCTCGTCAATCATAGTGATGCAAGACAAATGTGGGTATCTGTAAATTCATGTATGCAGAAGAGGAAAGCGCTATTTGCCCTCTTTTGCATAAATGAGATCACAGATACCTGCAATTGCCCCATGTCCCTGTGAGAAAGTCTTCCAAAAATCACTTTCATTTAAGTGTGTTACACTACTCTGTTGCAACACAAGCAGAAGTTCAAAAAGATGTGGTTGACTGGCTTCACGTGTCCCACAGAAAGCAGGTGTCAGTCTGCATCCTTCCTGGTTGAAGTGGTCGAGTGGCAAATGACCAAATTAAAGAGGAAAATAAGGGCAGCAGGACCCTATGTGGATGCAAACTTGTATTTCAAATTATTCTTTAATGAGGGAATACACTGAAAAAAAACCCAAACCAACAACACTATGACACTGGCACATTATATTAAATGATACAACATTGAAGTTTATAAATGGGATTATGTTATATTTTATAAATGAAGCCAAGAAGAAGCCATTTATCACACGTACACTCAAGCACAGACTTAAGCACAGTGAAATTCCTCCTCTGCATTTAATCCATCTGAAGGAATGAACACACACGCACACACAAGTGAGCAATGAGCACACACACATACTCAGAGGGAGTGGGCATCTATGCTTCAATGGCCAGGGAGCAGTTGGGGGTTAGGTGCCTTGCTTAAGGGCACTTCAGCCTAACCTTCAGGCCATGGCTGCCCCATGTTAACCTAACTGCATGTCTTTAGACTGTGGGGAAACTGGAGCACTCAGAGGAAACCCACACAGACACGGGGAAAACATGCAAACTCACCATAGTCCTGACCGGTCTGTGATATCACTCCACCACCACCCCTCTCCCCTCATAATACCTCTGACACCAACAGCTCCCTCCTCACACCACATCACCCCCCTCCGATCCCTGCCAGACCAAGCCACACACTCCACCCCCGACCTCACTCTACAGGACTCACACCTCGGCTACACCCCTTGCCTCTCTATAACAGCTGATCAGGTGTTGAAGGAGCTGAGGAGGATCAAGACAAGGAAAACTGCTGGCCCTGATGGTATCAACTCCAGACTGCTTAAGGACTGTGCAGATCAGCTCTGTGGGATTCTTCTGTACATTTTCAACCTGAGCCTCAGTCTGGAGAAAGTTCCACTTCTGTGGAAAACATCATGTGTGGTTCCAGTTCCCAAGACTGCGCACCCCAGGGAGCTCAACCACTTTCAGCCAGTAGCTTTAACGTCTCACCTAATGAAGATCATGGAGAGGATTGTTCTCTCCCACCTCCGACACCTGGTGAACAGCGAGATGGACCCCCTGCAGTTTGCATATCGACTGGGCATTGGTGTGGATAACGCTGTCATTTACCTGTTACACCGGTCACTTTTGCACCTGGAGGGCACTGGGAGCACTGTGAGAATCATGTTCTTTGACTTCTCCAGTGCTTTCAACACAATCCAGCCATCATTGCTTAGGGGGAAGCTGGAGGGAGCTGGTGTCGACTGCCACCTGGCTGCATGGATCATCGACTACCTCATTAACAGACCGCAGTATGTGAGGCTCCGCGACTGTGTCTGATGTGGTAGTCTGCAGCACAGGGGCTCCACAGGGTGCAGTGCTCTCTCCTTTCCTCTTTACACTTTATGCATCTGACTTCAGCTACAACACGGACAGCTGCCACCTCCAGAAGTTCTCTGATGGACATGTGTCAGAGGGGGATGATCTGGAGTACAGAGAGGTCATCACCAACTTTGTCGCCTGGTGAGAACTGAACCACCTGCGCATCAACGCCAGCAAGACAAAGGAGGTGGTGATCGATTTCAGAAGGACGGTTCCTCAAATTGCACCAGTGAGCATCCAGGGTTTGGACATTGAGATCATGGAGGAGTACAAATACCTGGGTGTTCACCTCAACAACAAACTGGACTGGACTAACAACACAGATGTCCTGTACAAGAAGGGCCAAAGTCGTCTCCACCTCTTGAGAAGACTGAGGTCTTTTGGTGTGTGCAGGACACTGCTTAGGACTTTTTATGACTCTGTGGTAGCATCAGCAATTTTCTACACTGTGGTCTGCTGGGGCTGTGGAAGTTCAGAGAGGGACAGGAAGAAACTTAATAAACTGGTCAGAAGGGCTGGCTCAGTCTTGGACTGTCCTCTGGACCCCATTAAGGTGGTGGGTGAGAGGAGGATGTTAGCCAAGCTGACCTCAATCATGGATAACCCCTCTCACCCCCTACATGAGGCTGTGGAGGCTTTAAGCAGCTCGTTTAGTAGTAGACTGCTACACCCATGGTGTAAGAAGGAGAGGTACCGCAGGTCATTCATACCTACTGCTGTCAGACTGTATAACACCCACAACTTGTAACGTAGCACCAATAACCTGTTTGTCGTTATATTTGCACTACTTCACCACTACTACCTCTGCCATCTCTCATTGATGCAATTATTATGTGCAATTAATATAGGCCCTAAACTATTTTTATGCATACTTATATATATATATATATATATATATATATATATATATATACACACACACACACAGTGGTGCTTGAAAGTTTGTGAACCCTTTAGAATTTTCTATATTTCTGCATAAATATGACCGAAAACATCATCAGATTTTCACACAAGTCCTAAAAGTAGATAAAGAGAATCCAGTTAAACAAATGAGACAAAAAAATATTATGCTTGGTCATTTATTTAGTGAGGAAAATGATCCAATATTACATATCTGTGAGTGGCAAAAGTATGTGAACTTCTAGGATTAGCAGGTAATTTGAAGGTGAAATTAGAGTCAGGTGTTTGTCATCCCATTGATTGAAATCAGGTGTGAGTGGGCACCCTGTTTTATTTAAAGAACAGGGATCTATCAAAGTCTGATCTTCACAACACATCTTTGTGGAAGTGTATCATGACATGAACAAAGGAGATTTCTGAGGACCTCAGAAAAAGCGTTGCTGATGTTCATCAGGCTGGAAAAGGTTATAAAACCATCTCTTAAGTGTTTGGACTCCACCAATCCACAGTCAGACAGATTGTGTACAAATGGAGGAAATTCAAGACCATTGTTAGCCTCCCCAGGAGTGGTCAACCAACAAAGATCACTCCAAGAGCAAGGCGTGTAATAGTCGGCAACGTCACAAAGGACCCCAGGGTAACTTCTAAGCAACTGAAGGCCTCTCGCACATTGGTTAATGTCAATGTTCATGAGTACACCATCAGGAGAACACTGAACAACAATGGTGTGCATGGCAGGGTTGCAAGGAGAAAGCCACTGCTCTCCAAAAAGAACATTGCTGCTCGTCTGCAGTTTGCTAAAGATCACGTGGACAAGCCAGAAGGCTATTGGAAAAATGTTTTGTGGATGGATGAGACCAAAATAGAACTTTTTGGTTTAAATGAGAAGCGTTATGTTTGGAGAAAGGAAAACACTGCATTCCAGCATAAGAACCTTATCCCATCTGTGAAACATGGTGGTGGTAGTCTCATGGTGTAGAGTTCCCTACGTGTGGGTGGAGCACAGAGGACGGCAGGCCAGAATAAAGTTCAATCACTTCGTTTATTATTGCTCTTTTCAGACGCAAACACCACTCTCTCAGCCATGCACACAGGCACACACACAAGACGTCTGGCTGGGGAGAGAGCCCTTCCGCTCTCGCTCTCCCTCCTCATATAGGGCGCGGTCACTGGGAAGACACACAAACACAGGTTAATTGCTCTCAGGTGAAGTGATTCTGCCACTTACCTTCCCTGACTCCACCCTCCTGTCACAGACCGGCACTTGACCACGCCCCCACTGCCACATACCCCCACCGCCCGACTCAGGCCGGGCGCCCGTCCGGCCTGCAGCCGACTCCCCCCCCCCCCCCCCCCCCCCTTGACGGGAGAGGAAGTCCGCCACGACCATCTGCGCCCCCGGCCTGTGGACCACCTTGAAGTTGAAGGGTTGGAGTGCCAGATACCAACGGGTGATCCGCGCGTTGGCATCCTTCATGCGGTGGAGCCACTGGAGGGGCGCGTGGTCCTAACAGAGGGTGAAAGTGCGCCCCAGCAGGTAGTAACGGAGGGCAAGGACCGCCCACTTGATCGCCAGGCACTCCTTTTCAATCGTGCTGTAGCGCCCCTCATGCACTGACAGTTTCTGACTGATGTAAAGGACCGGGCGGTCCTCCCCCTCCACCTGCTGGGACAAAACGGCCCCCAGCCCTCTGTCCGACGCATCCATCTGTAATGTAAAAGGGAGAGAGAAGTCAGGGGAGTGTAAAAGTGGCCCCCCACACAGTGCAGCCTTTACCTCAGAGAAAGCCCGCTGACACTGCTCCGTCCACTGGACCGGATCTGGCGCCCCCTTTTTAATGAGGTCAGTCAGCGGGCTGGTGACGTCTGAATAATTAGGTATAAACCTACGATAGTAGCCAGCCAGCCCCAGGAACTGTCTCACCCCCTTTTTGGTCTTGGGCCTTGGGCAGGCCGCAATCGCTGCTGTCTTATTAATTTGGGGACGCACCTGCCCGTTGCCCAAGTGGAAGCCCAGATACCGTACTTTCACCCGCCCAATCGCACACTTCTTTGGGTTGGCAGTGAGTCCCGCCCGCCTCAGCGACCTAAGGACGGCCCTCAGGTGTTGCAGGTGCCGCTGCTAGTCATTACTATAAATGATAATATCGTCTAAATACGTGGCCGCATAAGTGGCGTGGGGCCGGAGGACCCTGTCCATCAGCCGCTGAAACGTAGCGGGCGCCCCAAACAGCCCAAACGGAAGTGTGACGAACTGGTGTAAGCCGAACGGTGTGGAAAAGGCCGTTTTCTCCCGGGATAATGGAGTCAAGGGGATCTGCCAATATCCCTTCGTCAAATCCAGTGTCGAATAAAAGCGAGCCGTGCCTAGTCGATCGAGCAGCTCATCAATACGAGGCATTGGGTACGCGTCGAATTTAGACACCGCGTTGACTTTTCTATAGTCCACACAGAACCGGACCGAGCCGTCGGCCTTGGGAACCAAGACCACCGGGCTGCTCAAGTCACTGTGGGACTCCTCGACGATGCCCATTTTGAGCATGGCCTGAAGTTCTTCCCGAACCACCTTTTTTTTGTGTTCTTGTAGCCTGTAAGGGCGGCTACGCACTACCACCCCCGAGGGCGTCTCTATGTGGTGTTCTATGAGGTTAGTGCGACCGGGCAGGGGCGAGAACACATCCGAAAACTCGGCCTGCAACTGGGCGACCTCCGTGAGTTGGGTCGGGGAGAGGTGGTCTCCACAGGGGACCAGAGAGGTACGTGCTGCCAATGTCCAGGATGCCGCGCGGCTTACGCCCATATAATAATTCGAACAGGGAGAACCCCGTGGAGGCTTGGGGGACCTCTCGCACTGAGAACAGCAAGGGTTCGAGCCACTTATCCCAATTACGTGCGTCCTCACTTACGAATTTCTTAATAATATTTTTGAGGGTGCGGTTGAACCGTTCCACTAAACCATCCGTTTGTGGGTGATATACGCTGGTGCGGATCGGCTTAATCCCCAGTAACCCATACAGTTCGCGCAGTGTTCGTGACATAAACGTAGTGCCTTGGTCAGTCAGAATCTCTTTCGGGATTCCAACTCAGGAGATGACGCGGAAGAGTGCCTCTGCAATACTGCGTGCTGAGATATTGCGCAGAGGCACTGCTTCCGGGTATCGCGTTGCATAGTCCACCAGAACTAATATAAAGCGGTACCCGCGTGCTGACCGATCTAATGGCCCGACGAGATCCATCCCAATTCTCTCAAACGGGGTCTCGATTAACGGTAGAGGGCGCAAAGGCGCTTTTGGAATGGCCGCTGGATTTACTAACTGGCATTCGCGGCATGCCGTACACCACCTACGGACATCGCCGCGAATCCCCGGCCAATAGAATCGGGCCATTATTCGGGCTAGTGTTTTATCCTGCCCTAAGTGTCCAGCCATGGGATTAAAGTGAGCCGCCTGGAATACCAATTCCCGGCGGCTCTTTGGAATCAAAAGCTGCGTGACTTGCTCTTTAGTTTGAGTGTCCTGCGTCACTCGGTATAATCTATCCTTCATAATCGCGAAGTAGGGGAAGGACGGGGTGGCGTTCGGCGGGAGCGTTTGACCATCGATTACTCTCACTTGGTCAAACGCATGCCGCAGAGTCTCGTCTCACGACTGCTCTAATGGGAAATCCGCGAGGGATTCCCCAAGAGAGAGAGGAGGAGCCGGCGGCTCCTCACTCTGACGCGGAGATGACGTAGATGGCTCTGTGACAGCTGCTCCCGCCAAAGCGACACCGGGACCTCCCCCTGTCAACTGGCAGGACCCACTCTCTACTAGGCGCGTCATTAAACCCCGAAATCCCGGCCAATCAGTCCCCAAAATTAAAGAGTGAGTAAGGCGAGGATTAACCGCTGCCTTCACTATAAATTTTTCCCCTCTGAAAATAATGTGGACCGACACCAAAGGGTAGTGGTGAACATCCCCGTGCACACACAACACCTTCACCCCTTGTGCTCCCCCCAATGCCTCGTTTTGAACCAGGCTTTGGCGAATTGAGGTCTGATTACAACCAGAATCCACCAACGCCTGATATGTAGCCCCTTGGATACTCACCGGTATGCGATACGTTCCGGCCCGATCGAGGGCGGCCTCTGGCGCGTCAGGGATCTGAACCACTGCGCCCACTTCCATTGCTGTGCACTGCTGTTGAAGGTGGCCCAGTTCCCCGCAGCGCCAGCAAACCGGCCCAGGCTTTCCCTCTGCACCGGTGACCTGGGGCTCACTCACCTGAGGTGGGGGAGAGACAGACACAGAAGGGAGAAACGGGAGGGCACCGCGAGTGCGGTGGGCCGGCTGGGGTGGTGCCGGCCCCCGCCTCCGCGGTGGGGGAATGGGGCAAGGACGGGACACAGGAGGAGGGGGAGAGAGAGAAGAGGAGAGAAGAGATGATGTCAACTGCTGTCCTGCCACCGGGACAGCCTCCAGATGATCCTCCGCCAGCTCGACTGCCTGATCCAGCGACGCCGGGCGGTGGCACTGGACCCACTCCGCGGTTCCTGCTGGTAGGCGGGCGATGAACTGTTCCAGTACCACCTGGTCGACGATTCCCTCGGCGCCACGATCGTCGGCCCTCAGCCACCGCCAGCAGGCGTCCCGGAGCTGCTGGCCGAACGTGAATGGCCGGCCGACTTCCTCCAATTGCAGCGCGTGGAAGCGCTGGCGCTGTTGTTCCGGTGTGCGCCCCACGCGCTGGAGGACGGCCCAGCGGAGGTCCGCGTACGCCAGCCGGCGGTCGGCGGGGAGCTGTAGCGCGGCCAGCTGTGCCTCTCCCGTGAGCAGGGGGAGGAGGCGCGCCGCGCGCTGCTCCATCAGCCACCCCGAGGCTTCGGCGACCTGTTCAAACAACGTGAGGAACGCCTCGGGGTCGTCCTGCGGGCCCATCTTGGTGACAGTGAGGGGAGACGGGCCCACAGCCAGAGCGCTGTTGGGCCCTGCCGACGCGAGGAGATGCCGGAACGCCTTGCGATCTTCCTGCTGGGCCAGCACCAGGGCTTCGAAGCGCCGCTCTTGTTCCTTTCGGAGTGTGACGAGCTCCTGGTGCTGGCTTTGCTGAGCCGTGGCGAAGGCGTGGACCAGGTCGGCGAACGGGGAGGATTCCATGGGGCTGCTGGGTTGGTGCTCCACTTTTCCGGGTTTCAGCACCACTGTAGAGTTCCCTACGTGTGGGTGGAGCACAGAGGACAGCAGGCCAGAATAAAGTTCAATCACTTCATTTATTATTGCTCTTTTCAGACGCAAACACCACTCTCTCAGCCATGCACACAGACACACACACAAGACGTCTGGCTGGGGAGAGAGCCCTTCCGCTCTCGCTCTCCCTCCTCATATAGGGCGCGGTCACTGGGAAGACACACAAACACAGGTTAATTGCTCTCAGGTGAAGTGATTCTGCCACTTACCTTCCCCGACTCCGCCTTCCTGTCACAGACCGGCACTTGACCACGCCCCCGCTGCCACACATGGTTTGGGCTTGTTTTGCTGCATCTGGGCCAGGACGGCTTGCCATCATTGATGGAACAATGAATTCTGAATTATACCAGCGAATTCTAAAGGAAAATGTCAGGACATCTGTCCATAAACTGAATCTCAAGAGAAGGTGGGTCATGCAGCAAGACAACGACCCTAAGCCCACAAGTCGTTCTACCAAAGAATGGCTAAAGAAGAATAAAGTTAATGTTTTGGAATGGCCAAGTCAAAGTCCTGACCTTAATCCAATCGAAATGCTGTGGAAGGACCTGAAGCGAGCAGTTCATGTGAGGAAACCCACCAACATCCCAGAGTTGAAGCTGTTCTGTACAGAGGAATGGGCTAAAATTCCTCCAAACTGGTGTGCAGGACTGATCAACAGTTACCGGAAATGTTTATTTGCAGTTATTGCTGCACAAGGGGGTCACACCAGATACTGAAAGCAAAGGTTCACATACTTTTGCCACTCACAGATATGTAATATTGGATCATTTTCCTCACTAAATAAATGACCAAGTATAATATTTCTGTCTCATTTGTTTAACTGGGTTCTGTTTATCTACTTTTAGGACTTGTGTGAAAATCTGATGATGTTTTCGGTCATATTTATGCAGAAATATAGAAAATTCTAAAGGGTTCACAAACTTTCAAGCACCACTATATATATATATATATATATATATATATATATATATATATATATAATTTATGTATACATGTGTGTATATATACAGAGTCTACCTGTAATGTGCAATTTTTCCAAGCCTCTCAATAAGGCAATTTTTCTATACTTTTTCATGGTAGATAATGCAAATAGCCCTCTGTATTTAATCTTTCGTTTGTCTAATTTTTATTTCAGTTTTATTTGTTATCTGTTTGACATTTTCTTGCTACTGTAACACGTGAATTTCCCCGATGTGGGATGAATAAAGTGAATCTAATCTAATCTAATCTAATCAAACGCCACACAGAAAGGCCTCCGTCGGCTGCTGGGCTTGAACCCAGAACCTGCTTGCTGTGAGGTGACAGTGCTAACCACTACACCACATCACAGTTCAATGCAAAATCCCTGACCACTGAATCCTTACATTGATTTCTGCTACCATTATGTGGATTTCACTGATGCTGAAACCTCCAATACCACAGAATTTGAACTGTTTGACAAAATCATGTAGAACCTACTACAAACACATAAACTATCACTGTAAGAAAAAAATACTTGAGAGGTCCAGTTTTTATTGACCAAGGAACAATTTATGTAAATGGTCCTAATGGAGCTAATTTAATTCCCAAGACCTAAAAAGGTTCATTCGAATGGTCAGGGTCGTTTGTCATTCTAGCATTCCTGATATTAGTTAGTGACCTTAATTATGATTATAGTAGACCCCGTCTCCTCAATTATAGCTTCAGCTACTGACATACTGACACACTTACGGAATGGTTCTTTACCCAAAGCCCAACTTCGTCACGTCCTGAGAATGCCTGCTGTTTATTCGGCGTCACTGTTTTTTATTCCCTGTGTCACAGTGACCCACAAAAAGGGACATATGCAGTTCAGTACATGTAACAATCAGTCACACAATATTTTGGTCAATTTTGTACTTTATTTACCAAGGTTTCACACTGTGACCTTTTGTCCATGCTGTATGCTTCTCCTGATTTTTTGGTAGACATATGGAAGATGGAATAGAGTGCAATTTTGAGGAAGAATGGGTAAGAGCTATTTGCTTTGGGGGAAAAAGAGGTTACTGTGACACATAACATCTAAAATGTGGGACATAGTAGAAAGAAAGAAATAATTTTTTTTAGCAATAGATCTTATTACTTTGATAATCCAAATATATGGATGTGCTATTATTGTGATACAATCATTAACCAAAAACAATTGTTTTCAACTGAACATAATATTCTGTTATTTCCATTAATATTTCTCGACTGGGTGGCACGGTTGTGTAGTGGTTAGCACTGTTGCCTCACAGCAAGAAGGTTCTGGGTTCGAGCCCAGCAGCCAACAGGGGCCTTTCTGTGTGGAGTTTACATGTTCTCCCCGTGTCTGCGTGGGTTTCCTCCGGGTGCTCCAGTTTCCCTGACAATCCAAAGACATGCAGGTTAGGCTAATTGGTGGCTCAAAATAGGTGAGTGTCAATGGTTGTTTGTCTCTATGTGTCAGCCCTGCAATGACCTGATGACTTGTCCAGGGTGTACCCCACCTCTTGCCCATAGTCAACTGGGATAGGCTCCAGCTTGCCCGCGACCCCGCACAGGATAAGCGGTTATGGATAATGGATGGATTTCTCTCCTGTGGGTCCTCAAGATTTTGCTCCTTACTAGATGCTTGACTAGAACAGTGTCTAGAGTAACCTACTGGCCTTTTGGGTTCATCACTGGGTACCTTTTGTGCTTTCGTGATGCTCAATCCCTGTTGTGGGAATTGCTTGCCCTGTTGACTCTGAACTTCTCATGGCCAAGACTGTTGCTTAGCAATGTGAAAAAGGACAACATGACAATGTACCGGTACACACATCTACCACCAACAGAGGGAGCCTTGCACCTTCTCACTGTCAGTTTGAACCAAACTCAGTGTTAGACATTAGATCATTAGATTCCTGCTGTTTTGTGTCACTTCCTTGAAAATGTGATGACCGAAAACATGACGCGAACCTTGCGTCAGGATGACGGGCAGCTTCTTGGAAGGAAGGTTAAAGGGAAATTCAAACACTTTTCTAAAGAAAAAAACTTTCAAAACAATAAAAATGTCTCCTTCTAGGTTGAGTTCATGTAGTACTTAATGCATTCACCAACATGTTTAGGGAGGAGGAAATGACTTTTTAACCATTTTGCTTCACAGACAGTATTGTATGTGTACGACAAGCTGATTTATATTTAATTTAAAATTAAAGGGTAACTGTTAGTGAGTAAGGGTGGCACGGTGGCGTTGTGGTTAGCGCTGTTGCCTCACAGCAAGAAGATTCTGAGTTCAAGCCCAGTGGCTGATGGGGGTCTTTCTGTGTGGAGTTTGCATGTTCTCCCTGTGTGTGTATGGGTTTCCCCTGCAGTCAAAAAACATGCAGTTAGTTTAAATGACATAGGTCTATATGTGTTTTTGAGTGTGCAGAAAGGAACTGGCCACCCTACTGCTGCAATTCTAGCCAAGCCAACCAAGCATGGTTTGCCTCAAAGTTCGGCAGTGATCAGGTTCGGCAATGACGATGATGACGTTAGCTAGTTAACATTATCCAGACATAACCATGACATGACATTGCTAGCAATCATTCACTTTATATCAAATAATACACCCTACATCAAGTACCAACATTTTTGTATCAACCACCAATGCTAAGAGATTGATTTGGCATGTCACTACAGTGACATGGCCACTCTGACAGCTCCAGTCGTCAAAATTTCTAGGGGAAGAATTACAGTCATGGTTTCCCGTTCCCTTCTCCTGGATTGTTATAGAGGTTTTCACACATGGTTAACCCCTCGACTGTGGGGGAAACCAGAGCACTCGGAGGAAACCCATTTAGACACAGAGAACATGCAAGCTCCACACAGAAAGGCCTCCATCAGCCGTGAGGTTCGAACCTGAAAACTTCTTGCTGTGAGGCGACAGTGCAATCCATTGCACCACCATGCCATCAAAATTCAATCTAATTTACTTAAATATATTAATTGCTTATACTGCTTATGGTAAACACTTCTGACTCCTTCTGCTACAGAATTTAAGCTTCATTTTTGACTCTATTACACTTGCACGTATTATGGGTGGAAATCATATTGTTTAATTTAATGAAATGAACACACTGATTGCAATAAAAGTGTATAATTGCACAAATATTTTGAAATGGGGTACAGCCTTGTGCTGGAATATGGTATACATTCTCAACCTTTTTTGAAGACTTTGGAAATATGTTTACAGTGTTATTAAGTTTTTGATGTTTAGGATTTTATAGTTAACGGTTATTCCATGAAATCGAGTCGTCCATGAGATGACAGTCGACGAGGCGCGTAGCGCTGGCTGAGTTGGCTATAAGCCATGTACGACAAGATTGAGTGGAATAACTGTTTTATTCTATCCACATTCACTGGATTTTGAGAAACAGAGCGTTTTTATTTTTATATTTTGCAAATTCAGTAAATAAAAACTTTATACAAAATGGCTGACAAAATCATTGCTGCTTAGAATGTAAACAAACTGGCAAAATGACAGGAGCAATTTGTGAAAAATGCAATAATAATAATAATAATAATTCTTGAAAAGTTAAAAAAAAAAAAATATATATATATATATATATATATGGCGGCACGGTGGTCTAGTGGTTAGCGCTGTCGCCTCACAGCAAGAAGGTCCTGGGTTCGAGCCCCGGGGCCGGCGAGGGCCTTTCTGTGTGGAGTTTGCATGTTCTCCCCGTGTCCGTGTGGGTTTCCTCCGGGTGCTCCGGTTTCCCCCACAGTCCAAAGACATGCAGGTTAGGTTAACTGGTGACTCTAAATTGACCGTAGGTGTGAATGTGAGTGTGAATGGTTGTCTGTGTCTATGTGTCAGCCCTTTATACAAAATGGCTGACAAAATCATTGCTGCTTAGAATGTAAACAAACTGGCAAAATGACAGGAGCAATTTGTGAAAAATGCAATAATAATAATAATTCTTGAAAAGTTAAAAAAAAATATATATATATATATATGGCGGCACGGTGGTGTAGTGGTTAGCGCTGTCGCCTCACAGCAAGAAGGTCCTGGGTTCGAGCCCCGGGGCCGGCGAGGGCCCTTCTGTGTGGAGTTTGCATGTTCTCCCCCTGTCCGCGTGGGTTTCCTCCGGGTGCTCCGGTTTCCCCCACAGTCCAAAGACATGCAGGTTAGGTTAACTGGTGACTCTAAATTGACCGTAGGTGTGAATGTGAGTGTGAATGGTTGTCTGTGTCTATGTGTCAGCCCTGTGATGACCTGGCGACTTGTCCAGGGTGTACCCCGCCTTTCGCCCGTAGTCAGCTGGGATAGGCTCCAGCTTGCCTGCGACCCTGTAGAAGGATAAAGCGGCTAGAGATAATGAGATGAGATGAGATGATATATATGTGTGTGTGTGTGTGTGTATAAGAGGATATATATATATATATATATATAATCATAAAAGACTATTCACTTGGTATTGACATGATAATCACTTTCACTCTTTCAGTTTCGATTGACTTCTCTTTTACGGTGTTTTCTTCTATTTTCTAAGTTCTAGTCTAGCAGAATTTAGTCTGAATGCCAAATGATATTACCATGTCTAGTTTTAAGTCATTTTAAAAGTCATTTTGTCACAAAATTACTTGGAATCTCGTACTCAAAATTTTAACTCTATTATGATGATGATAGTTTATTTCGAACATGTAAACAAACAATGAATAAATAAACAGAAAACAAGAAAAGCAAAACAGCATTTGCAACAAGAACACGTAAAAAGCTACTAAATTAGAACATAAACCATAAATAATATAGATAATAATAATATCAAAACAAAAGAAAACAAAACAAAAATACAAACAAGGACGCACTAAGCAATTTTGAGTTTACATGTCTGAAAAGGAGTGGGCTGAAGTAAAACCTTATTTAATCCCACCACTCTTCATAAGTCAATATAAATTGATTATCTAGCTTCCTTATATATTATATATACACATATATATATATATATATACACACACACACACACACACACACATACATATATACATACATACTGTGTATATATACACATACATACATCTCATCTCATTATCTCTAGCCACTTTATCCTGTTCTACAGGGTCGCAGGCAAGCTGGAGCCTATCCCAGCTGACTACGGGCGAAAGGCGGGGTACACCCTGGACAAGTCGCCAGGTCATCACAGGGCTGACACATAGACACAGACAACCATTCACACTCACATTCACACCTACGGTCAATTTAGAGTCACCAGTTAACCTAACCTGCATGTCTTTGGACTGTGGGGGAAACCGGAGCACCCGGAGGAAACCCACGCGGACACGGGGAGAACATGCAAACTCCGCACAGAAAGGCCCTCGCCGGCCACAGGGCTCGAACTAGGCTACGTTCACACTGCAGGCTGAAGTGACTCAAATCCGATCTTTTCGCCCATATGTGACCTGTATCCGATCTTTTATTGACAATATGAACGACACAGATCTGATTTTTTCAAATCCGACCCAGGCCGTTTGGATATGTGGTCCTAATTCCGATTCCTATCCGCTCTTTTCATATGCGACTTCAGTCTGAACCGCCAGGTCGCATTCATCCGACTTAGGCTACGTTCACACTGCAGGCTGAAGTGACTCAAATCCGATCTTTTCGCCCATATGTGACCTGTATCCGATCTTTTATTGACAATATGAACGACACAGATCCGATTTTTTCAAATCCGACCCAGGCCGTTTGGATATGTGGTGCTAATTCCGATTCCTATCCGCTCTTTTCATATGCGACTTCAGTCTGAACCGCCAGGTCGCATTCATCCGACTTGCACGTCATCAGCAAGCCACAAACGTCACTATTCTGCGCTGAAGTAGGCGGCGGGTCTCTCAAAAAAAGTTACAACAACATGGCGCATAATCACGGGCGCAGATAGAGGGTGGGACGAGTCAGATTTAAATTCACCTCGTTCAGTCCCCCCCACTTATAGGGAGGAAAAAACGTCTATGTCTTTCTTTGCATAAGGCAAACCTCACGGAAAAATCAAAAGACTAATTACCATTCGGTTTATTGAGGTGCACGGCAGTGTATACATATAGTTGCAACAACTCACATAAAACAAAACAAAGACTGATATTCGGTTGGTTGAGCTGCGCAGACTGCACAGGTTGCAAGCTCGAGCTTGGTTGCTATGGTTACTAACAACAAGTTTGACAGGCATATCGGGGTTGGGGTTGGTTTGCTGGCAGCTTTGTCCCCCCCAGTTCAAAAAACGTATCTGCGCCCCTGCGCATGACATCAATGCGAGGGACGCTTCGGGCTGTGAAGGTTCTGAATCTTCTCAATGGAAGGACGCAGAGGTTAGGGAGCTGATTTCCATTTGGGGGGATGCAGCTATTCAAGCTAGATTGGATGGGTCATACCGCAACCGGGCGGTTTTACTTCCGTAAACACTGGCTATGCTCACTGCGTGTGACGTCGTCGTATCCTGCAGTGCGCATGCGGAACACTTTTAGGTCGCTTTTCGTTCATACTGAGGATCACATACAAGTCGCATATATTTGTTAATGTGAACGACCTCACAAAAAAATCGGATTTCACAAAAAAATCGGAATTGAGCATTAAGCCTTGCAGTGTGAACGTAGCGTTACACGTCATCAACAAGCCACAAAAGTCACTATTCTGCGCTGAAGTAGGCGGCGGGTCTCTCAAAAAAAGTTACAACAACATGGCGCATAATCACGGGCGCAGATAGAGGGGGGGACTCGTCCCACCCAGATTTAAACTCACCTCGTTCGGTCCCCCCCACTTATAGGGAGGAAAAAACGTCTATGCTATCTTTCTTTGCATAAGGCAAACCTCACGGAAAAATCAAAAGACTAATTACCATTCGGTTTATTGAGGTGCACGGCAGTGTATACATAGTTGCAACAACTCACATAAAACAAAGACTGATATTCGGTTGGTTGAGCTGCGCAGACTGCACAGGTTGCGAGCTCGAGCTTGGTTGCTATGGTTACTAACAACAAGTTTGACAGGCATATCGGGGTTGGGGTTGGTTTGCTGGCAGCTTTGTCCCCCCCAGTTTTTTGTCCCTCACAGTTCAAAAAACGTATCTGCGCCCCTGCGCATGACATCAGTGCGAGGGACGCTTCGGGCTGTGAAGGTTCTGAATCTTCTCAGTGGAAGGACGCAGAGGTTAGGGAGCTGATTTCCATTTGGGGGGATGCAGCTATTCAAGCTAGATTGGATGAGTCATACCGCAACCGGGCGGTTTTACTTCCGTAAACACTGGCCATGCTCACTGCGTGTGACGTCGTCGTATCCTGCAATGCGCATGCGGAACACTTTTAGGTCGCTTTTCGTTCATACTGAGGATCACATACAAGTCGCATATATTTGTTAATGTGAACGACCTCACAAAAAAATCGGATTTCACAAAAAAATCGGAATTGAGCATTAAGCCTTGCAGTGTGAACGTAGCGCTAGAGGTCTGCGCGGGTCGGATTTTTCAGTCCCGCTCCCGCCCGCATTGTGCAGTCACGTTCCCGCCCGCGCCCGCAAAGAATTATGATTTTCAGTCCCGCTCCCGCCCGATGCAGACGTTCGCGTTATTTCACAGGAAAGTTCTTGTCTTGACACAGCGTGATGGTGCCCCGCCCCCTACTTAGATGGATTTGAACATAAATATCTACAGTTTACGTTTGTTATTATTTACCTTGTTTCTGAATTCAGCATGTAGTGTCTCTAAGAATAATAATTAGTGCCATCAAGCGAATCACACATTTTCATCACATGAGAAACCATTGCAATTCTCTGATCAGCATAAAAAAGTGAATATGCTTGCTTTGTACCAAGAGTGTTATGTTTTTTTTTATATTACAAAGCAGAACTAACAGGAGAAGTGAACTTCACTCTTCTTCCACTTCAGTCAGTAAAGTGATTTCCTGCTTGAGTTAGTCTACAGCTCTATCAGAGAGACAGGTTACACAGTGACGGTAGGCTTGACATGCTTGATTATAATATAAAGTACACTATTATATTAACTTTAAGTTGTTCGGTGATAAATATTGCATTGAGTCTCATCTTTACTGTTTCATCTCACTTAACACATTTCGTACTTTCACACTTTTTCTGCCTGTTGATGTGTCGAGCTGTCCAATCAGAGGCGGCCAAATTTGCATATTACAGGAAGGATTTCTGGGATAGCATTGAGTTTACAGACGCTGTCTTCTTAAAACTGAATAAATATTTAAAAAGAGCCAAATGAGCCAGTCTTTTGAACGGCTCTTTTCAAAGAACGGATCACAAAGATGCGGATCCCATCAAAGAGCCATAAATCCCATCTCTACTAGTTTCAAAAGCTTATGAAAAACCTACATCATGTCACAGAGCGTTAATCTCGCGATAAAAAAAATTATCGCCGTTAAAATTGAGTCAAGTTAACGCGATAATAACGCGACATTTTTTACAGCACTAATAATAATAATAATAATAATAATAATAATAATAAAAGACAGGCGAACACGTAATTCCGAGTGGAAATTTGGTATATTTATTGTTCAGCCATACAAAACATTAGGCTAACCCAGTTTACATTTGTTAAGCATTTCTAACTAGAATATCCTATAGAATACCCTATAAGCATAGCATATATAAATGTTATAACAAAACACAGTCCTAGCCTACTTATCACAGCAAGCAAAGGGCAGCTGATTTCCATCCGCGTCGTACACGAGTGAGAACGATTTCCAAATGTCCGATTTCAGGACTCTTGACTTTTTAACGGTAAATGTACCTCTTTTTAAAGCAGCACTTACTTTTGAAGCACTGTGAGATTCAGTAAAGGAGCTCTGCTCTTCTGCCATGATCGGAGATCTCAAACACGGAAGAGGAAAAGAATCGAGAAACGAACGAGAGATATTTATCCTCTCCTGAATCAGAATTCTGATGACCAGCTCATCTAAGGTGTCATTGAGGCATCATGTTAGTGTGGGTCACTGGAGGCTGGGTGTGAACTGCGAGTCATTAGAGTGATCAAAGGATTTCCCGTTAGGGTGATCAATGGCAAATTTAAGATGCCATTCCTCACTCAATCTGGCAATCTGACTCTCTCTGCAAATTTAGGCATCTTAGCCCATGTTTACATTAGACCGTATCAGCGGATCATCAGATTAATGTTTTTAAAACGATTAGTGTGCACACAGCAACACCAATATACGATTTGCGTGCACACAGCAACACCAATACACGGATAGGCTCGGCTCCGCAGGCATCCTGCGCTCCAAATCACTCCACCCTGAACAGCGAGTGCCCTCTGGAGGGTGCGCACTCCGGCCTTGCGCAGCTCACAGAGCGCGCGAGTGAAGTGAACAAGCTGTGATTCGGGACTGAGCCGCTGTGTGTGTGATCCCAGCGCATATCACTTACCACTTGCAAGTGGAAGGATGGCAAGCCTAAAGACAATCATAACTACACAATGGGCAGTATTTGCATCAGTATTTGCAGTATTTTCATACTTTTATACTCTTTAATGAAAGGTGATACAAGGCGGAAGTCCGCGCCGTTTTTCAGCAGTTGCGTCACATGACCAACGCCAGCGAATCAGGAAGGTGGATGTCACAGTGACGTTGCCCAATGAGACGCCAGCTAGAGCTCAGCACAGCGTATCCGCGTATTCTGAATGTTTACACAGCACCGGAGCTGACACGATCTGGATTGAATACGTGGACGCTGGCGGATTCCCGTTTCCCGGCGTTTTAATGTAAACGGACAGTGCATCCGCGAAGAAAACGAGACAGATATGGTCTAATGTAAACGTAGCCTTAAAATGTTTTTATTAATGCCAAATAAAATATCCAGCACAAATTATATATGATAGACATAAATTAATAATTTATAAATTTTATTTCAAACATGTTTTTAGTTAGCGGGACTGCAGCTTATCACGGCTCCCGCCTGCGCCGCATATGTGCACTCCCGCTCCCGTGCGCATATGTGCACTTCCGGTCCCGCCCGCGCCCGCAATGAGCTTTCAAAATTTGTCCCGCGCCGCACTGCTTTGCGGCGGGTCCCGCGAGACTCCCGCGGGAGTGCAGGGCTCTAGCTCGAACCCGGACCTTCTTGCTGTGAGGCGACAGCGCTAACCACTACACCACCATGCCGCCCCATTCAGATAAACTGTTAAAGCTAATCAGTAGGCCTATTTCAACTATCAGTGTTTCATTAAAGTTAAACAAAAGCAACCTGTTAGTTGAGTGCTAAGTTTCTCAGGATTGCTAGCTAGCACAACTTTCTCTGCATTTAGCCTCATACACAATCACAAACATAAAGTTACATTAATACATGCAGCTGAACTTAGCTATGTTATAAACTCACAGATTGTCCCGCATCAGTCGAACACAGCGAGTAACAGGAAGTGCATGATCCCCTGGTCTTTCACCATCTGCCCAAATGACTATGACTAAACTGAACGAAGTCACTTGACTGAAATGATACCTAACTTCGCCATTAGGTGGCAGTATCTTACAATATAACAGGCACTAATAAGTACAAACCCAGGGACAGAATACTCCCCGCCTGACATCTTAAGGATGTCACCCCAACAAAACCTTTATAAAACATTTGAAAAGGATATAAAATGAGTTCACAGTCTCTTAAGCAGTGTCCTTAGACACCAGAAGGATGACTTCATTTATAGGGCGTAAGAAGAGTCTCTGTTCACCCTTCCGTATGACTTTGACCTCTATTTTTCTGACTCTGCCATCCTCACTGGGAAAAGTTTTGTTGACGAGTCCAATGGGCCAGTCATTCCTCTTCTCCTGACCATCTTTCAGCAGGACCACGTCTCCTTCTTGTAGATTGGGCCTTAGTATTCGCCATTTCCGCCGACCTTGGAGCTCACTGATGTATTCCTTTCGCCATCGTGCCCAGAAGACCTCAGCCAAGTACTGCACGCGCCGCCACTGCCCTCTGAAGCGATCACAGCTTTCAAACTGGCCTGGTGGCATGCCTTACTTCTGTGTGAACAGCATGGCAGGAGTGAGAATTACAGGGTGCTCTGGATCAGTGGAAACTGTTGTAAGTGGTCGCGCATTCACTATTGCTGTTACTTCAGCCATAAATGTCACTAACACCTCGTGAATGAGCTTTGCATGCCCATGTTGCAGTAACATTGCATCCAGGATTCAGCGAGCAACTCCTATCATGCATTCCCAGGATCCAGCCATATGTGACGCATGAGGAGGATTAAATTGCCACTGGCAACCATTGTCCTCAAGGTAAGTGTCAATGTTTTTGTTGTGGCATCCCTTTTTGTCAATCTGCAGGTCTTTGCAGGCACTCACAAAGTTGGTCCCACAATCAGATCTGAGCAGTTTCGCAGCACCCCTGATCGCGAAAAACTGGCGCAGAGCATTGATGAATGACGATGTGTCCATTGATTCTATGATTTCAATATGTATGGCACATATACTCATACACGCGAAGATGACCACCCATCTCTTGGTCTCCGTGTGTCCTCCCCTTGTCTTCCTTGCAGTGACGGGCCATGGACCGAACATGTCCAGACCCACATATGTGAATGGAGGGTCTGAACATAGTCTGTCCTTAGGCAGGTCAGCCATGAGCTGCTCTTCTTGTCTGCCTCTAAGCCTGCGGCATGTGACGCAATTGAAGTTTGTGCTGCTCACAGCTCTCTTTCCTCCTACAATCCAAAATCCAGCAGTTCTAACCGCCCCTTCAGTGAAATGTCTGCCTTGGTGGTACACTTTTTCATGGAAGTGCCTGACTATTAGCTCAGTCACATGATGTCTTCTTGGAATAAGAAGAGGATGTGTTTCATCCAAAGACAGCTGTGCTCTTGTTAACCGACCTCCCACTCATAGAAGTCCACTAGTGTCCAAAAATGGGCACAGCTTGCTCAGCGGGCTTGATTTTTTCACAGGCTCATGCCATTCTAAATGCTCAAAGTCATCAGCGAATATTTCTCGCTGAATAGTGTGAATGACTATGACTTTGGCCTGATGAAGCTGTTCTTCACCAAGGTTCAAGATGCATTTATGCCAGCCATGACAGACATTCTCTCGTCTGTCTTTGAAGCACTCTGCAATGTGCTTCAGTCTAGCAATGGCTTTAAGTAAAATGTTCCAACTAGAAAATCTTTCAAATCTAGCACTTCCTAGTTTACCTTCTGACAGAGTGGTGGTACAGGTCACGACCTCTGGC
Source organism: Neoarius graeffei (assembly GCF_027579695.1). Classification (NCBI taxonomy): domain Eukaryota; kingdom Metazoa; phylum Chordata; class Actinopteri; order Siluriformes; family Ariidae; genus Neoarius; species Neoarius graeffei. Next base: position 39,199,216 of record NC_083591.1, on the reverse strand, counting down.
CATAGTTCTGGATCCACGTCAGGTTCAACAAGGCTGAAGGGCTCCCCCTGTGTTTGACTTTGCCTCGAGTCTGTGAGGAAAGCAGGTCCACTCAGCCATGTGTAGAGAGAGAGCTGTTCAGCGGGCAATGCTCTTGTGGCATGATCAGCAGGATTCAGATGGGTGGGTACAAAATGCCACTGGTGCACCTGTGTGGATCGCCTGATGCGTTCTACTCGGTTATGGACATAGACATAGAAACGTCTCTTCTCATTAAAGATGTAGCCTAGTACAACTTTTGAGTCTGTAAAAAAGTTCACTTCATCTGCATCAATGTTTAGCTCTTCTTGAACTAACTGCTACTTCCACAGCCAGCACTGCAGCGCAGAGCTCCAGTCTTGGGATGGTGATGTCTGGTTTTGGAACAAGTCTCACTCTACCGAAGAGGAAGCCCACTTCACTGTGACCATCAATGTTGGTAAGCTTCAAGTAGGCAACAGCACCTTTATGGATGCATCACAGAAAAGCATTACCTCTTTCCTCTGTGCTGCAGATGAGGGGATTGAGGTGTACATCCTTGGGATGCTCAGCTGCTTTAAGTGCTTTAGAGAATCTTTCCATCTTTCCCACATATCCTGCTTTTCTCTTGGCAGCTGGTCGTCCCAGTCACAGACATCAGAAGAGATATCTCTCAGAATGGCATGACCTTCAATGCTGACAGGCACCGCAAAGCCGAGGGGGTCAAATAGGCTGTTGATGACCAATAGCAGTCCATGCTTTGTAAATGGCTTCTCACTAGTGGTTACCTGAAACATGAACAGGTCTGTGGACAGGTCCCATCCTAATCCTAGGGTACGCTGCATAGATGGTGTGCTTTGTCCAAGATCCAGGCCCTGCAGCCCGGTGGCCAGATCTCCATCTGGAAAGGCGCTTGTGACAGTCGGACTATTGGATGAAATCTTGTGCAGGCGTATATTTGATTGTGCCAGCATTTTCTGAGTTCTGCGCAGCACATCAATAGCCTCAGTCTGTGAAGAGAAGGATTTCAATCCATCATCCACATAAAAGTGGCGTTCAATGAAAATCCTTGCATCATTTCCATATTCTTCCTCACCTTCAATGGCAGTCCTTTTTAGCCCATAGATGGCTACTGATGGTGATGGGCAATTTCCAAATACATGGACCCTCATTCGAAACTCTGCAATGTCTCCATCCAGGTCATGGTTCTGAAACCACAAGAACCAAAGGTAATCCTGATGTTCCTCTTTGACAATGAAGTTGTGGAACATTTGCTCCACGTCTGCCATCACTGCATAAGGTTCAAGTCTGAATCGCATGAGCACACCAACCAGGGTGTTGTTGAGGTCTGGGCCCTTGAGCAGCACATCATTAAGGGATATGTTGTTGCACTGAGTGCTGGAGTCAAACACTATCCTGATTTTTCCCAGCTTTTGTGGATGGTAAATGCTAAAGCTCGGGAGATACCAGCATTCCTGACCAGCGTCAATGGGAAGAGCGTGTTCTGCATGGTCCTTGTTAAACATCTTCTCCATAAATTCCACATAATGATCTTTCATATCTGTGTTCTTTGCTTGACCTCTGTTGTTAGGCAGATGCTGTCGAGTGGAACAAAAGGGGAGTGGAGCCACCCAATTATTGGCCTCATCTTTGTGGAATTCTCTGTTCATGATATCCAGAAACCTCAGGTTTTCTTCAGAAAGTGCCAGCTTATCATCATCTACTGTTTGCTTGAAGATGAGTTTGCCTACATTCTCTTTAGTCTGCGTCTTTTGTGAACCTCTCCCTGACATGAATCCTGCTCTCACAGGGGGTGAGAAAACTGGCCCGCCCATTTTCAAGTATACTTGTCTTGAAAGAGCTCACAGTGGGTTTATGAGCTCCCGTGAGACAAACATCCCCTATGATCACCCACCCCAGATCGAGGCATTGAGCGTAAGATGTGTCATGTGGGCCGTTCACTTGACTGCGTACCTTGTGTGCTCGAATGATATCCCTGCCTAGGAGGAGAAGGATCTTTGCAGAGGGATCCAGTGGGGGTATCAGAGATGCAACAGACTTCAGATGAGGGTGATGTGGGTGCAGTCAGTTAATTATTGATATTAAGTGATCAATCTCATTAAATCAGTCTCATTAAATTTGAAGGTTAATAATTAAAATGAATCAATCCCATTGAATCGTTTAATTTGACTCGTTTGAATTGAATCATACCATAGAATCAGTCTCATTTGAAGTGTTTCATTCAGTGAATCGTTCAATGAATCATTTAGTGAATCGTTTAGTGAATCATTCAATGAATCGTTTAGTGAATCATACCATTAATCCTGGTGCTTAATAATAAATTATCAAACAGCTAAATTATGGTATATTTCCAAATTATTACAATCACTTACCACATCACATAACTTTTATATGCACCCTTTTGAATTCGAGGGAGATTGGGGACTTCATATATTTATTGTTCACACAAATAAACAGTTTGTTTAATAAATGAATTTATTATACAAAGAAAAATAATAAATCAATATATACAAGCAGTGAGGTAGGTGTGTGTGTGTGTGTGTGTGTGAGAGAGAGAGAGAGAGAGAGAGAGAGAAGGACTTGACCATGTGTTTAGCCTCGTGTAGCTAACTACACGTGGTGGAGGCCTAGCTTGTTGCTAGCTAAAACAAAAGAATGTTATCTAAATAGAACAAAGGATTAGCTCTGTGTTTAGCCTCGTGTAGCTAACTACACGTGGTGGAGGCCTAGATTAGCCTTGTGTTGCTAGTATGTGTTTGTGAAAGGCCCTAAAGTGTGTTTGTTAGGCCTGGTGAGGCCTACTGAGCACGTGTTGCTAAAGACAAAGGGAAGCTATCTAAAGTGTATCAGGCCTGGTCAGGCCTGTTGAGCACGTGTTTTCTCAGTAACAAAAAGATTCCACACTCATAACATTACCAAACTCACTGAAACCTTGATAAGGTCAAGATGTATGATAAGGAAATTAAAGTTAGTCAGAATAAGAGAGAGAGAGAGAGAAGAGAGAAGGAGCATGCCAGCCTATCTATTAAACAATTGAGAGAACATAGAACCAAAATAAATCAACACGCTGCGTGTTCAACAGTGTAACAATAAACCTGGGTTTAAATTCACACTATTTCAATAAAAGCAAATTCCTAAGACTATCCTAATTATGCCCAAATGCCAAAATCTTACTTAATCCTGCCTTTAGCAAGATATGAAGAACTATTCGCCGGTGTAGTTTCAGGCCTCGCCGTGGGAGCCCGTGAGCTGCTCGGGATGGAGGCGTAGAAAACTTTCGGGTCCAGCGGAGCACTTGGGTGGTTCCCGTGGAAAGCAGAGGATTCTTGGTCCGAACCTCAGCGTTCGTGAGGAAAAGTCTCTGATCAGAAAAAGATGCACAGCGCTTTTGAGTTAAAAAGGATTCAATCGCTTCTTAACTTTTAACTGCCTGGGCTGCAGTCGTGACGTCACTTCTAATACAAGTAAACCGGTTGTAACTCAGGTTGAGTTTAAAGATCGCGCGACTCTAGAGTTTACCTTTGCCAAGGGTAAGAAAGAAAATCGCGCTGAGTGATGGATCTTGCAAGAAAGACGTCTTTTTGATGGAGAGCGCCTCTTTATGCGTCTAGATTCATCGGAAGCCAAACGCGAGAGACAACATGGCGGAGCTTCCGCTTGGATTTATGCGTGCGTGGCGGACTGACGTAGGTGATCCTGCCCACGCGTGACGTAGGTCACGCGGAAGTTGCCTGGGAATTGTAGTTCTGACACAAGATGGCAGCATGATACCTACAGTGATGAGCAGCAGCCTCAGGAGTCGGTATCTCTTTCCTATTATCAGGAATCTGGTTACATTCAGTGAGTGTTGGTAATGGCATAGACACTTTCCCATCCATCCCCTCAATGATGAAGCCGTTGACTCTTCTTCCACTGGTGTTCGTTATACCAGAGCATGTCTTCATTGTATATGGCAAAGCTTCACTTTGTATGTTAAACATGTCAAAAAAGGAAGACCTTGCTAGTGATACATTGCTCTGGTCATCTAACATTGCATACATTTTCTTCTTCCTTTCGGGGAACTTGCTTGGATAGACGTAGACCAGGCAAATTTTCGAGCACAACTTTCCTTGTAGCCCCTTTCCACATACCTCTGTGCAGCTGGATGAGGTTTCGATGGAGTTTGAGCTGTCTGGCTCCCCGCCTTGACTCTCTGTAGGTGTGTTTGGATCTTTCACTGACCAGGGCGGTGGGCCGGCATGTAGTGCTGACACGTGACTATTGCTGTTGCACTCTGAACAGTGAATCACCGCTTTACAGTCTTTGACCCTGTGCTCTGTAGATATGCAACATTTGTAGTAGATCGAATGTTCTTTGAGTAAACTTTTTCTCTCATCCAACGTCTTCATTCTAAAGCCCCTACCTTTAGCAAGTGAATGTGGCTTCTTATGAATGGGACATTGTTTATCTGGGTTAAGCGGTGTTGTATTAGCATTTGGATCAGGTGTGTTAATCTCTGTTTTGTTTGCTGTGATGGGTGTTCTAATTTTTGTCTGTTTTACAAGTGTCTTTTCTGCTTTGGGATGTGGTGCGTTGTAGCCTTGTAGTATAAAGCTGGGGTCTGTTTTCATTTCAGCATGACTGTTCACAAACTCAACAAAATAAGAAAAGGGTGGATAAATGGCATTATGTTCTTTCTTGTATCTTGTGCCTTGCTTGATCCATGCCTCTTGGAGATTATTCGGAAGTTTTTCTACTATGGGGTTTATTCCTCTTGATGTATCAAGAAAACTGAGGCCTGGAAGATAACCCTCATTCTTTGCTGCTTATAGCTCAAGAAGGTCAGCAAGCTCTTGTAGTAGGTGGTTGTCTTTGTAGAAGATCCTGGGGAAACTCTCCAGATGTTTGAACAGGGATGCTGCAATGGCTTCGGATGAGCCGTAATTCTTGTCCAGCCGTTGCCATAGATGTCTGAGGCCTGTCTCTGGATTGTTCACGTGGACAGCTCTGATCCTCAGGGCATGTTGAAGCGACTCTCCGTCAAACCACTTTGTAAGTAGATTGAGCTCCTCACTGTCTTTCAGGTTTCATACATGTCAACCTTTGCTCAATCAAACCTGTATAACCAACCTCCAAAATCTGTATTTCCCTTATAAAATCCGTATAAGATGCAAATTAAAATAATTTACCTAAAATTTGAATGATAATTAACAATGATATATCCAAGTTACTTTTTATTCAATATTAATAACAATAAACCTTCAGAATGAATACAAAGCTCCAATGTTCGACAAAAACACAAAGTGTTACTCTAATGTTCTGAATTGTACTCCATGACAGCTTTTTTAGCAGTCTGCACAATACCTCACGAGGCTGCATGTCACAGCAAGTGTCTGTGTTGATCTTGCCGGAGTGCCCATTCAGAATCTTTTCAGTCGCTATTGAAAGTCGCTCAGGTGGAAATACGTGTTTCAAACAAAATGTTACTTCCCAGTTAGCGGGATTCTTGCACTGCGGTGTGCGCGTGATCAAAAGTGGAACGAAGTCTCGCTACCACAAGATAATGTGCGATTTCATAAGACTCTTTACTGGCTGTTTGTGCTTTCTGTGGTGTACAGTACATTTGTAAATGTTATGCACTCTTATCATCGTGGGAATTGATTATAGCTCTAAATAAATATTGAAGTTTTTTTAAAGAATCCGTATAACTTTATTTGTACGCCCGTATACTACGTTTATTGAATCAAATCCGTATAAAATACGGACATTCCGTATAGGTTGACATGTATGAGGTTTAGTCCTTCAATGCCATTGCAAAACATAGACTTCCAGGATATATATGTCTCTGGTTTGTTATCAAAGACCTTGAACCCTGAAGTCAGAAGATCACGGCGCGCCAGGTAGGTGGCAAGATCTGAGATTTCTGTTGTTCTGGACATTGATCTACTTTGTGAAAGTGTGTTGTCTATTCTGGTATCTAGGTTGAAGACAGGTGAGGCTTGATAAGTCTGCCATCCAGCTGGTGTCGCTGTAGCCCACCCAGGTGTATATTGGGTAGCTAGTTGTGGCACACTGTGATACAGTTTGCGTGTTTCATTGTACTCAGGCTCAGGCTGAGATTCTCCCTGAGGCCTTTCTTCCCTCTTAATTTCAGGCTCATTATTAAAGTGAGTTTTGATATATTCTTCAATGTGTTTGACTGGCTCAGGCATTGTTACTGGGATAGCTGGAAGTGGTCAACTCGTCATCAGGGCCTTCAGCTGCTGCCTTGAGGACTCTTGCTGCAGCGAGGGCTGCTTCAGCCTCACCCTTCTGCTTAAGAGCATTCAGCCTTGCTTCAATCCGTGCCTTCTCGACCTTGATATCGATTTGGCGTTTGGCAAACTCGGCTTTGGTGCGGGCAGCTTCAGCTACAGCCCGTGCTTGAGCTGCAGCCAGGCTTGCACTTGACTTGCTTGACCAACGTGAGCTCGACGTTTTAGCTGATCCATACTCTGACCTAACTTCCAATTGGGAGACGGGAGAGGCACCATCTACACTGGACATCTTAACTGGTTGGAGATGTAGCTCTTGGTGATGAACTTGATGTGTTGACTAATCTTTTCACTCTTCTGCCCTCAGCTATGTGACCCTACACAGCCTAGACAGTGAGCTAAACAAAATGGTCCAGGAGTCTGAAGGAGCTTTCAGGAGGTTTACTTGAGCCATAAATTTTGTGAAACTGAAAAAAACAACAAAATAAAGATATGTTTCAGTCTACAGTGCTTTCATTCTTTACCCATTCAAATAAACTGTTAAAGCTAATCAGTAGGCCTATTTCAACTATCAGTGTTTCATTAAAGTTAAACAAAAGCAACCTGTTAGTTCAGTGCTAAGTTTCTCAGGATTGCTAGCTAGCACAACTTTCTCTGCATTTAGCCTCATACACAATCACAAACATAAAGTTATATTAATACATGCAGCTGAACTTAGCTATGTTATAAACTCACAGATTGTCCCGCATCAGTCGAACACAGTGAGTAACAGGAAGCACATGATCCCCCGGTCTTTCACCATCTGCCCAAATGACTATGACTAAACTGAACTTGACTGAAACGATACCTAACATGTCTAAGTGACTAAAAGTCACTTGACTGAAATGATACCTAACATCGCCATTAGGTGGCAGTATCTTACAATATAACAGGCACTAATACGTAAGTACAAACCCAGGGACAGAATAAGTATGAACTACTATTAGTTAATTTTGCTCTGTTTTGTGTTTAGAGCAGGGCTTTGAACCAGAATTTTTTTCCTATTGGTTCGTTCCGAACAGAAACGGAATTTTAACGTTTCCGGTTTTGGGTCCCACCATTAAATAGACGTTCCCGAACCGGTTAGAACAAAAAAATTTCGTTCCCGGAATGGTTAATTACGTTCCCTGTCAGCTGTTTAACAAATGGCTATAAAATTATGTCTCTGTCTCATCCAGCTTAAGCCAAATGTAGGCTAATTCTATTACAACCTTCATTAAATAAGACAAGAAATAATTCAAAACAATTATTATTTCAAATGTTGGCGATTTGGATTCTCAGTATGTCTTCCCATCTACACAAACAGAAAAAGTGCCAAAAATGAAAGATAATTCGTTTAGTGTGTTACCAAAGGCTAGTCAGGCCCTATGCATTGATAGGCTAACAGAGGTTAACGTCATTTAATGTTCGTGAGCCTCTCATTAACATGGACAAATATATTGATATCGTGTTTGAAATTGACGTTTTCGAATAACGATAGACTGCAATATTTACCTCTTATTTAAGATGTGGAGACGTGATAGTAGTCCACCCTCCCGCTCTCTCCATTCAGTCAGCGAATGTCACACAGGAAGTGAACCCCAGCGGGTCATAGAAACTTGCACAGGAGAAGAATGACTTTTTTATTTGTAGGCTACGGAAACTTTGAGGAACGAAATAAAAACCGGTATTAACCGGTTACCATTATTTTTAATAAGCGTTTCTGTTCCGGAACATAAAAAATAATAAAGTTTCTGGTTTCGTTTCTGTTCCATATGAAATAGAAAAAGTTCCCGGTTTTCGTTTCCGTTCCTTGAACCGGTTCAAAGCCCTGGTTTAGAGAGTAAAATTTGGAGTTGGAGTGGGAGCAAAATGACAGAGTAATTGTGTAACAGAGTAGGTTGTAGCTCTAAACTGAGTAAAATAGTACAAGAATTAATTTCAAGACATACTGAATAGAGTCAAATAGCAAAATAAAGTAAAATACCAGATAAATGAAACTGTTTATAAAAAGCAGTTTTAGAACTGTGTTGGAATGTGTGAAAAACATTTCTTTACTTATTGTGACTTGACCTGATGGGATTAAGTGTTAATCTGATGGGATTGAGTTGGCAGTGGGAGGGCATTTCACTCTCCTCATTGAATGGAATGGAAATATTTACCCTTCTCATTGAATACCCCTCCCACTGCCAGCCCTTTATCCCAAAACAATAGGAAATTTTTTTGATGGCCAGTTAATTGTCCAAACCAATGGAGCAGATTTAAGTTTTTGTGCTTGATCCACTCCTAAGACTGAACAAAATCACCTCAAGTGATCAAAATGGTTCGTCACAATGCATAGGGTCATGTTTTTTTTCACACATTCCAACACAGTTCTAAAACTGCTTTTCACAAAATCTTCATTTATCTGTTATTTTTTAAAAGTACAATCATGGTATACATACTGCATGGATGTTATTGTCACTGAGCTTGTGCTGAATACAAAAAAAAGTCAGATGACTTTGAAAATACTGCTGAGACTTGTTGAAACTGACAACAAAACCAGAGCATGCCAAAATCATTAGAGTGCCAGAAAATACTCTCAGATCCCAGAGGGTTAATGTAAGCAAAAGTACTTCTCCATTTTCACAGACCTGTAGATTTGTGACAGTACACACTTGCCAGTGACGAAGAGGAAGTGGGCTGAAAGGTGTTAGCATTTTTCCATATAATGCGTGCATTTTTGCATATACGTAAAGCTAGTGCTACAAACCGCAAAACCTTAAACCACACAACCATATCTCAAAGATTCTGAGAATGTTTTTTTTTCTTTTTACATGGCAAGTTACCCATGTCTGTCACTCATAAGCATGCACTGACATGACATTTCCATTTTGATCCTGTGCAGTGTTTCAAAACTGTTCTGATGTTGTGAGCTGCGAGAAAAGGAGAGTCACCAGTGCATAATGGTAAGTCAACATTTTTAAAAAATTCAATAAACATGCTATAGAAAGAAAAACGATTATGAAAATTATTGAATCACAGGTTCTTTTTTATTTCAGTTGCTATTTTTAATACAAAAAAAGGAAGATATTTTCATGAGCAAAGCCTGAGTTCATCCAGGAAGTCATGTGCAAGATATAAAATTGTAACAGTGTTCTCGATAGTATCAGACTGATATGATGATACTACAACACCAAACCAGATAAAGATGAGACTGTTGACACTGAAATTAAAACTGAAAACAATAATTTGTAAATAATCTTTGACCTGTATTGCACTCAAACAATACAACAGCATATTATTTGATGTTCTACCTCATGATTTTTTTTTTTTTTGCTTCTTCAAAATAAATACATTTCCATTCTGATTTTTACAACACATTTCAAAAATAAGTTGGGATGGTAAACCACTTTGTAACGTTGCCATTCCTTCTCACAACACTTAATGATGTTTAGGGACTGAAGACACAAAGTGATGAAGCGTTTCAGGTGTTATTCAGTCCCATCCTTCCTGCAAACAGGTCTTAAAAGTGTGCAACAGGGTCATCTTCGTCATGTTTTTCATTTCAAAATTTGCCACACATTCTCTATAAGAGACAGAAGGGACAGGTACTCTCTTCTTCCACAGCCATGCCTTTGTAATGTGTGCAGAATGTGGTTTTGCTTTGTCTTGTTGAAATATCTCTGGAAAAAATGTCGTCTTACTCAAAAATCTCAATGTACTTTTCTGCATTTATGCAGTCACCACAGAAGTGAAAGTTACCTTTGCCAAGGGCACTGACACAACCCCATACCATGACAGACCCTGGCTTTTGGACTTCTTGTTGGTAACAGTCTGGATGGTCCTTTTTCATTTCTGATTCCGGAGTACACAGTGTCCATTTCTTACAAAAAAGACCTGGAACACTGATTCATGAGACCACAATACACATTTCCATTGTATGATGGTCCATCCCAGAAGCCTCCGAGACCAGAGAAGCTGACGCCGCTTCTGTACACAGTTAATATAAAACTTATTACTTTTTATTATATAAAACTTTTTGCACAGTAAAGTTTTAACTGGCGTTTGTGGATGTAACTCTGTATTGTACGGTAGTGCTTGACAAAGATTTGTCAAAGTAATCCCCAGAGGTGGACAAAGTACCCAACTTCATTACTTAAGTCAAAGTACAGATCCCCCTGGTCAAATGTTACTCGGATACAAGTGAAAGTTGTCCAGTCATTTTTTTACTTAAGTTAAAGTGCTGAAGTACTTGCTTTTAAAAATACTTAAGTATTAAAAGTACATTTTCTGTCAACGTATTGCTATATTATTGTCACAACGCTTACAAAACCAAATGCCGTTACCAACAACAGAAATGTGAATTCACAAAATGAATGCATGCTGTGCCATCATGGTGGTTTAACATTAAGCTTGCTAGTCAGTGAAACTCAACCTGACACGCTAGCAAACTCATTTCAAACTCGAAATCGTATTGGCTAGCTAATGTAACTAGAAAAGAAAGATTTCTACATTCTGTTTATTTGGTAAGCTTATGCTAAAACATATTTCTGAAAGGACTTCAGATAAGTTAACATTATTCATGTTAGCATACCTCTGTTTTTACATGCTAACTAACAGTGTCCAAGTTAACTAGCTATGTGTAAACATTAGCCGTGGACAAGGCCATGGCAACTTGGCGGCCAAATCCATAGAAAGTCATTTGACTAACCAGACTGCATAGCTATTGCAACATTACTGCTAGCTCTAAAAGCACAGACAACTTCGTTGCAAGCTTTCTCTTGGAATAAAACGTTTACATACCTCAATTAAAAAGTCATTTTTAATTAATGATCTTATTTGCAAACACATTCTTGATTTTTTGCTTCTAACTGAAACATAGCTGAATCAAGCAAAGAGTGCTACCACCCTTATTGAAGCAGCTCCCCCAAATTTTAATTTTATGAGTGCTAGTACCTGACATGGGAAAGGTGGAGGGATTGCAAATATATTCAAAGCCTCTTCTCAATGTAAACAGTCCTCACTTGGTGATTTTACATCCTTTGAACACTTATGTGCACTTGTTACATGCTCTCCTAACATATCGTTATTAACTATTTACAGGCCTCCGAGACATTCAGCCAAAGTTTTTCTGGAAGAGTTTGGTGAACTGTTGTCAGTCATTTGCTTAGAGTTTGACTGTCTTATTATATCTGGGGATTTTAACTTGCATGTAGATAATCCTGAAAACACTTATGCCACTTGCACTTATTGACAACTTCAACCTAGTACAACATGTACAGGGGCCGACCCATTCTCGTGGTCATACCCTTGACCTCGTTATCGCAAAGGGTCTTACTGTTTCTACTACTGTTGTTGACCTGGCCTTATCTGATCATTTCTGTGTTTTCTCTGATGTTTCTATGTCCCTTCACATTCAGAACAGCTCTATGACTATGGGTAGGAGAGTCATAAATGACAACACGTGTTCTCTTTGAGCAAGCTCTCTCACGGATCTCAACTAAAATGTCAGACTCTGTAGATGACTTACTGGAAATTTTTAATTTAAATATGACCCAAATTATGGATGATATTGCTCCATTCAAAATCAAAAGAGTCAATGACAAGCAGAAAGCACCATGAAAGCAATACCCAGCTGTTAAATTGCTAAAGCGAGAATGTAGGAAGACTGAAAGAAAATGGCGCAAATCTAAACTTCACATCCATTATCAAATCCATAAAGAGATGCTTTGTAAATATAATTATGAAATTGGTAAAGCAAGACAGTCTTTCTTCTTCAACATTATCAACAGGAATATGAACAATGCCCGTGTGCTATTTTCAACAGTAGAGAAGCTAACTACCCTTACGAAAATTAACCATGGTTTTACTATGAAAACTAACCATGGTTTTACCATGGTTTATAGTTATTCATGGTTTTTTGGGTAACCATGAAAACCATGGTTCATGACTATGGTTTAACTATGATTTAACCATGGTTTCACTATGGTATAATCTTTGCCATAAACCATGTTTTTTTTTTTCAACCAAACCATGCTTTTTAAACCATGGTTTTCTTATTCAAGTTTCAAAAGTAGGCTACAATAATTCACACAGCAAACAATAATAAATAGCCTAATTGTATCCACAAACGTAAAAAACCCACTTAAATGATTTCATGCTTCCATCTGCCTAAAATAAAAACAGAAGAATCAATCTGTATATAATTAAAGTTTTTATTTTCCACTAATAAATCAATGTCTGAAGGATCAGGGTCCATCGGATCCAGCTTCAGCCCTAGGTGTGTGAGAGAGGAACAGAGAAAGAGATATAATACAGATTAATGATTTATGTATGTATGTATTTATTTAGCTAGCAAAAGATATAACACAATGTTTGCCATAGGCTACTAATGTATATGGATTTCTATTTTACAGCAGTGTCAGTGGGTCAAAAGAAATGCTAGCCTAAAAGGAGAATTCCAGCCAATTTCAACATGCAGTTGTATTGCAGCATTTTTTTTTTTGTTAAGCCCTATCCTGGCCATTCTCATGGGGCATGGATTGTTTACTTTTAAAAATTTGCCAGAATTCTCCTTTAATTATACAATGAGCTACACAGGCTGACTATGGATTAAGACTGTGGTGACCTTCCTGATGCCTGTGTGTGTGTGTGTGTGTGTGTGTGTGTGTGTGTGTGTGTGTGTGTGTGTGTGTGTGTGTGTTCACTGTTGAGTACACTTACTGTGTTTTCTTGAACAGCTTGCTGACATTGTTTAACTTATTCCTGACAGCTCCCCTCAGGATGGATAGTTCCACATTGGGAAATTTCTGCAGAGTGCATTCTGCAAAGTAATGTGAAAAACATAATCCCATATGTGATTAAACAGTAAAAGACATGGCAACATTCTAAAGGTCAGTTTCTTTTGTGATAATGGTGCGGTACAACATAAACATAATGGCAGTAGTAGTGGTGTTAATTTGCAAAAATGGCATATACTGTATATCTTAATACGTGCAGCAGATTAGACACACAAAATGGCTAAACTTATCAAAAATAGCTTTGACCGCGGTGGCCTACAGTGGTGGTTTTATTTCGTCTTTGGCACTGCCCTTTTGTCCAGTCAGGGACGAGGTGGCCATCTCTCTTTTTGAAAATACAACTCCTAGCAGGTCGCACACCAGCTTGGTCGGGAGTTGGTGGTTGCATCTTTGCAATTAAATTTTTCTGACCCTGAGGGTTCCTCCAATGACAACCTTGAAATTCAGAAGAAAAATCACAAACTTGTTATATAGGCTATATGAAGCCTCCTCACCCCCATCAGTTAACATTGGCTGACAATTCTGAACTTAACTTCATGATCTACTATAAATTTACTGATAACATTTGGACATTTTAACAACAGGCTTGTTTGACTTGACAGCAGGCTATTTGATTTGAGGGATGGCTGGCTCAAGGCTATTGCTTGGGAGGTAAATGGATGCTCTTACAAAATTCACTTACATCATCATTTGCCTGTTCTTGGTTGACTGGTTGGCTGGTGATGGCTGGTTGGGAGCTGGTGATGGCTGGCCAAGACCTCAGGCAGCATATTTCTCAGATCTAAGAAATCACAGAATTGTATCACAGAAATCACTATTACCATCTACATTTTCAAATATTTTAGTCCGCTTTAGATTTCGGATGTGTCTAAACTAAGTTATTACACTATTTGAAGAAAGAGAGAGTAAAAGCTTCAAAATCTGGCCAATAAATTTATCAAGTCCAAACTTACCATTAAATGTATCCAGCTGCAGGCTTAACCGCTGCCTATCTTCCTCCAGTTCTCTGACATGCTGTTCGAGGCGTTTACATTTTGAACAGTCCTTTCCCTTAAAAATAATAAAGAACAGGCACAATCACAGATACAAAATCACAGATATAAAATCACTGAACTTGATTTTATACAGTCTATGGACGTGATGTGACCCTAGCGATTACTGATCGGCTGTCTCAGTGTCACCTATGAAAAAAACACTCATGCTTTCAAAAAGAAAAGAAAATAACACTCACTTTCAAAGCTGCTTCATAGTAATGAGGACCTTGACAGAAATGTAGTGGAGTGAAAAGTATGATATTTGTCTTTCAAATGTAGTGAAGTTAAAGTCATAAGTTTCCAAAAAAAGGTATATTCAAGTAAAGTACAGATACTCAAAAAGTGTACTTACAATGGTGCTTGAAAGTTTGTGAACCCTTTAGAATTTTCTATATTTCTGCATAAATATGACCTCAAACATCAGATTTTCACACAAGTCCTAAAAGTAGATAAAGAGAACCCAGTTAAACAAATGAGACAAAAATATTATTCTTGGTCATTTATTTACTGAGGAAAATGATCCAATATTACCCATCTGTGAGTGGCAAAAGTACATGTGAACCTTTGCTTTCAGTATCTGGTGTGACACCCTTGTGCAGCAAAAACTGCGACTAAATGTTTCCGGTAACTGTTGATCAGTCCTGCACACCGGCTTGGAGGAATTTTAGCCCATTCCTCCATACAGAACAACTTCAACTCTGGAATGTTGGTAGGTTTCCTCACATGAACTGCTCGCTTCAGGTCCTTCCACAACAGTTTGATTGGATTAAGGTCAGGACTTTGACTTGGCCATTCCAAAACATTAACTTTATTCTTCTTTAACCATTCTTTGGTAGAACAACTTGTGTGCTCAGGGTCTTTGTCTTGCTGCATGACCCACCTTCTCTTGAGATTCAGTTCATGGACAGATGTCCTGACATTTTCCTTTAGAATTCACTGGTATAATTCAGAATTCATTGTTCCATCAATGCTGGCAAGCCGTCCTGGCCCAGATGCAGCAAAACAGGCCCAAACCATGATACTACCACCCCCATGTTTCACAGATGGGATAAGGTTCTTATGCTGGAATGCAGTGTTTTCCTTTCTCCAAACATAACATTTCTCATTTAAACCAAAACGTTCTATTTTGGTCTTATCCATCCACAAAACGTTTTTCCAATAGCCTTCTGGCTTGTTCACGTGATCTTTAGCAAACTGCAGACGAGCAGCAATGTTCTTTTTGGAGAGCAGTGGCTTTCTCCTTGCAACCCTGCCATGCACACCATTGTTGTTCAGTGTTCTCCTGATGGTGGACTCATGAACATTAGCCAAATGTGAGAGAGGCCTTCAGTTGCTTAGAAGTTACCCTGGGGTCCTTTGTGACCTCACCGCTTATTACACGCCTTGCTCTTGGAGTGATCTTGGTTGGTCGACCGCTCCTGGGGAGGGTAACAATGGTCTTGAATTTCCTCCATTTGTACACAATCTGTCTGACTGTGGATTGGTGGAGTCCAAACCCTTTAGAGATGGTTTTGCAACCTTTTCCAGCCTGATGAGCATCAACAATGCTTTTTCTGAGGTCCTCAGAAATCTCCTTTTTTCGTGCCATGATACACTTCCACAAACATGTGTTGTGAAGATCAGACTTTGACAGATCCCTGTTCTTTAAATAAAACAGGGTGCCCACTCACACCTGATTGCCATCCCTTTGACTGAAAACACCTGACTGTAATTTCACCTTCAAATCAACTGTTAATCCTAGAGGTTCACATACTTTTGCCACTCACAGATATGTAATATCGGATCATTTTCCTCAATAAATAAATGACGAAGTATAATATTTTTGTCTCATTTGCTTAACTGGGTTCTCTTTATCTACTTTTCAGACTTGTGTGAAAATCTGATGATGTTTTAGGTCATATTTTTGCGGAAATATAGAAAATCCTAAAGGGTTCACAAACTTTCAAGCACCACTGTAAGTACGGTACTCAAGTAAATGTACTTCATTACTGTCCACGTCTGGTAATCCCGAGCCCATGTGGTTATATCGGCTACAGATGAATGACGGTTCTTGATGCAGTGCCGTCTGATGGATTAGCGATCACTTGTGTTCAGCTTAGGCTTGTACTCTTGCGTTTTACACACCAAATTTCTTCCAGATTCCTTGAATCGTTTAATGATATTATGCACAGTAGAGGGTGAAATATCCAAATCACTTTGTGTATTTTTTTGAGGAACATTATTTTTAAACATTTCAATAATTTTCTCATGCATTTGTTAATAAAATCAAGATCCTCCGCCCATCTTTGTTCCTTAAAGGCTTGGCCTTTCCTGGATACTGCTTTTGTATGAAATCATGATTACAAATCACCTGTTGACATCACCTATTTCAAATCACATCATTATTTAATTGTTTTACCTCATTACTGCAGAACAGGAAATATCTCGTGTTCATACTGTCTACAATTAAATGCAAGTTAAAGTATATTTAGAAATTTCTGCTTTCTTTTTTTAAATTTGCATTTTCCATACCATACCATACCATACCATACCATACCATACCATACCATACCATACGTGGGGTTGTGAATCTGTCACACAGTCATTTAGTGTGATTATTGTAAGCCAAGAATGATCCAAGATCTAGAAATTTTTGTTGTGGAGAATTTTGACTGATTTTCTACATGACATACTGTTGTCTAATAAGCCTGAACAATTTGTTTCATCATGTGTGACAAGATTGTGCAATGCTTCTGCCATACTCAATCAAATCATTAGTGAGTGTGTTAACAGTGGCAGTCTGGGGGGAACATGTTTATAATGAGTGTTTATTTCTAATTCCTCCACCTGCAATGAGTGCAGCAGTTTAAAACTAAAGTGTTTAAGCAGGCAATAATCATAAAAAGGATTATATGAGTGGTATAATACTACACATCAGTTCATACTGGCACACATTTACCGTACTCCCACCACAGAAGTAGTTGCACCAATTTCTGATTCATTATATGTGAACTGCAATGGGCTACAATAATTTCAGTACATGCTCATTTTACTCCCATTCTATGCTACTGTACAGTTTAGGATTTGTTTGCAACAAGCAATATTCAACTCCTGAAGTATCAATCATTAACTAATGAACTATGTAAACATATGAAAGCAGATAAAGCGCTAAACTTCAATTTAAATATAGGTTACATGTGACAGAGGCAAGAATGATTAGATTTACATAAACCCCAGATTACAACCCCAAATGAGAAAAAGTTGGGACAGTATGGTAAATACAAATATAAAAAAGAAAGCTGTGACTTCTAAATTTACGACGGTACTTCAAAAAGTTCTCAGCCTCACCCAGAAAACGTCACAGGAGAAAGATTATTCTTGTATTATTTTTTAACATAGTCTCCTTTAACTTCAATGCACTTGGTCCACCGATGTTCAAGCTTTGCTAGCCTTTCAGGGAAGGTTATATCTTGAGCCTCCAGATCTTCCTCAACAGGGTGGCATGGTGGTGTAGTGGTTAGCACTGTTGCCTCACAGCAAGAAGGTTCTAGGTTCAAGCCCAGTAGCCGACAGGGGCCTTTCTGTCTGGAGTTTGCATGTTCTCCCCATGTCTGCGTGGATTTCCTACGGGTGCTCCAGTTTCTCCCACAGTCCATAGACATGCAGGTTAGGCTAATTGGTGGCTCTAAATTGACTGAGTGTGAATGGTTGTTTGTCTCTATGTATCAGTCCTGCGATGATCTGGTGACTAGTCCAGGGTGTACCCTACCTCTTGCCCATAGTCAGTTGGGATAGGCTCCAGCTTGCCTGTGACCCTGCCTGGGATAAGTGGTTACGGATAATGGATGGACCCTCCTCAACAGCATGGATTACTTCATTACCACTCTGAAAATGGTGACCACACAAGTGGGATTTCAGTTTGGGGAACAGATAGAAGTCAGACGGTGCCAGGTCGGGTTAGCGAGGTGCATGGGTCAACAGTTCAAAGCCACATTTGGCTGCTTCTGTCACTGCCACCTGTGCTGTGTGGACTGGCACTTTGTCCTGAAGCAACAGCACGCCATCTCGAAGCTTTCCTCTCCTTTTTTTTTGATTGCTTCTTTTATTTGTTGCAACCCTAATGGATAGTAGTCCCCATTAATGGTTTGATCTTTTTGCAAGAAGTCAATCATGAGCAATTCCTCACTGTCCCAAAACACAGAAGCCATACCTTACCAACAGATGCCAATTGTTTGAACTTTTTGGGAGGCGGAGAACCAGTGTGTTTCCATTGTTTGCTTTGATTCTTTGATTCAGAATCAAAGTGGTGAACCCATGTCTCATCCTGGGTCACAAATCACCTGAGGAATTAGGCTGGCTCAGCCTGAAAATGAGCCAAAAGTGTCTTCAAAATTTCCAGTCTGTTCAACTTTTGTTCTGGTGTCAACATTTGGGACACCTATCTTGCAAACAGTTCTCATCTCCAAGATGAGAGTCAAAACAGCATGAACTGAGCCAGCACTGATGCCCATGGTTTCTGCTATGTGTTGGACAGTCACATGTCTGTCATTCATGACCATGCGGTGAATGGCCTCCAGTGATCGTCCATGGTCACTGATTTTGGGCGTCCAGACCGTGGGCCATCTTCGGTGCTTTCCCTGCCCTGCTTGAAATCAGCAACCCACTTCTTTATGGCTGAATAGCAAGGCGAGTCCTCACCAAGTGTGTTGACCATGTCTTCATGGATTTCCTTGGGGGTTATTCCCTTTTTATACAGATACTTGATTACAGCTCTGGCTTCTTTTTTGTCCATTTTTTGGCTACCCTCTCACCAACTGATTTTCAAAGGGTGTCACCTGCAAAGAAATGACAAAAAACATTTGAGTTTTTGTGGACAGTGATATAAGGCTTTATAGTATACAGTTATGCACCAAAATGGGAATTATGACTCTTGTTTCTGGGTAAGGCTGATAACTTTTTGAAGTACCTTCATACTTTGACTTGCATTTCTGTTAAGTGTGGAGAGATGACTGGACCCAAAAGTGAGACTCAAAACTAGCAGTTCAGCAGGTAAAGACAGGCAGAGCAGGACTGAAGACCAGTTGGCAGAATGGGGTGGCTGACAGACTGGGACCACGAAGGCAGTGGATCATACAAGTAGCCTGAACAATCTGGTGAAGACTGGGTTGCAGAGCTGGGGTACAGTGGTGCTTGAAAGTTTGTGAACCCTTTAGAATTTTCTATATTACTGCATAAATATGACCTAAAACATTATCAGATATTCACACAAGTCCTAAAAGTAGATAAAGAGAACCCAGTTAAACAAATGAGACAAAAATATTATACTTGGTCATTTATTTATTGAGGAAAATGATCCAATATTACATATCTGTGAGTGGCAAAAGTAGGTGAACCTCTAGGATTAGCAGTTAATTTGAAGGTGAAATTAGAGTCAGGTGTTTTCAATCAATGGGATGACAATCAGGTGTGAGTGGGCACCCTGTTTTATTTAAAGAACAGGGATCTATCAAAGTCTGATCTTCACAACACATGTTTGTGGAAGTGTATCATGGCATGAACAAAGGAGATTTCTGAGGACCTCAGAAAAAGCGTTGTTGATGCACATCAGGCTGGAAAAGGTTACAAAACCATCTCTAAAGAGTTTGGACTCCACCAATCCACAGTCAGACAGATTGTGTACAAATGGAGGAAATTCAAGACCATTGTTACCCTCCCCAGGAGTGGTCGACCAACAATGATAAACGAATAAACGAATAAAGTTAATGTTTTGGAATGGCCAAGTCAAAGTCCTGACCTTAATCCAATCGAAATGCTGTGGAAGGACCTGAAGCGAGCAGTTCATGTGAGGAAACCCACCAACATCCCAGAGTTGAAGCTGTTCTGTATGGAGGAACGAGCTAAAATTCCTCCAAGCCGGTGTGCAGGACTGATCAACATTTACTGGAAGCGTTTAGTTGCAGTTATTGCTGCAAAAGGGGGTCACACCAGATACTGAAAGCAAAGGTTCACATACTTTTGACACTCACAGATATGTAATATTGGATCATTTTCCTCAATAAATAAATGACCAAGTATAATATTTTTGTCTCATTTGTCTCTGGGCTCTCTTTATCTACTTTTAGGACTTATGTGAAAATCTGATGTTGTTTTAGGTCATGTTGATACAGAAATATAGAAAATTTTAAAGGGTTCACAAACTTTCAAGCGCCACTGTATATATACTGCTGGGGCTTGATTGCTGGATGGATTGCAGGTGTGCAGACAGATTGGCAGCAGGAGTTGATTGGCCATAGTAGGAGAGCAGGAGAGTCACACCCAGATACACAGAGAGAGAAACAAGAAACAAAGGGGAAGGGAAACACCTGAGACAAGAGGAATGAGGAAGAGGCACAACTGGACAATAACAATTTGTTTGGTCAACTTCATTTCATTTGTTAATATACATCCATTCCTGTGTTTCAGGCCTGCAACACATTGCAAAAAAAGTTGGGGTGGGACCAATTTAGGGCTAGTAATGAGATAAAACAATTAATTAATGATATGATTTGAAATAGGTGATGTCAACAGATGATTGTAATCATGATTTGGTACAAAAGCAGTATCCAGGAAAGGTCTAGCCTTTGAGGAGCAAAGATGGGCAGAGGATATCCAGTTTGTCAATAAATGTATGAGAAAATTATTAAAATGTATAAAAACAATGTTCCTCAAAGAAAGATAGGAAGGGATTTGGATATTTCACACTCGATGGTGTATGATGTCATTAAATGAAACAAGGAATTTGGAGGAATTTGTGTGTAAATGGCAAGGGTGCAAGCCTAAGCTGAACACCCATAATCTCCGATCCCTCAGACAGCACTGCATCAAGAACCATCATTCATTTATAGCTGATATACCCACATGGGATTACTTTGACAAACCTTTGTCAAGCACTAAAATACAGAATTATATCCACAAATATCAGTTAAAACTTTACTGTGCAGAAAGAAAGCCTCATGTTAACTGTGTACAGAAGCGCTATTGAGTTCTCTGGGCTCAGAGGCATCTGGGATAGACCATCACACAGTGGGAATGTATATTGTGGTCTGATGAATCAGTATTCCAGGTCTTCTTTGTAAGAAATGGACACTGTGTACTCTGGACCAAAGATGAAAAGGACCATCCAGACTGTTACCAGAAGTAAGTCCAAAAGCCAGGGTCTGTCATGGTACAGGGTTGTGTCAGTGCCCTTGGCAAAGGTAATGTTTACTTCTGTGATGGCAGCATTAATGCAGAAAAGTACACTGAGATTTTGGAGTAAGACAACATCTTTTCCAGGGATATTTCAACAAGACAATGCAAATCCATATTCTGCACACATTACAAAGGCATGGCTGTGGAAGAAAAGGGTGCCTGACCCCTCTGTCTCTTATAGAGAATGTGTGGCGAACTTTGAAACGAAAAATATGACAATGACAACACTGTACCGTCATACACATTAAGACCTATTTGCAGGAAGAAGGGGACAAAATAACATCTGAAATGTTTCATCACTTGGTGCCTTCAGTCCCTAAACATATTTAATTGTTGTGAGAAGGAATGGCAACATTACATAGTGGTTTACCATCCCAACATTTTTTTTCAAAATGTGTTGCAAGAATCAAAATGGAAATGTGTTTATTTTGAAAAAAATCTGTAAAATTCATGAGGCAAAACATCAAATAATATGCTGTTGTATTGTTTTGAGTGCAATACAGGTCAAAGATTTTTTACAAATCTTTGTTTTCGGTTTTAATTTCACTTTCCACATACTGTTCCAACTTTTTTTTTTAGCTGTGGCTAAGATGTTTGATGTAATTAAGAATGGGGCAAAAACCCAAACAGTACAGTGCAATGTATATGTCCTCCTTGTTTCAGTGCACTGTTCCTTACTGCTTTAAAATTGGTCCAGTTGCCGTTTATACTGGTAGTTTAGTCCCATGTGAAGCTTACTTAGCTGACAGGTTCTTGACTGCTTGACTGCTCTCATATGTTCTCTTTCTCTCCTCTGGTTGCTTTGTCTCAGGAGACTATGTTTAATTGCAGTGTGGTGCGGAACACATCTGAAATGGGCCTTGTTATTTTCCAGCGTGTGGCCTACACATCTGTGTTTATTTTAGGCCTCATCATGAATACCTCAGCCTTGTGGTACTTCAGACGCATCCCCCAGTGGACAGACATTCGCATCTACATGCTTAACCTCCTGCTGGCAGACCTCTTACTGACCCTTTTCCTGCCCTTCCGCATAATCGAGACCTACTGCCCGATGAAACAGACACACTTCTGCACATTACTTATATGTGTGCATTACCTAAACATGTATGTTAGCATCTTCACCATCACAGCCATCAGCATCCATCGTTACATGGCCATCAGGTTCCCCATGCAGAACAAAACCTCACGTGCCTCAGAGGCCAGGAGAAAGAAGATAACGGGTGGGATATGTGCTTTCATCTGGCTTGTACTCATAACACTCACCATAAGTTTCAGTCAAAATATGGCTCCAAAAGTGTTAAAGACATGCTATGAGCGCAATGGACAAAAGCAGATGAGCATTGAGTTCTTGTTAGTTTTGGAGGTTCTTGGGTATCTTCTGCCAATATTCACCGTCACAACCTGTTCAACACAAGCAATCTGGACACTGCTAAGGTCATTTAAGGACATCAGTCAGTGCTCAGAGAAGGAAATTATCGACCAAAGGAAGAGCGTTGTGGCTATAATCACAGCAAACATGATTGTTTTCATTGTGTGCTTTACCCCAGTCCACGTTGGTTATTTGCTGAGATATATTTTTAAAGAAAGCTCTGAATCAGTTCATATCTTTTATGATGTCGCTGAGTGGTTAGCAACGACAAATTGCTGCCTGGATTCTGTGGGTTATTACTTCTTGTTGAAAAAGGTTTTTAGAGGCAAGAGATGACATGTGAACCTACCTTAATAATAATAATAATAATAATAATAATAATAATAATAATAATAATAATAATAATAATGTGTTCCATTTATATAGTACTGTAGCCCAGCGTACTAAAAGGTATAGGCAGAAAATAAATAAATTTTAAAAGTAATAAATAATTTGTTAAATGCTGTTAAAAGCAATTAAAAGATTTTAAGTTCATATACGGTGTTTATTTAAAAAGTTATAATACATTTACAAAGTAAAATAATTCTAAAAGGAGTTGATAATGAAATGTTTGTCATGTGTTAATAAAGTTAATTGAAATTCAAATAGCTTGCTTGTAGTACACAGGTTAAAACGTGCTCAGTTACTACCTAACCTCCATGTCAAACTGTCTATCTTGCTAATTCTTTAATTGTATTGGATGTGATTAAAGTAGGAGCCTAATCAGATCATTGTTGGGGCAGGATGTCAGAGACTCCGTAGCATGTGTGAGTTTAGAGAAGTAGAGAGACGAGATACGATAAGCAAACATATGGAGAGAATATCCGAGCCAGAGAATTATGACAAATACCATGGTGGATGCAGAGCTTACCGACAGGTAAAAGTTATTAGGAGGCTTGTGGAAGGTAAATACTTCTGTGTGCTTATGGCAGGGGCGATTCTAGCATCTGATCTTTGGGGGTGCTTAGCCCCCAGAGCTGACAGAGGCACCTGGCTTGAACGACAGTGTTTCCAAGTTTATTCCGCATTTAGACTAGACTTAACTAGACAAGAAGACTAGACTAGACAAGACTAGACTTATGCAATGTTTTAACAGAAGCTGACCCAATAAACTATGATATCTACACATTTACAACCACAAAGTATCTCGATATGGATGATAAATGTCGTTTTTATCATTCTGTTCATAGACCAGGGAACATCAATATTGCATTATGCATATTATTGTGTTGTGTTTAACAATTGTAACTTCAGTCCGTACCTTCACATCTCGCTATGCCAGTAATACTCAGGTGCTACTTCGAGTTCCTCATCGGCGTGGAATCCAGTTAAAAAAAACCACCATGTCGTAGCAAGCACTCGCGCGGACAGGCAACTCAATCAGAGGGGACGCAAGGAGGAGAGGTATTTTACTGGTCATAGAACTATCACATAACAGGTGAATTCAAGAACACACACACGCCCGCGCACACATTCATTGCGCAGTGCACAAGGGCACTTATTTCTGAAAATTACGTCCAAAAGCAGTGTTTTTGAGGGTGCTGAGCTAGGGGGTGCTGAGCTCGTTTTTGGGGGTGCTTGAGCACCCCCAAAAATAGGCTAAACACGCCCCTGGCTTATGGTATGCTGTTTCTGCACGTTACAGTGTGAAAATTGTAAATGCTATTCGTGATTAGTGTATTAGCCGCTAGCAATGTTAGCACATGTACCGTATAGATGCATTAGTGTGTATTGCTTTACACTGTTACCATGTGTTGATGTTGCAAGTTAAGCTAAAGTCATAATGGACTTGGACTGAGTTTACTGAAGCTTTGAAATGAGAACAGAGACTAGGAAACTTGTTTATGTTCGCTTAAAGGCCCCGTCACACTTATTCAGAATTATCAGGAATCAAGCAGAACCAGCCGGAATGAAAAATTTTTCAAAATTTATGGCACATTCGGGCGGGAATTTCAAACTGACCAACATTCTTACAGCTTTGTAAGAATGCCATTCGAATACTTAGAATGCACTTTGAACCCGCCTCGAATGATTCTTGCACATTCTGGGTGTATTAGCTTTCGAATGCAGTTCAAATGTAGTTGGAACACAGTAGGAATATCTAGAATGCTGTAAGAATATTAAGAATGTACTTCGAATGCCGTACGAGTGCGGTTCGATTGCTGCCTGAATACCACCCGAGATCTGGTCGGAAGGTGCCTCGAATGCTGTACGAATTCACCTCAAATGCAGTTAGAACGCTCCTGGAATAGCCGCTGATTATGTTTCGAATGTCTAAGAATTCAAAGAGAATGCAGCTTGAATACTTAGAATGTACTTTGAATATCCCGGAATATATGAAGAATTTTCATTCCGACGGCATTCCGGCTCATTCGAGGCACATTCGGGACATTCTGGCAGGATTTGAAGTGGCTTGCCATTTCGATTTTCCCCTTGAACACGATCAGAATGTTTCGAATGCTGTTGGAATGCTGTAAGAATATTTAGAATGCAGTCAGAATGCAGTTAGAATACACTTTGAATGCCGTTCGATATTTCTCCTCTTTGAATGCACCTCGAATGTTTTGAGCATCAGCAAAACATTTGGGCCGGCCACAAGAATGGGCCCGAATGTTTGGAATGCACTCAGAATGCATTCAGAATTTTTAGAATGCACTTCGAATATCCCGGAATATACGAAGAATTTTCATTCTGACGGCATTCCAGCTCATTCCACCTCTAGTGTGACTACCCTATAAGGATAAAACCAGGAGGCATTCCTTGGACTTTTTGAGAAGTATAGAAGATTCTGGTCAGCAGCTATTCCACTCTTCTTCACGTGTGTGTTGCCACCAGAAGTTGGCGCTTCGTGTCCTCGTGTTCCAGCACCAGATCCCTTTTCTTTGTCAGCTCATCACTCAGCAAACCCAGTAACTAAGGAGGTTGTGAGTAACTGAACTGTTGCACGTGCATATATATATATATATATATATATATATATATATATATATATATATATATATATATATATATACATACACAGTGGGGCAAAAAAGTATTTAGTCAGCCACCAATTGTGCAAGTTCTCCCTCTTAAAAAGATGAGAGTGACCTGTAATTTTCATCATAGGTACACTTCAACTATGATAGACAGAATGGGGGGAAAGAATTCAGGAAATCACATTGTAGGATTTTTAATGAATTAATTGGTAAATTCCTCGGTAAAATAAGTATTTGGTCACCTACAAACAAGCAAGATTTCTGGCTCTCGCAGACCTGTAACTTCTTCTTTAAGAGGCTCCTCTGTCCTCCACTCGTTACCTATATTAATGGCACCTGTTTGAACCCGTTATCAATATAAAAGACACCTGTCCACAACCTCAAACAGTCACACTCCAAACTCCACTATGGCCAAGACCAAAGAGCTGTCAAAGGACACCAGAAACAAAATTGTAGACCTGCACCAGGCTGGGAAGACTGAATCTGCAATAGGTAAGCAGCTTGGTGTGAAGAAATCAACTGTGGGAGCAATTATTAGAAAATGGAAGACATACAAGACCACTGATAATCTCCCTCGATCTGGGGCTCCACGCAAGATCTCACCCCGTGGGGTCAAAATGATCACAAGAACAGTGAGCAAAAATCCCAGAACCACACGGGGGGACCTAGTGAATGACCTGCAGAGAGCTGGGACCAAAGTAACAAAGGCTACCATCAGTAACACACTACACCGCCAGGGACTCAAATCCTGCAGTGCCAGACGTGTCCCCCTGCTTAAGCCAGTACATGTCCAGGCCCGTCTGAAGTTTGCTAGAGAGCATTTGGATGATCCAGAAGAGGATTGGGAGAATGTCATATGGTCAGATGAAACCAAAATAGAACATTTTGGTAAAAACTCAACTTGTCATGTTTGGAGGAGAAAGAATGCTGAGTTGCATCCAAAGAACACCATACCTACTGTGAAGCATGGGGGTGGAAACATCATGCTTTGGGGCTGTTTTTCTGCAAAGGGACCAGGACGACTGATCTGTGTAAAGGAAAGAATGAATGGGGCCATGTATCGTGAGATTTTGAGTGAAAACCTCCTTCCATCAGCAAGGGCATTGAAGATGAAACGTGGCTGGGTCTTTCAGCATGACAATGATCCCAAACACACCACCCGGGCAACGAAGGAGTGGCTTCGTAAGAAGCATTTCAAGGTCCTAGAGTGGCCTAGCCAGTCTCCAGATCTCAACCCCATAGAAAATCTTTGGAGGGAGTTGAAAGTCCGTGTTGCCCAGCGACAGCCCCAAAACATCACTGCTCTAGAGGAGATCTGCATGGAGGAATGGGCCAAAATACCAGCAACAGTGTGTGAAAACCTTGTGAAGACTTACAGAAAACGTTTGACCTCTGTCATTGCCAACAAAGGGTATATAAAAAAGTATTGAGATGAGTTTTTGTTATTGACCAAATACTTATTTTCCACCATAATTTGCAAATAAATTCTTTAAAAATCAGACAGTGTGATTTTCTGGATTTTTTTTCTCATTTTGTCTCTCATAGTTGAAGTGTACCTATGATGAAAATTACAGGCCTCTCTCATCTTTTTAAGTGGGAGAACTTGCACAATTGGTGACTGACTAAATACTTTTTGCCCCACTGTATATAATTTTTTTTGCTTGCTTTGCAAGTGAAAGGGCCACTAAGTTTCAGACCTCAACGCTCACAAGCATTGACTCAGGCCTGCAACGTTTTAATTCTTTTAAGGGACATTTTTGTTTTATTGCAGTGTGTATGTGTTTGTGTGTGTGTGTGTGTGTGTGTGTGTGTGTGTGTGTGTGTGTGTGTGTGTGTGTGTGTGAGGAGTGCACCCTCAGTTAATCTTGCGCATAAATACAGCATCATTTGAGAAAGTTAAAGGTACACATTGAGTAATTTTATTACACAGCAGTTCAAAAACTCATTGTGTTAAATATCGAATTTGTTTTTGTACCTAATTAATTTTTGTTTCTGTTTATTGAAAAGGAATTTAAAAACCCATTTCATTTAATAATAATCCTTTATTTTTATATAAAGTTGTTGTGTGTGGTCGTGTTTATATTGTTTTGAGTTAATTCATATTTTGTGTTTTAAACAAGGTTTTAAAAGAGTGGGTTAAAACAAGTACATAAAAACTAATTCTTAGTAGATTAAATAATTAATTTATCCTATATTTCTACTAAGTGGAGGTACCAACCATCATAAATAGTTTACTTAAAAGTAAAAAGAGAATTTCATTTGGTAATTAATACTAGCCTGGCAAGCCAGACTAAATGTGAATATTTAGTCTGGCCTCGATCCGTAGACATTTCCGACGGGTGTAGGAGGAACAACCCGCTGTCTTTCAAACTGTCTCTGTGCGTATAGGCCAACGCTCTGACCAATCAGCGCAACAGTGACTGTGACATAGTCAGAGCGCGCAGTGGGGGAGACCTTGAAATAAATAATTTTTCAAAATGCGTATTAATTAATAAACAGGTTCTAGATATTAAGAAGTTTGGAGATAATGACCACAAGTTTGGAGTCTGTACCACATACTTAACATACACTCTTATTTTTTTCAAGTGTTTTTCAAGGGTTTGCTTAAACTGTTTTTGAGAGTTTTTATTTAGTGGTGCTTGGTGAAATAATTTCCCTTAAATTTAAAATAACGGGAAAATAAGAAACAATCAAAAAGTAATGTTTCAAAGCTGATTATTAATTCTTCATACTGCACAAACTAGCCCCATCCTTTTGGCTATGAGCGGGGCTAGCTGGTAGATCAGACTTTTGCCATAGCCGGTCGGCAAAACAGCGAAAACGTCCTTCTTGAAAAGGAATGAGCGGCGAGCCTCTTCCTCCTCATGTTTCAACGAAAACTCCAAGTCTAATTCTTCTAAAACTGATTCCAAAGCGGAGTCAAACGCACGCTGTTCACTAGCCTGTAGCCATCTTTCCTGTTGTGCTTTCTCCAGCATCGCGCAGCTTTGTCGTCACTCCTGCAAAAGCCCGCCCAAAGAATCCAAACAAAAACCTTGCGTTGTGATTGGCGGGCACGATTTGATGCCCGGGGTGTTTTTGTTTATATGGTGCGAGGCTAGACCCATTCGCTAGGCAAAAATATTTTTGGCCGCTAGGCGGGTGGGTCTAGTTTACTAGGCTAAATTAATACAGCTTTACGGCAAAGCCAATAATTAAAGGAACCCAGGGCCCCGTCCATGGCACTATAACACCGCTTTAAAGCATATTCGATAAATAGCTACCTGGGACGGGCACGACAGTACCTTTAGGCAATTGCACTAAAAGATCTAGATTAGATTAGATAGAACTTTATTGATCCCTTTGGGCGGGTTCCCTCAGCGAAATTAAAACCCATCATTGATATCATTCTAATCTCATGCAGCACCAGTAGCCCAGTAGCGAGGACCTGAGAGTTCGAGCCAGAGTAAAGCCATGTACTGTTTTGTTGGCGCATAGATGTAATATGTCCTGAACTAATACAAGTCAGGACTCTAGCAGCTGAATTTTGAATATTTTGGGGTATATTTATGGTCTTTTACTAGTAATGCCAAAACGAAGTGAAGTACAGTACCCTAAGTATGAGATGATGAAAGCAAAACAAAGTTTTCAGTATCTTTCAATCTACGCAAGTAAAGTTCGAATGTGGGTAAGGTTTTCTCAGACAAAAAGGAAGGAAATGTCAATTAGTACTTTAATCTGACATTTCCTGGCAAGTAAGACAAGATACTAGTTGTGATCAGATGCAAATCTAGTGCTCACTTTCTTTAACAAATATCTGGCATATCTCATACTTTGTTTTCCATTAAGGAAAAATTACATGTCATATGTGATCATAAATTATTCCTATGTCATTATATGAGTGCTATTTGATGATATGTCACTATGTTACAGTATGCCCTGAAATAGCATATGTGAACACAAGTAAAGACAACATGAACAAGCAGACATGAAAATGAATTATTCCTGTAGAAAAAAAAAAAATCACACCTGAACAAATGAAACAACATGCACTAAATAAAAATGCATGACCTACAGCTGAAAAACTAACTTGGGAAAATAAATCAAATGTAAATTTGCACGTGAATAAAACAAATATTGTTGTACTGTATGGTATATTGTTACTTTGAAATGGGGAAGAAACTGACTGCTTTCATTTCTTTAGAATGGGTTATCACGACTGTAGCACACTATCCATGGATACTTACAGTTGTGGTCAGAAGTTTACATACAGTGACATGAATGTCATCTTGGATATGAATGTCATGGCAATATTTGGGCTTTCAGTCATTTCCTTGAACTGTTCTTTTTCTGTGGCAGAATGTACAGAATACAGTACATCTTTAAAAAAACACTAGAATTTGGTGCACAAGTTTGAATTTTCTTTGGGTTTTCTGAAATCAATACAGGGTCAAAAGTATACATACAGCACACCTAATATTTGGGTAAAATGTCTCTTCGCAAGATTCACCTTGAGAAAACATTTTTGTTTACCATGAACAAGGTTCTGGCAGAATTCTGGTTGGATATTTTACGACTCTTCATGGTAGAATTGGTAGAGTTCAATTAATTTTTTTTTTCTTTGCATGGACTCGACTTATAAGCACGGTCCGTATATTTTCAATAGGGTTGAAGTCAGGACTTGTTTTAAGCTTAATGTTAGCCTACTTTATCCTCCACAACCAGCTCTGATGCGTGTTTGGGTTCACTGTCCTGTTGTAACTCCCAAGTCATGTTCAAGTTTCTGATGGTTTATGCTGAAGAATTCTGAGGTAGTCCTCCTTCTTCATTATTCCATCCACTTTGTGCAATGAACCAGTTCCACTGGCAGCAAAACAGCCCCAGAGCATGATGATCCTACCACCATCACCAGCTGGTACAGTGTCCCTCTGTACATGGTGGTCATTGTGGCCAAACAACTCAATCTTTGTCTCATCTGACCATACAGCTATCCTTCAAAAGGCTTTTTCTTGTCCGTGTGGTCAGTTTCAAACTTTAGTTAAGCTTGAAGTTGTCAATTTTGGAGCAGGGGTTATTTCTTGGATAACAGCCTCTTGGTCCATGGTGATCTGAACTGTAGACAGTGATCCATCAGCTTCCAGTTCATGGCAGGGCTGTGCCATGGTGGTTCCCAGGTTGTTCCTGACCATCCAAACCAATTTCCTTTCAGCTGAGGGTAACAGTTTGGGTTTTCTTGAAGCAAAGTGTTTTGGCAAAGTGACTACACTTCACAATAACTTGGATACAGTTGTTTGACCTGATCTTGAATTTGCAGTTGTTTAGAAATGGCTCCAAGAGACATTCTGGAGTTGTGTACATCTGTGATCCTCTTTCTCAGATCTGCACTGAGCTCCTTGGACTTTCCCATTTTACTGTGTGTTGGTCAATCCAATGAGTGCTGTAAACAAACCCTTTTTATGAAGGCACAGAGAAGCTACCAGCTGTAGTCAATCATGATCACTAACAGGAAGTTAAGAGACATTGGCTTTGGCAAGATAAGAGACATGTTGGAAGTTTCAATACCTGTGATTAATAATCCAAGTGAGTGCATGTAAATTTTTGATCCTGTATGTATAATTTTGACCATGTGTTGATTTCAGAAAACCCAAAGAAAATTAAAACTTGTGCACCAAATTCTAGCGTTTTTTTTTATTAAAGATATATGCTATACAATCATTCTGCCACAGAAAAAGAACAGTTCAAAGAAATTACTGAAAGCCCAAATATTGCCATGACATTCATATCCAAGATGACATTCATGTCACTGTATGTAAACTTCTGACCACAACTGTATTTTCACATGTTCGGATTTATAGGTTCATATTAACCTGGTTTACATACTATGCAACTAATTATCAAGGCAGAAATGAGTTGAATTAGAGCAAACTGTGTAGGTGTCAACATATCAGATGTTATCGAGCCTTTGTGGTCTCCTGCTAAAAAAAAGACATTTCATTGGTTGTTGTGTTGCCCTGCTTTGTGAGTGCACCTGCCTTTTGGTTTAGCTGTTCTTGCTCTTAGATGCTTCCGTTTCACAGCAGTGACATGAAACCAGGGCAGTTCCATAGAGATAGCATGGCTATGTGTTTGATTTTATGTCCAATGTACTTGTTAGTAATGGTGTGGCTGGAGTTCAAACATTCGCAGAGGTGTCCACAAACATTTGGCCCTATAGTGTATATTTAATGTGAATGAACACGAGCTTTTTCTTTTTTCGTTCACTTGAAATTCATTCAGCTCTTTTTTTTTAGAACTTTATAGAATGATTTTAGAATTTTTTTCTAAACATTGCAAACCCTTATACAAAAAAGAAGTTTATTCAAGTGTGCTTCTAGTATACTTCTTTTAAACTAAAAATAAGAGAATATGCTTTCAGTTTACTTTTTATTTACTTATCAGAGATATACTTAATAAAGTTATACATACACTACTGTTCAAAAGTTTGGGGTCACTTTGAAATTTCCTTATTTTTGAAAGAAAAGCACTGTTCTTTTCAATGAAGATCACTTTAAACTAATCAGAAATCCACTCTATACATTGCTAATGTGGTAAATGACTATTCTAGCTGCAAATGTCTGGTTTTTGGTGCAATATCTCCATAGGTGTATAGAGGCCCATTTCCAGCAACTATCACTCCAGTGTTCTAATGGTACAGTGTGTTTGCTCATTGCCTCAGAAGGCTAATGGATGATTAGAAAACCCTTGTACAATCATGTTAGCACAGCTGAAAACAGTTGAGCTCTTTAGAGAAGCTATAAAACTGACCTTCCTTTGAGCAGATTGAGTTTCTGGAGCATCACATTTGTGGGGTCGATTAAATGCTCAAAATGGCCAGAAAAATGTCTTGACTATATTTTCTATTCATTTTACAACTTATGGTGGTAAATAAAAGTGTGACTTTTTATGGAAAACACAAAATTGTCTGGGTGACCCCAAACTTTTGAACGGTAGTGTAAGTATGCTTGGCTTATACTTAAAAGTATAGAGAAAAGTCTAAGTATATTAAGCTTATACTTAAACTTTTGATCAAGATATACTTAACAAACGTGTAATAAGGTATTAAAATTTGTGCCTTATGTTTAAATGTACTTGCCCTGTAGCTGTGCTTCAGCATTGTTGACTCTTAGGTATGTCTGTGGTTCCATATAAGTTTTTTTTTTATTTTTTAATTTCTGCTGAGTGGGATAATTGCATTTTTTTTAAATGTCTTTTTCTTTAGAGCTTGGATGTCAATTTCAGTTGTCATTGCCATGTTTTCATACTGTGGTATTTAATACAATGTCGCTTTAAATTTTGATTTTTAAAGACAATGACTATGTTCTTAATCCTGAGTATCTGTTGTTATTTTGTGAATCCTTACCTTTATAACTTCATTGTAACTTAAGGTACAAAACACTTAAGTTGTCTATTGGTAGTGTGCATGAGGTAAGGGTTAGGGCTAGAAAACTAATAGTATACCTAGAAGGGTAACTTCAAAACTAAAAAGTGGACTAGATGTAGGCTATATAACCAGTAACTAATAGTATATTTCCAATATGCTATAAAGTATACTTTTATCAACTAAAAAGTGGACTAGAAGTGTGTAACGAGTAAACTATTAGTATATTTCCAGTATACTACAAAGTATACTTTTATAAACTAAAAAGTGGACTGGAAGTATAAAACAAGTAAACTCATAGTATGTTTCCAGTATACTAAGTATGCTTTTGTAAACTAAAGAGTGGACTACAAGTATAGAACTAGTAAACTATTAGTATATAAGTTTACTTGTGGTCTACTTGCAGGACAGAATAAAAAATACTAGTTGTTTCCTCAAAGTTTACTTCTCTTAGACTTAAAGTATACTTTTTATAAACTAAAAGTGGGCCGATTTAGTCCCAAGAAGTATTAGATTAGTTTACTTACAAATATACTGTAAGTACACTGATATCAGTATACTTGGTACACAAAAGTATACTTAAGGATACTTTAACTTTACTTAAGTCTACTTAATAAAATGAACTCGAAGTATACTTCTTTTTGATAAGGGAAAACAAAGAAGCAACATGACACAGAACAACCCTCCACCCCACCCCACCCTGACCTGACCCAGGCTTACACATAAGTGCAAGTATGCATACACACACTGGCCACTTTATTAGGTACACTCACACACCCACTGTTTTATGCAGTTATGTAATCAGTAGCACAATGTATAAAATCATGCAGATACAAATCAAGAGCTTCAGTTAATGTTCACTTCAAACATCAGAATGGGAAAACTTGCGATCTCCAAGTATGATTTTCACTGTGGCATGGGTGTTGGTTTGAGCCAGATGGACTGGTTTGAGTATTTCAGAAACTGCTGAGCTCCTGGGGTTTTCAAACACAGCAGTCTGTATTGTTACACAGAATGGTGTGGCAAACAAAAAACCCCATCGAGTGAGCGACAATAGCCCCCAAGCATAACTCCGTCATCACTTGTTTACCGCAATGCATTACGGGGGACCGTCGGGGTTGGCAGTTGAGTGATATGACAGATGTCAGATTGATTTTATGTGAGAGTGATGTGAGAGGAGCAATTTTGCTGTACTCTGTTGCGGAAGACAATGAAATTGGTGACTTACTGTAAAGAGGTGGATAACATCTCGATAGTCTACAGCAGGAAACTCTGAATTCAAATCAAGCTTGGTGAGAAGATAAGAAGTTTTTTTTTTTTTAAAACACACCTCCAGACTACATGCCCCAGGATCACGAAGCAATCTTAGACTTAAGTCTAAATTAACTGTTTTATTATTTATTTATTTATTTATTTATTTATTTATTTTCCTTGTCTATAATTGTAAAGCGTCCTTGGGTTTCTTGCAAGGCGCTATATAAATTTAACAACTTATTATTATTATTATTATTATTATTATTATTATTAAATTTGTTTCTTTTAATCTTCAGTTATTGCTTACCATTTCTAAGAAGCTTTGTTCTAATGAACTCTTAGCCTTGTACTTAATCTTGATCCAGCACAATGAAAGTTACAGATGCAGTGAGGGAAACTATTATGAAAAATAAACTTTTGACTGAAGTCTAAGATTGCTTCGTGATCCCGGGCCCAGATGAACCGCATCAAAACACTTTTAAATGAGTGATTAGTTAAGTAAAACTTGATATCAAGAAACATTACAAAAAAAAAAACCTTCGGAAACCTGCTGATCTGCTGTGTCATGTTCAGTATAAATGCATTTACTTCAATAAATGCCGCTAGTGAGGTACACTGAACATTATACATGCCCGAAAGAGAACTCTTCGTGGTTTGGGAGTTTTATCGGTCTGACAGGCTCGTTCGGCTGCCGAGTGCATTGAAAGACAAAGGCCAAAGAATGCTTCTGTGTTTTACAGGCTTTGGAATATTGCTAGTTTCAGACGATGAACAGTGTTGATTGTTATAATCTTCTAGAATCAAAGACCATTCTGCAGACCATGGAAATATTGCTGAGTCACAGTTTAAGTATGTCTTTTTCCCACCAGAGAAATGTAAGCTACAAACACTTGTCCGTTTCAATTCAGTTTGAAGGTTTTTGTTGCGGATTAAACTTATCCATTTCTTTCTTCTCTTCTTCTCGACTGGCAGCTGATAAAAGCTCAAATTAGGCACTCTCTTTGTTATGGAGACACAGAAAGGCACACAGCAATTCACTTTCGGCATGGTTAAAACCGGTTAGACAGAACAATGCAGTGTTTAACAAATGCAAAAGTAAACAATATAGTGGAGCTGACCCTGGATATCACCCATAATGCACTGCGGTAAACAAGTGATGACGTAGTTATGGATTAGGGTCATTCTGTGGGTGGAGACACCTTGTTGATAAGACCAGATTGGTTCGAGCTGCCAGGAAGGATATAGCAACTCATATCAACTCTTTACAACCGGAGTGAGCAGAAATGCATCTCAGCATGCAACAGCAGAAGACCACAGTGGGTTCCACTCCTGCAGCCAAGAACAGGAATATTACAATCAAGAACAAGTTTCTATAAACGTGGCCAAGGAGTGTATATACAGTACATATACAACATATGGATGTATACTAGGGTGCATCAGTTGCCCCCTAAAAATGAAAAGTTCCTCCGATCATGATGCATTTTTGTTTTTTTGATCGATTGATCGATTGGTTGATTGCTTTATTCCGAACAGTAAAGAAGATATAAAAACAAACAAAAAAAGAGAAAAATAAAAATAAAAAATGCAATCATCAAAACATCGTCATAAACAGAATAGAGTAGCCACAAGGCAATAACATAATAATGTTCGGAAAGGATTAGGAAGAAGTAAATAACTTATCAAATCCTAACCCTCTATACCACCATTAATCAAACATCACTTTCCACCATAATAAACTATATATACAAAAGAAAGCCAGATGGACTGGTTTGAGTATTTCACCATTCTGTGTAACTCTACAGACTGCTGTGTTTGAAAACCCCAGGAGCTCAGCAGTTTCTGAAATATTTTATGTTCCTTTTGGTAAGAAAACACACTGGGTGAAATATTTTGACAAAATTCAAAAGTTTAATGGTGGCACCAGGAGCTCAAAGTTATGGAAAAAGCTGCTATTTTATGACTTTTATGCTAAAATTTCGATCACTTTTCATGAAACATTATGGCACCTTATAGAGTATTCCAAATATCTTAGATACTGTAGACAGTACATCTAGAATGTCTAAAAATATTTGGAGGTTTATTTTAGGGTGTCACTAGCATTATCTATCAATGTTATAACCCTGGTTTTAAGCTTGCCGCCTATGCATATGCTAGCCCCTATTAAAGTTATAATGATGCTGGATTACCTGTTTTCAAGACAACTGAAGATACAAGTGAAATGTTAAGAAGCAAATTCTCAATGTCTATTTCCTATGTGGCCATCTCAGATTTGGAACCATTACTCTGTCTTTTGCTACAACTTGCACAATGTTCTGGAATCTTTCTTCTATTGTGGCAGAACCAACTTTCTCATGGGCGCAATGAAGTTTGTGAGTGTTGCCTTTATCCTCTGGTAAGATGCCAAGCCATCCCATTGTGACACTGGTGTTGAGAGCAGATGATCATCAAATATATCAAAAGCTGCAAAGAACAGCCACAAGTCTCACCTATGAAGTTTGCCAGTTTGAGGGACACAAGAAATCAATAAATGGAGTCCAACATTGTGATTCAAACCTTACGCGAAAACATAAAATAAGCGTTTTTTGGCAACAAATGAACCTCATGGTGCCACCATTAGACTTTTGAATATGGTCAAAAAATTTTACAGGATGTCTTTATTGGTGAAAAGGAAGACCCAAACAAAAATGCATCAGATTTTATGAACGTGAGGGCAACTGATGCACCCTAATGTATACACACCTACAGGGGAAACATTCAGGAAAGTACAGTTGAGTCAGTGCAAGTTCTTTGAGTTACAGATGGAAAAGGTCATTATGCAGTTCTGCAAATTACCAACCACAACACGTATCTGTTACTTCAGAAAAAGGAACAACTGAAGAAGCAGACTTGTTGATTAATTCATAATAATTTGTTGCTTAATCATGAGAGAATAAATAATATTTTCAAGTGAGGGACAGGCTCCCCATATTCAGTGAAAAGGGACCAGATCACATGGAACCTCTTTCTATACTGACCTCTGTTATATCTCAGCTTTTCAAGTGGCAACATTCAAAGCACAACTTTAACCCAGTGTTTGAAGGCTGAACATAATGAGTATTGTGTATGTATACATAATTATATGATATTATGGGTGTCTGTGTACGTATGGATATGTGTATAGTTATATGTCTCATCTCATCTCATTATCTCTAGCCACTTTATCCTGTTCTACAGGGTCGCAGGCAAGCTGGAGCCTATCCCAGCTGACTACGGGCGAAAGGCGGGGTACACCCTGGACAAGTCGCCAGGTCATCACAGGGCTGACACATAGACACAGACAACCATTCACACTCACATTCACACCTATGGTCAATTTAGAGTCACCAGTTAGCCTAACCTGCATGTATTTGGACTGTGGGGGAAACCGGAGCACCCGGAGGAAACCCACGCAGACATGGGGAGAACATGCAAACTCCGCACAGAAAGGCCCTCGCCGGCCATCGGGCTCGAACCCGGACCTTCTTGCTGTGAGGCGACAGCGCTAACCACTACACCACCGTGCCGCCCAGAGTTATATGTATGTGTGTATATACCGTACTGGCCCGCCGACGGGGAGGG
The DNA here is from genome assembly GCF_027579695.1 of Neoarius graeffei. Taxonomy (NCBI): domain Eukaryota; kingdom Metazoa; phylum Chordata; class Actinopteri; order Siluriformes; family Ariidae; genus Neoarius; species Neoarius graeffei. The sequence continues at coordinate 39,161,289 of NC_083591.1, read as the reverse complement.
CAAACGGGTATGTTGTCCCGGGCCCAGGAATGGGGAGGGCCCAGAACTGGGCTCTCATGAAGTTGCGATTATTTTATTTCATTTCAAAATGTGTTGATTTGGGGGATAAATGTGCTATACAGGGCTGTGAAATTTTCGCGGAATTCCGCGGATTCTGTCGCGAAAAATATAATCTTCACAAAACGTCTATTTTTGCATTAAAATCATTGGGGGGGGGGTCTAGTCGGTGTTAATCGCCTTGCACGAGACTGGCGGGTCAATACAGCTGGACTCGTGGAGTTTTATGCCAGCTGAGCGTGGAACACGTCTTGACTGCGACTCAGGGTATTGTTGCCAGATTGGGCGGTTTCAAGTGCATTTTGGTGGGTTTTGAACATATTTTGGGCTGGAAAACATCAGCAGTATCTGGCAACAGTGAGTGCATGACAGAGCTAAAAATAGCTATTGCGTGACCTGGCAACGCGTACGTGAATTTTGTACTTACAGGGTGTAAGATCAGACATACAGTAGTTAAGATGCCGTCAAAAAGGAAAGCTAAGGAGGTGTTTGAGAGAGATACAAAGAGGGCTAGAAAAGAACACAGACAGACTGAAGGAAAAGATGAAAAAGAACAAGTTTGCAAAACTGAAAGAGATGGTGTTAAAGAAAATTAAAAGACTTTCATTAGATGCTGTTTGACAGACTATGAACATTTTGTAAATAGCTTTAATAGAGGAATGCAAATACTATAGAACTAATAACTAATAGCCTTACTGAAAGATGAATTGAAAGAAATAGCTGGGAGTGATGCAAAGAGGAATAGAAGGAGCCAGAAGTAAAAGAAAAGATGTAAATAATACATTAGATAAGAAACATTAGGTTTTTTTTTTTAACTTTTGCTCTGTAGACAAGAGACATTGTGACAGATTCTTGGAAAAAGCCAGGACATAATACAAGAATTAAGTGTAATTTGGAAGACAACAGATATCTCTCACTTAAATATTGAGCATGATTTTTCACAAAGTCATTTTGAAAGGCCCATCAAAGTTTTCTTTTATTAACATTTCTTTAAATTGTTATTTACACTTTTTTTTACTTTTATTTTGATTAAGAGATAAAATACATAGGCACTTATTAGATATTTCAAGGTATTTTACATGGATCTTACATTCTTTACATGGATTTTACATTCAGAGCATTTTGTCCCGGGCCCAGCCAAAGCTGTCAGCGGCCCTGATACCGTATATGTATAACATAATAAGTATCTGTATATATGATTTGGTCTATATTATACCATGCTGGTATGTTTTCTTTTTTGTTTGGTGCTTTTGTTTTCTTTATATATATTTTATTATGGCGGAAAGTGATGTTTGATTAGCAGTGGTACAGAGGGTTAGGATTTGATAAGTTATTTACTTCTTAATCCTTTCCAAACATTATTATGTTATTGCCTTGTGACTACGCTATTCTGTTTATGATGATGTTTTGATTATTGCATTTTTTATTATTATTTTTTTTCTTCTTTACTGTTTGGAATCAATCAATCAATCAATCAATCAATCAATCAATCAATCAATCAATCAATCAAGGCAGGGGATCTAGAGCAGGGGTTCCTAAACTTTTCTACTCTAAGGCCCATCTATTCCATCTTGTAACGAGTCAGGGCCCGTTATAAAAGATCCCTAATTATTTTGGCTCATCTATTAGAATCTAATAATCTATTGTAAAGTGTATTAACAGGATGCAACATCACTCCCTGTTACAGATGGGAGCCCAGGAATTAAATAAATACAATAAAAACAAGCTGTTTTTAATTGTAGGTATTGTATTTAAAACTGTATGGATGTACCAGAAGTCAACATTAAACCATGTATGCAGGGTGTTGTCAATCAAAAGGGATTAATGATCCAAAAGTGGAGTCTGGGTGATTAGCACAAGAACTTATTGCCATGTTTGTGTACAGCAAATAAGCAAGCTATTAAAACCAAGAAGTACACTCAAAAGAAGTGGATATAGAAACCACTCAATGGGATTAGATCCTTACACACTAACAAAGAAGAATTTTTCCTACCAGTTGGAAAATTATCCATCCGTTGAGTTCCCCGACATCTCAAACTACCGTACTTGGTACTGCAGATATCGTTCTACATGGACACACAGATGAAAACCTGGAAGAGCATGAAGGAGAACAACTTTTTATATGTAGCTGGGTTAACGATCTTGGGATCAGGAAGATAGTCGGCGGTAGACAGATTTAAGTGCAGGAAGAGTGTTTATCAGCAGGCGTGATCTTTACTAAAACAAAAGCAAAACAGAAAGCAGAGTATTTAAACAGTTATAAACATGACTAGAAACAAACATGACAGTGATAATGATAATACCTTGCAAAGTCTCTGTGAAAACAGCGTCCATGTCAGCGTGTGCTGATTGCACACAAATCAGTATCGGGTGTTTCCCATAATGACTGGGTCCCAAGAGCATGCACAACACACTCCATGAGTAAGTGTAGCTGCTCGAGCTGTGCCACACTTAACTGTCACGCCTTTGTGCGCTTAAGTGTTCGCCTGCTGTGTGACCACAACTTTTAGCTCATGTGTATATTGCCAAGCATCGCCACCAAAATGTCTCATTTTCATTGATAACCCATCACAAAGCATTGCGAGCTGTAGTGTGACCGTAACTTAACCTCCTAAGGCCCAAGCTGTTTTTTTACATGCATTTTTTTATTTCTCTTTGCTATTTGGGCTTATTAGAATCTGATTAGAATAAAAACTAAGCATCATCTTTTGATAAGATGTACTTTTAGAGAAAAAGTATGTCCACATATGTGAATTCTTGTTCCGAATTTCTAAAAAGTGCTGTCCACGCATGTGACCGCTAAGCCCTAGGAGGTTAATGAAAAACTTAAACTGAATAAGACTATGCTTCATGAACAAAGATGATGTGTGTATTTCATGGATTAAAGCAAAAAAAATCATCTGACTGAAAAAAAAAAGCTCTATGTCGTTGGCCCCTACCACATCAGCAATGCGTCAAATTTTAAACGCCGTGTTGTCCATTATCCCCTCAGCCCCTACTTATAGTACATTTACATAATTTTAACAATGACTAAAGCTAAGGCAAGACTTTACCATTGTCATTACTGGCTATAAATGATGAAACATCAAGTTTTCAGCGCAAAGTGCAAATTTATTTCAACAATACTTTAGTAATGCACAACAGTGGTTAAGAGAAAAGTGCAAATGCAGTCGAACTTGAACCATGCTTTCAAAAGAGTGGAACAGAAAGAACTTGCAAGAAAAGTAAAGTGAAAGTTCACTTTTTCTGCTTCTTCGCAGTGAAGCCAAAGGCATCTAGTTTTTTGCCATTGCTTCCATAGACTTTTATTTTATGGCAAACTATACAAAAGCACACCTGCCATTTTCATCTTTTTGCACCATGAACTAAATGGCTTGCCATTATCGCCCATTTCATTTAGCCAAGCCCATCTCCACTTATTCTTTACCGTTTTGTCGATGTCTGACACATCTGTGCCTTCATTTAAAAGAAGCGCGTCCATGCTGGCAAAACCGAAAGTAATTTGATGCGCTCTAGTGATGGAAATCGAAGGGCCTATATCCGGTGGCCTTATATGCAGTACTTGAGTTGGGGGGGGGGGGGATGTAGGGGGAGGCATCCCCCTTCTGAAATAAAAATCTCAAATCATTCCCCTTATAAAACGTCCATCCCCCCATCACATCCCTTGTGCCATTTTACCGATTAATGTGGAAATTAGCCTACTATTATTTTAACAAATATTACTACCATTTCAACATTAGAGGCTTTGCGCAGTGATAGCCTACATGTAGCCGGATTAAAAAGACGCATATTTATTTATTCGGTTGCACCTCTCATTCACACCTATACGGAGGTTTCAGTCACTGAAAACAGCTACTTTCGCAAACTCTGGGCAGAGTGGAGATTTCTGAAAACTCCATCTTCAGACGCGTGTAAATCGGGAAAACGAAGCAACAGTGGGCGAGAGGGCGCGCGCGAATATAATGAGTCATAGGTGTGAATCTTTCACCGAATGCCAATTGTCCCGGTTCTTCATGAAATCGCACGCGCATGCACAAATTCATTAGGTTAACTTTCAAATAACTGTTCTTGTGCACTTGCGACACCGGAGCCACTTTCCTGAATTTTGAGCTTCGGAGTATTCGCTTCTTTATCTATTTAATCAATGAATTTATTTGTCACATACATTAAATTACTAATGTAAAACATTAGTAGCCTATTTAAGCAATAGCTGTTTTCTGCACTGTTTTCTGACCTTTTGTGCTTAGTGAATGAGACACTTCATTACACTCCACTGACCGACTTCCAATTCCGGACTTTTTTGAAAATGTAAAATATAGGCCTACGAGATGTTTTTTTGGCACTTAATTCGCGTTGGTCCTTCACTATTAATTTTTGAGACTGACGAGGCACTAAATACTGTGGAATTATTTTCTCCTTACTATGAAGTTTGGCATCTTAAACAAGTGTCGGGAAATCTTGCAGCCCGACTCTACAGCCTCCAATGTTTAAGCGAACTGCTGAAACCATAATGTTTAAAGATTAAATCGTAGGCTAATCAAACCAAAGAAAAACACAGCCTTTCCAGGACGTTGTCTGCCGAAGCCTGTTTAACCTACAAAAAGCTTAATAGCATAGGTCTCGCTGCAGCTTCAACTTTTTCACCTGATCACCTTTCAATAGGCAAATATCATTATTACTACTACTACAAAAGGCCTAGTATTAATAGTAGACAAGTAACCTAGTTGCCTAGTAGTAGGACAGCCAAATAGTTTCATCAGTGGCCTACGCCGAGCCTCCCCGGGACTAGACAGTAGCGCAGGCTGTATTTATTTATTTATTTATTTATTTATTTATGCCTATCTAGTGCAACAACTTATTCCTTTACATATACTCAAACATAGCACAAGAAAGGGTTCAACAACAGGCAATCACAGCAGCTTGGTGAAGTTCTAAATCACATCGGTGTCAAACATATGGGCCTACCCCCCCCTTTTTTTTTTCTTCCTCGGATCTGCATCAATCTCATTATTGACCTTTAGCGCTCCCAGTTGACGGAAATCCGTCGTAGCGACGGAAAACTTTAATCCATGGTATTTGCTTGTGTGATATTGCCATATCACTTCAGGTAACTCAAGTCAAGTCAAGTTTATTTGTATAGCACTTTTAACAATAAACATTGTCACAAAGCAGCTTTACAGAATTTGAACAACTTAAAACATGAGCTAATTTTATCCCTAATCTATCCCCAATGAGCAAGCCTGTGGAGACGGTGGCAAGGAAAAACTCCCTCAGACGACATGAGGAAGAAACCTCGAGAGGAACCAGACTCAAAAGGGAACCCATCCTCATTTGGGCAACAGACAATGTGACGATAACATTAAAGGTGCCCTTCCACCAAAAACATTTAATACTGGCTCTTTTTGAAATACCATAGTTCACTCCGAGTTACATATGCATGCTGCATGTGAAAATGTAATTCTACTCCCATTCCCTGTATTAGCTTATGAAAGAAAATAGTTGGAAAAATGAGTGAATCTGAAAAAGCCCTACGAACTTACGTCACTTCGAAAATTAGTATTCATGGCCTCGCCCACCTTGGCTTGCGACCGCCCATGGGAAGAAAGTTCGGATTTAAGCGCGAGGAGAGATAGCAGAGCCCATCTCGTCAGTAGCTAACGAAGAGGACCTAACAGCAAGTTGAAAACATGTCTGAACAAGTTCGTGCCTGTGTTATTTGTGGCAGTAACACATCAACGTTGCATTTCTTGCCCAAGATAGAAGAGGTGAAGAAGAAATGGTTGGAATTTATCTTTGGAACACCACCAGCGAAGTATAATGCAACGTTAGTACTGTGTTCTGATCATTTCAACCACAGTGACTTTTCAAACTTCGGTGCCTTCAATAATGGTTTTGCTTCGAGGTTGTTTTTAATACCTGGATCTGTACCATCAAGACGATCGACCACCAACTCACAAGCTGCAAGTAAAACATGAACTTTTTGTTCGAAGGTTTTTGTTACAAAATAGCATGTTCATATTCTCCACGTTAGCATGCATGACATGGTCACAAGCTAGGCAGGGATGAGAGTTTTCTGCTTTTCAGCTGATTTCTGCTTTTTCTGAGTAAAAAACGACCTTTGTATATTATGCCAAATCCGTTGAGAATTTTTTTTATTAATTTCAAAGGGTTGGGGTATGTTCCTTCATGCTGTTCAAACTTTATTAACTCCAACGATGTTTACACATTATTTCTGTCGCCATCTTTAGTCTCGTTTAAATCTCGTTGAATGTGATGTAAAATTCATGTTATCTACATTGTTATTGGTCAAAACATCGATGTCGAGACCATAATAGCCAATCAAAACAGTTTTTACAAAGACACCCACATCCGCTTGTTCTGACCCACTGGAGGTAGCGTCACAGTGCTGTTAGCCAATCAGAGGTAACACGTTTACTGATTGCTGTTAGCCAATCAGAGGTAACACGTTTACATATCATGAATATTAATGAGTAAGAGCTGAAATCCTGTCATTCTCCCGCCACCCGCTCCTCCACCAAACTAGAACAGCCTGAAACAGGAGAACCACAGCATTTTTTTTTTCACCAAAACCAGCTCACAGGGCATTCATTCATACTAGAGACCACCGCACAATTAATGAAAAAACGATGCAATGAGACCTTTAACAGTTTTAACATGAAATCAGTTTTGTTGATGTTATAAACTCTTCATTGATGGAAACTTGAATGCAAAACTGTTCATGACAACGGCAGTCCTAAAGTTAGCAAGTCAGCTGTTGTCCTCAGCCATAAAAGCATTACTGTAAGTGTCCAGAGTGTCTTCCAGGTGTGACTTTCAACTGTCCACATGGGGCCGTTCTCCACAGGAGCGATGCGATGAGACTCCAACCAGACACAGGGCACCAGGATGGATCAGGCAGGTCCGAGGAGCAGAAGAGGTCAGCATCTCGATCCCGGGGTGGGGTGGTGGTGGAGGAACGACACAGGTTGTTAGGTATGCCCAATGTCACCTGAATAAGTAGGAACAGTATACATATTGCACTGAGTACAAGCAGGGACTCCGGCAACTAACTATGACAGCATAACTCAAAGGGGAGAGCCAGAAGGTAACACAGGCATGAGGGAGCCCCGGGACATAAAGCAGCAGCCACTACACCGTCAACAAGCTCGAGTGAGCAAGTGAGTGGGGGACTGACAGCATCCATACATCCCAGTTTACCAAAACACTCTATGTCTGACGACCCTCCAGATCTACTCCTTTACCTCATAAACACCATTAACAAAAGGCTTGACTAACTCAACTTTAAATCTTATTCCCATTGCTAACTTGGTTTTGTCCCACGAAAGTGTGTTGATATTTTGTAAGATGTACGTCTTTGAGATTCCCCTTCTTGCATAAGCATCCATTTCCAAAATGTTATCTATTGCACTTGGTGTTGGGAGGGGAAATGGAAAATATTTTTCATGGCAAAACTACGAGCCTATAAATGTCTGGGGGAAAAAAAGGTTTCTTGGAAAATCTAGTTATTTTGTAATGCATTAAATGAAATAAATTTGCCTTCAGCAAAAAAGGTCTCAAAAGAAAAGTCAACTGTTTTCATGCCAAATTCTGAAGGCTGTATCTATTTTGGAGCATGGGAATGGATCATTATCGACTAGCGGAAGGAAGCTGTAAATACTAAATAATATTATTATTATTTAAATAATAGATTATATGGATAAATAATAAATTATTATAAATTAAACAACAGAGAGCGAAATAAAAATGACAATAAAATAATTATCTTTAATAACAGCCTGCCCTCTTGTGGTCATTTGTTTGATTTACAACTCTGCAGGTCATTGTGATGACTGGACATTAGTTACTTGATGTAGTGTTGAATGAAGGTAGACAAAAACACAAAAATGTGTGATTTGGTTCCCTCTTTTGAAAACATGTAACTTACTGAACTGTGCTGCTGTTTCCACTGAACAGTTAACTTTTCACTATAAGGAACAATTGCACTCATTTTACAGTCTCCTAATGGACTTAATGTTGTTGTGGTCATGCAAAATGCCATACTTGTAAAAAAAAGAGAAATTCTTAAACAGTTTACATACCTAATACATAATTAACTACAGCACTTACACTTTATGCACACTCAACAAACACAGCAAATCCACACTGCTTATTTATGTTGGAATGTACTGTATTTACCAGTGTTGTAGTTGAGTCACTAAACCTTGAGTCGGAGTCCAGTCTTGAGTCCCCAGTGTTCAAGTCCAAGTCATGAAAAAAATTTCGAGTTGAGTCCGACTCCAACCACACCATTTGACGGTGGCTGTTTTAGCGCCATTAACATTAGTTTGTGCCGTATAAACAGGTGAATGTGCTTCTCTTTATCAGGGAGAGCGAAGTATTCTGTCAGAGATGGTTGGGAGACGGATGTAAGTGTAGAAGGTGTGTTTATTAATACAAGTGAAGAGGGTAAACAATCCAGAATGGCAGGCAAAATCATAAAACGGTGAAACAGGCAATAGGTCAAGCGAGGCACAAACAGGCTATCGTACACTCTGCAGAATCAAAGACTAGAAACAGGAAATCAGGGATCAGGAAACCAAACAAGGAAATAAGGCTCGGTAACGTGTCAGCAATGCAACTCAATACTTCGCAAAGTAAGTGTGTTTTCACAGTTTTTATATTGGCACGCTGATTGCACCTTAATCCTGTGCAGGTGTGAGTCATTACAGCTTGCGTGCAAGAGTCTGCTTGGCATGCACACTGTCTGGAGTGCGCCCGAGAGTCTATCTGATGCACGTGCCAAGGTGCATGAAATTAGTACAAAAATTAATGTAGATATAAATATTTTATGCCAAATTATTATGGCATGTTACAAAAAAAATCAAGAAAAAAATCCTAGTCCTCGTCTCCAATTTACGAGCTCGAATGCAGTTAACGCACAAGTCCGAGTCCAAGTCCGAGTCATCAGTGCTCAAGTCCAAGTCAAGTCACAAGTCTTTAAAATTAGGGCACAAGTTGGACTTGAGTCCAAGTCCTGGAGTACTACAAGCCTGGTATATGCTCACTGATTCAATTGAAAAGGATACACCTGCACAAGTGCTTTACTTGTTCATGCATTTATCCATTCAGCCAATCATGTGGCAGTAGCGCAATGGATAAAATCCTGCAGATACAGGCCAAGAGCTTCAGTTAATGTTTACATCAAACATCAGAATAGGGAAAATCATCATCTCAGTGATGTTGAATATGGTGTCGTTGTTGGGATTATCAAACACAACAGTCTTTAAAAATATCCAGTGAGAGTCAGTTCTGCAGCTGGAAACATCTTGCTGATGAGAGAGAGGTCAGAGGAGAATGGCCACAGTGGTTCAAGCTGATAGGAAGTCTATGGTAACTTTTTTTTTCCCCCCAAACACTCTTTACAACCATGGTGAGCAGAAAAGCATCTCATCCTGTCAAACTCTGAGGTGGCTGTGTGGGTGGATATGTCAGCCAGGTTAGCTCAGTGTGTTTTGATCAGTATGTATTTGAAAATGAGTGCAGTTTCACAGGCTCTCACAAAAGGGCGGGGCCTGATGAGGTGAGCCACCCTCTTTAAGTTTAAGTTTATTTTATTTTTAAAAGGGACAGTGTACAAATTAAACATTATCCTTGTGGTAAGGACAGATGTCTGTACCAGGTTATAGCAGTACATGCTAGTTTCCGCCTGTAGTCCCTTGGCAGGTGGATGTAATCTCATCTCATCTCATCTCATCTCATTATCTGTAGCCGCTTTATCCTGTTCTACAGGGTTGCAGGCAAGCTGGAGCCTATCCCAGCTGACTACGGGCGAAAGGCGGGGTACACCCTGGACAAGTCGCCAGGTCATCACAGGGCTGACACATAGACACAGACAACCATTCACACTCACATTCACACCTACGGTCAATTTAGAGTCACCAGTTAACCTAACCTGCATGTCTTTGGACTGTGGGGGAAACCGGAGCACCCGGAGGAAACCCACACGGACACGGGGAGAACATGCAAACTCCACACAGAAAGGCCCTCGCCGGCCACGGGGCTCGAACCCGGACCTTCTTGCTGTGAGGCGACAGCGCTAACCACTACACCCAGGTGGATGTAATAAAAAGGATAAATAAAATGTACAGGAAATGTCACCAAATCTGTCATTAGAGCAATTTGTAGTGATTTAGACCAGTAGAATAGAAGTGGATAGCCTCATAAAGCATACATAGCAGCATCATTTTTCACAATCACACACGCACGCGCGCACACACACACACACACACACACACACACACACACACACACACACCATTCAATAAAATGCCCTAACTATCCTTTTCTATCCATGTGTACATAATTGAGTTGATAATATCCATATCTTTGTCAAATGTGAAAAAGACTTAAAATTTGTACAGGATATTAATTCTGTTGGGAGGTTATTCCACTGATTTGTGGCTACAAAAGAAAAAGATGATTTACCAAATGTAGTCTTTCGTAGTGGGACACTACATTCCCCCCTCGACACTGATCTAGTGGTACGTGTTGATACCTCTGAGCACAAAGAAATAAATTGTTTCAAAGGTGGTGGTGCATCATTATGTATAATTTTAAAAAGCAGGCAGAGATTTGCATGCCTAATTAGATTTTCAGGGCTCAATATGTTATATTTATGAAGCACAAGACAGTGGTGGTAAGAACGTTTTCTCCTGGCATGGATCTTTATGGCACTTTTGTAAATTGAGCTGAGGGGTCTTAATACCGTTTTGCAGGCTTGTGACCAACTTGTGATGCAGTATAGAAAATGAGACATAATCATTGCATTTAAGTATAAGCTAGATGCATCAGTAGTAAGAGAGTTGCGTATGTATCTGAAATTTGATAGATTAAACTTCAGTGTGTTACTGAGTTTTTTACATGAGATTTAAAACTGAGTCGGGTCAAGAGTGATGCCTAGGTATTTAAACTCAGTTACATTCTTTATGGCTTGCCCGTTGATTGTAATTTCAGGATAGTTTCTGATTTTGGTTTTGCTTGTAAAAACCAAAATTTGATTAGAGGGTGTTAACATTTTTTTTTTTTTTAAAGAAAAATTCATGACATAGAGAAGTACTAAATGGTCAACTCTACATCAGCATAGGCCTTGCAAATTTCAGGATGATTTTAACCTGCAGATGGCGTTTTGAGCCATTTTAAACCTATAAAATGTCAAGTTTTGTAATAAATAAAAAAAATTAAAATGGTAATTTTGTCAATATTACCACCAGCATTGATGTGTTTCATCAGAGTATAGCCATATGATTTAGTTTACAGCTCAAAAACACATTTAAGTGTGCAGTACCTCCTGAAAGTTGCCTATGGACTCATCCTATGGGCTTGTGCCCACAGCCAAATCACAGCTGTGCTGATGTTCAGTATAACAACATGATCTGAGTGTGATATTGCTTTTATTCAACAGTTCTATAGACTAGAAATGAATATTGAATAAGTGATATTTTGAACACAATACGGCCAAGTGTTTATTTTTGCTCTGCGAGTGGATACATCTTGAAGTCACACTCACTTTATAGCATGTTGGCCAGCTTGCTAGCAAGCTTACATTGATTTGTACACTCACATTAAAGGTGCTTCCAGTGAAATTGGTGGCCCCTATTCCTTTTCATCTTTTTCTGACAAGCTTTCAAATTTTAAGTCAAAAGTGATATTCCTGAATAGTATCATTCGCCATGTCTGCTGATAATGTCACTAACACAGTAACCATTTTGAACTAGGAAGTGGAAGTTGAACTATAGAGTGATTCTTACCTTCTTTCCACCAACGCAAACCAGGTGCAAGTTCTGGGCTGGTGTGAGTGCCGGTTCAGACTTGGTTCAACTTGACAAGCTTCTATGAAATGGTTTGCTTTTCCATGGGCGAGAGAGCCACCATAGAAACACATCATTATGTCATTGTATACATGTCTGCTTTCCCAGTCTCTAGCCTGGCTGCTAGCGCTGCTAGCCTGACATGCTAGGGCAGCTAGTGCCAAGCACAACAGCAACAATGGTGAAATTCTTCTTCTTTGGATTAGTCAGACTAGATACTACATTAACTCTTTTTTTTTATGTTTTAGCTTGTCTTGTTGGTCACAATAATCCCACACTTAGCCCCTGACATAATCAATTCTTAGCTCTAGACAACAAAGAGTTGGTGCTATTCTGGAACCAGTTTTCCTGGCTTAGAGACAGTTCTTTGGCTATCAAAATGTGAAGAACTTGTTTGAGATAATGCTCAGAACTGGCCCTGGAACTGCCTCGGTGGAAAAAGAGGTAACAGTGAAATGTTCCAGTGTAGCTTTAGTAAATATCAGAACTCTTGGAACTTTGCTTGACCAATCATATAAATAGACTGGTACTAACTGTTGTTTAATGTATTACACTTAATATTCTTCATACATGTAAATTCTTACCATATATATCTACACGGGGCGGCACGGTGGTGTAGTGGTTAGCGCTGTCACCTCACAGCAAGAAGGTCCGGGTTCGAGCCCCGTGGCCGGCGAGGGCCTTTCTGTGCGGAGTTTGCATGTTCTCCCTGTGTCTGCGTGGGTTTCCTCCGGGTGCTCCGTTTTCCCCCACAGTCCAAAGACATGCAGGTTAGGTTAACTGGTGACTCTAAATTGACCATAGGTGTGAATGTGAATGGTTGTCTGTGTCTATGTGTCAGCCCTGTGATGGCCTGGCGACTTGTCCAGGGTGTACCCCGCCTTTCACCCGTAGTCAGCTGGGATAGGCTCCAGCTTGCCTGCGACCCTGTAGAACAGGATAAAGTGGCTAGAGATAATGAGATGAGATGAGATATATCTACACCGGTCAGCCATAACATTACTTCACCTGTCAGTGATTATCTCATTATAATGGCACCTGTCAAAGGGTGGGATATATTAGGCAGCAAGAGAACAGTCAGTTCTTGAAGTTGATGTGTTAGAAGCAGGAAAAATGGGCAAGCGTAAGGATCTGAGCACCTTTGACAAGAGCCAGATTGTGATGGCTAGATGACTGTGTCTGAGCATCTCTAAAATGGCACATCTTGTGGGGTGTTCCTGGTATGCATAGGTTAGTACCTACCAAAAGTGGTCCAAGGAAGGACAACCAGTGAACCGGTGACAGAGTCATGGGTGTCGAAGGCTCATTGATTTGTTCGCATGGGGCATGAAGACTAGCCCATATGGTCCAATCCCACAGAAGAGCTACTGTAGCACAGACTGCTGAAAAACTTAATGCTGACATCTTTCTGTTTCATGACCCTGTCAATGGTTCACCAGTTGTCCTTCCTTGGACCACTTTTGGCCAGAGATGCTCAGACCCAGTCATCTAGCCATCACGATTTGGCCATTGCCAAAGTTTGTCAGATCCTTATGCTTGCCAATTTTTTCTGCTTCTAATCTAACACATCAACTTCAAGAACTGACTGTTCACTTGCTGCCTAATATATCCCACCCTTTGACAGGTACCACTGTAATGAGATAATCAATGCTATTTACTTCACCTGTAAGTGATCATAATGTTATGGCTGACCAGTGTATATTATCACCTTCTATATTATCATGAAATTCTTCATTGCTGCATCACAGCTCCAGGGTCCCTTGTTCAATCCTCAGCTGTGGTATCCTGGTGGAAAATTCCATCTTAGTCTGGCCAAATACACAGACTGAGATGGTCAAACTGGTACACCATCTTTGTAAGTTGGTAAATGCTGACAGAAAGAAAACTGCTACTAATCCATCATCACTGACAAGTTTTTTTTTTAGAAAACAACAATTAGAAAATGCTCAGTTTAGTCAGGAACAAAGTAACTGAAATATAACTTTGCTTTCCCAGCTCAAACAGGTCAGCCTGTGTTTTGGGTGCTAGTAACTGGTCAGGATGATGGATGTTTCAGCAGGGTTACTGTCTGTGTGGAGCTTCACACATTCTCTCTGTGTCCATGTGGGTTTCCTTCAAGTTCTCCATTTTCCTTCCATGCCCCCAAAAAAATGATGGTAGGTGATCAACTATACGAAATTACCCAGAGGTCTGAATGAGCATGTGAATGTGTTCATTGTATCCTGTAATGGACTGGCATGTCATCCATGGTGTATTCTTGCTTTACAAGCAGCATTCCCAGGATAGGATTCCCCACAACCCTGTCAACGTTCAAGTAACTGAAGATCTCATCTCATCTCATTATCTGTAGCCGCTTTATCCTGTTCTACAGGATCGCGGGCAAGCTGGAGCCTATCCCAGCTGACTACGGGCGAAAGGCGGGGTACACCCTGGACAAGTCACCAGGTCATCACAGGGCTGACACATAGACACAGACAACCATTCACACTCACATTCACACCTACGGTCAATTTAGAGTCACCAGTTAACCTAACCTGCATGTCTTTGGACTGTGGGGGAAACCGGAGCACCCGGAGGAAACCCACACGGACACGGGGAGAACATGCAAACTCCACACAGAAAGGCCCTCACCGGCCACGGGGCTCGAACCTGGACCTTCTTGCTGTGAGGCGACAGCGCTTAACTGAAGATCAATAAATTCATTAAAAATATAGTTATAGGCATGTTCGAGATTGAAAAAACCCTTTATTCTCTACTTTCACATACCCATAATGCCTTGCACCTTGGGGGGTAACCAGGCGCTACATTTGTTTACTAAGTCAGATAACCTCAGTTGTTTCTTCAAATTCACATGGGGAAAAACGACTTTTCCTGATTTAAAGTTTTATAGAATACCTAAAGAAGCTAAGCGTTGAAAAGACAGAAGTAGACCGAATTTGCCGTCAAAATTTTACACCAACATACAACACGCAACTGTGTTCTACATACTTCAGTGGTGGAGTAAAGACGACTTTATTGAAGGATCAACTCCCAGAACAAAGTGTAAACGATGAAGTGTAAGGAAGGTTACATCTACTTCCCCTTTTAGTGTTTATGTATGGTAGGGAGATCAAATGGAGTATTTGACCCTGTAGTTCTAACAGCTTCCTCTAACAGCCCAAAGACTGCCATAATCTAGTAGTGTATGAGCTCAAATCAGAGTGAAGGAAATCAAAATCAACTTAAGCTTAAAAAATAAATGTGACAGTTCTGCTGTATTTACAGTACGTACTTGACTGAGTGAATTCCTTGCTTGTGTTCCTATGAACAAAGCATTTTGTATTTTCTTACAGCTTTCTCGTCGTAACCAGCAGCCAGCAAAAACGATATCACTGTGGATTCTTCTATGATTAGTATTTTTAATCTTTCGAAGCTCTTCTGCCAATCTTTTAACTTCTACAGGTAAGTAATTGTTGGAACACCCATGCTGAAAGGCAGAGCAGGCTGCTGACTCACTGTCACCTGAAGTAGAGATGTTCAAAGCGTTCGATACGATATTTACAAGCACTTTTTTACCGATTGATTTCTTGAAGTCCACAGAAAAGGCTTTGCAGGTTTCTTTAAGCTTTAGTTTCGTTAGTTTTGACACTTCTTTGAAGGTTTTAGGGAGATTTACATTTGAAAGATTACTGTCAGTCTGCGAAGGCCTGCTGTTTTAGTTTGTTTAGATTTTGCTTACCCCCCAAGGCACGAAGCATTATGGGTAATGTTAAAGTAGTCAGTTCTGAATGGTGTTTGAAACAGCTCTTTGGTGTCAAGGGGAAAAAAAAAAGAAAAAAGAAAAAAATCTCTCCATACAAAGACACACTTTAAGTTAAAATGTCTTTATTATATGGACATCCTAGCTGGGACATGTTAATACAATAAATACATTTTAACTTAAAGTGTGCCTTTGTTTGGAGAGATTTCTTTTCTTTTTCTCCTTTGAATCAGGAAATGCATATTTGGTAACTGAAATCATACAGCCTTTTGAGCTACATCTCATCTCATTATCTCTAGCCGCTTTATCCTGTTCTACAGGGTTGCAGGCAAGCTGGAGTGGAGTCTATCCCAGCTGACTATGGGTGAGAGGCGGGGTACACCCTGGACAAGTCGCCAGGTCATCGCAGGGCTGACACATAGAGACAAACAACCATTCACACTCACAGTCACACCTACCATCAATTTAGAGCCACCAATTAGCCTAACCTGCATGTCTTTGGACTGTGGGGGAAACCGGAGCACCCGGAGGAAACCCACGCAGACACGGGGAGAACATGCAAACTCCACACAGAAAGGCCCTCACTGGCCGCTGGGCTCGAACCCAGGACCTTCTTGCTGTGAGGCGACAGCGCTAACCACTACACCACCGTGCCGCCGTAGTTGTAATATTAATGCTAAATTGTTGTCCTTGTCCTTGGTAGTTCTAAGCTTACTCATAATCATTGTGAGTGTGCAGACAAGAAATTGGTTGTGTCTCTAAGATAAAACCCAAACCTATCTCCCATCTCAGCTTTCATTTCATACAGTATATATATATATATATATATATATATATATATATTCCTTTCACAAAACTATTTTCAATATGAGTATTACTGAAAATGTGTTAACGAAGCCCAAATGTCCTTGTCCTAATGCACTTAATAATGAGGTCTATTTTGTAAAATATGATGGTTGAACAGAACATTTGCATAATGGGAAAAAATGTATCTTAAAACGTGACTGATTTCTCTTTCTATGATTAATGGGAGATGAATAAATGGCCTAATGATAGAGTTATGCTTTGCCTAATGAAAAGAGTGTGTGTTGAGTGGAATAATACAAAGTTATCACTGTGGCTCAAAGTTCTGAATCTGATGTCCTTTTCTCTTTCTTCAAACAAAGGCTTCATCTGAAAAAAAAAAACCCTGCAATAACAAGGAGTTTAAATGCAGACCGCATAACACCAGATTGGACAAGTCAGCTGTTTTCAGTGTTAATGACGTGTTGCCTGAGTAACACCAATCTCATCATCTTCGATGTGATGATCTTTCAAAACAGCACCACTTTCTATTCTTTAACAATCACAGCCATGCTGCTATGGTGATGGAGATCTCCATAGCAACAGAGATGCTCACTCATGTCCTGTAGTGGCCTCCGTTCACCACTCAGTGTCATCCTGATGCACACACATGCAGTCTTTTCAGGTTCTAACTTTCAGAACGATTTTAAATCATTCCTACAGCACACACCAAAAAATGAACAATCCATTGTGTTTATTAGAATGATAAAATATCCATGTCGATTTACAGATCAAAATAAGTCTGTGCACGCCAACATTTTGAGTAATGTGTGTGTATATGTATGTGTGTATAATTGAGAGAAGTGTATACACAGGTGATTTTTTTTTTAATACAAAAAAAATTGCCTTGTACACTTGCATACACGTATCGTCTGTACACATGGATGAGAAAACAAGATCAAGTGTTGCTTCAAATGTCACTATTTCATCTATGTACAATTCTTTGAGTCACCGTTTGGACCTTTTTGTCCCTCCAGTTTGAAATGTCACTCAATTCTGAGTCATCAAAAAAAAAAAAAAGGAACGAAATGAGGAAAAAAACCCATTTGTTTGCTTTCTTTTCCTCTCAGGAAAAATATAGTTCAAGTTTCCTCGGTTCAGATCAATACTGGATGATTCAGACATTGCTTTGGAAAAAAAAAAATCCTTCCATCACATGGTTGAGTAAACAACCGTCATTTCCGACCCCGAAAATAAAACGAGCTTGTGCTTATATATACAGTAGTGTTATTGATTTATGATCAGGGTTTATCGCTGTGCCTTCCCGGAGTGAAGTACAGTGCCTCGGGTTGAGGTAACAATATGGCAGTTGTGGTAAAGGCCGGCTGAACAGATTTACCATACAACAGCACTTCCACTTTCAATGCAGCAGGCTCGCTACACGAAAGAAACAGTAAACGCACTGCTTACAGGATACATGATAACAGAAATACACTTGCAATTTGCGAAAGAAAACTCAAAACAAAACACTACATTAATGACAAAGTCGATGCCTCTTGATACAAACAGCATCCTGTCAAATACAAAGCGACATTTTGGCGATTCAAGTATGTTGTGTTGCCGAACTGATCCACAGAATCTTAGATTACACTCAGACCTCATGACAGAACAGACCAGAACAATTTCCTTTAGATACAAATTGAGAAAAGTTTCCATCTCCAATGCAATGGTACGGTACAGTATACTTGGATGAGATAACTAACCAACCCAATCAACTATCAGCGTTTTTGGTACATCTCAGTATCACTTTTACATTTTGAAATAGAGCAACGAAATACTTTAATGAATGTCTTGCAAATAATTGCTAGAACATTTTAAAATTGACTTGTTAAAGAAGCAGTTTGTCATTTTAGGGGACTGAAAAAAATAGAAGCCTGAAAAGAAAAAAAAAACCTACGCAGATCTATTATCGCTTTCATGGCAGTATTGTGATTCACAGTTTTGCTATGGTGTCTTGGATACGATATGATATTTGGTCACTTTTTAACACTTTTAAAACTGCACCTTTAAGACAATCAATTTGACACTTCGGTCTTTTATAAATATTAACTGATTAACTGATTTCCACCCCAATGTGTTTCGTTCTTTAGAAAATCTTATCACAGGTTTTAAGTTTGCCTAGCTACTTAGCTCTCAAAGAAAAAAGCACTGCTGAGATTCAATCATGGGGCGGAGCTTATTTCTGGGTCAGAAAATAATAAATGGAGGCCTGAAATAAAAAAAAACAACAACAACAACACCCCCCCCAACAAAAAAGACAAAAAAAACAAACTCCTCCCCCCCCAAAAAAAAAAAGACTAATCAGGGGTGGGTTTCCCAAAAGCCTTTTAATGCTAAGAGCATCTTAACTAGGAGAGTGAGCGTTCATTGTGATGCTCGCTTTACCATTTCACGATGATCTTTGTGCTACGATGCTTTGGGAAACCTACCCCAGATCAGCTGCATGGCATTGAATGTCTTTGATATTATATGATTATGTCAGGTCCAGAAAGACTTTTGAAAATGACATACTGCACCTTTAAAAGGATCATTTTGAGATGTTAGCAGTTTATAAATACTGATTGATCTGATTTTCCCTCATTCTTTTTTAATAACAAAGGTGTTTAAAAATCCAGTTTAAAAATCAAGTTATATGTTTAAAAGTATTTTTTCCACCCCTTTATCCATACCAGGTCAGCACAATGCCATAGTTATTTCAGATTTACATATTGTGGAACACAGATCAGCTGTATATTCTCCCATCTGTAGTGGCAAATGTTGCACTGTGTGACTATTTCATGAAAGCATGCGAAGCGACTGTTGCAAATGCATGATCATGAATGGAACTCCAGGTTCATGAACTTCTGACCTATGAGTGAAAGTCAATCACGTCCTCGAGATTCTGTTTCCTGTATTTTAAGCCCAGCTTCTTTTAAGGTTTATTATTGTTGCTTGGGGCAATCACACACACATGAAACTTGTTTCAATTGAATTTATAATGTGCTCTGTTAATCAGTCTTGGTTATGCTGCACACGCATGCGAGTGTGTGTGTGTGTGTGTGTGTGAGAGAGAGAGAGAGAGAGAGAGAGAGAGTGTGTGTGTGTGTGTACGGACAAGCTGCAAGCCAGCAATCCTTCCAGATGCATGTGAGCTTGAAGCAAATTTGATTTGTGTGTGTGTGTGAGCATACATTGTACATTCACAGATTGCACTTTCACAGGTGTAGCATATGACGGTGTGTATTTGTGTATATTCCTGTGTGTGTGTGTGTGTGTGTGTGTGTGTGTGTGTGTGGTCGCACTCTCTTTAACCCTAGCCATATGGCTCCAATATCGCACATCTTTAAAGAATTAACCTTGAAAGAATGGAACAAACCATGAATGCACCAGAGTGAAACTTCTTCCAAAAAGCAGGACACTGAAAATGCAGGTGTTCTCTGCATGTGAACGTGTGTGTGTTTTCTTTGAAGAATGTTTAATTTCTGAACTTTTCAGTGAACACATGGATTACATATGCATTATGCAGATCATGCATATGTGCAGAAATCTCTCACTGTTCTGTGAGTGTACTTCAAGAATTAAAAGGAAGAATGAAAAAAAAACCCTCGTCTATTTTATCTCAGTCTACTGCATATGTTTGTAGCATATGTGCAATTACCACAGAGAATAATCCTGAATTAATGTCCTGAAAAAAAAAGAAGAAAAAAAACCACACTAACAAAACAGTTTACTCCAAACTGACTTATAATAAGAGTGTAATGGCAGTTGTTGAACTCTGTTGATAGCCGTTTAAAACACACACCTACGTGCGTACGTATATTATGCAAATTCAAAACAACTACTGATGCTCAAACTAGAAAGATGTTCCGATGAGATAGATATGGAAGAATGTCATACCGAAGCTGTTCTTACAAATATAGTTTTATCCAACTTTCCTACACTGGAACTATACAGGAAAAACTAATTCTGGTTATTACAAAGGCTTTTCCCAAAGGTTTTGTGGCATTCATGCACCATCAGGCTGAAACTGAGGCACTTCTGAGTTTAATATGAGCTACACTATTTGTATTCATAAAAAAAAAAAAAAAAATCCAGTTTATTGACTGCTTCAGCAACTACCCTTAGACTTCTATTATAAGTGAGTTTTCAGTAAAATGATTGTTCCTTTCTTACCATTAAAAAAAAATCTTATCTGTCGTACTTGCACATATACAGTCCATGATTATTGGCACTCCTTGTAAAGATTAGTAAAAAGGGTTAGAAAACAATCCACTTTTTGGTGAAGTCGCTTCATCTCATGCTGAAAAAATGAGAAAAATCCAACTTTTAGTTGAAATAAATTTATTCAGAGGAAACAAATAACAAATCCCTCATCAAGAAATAATTATTTTCAACAAAAATACATACACCACTATTACTGGCACCTTGTACAACCTCCCTTTGGCAGTAAAACAGCACTGAGTCTCTCCTATAACATTTTATAAGGTTGGAGATACAGAGCAGGACATCTGAGACCATTCCTCTTTACACAATCTCTCCAGATCATCCAGGGTCCGAGGTCCTGTCTTGTGCTCTCTCCTCTTCAGCTCAGCCCACAAGTTTTCAATGGGGTTCAGGTCAGGGGACTGAGATGGCCATGGTAGAAACTTGATTCTGTGCTCAGTGAACCATTTTTGTCTTGATTTGGACATATACTTCGGATCACTGTCCTGCTGGAAGATCCAATGCCGACCCAGTTTTAGTTTCCTGGCAGAGGTAGCCAGATTTTGATTTACAGTGTCTTGGTATTTCATGGAGTCCATGATGTCATGTCCCCTAACAAGGTTTCCAGGCCTTTGGAGGAAAAACAGCCCCCAAACATCACAGAACTTCAACTATATTTTACAGTTAGGATTGGGTTCTTTTCATTCTAGCCATCCTTCTTCTGACGCCAAACCCACCTTGAGTGTTTATCGCCCAAAAGCTGTATTTTTGCTCCATTAGACCAGAGAACACGGTTCCAGTCAAAGTTGTCGTAGCGTTTCACAAACTTCAGGTGCTTATGTTTGTGCTTAACTGACAGAAAAGGCTTTTTTTCTGGCAAACCTTCCAGTAATCTGTTGGCATAGAGGTGGCATCTGATGGTGGGTTTGGAGACTTGGAAACCCCAAGATTTGACTTTTTCTTGTAATTCACCAACAGTGATCTTTGAGGATTTTTTATTTTATTTTATTTTTTGCCTCTCTTACCCTCCTCCTCACTGTACGTTGGGACAAAATAACCTTGAGTCCTCTTCCAGGCGAGTTTGTAACAGTTCCAGTTGGTGTCCACTTTTTTATTATTGCCCTAACAGTAGAAATGGACATTTTCAGGCGAGTAGCATTTTTTTATCACCATTCCCTGACTTATGAAGGTCAACACACTTCTCCCTCATTTAGTTTGTGTTCTCTCTTATCTTTCCCACATTGATGGATGACTAAGGGAATTTGGCCTCTGTGTCACCTCATATTTGTACCCCGGTTAATCAGGAAGTCATGGATTACAGTTTGAAAGTTCCTACACACGCCAATCAACTCAAACATACTGTACAATTTAAATGGGAAACGTGCTTCAGTTACATTGTGTTCACTATAATTGCCAGGTGTACCAATAATAGTGGCACATGTGGCTTTTGTTGAAAATAATTATTTCTTGGTGATGGATTCGTGGGTTTTTTTGGAATACATTTATTGCAATTAAAAGTTGGATTTTTCTTATTTTTTTCAGCATGAGATGAAGCGACTTCACCAAAAGGTGGATATTTTTCTAACCCTTTTTACTCATCTTTACAAAGGGTGCCAATAATCATGGAGAGCACTGTATATATTAGGTTAAACATTTTTTGGATTCTTCCTTTAATGTTTCTTTAACTCTGTTGAAGGTGATGAAGTGATGACGACGCATTCATACGTGACGAACTTTTCAAATCGGAATCATCAATTTCGACTTGTCCTATGATGATGAACGAAAATACAACTCCTATTAATGAGACAAACACGGAACAAAGCAACCAACAAAATGGATTATAATACAGTACAGGCTGAAGAGACTCTGAAACACTCGATACTTAATGACATCTCACACCGGTTAATCCCATCAGCGGTCCTCATTTGGCACGTTTTTTTCTCAGCTCTGTTGCTTATTTGTCCTTCTCTTCCCTTGAGGGGATGAAGAGCATTTAATTTTGTGTCTCTCCTTCTCTCAGCTGCTTGAATAAACTCTGCACAGCGAATACGTCTATGTAGTCTATATAATGTCCATATCACAATATCACATTCAGTTGAAGGTCAACACTACTTTTTCTTCAGTATCGTTTCTGTCCACAGTCCAGAGCAGGAAATTCACTGTACACAAAAACTTCAAACATTTTGGGCGTTCAAACATTCCCTTTCAGAAGGTTTCTTTTCTCTGTTCGAGAAGAATTGCTTGAAATTCTGCACTTCCATTTTTACCACTATTTGTGTGCGTCGTCTCACTGTCTCTTCCTTCGTGCTCTCTTTCACTGTCTGTCACTCTGTAGCATAGCTTCATGGAAAATCTGAGTTCACGGATGCACCGTTCTCATCCTCTGTCCCATATCGAAGGAGATGCATTGTTCCCATTTTCCTATATATGTCCTGCCAGCATGAATACTGCTGATGTGTGGCACTGCATCATGGGTCAGGAGCAGTGATGCTACTTAACTGAGTTCAACACTGTAAAACAAAAAGCAATTTATAAAACCAAAGAAAATTGGATAGGCTGAGGTATACACCACGGCTAGACTGTAGTGGGAATCGATGGCTCTGCACTGTCTCTGCCGACCCTCGCTGAAAATGTTTTATTACAACCAGCAGCTCAGAAATCCCCAGTGAACGAGAACACGCCAGCACATTCCCTAAATGATGAGTGAGAGAGAAAGAGAGAGAGAGTGTGTGTTTGGGAATAGATATGGATGTCATTAGGGCTGCTGCAGTCACAAATGCTGCAGTTTGTTGCTGTACTCTTGCTTCAGATGAAGGACCTGCGGTGTGTTAAAACAAGGAAGCTGAGGAAGCTGTATGTATGCATGTATGTATGTATGTGTGTGTGTGTGTGTGTGTGTGTGTGTGTGTGTGTGTGTGTGTGTGTTAGCTTGCACTCCCCTGCAAGAACTTCAGCTATGAGGCAGAGTGGAGGCCATTTCCATTTCCAGTGATTGATCATAGCATGACAGAGGGCTCGAGACAAGATCGAAAAGGAGCTCTGAAAGAGAGAGACAGCAAGAAAAATGGAGAAAAACAGAAAGATGTTGGCCAGATCCTGCTGGCACTGCAGTAGCTCGGAAGCTTTACGCTCTGCACATTTTCTCCTTCACTGCTTCCTTCTTTTACACAGATCTTTTTTTCCCCCATTTTCTTCACTGGCCTGAAGGAGCACGCTCGCTGCCTCCTTTGCCCAGCAGGTGGCTGAAATCCGCCAGGTCCATGAGGCCACGAGAGCCATGCAGAACAGTGCGGGCGAGGCTAGCTGGATGCCCTGTGCCTGTGGCGTAGCGGTGTCCTGGCACTGGGGTCGGCACGGCGTGGAAGACGTAGTTCTCGTGGGTCCAGCGCAGAGCCTCGCCGGTGTACTCCATGTGCGTGCTGGGTGCCGACACCACCCGCCTCCTGTCAGGCGAATCCTGAGGCGTCATTGGGTAGTTGTAGTCGCCCGCTGATTTGCGCAGCAGTGTGCCTGGACGTGTTCCATGCTCACGGTACTTGGAGAGAGAAACATAGCGCTGGCGCTCGATGACATCTTCATGCCGCCTGTCGCCAAGGAGCTTAGAGCTGAGGAAGATGGCGGAGGGTGGTGGGGGAGGACACTGGGTGCCTACCGAGTTCAGGAAGGTCTGGCTCTGGTCCCAGCCGGAGCCTGAATCAGAGAGGCGGAGCGAGGGCACTGGGCGTTTCTGCTGCAGTGGAGTCTGCTCAGGTGTAGGTAGCAGTCCCGGGTCCAGATCCCCTGCCTTCGTCCAACCGTTGGGCATCACAAAGAGCGTTTCACCTTGAGGGCGTGGACGATCTGTCACGCTCAGCACTGAGCCACTGGTGCTTGGCCCCAACATGTTGCGCTCCTTTTCGCTCTTCCGCTGGCTGCTCGAGGAGGAAGATTCACTCTGAGAGCAATGACGGTGTTTTTGGCTCATAATCCAACACACAGCCAAGCCAGAGAGCGCCGCCCCAGTGGAGAACGCAGAAACAGCTGCCACCACCAGCAGGTTCAGAGTCACCAGACTCTCTGGCTCATCTGTGAAACTTTCATGCAGCAGACCTGCAGAGGGGGAAGGAGACAAGAGAAACAACTGCATTAACCTTCATGCTTAATTAATGTCAGAACGAGCCAGCTTTTCTTTTTTTTATGAAAAGTAAGAACAGAATAAAATGACATTCCAACGTGGAGGTTCAAAACCTTATTTTAGTCCCTTTCCTGTTTCCTCCATTTGCATTAAAAAAAGCCCACATGAGTTTGTGTGACTGTTTTCATGAATATTAGCCACAGTTTAAATGCAGCCTAATAATCCGCTAATAATTCAACTGATAAACAGCATCATTAATATTTAAATTGAAGACTAATAGTTTGGAAACGGACTGAAAAAAGACAAATAATTTGTTTAATAATCCATTAAATAGAAGAATAACTGCCATGTAAATGGTCTTGTGGGAGAACAAAGTTTATATTACACATTGCAAAGCTTTAATAATAATAATAAAGAAAGAAAGAAAGCACAACTTTATTCATCACACACTTGTGAAATTTCCTCTCTGCATTGAACCCATCTGAAGCAGTGAGCACACACACATACCCAGAGCAGTGGTCAGCCATGCTAACAGCACCCGGGGAGCAGTTCGGAGTTAGGTGCCTCGCTCAAGGGCACCTCAGCCCAAGGCCATCCCATATTAACCTAACCGCATGTCTTTGGACTGTGGGTGAAACCGGAGCACCCGGAGGAAACCCACGCAGACACAGGGAGAACATGCAAACTCCACACAGAAAGGCCCTCGCCGGCCGCTGGGTTCGAACTCAGAACCTTCTTGCTGTGAGGCGACCGTGCTAACCACTACACCACCGTATAATAACTTAAATATTTATAACACGCATATTCCATTCACATATGCTCACGTGTGAAAAAAAATTTGATAGAGACTGTATAGGCTCCAGCTTGCCTGCGACCCTGTAGAACAGGATAAGCAGCTACAGATAATGGATGGATGGATGGATGGATGGATGGATGGATAGATGGATGGATAGAGACTGTGACTAAAGTCACAGTGGTTTGTGCTAGCTGAGACAAACCGGGACGTCTAGTCACTGTACCCTATAGATCTGGAACAGTAAGAGATACAGAATGACACTTCGTGAGGAAAAGAGCCAGTTTTTCATGGATCATTCCGGCTCGGTGATCTGGATCAGCACCAAAAGTCATAGCAACTTAATTCAGCCCAGCAGTATTCTTCACGTGAAATTTGGTGATGATTGGTTGAAAACTGAGAGAGAAATAGCGTCCTAAAAATGTGAGGATAATAATGATAAAGTAGAACGATCCTGAGTGAGAGTAACAATTTGCGCTACCGCTGCTAGCGCAAATTAATAACAGATGAACAAATAAAAAGACAAAAAAAAAGACAAATGGATGGTATGATCAAAGAAAAACTGTCATGCTCAAAACATGCACAAAATACAATCCAGAATGCATATATAAAATATACTGATTTAAGATAATTACTTGTCTAATCACTAAAAGCTTCCAAAAACGATACGCTTCCAGAAGCTTCTTAAAGCGAGATGGCCTTTCAATTTCATAAAATCAGTGAAATTTAGTTCTGTCTGAAATTTGGTCATTGTGATATATGTTTATTTCTGTAGTATCTCACAAAATATCAGGCCGTTCTGTAGCTGGGAAGTTATTTAATTTGAAGGGATTCCCGAGCAAATAATGTGCATGAAATCACTCGCTTTGCACAGTCAAGCAGACAGAGGAAGTCCGGCGTGCGCATGCGCAGGTTTACCTTTGAGCGTGCACTGACAGTTACATCATTTTGTCACTAAACGAACAGCTGATCACACCGAGGTGCTCGCTGACCGCCGATATTTATTAGTTTGGTCCTGCGTTTCCTTTCCTTCGCAACATAATGTCTTTTCTTCTCGCTTTCTTTGACTTTCTCACGGTCTTTGACATTTCATTTGCACACTCGCGTCCTCCATTTTTCTCTCCTGTTTCAAATTTCTATCCCAGAATGCCTTGCGTGAATGGGGAAAGCCCACCATGTGATGCATGACATAGTATCTTGAATTGGGTCACGGTGAAGCAAGAAATAATAGTGGAGAATTTAGGGCCATGTGGCTCGAAATTCATTAATTGTTCTATTTAAAAAAAAAACTAATAAAATTGGAAGTCTGTGATTCAAATTCAGTAGTTTTCGGTCCACTAAACAAAAATAATTGGGTGTCGGAAAATTCTTTTTATGATCTACACTTGAAAAATCTGAAAGGCAGTCTACCTTTAAAGACTGTAGGCGACTCGGCTCTACAAATATTTAATGGGAGCCACAGTGTAGAATTCATTGTGAGGTTGGATGGGAAGTGGAATTAGTATCCAACTAATATTGCAAGCCAAAATATTATGACACAAAATTTTCAATTTTTCTGAGACTGACATACAATTGCAATCAGAACTATTCAACCCCCCACCCACCCACCCCCCAATTTTTTTTTTTTAAGGATTTATCAATTAAAGTTTTTTCAAAGAGAAAGATTCTGCTTTGGATGACTTCTTTATGAGTTGAGTGACACATAAAATCAACACAGAAAATGCATGATGTAATATTTGTGTGTAACAGTATATTTTTGTTAAGATAGCCATGTCACAATTATTCAACCCCTATATAATATTGTTGTTTTTAAAGGTTTCTGACAGTTTTTATGGCCTAAAGTGGAGTTGAAACATAATTAAGCCTTTGGGAACTTGATAATGGTCCTTCATTTGCGATGCATATATAAACCCCACCCATGAATGTATTCAAGGTCAGTTGCAATCATGGGAAAGACAAAGGAGCTTCCACAAAAGCTGAAAGAGGAGATTATTTCAGCACACCTAAAGGGCCTTGGGTATAAGAAGATTTCCAAAAAATTTAACGTTCCAAGAGACACTACTGGGAGAATTATAAGGAAGTTTAAAACTTATGGAACAGCTGCAGACCTGCCTGGCCGTGAAAGAAAGCCGAAAATTTCATCAAAGGGCCCTTAGCCACTTAGTCAGGACAACTAAGAAAAAACCCCATGTGAGTGCAAGACACCTACAAGATGACATGATGAAGGCTGGTACAAGTGCTTCAGTGGCAACTATAAGACGTGCACTGAATAAACAAGGATTTCATGGCCGGACTCCAAGACGCACTCCACTCTTGACCACAAGGAACATCAAAAGTCGACTAGAATATGCCAGGAGGAATTTGGATAAGACTACAGAGTTCTGGAAGACAGTTCTATGGACTGATGAAACCAAACTGGAACTGTTTGGACATATGGACCAGCGGTATGTCCGCCGTGTGAAAGGCCAGGCTTATGACCAGAAGAATATCATCCCCACAGTCAAGCATGGAGATGATCACTGATGATGTGGGGCTGTTTTTCTGCGGCAGGAACTGGCAATCTTGATCGTATACCTGGCATCATGGATTCCCAGAAATACCAGGCCATTTTAAAGAGGAACGTGATGCCTTCTGTTGACAAATTAAACCTTGGTGATCAATGGACTTTCCAGCAAGACAATGATCCCAAGCACACCTCCAAGTCAACCAAAGCTTGGTTGAGAAAAAGATCCTGGAATGTCTTGGAGTGGCCTTCTCAGTCATCAGATTTAAATCCGATTGAAAATCTTTGGCGGGATTTAAAGAAAGCAGTTGCAGCACAGAAGCCATCAAACATCATTGAGCGAGAGGCTGTTGCACATGAAGAATGGGCAAAGATTCCAGTTGAGAGGTGTAAGAAGCTTGTTAGCACTTACCGAAAACATTTGTTAGAAGTTATTAAAGCTAAAGGATGCTCCACAAAGTACTGAAGCTGGGGGTTGAATAATAGTGCACATGCACGTGTTAAAAGATTTACATTTTCATTTGAAATTCAAAGTTAAGTCAACTTCTGTTGTCAAAATAACTCAAATATGTATCGATAAATATTTTTTGTTGCTTAATGAGGTTTTTTGTCATTGACTGTCATTATCTTTCATCTACATCACTATAATGTCTTTTGAGGTGAGGTGGTTGAATATTTCTGACTGCAACTATAAACTTGTTCAAATCAAAAGTGACACAGTTGACATGTGACAAAGTGACACAGGGCTAACATGCATCACTACTTGTGACGGATTTTGATCTTATCCTGTTACAGCAATGTGAACACTAAATGTAGCTTGAGTGGCACGTTGGTGCAGTGGTTAACACTTTCGCCTCACAACAAGAAGGTTTTGGGTTCAAATGTCATAGACGCTCGGCGCCTTTCTGTATGGAGTTTGCATGTTCTCCCTGTGCCTGCATGGGTTTGCTCTGGTTTCCTCCCACAGTCCAAAAAAATGTGGAACTGGCTACTCTAAATTGCCCATGAGCGTGAATGGTTGTTTGTCTCTCGCACCTCCCCCGAAATCAGCTGGAATTGACTCCAGATTCCCTCCTGACCCTGACAGACAAGCAGTATGCATAATACATGGATGGATGGCTAAATACAGGTGATGTGCATACTTTTCAGTTACATTTGGATAGCATATACACATTTATGCCGCTTTTCCACTACAAACGCGGCTGAGTCGGGCTGAGCCGTGCCGTGCTGAGTCGAGCTGAGTGGGGCTGTTGGAGTTGCATTTCGACTACAACCGCGCTGAACCGTGCTGGCTGGAAGTGGGTGGACACATTGGGTGGAGTTAGCAAAAGTGGGTGGACGTCATGTGATGTCGTTAAGCGGCGCAAACAGTGACATCAGTGATCTTTTAAGCGGTAGTCTCACGACCCGGATAGTAAACAATAAACATGGAGGATATGGAGTCATTAGTGTTGCTGGTCTTAGTGCTGTGGCTTGTTGTCACTGACAACGCCAACAGATACTGGCAAGAGCGTATAGATGAGGCGAGGCGCATAAGGCTTCAGAAATTCTCGTAATTCTTCTTCTTCCGGGTTTACGGTGTTTACAGATCCCAGCGTGCTCGCGGGGCGTGTGTGGGCATGTGAGGACACTCCTCCTCACCAATCAGTGCACAGGGGAGTGTCTGCTCACGCCCCCAGCCTCACTCAGCTCGGTTTGGCTCGCTTCAGCCCCACTCCAAAACCGTGCGAGTTTTGGGTGCTAAGCAGGGCTGAAGCGAGCTGAGTCGTGCTGTTTTGAAGTAGTCGAAACGCGAGCCGTGTCGGGCTGAAGTGAGCTGAAGCGAGCTGAAGTGAGCTGAGAAAGGGTAGTGGAAAAGGGCCATTAGATTATACGTAACATGATAATGTGATCTATCATAATAATACACATTCTGCATTAAATGTATGAGTAAATATAATCATTTTATTTATAGTTCATTTGGATTGCCAAAAAAAAAAGCTTTGCATGTAAACACAAAGCTTAAGCTGATCATAAAATTTGTATGTACAGTGGGGCAAAAAAGTATTTAGTCAGCCACCAATTGTGCAAGTTCTCCCACTTAAAAAGATGAGAGAGGCCTGTAATTTTCATCATAGGTACACTTCAACTATGAGAGACAGAATGGGGGGAAAGAATCCAGGAAATCACATTGCAGGATTTTTAATGAATTAATTGGTAAATTCCTCTGTAAAATAAGTATTTGGTCACCTACAAACAAGCAAGATTTCTGGCTCTCACAGACCTGTAACATCATCTTTAAGAGGCTTCTCTGTCCTCCACTCGTTACCTGTATTAATGGCACCTGTTTGAACTCGTTATCAGAATAAAAGACACCTGTCCACAACCTCAAACAGTCACACTCCAAACTCCACTATGGCCAAGACCAAAGAGCTGTCAAAGGACACCAGAAACAAAATTGTAGACCTGCACCAGGCTGGGAAGACTGAATCTGCAATAGGTAAGCAGCTTGGTGTGAAGAAATCAACTGTGGGAGCAATTATTAGAAAATGGAAGACATGCAAGACCACTGATAATCTCCCTCGATCTGGGGCTCCACGCAAGATCTCACCCCGTAGGGTCAAAATGATCACAAGAACAGTGAGCAAAAATCCCAGAACCACACGGGGGGACCTAGTGAATGACCTGTAGAGAGCTGGGACCAAAGTAACAAAGGCTACCATCAGTAACACACTACGCCGCCAGGGACTCAAATCCTGCAGTGCCAGACATGTCCCCCTGCTTAAGCCAGTACATGTCCAGGCCCGTCTGAAGTTTGCTAGAGAGCATTTGGATGATCCAGAAGAGGATTGGGAGAATGTCATATGGTCAGATGAAACCAAAATAGAACTTTTTGGTAAAAACTCAACTTGTGTTTGGAGGAGAAAGAATGCTGAGTTGCATCCAAAGAACACCATACCTACTGTGAAGCATGGGGGTGGAAACATCATGCTTTGGGGCTGTTTTTCTGCAAAGGGACCAGGACGACTGATCTGTGTAAAGGAAAGAATGAATGGGGCCATGTATCATGAGATTTTGAGTGAAAACCTCCTTCCATCAGCAAGGGCATTGAAGATGAAACGTGGCTGGGTCTTTCAGCATGACAATGATCCCAAACGCAATGCCCGGGCAATGAAGGAGTGGCTTCATAAGAAGTATTTCTAGGTCCTGGAGTGGCCTAGCCAGTCTCCAGATCTCAACCCCATAGAAAATCTTTGGAGGGAGTTGAAAGTCCGTGTTGCCCAGTGACAGCCCCAAAACATCACTGCTCTAGAGGAGATCTGCATGGAGGAATGGGCCAAAATACCAGCAACAGTGTGTGAAAACCTTGTGAAGACTTACAGAAAACGTTTGACTTCTGTGATTGCCAACAAAGGGTATATAACAAAGTATTGAGATGAACTTTTGTTATTGACCAAATACTTATTTTCCACCATAATTTGCAAATAAATTCTTTAAAAATCAGACAATGCGATTTTCTGGATTTTTTTTTTCTCATTTTGTCTCTCATAGTTGAGGTATACCTATGATGAAAATTACAGGCCTCTCTCATCTTTTTAAGTGGGAGAACTTGCACAATTGGTGACTGACTAAATACTTTTTTGCCCCACTGTACATTATATACATCCTTTAACAGGAACACCCGTACCTCTGCTTATTCATGCAATTATCCAATCAGCCAATCATGTGATGGCAGCATAAAATCATGCAGATACATGTCAAGCACTTCAGTTAAAGTTCATATCAAACATCAGAATTGGGATGTACTGCCCATGGCAGTACTGTTGGTGCCAGATGGGTTGGTATGAGCATTTTAGACACTGCTGGTCTCCGTGGATTTTCACACGCAGCAGTCTCTAGGATTCACACAGAGCGGTGTGAAAAACAGTAAAAGTCCGGTGAGTGGCAGGTCTGCAGGCGGAAACATCTTGCTGAGAGGTCAGAGGAGAATGGCCAGACTGGCAAAAGCTGACAAGAAGGAAAGAGTAACTCAAATAAGCACTCTTTACCACTGTGGTAAGCAGAAAAACATCTCAAAACACATGGAAGACCACATCGGGGACCATATCCTGTCAGCTGAGAACAGGAATCTGAGGCGACAGTAGGTACACTGGGTATATTAACCTGATTTCTCGAAGAGTTGTCCTATAAATTCAAGAGACATGGCCTGGCTCAATGGTGAATTCATTGCTAAGTATGAAGAGAACATGAACTCCTCAATTTACAGTATAAACATCAAGAACTCCCCAAGAACTCTGGTATGACCTCTGTCGACATGTTGCATAACAATAACACTATGACTATTGTTGCTCCAAAGACAATGAACGTCATGGTGCCGATCGGAACTGCTGGGTTAGCTCAATGAACTCAGCCTTTGACTGCGTCAACTTCTTTGCCTGATCAATAGAAACTCCAAGCAACCAAGTAATTTTCAACCAAGCGTCCTTATAATATTTCCTTGTGGATTTCGCAAACAGGACTTTCTTGGTGATGATGGTGTTCTCAGCTCTGCAAACATGGGAACATACTTAAGATGCTGGGAGTATATACAGTAAAAATCACATGCTGGTGTTGTCTTTATCATTTGTTGAATGCATCCATTGGCATATACAGTACATGAACGACATTTAGCAGACGCTCTTATCCAGAGTGATGTACGACATACCCAGAGCAGCCTGGGGAGTAGTTGGGGGTTAGGTGCCTTGCTCAAGGGCACTTCAGCCATTCCTGCTGGTTCAGGGAATCGAATCAGTGACCTTTTGGTCCCAAAGCTGCTTCTCTAACCATTAGGCCATGGCTTCCCCCATCCAATAGTATTGTTGACCTCGTTCTTATCCATTGGCGTTTCTTTTATTGCCCATACTCCGTAGACATTGGAACCAGCATGCTTCATTTGTTGCTCATTGGGCAGCCAGGCCTGCTTGCCATGCTTCCACGAGTTTTCTTCTTGTACGTAGATTAAAACTGCTATCTGTCAGCCGTTCTGAAGTTCACTAAACTTTGCAGTAGCACTGGCCACAAGGCCATAACTGTTCCCTAGGAACTACAATGTGAAAAAAGCAAACCTAAAACATTTGTCAGTATCTATAAATATTACTTGATAAGAGTTTAGAGAGAGGTACGTGTGTGGTTTCACAGATTTTATGAAAATGCCAGCATTAATGGAGCTTTGTCAAAATACTGACTTACTTAACCTTTGGAAGATTAGCAATTAAAAAGCAATCAAGCATGAGAACTATTGACTTAGCAATCACACTGCTTTATTAAGACAGCAGGCATTGCAAACTCCATCTATCAAGTGACTTGAGATTTCTCTTCAAGTGATCAGCTAGATAGAGACAAGAACGATGCAGGATCACGTCAGCACACTTATGGGGAGAATGCTTTCGCAGAGACATGTCCCATTTCACAGTGTGGATTAGAACCTTGAAAAAAAAAATATAAAATCAGTCATCACACAAACACCTAGAAATCTTGCCATTCTTGTGCGGTAAAGAAAATTGCCTTTGTTCATTATCATTTCTAATCTTTCTCAGATCTGTTTGAAGAGAAACGACAAACATTTGCGTGCCTGTTCACAATACTGTAATACTGTAGCTTTAAAATGTTTATAGATTCCAGGTTCTTTTTCATTTCCCTTGTCCTTGTCCCTCCTTTACTCTCTCTCTCTCCCTCTCTGGCATTTCCTGTAATCTTTCCTCTCTACCGGCCTTGTGGGATGTCCTTGATTTTCACCACCATTTTCTCAATCCCCTATCTCTTATCTCTGTGCCTCCCCTTGCTCAGTCCTGCATCTGCTATACGTTGAGTGAGTGTGTGGGTATGTGTGTGTGTGTGTGCGTGCTCTTTGGGCTGACAGCCTTAGAAATAAGAAGTTATACGGCCTGGCTGGATTTCTATTCTGAAATCCATTATCAAACATCCTGCTTGCCAATGGCTTTTGACTTCTGCCCTACCACAGTATGCACCTGTTATTGATTCAAAGAACACACACACACACACACGCACAAAGTATTTTGTGAGGAATATATGAAATAAAGCCACTGTGTGAGAGAAAATTGTCAAAGTTAGTGCAATGAAAGTACCCGCAGACACCCACACACAGGGCAATCTATAAAATGGATGGTACAGGGGACAGATGTATAATATGAAGAATAGCAGGGCATGTATAACAGTACAAAGAAATGTGCGGCTGTGAATGAACTCTAAATAAAGTACAGCCGGTCACAAATAAACACTTTCGTTCAACAGCAGAGAGTTATCTGTGAACGATTCTGGCTCTGTATTCTCTCTTCACACTCCCTTTTTCTTTGTTGCTGTGTCTCCGCACTCCCAAGTACCTTCAACCATCATCACCTTCCTCTTCACCTCAGTCGGAGGTATCACTTCACAATATAGCTCTTTAAGGAGCAGCTGGAGCGCACTGAGAGTAAACAGAGTATTACATAGAACTGACTGTCACTCTTATTGTCATTCTGTCCTGCTATACACTTCTTGCTAACTCATCTCATCTCATTATCTCTAGCCGCTTTATCCTGTCCTACAGGGTTGCAGGCAAGCTGGAGCCTATCCCAGCTGACTACGGGCGAAAGGCGGGGTACACCCTGGACAAGTCGCCAGGTCATCACAGGGCTGACACATAGACACAGACAACCATTCACACCTACGGTCAATTTAGAGTAGGGTGACCAGATTTCCCGAGTCTAAAACCGGGACACCTTGCGCGTGACTGTGATACATGCACACGCGTTTTGATGTAAACATGCGCCGGCTCAAACCATGGCTCAGACAGGTGCTTTTGTCATTCTGTAGAAGCTCACTTTTATCAACATTTCAGAGAATAATCAAGTATTTTCTTGTTATCTACATGTACTTCTATCACAATTCAGTGAAAGTAAGAAAATCAGACAACAGATGTGATGATGGGGAATAGGCCAATAGCCTAAATTTCAACTGATTTATTTCACCTTTGTGAAAACGCCAAGAAAATGCATTGCTTGCATATTAACATCAACATTTTATGCGATTAACTTTTTTTTAAACAATAGGCTATGCATTGTAACAGGAACGAGCGCATGAGCCTAATCGTTGTCACCTCCGAACCTTTACCCAAAATGCCTCTGTTTAATCGTAACCAGTGTCGGCTATTAACTATTTTGAAAACCTGAACCCTGAGTTGACAACAGCATCAAACAAGTCAAGACAATCTGTGATACAGATTAAAGACAGATGAAACAGATGAAAGACAACAAAAAATGTTTCAGAAACACAGCCACCCAACCCACCCTAAAGAAGATGCCATTTTGTAGAAGAAACCTTTATTCGTCACATGCACTTCAAGCACAGTGAAATTCATCCTCTGCATTTAACCCATCTGAAGCAGTGAACACACACATGCACACACACCCAGAGCAGTGGGCAGCCACACCAGAGCACCAGGGGAGCAGTCAGGGGTCAGGTACCTTGCTCAAGGCAACTCAGCCCAAGGCCGCCCTACGTCAACCTAACTGCATGTCTTTGGACTGTGGGGGGAACCATAGCACCCGGAGGAAACCCACACAGACACAGGGAGAACATGCAAACTCCGCACAGAAAGGCCCTCGCCAGCCACTGGGTTCGAACCCAGAACCTTCTTGCAGTGAAGCGACCGTGCTAACCACTACACCACCGTGCCGCCCTGGTAAATATATTATTGCATATATTTAAATGATGAGTGAATTTGCTCCAGTAGCGCTTTATTGCCCGAGAGCCTGCTGTGAAACTGCGAGCAAGTATCGTTAAAATTGGCCTGGGTAATGAGCAAGGCTTCGAGAGTAGGCGCGGTCATGCGATTCCTCTCGTCAGTCCAGGTGTTGCTCATGAGTGAAAATATTCGCTCAGCTGGAGCATTGGTGCCAGGTAGGCACATGACAAACTGGCAAAGCTGGCTGACATTGCTGTAAGGAATCTCCCTACTCTTGAAGTGCGCGAACATCTCCGCCCAGCGCTCCTCCGTTTGGCATTATTGCGTCGTAGTTGACAGCCGCTAGCGCAAAAAAACGTTACAACGCGGCCTCTATATTGCAACATTGTACAAATAGATACATTGTAAGGTTGACTGCGCACACACGCACATTGATGCTGAATTGCTAGAAGCTTTATTGACATCACGTTGGCTATAACCGGGACAGTTTGTTAGTGTTTGATGTAAACCGGGACATTTCAGCGTCCTGACGGACCTTTGTCGGGACTGGGGACACGCAACTCAAAATCGGGACTGTCCCAGTCAAACCGGGATGTCTGGTCACATTAATTTAGAGTCACCAGTTAACCTAACCTGCATGTCTTTGGACTGTGGAGGAAACCGGAGCACCCGGAGGAAACCCATGCAGACACGGGGAGAACATGCAAACTCCACACAGGAAGGCCCTCGCCGGCCCCGGGGCTCAAACCCGGACCGTCTTGCTGTGAGGCAACAGCGCTAACCACTACACCACCATGCCGCCCTCTCACTAACTCATTTCTTTAATTTTTTTTTTTTGCCGCTCTTGGTATTTGGATTTTGTTATCAAAGGATGAAAAGACACGAGTTTTCAAGAACATCAAAGAAGTTTTTTTTCCCTTTGACAAAACGAACAAAAGAGGAAAAGAACCAGGTCTGAAAACTGAAAAAAAGACATCTTCGCTTATGATAACACAGTCAGTCATGGAAGCTTAAACCTCTGTCTTGCTACATCTGTTTTGAAAGCATGAAACCCTGTTTTTTGGCATTAGGCAACATCAAGCACTACACTCGGAGGATTACGTCTCAGCCCTCAGCCCACGTTTGAGGTCACGGACACCGCGCCTCTTTGAAGCGAGGGTGCTGTTTGATGTGCAGAGGCCATAAGGACAGATATGTGGACTGAGACTCGACTGTATCTTCTATATTATGATGCTTTAATGGTAGTGCAGACTCCACCTCGTCCCCATAAATCCGCCTACACGGACAGAGAGGTGGCCATTTTTAGGCTGCAGCATTTCTTTGGCTGTCGGAGCCTCCAGGACAGAAGCAAGGCTGATGTGTGTTTGCGATGGGTCATGGACATGAAGCTCAAGCTTCCTGCTTTGCTTACGTTTGGACTCAAATGAAAAATGTGCTCTTTTCCCCCTTGCTAAAAGGGGTTTAAGATAAATCTTTCATTTTCATGAAAAATATTGTGTGCTGCTTGTCCTTTTCCTCGACAATGGCAAGATTTATTATGAAGTACAAGGTGCTTCTCAGTCTTAAGAGTTACGCTCGTACCATTGTGCAGACACAATCGCTTTGGGCCTTAACATCATTTGGGCCTCTCAAAGTAATAACATGTGCTGCCCAATTATATTTTCAACATTTAAAATGAAAATGACTTCTGGAGAAAACCACATTACATACTCAAAGCAATGGCTTTTCAACCCTGACGTCTTTTAATTTATGAACATTGGATTATTAGACCTAATATTATTTTAGGGGAATATTGGTCCATTATTCCCCTTCCTGTCTCAGCAGCGTAGCCGAGATACAGCTGTCTGATAAAATTAAGAGGCTTATACAAATACAAGGCAAGAAAATGAAAATGTAGTGCATTTGTTAAATGCTACAGTTACTGTAGCTGGCAATCCACATCTTGTGTTAAACATTGTGTTGTTAAGCTGTTGTACTTTATTGGCTTGCTTATTCTAATAGGCTTTTCAATCCAAGAAAATGTGAAGTCGCTTCACATTGCACAGCTCAATTCTTTCCTATTCGAACTCACTATTTATATCCATTTACAATCAGTGAAAAATTGAATTAACTGAATAAAATTCATCTTGAAATTTAAGGAAGTACTGTCCTAAAAACTATTTGAATATTATCCCAAAGTTGATTATTTTCCAATCACAACACAAATCCCAAAGTGCTTTATTTCACTTATACCACAACAATTTGTTTACAGAATCTACCAATATCGATACCAATTATCCATCAGGGTCACCTGAAGCCAACCCCAGCTGATATTAAGCAAGAGTTGGGCTAACACAGAGACAGACAACCATTCACACATGGGGCAATTCAGAGTCATCATTTGACCCAATTCATATGTCTTTGCACTGTGGTAGGAAATCCACACAGACGTGAGGAGAACATGCAAACTCCATACAGAAGGCCTCAACTGGCTGTGAGGTTTGAACCCAGAACCATCTTGCTGTGAAGCAACAGTGCTAACAGTGCCACTGCACTACTGTGCCATTAGCTTTCAGAAGAAATTTTATTTTAAGAACATCATGGCATACTTTGGATTTCATTTATAGTTATGTTTAATGGGCTTCAGAGGGAGTCATGGCCTAATGGTTTTGCTACTGCAAAGTTTAGTGAACTTCAGAACGGCTGACAGATAGCAGTTTTAATCTACGTACAAGAAGAAAACTCATGGAAGCATGGCAAGCAGGCCTGGCTGCCCAATGAGCAACAAATGAGGAAACTGGAAGCGTGCTGGTTCCAGTGTCTACGGAGTATGGGCAATAAAAGAAACGCCAATGGATAAGAACGAGGTCAACAATACTATGGGATGGGGGAAGCCATGGCCTAACGGTTAGAGAAGCAGCTTTGGGACCAAAAGGTTGCTAGTTCAATTCCCCAGACCAGCAGAACTGGCTGAAGTGCCCTTGAGCAAGGCACCTAACCCCCAACTGCTCTGGCAAGAGTGTGTCTGATTAGCCAAAGAAAAGCTGATGATGTGATTATCAGTTTGGGTGATGCCTGACCAAAAAAAAAAAAAGGGCTTCATCTTCTAGTGTTTTACTAAAGTTGTGTATAAATATTTTCATGAACTATACCAAACTAAAAAATAATTCCCACCAGATTTACAAATGTTTCGTTATGTTTCTGTGGCACATTACCACCACAAATGATTTGAACAGAAGAAAAGAAAATGGCAGACCGTGTTTCTGAACCAACCAAGAATTAAATAAAAACTCTTCTCGAAAACAAAACCCCCCCAAAATTATCAAGTATTTTAAAAAAAACAGAAATAGCTAAAAGAAAATAGTCGTTCCCCCCCAGTATCTTCTGTTCCAGACTCCAGCCCAGTCGGTGGTGGTAATGCATTTTTAAGTTTGTTTGCCAGCCACCAAAAAACCCTAAAGAAGAAGAAGATCCCCAAAAAACAAAAAAGGAACAAAACATGGAAAAAAGTATTTGATGGCAGGAAAGTATCTTTTTTTATTTTTCAATAATTATTATTCCAATATTTTCCACAAATTGCTCCTGTCATTTCACCGGTTTGTTTACATTCTAAGTGGAAATTATTTTGTTGGACATTTTGTAAAGATAAAAATGCTCTGTTTCTCAAAATCCATAAATGAATAAAATAGTTATTCCACTCGGGCAGCACGGTGGTGTAGTGGTTAGCGCTGTTGCCTCACAGCAAGACGGTCCGGGCTCGAGCCCCGTGGCCGGCGAGGGCCTTTCTGTGCGGAGTTTGCATGTTGTCCGCGTGGGTGTGCTCCGGTTTCCCCCAAAGACATGCAGGTTAGGTTAACTGATGACTCTAAATTGACCGTAGGTGTGAATGGTTGTCTGTGTCTATGTGTCAGCCCTGTGATGACCTGGCGACTTGTCCAGGGTGTACCCCGCCTTTCGCCCGTAGTCAGCTGAGATAGGCTCCAGCTTGCCTGTGACCCTGTAGAACAGGATAAAGTGGCTAGAGATAATGAGATGTATGCTGTACATTCTGCCACAGAAAAAGAACAGTTCAAAGAAATTACGGTCTTTTTCTCTGGTCAAACGGTCTTTTTCTCCATGCTCTCATGGAAGGCGGTCGCATTTCTCTGCCTCTCCTCTCCCTTATCTTCCCTGCTTTTGCTTCTCTGTCTTGTCTGTCTATTGTCTATACTTTTGAGAGACTCTCTCCGCACTGCTCTCCAAACTAAAATCATGGAATTGATAAACTGGTCTCTTCACGCAATTGACACAATTTTCTCGACGAGAAGCCTGGGTTCGGGGTAACCGGCCTGTCCTGACAGAACGTTCACAGCTGGCTGCACGATGGACGTGTGGGAGAGGTGGTGGGTCGTGTGCCTGGCTGTTCTTTCTGTGGAGGACATTGAAGACATCTACCTATTTGGAACCATGATCACAGGACTTTTGCTGATTGGATTAGGCATTGTCCTGGTTTATCGAGGAAATCAGAAAATGGTGACAGCTGTCCAAAGCCCCATAAAGCTGCCCGACATGATTGAAGCGGTGGGCAGAGCTGTCGGCACTCAGATTGTGGCTATTCAGAACTTGAACCACAACATGGATAACATCATGGAGAAGCTTTTGGCTTTGCAAAGGAAAATGGATCGATTCGGAGACCAGAATGGACAAACAGAGTAGTCGTGTAAAAGAATGCGTCTACTCGCCCCAAGACCAAACAATCCCAATCTTATCTGCTTTCGGCTCCCTCAGACAGCACTGGTCTTGGCCAAAGCCGTTGCTGGAACAACAACTCCCCCGAAGATCACTGCAGTGAGACACTCTTGCATTCCTTCCCCCACTCTCCAGGGTCGCCGCTTTTTACCCCCAGTGTGACAAGCGGGTGCGTGACCAGCGCCGTTGTGGCTGCAGGAACTGGCTGCTTGCTTGCACTGGGTTACCTCTACCTCTGCCCCTACCCTCTTACCCCCCCGATTGCCCCCACCCTCTCCCCCTCCCAAGTCCCGAGTTTTCATGTTGTAAAATGTACTGTGTTATTTGTGCTTATGTGCTGAGGTATTTTTTTTTTAATGTTCCGACACTGTACTCCCCACAGGGGTTGTTTTTTTCTCCTCCCCTCTCCTCATGTTCTCTGTATTTTTTTTCTTTTCATCCCTGTCTTCCTGTCCTGTCTACTCCCCCTGTCAATTGTATGTATGTGTATATGTAAGGACGGGTTGATGGTTAATTTCGCTGGCACTGACTAGTGACAATAAAGGGTTCATTCATTCATTACTGAAAGGCCAAATATTGCCATGACATTCATATCCAAGATGACATTCACGTCACTGTATGTAAACTTCTCACCACAACTGTATGTATGTTCCTGTTATCACTTACAACAACTATAACATTTTCTTCCCTTACCAGCCTCTCTTTCTTTTTTCTCTGTCTTTAAGTTCATCTCATCTCATTATCTCTAGCCACTTTATCCTGTTCTACAGGGTCGCGGGCAAGCTGGAGCCTATCCCAGCTGACTACGGGCGAAAGACAGGGTACAGCCTGGACAAGTCGCCAGGTCATCACAGGGCTGACACATAGACACAGGCAACCATCCACACTCACATTCACACCTACGGTCAATTTAGAGTCACCAGTTAACCTAACCTGCATGTCTTTGGACTGTGGGGGAAACCGGAGCACCCAGAGGAAACCCACACGGACACGGGGAGAACATGCAAACTCCACACAGAAAGGCCCTCGCCGGCCACGGGGCTCGAACCTGGACCTTCTTGCTGTGAGGCGACAGCGCTAACCACTACACCATCATGCCGCCCTGTCTTTAAGTTGATAAGACCAAAAATAAAAATAAAAAATGCAGCTTGTCATGTTACTGATAAACTGAAAAGGCCTCCAAGACCTTCCTTTGTCAAGAACACCTTACCTCTTATTGTTACAAAGTGCTGATTCCTTCCATAAATGCCAAATAAACATCTCCTCACAGAAAACTTCATTATCAGCAATGAACAATTACACAACAGTCCTTGTGCAAGTTATAATTATCAAAATTATAACATATTGTTGTATTAGAATGAGGACATTAATATAAACCTTGTAGCTTGCACTACTGTCAGAGGTGCTGTGATAAGGAATTAATCAACACCTACTGATCAATTAGATTTGAGCATTCAACAGAGCTGTGATGATTAATGTTACAACAAAATAGCAAACTCATGTCTGAATAATAATTAAGAAATTAAAATGGGATCAAGTGCAAAAATACTGCAGGTACAACAGTAAGGTAAATAAGACCATAAAAGTCAATTTTCTGCTTTGTTTAACTTCTGGGATGTTCAGAAAGCCAGCATTTATGACCGTAAAACTTAATTTGGAACATAAGCTGCCTGGCATTGAGAGCTATATAAATCTGCTATGCTATTAAGAGCTTTAAAAACCAACAGGCGGATTTTAAAATCAATTCTAAATAAGGGAGCTAAATAAGTACTTCTAAGGAAGGGAGCTCATAAGCACTGAGATTGCTCCTTGTTTATCATCCTCTTTTTGTATAGGCTGAGCAACTGATTAAAAAAAAGCCCCAAACACTCCCACTTCATCCACATTTATGGTTCTGTCTAAGACAACATCCATTATCAAATAGTTATAATGGAACCATAGTGTATAGCCTTAATAACCTGGTCCATTAACTTTTCATTTATTTTGACACTGCTTGTATTAAACACTAAATCTGCAAACAGTACTGAAAAGAAGTGCATCATATGCTGGTACGAGACTTGCACACAATTACATAATTACAATTACTAACAAAATCAAAACACTTTGATTTTTTGTTTTTGATGTGCTATTACTTTAGAAGGTTCGAGCCGCATATTTACGGCTTTAAAAAAAATAGCCTCAGTGAGCTCATACCGGCCACTGTTGTTGTGTGTGAGTTTAAAATCCAATTAATCCTGTGGGAGGAGTCGCGATTTTTGTGAAATTGCATATGACCCTTGTGTAGCCGCAGCCATGGTAGGTGGCGCCACCTGGTGAAAAATTCTTGTTGGCATATGGCTTTAGAGTCTTCTGGGTGAATTTCAGTGAAAACATCCTCGCAGTTTACGAACAGTAGTGTTTAATGTGACAAGTCATCCAAAAATTTCAGAC
Organism: Neoarius graeffei; assembly: GCF_027579695.1. Lineage (NCBI taxonomy): Eukaryota > Metazoa > Chordata > Actinopteri > Siluriformes > Ariidae > Neoarius > Neoarius graeffei. The sequence continues at coordinate 39,118,352 of NC_083591.1, read as the reverse complement.
ACCCATACCATTGTAAATATGACTGCTGGCACCACCGTTCTGACAACTTTTATGCACACCCACCTGGAGAACATTGTATGTGAGTTTAATTGAAATCCGATCAATCCTGAAGGAGGAGTAGTGATTTTTGTAAATTGTGGATGGACGATGACAACGGACAATGATGGACGACGGACGGACGATGCGTGATCGCATAAACACATGCGGCCTGGCCTATGGCCGGATGACAGTCCTAGCTGGGTTAAAATAACATGACCATGACAAATAATCTCTCAAACATTTGTTGCTGATGTTTGTTTGTAGATTTATTCATTAAAATGAAGCATTTAGACAATATTTCCTCTTACATTCACAAAAAAAAAAAAGGATTTCTATGATTTTTTCCCTACCATGGTGTTGGGTATGATAGTGCTTACTGTATATGTAGTATTTTAATCACCCTTATTGAAAAGTTATATAAACATCGACTGATCATGATTCACATGTGATTCATAGGCTTTATTCTATCCACATTTAGTGAATATGAGCAATCGTATGCTCTGATTGGCTACTCTACGACTAGGCTATCAGCTCATATACCGTGAGTACAGAAAGACAAAATGGCGGAACATGTTGCTGAACCAACCGAGGACGAAATAAAAGCTCTACTTGAAAACAAAACCCTAAAAGTTGTAATCAACTATTTAAAAGAAACAGAAATAGCTAAAAGAATATAGTCCCTCCCCCAACATTGCCTGTTCCACACTCCAGCCCAGTTGGTGGCAGTAATGCACCTTTAGAAGAAGAACAGCAGCTTTATTCATCACACGCTTGTGAAATTCCTCTCTGCATTTAACCCATCTGAAGCACTGAACATATACAGTACATGAGCACACACACATACCCAGAGCAGTGCTTGCTCAAGGGCACCTCACCTCCCATATTAACCTAACCTGCATGTCTTTGGACTGTGGGGGAAACCAGAGCACCCGGAGGAAACCCACACAGACATGGGGAGAACATGCAAACTCCACAGAGAAAGGCCCTCACCGGCCGCTGGGCTCGAACCCAGAACCTTCTTGCTCTGATGCAACCATGCTGACCACTTACACCACTGTGCCACCACAGTGGTTTAAGTTGATTTGCCAACTGCCAAAAAACCGTAAAGACGACGAGGAAGAAAACCCCCCAAAATACAAAAAAAGCAACAAAATATGGAATAAAAGTATTTGATGGGAAGAACGTGTCTTCTTTTAATCTTTCAAGAATTATTATTATCACATTTTCCACAAGGCGGCACGGTGGTGTAGTGGTTAGCGCTGTTGCCTCACAGGAAGAAGGTTCTGGGTTCGAGCCCCGAGGCCGGCGAGGGCCTTTCTGTGTGGAGTTTGCATGTTCTCCCCGTGTCCACGTGGGTTTCCTCCGGGTGCTCCGGTTTCCCCCACCGTCCAAAGACATGCAGGTTAGGTTAACTGGTGACTCTAAATTGACCATAGGTGTGAATGGTTGTCTGTGTCTATGTGTCAGCCCTGTGATGACCTGGCGAATTGTCCAGGGTGTATCCCGCCTTTCGCCCGTAGTCAGCTGGGATAGGCTCCAGCTTGCCTGTGACCCTGTAGAACAGGATAAAGCGGCTACAGATAATGAGATGAGACATTTTCCACAAATTGCTCCTATCATTTCGCCGGTTTGCTTACATTCTAAGCGGAAATGATTTTGTCGGACGTTTTGTATAAAGTTTTTATTTATCGAATTTGCAAAAAATAAAAATGCTCTGTTTCTCAAAATCCAGTTAATGTAGATAGAATAAACAGTTATTCCACTCAATCTCATCGTACATGGCTTATAGTTGACTCGGAGCTACTATCAGCTCACGTACGACTCAATTTCATGGAATAATTTTTAATTGTATGTTTGCATGTTACTTTTTCACCTGTAGCTCATATGGCTTTATTTTTCACATGACCCCATATTATTCACGGATGCTCATTTGTGAACGTTCAGGTCATAATATGGTGAAATGCACCTTTGCATATTTTTCACATGATCGTACCGTATATTTCTCACATAATCACATGCTGAAAAACACATGATCATATGTGAAATGTATATGATTTTTCTGGAGGGGTCAGATCCAAACCTGTGGTATGATGACAGTACTAACATCCACACAAAATGCTTTCACAGTCAGTTTTTATTTCTCAGTTGCATAAATTTCACCCAAAATTCATGACTTTTTTCCTGCATAGACTAAGTGTTTTCTATCCAAGTCAGAGGTAAAGTACTGTACAGTGTACAAGAGAGCATTTTCTCTGCATTTACAATGACTTAAAATGCCACCTGAAGTAATAAAGTAATATCAGATTCTAATGTTAAACGTTTTAAGCTTTTTTAGTTCACCAAAAACAAAGTCGGAACGTTTCTGTCTTTTTGTCTCTTGCTGATCGCAGTTGTCGTCCCAACTGCTGGGAAGAGTTCCTCAGCTCTATAATCACCTTGGCAGGGCTAGCATGATAACTAGTTACGCCCTTCTGCTCAAGCGCCCTCAAAGCTTTGGATAGGAAACCCTGCTGGCGTTCCACTTCTAGAACTCATCTCAAAATGCTGAGACATTTCAAGGAAGCTGTGATGGATTTGGAAATCACACTTCTGGGACGCAGACAAGGCCAGATAGAGAGAAGCTTTGTGCAGCTTGTATTTTTGAAAGCACATTTGAACGGGAATTTAGGCTTTATATGCATAAAAAAAAAACCTTATTTGTATTCTCCTTACATAAAAAAGACCGAAGACAATGTCTATTGTACATACTAGGGGTATAACTGAATACCACGATCTGTATCTCTTTAGTGCTCCAGATATTTAAATAACATTGGCTGGCTTTCTTTCGTGGTATATCAGATATATTCCATTCAGTGAGTATGATATTGAACGAGTCAAAGACAAGTAGCTGAATGAAATATATCTGATATACCACGAAAGAAAGCCAGCCGATATTATTATTATTATTATTATTATAATACATTCCTTTTGGGGGTGACACGGTGGTGTAGTGGTTAGCACTGTCGCCTCACAGCAAGAAGGTCCGGGTTCGAGCCCCGTGGCCGGCGAGGGCCTTTCTGTGCGGAGTTTGCATGTTCTCCCCGTGTCCGCGTGGGTTTCCTCCGGGTGCTCCGGTTTCCCCCACAGTCCAAAGACATGCAGGTTAGGTTAACTGGTGACTCTAAATTGACCGTAGGTGTGAATGTGAGTGTGAATGGTTGTCTGTGTCTATGTGTCAGCCCTGTGATGACCTGGCGACTTGTCCAGGGTGTACCCCGCCTTTCGCCCGTAGTCAGCTGGGATAGGCTCCAGCTTGCCTGCGACCCTGTAGAACAGGATAAAGCGGCTAGAGATAATGAGATGAGACATTCCTTTTGGGTGTTCAACACATCTTTCGCTTTTAAAATTCTCTCAAAATCTTCCATATTTAACGAAGCGAACCTGGCGGCCATGTTTGTTTACAAATTGTCACAGTCGCTTGCTAGCATGGAAGTTTTACATCTCCGACGTGTGATGTCATGTTGTCTTGACAACCATGCAATATCGTAAATCATATTAAACGCTCATTCTCCAGTGGGTAGAGTGATGTAATACACATAGGATAAGCGATATGCTAACAATACTGCATGCTATGAAACCAAATGAATGAAACCTGCTAGAAGGGAATAGAATACATGTTTTTATTCCATCGAAAAAATGTCCTGTATGTATAATAATAATCTCATCTCATTATCTCTAGCCGCTTTATCCTGTTCTACAGGGTCGCAGGCAAGCTGGAGCCTATCCCAGCTGACTACGGGTGAAAGGCGGGGTACACCCTGGACAAGTCGCCAGGTCATCACAGGGCTGACACATAGACACAGACAACCATTCACACTCACATTCACACCTACGGTCAATTTAGAGTCACCAGTTAACCTAACCTGCATGTCTTTGGACTGTGGGGGAAACCGGAGCACCCGGAGGAAACCCACGCGGACACGGGGAGAACATGCAAACTCCGCACAGAAAGGCCCTCGCCGGCCACGGGGCTCGAACCCGAACCTTCTTGCTGTGAGGCGACCGCACTAACCACTACACCACCGTGCCACCCCTATAATAATAATAATCAATATTCCAATTTAAACCCTAAGTGGGTGTGGACTAAACCAGAAGTCAGTAGAAAGGTAGAAATGCCAGTACTGTCAGCATGGTGTGTTAACTGTGGCTCTGAAAGTTCCGTAACCACAGGCAGATATGCAAGCCTTTGTTTTTATTATCCTGCTTGCTGATATGCGACTACTCCCTTTCACCTGCATGAAAATAAAACCCTCTCATTCACACTTTTTTTTGTAGCATCCTGATGCACACCTCTAGTCTCAACAAGATGCCCTGTGAACCTTTCCAGCAAGGTTTCTAAAAAAAAAAAAATCTGTTTAGAACACATTAGCTGTTCATTCTGAATAATGTATGAATCATCTTCAGTTACAGCTCTCACACATTCAGATATACAGTTACAGAAAATGGATTTAAATGAACAGATGCTGAATTTTACTATGCTGTAATACATTTGTACTGTATGTAAATTAACACTGAAGAAAAGGTTGTTCCATCTTTTGTTGCAGCATGTAAATGTGCCATGGCAACAGCAGTTATGTTTTGCACCTATAGCACAATGGTAATACAGTATATCGGAAAATTATTTCAGCTACAACAAAGTACTACAAAACACAAGTAAAAAAAAAAAAATTTTTTTTTAATCACTTCTTGTTTGGACCACTGTAACACCTTGCTGACTGTCTTTCTATTTTATCAGCACAATATTGTTGCGACTGATTATAAAACACTACTAATGACACGCAAAGCAGTGAATGGTCTCACCCACAGGATCAGAGAAAACTTTTGATGTATTATGATCCATTATGTCCTGCTTTGATCAAAAGGTGCAAAGGTGCAGGTTCTTTATTAGTACCTACAATAATTAAAACCACAGCACTGGGCGGCACGGTGGTGTAGTGGTTAGCACTGTCACCTCACAGCAAGAAGGTTCGAGCCCAGAGGCCAGCAAGGGCCTTTCTGTGTGGAGTTTGCATGTTCTCCCCGTGTCTGCGTGGGTTTCCCCCGGGTGCTCCGGTTTCCCCCACAGTCCAAAGACATGCAGGTTAGGTTAACTGGTGACTCTAAATTGACCGTAGGTGTGAATGTGAGTGTGAATGGTTGTCTGTGTCTATGTGTCAGCCCTGCGATGACCTGGTGACTTGTCCATGTTGTACCCCGCCTCTCGCCCGTAGTCAGCTGGGATAGGCTCCAGCTTACCTGCGACCCTGTAGAACAGGATAAAGCGGCTACAGATAATGGATGGATGGATGGATGGATGGATGGATGGATGGATGGATGGATGGATGGATGGATGGATGGGGAGAGCTGTTTCCTGTTTCCCCCCACCCTCCAGCTAGAACAACGTTTCAGCACAGTCCATCCATTACCTATACTGCTTATCTTTCAAGGCCATGGGTTAAGATGGAGCCAACCCCAGCTTCGAGCAAGACATCCTGGGGTACACTCTGGGTAGGTCACCAATCTATCACAGAGCTAACACAGAGAAGAACAACTATTCACACTCACACCTATGGCCAGTAGCCAGTTGACCTGCATGCCTTTGGACTGTAGGAAACCAGATCACCCAGAGGAAGCCCATGCAAACGCAGGGAGATCATGCAAACTCCATACAGAAAAGCTCCAGTTGATCAAAAGGTTTGAACCCAGAATTTGCCTGCTGTGAGGCAACACTGTTAACCATTTCACCACCGTGCCACCAACACAGTCTCAGACTTTCAATCTAATTTGAAAACAAATTTGCTGAGTCACATATTTTCTTAAACAGCTTTTCTCTTCGAAAAAATGTGCAGATCTGGCTGGGCTGGGAGGGGAGGGTGGGTGCATATAAGCTTACGGTAAACTAAGATGGTTTGATTCCTTTAAGGCATCATTGCTTTCTATGCCTCAATAATCTTTTAATTTTTTTTATTATAGATCACTGGGTTTTGAATACGAGCCATTGAACATGTATGCCTTCTAAAAGAGTTAGCAGCTGGTTTAATCCATCACTATGCCATGACAGCAAAAGTTGAGAAGAAAACTTGGAAGAAAACATTCTGCTTGGCTTTGCAGGATGCTGCCTTTGTTGCTGGCAGTGGTCCAGTTTTGTGTTGTTGCTCCACTAAAAAACATGTAATATCCTTGTCCTGTCTACAATCACAAATTAGTCAATTGTCATTTTCATAAGCAAAGAAGAATGTGCAGAGACAATATCATACTTTTCTACTGTTTTTTTTTTTTTTACATTTCCTCCACCACCAAGAAATCCTGCTTCTTTAACTCCACTTCACAATGGAATTCTTTGCACCATACACACGTCCTCATAACTGTACGATCTCACTGCATATTGTGTAACATTAAAAGAGATGTGACTGATATGTGTAGGCATATCAGGTGAAAATTCAAGTTCAATCCAAATTGCTTGAAACTGCTCTCCCTGAATTCAGAATTGAATGCTAAACAACATACTTTTCACAGAATTGAAATATGTTTATCCGTTCTTGAGATGTTACAAATCATAGATTGAAAAAACGGCTTCATTTTTAGAAAACTGCCGTAATATTCTGTTTTAGGATAACGTGGTCCAAAATGGGCCTCATTAATGAATGAGATCAAATGTTTTTTCTTAATAACTTTTGTATTTTTCAAGATATTTACATGGAAATTGGCGGGCACATAGATGGTTGTATGGGAGAGTTCGCCAAACTAGAGTGTGACGTAATATTGCGCATGCGCATAAAATTGGTTGGCAAGAACCAATCACAATAGCCGACAAAGTGCATCATCACCTAGTTTTCGTAGTGATTTATCGCAGTATGCAAGTTTGTTGCCAACTGATGCTAAGCAAAGATATGCAGCAAAGCTTTTGTACAACAGTGGCACCAAAGTTTTGCCTGATCCTTACGCAATTACGGACAAATGGGACCCAAATCCAAGCACCTGACCTGACCTGACCTGACCTGACCTTCGGCGATATCTACTTGTATTTGACTGACACGCCTTCAATATACACAAAAGAATCAATGAAAGCCTACAAGTCTCTTGATGCATACAAGTAAGCGTTAATTACGGTATTCAGTTGTTTTATTGAAATACTCATTTATATTTGCTTTTTGTGCCTAATAATAAAAAGACAAAGATTAAATAGGCACAATATAATCTTTGAAACATAAGTTAATGTTGTTGCTTCACACACACACTCCAAAGATATACAGTACAGTACTAAACTTAAGCAAGTTCTTCATTTAGAATGCACAAGCAGTGTTTTAAATCCAGGCTATGCTATTTATCTTCAAATACATATCATGAAAAGTTCGACCTATCTTCTAATGTCAAATATTTATACTGCAAAAAGTATAACCCTGATTCCAAAAAAGTTGGGACAAAGTACAAATTGTAAATAAAAACGGAATGCAAAAATTTACAAATCTCAAAAACTGATATTGTATTCACAATAGAACATAGACAACATATCAAATGTCGATAGTGAGACATTTTGAAATGTCATGCCAAATATTGGCTCATTTGAAATTTCATGACAGCAACACATCTCAAAAAAGTTGGGACGGGGCAATAAGAGGCTGGAAAAGTTAAAGGTACAAAAAAGGAACAGCTGGAGGACCAAATTGCAACTCATTAGGTCAATTGGCAATAGGTCATTAACACGACTGGGTATAAAAAGAGCATCTTGGAGTGGCAGCGGCTCTCAGAAGTAAAGATGGGAAGAGGATCACCAATCCCCCTAATTCTGCGCCGACAAATAGTGGAGCAATATCAGAAAGGAGTTCAACAGTGTAAAATTGCAAAGAGTTTGAACATATCATCATCTACAGTGCATAATATCATCAAAAGATTCAGAGAATCTGGAAGAATCTCTGTGCGTAAGGGTCAAGGCCAGAAAACCATATTGGGTGCCCGTGATCTTCGGGCCCTTAGACGGCACTGCATCACATACAGGCACGCTTCTGTATTGGAAATGACAAAATGGGCTCAGGAATATTTCCAGAGAACATTATCTGTGAACACAATTCACTGTGCCATCCGCCGTTGCCAGCTAAAACTCTATAGTTCAAAGAAGAAGCCGTATCTAAACATGATCCAGAAGCACGGACGTCTCCTCTGGGCCAAGGCTCATTTAAAATGGACTGTGGCAAAGTGGAAAACTGTTCTGTGGTGAGACGAATCAAAATTCGAAGTTCTTTATGGAAATCAGGGACGCCGTGTCATTCGGACTAAAGAGGAGAAGGACGACCCAAGTTGTTATCAGCGCTCAGTTCAGAAGCCTGCATCTCTGATGGTATGGGGTTGCATTAGTGCATGTGGCATGGGCAGCTTACACATCTGGAAAGACACCATCAATGCTGAAAGGTATATTCAGGTTCTAGAGCAACATATGCTCCCATCCAGACGACGTCTCTTTCAGGGAAGACCTTGCATTTTCCAAAATGATAATGCCAAACCACATACTGCATCAATTACAGCATCATGGCTGCGTAGAAGAAGGGTCCGGGTACTGAACTGGCCAGCCTGCAGTCCAGATCTTTCACCCATAGAAAACATTTGGCGCATCATAAAACGGAAGATACGACAAAAAAGACCTAAGACAGTTGAGCAACTAGAATCCTACATTAGACAAGAATGGGTTAACATTCCTATCCCTAAACTTGAGCAACTTGTGTCCTCAGTCCCCAGACGTTTACAGACTGTTGTAAAGAGAAAAGGGGATGTCTCACAGTGGTAAACATGGACTTGTCCCAACTTTTTTGAGATGTGTTGTTGTCATGAAATTTAAAATCACCTAATTTTTCTCTTTAAATGATACATTTTCTCAGTTTAAACATTTGATATGTCATCTATGTTCTATGCTGAATAAAATATGGAATTTTGAAACTTCCACATCATTGCATTCCGTTTTTATTTACAATTTGTACTTTGTCCCAACTTTTTTCGAATCGGGGTTGTACATAAATTTGCTGTGAGTGTGTTTGTGGAAATCGTACTCATGTGTACTGCATACAAATCAGCTGCTCGTGCGTTTTTATTTATCTTTTGGTTGATGTCTAAGCAATGTCATAGCACAACAAATTATTTCTGATGAGGAAATTTTATCTAATATCATAATATTAAACTGCAAAATAATAAAAAAATCATGTGTCTTACCAGATATAAAGTGTCGAAAGCAAACACGGTTGTTGTCAGTAGGTTCCCACTTGTCACGCTTAATTGCTGCGATCCAAAGCTTTCGGCGAGCTTCAGGTTTCTTTGGTATGCGGTAAAAGCTCTTGGGATCATTCTTATCAAATCTGTATGTACAGCCGATAACACGACACTACCATAATTAATTAACGTATAAGTGTGAATGACCCGATAAATCTGATCGGCCATTTATAAATAACCTCTTGCCAACTAAAACATCACGTGACCATTTGGTGATGTCACAGCGAACTTTCCTATACTGAATATAAAGCTTGAAAAATTAGTAAAAACAAATTATGCAAATTAGTGTTTTATTAGTATTCATTATGCTAATTAGGTAAGCCGTTAAATCGGTACACTCTCTTCTTCAAAGTTTCACCAAATGGCTTTATTTGTGCAATATAAAGCTGATCTTAACTCTCATTTATACATCACAAAGGAGAAATCAATGTTAATTATAAAATATGCATAAATACATTGGTTGTCATTCACATCTACCATTCTCTATCAAAATAATAAAGTAATAAAAGATTATTTCTAATACCCTCTTTGTGCTCTGTAGGCCTTTGTATTTCTAAATAGGGCCTACTAGTGTTTATATGAAAGAATATAAATGATTATTTCGATTAATATTCACAGCTTTCAAGGCAAACCTTGAAAAAACTGGGTGATGTACATCCAGTTTTTTTCAAGGTTCGCCTTGAAAGCTGTGAATATTTTACTATTTTATTATCAAAACAACTACAGTTATATTCTAAAATAGTTATTTATTTACAGGGATCAGTTTGATTTGAAAAAAAAAAAAGTAGGTAAAGCTATGAAAATTCACTTCAAAGTCTTCCATGAATCATAACATCAAAACTAGCTGGTGGAAAATTTTGCTGAATGCGTCATGAGAAACAGTGACAGCGAGAGAACATCCTGATAAAAGTTATGTGATTGATATTCACAAGTAATCAAGTCAGAAACCGATCAGAAGAGAGAGAGCCTGAGTGCTTTCCCGTGACTCAGAAAGCACCGGCAGTTTCTTGACGTCATGCGAGCAGAGAGTTTTTACTTTGTTGTACCAACTTCAACCTGCCGTTACTCCCAAAGTACTGAGCAGATCTTAATAAGACACATTTCTTTGGAAAGCAGAAATTATAATCTTTTTAATGATTGTATTCACGATAGAAAATATTCAAGAGTTAAGCAATGACAGATTTGGAAACTCAGATGAGCGTCTGCATGCACAATTTTCGCAGCACGGCCAGTGAGCATCTGATTTTCCTAGTAATAGTAAAACATGGGATTTGAAACATTTGAACTTCAATATCCCCCTTCTTTTTTTTACCTCATCTCATCTCATTATCTCTAGCCGCTTTATCCTGTTCTACAGGGTCGCAAGCAAGCTGGAGCCTATCCCAGCTGACTACGGGCGAAAGGCGGGGTACACCCTGGACAAGTCGCCAGGTCATCACAGGGCTGACACAGACAACCATTCACACTCACACCTACGGTCAATTTAGAGTCACCAGTTAACCTAACCTGCATGTCTTTGGACTGTGGGGGAAACCGGAGCACCCGGAGGAAACCCACGCGGACACAGGGAGAACATGCAAACTCCGCACAGAAAGGCCCTCGCCGGCCACGGGGCTCGAACCCGGACCTTCTTGCTGTGAGGCGACAGCGCTAACCACTACACCACCGTGCCGCCCCCTTTTTTTAACCTTATAAAACATTTCAAACAGTATTCAAAAAGTGAAATTCATTGTTACAGCACAACTATTTACTGAGTTCAGTGCAAACTACTTTAACCTGTCATCTCTGTGATTTTTCACATAACTTCTCCCACTGTTATTAAACTTTCACTCTGTAGCTTAACATTCACTCTCTTATACTTCTGTTTGTCACGTTTTATCTCTCTCTCTCTGTCTTTCTCTCCCTCTGTTTTTCTCTCTTCTCCAAGAGTGCTTAATCCATCTTACTGCAGACTGCTGTCAGTGGTAAAAAGCCTTGTGCATTACAGCTTCAACTCGCAAAGGTTGGACAAGTTGAAGAAGGGCAAAGTGGGAATTTGTGTGTTTGTTCAGGTCAAAGGGAAGATCATGTGACCTACATACATTCTGCTAGTCTGCTACCAGAGTTAAATTTTGCAAAAATAAGTAAGGAATAAAACATAGCGAGAGGGTGTGTGGTTATAGACAAATAATCAAATGATGGCAGGGGCATCAGAAGCATTTTTAATGTGTGTGCGTGGGGGGGAGCACACTGTTGGGGGGTCTGGGGGTCCTCCCCCAGAAAATTTTTAATTAATTAGATGCCATTTCCTGCATTCTGGTGTATTTTTAACAGGTTGTTAAACACCTAATTTTACCTACAAAAGTCACTTAATTCAATGACTATTTTAAAGACTCAACAATAAGTCCTCATTTAGCTAGTCCATATATTCATCAGCCTGTTTTTAAACCCACTGCTACGCCTAAGATAATGAGATGAATGTGACACAATTTATCACCAACAATGACTTTATGGGTGCATTTTACTGATTTTGTGTTTCCTTTTTTATTTAGTTTTAGATGTAACACAACATGCCACTGTGCCAAGCAATAGTGACACTCAACTGTATGTTTAAAAATAAGAATATTCATAATTTCACACAATGAACAGGCATGACATGGCATCATGCAAACTTCATAACACAAAATCACACTGTGCCAAGCAACGGTGACGCATAAAAAATAACTTCACACGATGGACAGGTGCAATTATGTTAACCACCAACAGTGGCTTTAGTGGGTGCATTTTACTTTTTTAGTGTTATATTCTGGTGACTGGTCACTCACTGTATGCAATTTCAAGTCACAAAAGGGAATCAATAAATATCATCAGAGCAGACTTGACCTCATTCTTGGCATTACAATAAGGTCGGCCTACTGGGTTTGAATTAAATGATAGCTAACATTAAGCTAGCTGATCCATCCTCTAACATCATACATGTCAACCTATACGGAATGTCCGTATTTTATACGGATTTGATTCAATAAACGTAGTATACGGGCGTATAAATAAAGTTATACGGATTCTTTAAAAAAACTTCAATATTTATTTAGAGCTATAATCAATTCCCACGATGATAAAAGAGCACATAACATTTACAAACGTACTGTACACCACAGACAGCCAGTAAAGAGTCTTATGAAATCGCGCATTATCTTGTGGTAGCGAGACTTCGTTCCACTTTTGATCATGTGCACACCGCATTGCGAGAATCCCGCCAACCGGGAAGTCATAGACATATAAACATAGACACCGCCTTCTGTGTAGAATCATATGTCATCCTCGCCGCCATATTGGATGTGGCAAAGTGGAGATTCTTCAACCGTCTCTGGTATAGCGTCTAGACAGTAGCCGAGAATAAAGATGCCTCATTCATGTGCTGCGTTTAACTGTACCAACAGGTTTACCGTCCAAACGAGATCACATGGGATTACCTTTCACAGGTGAGACTGGAAAAATACTTTTCATTGTATTTGGTCATTATAACGTAATTTTACGAACAGATTTTCCTGACTTTGTGGCTAATATGAAGTCTCGCGCATAATAGCCGCTCGGTGAAACCTGTCTCCAAACAATGAAGTATTTCCTTCGTAACTACGCTGATAACACTTTGTGTTTTTGTCAAACATTGGAGCTTTGTATTCATTCTGAAGATTTATTGTTATTAATATTGAATAAAAAGTAACTGGGATATATCATTGTTAATTATCATTCAAATTTTAGGTAAATTATTTTAATTTGCATCTTATACGGATTTTATAAGGGAAATACGGATTTTGGAGGTTGGTTATACAGGTTTGATTGACCAAAGGTTGACATGTATGTAACATTGACTAGCCAGCTAACTGCACTAACATTTCCATTGGGACAAAAAAACCCACCCTGTCCTGTGGGGAAATTTTGACTTACTTTCCGCTTCTTTGTAAAGAAGTTCCTTATGTCCATCGTGTCTGGGGAGGGAGCAAATATTGCAAACAATTCATCATCAACCAAGAATACCCCATTAGGCTAAGCTTATTTCATTGTTTAGTTGAACATTAATTTAACGTGGCCTAGGGTTCATTTTGAGGGCATATAACAGAAGAATAAGGTTTTAGCAAAAGCTAGACATTGTGAGGTGGCAATGGGGCTGACGTCACCTCCTCCACTTTCCAGCAGCCTGCACCTTGCACCAAAGTGTCTCTGCTTGCACTGAGATTCACTTCACTTACGTGAGGTGAGTTGTTGTAGGGAACGCCCGGAAAACCCGGAGTGGATTTTCAGTGGTATGTGTATTCTCTTATCGATCAAGCGGAATGGATTCTTCATGAAGCAACAGAAACGGCGCTGGGTGAACTAATATTTTATGTCAAATATGTGTGGGGGGTCCAAACAAAGAATTATGAAATGTGAAGGGGACACATCCCCTTCACATTCAATGGTGGCGATGCCCATGAATGACGGGGTAATGTGATATTGAGGTGTGTTACTGTTTCCACAATGGATTAGTTTCCTTGAATAGTGCATCTCATTTTTATTCCTCTCAGACCACAGCAATTTGCCAGCACTAACAATTTTTACTTGTTAAAGAATGACACGTAGTACATTTTTTCCATGTGTCGTTACAGTTCATGTTGTGGAATGACTGTGAAACAAGTTAGTTCCTGTCATCACAGCAGCTATTCTTCGTGTGCAAGTGACATCACACTTATTTTCCAAACCGGAAGTCCACCATGTTGGATGATAAGAACAACCAAGCTGGCGGCACTTCACGTGTGAGCTACTGCAACGCTTCATGATTTTCTTCTGATTTCATTACCTTTGAAGAAAGATAATGCCCACTTTGTGTGAGCGATATAATTGTGGTAATAATGCTACTTGTGACAAACGGTTCTTCAGAATTCCCAAAATAATTAAAAACGGTGACAAAACAGATGAACTGTCCAGAGGACACCGTGTGCTCTGGCTCAAATACATGCATCGTAAGGACTTAACTGAGGAAAAAGCTAATTACATCCGCGTGTGTGGTGACCACTTTATATCTGGTAAGAGTTCAATGCTAATTAAAGCTATGCTTTCTGCTGATTAAATTGAGCTTTAATGCAAACACTCTGCTTCTCACCTTGCAGGAGCACCGGCAAACCTACGCGATTAAACAAATCCAGATTGGGCACCAACACTCAAATTAGGACACGATAAGACAAACCTCAAGACAAAAACTCATCTCGCAGTATCAAGAAGCAACAGGATAAATGAAAGATCTGCCAAGAAAGCCAGATTAGAAGCAGCGCAAACCTTAGTGAGTTTGGATGCACAAGGAGAACAATGTAGGTCAGCTTTGCCAGGTGAGATATTAGCAATGCCGTCCCAGTAACCCAGTAACTCTGTTTTACTGATGCGCTTTTTGTTTTACAGACGTACCGGAGTCAAATGAAATTGAGCTGAAACCCTCCCAGCAGAGACGCACACTGAAAGTGGTTGCCAGACGGAAATCACTGGGTTACAAATATCTCAAATGGAGCAGTGCAATACAGATACGACTTGTGAATTGGTGGAACTGAAGAAAAAATATTGGATGCTGATTTAATTTGATAAGATTACCACAGTATGCTGTGCCTTGGGCGGCACGGTGGTGTAGTGGTTAGCGCTGTCACCTCACAGCAAGAAGGTCCTGGGTTCGAGCTCCGTGGCCGGTGAGGGCCTTTCTGTGTGGAGTTTGCATGTTCTCCCCGTGTCCGCGTGGGTTTCCTCCGGGTGCTCCGGTTTCCCCCACAGTCCAAAGACATGCAGGTTAGGTTAACTGGTGACTCTAAATTGACCGTAGGTGTGAATGTGAGTGTGAATGGTTGTCTGTGTCTATGTGTCAGCCCTGTGATGACCTGGCGACTTGTCCAGGGTGTACCCCGCCTTTCGCCCGTAGTCAGCTGGGATAGGCTCCAGCTTGCCTGCGACCCTGTAGAACAGGATAAAGCGGCTAGAGATAATGAGATGAGATGATTGTTCCTTTTGATTAGAGCGATTTTACTTTGTCTATGTAAAGAAAATAGAATTAGCATAATTGTACAACTTGCTTAGTGATGTTTTCATTGCGTGCTTTTAGACTGTGTTTGTCCTCTATTTTGTCAAAGATCTTTGTTTGAAATGTAAAGGTTAATAATATAAAAACAGGAATAATTAGATTATCAAAATATGTTAATAAAATATACTACTTATATACGTCATTGCATTCTGGATTTGTACATCATCCAACATGGCGGCGGGTGCATACGTCATACTGTTTTTGTCATGTAGTTGCACACGAAAAATAAGCAGTTCCCTTAACAGATGCTCTTTTTTTCTTTCTTGAAGTTAATAAGCTGCATTACACACACACACACACACACACACACACACACACACACACACACACACACACACACACACACACACAGAGCTTGGTCATGTTACCAAGAAACTGAAAAGGTTAAAGACTCTGTGAGAAAACACTGTCGCTGGAGACTCCTTTGATAAATATTAAATAAAATAGACATATACTTACAGAAAGCTCCACAATCATATGTCTTTATTAAATAACAGCATGTTCTGCTTTAAAAATTCATTTATTAGTACTCTTACTTTTGTACTCATTCCACTGGGAATGAGTTGTTACTATAGAAGCAAATTATTAAAATGGATTCGAACAAACACATTTTATAAACGTTTAGTTTGAACTATAGCCAGCACTACTGTTAGAGTTACGTTCCGCGATTTTGTTTTTCTCCACTCACGGTATATGAGCTCATAGCCTAGTAGTAGACTAGCCAATCAGAGCACGCGATTGCTCATATACAATGACTGTGGCTAGAATAATAATATTTAATCGTGTGTGTTACGTGCTGTTTCACATGCAGACGATCAAAGCCGTTATGTGGTATGAACAGACCACCACACTCTCCTTGGAATACACGACGCAATCCTGTGTAATACTATGATAAACAAACAACTCACCATCACAGTCTCCAAGATGTGTGGTGTTCCCAAACTCAACATCCTGCACAAATGGTAGTCTATAAAAAAAAAAAAAAGAAAAGCATATGTCAAACAAGACCTGAGATTATGATGATAACTCATGATGTGTTGAGTCTCACCTGGTACCAGGTCTGAGAAGAGAACAAGTGCTTCCTCTGGTCCAGCCACAGTAAGGATCTCTAGAGGAGATACAGCTCCTACACACACACATGCACGCACACACACACACACACACACACACCATAGCAACTCCAATATATACTCTAATGCAGTGATTCTCAAACTGTGGTACGCATGTGGTACGCATTCTAGTGGTACACGGGCTCCATTCTAGTGGTACGCCAAAGAATTACTTAATTAAATATAAATTAAAAAAAAAAAAACGTGAAATACTATCCATAATATCCGAACGGATGAAAATATCTTATCAACCGATGACAAGAAAATGAAAGGAGATACAAATTAAGTTAATAATTTTAAAAAGTTTGCAAGTGCTTCTGGGTAGCCATACGTAGCGTACGTACGCATTCCCGCCGGTTCCGCTGACAGACGGTTATCCACCATTGGTAGACTAGGCTGTGATGGGAAAAGGTGGAGGTGGCTTTGTTAATTATGACGAGTAGGACAAAATTACTGTCGTGGCTTAAATCCGCGAGTGGGAGCGTGGATCAGGAGAGAGGGAGAACTGAAGAGGACGTGTGTGAGCCGAGCGCAGATGCTAACGACAGTGGCAAAACCAGCCCCAGAACTGCTAGCAAACGGCAGAAACCAGTGAGGAGGAAGTATGACGAAAAATACATAAAACTGGGATTCATTTGGAGCGGGACAGAGGAGTTGCCCAGGCCGCAGTGTGTTGTATGCGGGGACGTTCTGAGCAATGAGTCCATGAAACCGTCGCATCTCAAATGGCATCTTACGACCAAACACACAGCACTAAAGGACAAACCAATGGATTTTTTTTTTACGAAAACGTGATGAACTGAAGCAGTCCAAGTCCACCATTCTGTCCTATGGTACACCCGTAGCCAAAGCACAGGAAGCTTCATATCGTGCCAGCCTCCTGATCGCCAGAGCCGGTAAGCCGCACACAATCGGGGAACTGCTGTGTTTACCATACCAATATTAAATATACTTGTTAAATAAAACCTCCGCCTTGTTTTTAATGAATACTTAGGCCTACTACGCTACTGTATTTTAATGTTGATCATTATGGTGGTACACACCCGTCGCTGTGGGCGGGCCATTGGGGGCAGTGCCCGCCCACCAATATGCGTGGGCCCGCCCGGCCCGCCCACCCAAGCCAGATCACAATCACAGATCTCAAATAAATAAATAGATAAATAAAATCCTAATTTCATTTTATTGTACTCGCTTTGGGTTAAAACTTCCAGTGTTGCACAATCACTAAGACATTAAACATATTAAAACCATGTGAGTTTGTTGGAAAGTTTGGCTACGTAATTACGTCAGTCAGTGTTGCCAAATCAGTTACCCGCATTTTTGGGTGGAAAATGAAGCGCGAGTTTATGCCAGCAGACAGCAGCTAGTTTCCGCGCTTTCTTAAATATGGATATACGTAATTGGTTCAAAACCCCAACACCGGCAACTTCGGATAAACCAACACATGATGTCGTTGGCAAAGAAGACCATCAACCCATTTGGTAGCTACCCCTCTGTTGGTTGCTTTGAAATGCACCCGCCGTGGTGTTTTTTTGTTTAGTTTGAGATGCTGCTTGTCATCTGTCATGTGCACACTCAGTTGCTGTTGTTGGTGTGTGTGTGTAATGGCAATTGGTAGCTACCTCTCTTGGTTGCTTTGAAATGCACCCGCCGTGGCGTTTTTTTTTTTTTTTTGTTTAGTTTGAGATGCTGCTTGTGATCTAATACGTTATGTGTACTTGTTGTGTGCGTGCACGAGCGCGTGTGTGTGTGAGAGAGAGAGAGGGGACTGATGTTGCAGGCTGTTGCTGGTCCGGTCATGTTTGCTGTTGGTTATGTTTAATGTGATGATTACTGTGCGGGATTAGGGCTGCCCGAATAGTGTGCAAAAATAAGCTAATAATAGTGGTGCCCCCCTGGTGGATTTCATAAGCCCCCCTTAAGACTGAGATCTCGCGACGGGACTGTGGTGGTACTTGGAGAGCCAAGCATTTTCTGAGGTGGTACTTGGTGAAAAAAGTTTGAGAACCACTGCTCTAATGTATTAACCATCATACACGGCATCATAACAACTGAATGCAACACAGACAAATGTCACTGCAAAATGTCTCTCTCTCACACACACACACACACACACACACACACACACACACACACACACACACACACACACACACACTTGTCTTCATATATTTGGCCTCATATATCAATCTTCTAGTGAAGCATAAAAACAATGTTTGTGCAACTCAGACTAAACTAAACTTTTACAAACGTTTTGGAGACGCTGATTTTCTTTGTACTCGCATCTGTAAGTAGATCATCCGTAAAGTGCAAAGTGTGCTCCTGACACAGCTCATTTGCTTGTAGTCATGCCAACAAAACTCCATTAACGCAAATATACAGACACCTGGGTGTACGAAATTATTACTACAGTCAAAAAGAAGGCAGAGTGGAGGCTATTTTGACTCACTTCTATACCAATAAATATATTTAGCCGTGAAGCAGCACCTGAAAAGGTCTAAGTCTAGAGACAAAATTATGAATTAGGTCTAAATTAAATGAGGTGACATCATGTGGGGAGAAACCATGAAGGAGAAAAAAAGGTTTATGCTGTAGGAGATCATGCACACCAAGCACATCACACAAGAAACTGCTATTTTAAAATAGTTTTAAATGTCACGAGTGGCATGCTAGAAGTGTTGCCCAGCATTAAGCAGAGATCCTGGAGCAAATCTCTATTCTTTGTTTTTTTTTTTTCCTTCCAAAAAACAGCTTTCATCCTGACATGCACTAAATCTTACTTTAGCCAAAGCATTTGTTCATGGTTTACAGCTATGCACAGGCAGACCAGCCCATCCTCATTTTATACAGCATCATTTATTTTGCTATAACTGAATGAGATTTGTGCCTGAATTTATGGGTTTGTATTAACTTTCCTTCCTTATTTTTCATATTCTTCAATACCAGTAATATAATACAACTG
This sequence comes from Neoarius graeffei, assembly GCF_027579695.1. Taxonomy (NCBI): domain Eukaryota; kingdom Metazoa; phylum Chordata; class Actinopteri; order Siluriformes; family Ariidae; genus Neoarius; species Neoarius graeffei. Next base: position 39,098,893 of record NC_083591.1, on the reverse strand, counting down.
GGTTTCACAAAATTTTCTTGATACTCTTAATTCCTGACCTATATGACTTGAAGTCAATCAAGTCAAGGTTTATATTAGGTGGCATTATGCATAAACTTAAAAACACTTTGGGGTGGGAGTAGGATATAAACACTACTAAGCAAGATTTTTTTATGAATACAAAATTTCTTCGATTGACATTGTTACTCAGCGGTCTCAAAAGTAGCCGGTCACCGGCGGCAAATCGCCGGCTATGGCTTGTTATGCCGCCGGCTATTGTCAGTCGAGTCACAAAATTTAATATTAAATATTTCTGACAGCAAAAAAAGTTGTGAACATAAATTACATCCACTATGTCATGTATGTCCGTTGCCGCGTCAACTGTGTTTACATCCTCGACACGAGTGCAGCCATTACTGCCGCCTGTGTTGCCAGATTGAGCGGTTTCCCACACAATTTGGGCAGTTTTAAGTGCATTTTGGCGGGTTTTGAACATATTTTGGGCTGTAAAACGTCAGCAGTATCTGGCAACATATTTTTTTACTTAATACAAGAAATTAATGGATGCCAACGTTTTTGCCAAAATGGTATTTTATTTTCCATTGTTTAGGCAGCTTCAGCATCATACTGTGAGATTCTGTTCAAATTGTTTTCTTTCTTCTATGAATCCTGAGCCATTTATTTTATTAGTTTATAATTATTGTTTAATTTAGTCTTCAGGAGAGACTGCCTGCACACAGCACTAGTATTAATAGTTTTTTTTTTCTTACATGAAAGCTGAGGCATTTATATTATATTTTAAGGTAACTTCATGTTGTGCTGTGAGGTTCTCTGCACTTTAACTTTTGAACCAACAGGAGCATTTGGATAAGTAAAGCCTATTTTTCTGCATTTTTGTAGTCCTGGTAATCTTTTATATTGGTAAAGTTGTTTATAGGATCATTTCTCAGTGTCTGTTTTTTTAATCAATAGTTTTTCAGTAATAACTTAATATTTAACATATCACTCAATTTTAAACAACCCCCACGCCTCCCCCATGGCTTGCCCCCATAGTCTCCAAAATTTCTGTGGGAAACACTGGCGTGCGTAACAACGCTAATCAAGCTTAAGCTAGACGACCCGCCTCAAATACCCGTCCCGGGTAAATGTTATCCCAATTTTAGATGGCCTGTTCCAAACCATCCCGCCCCATGAAAAATTCGTACTTGCATATCTCTATCTATCTATCTATCTATCTATCTATCTATCTATCTATCTATCTATCTATCTATCTATCTATCTATCTATATCCCTGCACGCTTTGCGTGCATTATGTCTGCCGCTGGCAGACATTTTACCATTTTGCACCCTGCTGTAAATTATTTGTACCCTGCTATTCTCCCAAACTTTGAAGCCCCTGATTATTAATGTGGCTAATTAATGCTATTCCTACATCTAAATCTAACTCAAACCATAACTTTAGTAAAGAAAAGTTTACACACACACACACACACACATATATATATATATATATCCCTTGGTGTTTGTCCTGTTTCATCGCATTACAAGATGGAATTAAAATGGATTTTTGGAGGGTTAGCACCATTTGATTTACACAACATGCCTACCACTTTAAAAGTGTATTTTTTTTTAATTGTGACAAAACAATAATTAAAATAAAATAAAATAAAAAAATCAGGAATCTGGAGTGTGCATACAGTAGGTATTCACCCCCTTTCGTATGAAAGGTGCTGTTCCAACCAATTCACTTCATAAGTCACATAATTAGTTGATTAAGATCCACCTGTGTGCAATCAAAGTGTCACATGATGTCTGTTTAAATCAACCTGTTCTGGAAGGACCCTGACTCTGCAACACTACTAAGCAAGCAATATGAAAACCAAGGAGCCTCCAAACAGGTCAGAAACAAAGTTGTGAAGAAGTATAGATCAGGGTTGGGTTATAAAAAATATCCCAAACTTTGAATATCCCACAGAGCACCATTAAATCCATGATAGCAAAATGGAAAAAATATGGCACCACTACAAACCTGACAAGAGAAGGCTGCCCACCAAAACTCACAGACCAGGCAAGGAGAGCATTAATCAGAGATGCAACAAAGACACCAAACATAACACTGAAGGAGCTGCAAAGACCCACAGCAGAGATGGGGGTATCTGTCCATAGGACCACTTTAGGCCGTACACTCTACAGAGCGGGACTTTATGGAAGAGTTGCCAGAAAAAAAGTCTTTGCTTAAAAAAAAATACATTTGGAGTTTGCCCAACAGCATGTGGAAGACTCCCCAAACACATGGAAGAAGATTCTCTGGTCAAATGAGACTAAAATTTATCTTTTTGGCCATCATGGGAAACGCCATGTGTGGTGCAAACCCAACACCCTGAGAACACCATTCCTACAGTGAAGCATGGTGGTGGCAGCATCATGCTGTGGGGATGTTTTTCATCTGCAGGGACAGGAAAGCTGGTCAGGACTGAAGGAAAGATGGATGGCACTAAATACAGGGCAATTCTGGAGGAAAACCTGTTTGACTCGGCCAGAGGTTTAAGACTGGGATGAAGGTTCACGTTCCAGCAGGGCAATGACCCTAAACATACTGCTAAAGCTATGCAGGAGTAGTTTAAAGGGAAACATTTAAATGTCTTGGAATGGCCTAATCAAAGCCCAGACCTCAATCCAATTGAGAATCTGTGGCATAACTTGAAGATTGCTGAACACCAACACAACCCATCTAACTTGAAGGAGTTGGAGCAGTTTTGCCTTGAGGAATTGGCAAAAATCCCAGTGGCTAGATGTGGTAAGCTGATAGAGGCATACCCCAAGAGACTTGCAGCTGTAATTGCAGCAGAAGGTGGCTCTACAAAGTATTGACTTTTTTTTTGGGGGGGGGGGATGCCTATGCACACTCCAGATTTCTGTTTTTTTTTCTCATCTTAATTATTGTTTGCGTCACAATTAAAAAACAATTTGCACCTTCATAGTGGTAGGCATGTTGTGTAAATTAAATGGTGCTAATCCCCCAACACTTATTTATAAAAACTGCAGCAGTTTACTTTGTGGAGACCAGCCAAATGTCCCCACATATTCTTACTATACGCCAGTGCCTAACCACAAAGTGAATTACAGCCTCATCTAAAGATAGCACTAGATATAATACATGTTTGTATATGCATGTGTGTGTATACTGCAACAAAAAGAAACGAATTGGATTTGGAATCTCTGAACATGCTACGCAGAAAGACCAGTGAGACAGGGGCTAAAAGGCAATTAACCAGCATGGAACTTATTAATAATGTGGATCAAATACACTAGTTCAGACCTGCACCAAAGCTAGCATGCAGAGACATGCTAGTGTGTGTGTGTGTGTGTGTGTGTGTGTGTGTGTGTGTGAGAAAGATGGGGGTCAGATCAGTAGGATTTCAGACACTGATAAAGCAAAAGCTATTTTGGTGGAACAGTGAAAAATTGGACCATTAAAAAATGGGAGTTGAGGGTGTATATATGTGAGAGAGAGATAGCCAAGCAGAGCGTGTAAGTGCGTATACTCACTTCATACAGCGGGAATGCAGTTGACACCGGGCTACAGGCAGCCTCACCACACAAGAATGGAAAGCTAACAAAAGAGTATGACTCTGTCTGTCCAGGGTGAGAGACAACGGCTGGCGTGCCTGGACAGAATCATCTCCGCACCTACACGCACCAAACAAACAGTTAACACTGATTAAAAAAAGACTGACTTAAAACAAATCATACAACACTATCTTTGCAAAGCAGTTGAGTAACACTGATCAAAACCTATTCCTAAACCTTTCCTAAACACTTACTAGTGCATCTCAAACGATTATAATATTGTGAAAATGTTCAGTATTTTCCATCAGTTATTTAAGAAAGTGAAAATTCTAGACACGAACTAAAACAATTCAAGCATTTTTCTATCTTAATTCTGATAATTATGGTGTAGAGTGCAAGAAAATAAAAAAATATCTCAAAATATTTGAGTATTTAATTTTGAGTTTGAATAAAACAGTATAAATCCTGTGTATCTCTCAGTCTAGTTCAGTACACACAACTACAACCATGGGGAAAGCTGCTGACTTGACAGTTGTCCAGAAGATGATCATCGACACCCTCCACAAAGCGGGTAAGCCACAGAAGGCCACTGCTGAAAAGGCTGTCTGGAAAAGGTGCACAAGCAGCAGGGATGACCGCAGCCTTGAAAGAATTGTCAAGAAAGTCGATTCAGAACTTGGGAGAAGTTCACAAGGAGTGGACTGAGGCTGATCTCAGTGCATCAAGAGCCACCATGCACAGACGTCTTCAGGAAAGGGGCTACAACTGTCACATTCCTAATATCAAGCCACTCCTGAACCAGACACAACGTCAGAAGTGTCTTACCTGGGCTAAGGAGAGAAAGAACTGGATTGTTACTCAGTGGTCCAAAGTCCTCTTTTTAGATAAAAGTAAATTTTGCATTTAAATCAAGGTCTGAGAGTCTGGAGGAAGAGTGGAGAGGCACAGAATCCAAGGTGTTTGAAGTCCAGTGTGACGTTTCTGCAGTCTGTGATGACTTGGGGTGCTGTGTCATCTGCTGGTGGTCCACTGTGTTTTATCAAACCCGAAGTCAACGCAGCCATCTACCAGGAGATTTTAGAGCACTTCATGCTTCCATCCGCTGACAAGCTTTATGGAAATGCTGATTTCTTTTTCCAGCAGGACTTATCACCTGCCCACAGTGCCAAAAATACTACCAAATGGTTTGCTGACCATGATATTACTGTGCTTGATTGGCCAGCCAACTCGCCTGACCCGAACCCCAGAGAGAATCTATGGGATCTTGTCAAGAGGAAGATGAGAAACACCCGACCCAAAAATACAGATGAGCTGAAGGCCGCTATCAAAGCAGCCTGGGCTTCAATAAAACTTCAGCAGTGCCACAGGCTCATCACCTCCATGGCACACTGCATTGATGCAGTAATTCATGGTAAAGGAGCCCCAACAGGACCCCCAGCCAAGTATTAAGTGTATAAATGAACATACTTTTCAGAAGATGGACATTTCTGTATTGTAAATCCTTTTTTGATTGATCTTAGAAATATTCTAATAATTTGAGATACTGCATTTCTGATTTCCATGAGCGATAAGCCATAATCATCAAAATTAAAACAAAAAAGGCTTGAAATATTTCACTTCACGTGTAATGAATATAGAATATATGAAAGTTTAACCTTTTTGAATTAAATTATGAAAAATATGAACTTTTTCATCTGCAATAACCTGGCGACTTGTCCAGGGTGTACCCTGCCTCTCGCCCATAGTCAGCTGGGATAGGCTGCAGCTTGCCTGCGACCCTGTAGAACAGGATAAGTGGCTACAGATAACAGATGGATGGATGAACCTTTTCATGATATTCTAATTGCTTGAGATGTACTTGTATTCATTCACCTGCAGTAAGCACTTTATCTTGGTCAGAGTCGCAGTGGAGCTGGAGTGTATTCCAGGAACACTAGGTGCAAGGTGGAAGAATTCAGCCCTGATGGGATGTTCGTCCATTGGTGTGCACCATGTGCACACACATACACACACTCATTAATACTTATGGGAAATTTAGCATGGCCAAGCTGCCTGCCAACATGTTTGAGAACAGTGGAAGGAATCCGGTGAACCCAGAGGAAACCCATTTGGACACAAGGAGAAACTTCATACAGACAGTAAGCTCCGGATCAAATCGAGGACCCTGGAGTTGTAATGTTGCAACAGTACCCACTGCACCAGCTTTATTATTGGCTTCTTCTAGTTATTAGATTTGGACCTCATGTGTATTGTCAGTGCAAGTTTCAGGAATAAAAAGATATAAATGTTTATGCCCTGGTCCCACAACACCAATGACTATAACTAAACCTATACCTGAATTTAGTTCCAGTGTGGAGCAGTCACACCACAACTATAATCCCGACGATCGGTTGTTGGTTTTCGCGGGAAAATGTAGCAGTTGTATGCTGTTTGTGTGTATACACAGTGCACTCAGCAGCACACAATGGCTGACAATGACAGCGAGGAAGAGCTGCTTTTGATGCTCATTTTGCACAGAAGGCAAAGCCGAAAGAAGAAGAAAATGAGAATCTGGGTGCGTGAAATCCTGTAGCACATAGATGACTGCTAATCTCAGACTCCTGGCACTCCCGCATGTAACAGACAGTCAGTGGCATGGCACACACAGCTATACACTGTACATACATAAGACACATGCCTGCGTGTTTTGCTTTGAGAGTGCTAATAAATGAGCCTTTAACACAAACAGGTAGCCTAAACTGTGGCTGATATATTTTATCCTGTTTACGGTGGGCGATCCCACCACGAAAGAGAAACTAATTGAAACCGAAAGAGTAAAAAGTAATTATCATGCCTTTACCATGTGAATATTCTTTTATGAATGTGTAAGGAGGCACTCAGCACTCCGACTCAGGTGTGAGTAAAGTGACAAGTTTTATGTTTCATTTAATTTAGATAATTTAAAAAAACATAATATTATTCGGCAGTGGGCACAAAGGAAAGCATCTCAGGCATGAGACCTTGCGCTGAGAAATCTTTTTTACATGATCCACAGACATGGGCGTCGCCAGGGGGGGAAAGGTTAGAACAATTCTAGGGGCCCAGCACTGCCATGGGGCCCTTTAAGGGGCTGATAATATGCTTTTAATGATTTTAATAAGACTTTTGAAATAACAACAATGCAATATTCCATCTGGTAAAATGAGCTAATTGAACAAGGTTGTCTATTTCTTGAGTTCTTCAACATATTGTCATTTAACCCTCCCCCTTTTGCGAAATGGTATGGTCCAGTTCTGGTAGAAGCGTGATGCGTTAAATCTGTGTGCTGATCAGTGCAACGCTACTTGCTGCTGTGTCGCGGTGCAGCAGCCAGCCAGCCAGCAGTGGAGTGCGTACAGTCTATGATCGCTAAATATGAAGAGTGGCTGTCAAAAATAAAGCAAGGCAGCTGAAAGCTGAGAGGGACCGGAGAGGCAGGCAACTGGTCACTCAGTTTTTCCCAAAGAAAGGTAGCTATCGCTCACATGTGTGTTCAAAATATTAGCGAATGGTAAATGAACAGTATGAACGTGGTTGGATTAGCCTATCAAGAGAACACTTTTACAGTTTGTACAGTGACATTTTTTCCATTTTAATAACTGAACTGACTTGCGTGATAAACAAGATGAAATATTACGTTATGCTGGTGCTAATAACTAGTGCTAATAACCAGTTTCATAACTAATGGGGTGCCCTAAATATGCACAGATTCAGCCTCAGGGGGACCTCCGCCCTACCAAACCACTGAACCCCCCTTTGGAGAAGGAGGTAAGCAGCAATACAACCCATAAATGCTTTAGGATTGAATTTTTAATGAGCGAGCGCCATATACAGTTTGCTAGATTAAAGTGTTGCTAATAACGGACAGCAGTCACATCACACATTTCAGTACCAATTGTCCTAGCACAAGAAGGCATGTGGCAAAATCTTGAATTTTCATTTGTGATTATAAATGCACCAGAATTAGTCACTGACCAGTTTTCATCTAGTCCCTGGTAGGTTAATACATTAAATGTAATAACAAAGTCACAAACTCAAGGTCCATGGGCTATCAAAAGTCAAATAATGACAATAGTGCAATTGTGACGAGGGTGGGCAAAGTTGGGGGGCCCAAAATTCTAATCTTTCATGGGGCCCAAAATTTCTGGCGGCGCCCCTGTCCACAGATAGTATTTGTGGCAAAGTGTGTGTAATGTGTATGGCTGTGCGCTCTAAAATCTCGGTTTAAATTGGCTCAGCTTGCAGTGCGATATGACACTTCGCGCTTTAAAATCTTTTCTTGACATGTTTTACAGTTGGTGCTGGGTACCATGGGCATGATTTACAGAGATTTTAGAGCGCGCAGCCACACACACTACACACACGCTACACACACTTACCAGTCATACCCACTCTACTGCCGATGATCTTCCATACATCTTCCTTTTTGGCTGTATCTTTGTACAGCTTGTGCTTTTTGTCATAAAGCATGGGATTCTTTGACACTTCTATAATCAGCTTGTCTTTTATTGATACAACAAGGATGTACAAATATGCCCGGGAAAAATAGCACATGCTCAGACAACGTCACGTGTAAACGATTGGTCAGATGTTTTATCGGATCAAGTTCAGGTCTGGAAAAAATTGGTCCAAGAAGCAATCTCACCGATACCAATAAACCCAGGCCTGGGCTATAGGTATCGTTATTGGTCTGGTGTGAGCACCAACCACATAAACCCCCAGGGGACTGATATATTTATAGTTATCGTTATAGTAGTTATGGTTATAGGTATAGTTATCGGTGTTGTGGGACGTGGCCCTTATACTAAACAGTCAGTATGTTTACATGCACATTAATATTCCAGTATTATTCCGAATATGACAATATTTGGAATTTGATACGGGTCATGTACACAGCATATTCCATTTGGAAATTCCAAATTTAGCGTTTTCCGATTCAGACATGTGGGATAGGCTGATATTATTTGGGTTTTAGGAGCATTCTTTGGACATGTAAACAGTTGGTCAGCTTTGTGCCTTGTACCCAAAACCACCCAGACACGTATGCATGAATATGGAATATGCACGGCTACACGTAAACAGGAATATTAGTGGAATATCCAGTTTCATTAGCCATGTACAGTGGGGCAAAAAAGTATTTAGTCAGTCACCAATTGTGCAAGTTCTCCCACTTAAAAAGATGAGAGAGGCCTGTAATTTTCATTATAGGTACACTTCAACTATGAGAGACAAAATGAGAAAAAAAAAATCCAGAAAATCACATTGTCTGATTTTTAAAGAATTTATTTGCAAATTATGGTGGAAAATAAGTATTTGGTCAATAACAAAAGTTCATCTCAATACTTTGTTATTTACCCTTTGTTGGCAATGACAGAGGTCAAACGTTTTCTGTAAGTCTTCACAAGGTTTTCACACACTGTTGCTGGTATTTTGGCCCATTCCTCCATGCAGATCTCCTCTAGAGCAGTGATGTTTTGGGGCTGTTGCTGGGCAACACGGACTTTCAACTCCCTCCAAAGATTTTCTATGGGGTTGAGATCTGGAGACTGGCTAGGCCACTCCAGGACCTTGAAATGCTTCTTATGAAGCCACTCCTTCGTTGCCCGGGCGGTGTGTTTGGGTTCATTGTCATGCTGAAAGACCCAGCCACTTTTCATCTTCAATGCCCTTGCTGATGGAAGGAGGTTTTCACTCAAAATCTCACAATACATGGCCCCATTCATTCTTTCCTTTACACGGATCAGTCGTCCTGGTCCCTTTGCAGAAAAACAGCCCCAAAGCATGATGTTTCCACCCCCATGCTTCACAGTAGGTATGGTGTTCTTTAGATGCAACTCAGCATTCTTTCTCCTCCAAACACGACAAGTTGAGTTTTTACCAAAAAGTTCTATTTTGGTTTCATCTGACCATATGACATTCTCCCAATCCTCTTCTGGATCATCCAAATGCTCTCTAGCAAACTTCAGACGGGCCTGGACATGTACTGGCTTAAGCAGGGGGACACGTCTGGCACTGCAGGATTTGAGTCCCTGGCGGCGTAGTGTGTTACTGATGGTAGCCTTTGTTACTTTGGTCCCAGCTCTCTGCAGGTCATTCACTAGGTTCCCCCGTGTGGTTCTGGGATTTTTGCTCACTGTTCTTGTGATCATTTTGACCCCACGGGGTGAGATCTTGCGTGGAGCCCCAGATCGAGGGAGGTTATCAGTGGTCTTGTATGTCTTCCATTTTCTAATAATTGCTCCCACAGTTGATTTCTTCACACCAAGCTGCTTACCTATTGCAGATTCAGTCTTCCCAGCCTGGTGCAGGTCTACAATTTTGTTTCTGGTGTCCTTTGACAGCTCTTTGGTCTTGGCCATAGTGGAGTTTGGAGTGTGACTGTTTGAGGTTGTGGACAGGTGTCTTTTATACTGATAACGAGTTCAAACAGGTGCCATTAATCCAGGTAACGAGTGGAGGACAGAGGAGCCTCTTAAAGAAGAAGTTACAGGTCTGTGAGAGCCAGAAATCTTGCTTGTTTGTAGGTGACCAAATACTTATTTTACCGAGGAATTTACCAATTAATTCATTAAAAATCCTACAATGTGATTTCCTGGATTCTTTCCCCCCATTCTGTCTCTCATAGTTGAAGTGTACCTATGATGAAAATTACAGGCCTCTCTCATCTTTTTAAGTGTGTAGGTACAGTCCCTTTAAGAAACTACATTTCCCATCAGCCAACTTCCGCGTTGACCTATGTCACGCGTGGGCGGGATTTACTACGTCACATCCTCCAGGAACGCATAAGTAACGGAACAACGCTTCCGTCTCTCTCTCTCTCATCTGGATTTCAAGCCATCTGGACACAAAGAGATTTGCTCCGCTGATAAAGACTTCTTTTCTTTTCTTTTCTTTTCTTTTCCTCAAGAATCAGAGTTTCGCGCTTTCTTTCACCTTTGGCCACGGTAGATCCTAGAATCGCGCGATTTTAAACTCAGCTTGAGTTACAGCCGGTTTTGTTTGTTTATTCATTATACGTACGTATGGACTGCAGCCCAAGCAGTTAATTAATGTTAGAAGCGACCGGATCCTTCTAATTAAAGTGCTGTGCACATTATTCTGATCAGAGACTCTCTTTTCACCACGAGCGACCACGCGTCGGACCAAGAAATCCTCTGCTTTCCACGGACGCGACTCACGTGCTCCACAATGGTGAAACTCCAAAAGTCTCCGAACATCTTCTCATAATCTCGCGTAGAGACGAGATACTGAAGTAAGACTGGCATTTGGGCAAAACCTAGTCTTAGGAATTAGCTTTTATTGAAGTAGTGTGAATTTAAACTCAGGAACGGTTTAATTGTTTACACTGTAGACACGCAGCGTGTTGAATTGATGATTGTTCTATTTTGTTTTAATCTCTCAATTGTTTAATAGATAGGCTTTGCATGCTCTCTTTCTTCTATTCCTTCCTAACACTCTTAATTTCATTCTTACACACATTTTGACCTCATCAAGATTTCAGTGGATTTAGTAGTGTTATGAGCTAGTGGATTAGCTACTGGCTAGTCCTTTGTTACTTAGAGACACGTGGCCACAGGCCTCACGACACACCTTAGCTAAACACACAGCTAATTCCTTTGTCTTGTTAGCAAGCTAGGCTAACTTTTGCTTAGGCCACACACAGGCTAACTCTTTGTTCAGGCCATGTGGACATACACAGGCCTCACGACACACCTTAGCTAAACACATGGCTAATTCTTTTGTTTCATTAGCATCCAGGGCTAATTGTATTGTCTCAATGGACCACGAGGTCATCATCCTCCCCCCCCACAAACACACGTGGAGTTAGCTACCAGAGCTAATTCCTTTGTTTCCACACACACACACACACACACACACACACACACACACACACACTGTATATAAGATTTCAACTGCCATTATTCAATGTTATCTTTGTTATAATAAATTCAATTATTATTGAAACTGTGTTTATTTGCTTCCATATTCCTTGAAGTCACACAATCTCAAAGAATTCCAAGGTGCATATGAGTTATGTAATATGGTAAGTGATCATAATAATTTGGAATATACCATAATTTAGCTGTTTGGTAATTTATTATTAAGCACCAAAATTAATGGTATGATTCAATGAGACTGATTCAATGAGACTGATTCAATGAGAATGACTCAATGGTATGATTCAATTTAATGATTTAATGAGACTGATTTAATGAGATTGATCACTTGATTACCAATTGCACCTACAAGTGGGAGAACTTGCACAATTGGTGGCTGACTAAATACTTTTTTGCCCCACTGTAAAAAGGTTAGAATTGATATTGGGATTTTTTTTTTCCGGATGAAGGGCAAAAAACGGAATATTTTGTGTATATAAATGTAGTCAATGAGTCTGAAATCCGACTAGTTCAATTATCTTAGTTATATAACTCTACACTGAGAGCCTGTGGATTTATTTTACAGTTAAAAGTCTGCAAAAAATGTAAGAATCCTGCCTTTATTTTCACACCTGAAAGCCTAGAGAAAATATTTCTCAACCAGCTACCAACCCAAGTGCCTAATTATGCTCACAAATACATAATCAAAACATTCATAAACTCCTACACAAACCAAACAACGATAAAATATTAATAAACCTCTTTATGAAACATAGCCAAAACACCTATTAACATTCATAAAGGCACAAAACAAACCACACAGCTATATTCACACCCAGAAACACAAATGGTTATTTCGGTATGGTCATAAATTTGGCTTAAATATTCTAATTGTTGTATTGAAGCTGAACTATTTGTCACATTAACATTTTCACTGTAAAGCCTGTGGGAATCAGGTAGCATAACCAGTTGTTGCAGGAGTGTAAACACGGGTGTGTTTGCGAGCATATTAGGTTCTCTGAGGGTGATATGGAGAAACAGGTACAACCTTTCATCTTCAAACAGCAGCTTTGTTTTATGTTTTCGTCTACCATGTGTCTGCGCCTGCACACGCGCGCACACACACACACACATGAAAGCTAATTGAACGTGCTACCTCTTTTGTTTACGGTGACATGTTGTTTTGATTTCGTCTGCTGTTCAGTTATGACTAAATTGACTATGGAGGGCTTTTGAAGTAGTACTTTTCACTCCACAATGAGTCTATTGCTCAGTATCATTGTGTTGTACATCATTTGTCGGAGGAAAAATTCACATTGTCTAAAAGTATGAAACAAATAAAAGAAATGATGAAAGAAGATCTAAATGCTTTACTGATAAATGTAGCGCACTGAGCTACATGGTATTAGGAAGAACAGTGCAACAACTAAACACAATTTCCTAGTACACAAGAGTGCTACAAATATTGGTTATACAGTGGTGCTTGAAAGTTTGTGAACCCTTTAGAATTTTCTATATTTCTGCATAAATATGACCTAAAACATCAGATTTTCACACGAGTCCTAAAAGTAGATAAAGAGAACCCAGTTAAGCAAATGAGACAAAAATATTATCCTTGGTCATTTATTTATTGAGGAAAATGATCCAATATTACATATCTGTGAGTGGCAAAAGTATGTGAACCTCTAGGATTAGCAGTTAATTTGAAGGTGAAATTAGAGTCAGGTGTTTTCAATCAATGGGATGACAATCAGGTGTGAGTGGGCACCCTGTTTTATGTAAAGATCAGGGATCTATCAAAGTCTGATCTTCACAACACATGTTTGTGGAAGTGTATCATGGCACAAACAAAGGAGATTTCTGAGGACCTCAGGAAAAGCGTTGTTGATGCTCATCAGGCTGGAAAAGGTTACAAAACCATCTCTAAAGAGTTTGGACTCCACCAATCCACAGTCAGCCAGATTGTGTACAAATGGAGGAAATTCAAGACCATTGTTACCCTCCCCAGGAGTGGTCAACCAACAAAGATCACTACAAGAGCAAGGCGTCTAATAGTCGGCGAGGTCACAAAGGACCCCAGGTTAACTTCTAAGCAACTGAAGGCCTCTCTCACATTGGCTAATGTTAATGTTCATGAGTCCACCATCAGGAGAACACTGAACAACAATGGTGTGCATGGCAGGGTTGCAAGGAGAAAGCCACTGCTCTCCAAAAAGAACATTGCTGCTCATCTGCAGTTTGCTAAAGATCACGTGGACAAGCCAGAAGGCTGTTGGGAAAATGTTTTGTGGACGGATGAGACCAAAATAGAACTTTTTGGTTTAAATGAGAAGCGTTGTTTGGAGAAAGGAAAACACTACATTCCAGCATAAGAACCTTATCCCATCTGTGAAACATGGTGGTGGTAGTGTCATGGTTTGGGCCTGTTTTGCTGCATCTGGGCCAGGACGGCTTGCCATCATTGATGTAACAAGGAATTCTGAATTATACCAGCGAATTCTAAAGGAAAATGTCAGGACATCTGTCCATGAACGGAATCTCAAGAGAAGGTGAGTCATGCAGCAAGACAACGATCCTAAGCACACAAGTTATTCTACCAAAAAATGGTTAAAGAAGAATAAAGTTAAATGTTTTGGAATGACCAAGTCAAAGTCCTGACCTTCATCCAATTGAAATGTTGTGGAAGGACCTGAAGCGAACAGTTCTTGTGAGGAAACCTACTAACATCCCAGAGTTGAAGCTGTTCTGTATGGAGGAATGGGCTAAAATTCTGCCAAGCTGGTGTGCAGGACTGATCAGCAGTTACCGAAAATGTTTAGTTGCAGTTATTGCTGCACAAGGGGGTCACACCAGATACTGAAAGCAAAGGTTCACATACTTTTGCCACTCACAGATATGTAATGTTGGATCATTTTCCTCAATAAATAAATGACCAAGTATAATATTTTTGTCTCATTTGTTTAACTGGGTTCTCTTTATCTACTTTTAGGACTTGTGTGAAAATCTGATGATGTTAATACCCCTGTTCAACCAACAGGGAATGGGTTCTTGAACTGGTTCCATTCAGGATTCTGTGAACCTTAGTGCCAGGTAGTGAACCAGCCCACATTTTCATCAGTTTTGAGCGGAACCCTTGTAAATCAATGATGCATCATGAACAGAGGGCGGTGCACAATGCACAACGGAAGTAAACAGTAGTAGCAGGATGGCAGAGCGCATTGATTACCTGTGAGCTGTTGTTCTATTATTACAGATATTTGTTTTTATTCCATTTTTTTTCTGAAGATGTATCCTTCGATGCACTTTGATTCCTCAACAAACTAATTACACGCCCACTGATGTCATCACAGTTCCTGCTGGAAAAACCAGCTATATTTTGATTCAAGCTGGGAAACAACTTTTCAGGTTCTGAACCAATTTATTTTTGGTCGAAATGCTCTGAACGGTTCAAAATTTGGTGAGTGAACCAGAACAGAACCCATTCCCTGTTGGTTGAAAAGGGGTATAATAGGCCCTGTATATGTTTCTGACAAGGCTTCTACCTCAGGTGACTAAGTAAACATCCATCCCATCCCATCCATTATCTGTAACCACTTATCCTGTGCAGGGTTGCAGGCAAGCTGGAGCCTATCCCAGCTGACTATGGGCGAGAGGCGGGGTACAACATGGACAAGTTGCCAGGTCATCGCAGGGCTGACGCATGGAGACAAACAACTATTCACACTCACATTCACACCTACAGTCAATTTAGAGCCACCAATTAGCCTAACCTGCATGTCTTTGGACTGTGGGGGAAACCGGAGCACCCGGAGGAAATCCATGTAGACATGGGGAGAACATGCAAACTCCACACAGAAAGGCCCTTCTCGGCCACTGGGCTCAAACCCAGAACCTTCTTGCTGTGAGGCGACAGCGCTAACCACTACACCACTGTGCTGCCTGTAAACAATCTAAAGATATTTTAAAGCAATGTTTTTCCCAAATCATTTGGGGTTGTTATATCCCAGGTCAGAAAAGTTCACAAGTTCACATTATCAGAATCAACAACGAAGCTGGGACACAGTCGTGCTGCTTATCAAAACGGGGTCTTCATTTCATTATAATACCCATGTGATTTCCCGTGGAGATTTTCATTTCGTAACAAAAATGAGCCTTGAAAACCAGTTATATGCTGTCCTGTGGACTGTGTGTGGTATGTGTGGGCTATATGGAAAAGCAGCTCTATAAATAAAAGCATGTTTCTTTTGTGAGTTTCTGGCCAGTTTGTATAGAAATATGGACTGGAGCGCAGTATTTATGTCAGGATACTGAAGTAAACCACTGACTGAGGACAGAAAAAAATTAATAGTCCACCTCCTATTCATATCTGTATTTGTGAATACATTCATTTGAATTATAGACCGTATCATATTTGGTTACAACCCTAATAAACACTGATTGAATATATTCATGAAGCAAACACCTATTAACACTCAATCACCAACCCAATACCGTATTCAGTCCCAAGGCCCTACATGAAGCAAATACTTACTAACACTTAAAAACACTGATCCAAACCAGGGATAAACCCCTACATAAACACACAACCTATATAATAATACTCTATAAATAGCAGGCTTGCAGTACTCGAGTCCAGGACTCGGACTCGAGTCCGACTCATGCCCTGATTTTAAGGACTCATGACTTGACTTGGACTTGAGCACTGATGACTCGGACTCGTACATTAACTGCATTCGGATTCGTAAATTGGAGACGAGGGCTCGGATTTTTTTCTTTATTTTTGTAACATGCCATAATAATTTGGCATTAGATATTTATATCTACATTAATTTTATACTAATTTTGTGCAAGAGAATGAACATTCACCGGTTCATATGTCATGGTCAGGAATAAACTAACGTTAATGGCGCTAAAATGCCTGGAGAGAAGCCCCTAGGATTGTCCGCTTTGCTTATACAGACTTCTCATGCAGTGGGAAAAACTGCACTGCTATGTGTTCCATATGTAGAAGAACTATCAAGGAGACAATGGGGACAACCTTGAAATTCAATTGTCATTTGGTAAGACTCCACCCAGAGAAGGAAATGACACGCTATGTTCATTGCTCTGTTGATAGCGGGGCTTGCTGACTGATGAACTATCTAGTGTTAACCCTCTCTCATGTTATTTGCTCTGTTGATAGCGGGGCTTGTGTTGGACTCAACTCGGATCAATAGTGGACTCGACTCAGACTCGACTCAAGATTTTCTTTAACCTCCTAAGGCCCAAGCTGTTTTTTTACATGCATTTTTTATTTCTCTTTGCTATTTGGGCTTATTAGAACCTGATTAGAATAAAAACTAAGCATCATCTTTTGATAAGATGTACTTTTAGAGAAAAAGTATGTCCACATATGTGGATTCTTGTTCCGAATTTCTAAAAAGTGCTGTCCACGCATGTGACCGCTAAGCCCTAGGAGGTTAATGACTTGAACTTGGGCGTGGCACAGTGGTGTAGTGGTTAGCGCTGTCGCCTCACAGCAAGAAGGTCCGGGTTCGAGCCCCGTGGCTGACGAGGGCTTTTTTGTGTGGAGTCTGCATGTTCTCCGCGTGGGTTTCCTCCGGGTGCTCCGGTTTCCCCCACAGTCCAAAGACATGCAGGTTAGGTTAACTGGTGACTCTAAATTGACCGTAGGTGTGAATGTGAGTGTGAATATGTATCAGCCTTGTGATGACCTGGCGACTTGTCCAGGGTGTACCCCGCCTTTCGCCCGTAGTCGGCTGGGATAGGCTCCAGCTCACCTGTGACCCTGTAGAATAGGATAAAGCAGCTAGAGATAGTGAGATGAGAGGAGATGAGATGAGATGAGACTTGAACTTGACTCAGATTTGAACACTGGGAACTCAAGGCTGGACTTGGACTCGAGGTTTAGTGACTCGACTACAACACTGGTAAATAGCAGAACATCCATAAACACCTACCCCAAGCAAACATACATTAATATTCATAAATGTCTACAGATGAGAAAACTGTAATATGGTAACTGTCGTTCACTGTAACGCCAAAATATTTCACAGATTAAATACTCAACAATATGAAAAATGTGATACAGTAAATGTCTGCCTAACACCAAATAGTGGAAAAAAAGGTGGAAACAAACTATCACAATGAAAGTTTGTGTTACCTCTCAGGATTATAGCCCTCTAATTCCTCCAGAAAGACGTTGTTGCTGGAATAAGGGTTGTCTTTACCCGGTGTGATGAGAAATTTCAGGACGGTGCCCCTGGTGGACCCAAGGAACACTACAGTGCGGTTTCTGTGTGGTCCTGCCTCTGTATCCACCACCATGGTGTTCAGTTGGTACCTGGAAGTAACGGTGAATAAAGCATATAATATTCATGTAATAATGAATTTAATGGCATACAATATAGTCAAACAGACTGTTACATAAATGTTATTTATTTTTACTCAGAGTGCCAATTAAAAGCTTAAATAAGCACAATGGTTATGACACAACATTATGTGCTGAAAGCACTTAACATGACAGAACTGATGACAAGGACAGCCAAGCCAGAAAACTCTCTAACTCCAAAGCAGCTGCTTTTCAAGAGATAAATATATAGAGGATATTACATGGTGGTGTGAAGATATGAAGTTTATCTTTGAGTAGTGAATATATTAACGATTGAGCAAAGCGAATAAGTGTAAATATTTTCAACACGAGATGATAAACTTCATATCTTCGTGCCACCGTGTAATGTTCTTTATATTATATGAACACATCCATAAAACAAACATTTAAGTTAATCAAAAGAATTTTCATTTTGAACCGATTTACCATTTTGACAACGCGCCTCAAGTCAGTGGGAAAACACTGGGAGTGACGTCATTGGAGTGAAATATCAGTGATTATTATACATACAGGTCACTTTTTCAATGGAATAAAAACACGTATTTGTGGCAGCGGGGGCGTGGCCAAGCAGCAGTCTGTGAATGGAGGGCGGGGTCAGAGAAGGTAAGTGGCTAGGTCATTACACCTGATGTCAATTTGTGTGTGTGTGTGTGTGTGTGTGTGTGTGTGTTTTTTGTTGCAGGGATGGAGTATAAAGGGAGGGGGAGAGGAGAGAAGAGGCTCTCTCCGACCACAACACTTATGTATGAGTGAGTGAGTGAGTGAGTGAGTAAGAAAGAAAGAAAGAAAGAAAAAGCTGAAAAGCCGAATAAAGTGCGTGTGTGTAAACACAAACTCTCGCCTGCCGTGCTTCTGTGCTCCACCCACACCGGGGTTTACGACAGTATTCTTTTCCCTTCTAGCAGGTTTCATTCATCTGGTTTGATAGCATGCAATATTGTTAGCATATCGCTTCTCTTATGTGTATTATGCCACTCTACCCGATGGACAATGAGTGTGCAATATTGTTACGGTATTGCATGGCTGTCAAGACAGCAAGATGTCACACGTCAGAGCTGATGTGAATATCCACGGAGAAGCTTTTCTGCTGCACATGCGCAGAACCATTTCCGTGTTCACCGGGAAAGAGAAAGACGCATTGAACACCCGAAAGACTACCAAAACTTTGTTTGATATTCTTCACTCATATTTACAAGAGAAAAACATACCAAAGGACATCAAAAAACTGGAAAAGAGACATGTTGGAGATGTAAAACTTCATTGATAGCAAGCGACCGTGACAATTTGTAAACAAACATGGCTGCCAGGTTTGCTTCATTAAAAACAGAAGATTTTGAGAGAATTTTGGCTGCCAGGTTGCGCCGTTGTGTGTAGTTATCAATGTTGATTTTAAAAGTAACTAAGTAAATTACACAGGGAAATGAATCCTTAAGTATGAGTGAAAAATAGTGTAGCAAGCATGCAGCGTGGAAGAAGAGCCTGGAGACAGAAATCTTAGTTTCTCGGTCATTAGCCTGTCTAACTTGGTCTTGATAGCACTGGTT
Source organism: Neoarius graeffei (assembly GCF_027579695.1). Taxonomy (NCBI): domain Eukaryota; kingdom Metazoa; phylum Chordata; class Actinopteri; order Siluriformes; family Ariidae; genus Neoarius; species Neoarius graeffei. Next base: position 39,079,514 of record NC_083591.1, on the reverse strand, counting down.
TATTAGCATTCGCTAACACTACAGATGAACGCTACAGCAGCTGGAAGGTGACTGCACTGCCATGCTAAACAGCGCCAACTCGTGGGTAAGCTAGCATTGGCCTTTGAGAATGCTGATATGAAGAGAGGTATGTATGTATGTATAATAATCATAATATTCGCTGGCTTTTATTGTGGTACATCAGATATATTCCATTCAGCTAGCATGATACTGAACTCATCTTCGACTTGTTCAGTATCATGCTAGCTGAATGGAATATATCTGATATACCACTCAACACCAGCCAATATTATTTAAATATGTCACTCAGATCCATTTCATATGAAAAATGCAAGTTTTTCAACACAAGAAGATAAACTTCATATCTTCAAGGCAATGTGTGATTTTCTTTTTATTATGTAGACACATTCACAAACAAAAAGTACCCAAATTTATCAAAACAATTCACCGATTTCCTTGCAAGTGATATACAGAGATTTATGTCACGGTTTTGGTTCTCCATGTCCCAGATGGAGCTCGTATGAAAAACACTAGTGGCGTATTTCCCAGTAAAACACTCGTTTCCATATAATATACAGTACATATAACACAAAATTGGCAGGTAGATCAACAAGTATAGTTTCAAAGGTTTCTAAAAAAACTATAATTAAATTGCCAAAAATAAATAAATAAATAAATGCAAACAGTTATGTATGTGAAAGTTACATCAGTCTCACTGACATTGCCAGTTACATAAAAGACAGCCTTTACTCTCACATATGGTATAAACACAGTACAGTGAAATTCCTTTCTCTGCATATCTGAAAGGGTTGGGGTCAGAGCACAGGGTCAGGCATGATATGTCAGAACTGAAGTCATTAAGGTTCCACAGTAGCAGTCTGGCAGTACTGGGATTTGAGCTCATGGAGTTCTGATCATTAGCCCAGACCTGTTATTGTTGAGTTTTCCTTACCCAACTCCTTCAATAAATAACTCTAGACAAGTTACCAGATTCTCCTGACTAGTTTTCACAATGGCTTACATGCTGTTTTTGTACCCTGGTACATATTTTAACAACCAAAGCTTATCTGTCTTTTCGATTAACAATTAGAACAAATCATAACTTTTATTACAAACTCCTTAATGGAATTATGAAATAACATAAGTTTGGGAGAAACACTATGCCTAAAGTTTTTCCTAATTAACTTCTTATGCATTTTTCCACTCGTGATAGAGTTTCCACTTCTACCACCTCCCCAACTCATTACCAATACTCTCACTAACAAACTCCTACCCAAGACCCTTTAATGACTACAGATTAGTTGCCTAATACAAAAAAAAAACAGAAGCCCAAGTTAAAGAGTGTACCCCCATTTCAGTTCCACAGTCACTCTCCATGCCATGTTGTCTTTGCATCTGCAAACACATATCTACCATATGTTCACACTCATGAGCAACAAAGCAACAGGAACCCATTCATTTTCTAAGTACAGTTCAGATACAGAGCTATGCTTTCAATTGTTTTAGCGACAACAGCAAGTGAACAAGAGTGCTCGGAGAGCACAATATCCCCACTAGTAACTATGCTGTAACTCTAGTAAAATGTGACTGAATTGAACGAAATTGCAATGTGCGTATTACTGATATATAACAAAGAATCCTGCCAAGCTTCGTGAAATTCCTCCAAAAATTGTGAGAGGAGTTAATTTCAGAAGGTGAGTACCCTTCCCAGGACGGACAGACGGAAATCACCATGACATAATCCCCTTCGGGCTTTTCAGCCAGCAGGGGATAATAAAAATTGTGAAGGAAGTTGATTTCAGAAAGCAAGTACACCTTGATGAAATTGCCAAAGTACAAGTTTGTTAATAATCAAGGGCATAACTCTGGTAAAATTTGCCCAAATTAAACAAAATTTTAATACACGTATAACTGTCATATAACAAAGCCTTTTGCCAAGTTTGGTGAAATTCCTCCACAAATTGTGAGAGGAGTTGATTTCAGAAGAACGTACACCCTCATGAAATTGTCAGAGTACAAGTTATTTAATCAAGGGTCAAAACTGGTAAAATTTTCACAAATTAAATTAAATCACAATATGCATATTACTGTCGTATAACAAGGCCTTTTGCCAAGCTTCGAGAAATTCGTCCAAAAATTGTGGGAGTTGTTGATGTCAGAAGGCGAGCACACCTTCATGAAATTGTGAAAGTACAAGGTTGTTAATCAAGGGCTGTAACTCTGGGAAAATGCAACCGAATTTAACGAAATAACAATATGCGTACTACCGACATATAACAAGGCCTCTTGTCAAGTTTCATGAAATTCCTCCACAAATTGTGAGAGGAGTTGATTTCAGAAGGAAAACACACTCATGCAATTGTCAAATTATAATTGTGTTAATCAAGGGCTGTAACTCTGGTACAATGTGACCCAATTTAATGAAATTACAATATCTGTATTACCGACATATAACAAAGAATCCTCCAAAGTTTCATGAAATTCCTCCAAAAATTATGAGAGGAGTTGATTTTAGAAGGTGAGCACCATTCCCAGGAAGGAAGGAAGGAAGGAAGGAAGGAAGGAAGGAAGGAAATCACCACGACATAATCCCCCTTCGGGCCTTTCGGCCAGTGAGGGATAAAAAGTGACCAAAGTCTATGCAAATTAAATATGATATCTGAACCTCATAGTAAACGTTAGTGCCTCTGTTGAGTGAATGTAGCGAGAACAGTTTGCTTGCTTTTCTAAACTGTGAATGAAGCAAGTGTGAATTCTTGCATGTAACAACCAATTTGCACATAAATGCAAAAAGTGAGTTAGCTAAGTAAGTTTATATAGTGTACGAGGGCAGGGGCGCAGATAGGATTTTTGAACTGGGGGGGACTGAGCTGTCAGCAAATGATTCCATTTTGTGTATATATATATATATATATATATATATATATATATATATATATATATATACACACACACTACCGTTCAAAAGTTTGGGGTCACTTTGAAATGTCCTTATTTTTGAAAGAAAAGCACTGTTCTTTTCAATGAAGATCACTTTAAACTAATCAGAAATCCACTCTATACATTGCTAATGTGGTAAATGACTATTCTAGCTGCAAATGTCTGGTTTTTGGTGCAATATCTCCATAGGTGTATAGAGGCCCATTTCCAGCAACTCTCACTCCAGTGTTCTAATGGTACAATGTGTTTGCTCATTGTCTCAGAAGGCTAATGGATGATTAGAAAACCCTTGTACAATCATGTTAGCACAGCTGAAAACAGTTTAGCTCTTTAGAGAAGCTATAAAACTGACCTTCCTTTGAGCAGATTGAGTTTCTGGAGCATCACATTTGTGGGGTCGATTAAATGCTCAAAATGGCCAGAAAAATGTCTCGACTATATTTTCTATTCATTTTACAACTTATGGTGGTAAATAAAAGTGTGACTTTTCATGGAAAACACAAAATTGTCTGGGTGACCCCAAACTTTTGAACGGTAGTGTGTATACATGTTATTTCACCTCCCTCACTGGCATCACCAGGAACTACCTGCAGGCCAGGACAATGATAACATTTTAACATAGCCTATGGAAATCCAAAGTTTACACATTATCATCAAGCACAGAAATTGCAAAACTGCAAAACTAGTTTTAAAACCGCTAAGTTCCAACTGTTAAACATAGCGAGAGGCTGGGCTACGTGTGTGTGTGTGTGTGTGTGAAGTGTAAACCAGTGCATCCTGACTTTCTAACTATGCCTGTGTGTTGCGTGAGCGGCAGTCAGTCAACAACTCTTCGCAAAGTTTCCTTATGAAACAATATGCTCGCTGAAATTATGGCAGGGAACGGCAGATTAAACATTAAAACTGCCTTCTGAGCACTGTATCTACAGGCTACCACCGAAAGAAGGAGGCTACCAGAAAGGCATCTCTACTCCGTACGATTTTACTTTCACTACGACATTACTTTGAACAGACTATCAAAAAATTGCAAGGTGATATGATAAAGTAAGGCACAGTTTACTTACAGACTTTTTTTTTTTTTTTAAACGATGCAATCGTTTTCTGCCTTTTGGCACCCTTCATCATGCCGTGTTGGGGTCCTGAACTAGGAGGAGCTGTCCCCGATATGCCTGTCAAACTTGTTGTGGGTAACCATAGCAACCAAGCTCGAGCTCGCAACCTGTGCAGTCTGTGCAGTTGCAACTATGTATGTACTGCTGTGCACCTCAATAAACCGAATGGTAATTAGTCTTTTGAATTTTTCGTGAGGTTTGCCTTATGCAAAGAAAGACAGCATAGATGTTTTTTCCTCCCTATAAGTGGGGGGGACCGAACAAGGTGAATTTAAATCTGGGTGGGACGAATCCCCCCCGTCCCCCCTCTATCTGTGCCCGTGTACGAGGGTACTTCATAAAGTTCTTGGCCTCACCTGGAAACAAGGGGCATAACTCCCATTTTGGGGGCATAACTGTGTACTACGTATAAAGCCTTATATCACTGTCCAGAAAAAAATCAAATGAAAGAAGCAATCAAAGAAAAAAACAGAGGAAAGCTTGTTGGTCCAGGACAATGTGCCCGTCCACACAGCACAGCTGGCAGTGGCAGAAGCAGCCAAATGTGGCTTTGAGCTGTTGCCCTGTGCACCGTCTGACTTCTATCTGTTTCCCAAATTGAAATCCCACTTTCGTGGTCACCATTTTCAGAGTGATGATGAAGTCATCTATGCAATTGAGGAGGATCTGGCAGTTCAAGATGTGACTTTCTTCCATGAAGGGACAGCGAAGCTTGAACATCAGTCAACCAGGTGCATTGAAGTTAAAGGAGACTATGTTGAAAAATAATGCAAGGACAATCTTTCTCCTGTGACGTTTTCCGAGTGAGGACGAGAACTTTTTGAAGTACGCTCGTACGTATACTTCCAACCATTTTTCATCAGAACTAAAAAGACAAAAAAAAAAAGCGAGACAATGCATGCCAAAAAGGGACAACAGTAGTAAATGCTTCACACCCACAAGAGACAAACTGCAAATGGCACAAGCACAAATTTCAGCATAAACTTTCCTTCCATTTCTTGGGAACATTGAGGCACAAAATCGATATATATTCAGATCAGTAAGAACACTCCAAAGACTGCTGTGCTTTCTTCTACATTTCTGTGTCGTTCTATACTGTGTGAGAGAAATGAATTCAAAATGTCATTTTCTACAGACAATATCATGTGGAAAGTCAGAGTAATGAAAACAAAAGCCTGCTGTACAGTGGAGGAAGGAGGAGTAAAGAGAGGAAAGAAAGAAGAGAAAACAGAGATTGAGTTAGAGGAGGTGGAATGGAAGAAGCGCTTTCTCACAAGGAGGCCAACAGTCTCGAATGAAATTCCAGTTATACTAGCTGAACATGTCATCAACCACAATTTTGGTATGAGATACAAAATTTCTCCAACACTGTCAGGGAACATTGTGTGTGATGTCGACAAAATTTCTTTCTTTATAAATGAAGCAATTTAATTTTTCATCTCTTGTGGACCTCAATTTCATTATTATGTTTTTTAAAGTTATTTTCATTAATAAATTCATAAATTCATTCATTAATTTCATGTCATATGCAGGGTTCTCCAGAAAATCTGAAGTAGCCAGGCAAAAAAAAAAATGTAGTAGGCGGCTCTGGAATTGGCAGCGCCGAAATTGACATGCTTTCTGGTGCATTCTCAGCTAATAAATTACTAATCATTACACTGTAAAATACTTGCAAAATATGTATGAAATTTCCCTCCAGATGTATGTGTGCTTGGCTTTCTCAGTTACCCTCTGTAGTACACTGCCTGGCTCTGTAACATAATTACATGGTGTAACATAACTACATATGCTACGGTGTGGTCACGTGGTCTGGCTCAGCCAATCAGAGTGCAAGAATTGATCAATAAATATGGCGTTGCTTCCGGTCAAACTACACCTGGATCGAAGACAATTTTGTGGTGAAATAACTGGATTTGCAGCAAATTATGGGCAGTGGAGACAATATGTCTGTGAAGGTTGTCAGTCATCCAGATCATAGTCAAACTGGACTTGCTTGAAATTCTTGACATTTTACCTCTCATCCGAAAGGCTTCTTCAGTTCTGTCTGACTAGTAGGGAGTTCCAGGTATTTATCCTCTAGTGGACCAAAAGCAACCCTAAAGAGAGTCGTTGAGGTCACATGGGTCGTTGAGTCATCCTGGAGGTATGGACCCTTTTCACGTGACGTCACGACAAACGCGGCCACCATTTTGGATGTGTACTACCAGTAGTTTACCACAGCCAACATTGAGGAACGGCAGCAAAGAAGGTTTTTACTTTCAGCAAGACTTCCATCATGCCACTATATTGTTGTGCACCTGGATGTAGTAACCATCAACAAACAAGGCAAGGTTTATCATTTTATCGGATCCCGACGGAGAAGCTGGATAGCGGCCATTAACAGATTGGCAGCCCTCGGCATACCAACGCTTGTGTAGTGACCACTTTGTTGGAGGTAAGACGAATAAAATTAGCCAGAAAAGGCATTACATTGCTGTTAACATTCTGTGGCGGCGAGTGTGTAACCAAATAGGCTAAAATAACCCATTGTAACCTCTTTGTTCTTCTGTAGTAGCTATTGTTGACTAGCTAATGTCAACAAGTAGCTGGTATGTTACTGTAGCAATGTTTACGTTCAGTCATTTGGATGACTGTTAAAACCTTTCAGTCTCAAGTTTTTCCTTTACTGTATTTACTAGTTTACTGTAATTATGATCCGGCAGCTATTTACACCGGATCCAGTATAAATAGCTGCCGGAGCCAACGTCCGAGGTTCCGGAGCGCGCTCCGGCTTGCTCTCCCTCAAATTAAGCAGCGCGCGCCGGCTTGCTCCCGGAGTGCTCCGGCCGAGGTTCCCCTCAAATTAAGCAGTGCGCGCCGGCTTGCTCCCGGAGTGCTCCGGCCGAGGTTCCGGAGCACACTCCGGCCGAGGTTGCCCTCAAATTAAGCGGCTTGCTCCGGAGCAAGCCGGAGCGCGCTCCGTAACCTCGGCCGGAGCACTCCTGGAGCAAGCGGGAGCGCGCTCCGTAACCTCGGCCGGAGCACTCCTGGAGCAAGCCGGAGTGCGCTCCGGAACCTCGAACGTTGGCGTGTATGTGTATGGCGATGGGTTTTTAATGACATAGGTATACAGATCATGTGGGCCGAAGTCAGGTAAAGACGAGGGCTTCGTGTACTTCCGTACGTCAGTGAACAATCCTGGTGGAAGCAGGTAAACGTCGTTCTCTAAGCCTGCTAACCTCAATTTTTGCAAATACCTCTCCCTCTGCTCGCCCTGTAAATGCCCTACGTCGCTGGATAGTGAAGGTGTTTTCTGCATCTCACTCCTTTTTCTTTTATGTTTTTCGTTTGTCGCCTTCCTCGCATTCAAACTGATTCGAGCCGAAGTCCACTACATGTCCAAAATGGCGGTCGCGTTTACGAAGGTCACGTGACTGAAAAGGGTCTATAGGTCACTGGGGGCCAGGTGTGAATGGTGTTAGCAGCCTAGAGAGTCGTTAGGGTGATCTGTGGGTCGTTGGCTCTCTCTGCCATCACGTGAGTCATTGAAGTCAGCTGAGGCTACATCCACATGACAACGGCAATGAGATTTTAAAAAAATATATCGCGTCCACATGGGCAACGGATCAGTAAAATATCAGGTACATATGGCAATGCAACGCTTGCTGAAAACGATGCAATACACATGCCACACCTCTAGGGGCGCTGTAAGACGGTCCCATCGGAGACACCAGAATAATAGAAGAAGTAAAGGCCAATTTATGCTGACAACCCAGTCCTCGCAGATAGCGTCGCAGACAGTGTCTGCATAGCCCCCCCACCTTCGCAGACGCTCTGCGCGCACCTCCCAAAAATTGTGACCACCGCAGAAGCCTCGCAGACAGCGTCGCAGACAAGAGGGCTCTGATTGGTCCACTCTACATCCGCTGTACACGCACTTCTGCTTCCCTACTTTCCCGGTTTGGTTTGTTTTCACGACCGCCATTTTTAAAAACACGAGCGAAGATGGAGCAGCATGAAGAGCGGTTGATTGAGGAAGTGAGGAAGTACGTACATCTATACGACTCCAGTTCTAGTCATTATAAAAAAAAAAAGTTCTAGTCATTATAAGTAACCGGAGGATAAACACTCCACTAACCACACCCACCAACTACTCCTAGCGACTTCGCGCCCCCTTACGTTGTGCCGGTGAATAACATCGCGCACGCCTATACTCCCCGCTCAACGATAAATTACAACTGTCTGCAAAAAGCTATCTGCGAAAGCCTTGTCGCAAGAGCATACAGAGGCCTTAAGGACGCATGCGCATAAACTATTATGCGCAAGACTTCATATTAGCCACAGTCAGAAAAATCTGTTCGTAAAATTACGTTATAATGACCAAATACAATGAAAAGTATTTTTCCAGTCTCACCTGTGAAAGGTAATCCCATGTGATCTCGTTTGGACGGCAAACCTGTTGGTACAGTTAAACGCAGCACATGAATGAGGCATCTTTATTCTCCGCTTTGCCCCATCCAATATGGCGGCGAGGATGACGTACGAGTCTACGTGGAAGGCGGCGTCTTTAATGGTCCAGAATAAATTGAATGCTACACGTTGATGGATTAATTTGTTCTTCTACGTCCTTTTTGAGGAATGTATTGTAGGACTTAAACCAACATCTGAAGAGGTGAGATCGCTCCTTTTTTTCCCCTATTTTTGCTGGCGGGATTGACTCTGCCCTAAGGGCTACTCTCTCTCTCTCTCTCTCTCTCTCTCTCACTTTGCACCATTACACAATAAATATTCACAGTGAAAATATTTTGTAAGCGCGTTTCATGAACCAAGTTATAGGATTGGTTGACAACTCGCATCGAGTTCGTTACACTTCTACCTGGCAAGAAGCACATGTGGTTGTGACGTCATCGTAAACAAATCCGTTCTACTCATCCAGACGACTTCGCAACGGCGCCGTTGCCAGATCTTTCCACTCTGGAACCCGTTCTCAAAAGATTTCGTTTTGGGGCACCCAAAACGCCGGTGCCGTGTGGACGCCAGGCCGAAACGATAAGCAATTTTATCAGATTCACCTGAATCCGTTGCCGTGTGGACAGGGCCTTATGAGTCTTGGTGTGGATGTGTATTCAGTTTTCTGGGAAGTGTCCCAAGGACTGCATTGTAGGTGGCTGATAAGTGGTGTCTCAGACCACCTCCTCTGTTCAGTGATGGTCGTTTCAGGTTGACAAAGATGGTTGATGAAGCTGGGCGGTATGGTGGTGTAGTGGTGAGCACTGTCGCCTCACAGCAAGAAGGTTCTGGGTTTGAGCCCAGCAGCTGGCAGGGGCCTCTCTGTTACCCCGTTTCCACCAAATCAGTTCCAGGGCTGGTTCAGGGCCAGTGCTGGTGCTGGTTCACAACTCGTTCAACTTGTGAGCCAGCTGAGAACCAGTTTGCTTTTCCATAGCTCGGGGTGCTAAGCGGAGCCACGTCACTAAGTCGCTGTATACGTCAGTTACGTCGCTGCGTTTGTATAAACCTTGGCGTGAACATCGTAGCAACAACAAAACGGAGAAGAAGCAGCAGCAATAATAATAATGGATGACTTCGCGTTTGTACAGCTGCTGCTTCTCACCATTTAAAAATGGCGACCTTTCGCGATCTTGCTATTGTTGTTGGTCTTAACAGCTCCGCCCCCCCGCTGACATAAGCGGTTCTTTCCTCTGGCCCAGCAAAGAGTTGGTGCTAGCCTGGAACCGTTTTTTCTGGCCCCAGAGCCAGTTCTTCGTCAGTGGAAACAGAAAACCCGGTTCCAAACTAAGCACTGGCCTCGAACCAGCCCTGGAACTGCTTTGGTGGAAAAGGGGCATGTGTGGAGTTTGCATGTTCTCCCCATGTCTGTGTGGGTTTCCTCCAGGTGTTCCGGTTTCCCCCACAGTTCAAAGTTAGGTTAACATGGGGTGGCCTTGGGCTGAAGTGCCCTTGAGCAAGGTACCTAACCCCCGACTGCTCTCCGAGCACTGTAGTATGGGAGACACTGCTCTGGGTGTGTGAGATGGGTTAAGTGCAGAGGATGAATTGAAGTGTGCATGTGACAAATAAAGGTTTCTTCTTCTTCTTTTACTCCTCTTTCAAACCACCAGTCTTCTCTGGCTAAAGTGCACACATTGTAGTCCTGAAACGAGTGCCCTTTGTTATTGAGATGAAGATAGACTGCAGAGTTCTGGCCTGAGGAACTGGCTCTCCTGTGTTGAGCCATGCGCCTGTGAAGCGGTTGTTTCATTGCATTGAATTGCGTACACGATATTGTCCTGTTTGTGTCTGGGTATTCTGTCCTTAGGGTGGACCAATTTCTGCCTCAGAGTGTTACTGGGTCTGAAATGTACAGGAATGTTGTGTTTGTAGAAGATCCTCTTGAGTTTCTCAGATAGTCCAGAAATGTATGGATGTTTGTTGCTGTTTTATTCCCTGTCCATTATGTTTCTTTTTCTGGTCTTGACGAAAGCCCAGGTGGGATACCTGCACTTCTGAAGTGCTTCCTTGTTGTGTTTTGCTCCTTCTCTTTCCCTCTACCATTGTAAGAATGTTCTAAGTTCTGAATTGAAAGGCAAGTTTTTATTTTTTCAGGGATCGAGTAACCAGCACGGACCATCTGTGCAGGTGGAGAAAACCGCCGGTCGCCGGCACTTGTGGACATCTCTGCATATGAATTTATATTTTTATATTTATAATTTGTAACATTTACATTAAAATATAGGCGGCACAGTGGTGTAGTGGTTAGCGCTGTCGCCTCACAGCAAGAAGGTCCTGGGTTCGAGCCCCGGGGCCGGCGAGGGCCTTTCTGTGCGGAGTTTGCATGTTCTCCCCGTGTCCGCGTGGGTTTCCTCCGGGTGCTCCGGTTTCCCCCACAGTCCAAAGACATGCAGGTTAGGTTAACTGGTGACTCTAAATTGACCGTAGGTGTGAGTGTGAATGGTTGTCTGTGTCTATGTGTCAGCCCTGTGATGACCTGGCGACTTGTCCAGGGTGTACCCCGCCTTTCGCCCGTAGTCAGCTGGGATAGGCTCCAGCTTGCCTGCGACCCTGTAGAAGGATAAAGCGGCTAGAGATAATGAGATGAGATGAGATAAACAATTCATTGCATTTCTGTCGTTTTCACTAACTGATGCATATAGTGCCGATCTCAGCATACACACTGTGACAGCTGTGTTCTCAATTAATCTGTGCAGTGTGCATAACAAAGTTTGTTGAAATTTATATGCCAAGTGTGTGTTATTATAATGTGAATATTTCATTGTGAGAAAAGTGTTTACGGATATGGAGCCAATATTTCACTTTGCTCATAATTTATGTGGATTTGCAAAATGTGTGTATTATTCTGAGATCATTTGAAACACTGAGACACTGTTTACAGAAACTTGTGCATGCAAGGGACAGAAATAGTAAAACGACATACAATAAAACAACACCGAGGGTGCAATTTCTAGTAATGATTCTAAGCAATATGAATATTTCATTCAGGCAGCCAGATGGAACAAGTATCAACAATAACCTTTTTACATGGAAAAAAACAAACAAACAAAAAAAAAAACGTGCCACATGATATAATGAATACATTTAATAATAAGATAATACTACAGTAGCCCTTAGCTATGTTTTCACAGGAAACATATTTGCATAATTCAATATTAATTTTGAGGTAATTCCATGGAGTTTGTGATATGGACTCCAAGATTAATGCTAGAACATGATCAAGACTGATCTGCAGCACCAATAACCAAGACTCAAGCTCACTCTGAATCAACAGGCAACATCAGTGCAATGTCTCGTACGTTATTTTTATATAAGACCATTTCCTTCTCCAGTCTGACTGGTCAAAAGGTTCTATAATTTTCTATAACAGCACCTTTGACAGTAATTCCAGCTGTAAAGCAAATCACAGGTTTATATTAATGTGATAATTCTATCCATCCATCCATTATCTGTAACCACTTATCCTGTGCAGGGTCGCAGGCAAGCTGGAGCCTATCCCAGCTGACTATGGGCGAGAGGCGGGGTACACTCTGGACAAGTCGCCAGATCTTTGTAGGGCTGACACGTAGAGACAAACAACCATTCACACTCACATTCACACCTACGGTCAATTTAGAGCCACCAATTAGCCTAACCTGCATGTCTTTGGACTGTGGGGGAAACCGGAGCACCCGGAGGAAACCCACGCGGACACAGGGAGAACATGCAAACTCCACACAGAAAGGCCCTCGCCGGCCACGGGGCTCGAACCTGGACCTTCTTGCTGTGAAGCGACAGCGCTAACCACTACACCACCGTGCCACCATGATAATTCTAATGTGCTACAATTTCAAAATCAAAGCCTAATAATCAGGGATGGAAGTAATGAAATACAGTTACTCTCATTACTGTGAGAGTACAACAAAGCAGATTGTTTCTGTACTTTTTTGAGTATTTTTTAAAAACTTTTACTAAAATATGTTTATTTTGAGGTATTTTATTTTGTTACAATTTAAAATACTGTAGTCTCCATGAACTATGGGCCACGAAATAACATGATCAGAGCAATCATCTGGGAAATTTCAAGCTGTGGTGTGGTTACCACCCCTTTTTGGTGGAAAACAAACCTTTGAATCTGATTGGTGGCAATCTGTGGGTGGTTAACAAGGAAATATTTACATTAAAAAAAAAAAAAACACACACACACACACACACGGGTGCTTTGAGAGCACGATATCCCCCGCTGGCAACTATATCTATGCTATAAGTGCTTAAAGGGGAACAGAGGGCAATATATAGAGTAAATATAACAATAAAACACACATTAACGAACCTTATTCAAGACTTACAAAAGTTTTTTGTTCTAAGGTTGGAAAGTTATAGTGTTTTGAAAGTAGCTCGAGCAAACTATTTCCGCAGTTTGAACAGCCCGCCATGATATTAATTTTATCCAATCAGAATGCACGTTCATTTTCGCTGCGTAACACTCATGACGTATGTATGTGCCCAGTTGTGTTGGCTCATTGAGGTTGGGAATAGCACGTGTGAATCGGAAAGTAGGATGAATTGTAAGTGATCGGCTACACAATGCCACAGTGTGTTGCTTTCGGGTGTAATAACAGGACCGATGGAAAGCATAACGATCCTCCAGACGTGTCTTTTCACTCGTTTCCGCTGAAAAACACCAAGCGAGTTCGAGCTTTCTTCTCTTCTTTCGTCATCACCGGAGTCGAGAGTACCTCTCCTAGGTTCAAACTGGTACCCTTCTAAGCCATAGCCTGCTTGCAGTGTGTCTTGCGGGATCTCTTCGTATGATTCGACAGAGCTGTCGCTTTCACTTGATGCGCCGACGCCATGATTACACACTTCTCTCCTAGTGCAGTGGGTAGGGCTGACGTCACGGTCTTTTAAAAATGGCGACTCTTGTGCCGTTTAGCGTACCGACTATTATATTTACAATTACCAAGATATTTCGTTGTTTTCTAGTATATAAATTTGATAGAATACTTAAGAATACGTTACTTTGTCACATCAGCAACTGTATATATTATATTTGGTACCCCTTTAATACACCCTTATGAAATTGTCGAAGTACAAGTTTGGTAATCAAGGGCCATAACTCTGCTAAAGTGTGAATTGAACGAAATTGCAATATGCATATTACCAACATATAACAAAGAATCCTGTCAAGTTTCGTGAAATTCCTCCAAAAATTCTGAGAGGAGTTGATTTCAGAAGTGAGCACCCTTCCCGGGACGGACGGACGGACATCGCCCCTTTGGACCTTACGGCCAGCGGAGGATAAAAACTGTAAAAGTACAGTTGCAATGACATATCAGGAAAGTGATGGGCTGTTTCACAATCAGGGTATATTTTTCGGTTCCACAATCATCCATAAATCAAACCTCAGATTTGTCTGCCAAAAATTGCCTTTTAAGATGGAAATTTACTGCACAGAATTTCAGACCTACAGGTCATATCCTGGGCATGTTAGTTGTGGTGAGAAAACAGCATATACCTAGCGCGTTTCTAAAATTGACCCACTTTCTTATAGTCCACAAGAGGAAGGGATACAAAATGAAAAACTGTTGGAATGTATGTGATTTTATTTTTAAGTATTGTGCAGTGATGTTTGTACAATGGCGATAAATCTAATAACACCTGAACTGGTGATGATCCTCATGGTTTTCCAGAGAGGACACTTTGACAGACACACATTTCAACCACATGTGAAACTCTGCTGCAAATGTGTCTCACATCTGTTTCAGGTCCTGCTTTTTTTTTTTTACTGTGCAATAACAGAGTATTCTGCTTCAAAAAAGAGATTTTCTTCAAAAATCATTTACAACCTCATCATATGGTGAGTGTTTTCCAGAGAGGACGTTTTTGACAGACAAAGGATACACTCGGAGGTATTTAGTTTACAAAAAGAAGTAACTTCCACTTAAATATCTTTCTATTTTGAATGAAAGTATATGTCCCGAAGTAAAGCCTATTGAGCGCTAAAAATGCAGTTCTGAATTTCTCACCTCATCTCATTATCTCTAGCCGCTTTATCCTTCTACAGGGTCGCAGGCAAGCTGGAGCCTATCCCAGCTGACTACGGGCGAAAGGCGGGGTACACCCTGGACAAGTCGCCAGGTCATCACAGGGCTGACACATAGACACAGACAACCATTCACACTCACGGTCAATTTAGAGTCACCAGTTAACCTAACCTGCATGTCTTAGGACTGTGGGGGAAACCGGAGCACCCGGAGGAAACCCACGCGGACACGGGGAGAACATGCAAACTCCACACAGAAAGGCCCTCGCCGGCCCCGGGGCTCGAACCCAGGACCTTCTTGCTGTGAGGCGACAGCGCTAACCACTACACCACCGTGCCGCAGTTCTGAATTTAACCAGTAAAATTTTAATGAAATAATTAAAGTAGAATTAAATGAAATGACCACAAGGTTGAAACCGAGCCTGCATTTGACTCTTACAGACATATTTATAAGAAGTTATAAGAGACAGTACTGCTGTTGATAGGGCTGCTGTGTCCCTGTAAAATAAGGTATAAGAAACTCCAGGATATACATACTGAACCTAGTTGCAGGAGTTAGTTGGTGTTATTCAAAAAGACAACCATGATTGTGAAACAGCCCTTACATTAGAATTTTGGTGGCTTCACAGTATTGGTGATTAGATGCCTTTTAGCTGAACATCGGAATGGATTAATGACCCCGCTCAATGCCTAGAGGTGTCACATACTGACATTTACAATTACCCCATAGAGTCTCCGGTTAATGTCGATTTATGTCATCTATAACTGCTTTTCTGTCTAGAGACAGTTGTATAAGCTTATTCTTATTCTGTCCACTTTGTTTACTTTACTGCTGTTAATGTGCAGATCCAGTTTATCACCTGCTAGGCTAGACTGGACTGGAGACAGCGGTATTTCTCCCTCTCCTTCCTCGTTTATGTAGGTGGACAGTCCCTACCACTGCCATAAAATCTGCTTTTGCCCTCCCATTCCCTACTGGGTAGCAAAGAGGAATGAATGTGTAGGTGTGTTTTCCTGTTGAAGGTGTAGGACACAACACAGCAACTTTTAGGCACGTTGTCAACCTCTGTCTCCTATTTGCCACCAGTCAAATTTACAGCTTTGTTTTCCCCCAAAACTGCCAAAACTACTTCGAGTTGATGTCACATTGCTGTGAATTATATTCGAGCGCTGACCTGATCAAGGTTTTGCCATGGAGGAGTATAAATGAAGGGCATCATCACAGGCAGTAGTGGCTCAAAGGTTAAGGCTCTAGGTTAGTGGTTAGCAGGTCAGGGGTTCAAGCCCCAATATTATCAAGTGTCACTGTTAGGCATTTGAGCAAGACCCTTAACCCTGTCTACTCCAGGAGCACTGTACTGTATCATGGCTCACTCTGATCCAAGCTTCCTTCCAAGATGGGATATGTGAAGAAAGAATTTGACTGTGCAGTATATGTGATAAATAAAGCTTGCTTCATCTTTAATTCAACCACTGCAGCTTAAAGGTGCTGACTGCAAAGTTGAATTCTGGGTGAAATGCTCTGTTGCTGTTGGAGTTTCAAGATGTTTCTCTGCTGCACACCGTGTATCCTAGGAGTAAATGTTTTGTCGAGATAAAAAAAAAAAAACGTCCTGCATTTTACGATTCTGGAGATTGCCAAAGCAAGTGAGTAACACAATATCACATGACCAGTGTGGGGTGCGTTTGACCTACTTTTAACCAAAACAAGTCGGCATGAGCAAACATGGCGGGCTCTGCTCTCCCACCAGCTAAAAGCCAGCGGAAAAGAAAAGGAAAGCCTGCCTAGTGAGTGCAACTGCAAGATAGCACACGGTTAGATGACGTGTCATTTTTCTAGACAGATAACTAAATCATTCCAGCTAGTGCTTAGCTATCTTAGCCTTAGAATGCATGGGCTCGACTCCACAGTAGCGAGTATGGAGTTATGCACTAAATGTTTTGATCTTACAGAGAAAGAAATGATAACAAAAGCAGTAACAGAGAAAAGATATATTTGTCTTTTGTTTCACGGATCTATTCACGAATGTCAACCACAAATTACATTCCTGCGACTCAAAACTCTCCGAGGTCGATGCAGAGTCACAATGTTTTCTGTGCATCGCCACCCAGTCCCATAATTATTCTAATTAGTTAAAGGAGAACTGAAGTCAATTTTTTTATTATCAAAATTCTATTTATCTCATTTTATTAAATACAGGAATGCATTTTTGATCGCTATTTTGTCACTGCTATAGCAAGCTATGAGTGTTCAAAATATGCTATGTAACATATCAGTCCATATATCAAAACAATGGCCGTAAACGAGATTCGCTGAGACCTCTGCGAGACATCATAGGACGGAAGTAAAACATACAGCGGAAATCGAAGTGACCAACATCTGCCAACATTGTCAAAAGACGCGCGCGCCCTCTTTCAAACGCTGATGTAATCAAGCTGGAAGTTTTGTTTTTTTGATAGTAATCAGGAAAGTTTGAAAAAAGTCGGCAGTAATCGTCATTTAAATTAGTTTTTGTGCAATATTTCGTTTGGAAAACAGTTTTGAAAATGGCGGCACTGACACCTGGCTGACACTTCACATTTCGAAGTCTCGCACAAGTCTCGTGAAGATCGCGCGGATAAGCGACGCCTGCCGTGGACCAAACGAACTAAATTCAACATGGCTAAAAACCGAATAGGCCGATAAGTCTCATCTCATCTCATTATCTCAAGCCGCTTTATCCTTCTACAGGGTCGCAGGCAAGCTGGAGCCTATCCCAGCTGACTACGGGCGAAAGGCGGGGTACACCCTGGACAAGTCGCCAGGTCATCACAGGGCTGACACATAGACACAGACAACCATTCACACTCACATTCACACCTACGCTCAATTTAGAGTCGCCAGTTATCCTAACCTGCATGTCTTTGGACTGTGGGGGAAACCGGAGCACCCGGAGGAAACCCACGCGGACACGGGGAGAACATGCAAACTCCACACAGAAAGTAGGCCGATAAGTATGATATTTAATTGCAATTAATTGCCAATACGAGTCACAATATAAGGTTACTAAAACCGAAAACGTAACTGAATAACACGTTAATTACGAAATAAAGCAAGTTTAAAAATAACTTCAGTTCCCCTTTAAAGCTCACGCTCAGCTGTTTCTGTAGGCCCATAGCGTTTATCTGAAGAGGTAGGTGTCAGTAACAGTGCTGAAAACCTGAGTTCGGAGCAACCTCCAAACACGGCCGCTCCGGATGACACTTCCCAAGCGCCACAGCACCCCTCGTCACCAGAATTCTAACCTTAACGCTTGTCTCTAATTTACCAGCAATCACCTTCCCTATACAAGCTCAGCTCTCACACTCTGCGAAGTACTGTTCTGTCTCCCTGTGCCTGACTTTACCGAGCTGTTTGACTATCTGCCTGACTTCCCGTTATTTAACTCTGCTTACATTTATTTCTGACTTCGTTCTCTCACTTGATCTCTGATATCCCGTTCACCGATTGACTGACCCTTGCTTGTCCCTGATTACATCTCCAGTTTCCTGATTTGGCTTTGTTTACAGCTTGCGATGCACCCACTCTCCCCTGCATTTGCATCTGTAAGTGCCTGCAGCCTGACAGTAGGAAAGCAGTCCCAAAACGGTGAAAAGTAACCCTCAGCACATCAAAATGATCACATCTCATCCACATGACATTGTTCTTGTGAGAAACAAGAAAATGCCATGCACAATAAAAAAAAGGGAACATTTCAGATGACTTTGCAGTCAGTGCCTTTAATCTTTCCTGTTATAGCATCAGCTTTTTTTTTTTATTACACTACCGTTCAAAAGTTTGGGGTCACTTTGAAATGTCCTTATTTTTGAAAGAAAAGCACTGTTCTTTTCAATGAAGATCACTTTAAACTAATCAGAAATCCACTCTATACATTGCTAATGTGGTAAATGACTATTCTAGCTGCAAATGTCTGGTTTTTGGTGCAATATCTCCATAGGTGTATAGAGGCCCATTTCCAGCAACTATCACTACGTTCAGACTGCAACCTGAAACGACCCATATCCGATTTGTTGTGAAATCCGTTTTTTTTTTGTTAGGCCGTTCACATTACCAATTATATGAGACTTGTATGCGATCTCCAATATGAACGGAAAACGACCCAAAAGTGTCCCGCATGCGCAAATTGACACGTAATAAGCACATCTACGTAATACATAAACGAAAAAAAAGCGCACTCTTCAAGTTTGCAAGTAAAGCATGGAGATGAGGCGAGACCTGGCGACGTGGTTTTTGTGGCGGCGGTGGAACTCACACAATAATCTGATTAATGTGGGCAGCAGACTAATGAGACCGAAGGTGTCAAATTACTGGAAATTTCCAGAACAATCTTATAATCTTGTAATACAGGATGATTTAACATCCAGGTCCCTACCAAATCCACCATTAGCTTGATCAATTCTATAAAAGTCTATTTAAATTCTGAAAACTGTACAAATGTTGTTGTTTTCCACCAAAGAGGCGGGATTAGCCAACGCAGAATAGTGACGTTTGTCTCTTGTTGATGACGTGTAGGTCGCATGAATGCAACCTGTCCGGTCAGACTGCAGTCGCATGTGAAAATAACGGAAATGCATCGGAATTAGGACCACATATCCAAGCGGCCTGGGTCGCATGTGAAAAAAATCGGATCTGTGTCATTCAGATTGTCAATAACAAATCGGATACAGGTCGCATATGGGCAAAAAAATCGGATATGGGTCGTTTCAGGGTGCAGTCTGAACGTAGTGTATCACTCCAGTGTTCTAATGGTACAATGTGTTTGCTCATTGCCTCAGAAGGCTAATGGATGATTAGAAAACCCTTGTACAATCATGTTAGCACAGCTGAAAACAGTTGAGCTCTTTAGAGAAGCTATAAAACTGACCTTCCTTTGAGCAGATTGAGTTTCTGGAGCATCACATTTGTGGGGTCGATTAAATGCTCAAAATGGCCAGAAAAATGTCTTGACTATATTTTCTATTCATTTTACAACTTATGGTGGGAAATAAAAGTGTGACTTTTCATGGAAAACACAAAATTGTCTGGGTGACCCCAAACTTTTGAACGGTAGTGTATTATTAAGTTTCCTTCTGTTACCATTTCTATTCTGACGATGACATGGTACAAAAATCCATCACCTTGTCTGTCAGTCGAGGTGGCATTATAATATTGCTCAATATATATGTAAATCTGTAATGTACGATCAGACTATAACTGAAAGTTATACGTGTACCATTCATTTACAATGTTTATAAATTACAATGGGCAGTACGGTGGTGTAGTGGTTAGCCCTGTCACCTCACAGCAAGAAGGTCCGGGTTCGAGCCCCGTGGCTGGCGAGGGCCTTTCTGTGCGGAGTTGCATGTTCTCCCCGTGTCCGCGTGGGTTTCCTCCGGGTGCTCTGGTTTCCCCCACAGTCCAAAGACATGCAGGTTAGGTTAACTGGTGACTCTAAATTGACCGTAGGTGTGAATGTGAGTGTGAATGGTTGTCTGTGTCTATGTGTCAGCCCTGTGATGACCTGGCGACTTGTCCAGGGTGTACCCCGCCTTTCGCCCGTAGTCAGCTGGGATAGGCTCCAGCTTGCCTGCGACCCTGTAGAACAGGATAAAGCGGCTACAGATAATGAGGTGAGATGAGATGAGATAAATTACAATATGAAAACGGCATAGGATCAGTTGTTTATAATGTAAATACTATGACTTAACGTGTATCCTTTCAAACAGTTTGTCACTTTATCTTCAGACATGTCTGTAAGCAAGCAATGCGCTTCATCAAATGTCAATATCAAAAGCTTTGCATGAATGTAATAAATTCCAGCTGTATGAAAAAGGTGATCTGAAATCAAAAATAACATCTTATCTACAAGCTCTTGCCCTGACTGCACTGCTTGGGAAAGATCCTAGAGGATAATCTATTTGCACCCATCGCTCGCCACCCACACAGTTAAAATAAAAGTAAATAGGTAACTTTTACTCAAAATAAAATTTAAATCACTTACTTTATACTTTCATTTGAGTAGAAAGTAGGTTGTTCATTTGAGTAGATTTATATGAGTCATTTTACTTTAGTCCAGTTTCATCATTGTAACACTACTTTTACTTGAGTAAAATAATTTAGGACTTTTTACACCTCTGCTAATAATAAAACACATTTTAAAAACGTGCTCTTATTTCACAAAGAAAAAACATTGTATCATTGTTGATATTGTGAAGTTGGTATGTTTCTGTCATCTCATTTATGGAAGGAGTCTCCAGTGTCAATACTTTGTAAAAGACAGCAAGTTCTTCACTACAGTAAAGTCTTCATTGTATTTGCCATTTCCGGTTTCTCAGTAACATGACAACCTGCGTTTTATCTTATTAACTTCAATAGAGAAAAAAAAAAGCTGGTGAAGGATTTACTGTGTACGTATATCTCCTATTACTGATAACAGGAACTAACTTGTCTCACGGATGTTCCACAACATTAAATGTAACTGTAAATGTAAATGTAGTAAAGATGTCATCTACAGTATCAATAAGTTGTAAAATTGTAATTGTTGACACACTAGCATGGTGTACAAGGGATAAAACAGTTTAAATAAAACACTAACTTTTGGGTGGTAGCTACTAGGCATGTAACTATTCACCCAATTCATGATTCGATTCAATTCACGATATTGGCTTTATGATACGATTTCCCAGAATATTTTTTTGAAAAAAAAAATGAATGAAGAAAAATTGATTACCAAAACAATAAACATTTATTTTCCTCTTCTTTATCAACTTAAATATTCCTTTTGTTAAATAAAAAATAATAATAAAAAACCTTTTTGTTTAATTTTCTTAATAACCAACGATAATTATTTACCCACATTTGTAAAGGTTGGAGTAAAATATAATAGCCTATTAACTAAAATAATCCTTTTATTAAAAATGAAAAAAGTTAATAATAAATGGTCCTTTTCTTCATAAATTTCTATGAACATTTGTACTACCTCCATTTGCTTCTCTTTTCTTTATCTTTCAACAGTCTGGAAAAAGAGAACTCTGATTTCTTGCTAAACCTATTTGTACAGTCAAATCACACAACAGCTTTTTCCCATTTTAGATCTGCGATGGGTTTCTCAAAAAAAACTCATAATGCTAACAGCATCTTAACTAGGACAGAGAACATTCATTGTGCTGCTTACTCTATGATTTAATGATGATCTTTGTGCTGCAATGCTTTTGGGAAATTTACCTCTGTTTTTTTTTTTGTGTGTGTGTGTGTGTTTTTGTAGCATTAGAGCTGTGTTACTTCCACCTAGGGTGAAGTCACGTGCATTTCCGCTATTGCAAGTTATTGCTCTCTGCTGTCCAAACAACACAATTCCAGCTAGGAAAAACTAAGAAATTACACAGCCTGATAAATCACAATTTAGTTTTTATTTCATCAATTAGAATCATCATCATACATTTGTATCATGATTTATCATTGCACAACATATCGTTGCATGGGGAAGCCATGGCCTAATGGTTAGAGAAGTAGCTTTGGGGCTCAAAGGTTGCTGGTTCGATTTCCTGGATCAGCAGAAACGGCTGACGTGCCCGTGAGCCAAGCACCTAACCCCCAACTGCTCCCCAGGCTGCTCTGGGTATGTTGTATGTCGCTCTGGATAAGAGCGTCTGCTAAATGCCTGTAATGTAATATACATGCCTAGTAGCTACACGTCATATCACCCTGTCTTGGATTACTTTCTTATAAGATCATGATTTATTCCTTACTTATGCATTTCCAACAATGTTATCCTTTTGACTGTCACTTGCATTCAAACCCCAGGAAAGGTCCAATTACTTGCTCAAAAACAACATTAGCATTTTTACTTTGTTTTTATTTATTACCTCACCTGAAAGTTGCACACTCAACTCTGCACCTTATGTTGCTTGTGTCTGCACTTTATGTTGTCTCGTTTATTGTCCGTTTATTGTCTATCGTGTCATTTATTGTCTGCAGTGTTGCACTCATTGCACTCTTGCACGTTATGTTGTTATATGTAGACTTGTAGTCCTGTGTTGTTCAATGTAGCACCATGGTCCTGGAGAAACGTAGTTTCGTTTTAACTGTGTACTCTACCAACTGTATATGGTTGAAATGACAAATAAAAAGCCCTTGACCTTGAACCACTGCCCTGTCAATGTAAATGTTATAGTTTGAAAAGATGGACTTTGATTTGGGTAAACTAGCAAAGAGAAACTTAAGTTAAACCCAGAAATTATATATCAAGAAAAAGAACAAGACTTAATGAACAGGATGAATCTCATACAGTAATGGTGGTGCACTATAGGTGAGTGGGGTTTTGCTATAATTTTAAGATCACATTCACTCTTTATAAGCATAAAAAATACGTTATAAAGCCTAATAAGGGGAACATTGTTATTCATGGGAAGCATTATAACATTTCTAGCCCTGAGAACATTTCAATCAAAATTCAGTTGACTTGGCTAAATGAAGTACTTTTCATTTTTTAGAAAGAAAAAAAAAAAGACATTCTCTTCGACTTTCCATGGCACTCAGAGGCCAGAGGCAAATAGCTGTCAAATTGCTCTTGGCAGCATTTTCCAGCTCTGATTTACAATTTCATCTACACTCTTACATTGTTAGTCAGGCTATATGCATGAAGGGTTTCATCATGCTTGCATGAGTTAGATGAGGCCAGCTGCCCACAATTTTGAATCTCTAACCATATTGCGCCTCGAGGTAGGCATTTTATATGTGACCTTCATATTAGCATTTCCTAACTCTACAAACAGAGGCAAAATGAAACTGTTGGTGAGTATGGGTTGGGTTTGTTTGTTTCGGTTTTTTTTCTCCCTGTGATGGCAATCTAGTCACCCACCTGACCTTGACTCTAAATCCTAGACTTCATATGAGCATTTTCCCCAGTACAAAAACCATAACGATGAATATGAGCAAAAAAAAAGTGAAAACCTGGTAGTTATTTTCCATCAATGGCAATGCAGTCACTCACCTGACCATAGTTTTAACTATCCAGGGTCTGTGTCCTAGCAGAGGTACGGCTTCATCCATGAGTGGATGGGTCTTTATGAAGTTTAACACCTCATCAGGGAACGAGGTAGAGGAGCTGAACCTGGAGCCCTGACCAGCACAACCCCCAGGCCTACACAAACACACAAGAAAAAATTTAGAATGATTATAATGTTGAAAGACCTACTCGATCAAAGAAAATAACAGAAAACAGCATTTAATCTATACTTCCTTCGGATATTCATATACAGCAACTATCCTTTGCTGATATGCATTGTGTTTGAATAAAGATCAGAATTGTGTTTGTTGATCAGGCATTATCACTAGTTGCTAAAGGATGTGGACCCAACAAATACTTCAGTGGACCAAACAGGACAATTGAAAAAATACTCTATTAGCGCATACATCATCATATTAAAAATGGCCATAGCTCCAGTTTTCTAAATAGGAACCATCTCAGCTTTGGTAGCAGATTTTATAAGTTTAAGCTTATCTAAATCACTTGTATTGATGTACAGTAAGTTGGACCAGAAGGCTCTTCATGTTAGTTTAAATACCACTGTAAGCAAAGAATTAACCTGTACTTGTCAGAAAACCCACTGAATATCAGCAAACTACAAACATGGATCCTCCAAACTACAATTCCCAGAACACACAGCGCCCTCTGTCTTCCGCCTACTGAATCACAGCTGGCTTCCATTTCCTTAATCACCTGTCCCTCCATATAAGGTCCCCTCACAAACACCTTTGCGAAGTATTGTTCTGCTACCAGTTCATATCAAGCCTTGTATCTTTCTGACTGCCTATGGCATTTCTGACACTTGCTACTTTTTTCTCGTTTCTCGCTCTTTGTCTTTCCTACGTTACATTGTTCGCTGATTGCCCGACCCTCGCTAGTTTACCGACACTGACTCCAGTCTCTCGATTTGGCTTTGTTGACTTTCTGCAATCTGTCTTCCTCCACACATACATCTGTAAGTGCCTGCATTCTCACAGTACTTCCCAAATTTTAACTGAATATTCCTTGTCAAGAGTGAAAGCGTGCCCTTACACTCAATTTATTCAGGAAAAAAAAAATCAATCCGATATTATATTACTGCAGAGATGTCCACAAGCACCAGCGACCAGCGGTTTTCTCTGCCTACACAGGTGGTCCATGTCAGCTACTCAATTCCAGTAAAAAAAAAAAAACTTGCCTTTCAATATTTTAAGCAATTTATATAATCTCTGCCGCTCATAATTTGCTGCAAATCCAATTATTTCACCACGAAATTGTCTTCGATTCGGGTCTTGCATGGCTGGAAGTGATGCCATATTTACTGATCAATTCTTGCACTCTGATTGGCTGAGCCGGACCACGTGACCACACTGTAGTGTATGTAGTTATATTACAGAGCCAGGCAGCGTACTACAGAAGGTAAGTGAGAAAGCCAAGCACACATACATCTGGAGGGAAATTTCATACATATTTTGCAAGTATTTTACAAGGAAATGGTTAGTAATTGATTTGCTAAGAATGCACCAGAAGCCACCAGAAGGCATGTAAATTTAAAAAGTTTCTGGGGGTGCATGCCCCCAAACCCATCTAGCATTAGTGCGCCACGGCGGCTTTACCACCGCAAATTCCAGAGCCGCTTGCTACTTTTTTTTTTTTAGCCGACTAATTTAGATTTTGTGGAGAACCCTGTTATTGGGATCACTGTGTCTGGTGATCTGGAAATAAATCATAAAGCCAAACAGTAAAAGATTAATTGGATAAAAAAGCCTAATTTGCCAACATATTTAGTGTGTGACCTGCTCCAGTCACTGACCATTTCACCAAAATTGTGTTGTGAGCATTTAGAAAAGACTTTGATCTCTTAGACCCTGAGTGCGCTCCATTTTCTGTATCATCAACATGGACTATGTGTTAAGAAGGAAAGACTGTTGGGCATTTTTGTCTCGAGTGCAAAACGTGCCCTGATAATTTTATACTAAGGGAAACACCAACACACAAAAATTGCTTGACACTACCCTTATCATAAAGAAGTATACTTCAAGTTCATTTTATTAAGTAGACTTAAGTAAAGCTAAAGTATACTTTTGTGTACCAAGTATACTGATATCAATGTACAGTGGTGCTTGAAAGTTTGTGAACCCTTTAGAATTTTCTATATTTCTGCATAAATATGACCTAAAACATCATCAGATTTTCACACAAGTCCTAAAAGTAGATAAAGAGAACCCAGTTAAACAAATGAGACAAAAATATTATACTTGGTCATTTATTTATTGAGGAAAATGATCCAATATTACATATCTGTGAGTGGCAAAAGTATGTGAACCTCTAGGATTAGCAGTTAATTTGAAGGTGAAATTAGAGTCAGGTGTTTTCAATCAATGGGATGACAATCAGGTGTGAGTGGGCACCCTGTTTTATTTAAAGAACAGGGATCTATCAAAGTCTGATCTTCACAACACATGTTTGTGGAAGTGTATCATGGCACAAACAAAGGAGATTTCTGAGGACCTCAGGAAAAGCGTTGCTGATGCTCATCAGGCTGGAAAAGGTTACAAAACCATCTCTAAAGAGTTTGGACTCCACCAATCCACAGTCAGACAGATTGTGTACAAATGGAGGAAATTCAAGACCATTGTTACCCTCCCCAGGAGTGGTCGGCCAACAAAGATCACTCCAAGAGCAAGGCGTGTAATAGTCGGCGAGGTCACAAAGGACCCCAGGGTAGCTTCTAAGCAACTGAAGACCTCTCTCACATTGGCTAATGTTAATGTTCATGAGTCCACCATCAGGAGAACACTGAACAACAATGGTGTGCATGGCAGGGTTGCAAGGAGAAAGCCACTGCTCTCCAAAAAGAACATTGCTGCTCATCTGCAGTTTGCTAAAGATCATGTGGACAAGCCAGAAGGCTATTGGAAAAATGTTTTGTGGACAGATGAGACCAAAATAGAAGTTTTTGTTTTAAATGAGAAGCATTATGTTTGGAGAAAGGAAAACACTGCATTCCAGCATAAGAACCTTATCCCATCTGTGAAACATGGTGGTGGTAGTATCATGGTGGGCCCGTCTTGCTGCATCTGGGCCAGGATGGCTTGCCATCATTGATGGAGCAATGAATTCTGAATTATACCAGCGAATTCTAAAGGAAAATGTCAGGACATCTGTCCATGAACTGAATCTCAAGAGAAGGTGGGTCATGCAGCAAGACAACGACTCTAAGCACACAAGTCATTCTACCAAAGAATGGTTAAAGAAGAATAAAGTTAATGTTTAGGAATGGCCAAGTCAAAGTCCTGACCTTAATTGAATGGAAATGTTGTGGAAGGACCTGAAGCGAGCAGTTCATGTGAGGAAACCCACCAACATCCCAGAGTTGAAGCTGTTCTGTATGGAGGAATGGGCTAAAATTCCTCCAAGCCGGTGTGCACGACTGATCAACAGTTACCGCAAACGTTTAGTTGCAGTTATTGCTGCACAAGGGGGTCACACCAGATACTGAAAGCAAAGGTTCACATACTTTTGCCACTCACAGATATGTAATATTGGATCATTTTCCTCAATAAATAAATGACCAAGTATAATATTTTTGTCTCATTTGTTTAACTGGGTTCTCTTTATCTACTTTTAGGACTTGTGTGAAAATCTGATGATGTTTTAGGTCATATTTATGCAGAAATATGGAACATTCTAAAGGGTTCACAAACTTTCAAGCACCACTGTACTTACAGTATACTTGTAAGTAAACTAATCTAATACTTCTTGGGACTAAATTGGCCCACTTTTAGTTTATAGAAAGTATACTTTAACTAGAAAATATGATCACATGACCCCTGTCTTATCCACACTGCATTGGCTCCCAATCAAATTTCGTATTGATTATAAAATACTACTATTGACCTTTAAAGCACTGAGTGGTCTCGCGCCACAGTACCTGAGCGAACTTCTGGTCCTCTATGACTTGCCACGCCTACTTAGATCAAAAGGTGCAGGCTATCTGCTGGTACCTCGTGTAGTGAAGGCTACATCAGGGGGCAGAGCCTTTTCTTACAAAGCCCCACAGTTATGGAACAGCCTTCCAAGTAGTGTTCAGGAATCAGACACAGTCTCAGTGTTTAAGTCTAGGCTGAAAACACATCTGTTTAGTCAAGCCTTTTGTTAATGGTGTTTATGAGGTAAAGGTATAGATCTGGAGGGTCCTCAGGCATAGTGTTTTGGTAAACTGGGATGTATGGACGCTGTCAGTCCTCCACTCGCTTGCTTACTCGAGCTTGTTGACGGTGTAGTGGCTGCTGCTTTATGTCCCGGGGCTCCCTCATGCCTGTGTTACCTTCTGGCTCTCCCCTTTTAGTTATGCTGTCATAGTTAGTTTTGCCGGAGTCCCTGCTTGTACTCAGCGCAAAATATATACTGTTTCTACTTATTCAGGTGACATTGGGCATACCTAACAACCTGTGTTTTCTCCCCCCTCATGTCGGTCCTGGGATCGAGATGCTGACCTCTTCTGCTCCTCGGACCTGCCTGATCCATCCTGGTGCCCCGTGTCTGGCTGGAGTCTCATTGCATCGCTTCTGTCGAGGACGGCCCCATATGGACAGTTGAAAGTCGCACTTGGAAGATGTTCTGGACACTTATAGTAATGCTCTTATGGCTGAGGACTACAGTTGACTTGCTAACTTTAGGACTGCAGTTGTCATGAATAGTTTTGCACTCAAGTTTCCATCAACTGAAGAGTTACATCAACGAAACTGACTTCATGTTAAAACTGTTAATGTTAGTCAGGCTGTCTGTTGTTGCCCAAATGAGGATGGGTTCTCTTTTGAGTCTGCTTTCTCTTGAGGTTTCTTCCTCATGTCGTCTGAGGGAGTTTTTCCTTGCCACCATCGCCACAGGCTTGCTCATTGGGGATAGATTAGGGATAAAATTAGCTTATATTTAAAGTCATTCAAATTCTGTAAAGATGCTTTGCGACAATGTCTATTGTTAAAAGCGTTATAGAAAGAAACTTGACTTGTCTAAGAGAGGTAAACTTTGAGGAAACAACTAGTATTTTTTATTTTGTACTGCAAGTATACCACAAGTAAACTTGTACACTAATAGTTTACTAGTTCTATACTTGTAGTCCACTCTTTAGTTTACAAAAGCATACTTCATAGTATACTGGAAATATACTATGAGTTACTTGTTTTATACTTCTAGTGCACTTTTTAGTTGATAAAAGTATACTTTATAGCATATTGGAAATATACTATTCATTACTGCTTATATACATCTAGTCCACTTTTTAGTTTTGAAGTATACTGCAATTACCCTTCTACTGTAGGTATACTATTAGTTTTCTAGCCCTAACCCTTACCTCATGCACACTACCAGTAGACAACTTAAGTGTTTTGTACCTTCAGTTACAATGAAGTTATAAAGGTAAGAATTCACAAAATAACAACAGATACTCAGAATTAAGAACATATTCATTTTCTTTAAAAATAAAAATTTAAAGCAGCATTGTATTAAATGCCAAAGTATAAAAACATGGCAATGACAACTGAAACTGACATCCAAGCTCTAAAGAAAATTTAAAAATTCAGATGTATTTTAGTGATGGTGTATAATAACAGCCAGTATGATTCAAATCTGTCACAATGTTCTCACCTTTGTTTTCAAATTTGTTGGCAAATAAAATAAGAGAAATGTTGATTTGTCTCTTTGTGGGTTAATAACACTATGTACATAAAAGATAAGTTTAAGTTCCAACACTGTTTACTCTTAAGCTATTCCACCCCAGAGCTGACCACAAACTTATATGTAGGTTTAAAAGATGGGATTTAAAACATACTTCCATATATCACAAAGAAGCCAATATGTGTGAAAAAGAAGTATTTTATAGGCTACTACCAAAAGTATAAGCACAGCTACAGGACAAGGACACTTAAACATAAGGCACAAATATTTTAATACAACCCCGATTCCAAAAAAGTTGGGACAAAGTACAAATTGTAAATAAAAATGGAATGCAATAATTTACAAATCTCAAAAACTGATATTGTATTCACAATAGAACATAGACAACATATCAAATGTCGAAAGTGAGACATTTTGAAATTTCATGCCAAAAATTGGCTCATTTGAAATTTCATGAAAGCAACACATCTCAAAAAAGTTGGGACAGGGGCAATAAGAGGCTGGAAAAGTTAAAGGTACAAAAAAGGAACAGCTGGAGGACCAAATTGCAACTCATTAGGTCAATTGGCAATAGGTCATTAACATGACTGGGTATAAAAAGAGCATCTTGGAGTGGCAGCGGCTCTCAGAAGTAAAGATGGGAAGCGGATCACCAATCCCCCTAATTCTGCGCCGACAAATAGTGGAGCAATATCAGAAAGGAGTTCGACAGTGTAAAATTGCAAAGAGTTTGAACATATCATCATCTACAGTGCATAATATCATCAAAAGATTCAGAGAATCTGGAAGAATCTCTGTGCGTAGAAGGCCGGAAAACCATACTGGGTGCCCGTGATCTTCAGGCCCTTAGATGGCACTGCATCACATACAGGCATGCTTCTGTATTGGAAATCACAAAATGGGCTCAGGAATATTTCCAGAGAACATTATCTGTGAACACAATTCACCGTGCCATCCGCCGTTGCCAGCTAAAACTCTATAGTTCAAAGAAGAAGCCGTATCTAAACATGATCCAGAAGCGCAGACGTCTTCTCTGGGACAAGGCTCATTTAAAATGGACTGTGGCAAAGTGGAAAACTGTTCTGTGATCAGACGAATCAAAATTTGAAGTTCTTTATGGAAATCAGGGACGCCGTGTCATTCGGACTAAAGAGGAGAAGGACGACCCGAGTTGTTATCAGCGCTCAGTTCAGAAGCCTGCATCTCTGATGGTATGGGGTTGCATTAGTGCGTGTGGCATGGGCAGCTTACACATCTGGAAAGACACCATCAATGCTGAAAGGTAAATCCAGGTTCTAGAGCAACATATGCTCCCATCCAGATGACGTGTCTTTCAGGGAAGACCTTGCATTTTCCAACATGACAATGCCAAACCACATACTGCATCAATTGAGGTATTTCACCCACGTGACCAAGTCACGTGATGCAGCCATTTTGGACGGCACGCTTAAGTCCTTCAGTGCAAGGCGGTATGAGATGGTGGAGACCTTTGCACATTTTAACAAGAAAGTAAGCTGTGATTCATGTTAAATTGGATCTGTCTTTTATCACAAACACTGTACCCAGCCTTGGTATGGAGCCAAGGTTGTCGACAGAAGTCAACAGTTTGATGAAGGATGACCCCAGCAGTTTGAAACGGTACAAGGTAGGCTATGTTCACAACACTGTCTTGTTACTCGGGGGATCCGAGATCCCCTGAAACAGACATGAGATCCTTTGAAAACATGATCTGGGAAATGTTGGGGGGTCTCTAAAATATTGGCAAAATTATGTTTATTGACATAGCAATCGTGTGTAACGGGAAGCATTTGCATATCCAAAGTGTTGTGCTTACATGACAACGACTGCTGCTGCCAGGTTGGTTGTTGAGTAGCCTGACTGTTTTTTTTTTTCTTGCGTGTGGTATCATTGTTGACGCGAGGTTGTTTTTTGAACATGCCAATGCGGACACGATTTCCCCTGATGAGTTATGACTTCAGACGCGATGCGTGTGTGGAGTCCGCGTGATATGTGCGTAAGATAGGCTTCTCATGTGTTTGGAGATCCGCGCTCTTTTTTTTTTTTTTTCTCTTTCTGTCTTTCTTTCTTTTTACTTAATTTCCCTGTTTATTTCTGTGTCCCGTTTCTTTCTAGCCTCTGTTATTGCGTTTTATGTCTGATGTCTGCTACATGCAACCCTAGACAAATTAACACTGCCTTGTTTCACTGCTCAGATGGGTTAACAAACACTGACCCATTTACTTTTTGCTATATATTTTATCAAAATTGCGTTAACTGATAAACTAACCTGAAATGAAATGATCACTGCAAAGTCTGGAGTACTCTGTTGGCTCCCAATCCTGTCTTTTCACAGCTGTAATCCCTCTTGTCTGGGTCAGTAGTAAACCGATAGTGATGTGTCGGTCGCGAACGATCCGGTTCAAAGAGCCGGCTCTTTGAAGTGAACGACGGGAGCCGGCTCTTCGGTGGGAGCCGAGTTGGGGAGCCGAATTATTTTTTTGTCCTTAGGTGCCTCAGAGAGAGAGAGACTTTCACAAAAAAAGTTGCTGTCTGATTGCATCTTTGTGTCGTCTATTACCATTCAAAGGAAAAAAAGTAGCATGGTGTACGCCTACTTTTTTTGGTTGATGTCATTCACAGCTGCGAAAATACGAAAATTGGTGTAATGCTTAAAGCTGTGGAGCACAGGGGAGAGGAGTCTGTGAGGCACCTGAGGAGGGGAAAATCAGCTGTGTATTTTATATTGGTAATATAACACAGTTTTGCATTATGTTTGTGAGAAAATAATTTATTACTTGGTAAGTTTTATTTCTATAGCTAGAACATTGTTATACTGCTATACTTTACAAAGCTTTACAATGGCTACAAAAACTAAAAAATAAAATGGAAAACATCCTATTGATAAAATATAAATAATAATGTAATTAATTAACTAGTTAATTGCAGCAATTAAATCAAAAATAAAATCTCAGGAGCCGTTTGGGAGCCGAAAGAGCTGGCTCCTTATAGTAAGAAGAGCCAAAAGAGCCGGCTCCCGAAAAAGAGCCAAAATTCCCATCACTAGAAACCGGTAAAAGGAGCGTCCTGCACGCTGTCCCTGTCTGTTGTGGCAGCCCACAGCACAACAAGCAAACACCATGGTTATTTATAGAGTGCTTACTGACAAATTAATCTATTCTAGGTGTCTGTAACACGTTTTTTTTTTCAAGCCGGTTCTCCCTCTCTGTCTGCAGCGTTAGTATGTAGCTTGACGTTCAAAATGGCGGACACCGGGGCGTCACGTGACCCTGTGACGTCAGGTGAAATACCTCAATTACAGCATCATGGCTGCGTAGAAGAAGGGTCCGGGTACTGAACTGGCCAGCCTGCAGTCCAGATCTTTCACCCATAGAAAACATTTGGCGCATCATAAAATGGAAGGTACGACAAAAAAGGCCCTAGACAGTTGAGCAACTACAATCCTACATTAGACAAGAATGGGTTAACATTCCTATCCCTAAACTTGAGCAACTTGTCTCCTCAGTCCCCAGACGTTTACAGACTGTTGTAAAGAGAAAAGGGGATGTCTCACAGTGGTAAACATGGCCTTGTCCCAACTTTTTTGAGATGTGTTGTTGTCATGAAATTTAAAATCACCTAATTTTTCTCTTTAAATGATACATTTTCTCAGTTTAAACATTTGATATGTCATCTATGTTCTATTCTGAATAAAATATGGAATTTTGAAACTTCCACATCATTGCATTCCGTTTTTATTTACAATTTGTTCTTTGTCCCAACTTTTTTGGAATCGGGGTTGTACTTTATTACACATTTGTTAAGTATATCTTGATCAAAAGTTTAAGTATAAGCTTAATATACTTAGACTTTTCTCTATACTTTTCAGTATAAGCCAAGTATACTTATGTACAACTTTAAGTATATCTCTGATAGGTAAATAAAAAGTAAACTGAAAGCGTATTCTCATTTTTAGTTTAAAAGCAGTATACTAGAAGCACACTTGAATACATTTCTTTTTTGTAAGGGTATGTCTGATCCAATATGTTCCAGCAGGGTAGTTTTAAAGGAATTGGCTTTGGTCAGTGGTTTCGAAATACATTTTGGGAGCAAAACTTTGCATCGAGTTTAACACTGATGAACTCTGACATGGAAATTTGCATCATTGACCAGTAGCACAACGTCACTAGATCCACTCCTCTCTAAACAGGAAATCCATAAACGTTTTAGACCCAACACTGAGGAAGCACTAATCTTAGCAGTAGTTATCCTGAACACTGGTATAACTTTCTTTTCCTTTTTTGTTTTTTGAACTGTTTATAACTGGTAAGTTAGCTTTGCTTGCTTGCAACCGATTAGGACATATGGTGGAAAATCTCTGAATGTACAAAACTTTGGGTTTATGTAGGATTTAAGTTTGTACTCTTAAGTTAATTTAGAAAAGTTAAATTGAATTTTGGGAGCTGGTGCAAACAAAATGAAGGAATAGCCCTAGTTAAAATGCTATGCCAGGGTATAACTGTGAACTACCATATACCAAAAATGAGGAGGTTTTTTTGTTTTTGTTTTTTCTACAATTTTCAGATCTAACCTCGGCAAGCCTAAGCATCACAAACAGCAAATTTCAGGTTTGTCTGTGGATTTTAGACAAGAACACCAAGTGAAATTCAGAGAAACTGTATTTCTACATCCTTCTGAAAAGTGAACACTTCATAAGTCAATTTTCAATAAATATTCTCAAAGCTTCCTGAATTAAACATTGAAGAAATTGTAATATCAAGTTGTAAAACTCGAACACAATGCATTTTTTATACTATTTCATTGCTGCAGGGTATTATCTATTATACTACAGAATGTTTGAATAATCCAATCGGGGCTGGGTTTCCCGAAAGCCTCTTAAGGCCAAGAGCATCTTTAATTACCTCCTAAGATCCATCATCAAGCTAATGTGGTTTTCCCGAACAACATCGCAGCCCAAGTAGTCCTTTAGTTTACTCTGAATTTACAAGGGATCTGGACCACTCTTTCAAACCCAAGAGTGTCTCGCTTGCAGCCGAATACACAGAATGCACATGCGCCTCCGAGGGGCTCTCACAGTCAGCGGGGAAACTTGTGTTGAAGCTGCTGATGGTGTTAAATTATTTTTCTTGTACACTGCAAGTACATTGAGTTCATTATTAAATATACACAAAACATTCTGAATATATTTCAGTATGTTACAGAATTACATATGGATATCATAATGTCACATTGATATCGCCACATTTTAATCAAATTTAACTCCATTAGGAGAGAGATTATCTCATTTAGTGTCATAAGTGAGACACATTTCTGCACCTCTAACATTGTGCGCATGTGTGTGCACGAGAGAGAGAGAGGTTTTGATCTGTGTGTACCTAAGGAGGTTGAGTTGACCTCCTTGTGTGTCAACCTCCTTAGATACACACAGATCAAAACCTCTCTCTCTCTCTCTCTCTCTCTCTCTCTCTGTGCGTGCACATACAGTTGTGGTCAGAAGTTTACATATAGCCACATGTATGCCATCTTGGATATGAATGTCATGGCAATATTTGGGCTTTCAGTAATTTCTTTGAACTGTTCTTTTTCTGTGGCAGAATGATTGTACAGCATACATCTTTAATTAAAAAAAAACACTAGAATTTGGTGCACAAGTTTGAATTTTCTTTGGGTTTTCTGAAATCAACACAGGGTCAAAATTATACATACAGCACATCTAATATTTGGGTAAAATGTCTCTTCACAAGATTCACCTTGAGCAAACATTTTTGTTTACCATGAACAAGGTTCTGGCAGAATTCTGGTTGGATATTTTATGACTCTTCATGGTAGAATTGGTAGAGTTCAATTAAATTTGTCCATATACAGTGCTCAGCGTAAATGAGTACACCCCCTTTGAAAAGTAACATTTTAAACAATATCTCAATGAACACAAACAATTTCCAAAATTTTGAAAAGACAAAGTTTAATATAACATCTGTTTAACTTATAACATGAAACTAAGGTTAATAATATAAACTTAGATTACACATTTTTCAGTTTTACTCAAATTAGGGTGGTGCAAAAACGAGTACACCCCACAACAAAAACTACTACATCTAGTACTTTGTATGGCCTCCATGATTTTTAATGACAGCACCAAGTCTTCTCAGCATGGAATGAACAAGTTGGCGACATTTTGCAACATCAATCTTTTTCCATTCTTCAACAGTGACCTCTTTTAGTGAGTGGATGCTGGATGGAGAGTGATGCTCAACTTGTCTCTTCAGAATTCTCATCTCATCTCATCTCATCTCATTATCTGTAGCCGCTTTATCCTTCTACAGGGTCGCAGGCAAGCTGGAGCCTATCCCAGCTGACTACGGGCGAAAGGCGGGGTACACCCTGGACAAGTCGCCAGGTCATCACAGGGCCTCTTCAGAATTCCCCAAAGAAAATAATTTCTTTACACCACAAAGGTGAAGGCTACAAGAAGATCAGCAAAGTTTTACTTATCAGTCAGAATACTGTAGCAAAAGTGGTACAAAAATTTAAGAAAGATGGAGCTGCAGCCATCTCACAGAGACGTCCAGGTCGTCCACGGAAATTAACACCTCAACAGGAGCGTCTTCTGATGAGAAGAGTTGAAGAAAATTGGCATGCAAGTTCACTGCAGTTATCTAAAGAAGAAATAGAAAGCCAAACTGGGGTGACTATTTCCTGTGGCACAATATGGCGTACACTGCAGAGGAATGGCATGCATGGATGCCATACACAAAAGAAGCCTCTCCTAAAGCCCAGGCACAAAAAAGCCCACCTAGGGTTTGCCAGGGCCCATGCTGACAAAGATGAAGACTACTGGGACTCTATACTCTGGAGTGATGAGACCAAGATAAATGTTTTTGGAACTGATGGCTTCAAAACTGTATGGCGTTGCAAAGGTGAGGAATACAAAGAAAAATGCATGGTGCCTACAGTGAAACATGGTGGTGGCAGTGTCCTTATGTGGGACTGCATGAGTGCTGCTGGTGTCAGGGAGCTGCATTTCATTGATGGCATCATGAATTCACAGATGTATTGCTCTATACTGAAAGAGAAGATGCTACCATCACTCTGTGCCCTTGGTCGTCGTGCACTTTTCCAACATGAGTAAACACACATCTAAGGCCACTGTTGGAGTTCTGAAGAAGAACAGGGTGAAAGTGATTCAGTGGCCAAGTCTGTCTCCTGATCTGAACCCAATCGAACACCTATGGGGAATTCTGAAGAGACAAGTTGAGCATCACTCTCCATCCAGCATCCAGTCACTAAAAGAGGTCACTGTTGAAGAATGGAAAAAGATTGATGTTGCAATGTCTCCAACTTGTTCATTCCATGCCTAGAAGACTTGGTGCTGTCATTAAAAATCATGGAGGCCATACAAAGTACTAGATGTAGTAGTTTTTGTTGTGGGGTATACTCATATTTGCACCACCCTAATTTGAGTAAAACTGAAAAATGTGTAATCTAAGTTTATATTATTAACCTTACTTTCATGTTATAAGTTAAACAGATGTTATATTAAACTTTGTCTTTTCAACATTTTGGAAATTGTTTGTGTTCATTGAGATATTGTTTAAAATGTTACTTTTCAAAGGGGGTGTACTCATTTACGCTGAGCACTGTATTTTCAATAGGGTTGAAGTCAGGACTTGTTTTAAGCTTAATGTTAGCCTACTTTATCCTCCACAACCAGCTCTGATGCGTGTTTGGGTTCATTGTCCTGTTGTGACTCCCAAGTCGTGTTCAAGTTTCTGATGGTTTATGCTGAAGAATTCTGAGGTAGTCCTCTTTCTTCATTAGTCCATCCACTTTGTGCAATGAACCAGTTCCACTGGCAGCAAAACAGCCCCAGAGCATGATGAGCCTACCACCACCACCAGCTGGTACAGTGTCCCTCTGTACATGGTGGTCATTGTGGCCAAACAACTCAATCTTTGTCTCATCTGACCATACAGCTATCCTCCAGAAGGCTTTTTCTTTGTCCGTATGGTCAGCTTCAAACTTTAGTTAAGACTGAAGGTGTCA
The DNA here is from genome assembly GCF_027579695.1 of Neoarius graeffei. Taxonomy (NCBI): domain Eukaryota; kingdom Metazoa; phylum Chordata; class Actinopteri; order Siluriformes; family Ariidae; genus Neoarius; species Neoarius graeffei. The sequence goes on along the minus strand of NC_083591.1, from coordinate 39,042,180 downwards.
ATTTTGGAGCAGGGGTTATTTCTTGGATAGCAGCCTCTTAGTCCATGGTGATCTGAACTGTAGACAGTGATCCATCAGCTTCCAGTTCATGGCAGGGCTGTGCCATGGTGGTTCCCAGGTTGTTCCTGACCATCCAAACCAATTTCCTTTCAGCTGAGGGTGACAGTTTGGGTTTTCTTGAAGCAAAGTGGCTTGGCAGAGTGACCACACCTCACAATAACTTGCATACAATTGTTTGAACTGATCTTGGAATTTGCAGTTGTTTAGAAATGGTTCCAAGAGACATTCTGGAGTTGTGTACATCTGCGATTCTCTTTCTCAGATCTGCACTGAGCTCCTTGGACTTTTCCGTTTTATTGTGTGTTGGTCAATCCAATGAGTGCTTTAAACAAACCCTTTTTATGAAGGCACAGAGAACCTACCAGCTGTAGTCAATCATGATCACTAACAGGAAGTTAAGAGGCCTTGGCCTTGGCAACATAAGAGACATTTTGGAAGTTTCAGAACCTCTAAATTAATAATCTAAGTGAGTGTATGTAAGTTTTTGACCTGTATGTATAATTTTGAACCTGTGTTGATTTCAGAAAACTCAAATAAAATTAAAACTTGTACAACAAATTCTAGCGTTTTTTTTTTTTTAATTAAAGCTGTATGCTGTGCAATCATTCTGCCACAGAAAAAGAACAGTTCAGAGAAATTACTGAAAGTCCAAATATTGCCATGACATTCATATCCAAGATGGCATACATGTCACTGTATATAAACTTCTGACCGCAAATGTATAAGGGAGAACACTGTCAACTTGACAGTGTGGATAAGAGTTAAAATAATTATGATTGCATGATTGAGGTAACAGTGAAATGAGCAGGCATGGGGAATATACTTACTTAACTATTTAGCTTCTTTACTTACTCTTTCGTGTGAAGATTTGTTCATTTAATGTAAAAAAATGCTTGGAATTAAACAAAAATGTAAAACAGTTTTAATTATTAATGACCACATTAATGCTTAATGATGATACAATATTTTAACATATTTTAAACACTTTATATTTCATTGTTTTTTGGTAAAAAATGAACACCATATGACCTCATCAACTGGATTTTGCAACTATAATACCTTTATCAGGGACACACACTGGAAAGATGCTCTTCGTAAGGTTGCCCTTAAGACTCCTTCTTACGAGTGAGTTCAGGAAAATCACATCTGGAGACAATGTTCGTTGCTTAAGAGAGTCCCTCAACTCGCTCTTTAGCCCTAAAGGGCAATGTTATCGGGAAACCTACCCCAATTAGTTAAAAAGATTGCATTATTTTCATATAACAGCACAGGCAGTTCCTGGCTGTAACATGAACGATAGGTTTTATTAATTTGTGTGTTCTAATACGTCATTGTTTCTATAGTAACAACTCATACACAAGGATTATTTATGGAAGGAGTCTTGGTTGTAAGTGGTATCAGTCTTATGCTTTCCATTTTCTCTGCAAAATGACAGGCTACACTCTGTGTGTGTGTGTGTGTGTGTGTGTGTGTGTGTGTGTGTGTGTGTGTACATGCGTGTGCATGTTTTTATATACTACTGAGGACCAAATGTCCCCACTACGATAGCAAAATCTGACAATTTGTATCTTGTGAGGATATTTGGATGGTTTCCACAAGGAAAGTGTCCATCTACCGCTCCTTTACATGGCAGAATAATTCAGTTCGCTGACCACACGGGTGAAATCAATGGAAGAGATTTTTAATGAACAGGCAGGTATACAGATAAAAAACGTCACACAAACACAAAATCGTTAAACAGGCACAGGTCATACGAGGCGCAAAGAGAATATCAGAGGTAAGGCGAAAGGCAGAGTCTAAATAAACAAAAAGTAAAAACCAGCGCATTAACACAAAGATACAAGGCTCAATAATGTCACACACTAGGTACAGTGCATATACTTCACAAAGTCTATGTGAGTTCAGAGTCCTTATAAGCGTGCTGTGATTGCGCTCTAATCCGGAACAGGTGCATGGTAATTAGTCCTTGCGGCGTGCACTGCGTGCTCAGAGCGCAAAAGCACATGGACATGAGTGGGAGGTCGAGGCGGCTGTGACACTAGTGTTCAAGCAGTTAGATGTCTCGTGAGCTATTCTCGGCAAATGCAGGAAATTCATCACTAGTGAATTTGGAGACTGAGCAATAATTTCACTGTTTATATACTGAACTCCCACACATGTGACATGTGTGCTAGATTACTAACAGTTGGTGAGATGGCAAGCTAACCTAGAGGTATTAAAGGTGACAGATTATACCCATTTCCTACAAGTTGACACAGTTCCCTGAGGTCTTAATGAGATGTCTGTGACATGCTTTGATCAAAATACTACAAGGATTGCTGGGTTTCAGTCACGTGACTTTTCTTAGCAGTTTTACCGGAAGTGAAATAGCTGGTGGTCTAAACGTCTGCCGTAGTGCAAACAACTAACGATAACTTATCAGAGTATACTCATAATCTAGAAGCCACTGCTCGCTTTAGATCTATTCAGAATATTGCTGTGTGCAATGGAATCGACCCCTACAGTCTGGGAAAGAAGGATTTGTCATACGATCTCGAAAACTACCCTTCAGTCGAGTTCCCCGATATTTCCAACTATCTGGTGTTGCAGATGTCCTTCTACACCGCAAACCAGATGAAAGCGTGGAAGAGTACGGAGGCTTACAACTTTTTTGTACATGGCTGGGTAAAGGACCTCGGTATCAAGTCGCTGCCGAATGAATCCTGGATTGTTTTTGCCCGTGTAAGTATGTTTTTCCTAAGCTTTTCATTTGCATCTTTACAACGAAGTACTGCAAGTTGAAGTGTAAGCAAACAACAGTTGGCTTGATTCTCACTTGTGTTGGCTCTTATCTCTCAGCTAAATCATTCACAAAGATCATCAGAAACCCCTTTAAAGACCTGGATCTTAGTTAAACAAGATGGAGAAGTGATCACGGCGCATTGTAACTGAATGGCTGGGTAAGAATTTTGTCGCGACCTTCATGCATATGGACTTTGTGAGGAGTGAAGAGTAAACAAAGAAACAGCTGGGGACTTTAGCGCTTCGTGACTAAAAAATGTACCATAAAATAATGACACATAGCAAGAAAAGTACTTGGAAAACACTAAGGACATAGCTGAGAGGGATATACAAACCTATCACCAAGTGATCACTGCAAACTCAAGCATGCTTCAACTCGACTCCCTTCGATTTCGGCGAGAGGTTCAAAAGCCACCTTTCTCGACGTCTTTTTGTGAAATCCTGCGTTCGTTCACCCTTTTTTATTAGTTCACGGGGAACCCTGAAGAAACTTTTATCAGTTTCATGGTTTGATTGATTCGAACAACCTAAAACAACGCAAGTGTAAGGCATTTTTCCTGCGAGCAATACACCTCTGTACAAACGCTTTATCAACTGAGCTTTGGTAGACCACCAGCTAAAGTTTTGAATAACTAATGAGGCGGATGTGACGTCACGTGAAACCCAGCAATAAAGCACCACAGCTCCCTTCTCCCCCTGTCTAATACCCTGTCCACACTAGGGATTTTGTACCGATACAAACCTACTTTCATACCGCAACACCTGTCCACACTAGCAACTATACCGGTACTGTAGCGGTATAACTGTATCCAGGGGTTAAATTGGGATTGGTTATGTGGGGGGGCTCTGCCTCGTACCCGCCCCTGCCCCCGCCACCCTGCCCCAATATACTTTTTGGAAAATAACCCTCTAATTTGATAACCATATCATATTGCACAGAGATATACACCTTATCTGTGTGTTGTAGGCCTATATGTGTCTTGTAGTGCCCCCCTACACATTATGGCAGTTTGAATGTAGATTGGTTGGCCAATGTAACAGATTGTACAGGTTTTTGTACATTGGTTTGAAGGAAATGATTAGTGGGGGGTCTGGGGGTCCTCCCCCAGAAGTTTTTTATTATCATACATGTTATTTGCTGAATTCTGGTGCATTTTAATAAGTTGTTAGCTGACTTTACAGAGGTAGGTTGAGCAATATCATGTTAAATCTTGTCACATGCCTACAGGTGAAAAATGTGAAGGAGAAATGTTCAGTGAGAAAATTTGAAGGCTTGCACAATCTTAAACCAAAACAGTTGATTTATTTTGGAGGATAAATGTTAAATATGCCAAAACACTGTCAGTCAAATTGTCAATCAAATATATTCATGCAGTGAATGCAACCAAATACAAACACTATAACATTGGAAGCATTTATTATTATTGTTATTATTATGTATTCAATTATTTATTTGGCATGTGGTGCTTTTTGTATTGTCTAGAACATACATAAGATGAGCATATTATAGCAGCAAAATAGAAGCACAATCATTTGAATGCAGCAAAAGTTTTGCTGCATTCAAATGATTGTGCTTCTATTTTGCTGCTATAATATGCTCATCTTATGTATGTTCTAGACAATACAAAAAGCACCACATGCCAAATAAATAATTGAATACATAGGACTATGGAAATTGAACTCGCCAAATGCACAGACAGTTCGTTCAAGCACCTCTGATGGATTAGGATCGTATGCAGGTAAAAGGGGAGACGGTGTACGGAGAAAATTATAAACAAGTCACAACACTGAAACACAAGCCCAAAAACCCGCAAACCACGACTTCTGATTTTTTTTTAAAGCGAGCTCACAAAAAAAGAAACCCCAAAGTCGCTTATAAAAAGCGGAATTGGCAACCCACGCAGTGTTCCAGAAACCAGAATCTCTGATCGCAAGTTCTGTTCTAAATAGCTTTGACAGGTCGTCTTATCAGGAAAACTATGATCTATCTCATAAAAGTCATGGGTTTATTGATTAATAAAACGATATTTAATTATTCAGAACTGAAAATCGTGAAAAGGGTTTGTTGCTTTTGATGTGTGCGTGATCATATGCCATCCGCTCCGAGCTTATGTGCTGGGGCTCAGCCCCGAACAGCCCCGGCCCAATTTAACCCCTGACTGTATCGGTACGAAACCCACAAATGTATGGGTTTCGTACCGGTACAGTATCGGTACTGTAGCGCTTCGCTGTAGTGTGGACAGATGAAGCGGCTCTGTATTGATACAAATATAATGCGCAAGTGCAAAGTCACACACCTCAATCGATGTCTTCGCTGAATAAAATAGTGAAGAACGGAGATTCGTTTTCTTTGTTTCTATCTCAACTGCCTCGCGTGTTTTATACGATTCGACTGAATAAATGACCACCAGAAATATAGACTGTACACTGACAACAAAAAGCACACACACGTTGTTTCATCCGTACGGAAGCCGAGAGAGGCCCTTCATATAATCCTTTTTTTTTATTCCCCTTGTTATCCCGAGATAACGACATAATTAATTCAGGATCTCTAGAAAACAACACAGCTAATTCGAGATCTCGAGAAAACAAAACCGTTATTCCGTGATCTCGAGAAAACAGCTGAGAAATGGTTCATTCCGGCGCGCCAAGAGACTTATGATATGCTGACTTTGGGGCTGTTTCTCATTCTGTATAGACGCAACTTTGGTCATTAGAATGTCTGGAATAATCGATCACCTAATAAGGCAATATTTTGATCAGGGGTTGACACAGGGAGAGATTGCATTAAGTCTTTTAATAAGGGATAATTTCAAAATTAGTCCGCGGCACCTCCGCAGAAGACTGGCCCGGCTTCGTCTCTACCGACGGAGATACAGTGATCCAGCTGAGATCATGAAATAATTGTTTTGTTTTCTCAAGATCACGGAATAATTGTTTTGTTTTCTCGAGATCTCAAAATAATGGATGCCATATATTCTCGGAAGGAAGTTACTCAGTAACCACGGAAACATTTCGCGCACGCGCATTTCAACTACCGTGAAAGAAAACCGCAAACATTTCTCGCTAGTGTGGACAGATGCACTAAACTGTACCGGTATACTTTGTATCGATACAGTTATACCACTTTCGTACCGGTATAAGTGTGAACACAGCATATACAGCCCTGTTCAAAACGGCTTATTTGATTCAGTGCCTGTTCCTTTAAATGATAATGAGCCATTGGTCACCCCACCCCCCTCTTCCGCTGGTCAAACAGGAAACACTTCCCTCATGAATATTCATCCACAAAGGCACTTCTCAAGCCATGAGTGAAGATACTCAGATGAGGGCGTGGCATAATTCTAATGAGCTCTCCTTGTGACATAGAAAGGAGAGCCAAATCTGAAAGGTTTGTTGAAGCACATGTTTTCTGGCATAGGCAGCCCAAAAGAAGCTGACTGGGTGTCTAATTTGAGACTTTATGGCTGGATCCTCACTCCAGATACCCACTGAAAAAGTGAGTTTTTCATAATACGCCCCTTTTAAAAGAAAAGGTTCCATTGTATTACCTGGGCTTGGGCACCAGCTCCTCCGGAACAGGAGTCCAGATTGATTCTGGAGTCTTCTGTTCCTTGAACCTTCCTTCAAACACACGTGCCAGCTGCTGCATGTCGAAAGCACACACTGCTGAGCCAGGGATGCTGGAAAAACAGCAAACAGAAGCAGATGTGGTCAGGATGTGCTGAGTGATCTCATCGACACCCTACACACACCGCTGTAATGGTTCACAAAAACATGCTGTCACAACAAACACAGGGAAAACACCCTGACAGACTTCTAGGGTTTTTTTTTTTCCTCCTCACCGACTAGGTCTTCAGCAAAAGGCATTATTGAGTGTTTGATTACAGAAGCTATTTTAATCAGATTTGGGACATTTGGCACCAATTATTCACACTGTCATTACAGAGTGCTTTACATACACGGAATCAAATCCTGAACTACAGTATATCCATGCCAATAATTATTAGATAAACATTAGGAACGTAATGCAATGTCACCGTGTATATTTGTTTATTGCTTCAGATATTCATACCTGTAGCAACACTTGGATTTAAATCCAAAATGGGCATGGCCTAAATGGACTTTTTTTTTTCGTCTTTTGAAATAACAAAGATATAAATATCAACACTTTTTTATCACGGTGTATAAATTTGGGCTGTGACAGTTCCTCAACCTCAGCTACATCACTCGATTTCATAACTGGTCTCTACGAGAGGTGTGTGCAGGGCTGTTTGTTTTTTAATCCTGCTTGTACAGGTATTATTAGCTCATCCGGCCAACAGGTGATGAGTGTGGCAGCGGGGGCGTGGTCAAGCGCCGGTCTGTGACCGGAGGGCGGAGTCAGGGAAGGTAAGTGGCAGAATCACTACACCTGATGTCAAGTAACCTGTGTTTGTGTGTCTTCCCAGTGACCGCGCCCTATATAAAGAGAGAGAGAGAGCAGAGGAAGTGAGCTCTCTCCCCAGCCAGACGATGTGTGTGTGTGTGTGTGTGTGTGTGTGTGTGTGTGTGTGTGTGTGTGTTCATGCGTGCATGGCTGGGAGAGTGAATTTGCATCTGAAAAGAGCAAAATAAACAAATTATGGAACTTTATTCTGGCCTGCCGTCTTTCTGTGCTCGGTCCCGGGTTTCGGCACCACTGTAGCAGTTCGTAGGAGGGGGAGGAGCACAGAAAGACGGCAGGCCAGAATAAAGTTCCATAATTTGTTTATTTTGCTCTTTTCAGATGCAAATTCACTCTCCCAGCCATGCACGTGCACACACACACACACAAGTTGTCTGGCTGGGGAGAGAGCTCACTTCCTCTGCTCTCTCTCTCTCTCTCTTTATATAGGGCGCGGTCACTGGGAAGACACACAAACACAGGTTAATTGACATCAGGTGTAGTGATTCTGCCACTTACCTTCCCTGACTCCGCCCTCCAGTCACAGACCGACGCTTGACCACACCCCCGCTGCCACAATGAGTTTATGCCATCGTGTTGTCCGGCGTCCGTCCGGCGTCATCCACATTTCACGAAAACCACTTCTTCTGTCTCAGTTCTTCACTGATTTTTATTCTTTTTGGCAGGAAGGTAGATCTACCTGGGGTGCATATAGCTTCTACCCAAATTTGCATAATTACATTACATGATATTTAAGATATGGAGTAATTAAGCCCTAACGAGCAGTTTCCAAACAAATCGCTTCTTCTCCCTCAATTCTTCACCGATTTTGATTCTTTCTGGCATGAAGGTAGGGGTCCCTAAGGTGCATATAACCTCTACCCAGACTTGCTTAATTACAATTATTCATGAAGTTATGGACTAATTAAGCCTTAATGAGCAGTTCAACAAAAATCGTACCTTCTCAGTCAATTCCTTACTGTTTTGGATTCTTTCTGGCAAATAGGTCGGTGTTCCTAGGGTGTATATAGCTTCTATATATAGCTTGTATGGGCGGCACGGTGGTGTAGTGGTTAGCGCTGTCGCCTCACAGCAAGAAGGTCCTGGGTTCGAGCCCCGGGGCCGGCGAGGGCCTTTCTGTGTGGAGTTTGCATGTTCTCCCCGTGTCCGCGTGGGTTTCCTCCGGGTGCGCCGGTTTCCCCCACAGTCCAAAGACATGCAGGTTAGGTTAACTGGTGACTCTAAATTGACCGTAGGTGTGAATGTGAATGGTTGTCTGTATCTATGTGTCAGCCCTGTGATGACCTGGCGGCTTGTCCAGGGTGTACCCCGCCTTTCGCCCGTAGTCAGCTGGGATAGGCTCCAGTTTGCCTGCGACCCTGTAGAAGGATAAAGCGGCTAGAGATAATGAGATGAGATATAGCTTGTATATAGTGTATAGAGCTTTCAACATTTATTGCACAAGGTGGCCCATTTTAGATCGTTCCTTCTGGACTAGACGGGGCCGGAGTGAGCTATGCCGTCATTGACGGTCTCATTTTTGGATGTACTTGTTTGTGAAATTTTCTAATGAATTTAATTGGTTCTACTTCCCAAAATATAAACAAACTAGTAGCCTAATTTGAATCACCACAACCCTGACCAGGTAGTTGTGAATAAACATGGTCTTTGTTGTCGCACAAGCTTCATATCCAACTGCTTATTCACGTCTTCATGAAAGTAAAGTAATTAGTAAGTAAGTGGGACTTTTTGTTGTTGTTGCAACTCTGTGTGCCTCAGAATTGGTTACTACCAAAATAAATCATTAATAATATGGCCATATTATAGAATTATTGACACTCTTCATGAAAGCGATTGTATAAAATAAAAAATCAGACACTTTTCCCAGTGAAAAATCACTTATTTGAGCGACATTTTATCATTCAAAATCATTCTTATTAGACCTACTATATCTTTCAAAGATATATATGTGCCAGCTGTATTGGTGCCAGTAAGTAGTACTAAAAATAAATCCAAACAAATTATATATAAGTGCACATTGAAAGAAATGATATTCTATAAATTATAAATGAACAACCAAACAGACTACTCGATGTCCAGACTTTCCAGATTGATAGCTGAGGGATGGACTGAAAGGCTTGGGACATGATTGAGGGTCCAGGTGTTCACCATGTGGGCCAGATGAGACCAAGCTCCCCCACAACAGATCTTTCAACAACCCAGCATCACACAACCGCAGCCAAGCCAGTGACTGCTTCAGGGAATGACCTGATTTGTATCACATTTCACAGCCTATATATGCCAAATGAGTTAATGTGTGTGTATATATATATACACACACACAATCCACATTCACTGGATATGATCAATCATGCGCTTTGATTGGCTACTCTACTACTAGGCTATCAGCTCATATACTGTGAGTAGAGAAAAACAAAATAGTGGAGCGCATCAAGTCAGATATCACTTTGTTATCAAGTATTTAAAAAAAACAGAAATAGCTAAATAAAAGAATATAGGGTTTGTCCCCCCCCCCCCAATATCTCCTGTTCCACACTCCAGCCCAGTTGGTGGTGGTAATGCACCATTAAGTTGGTTTGCCAACTACCAAAAAACAAAGAAAAACAAAATGGCGGAGCGTGTTACTGAGCCAACCAAGAATGAAATAACAGCTCTACTCAAAAACAAAATCTCAAAAAAAAAGCAACAAAATATGTAATAAATGTATTTAATGGTAAGAACGTATCGTTTTTTATTTTGCAATAATTATTATAATAGCATTTTTCACAAATTGCTCCTGTCATTTCGCCGGTTTGTTTATGTTCTAAGTGGAAATAATTTTGTCAGACGTTTTATATAAACGTTTTTATTTATTGAATTTGCAAAATAAAAATGAAAATAAAAATGCTCTGTTTCTCAAAATCCAGTGAATGTGGATCGAATAATACAGTGATTCCACTCAATCTCATCGTACATGGCTTATAGCCAACTCAAGTTTGTGGATTAACTGTTTTATTTATATATATATATATATATATATATATATATATATATATATAATGAGAGAAAGAGTACTGTGCAAAAGTCTTAGACACCCTATTTTTTCATACAAACTTTTATAGACTTCTATTTTATGACTTCTCCATTATCAAATCATTATAAAAACATTTTAGAGTCCAAACGTTTGTTTTCCAGCACAAAATTAAATGTTACCAAAAAAAAGTTTGTATCTGAGCAGCATATTACATAAGAGAGCACTTTTCAGATGAAAAAAGAAAACATAATGAAGGCTACTGGGTTTTGGTGCAAAATGAAGACGTGAGTGTGACAGCCAAACAGTGTTGTTTTTGGCAGCCATTTTTGATTTAGTTTTAGTCTTAGTCTTTTGGACGAAATGCTTATTAGTTTTAGTCACATTTTAGTGAATTCTATCCTTGATAGTTTTGGTCTAGTTTTAGTCGACGAAAACTAAAAGGGTTTTAGTCCAGTTTTAGTCATTCATTTTAGTCGAAAAAATAATTACTTTAAAACATTAAATTAGGCCAATACAGAGATAGGAAATTGTAATCGAGGTTGACAGGTTGTGCACAACATACTCTCGACATAAACGCTGTCTAGTGTGCATGCTCTCTACATAAACGCTGTCTAATGTGCATGCTCTCTACATCAGGGGTCGGCAACCTTTTTGCCATGTAGTGCCAATTAGAAATTTTCTTGTTAGTTAGTGTGCCATTCAAATAGGTGTTGTTAACTATGTGTAATTAGACACCACACATTTTAGACGGATATGGATATTTAATGCATTGTGCAAATGTAAAACACCATTGCACTTGTTTTATGCCATTAACCTCACACACTTTAACCCACTTTATGCCAGTTGTTTGCTGCACCCTTACGTTACACTCAACAGTTCTGGCTGATACGGGCATGTCTTTTATTCTTGATTTTATTGTCTCTTTATTTGGCAGCCCCTCAAAAAGACTATCTGAGCTGGAGAGAAAGGCCTCCTTAAAGGTCTCATTGCATCGTTTTTTCATTAATTGTGCGGTGGTCTCTAGTATGAATGAATGCCCTCTGAGCCGGTTTTGGTGAAAAAAATGCTGTGGTTCTCCTGTTTCAGGCTGTTCTAGTTTGGTGGAGGAGCGGGTGGCGGGAGAATGACAGGATTTCAGCTCTTACTCTTTAATATTCATGACATGTAAACGTGTTACCTCTGATTGGCTAACAGCAATCCGTAAACATGTTACCTCTGATTGGCTAACAGCACTGTGATGCTAACTCCAGTGGGTCAGAACAAGCGGATGTGGGTGTCTTTGTAAAAACTGTTTTGATTGGCTATTATGGTCTCGACATTGATGTTTTGACCAATAACAATGTAGATAACATGAATTTTACATCACATTCAACGAGATTTAAACGAGACTAAAGATGGCGACTTACAAATAACGTGTAAACATCGTTGGAGTTAATAAAGTTTGAACAGCAAGAAGGAACATACCCCAACCCTTTGAAATTAATAAAAAAAAATTCTCAACGGATTTGGCATAATATACAAAGGTCATTTTTTACTCAGAAAAAGTGGAAATCCACCGAAAAGCAGAAAACTCTCATCCCTGCCTAGCTTGTAACCATGTCATGCATGCTAACGTGGAGAATATGAACATGCTATTTTGTAACGAAAACCTTCGAACAAAAAGGTCATGTTTTACTTACAGCTTATGAGCTGGTGGTCGATCGTCTTGACTACAGATCCAGGTATTAAAAACAACCTCGAAGCAAAACCACTACTGAAGGCACCGAAGTTTGAAAAGTCACTGTGGTTGAAATGATCAGAACACAGTACTAACGTTGCATTATACTTCGCTGGTGGTGTTCCAAAGATAAATTCCAGCCATTTCTTCTTCACCTCTTCTATCTTGCAACGTTGCTCTGCTTAGGTTTCGTTTCTGTCGGTAGCTCCAGCCCGACTTTGGACGCTCGTAACTCGGGCAGGGGAGGTCCCAGCCTCCCCAAATTGGCAGCCAGCGACCTCTGCCCTCTCCCCAATGAACCAGCGCTGCCAGGGCGGGCTAGCCCCGCGCCTCGGGATGTAATTCGCCCCAAGGCAAGCCGTGGTGCTCCGCTTAGGTTTTGTTTCTGTCGGCGACTCCAGCCCGACTTTGAACGCTCATAACTCGCACAGGGGAGGTCCCAGTCTCCCCAAACATGCAACGTTGTGTTACTGCCACAAATAACACAGGCACGAACTTGTTCAGCCATGTTTTCAATTTGTTGTTAGGTCCTCTTCTTTAGCTACTGATGAGATGGGCTCTGCTATCGCTCCTCGCGCTTAAATCCGAACTTTCTTCCCGTGGGCGGTCGCAAGCCAAGGTGGGCGAGGCCATGAATACTAATTTTTGAAGTGACGCAAGTACGTAGGGCTTTTTCAGATTCGCTCGTTTTTCCGACTATTTTCTTTCATAAGCTAAATACATGGAATGGGAGTAGAATTACATTTTCACATGCAGCATGCATATGCAACTCTCAAAAAGAGCCAGTATTAAATGTTTTTGGTTGAAAGGCACTTTTAATGTATTCACCGTCTGTGAATGGCTTTCCATGTTTAGCTATGCAGTGAGAAATTATATAGCTAGCTTCAGTGGCATTGTTTTTAGCTGAGGCAAAGACTTTTAAAGTGTGGGCTTGCTTCCCATATCTGCACACTGCGCGTGAGATTGATTCGTCCCTATCTGCCTGATCGTTGAAAGCCTTTTTGTGCTTTGCCTCGAAATGGCGTTTAACACTGGATGTTCGACACACAACACTTTCAAAACACAACGTGCACACAGCACGGTCCCTCTGAGAAACGAACCCATATTCTTTGGTCCATGAGGAGAGGAAAGCCTGAACTGTCGGCTTCTTTGCCATCTTAGCGCAACTGCTGCATCAAGTGGACCCATCGCATGAGAAATATGGGGAGGGGGCAGTGTTGCCAGATTGGGCGGTTTTAAGTGCATTTTGGTGGATTTTGAACATATTTTGGGCTGGAAACCGTCAGCAGTATCTGGCAACACTGGGAAGGGGGCGCTATATTGTTGCACAGTCATGCTAAAAGAGCAGGCTCGCCATGCAACAGCCAATGACAGTTCAAGATGACGTTTGAACATTTTTAATGTGTTGAATAATTAGGTTTGTGTTAGTCTGGCTAACGCGACTTCAAAGCTCTGCGAGCATTTGGTCTGGCAAAGATATTAAGCCCAACCGTTTCCCAAAGGCATGGTTGACCCGCCTCCCTGAAATGCCTCAGTTTGCTACTGGTTGAAGCCAGAAAAGGCTATGACGAAGCTTAAACCAATCACATCACTCTTTCCTCTGACGTATGTGACGCGACGGGGCTAACTGGTAGATTAAACTCTTACCGAAGCCGGTCGGGAGCAAGGCGAAAATGTCCTTCCTTTCAATAAATACCTCCAGGGCTGCTCTTTGCTCCATTTTCAATGAGAACTTCCCGTTGAATACTTTCAATACAGCATCTACCGCTGTGTCAAAGGCTTGCCGCTGCTCCATGTTCGTAATGTTTCTAGTGAATGAAGCGCTTCCGGCATAGATTCTGTAAACAATCTATGGCTTCCGGTCGCAGTTCTACTACGTCACTGCCTTGAACACGCCTCTACCCAGGGCCGTTGGAGATGCTCAAAGTTGATTGGCTCCCGATTTTTTGGGAGCTTGGAAGAGCTGGAGATAGCTTGCCTTGCCAGACTAAGCTCGCAACAGGCCCTCGTGTTGCGTCACACTTAGGATGGGCGGGCCCAGGCTAGGTTTGTGTATCATCGTCAGTGTGCCACTGGAAATTCCTCGGCGTGCCAGTTGTGGCACGCGTGCCTAGGGTTGCCGATCCCTGCTCTACATAAACACTGTGTAGTGTGCATGCTCTCTATATAAATGCTGTCTAGTGTGCATGCTCTCTACACAGACATCCCAACCTGCAGAAATTCATTTGAGGGAGGTGTCGTGACGCATGACTTTTTTCCCATCGGCGGGGGGGGGGGGGGGGGGGGGTCACGACCCCTCCCTGAAATGAGTTTGGATGTCTGTAAACCAATCAGGATGCTCTTTGTCTAGCATGTGCTACATGAGCAGGCACACATGCAGTCTCTCTTGCTCTCCCTCGCACACTCCGTCATATGCGTGATGCAGACATTAATGTTTCGCGTGCACGCTCTTGCTCGCTTGCTCTAGATTCCGGGAGATATTATCCAATTTGCGGGCATCAGGGAGCCACTATCAATATACGGGAGACTCCCAGAACTTCTGGGAGACTTGGGATGTCTGTCTACATAAACACTGTCTAGTGTGCATACTCCATTGTTCACAGACTCGTGTTTCTGCCTCCGTTTAACATGTCGCAATGCGCTGATGGAGCACAAACATGTCATGATGAACACACAACTAGAAGATGACCACGCTGTCCGTTAATGTAAATATGATGGCTAAACGAGCTGCTAACGTTAGAGTAGCCAGGTGTGCTGCTGCTCATTTAGACATATTAAGGCACAGCAACAGGTCTGAAAAGCTACATTTCCCCCCGTATGTTTCACAGTAACTCAAATATGGGTCAATATATGACAAAGCATTCAGTTGCTGTCCCACCAATAATCCCTGCAGGACAAGTTTTACTCATGACATGTTAATTGAATTTAAGTTAGCGTAACCAAGCCAACTTTAGCATGAAGCTAGCGGTCCCATTCATTTTCACCAGGTCATGGTGTTTTGGAAAATTTCATAGGAAATTCATCACAGACCGATTGTTGAGTGACATTAACCAAAGCTAGCAAACGTATACATGATCTGTTAACAGGACTTCTTGTAACGTTAACTTACCGTCGCAGAAATAGCAGCATGGTGAGCCTTTAGATGTCTCTTGAGGTCGGTCGTATTCTTGCCACGTAGTTTATAGCCACAGCGTGTACCTCTGTCTCCCACTACAAGGCATTCCGTTTTATTTTCTGCTGGATTATGTGTAAAGTATGTCCATAAATCATTGCGTCTTTTCCACCCACCAAGCCCTTGTGCTGGCATTGCCGCCGCCATGGTCCATGAACTGTGCACTGTGCCCGGACATGCCTGGTGGTGGGCGTGACCAAA